>NW_028321907.1:17500000-18750000 GCF_036245765.1 Copidosoma floridanum | reverse complement strand
GAGGCTGGTACTTCCTCGGGCAAAAAAGCAGTTTTCTGGAACTCGTTCGAAAAGTCTCCTTTACGAACCTCGTTACGGACCTCGCCTTCGGCTCGGGCCGCAAACCTCTGGGTTCGCAAACAAAGACTTTTCAAACTCGTAGGAAAACTAACATTTCTCCCTATCGAGCGCAAAGTAAGGGCCCAAAGTACTTTTCTTGCATGCGTCATGGGCACAAAGTGGAACTTTTCTGCCCTAGGGCGGAAAACTACTATTTCCGCCCTCGGGTCGTTTTGGGAGGCTGGTTCTTCCTCGGGCGAAAAAGCAGTTTTCCGGAACTCATTTGAAAAGTCTCCTTTACGAACCTCGTTACGTCCCTCGCCTTCGGCTCGGGCCGCAAACCTCTGGGTTCGCAAACAGAGACTTTTCAAACTCATAGGAAAACTACTATTTCTGCCCTAGGGCGCAAAGTACTTTTCTGCCCGCCGGGCGCAAAGTAATCACAATTCTTTTTACACCATAATTCATGCTTTTTCTGTACTAGTGTGCATCAAATAGGCTTTTTTCACATTATTTGAAGTGCCAAATATCAAATTACCCACACTGTACATGAAAATAGTGTGCAAAACATATAAGTATCAGTTTTTCAAAGTTATATAATAATGTGAAATAGTATATTTTTGAATTATTTTAATTTTATAATAAGTTTTTTAAATTAAATTATCAAATTTGAATAAAATCATATTTATATACAATTTTTGAAGAATAAAAATGGAATTTTTTTTTTTTAAGAACGAACAGTTTATGTTTTGTAGTCATGGGGCGAAATTCTATAAGTTTTCGAAATTAAATTGTAAAATTTGGATGAAATCATATTTATATACAATTTTTGAAGAATGAAAATGGATTTTCTTTTTTAAAAACGAACAATTTATGTTTTGCAGTCACGGGGCGAAATTCTATAAGTTTTCGAAATTAAATTGTAAAATTTGGATGAAATCATATTTAAGGTAAAAGCACCAGTACGTGAACACTTTTTCCAGAAAGTCTTTGTTTTCTCATTTTTATTGAATTTCTAATTTGCATAACAACAAAACAGTCATTGCGCCAGTAAGTTTATATTTTTTCCTTTAAAAAAAAAACAAAAAAGTTTTTCTAGGTCATGTGTACAATTAATAAATTAATTTTAAAGTTTTTTTACCAATGACCCAGTAGATGAACAGCGTGTTCAGGTATTGGTACCGATACGTATTTTTGACCGAGTACTTGAACATCCCATGTTAATTAAATGGGAGAGAGGTTATGTTAGCTGCCTTCTACTGATTTCTATTTTTATTATGTATTGCAAATAACCAAATCGAAAAATTTCTTTCTAATTTCGTTGGTGACACATTATGAAAACTATAACGACTGGCTTGACTTACTATTATTATTGATTAACAGTGATTTCAATCATTTTTATGTGTTCGAGTACTGGGTATAGGTAAAACATAATGGTACCAGTACCTGAACAGTCTCACAAGCCACCTCATACAAGTTGCACAAATAAATAATTTTTTTCTCGTTGAGTATAGAGACTTACTGAAATATAAATTTTGTTTTATCTAAAGAACGATCAAAGGATATCAGAAACATTTTTTTTTTTTATCCACTTAAATTGAAAATAGTTTATTCAAGCTGTTCAATCTACTGGTGCAATTTTAGGAAGTGTTCACGTACTGGTGCTTTTACCTTATATACAATTTTTGAAAAATGAAAATGGATTTTTTTTTTGAAGAACGAACAATTTATGTTTTGTAGTAAAAGTTGGAAAAGCACTTTTCTGCCCACGGGCCCAAAGTAGTCGGCGGGCGCAAAGTTCGCCCGCGGGCGCAAAGTGACACTTTGCGCTCTAGTGGCGTAATGTACTATTATGAGAGTATACACTGGATTTAGAGTGCAATTTTCTGTCGGTTAGTCGAGTTCGTGCCATGCATTTGTAAAACACGCAACCACATTCCCACACACATACACCCGCGCTTGCTAAATATATATGCTACGCAATTCTGTTAACTTTAAGGAAGTATCTTATCTTATCTTACTTATAT
Organism: Copidosoma floridanum; assembly: GCF_036245765.1. NCBI lineage: Eukaryota > Metazoa > Arthropoda > Insecta > Hymenoptera > Encyrtidae > Copidosoma > Copidosoma floridanum. The sequence goes on along the minus strand of NW_028321907.1, from coordinate 18,747,934 downwards.
GTAAAGCAAATTCGCTAAATCCATTGTAATCGCTAACCGTGAAAACTACTCAACCGATATTGCTGAAGTTTTGCTTACCGATTATTGACACTTCCTAGATGGTTTTAGTATAATTTTTATTTTGAAAAAATTAATAACAAAAACACTAAATAAGTTTAAAGTTTTGCAAAAATATGCTCGCTTTGCGCTTTAGTTCAATTGAATTCACTAGGTGGCGTCGAAGTAAAATGAAACAACCTGCAATTGAATTAAATAAGTGTAGTTATAAGCACCTGAGCAACATATGTTATACACAGTCATTCACCACTAGTGCATGAAGCCTAGAGTTGGGAGTCGTGCAGCTGGGTATCCCAGATACCGACGACACTGTTCTCTAATGGACAAGCGACTTACGTCGAACTCCATGTAACGGACTTAAGCAGGTCTTAGATGCCAATACGTGCGCTTTAAGGGAGCTAGGTTGCAATTCACTCAACGATGAAAATATTTTTTTTTTAATATATGTTGTAAAGAATCATTGCGTGGATGTAGTCACCAAATTTGAACACAATCGCGTCTACAGATTTCGAGAAAAAAATTCATAAAGTATCCCTTTTTCGTCGTCTTTAACATGGGCTCAAATGTAAGTTATCAAGAAAATTTTTTTTAAAATACCTATTACTCTTGACACAGTGATGAGAATGTTTTGAAAAACTGATATGTTATTTATGACAAGTTCATTCGTATACGTGCAAAGTTTCAACAAAATCGCGTCTGCAGTTATAGAGATATTCGCGCAAACTTAAACAAATTTGTTTCCAGCCCGTATGCTACATTCATGCGAGAAAGTATTTAGGCTATTTCATTAATACCATAAGAAACTAGATACCTTGAAAAATATTCTGCAATTTTTTTGAAGTATATTATTTAAACATTTAACGAGTACTGGCGAGTCAAACCATTGCATTTTCCGTAATTGAAAGGACTGATGTTTTTAAGCTAGGTTATTACAGCAGACTTTATCACGGTGCCTTATGCACATACACGTGCTCCCGTTCACCACCCCGCGAGAGCGACTCAACTCCCTTAAGTATAAAGAGAAGAAGAACAGGTGGATAAAATGTCTCGGAAAAAACGTATAGCTCCTGTTCGCGGCACGAGATAAATAGAGCTCGTAGCAATATAGCTGGGTAGTTTTCAGGACCTTGCGAGCTTGGCTCTGTCATGTAGGTCCAGTATGGGTGATAAAGACGGAAAGGGCCTCATCATGCCTTGTTTACCAACTGCGAGACAGAGCTGCGTCGAAAGAGTAAAGGTAAAGAATCTTGAGAAAACAGCTGAAAAACGGCTGGTGAGCTTTCTCCGCTTCTCTCCTCTTGATACCAAAAGACGATCGATTGTGGTGGGGAAAAAGGTGTGTACGAGTAATTCTATGGTAACTTGCTCAGATCGACTCAAAAAATTGTTCAAAAAGAAGTTGGTTAAAAAAATTTGTTTTCATGGTATTTCTACTGTACATAACATCAGTAACAAATATCTAAAGCGATACAACTACAAAATTAACTAGTCAAAAGTTATACGAAATTTTATAAAAGTCAGTTTTCATCGATTTTTGGAAAATTGTATCTTTTTCTATCACGTGTAGCTAAGCTCCTTTAATAGCTGAAGTGTTCTTACTAGGCTTAAATGAAAAGTGGGGTCAAGACATATCGATTAAAAAAATTTTATCCGATTTTGTGTATCCATTTGAAAGTTACAGTTGTTTTAATTAGATCGTAAATGCCGCTAATAATGTGATTTTGGTTAAAATTTAGTCTTTTTCATAAAATCACAATAACTTTTCATTCGGGGCATTAAATTTAGAGATTTGTGTTTAAATCATTACGACTATGTTTTTGCTTTCATTTAAGCCTAAATATATCCACCTGATGGAGTGCACCACTTGGCTACTTAGGCCAATTAATCTACGAAGGCTCAATGTTAAATTTGACATTAGTGTTAACAGAAAACAAAAAATACGTTGATATAGAAGAAAATGATTCAAGAAACATAGCGTTTTGTTTCTTCGGTTATTCAGTGGCTGAGTTAACCTAAAAAATTCGTGAAAGTCCGAAAATCACTTTTTTCGCGTTTGAAAAAAAAGTTGATCTCCAATGCCGAAAAGTTAAATAACAAAATTGTAGACCTTAAAAAAATCTATCGATTGACGCGCGTTGAATATAATTTGAATTCGTAGTTGCTGAGAAAACTTGAAAAAACCATCGAAAATCGTCTTTTTTTAATTTGTTAATAACTTTTTTTCTTTTGAGATTTTAAAGTTGGTATTCAGTCAAATTATGAGTTTTTGGTTCACAAATCTTCAGTTGTTTTTTTAGCCAAAAATATTAAAAATTTTCCGAAATATCGCATTTTTTCGAAAAAAAAACACCTTTCGTAAAAACTTCAATAGACGTCAGGAAATAATGCTGGAGCGATTTTTCAGGGCTTAATCTCTTCGTCTAGACTTGTTACATCATACAATGTTTGTAGTTAGTAAAATTTTTTCATTTTGATGCCGAAATCGGACTCCGAAAAAAGTACTTTTTTTTTCTATCGGTTTTTTGCATTTTTTTTACGTATTTTGATAATTGCACGTATATAACTAACTGCAATGCATTGTACTTATTTTTTTACGAATTAAAAAAAAAAATTTTCATGATACGATCATGTGGAGCCAAGTTATGTTTTTTTTTTTTTTTTTAAATCCCTATGCGACGGTGAAAAGCGTAGAACTCTGAAACTTTCACACTTTACTAACAAATACCCATTTTGTATTAAAAAAATTATTCGCAATCATTAACTTTAGCGGAACGATGGGTATCATAACGTTACAGTTGAGTCTTTTTGCGCGTCGCGCATCGACTGCCCGCTGGTATGAGGTGTGTCTGGCTGGTTGCTCTTACTCGGGCGCTCCGATACGGCTCCAAAATGGAGTCGGAGTGGTGAGAGAAAGATGTTCTCCCCTCATGCAGCTGCTCAACTGTAACGTTATCATACCCATCGTTCCACTAAAGTTAACAATTGCGAATAATTTTTTTAATGCAAAATGGGTATTTGTTAGTAAAGTGTGCAAGTTTCAGAGTTCTACGCTTTTCACCGTCACATAGGGATTTTTAAAAAAAAAAAAACCTAACTTGGCTCCACATGGTCGTATCATGGAATCTTTTTTTTTTTAATTCGTAAAAAAATAAGTAAAATGCATTGCAGTTAGTTATATACGTGCAATTATCAAAATACGTAAAAAAAATGCAAAAAACCGTTAGAAAAAAAAAGTACTTTTTTGCGAGTCCGATTTCAGCATCAAAAATTAAAAAATTTTACTTACTACAAACATTGCATGATAAAATAAGTCTAGACAAAGAGATTAAGCCCTGAAAAATCGCTCCAGCATTATTTCCTGACGTCTATTGAAGTTTTTACGGAAGGTGTTTTTTTTTCGAAAAAATGCGATATTTCGGAAAATTTTTAGTATTTTTCGCTAAAAAAATAACTGAAGATTTGTGAACCAAAAACTCATAATTTAACCGAATACCAACTTTAAAATCTCAAAAGAAAAAAAGTTATTAACAAATTTAAAAAAGACGATTTTCGATGGTTTTTTCAAGTTTTCTCAGCAACTAAAAATTCAAATTATATCCAACGCGCGTCAATCGATAGATTTTTTTAAGGTCTACAACTTTATCATTAACTTTTCGGCATTGGAAGTCAACTTTTTTTTCAAACGTGAAAAAAGTGATTTTCGGATTTTCACGAATTTTTAGGTTAACTGCCATTGAATAACCGAAAAAACAAAATGCTATGTTTCTTAAATCATTTTCTTCTATATCAACGTATTTTTTGTTTTCTGTTAACACTAATGTCATCTTTTTCGTAGATTAATTGGCCTAACTGACGTTGGAAGTAGCACCACCGTTTTTGGATTTATGTAGAGAAAAGAGGCCAATTGGGTGAAACCCCGAGACACGGGTCATGTCTTTTAGCCCAACAGTAATGAGAAAAAAGTTTGGCTGGGATTGATTGCTCTAAAACGAAAAAAAACGGCACTTTGAGGTCAGGTAGGGTTGGAATGAAAAAGTTCGGAATGGAATTTTTAAAGTTTATAGTGCTCGTATAACTCATAGACGTATTACAATAACTTGTCCATCTATACTTAATGTACTAACCTCAAATGCAATAAAAAAACTGTAGTCTGCGTACCTGCACACGTACATCGAGTGGTTGTTCCATGAAAAGTCGGAATGGAATAAAATGTTTGTACGCACAAAAGATGCAAATAGAAGAGCTTAGCTATTGGAGAGATAACAACTTCTGGTACTACTGTCGTTAAGATTTGTTAATTTTAGTCCTTTACTTTAAAAAGGGACTATTGGTTAGCATTTTCAATCCAAAAAGTTACTAGTTTTAACTGATTTTTGTTAAAACCATTGAAACCGACTGGTTTCCGCGGTCAAGAAAAAAGAAATTCAAGGAGGCGAAGTTAACGTTTTCAATATTTATTAATACAGAGGGTATACAATACAGCTCGACGTCTCTCAAGAGAATCAATAAAACAAAACTACCGCTCGTTTCCTAGTCTTTGCTATTCCCGAATTTTTATAACAAAATTCGTTGCTAAGGGCAACTGCGTTCGTTGTAGAAGAGAGAGGAAACCAACCGTGTTCTTTTTTCCCTCTCTCCCCTTGTCCCACATTCAACTATTTTATCCGCGTGCGAACGTCTCTCGCCAATGTTTCTCGTACATAATGATTGGCTCTCGTATCCACTAAATCTAATCTCGCCTGATGATCCACCGATTAAAAAATGGTTATTTTAAAACATTCAAGATCTAGTTCTTTTGTAATATTAAAATTAATCAGTGATACAGTTAAACCTCCATCGAGGAGTGCATAAATTTTCTTAGACTCTTTCTTGCCTTTAATAATAATCGGTACAACTTGCAACCTCGCGTTTGATGCTAGTCATGAGGGTGAATCTTTTGCGATAGTCGCGACAATATTCTTAGTGTCAGAGGTTTATCCGTGGGTTGAGTGATTTGGGCGTTCCGAATCTTTCTTTCCCGATTTCTCGTTTGTATGTAACAGCGTATGGTAGTTACCTTTACATAATTCGCAATTTTGAAAATTACTATCATCACGGTTGTGATTCCGCTTGAGACAATTAAAACACAAGCGTTGTCGCCGAGCGATTCTCCAACGGCCAAAAATCGGAGTACTTAAAAAATCTCTACATTTGACGATCGAGTGTTCTCTTTGACCACAACTAGCGCAAGTGTCGTCTGAACTATTGTGAGATGGAGAATTTTCTCTTCTTATCTCTGTAACAAGCACTGTATTTTTCCGCGCGAATCGCTCCGGTTTTTCTTTCAGAAAATCGCTCGTACGAACTTCGATCACACCGGCGGCTAAATTCAATTCAGCTTCTCTGTATAAAAAGTCTGATAATTTTTCGAGGTCGGATTTTTCGGGATTTTCTGTCACCGCAAAACGTACATAATTTCCAAGCATAGAATCAGGTAGCTTTTTTAATATTTCGTTTGATAATTCAGCGCTGTATAAGTGACTCTTGTCATTCAAAGCTTTTATTGCTTTAACCGCATTCTTCAAACTTGTCGCGTATTCTAAAAAGTTCATCTTGTGAGGTTCTATGCGTGGTAAATCTTTTTTACTTTGAACAATTTTTAATAATATAATTCGTGAATTTCCGAAACGCATCTCAAGAGATTTCATAATCTCTTTGGCGCTGCTACCTCCTGCGAAAAGAGTCTTTGCCTCAAGCATCACCTCTTAGGCAATCATACAACCTAATTACGTTCTCCTTGTCGGAAAAGTTTCCACGATCTGAAGAGCGCTCGAAAGCCTCTTTCAAACGTACCCAGTCAAGTGGATCACCAGAAAACGAGGGTAAACTTTTAGAATGCGACAGTCGATCTAACAGACTCATATTTGAAGAGCTCGCCGCATTAGCCTTCATCACCGCAAGTGTATCTTCTAACATATTAAAAAGCCTCGAATTGGGATCCACACTCGGCTGTTTACCGCTATCGGACCCTCGCGCATAAATATCGGAATGTTGTAACACCGGCGAATGATCGGCAAAATTTCTCATAACATTCTCCGAAAAGGGTCTATCTGTGTTGACATCTCGCTCAAATAAACGGTGCTCGCGTAAAGTTTGTTCTAGCCCAGGTACCGCAGTCAAACAATGATATGCAGAGACTGGTGGCCTATGAACCACCGATGCATGCTGAGGTCGGTGAAGGGTTGTAGGGCGCGATGAAGTTGCATCAATAGGCGTTGGAGATCGGCGGGGGGCACGAGGTCGTGCTGCCGCCACGAAGACACGAGACGGAGATCGTCGAGGGGCACGAGGTCGTGCTGCCGCCGCGAAGTCAGGAGACGGACATCGGCGTGGAGTACCAAAACGTGCTGCCCATGCCGCGAAGTCAGAAGACGGAGAACGGCGTTCGATGTCTTCATAAGTTTCGATACGATCCACGAGGCTAGGGTGCGAAAATGGCATCTCTTCTTCCGAAACTTCTTCCATTGAGTCGACTTCATCGATGTGATCGTGATCGAGATCTGAAACAACGTTCAGAGCAAAATCGGCATCAGCTGCAGGAGCTGGAGATCGCAGACGTCGAGGCGCCCGAGATCGCGCAGGAAAGGCGTCCAGAGCGAAGCCAGCATCAGTGGCAGGAGCCGGAGCTTGCAGACGTCGAGGAGTCCGAGGATGCGCAGAAAGGTCGTCTGAAACGAAGCCAATATCAGTGGCAGGAGCTGGAGCTTGCAGACGTTGAGACGCCCGAGGACGCGCAGGAAGGGCGTCCGGAGCGAGGCCAGCATACGTGGCAGGAGCTGAAGCTTGCAGACGTTGAGGCGCCCGAGGACGCGCTGGAAGTCGAGTCGCCCGAGGACGTGCAGAAAGAGCGTCCAGAGCGAGGTCAGCTTCAGTAGCAGGAGCTGGAGCTTGCGGACGTCGAGGCGCCCGAGGACGCGCCGGAAGTCGAGGCGCCCGTGGACGCGCAGGAAGGGTGTCCAGAGCGAGGCCGGCGTCAGTGGCAGGAGCTGGAGCTTGTGGGCGATGAGGCGCCCGAGGACGCGCTGGAAGTCGAGGCGTCCGAGGACGCGCCGGAAGGGTGTCCGGAGCGAGGCTGGCGTCAGCGGCAGGAGCTGGAGCTTGTGAACGACGAGGTGCCTGAGGACGCACAGGAAGAGCGTCTGAAGCGAGGCCAGCATCAGTGGCAGGAGCTGGAGCTTGCAGACGTCGAGGCGCCCGAGGACACGCAGGAAGTACGTCCGAAGCAATGCCTAGATCAGCAGCCGCAGCCAGAACTTGTAGAAGTTGTTGACCGGGTGGCAACTCGTTTTCTTGAGCATCATTGGTAGGAGGCTGAAGGGCCACTTGTTCATCTTGTCACGGATATTTTGCAGCTGGTTCTCCCAGTCTCCTATTGCCTTTTCTCTTCACCATTGCAACAACTCCCTTTCCTTTTCCCTTACACGCACCTTTTTTGAAGGGTTCCCGGGTTTCAGCATCAAAATGAAACCAACTGGTTTCCGCGGTCAAGAAAAAAGAAATTCAAGGAGGCGAAGTTAACGTTTTCAATATTTATTAATACAGAGAGTATACAATACAGCTCGACGTCTCTCAAGAGACTCAATAAAACAAAACTACCGCTCGTTTCCTAGTCTTTGCTATTCCCGAATTTTTATAACAAAATACGTTGCCAAGGGCAACCGCGTTCGTTGTAGAAGAGAGAGGAAACCAACCGTGTTCTTTTTTCCCTCTCTCCCCTTGTCCCACATTCAACTATTTTATCCGCGTGCGAACGTCTCTCAATCACGTCCACCAGGGGAAAATACCTCCTACCCCCTTTTCTCCCCTCACCCCGTGCTTTCGACATCAGAGTCGATACACAGCCTTGACGGCACCACCTCTCCTCGCCGTCAAGCGTACGAACATCGTCACAGCCATATACAATATATGTTGTGTTGAGACGTCCCCACGTACCTCCTTTTCTCTAAAAACATACTTAAACGGAGCATGAACGAGAAGACAAGCGCTTACATAATACTAAGCGCTATCGTCGGGAACAACCATTATTATGGTGCAAATATGCGGACGAAATGTATGCAGTGAAAGCTCACTCGTCTTTGTCAATTTTTGGTGAGGCTAAGGTACAAATCCTATCCCCAATAGCTAAAGTATATAATACTTACACACGCAAGTGGCATATAAGCCTTATTATTTACTAGTAAAAGCTTTCATGAGTGAAAGCGAGTTGCGGACATGGGTTGGAATGGAAAATTCGACTCTAAATGATCGATTTTCTCAATGAAGGGATCGATATATCGGTATAAGACCATATGTCAAGTAAAGATGACAACATTTCACACAATTAAGCGTTTTTAAAGTTTTGGATTTCATTATGGCATATGAGTACGAGTACTGGACACGATCTGAGCAAGTTACGGCAGAATCACCCGTATGTGTATATATGTATGTGTAAGCTTGGAGGCGCTAAAAAACAAAAGACGCGGAGCTCGAAAAATTATATAATAACAGAAAAGAAAAGTGGAATCAGTTGTCTTTAACGAGCGATAGAGATAGGTAAGACTCTTCTCCTCTTTAAAAATTTCGTGCAACTTTTGAGATAGTGAAATTCATTTCTTTTACTTATTCCTTGTGTGTTTTCTTGTTGCCTTTTCATGTCATTTTAACACTCCATCTTCAACCACCATAATTGACGAGTGCCTCCAATATAAAGACGTTCTGAATGCTAACGTCTCCGGCGAAATTCCAGGAGACGTCTAAGTACAATTTGCTATAAAAATTTAGGGTTTCATAGCCATTCTTCCAATCGACCTGATGCTGCTACTAGAGCTGAATATACTACAACAGTAAGCCAGGAGGATCCACCCTGAGTTCGGGCAGCCACAACAGCCTCCTCAGTGGTTCGTGAGAACGGCATGTCCACAGAGAAGGTATTGACATGCCCAGTTTCCTGACTACAGATGAGTGGTTGGTTATCCAGGGAACGACCCGAAGACGAGATATTCTTCGATTAGTGGCATATCTCCCTCCAGCACACAGAGACTCTGAGGGTTAGAGCCAAGCTACCCGCACAGCCAGCAGAAGTAAGCAAAAAAATACCCCGTCACAAGGCCTGGGTATCATAACTACGTCACCCATCAATTGTGACCCCCTAAACCTTCTAAACTCTTACACTTGGAAGAAAAGCAATTTCCTTCTTGGATCTGCTCTAGACAGGTGGAGAACATCTCCACAAAATTACCCATCACAAAACCCGCCGCAAATAGAAGGCGCACAAAAGTAATGACCAACTCGACACTTTCCGGCTCCAAACTCTCCGACATGGAGATCGAACAGACGCAGGAACCCCAACCCTCACCTAGCTCTTCCCAAAAAGGGAAAAACGCTTTCGACGATCGTCTTGAGGACCGAGCTCAATATGACACGGAGGAAGATAACATTACCCCTAAAAAGAAGGCACCTCCACCGATCACAACCTTGGACAAAAAATTATGGCCCAAGATTAACAAAGCCCTCATCGTGGAGAACATCCCTGTCCATCATGTCATTACGACCTCCGAAGGTACACGCGTATACCCCGACAAGGTCGACAGCTTTCGACGAATTCTCTATAACCTTGACGATAAACAGGTCGAGTTCACCACCCATCAGCTTCACGAGGACCGTAAAATGATAGTCGTCATCCGTGGAGTCAATATCGGCTACACGGAACCAGAAATCCTGGACATGATCCAGAAAAAAGTACCTTCCGCCCATCGTGTCTATTGCATGACAAAGGGTGATCGGACCTGGTCTCTGGTCACTATACATCTTGATGCGTCAGATGCCAAATCTCATGACATCTACAATATCAGGTCTCTCAGTCAGAGTGGAATAGAAGCGCAAGTCGAACGACATTCCTCAGTGCCGTCGCTGCCAAAAGTTTAATCACACGGCAGCCTACTGCCGTGCCACCTTCGTCTGTAGTTTCTGCAGCTTAAGCCACGCCACCGCAACCTACCTTAAAAAGGACAAGAATCAAATCACACCTCGCTGTGTAAACTGCAATGGTGAGCACTGCGGATTCTACCGGGGATGTCCAAAAACCCCCCAAAAAAGCTCACGCTCCCAAGAAAGGAACTGCCCCTCCTCCCCTTTTTGTGAAATGCACCCTTCGGACAGCAGCCCAAGGCTCGAACAACATTCATCCAGGGATGTCATACGCAAATTTGGCATCCTCCCAAAACACCAAATAGAGGATCAACCTGTGACTCCTCTGCTCAATACACTCCCACCATCGAGACAATCCTCCACTCAATAAATATCCTGCTAACTCGCCTCGACCGAAGAGTGTCTAGTCTCGAGGAGAACAGAACAGCAGCAGGCTTGACGGACTTCACGCTACTCAACTTGAACGCGAACAGCATCACACACAAAACGACTAAACTTACACACATACTCCAAACAAAAGACCTAATCACACCGAATCACACCTAGACAACACTCTACATATCAAATTACACGGTGCACAGACGTGACACACGCGAAAAATCTCATGTCAGAGTGGCTATCCTTGTTCGCAAGGGCATCCGCCATCGAGTAATAAGTACTGACACTATCAACTGCGAAGCAGTCGGAGTTGAAGTACACACCTCTTCATCTGCCACCGTTAGAATCATCTCCCTCTACTCTCCTCCAGCGGACGATCTAAACCTCTAATACATAACCTCGCTGTTTGACTCCAACATTTCTACAATCGTTGCTGGCAACTTAAACGCCAAGCACAAATCGTGGGAATGCAAATACAAAAATCCTAAAGGTCGTTTCCTCCTCAAACACTTGCGTAACCTCAACATCAACATTGAGGTTCCGAGTGAACCGACTCACTTTCCTAGCTCACCAGACCAAGACCCTGACATCTTAGACATATTCCTGACGAGAAACTTGACCATCACTACGGAACTACGAACATCCTCAGACCTCCCTTGCAACTATAACCCAATCTTCTTAGAGATCCCTAGATCGCTTCTCACCATACCCGTTACCACCGGCTGTATAGAATGGGTCCACCTCACGTATAACCTTGAATCCTCCCCATTTAAATGTAGTTCCGTCAGGTTCCAAACGGAACTTAACATAACAGTTGACGAATTCACAGACGAACTTAACAGGGGCACACAAGACGCTACCACACAACTACAGCTCCCCAACACATACTCAAGCTTCCCCGCGATCTTATGCGTATCATCAAAGAGAAGAAAAGAGTTCAGAAACTCTGGCAAAAGTGGAGGACCCCTGAACTAAAATTACACCTTAACTCCCTTGAAAGGGGATCCCAAGTCTTCGAAGTCCGAAACAAGGAATTTAACAAATTCATAGTCGAGGCAGAGTCCCACCCAAGAAGTGCTTGGAAGATTGTCAAAAAACTCCGTAACGAACGGCCTTCTCTTCACCCCCTTCAACAAGGGAACAAACTCTACTTACTAGATTCGAAAAAAGCAGAGATCTTTGCAAATTCGCTGCAAAATCAATGCTTCCCCAACCTTAGCGCTGAAGAACTAGTGCAGGAACACGCGAGGATCACCCACACAGTGCAGGAACAGGTCCTTGACAATCCAGATTTCGAACACTGCACACCCTTCGAAATCAGAGGCATTATCCGCTCCCTAAAAACTCGAAAAGCCCCTGGCAGTGACGGCATCTCCAACAGCGTCCTGAAAATCCTCCCTCAAAAATTCATCATGGCGATTTGCAACATCACCAACGCCGTGATGTGCCTTCGTTATTTCCCAATTGCGTAGAAGGTGGCTACGACCATTTGCCTCCCAAAGCGGGAAAACCCCTCAGCAACCCCTCGAGCCAGAAACCCATTAGTTTACTCTCATTACCCAGTAAAATCACCGAAAGCGTTATTCTTACCCACATAAACAAGCACGCTACAGAAAACAACATCCTTCCAGACATGCAGGACGAATTTAGAGCCAAACATTCGGCTGTACACCAGATTCTGAGAGTCACCGAAGACTTCTCCGATAGCTTCATCCATAAAAACTTCACCATGATAGCTTCCTTAGATGTACAGCAGGCCTTTGACAGAGTTTAGCACGAGGGCCTCCTGTACAAGCTTATTCAGCTAGGTTTTCCGCACTACCTCATCGGCACCATTAAATCCTACCTATCGGACAGATTCATCCACGTTAAAGTAGGCGGCTCCCTCTCCGATCCCCGCCCAATAACCTCCGAAATCCCCCAAGGCTCCAAACTCTCACCCACCCTATTCAACATATTTTGCCAGGACCTGCCCCAGCGCGAAGGCATCAACGCTTACGTCTATGCAGATGACGTCGTGGTCAGCTGCAGGTCAAAACAACACCCTCGGCGTACCACCTTTCTAAACGAGCATATCGTCACTCTCCATAACTGGTATAGTCTTTGGAAACTGGTCGTTAATGAGGCAAATACTATAGCCGCGCTCGTCTCCTGGAAAAATCCAAGGAAGAAACTACAGAAGACAAAGGTTAACGGAGTAGAAATCGACTAAAGCTGCTGCGCCAAGTACCTTGATACCATGCTAGATCGGTGACTCTCGTACGTGCGGCACATCAATAGCACTCGTGGTAAGGCATACGGAGCCTTCGTGCAACTAAAGCCCTTCTTCAACAACAAAGCAATCTCCCAGAAGACCAAGCTGCGTACCCTTAACGCCATCATCAAAAGCATTAGCACCTACGTGATACCAACGTGGGGCGCTGCGAATGAAAACCAACTCCAAGGCATCCAAGGCCTTTTCATGAAGATACTAAGGTCGGTCCTGGGTATTCCGTGGTACTTCAGGAATGCCCAGATTATCAAGGAGCTTAACATCGTCCCTCTAATTGAAGTAGCCCCTGTTCTTTCGTCAAAAATTCGCGCCTCTATTACGAACCACCCAAATCCCACCACCGCTAACCTTCAACCCGGGCGCTTCGACCTTATACGACGTCCATGCGCTCTAGCACAGAACCCTGAGGACCCTAAAAATAATTTAGGTCTTTAATCCCGTTTGCTTTCATCGGATGCATCTCCATAATCTCGCCGAAATGAACGTGACTTCAATCCGTACGCTCCCTTCAGGAGCACCCTTCTATCCGCCGTATCCTTTACGGCTTCAACCCCATACTACACTTAAACTGATCACAAGTACGCTTCTAAATACACAATACCCAGCGAACTCACACATCTACACACACACACACAATAACACCAAATTTAAGCTTCTCTAACTCTATTCCAGCGCAAGTCAAGATTCGAGCTTCGCCCAGATGCGTAAGTGCGCCTCCTCTCATCCCTTTGAGAGTGAGCTGGCATACAAAATTTTCCATCATTTTTCTTCTTCTTTTCCCTCTTATGCCCCTTTTTCTTCTAAGGAAGTAGTCCTCACGGACCTGTCCCATGCAGGAAGGTTAGTTTTTAGTAAGTAGGAACACCGGGTGAGTCCGACACTACCACCTGATTAGCTAGAGTGTCTATAAAGATTTTCTCCTCCTTACTTTATCAAAAAAAAAAAAAAAAATACCAGCAGAAGTCAGCAGTCATTAAAAATAATAATAAGGAATAGCTAGAAGTATTACTACTGGTCCTTTTCAGGGTCATCATAAGTATTTACATTTCCTACTTAACCATCAATCTCATCGGTTCTTTTTAGGGCCATCTAACGTTAAACTACCTTCTCAACAAATACACATTTACTACTATTTCTGGCAACGATTCGTCGACTAAAAGACTGTATGAAGCTGGCCACTATTAAATCAAGTCAGTCATTTACTGGCAGACGTCAAGAGCAAGGTTGTTGACTCTGTAAGTATATTCAACCAGAAATCACCGATGCTCCCCGAGGTATGTACGAGGTGAACCTAACAGCTATGAAGGAAAAAAAAACTTGAGAAAACGCGACAGTCTCCAACGAGCAAGCATCACGATCCAATCTCCCCACCTTAGATCACCAAAACGACTGAGCACTGTAAAAAAAAAGTGCTTTGGACACCAACGTCTCTGGCGTAACATCAGGAGACGTTGGTAAAGAGCTCTCTACAACTAGCTCTAACGTTTCAGACGTTGTAGTTTCCTCACGATCAGTCCGGTGCTACAACAGCAGACCAGAGAAGATCACCCTGAGGAATCCAGGCAGTCACTTTTGCTTGAAATTTCAGTCAAGAAAGGGTTCAGCTCACTAGTTCTTTTTAGGGCCATCAGATGTCGAACTACCTGGCCAACAAAAAAATTACAACTTAACAAAGTTGACAAAAAACAGCCTTTAGGGCTCACAAAAGTTTGAACCATGCCAATAGTCATAAGAGTGAAGTGGAAGGAAAGCTTCAAATGCTTCAAATGTTTAAAATTTTTGGCATCAAGAAACTAACGCAGAACATTTATCGAGATTGAAATAGAAGCGTTAAAATCGAAAAATAAATAATTTATGACGTGAGGGATTAGATTTCCATTCTAACCTTGACAGTTATCACTTAAATCTTTCAGGTTTTTAAATAGCTAGAATTATGTTTATTTGTACCCATTGCGACACTAAAAACTGGAGTGATTAAGCTCCAGAACTTTGTTGCTCTGGTAACAAAGTTGTAAAATTGAATAATACAATTTTTAATTATATATATTTTTTGTCAGTTTTAAACACTTATAGCTCCATTAAATAGCCCTTTTCATTTATTATAACGTAAGAATGTGCTAATCAACTGCCCTGTAGGGCCCGCGGCCAGAAAATAATTTTCTGGTGTAAGGAACGCACGATATTTCTCAGAATAATTAAATTTTTTTTAGTTTTTACAGCTTATTATTTGAGAAAATAAACTGCATACATTCCAAATAAATATGTTTTTTATAAGAAGATTTTTATTTTAAGAAGTGTCAGGAATAGATGTAATATTTTTAACTGAAAACGTTTTACATTACATATCAACACACTTTGGTGTTCGATTCAGTGAATCTCGGGCAAAGCCAAGAGGGGGGGCACTAGTTGTTGTTTACTGATTAACCAATAAGATTCTTATAAAATGAAACAAGTTAGATAATAAGTACCTAAAAATTATCTAGTTAAATTTTTGTGGATCTAGGGTGCGTGGGGAGAAAATCAAGGGCATTTTATTAATTATCAGTTTAACACGTAATCTTATGGGAAAAGGCGGTTCATTTTGTATTTAAAAATAAAACATAGTTTACATTTTGGTCACCTCAAAATATTTATTTAGTGCTGGTAAGATCTTCAATCAGTGATTAAATAGATAAAATTAAGAGGACACGGTATTGGCAGTCGGGATACCGGGGTGGTATGGGTATTATTGCATCCATTGGAAACTGTGAAAGCAATATATATTTTTTTAATAAAGAATGTATTACGATGGATTTTAACATGCACATAAAAAGTTACGACATTTTTTCTCTGTCTTCACCAGAAATACGACTTTTTTGCGTGATTTCAGGAATAAAAATTCAACGTAACCTCTCAGGTGAGAATTGTTTTTACTGCTTATTAGGAAAAGTATATTGGTATTGTTTGCGAGGAAATTGCCTTCCAAGCCAAAGGCTAGAGAGTTAACCACGCAGAGGATAACAATAGACTTTTTTTATGAGCAGTACATGCAGTTTTTTTACTTGGGAGGAATGTTGCACATTGCTCTTTAAATACAAGGAATAAAATCATGTTTTTGGCTGAGGTATGAGAAAAAAACTTATTTGTACTCTGGTGATAACTATTATACGTCTGTCCTACTCATATACATAAGTATTTAATAAATGTGCACTGCTATGCACAAAAACATTTTTTTTTATTTCTTTATGTTTTATCCCTTAAATACTTTTACAATCCTCTAATATCATTAAAGCAATGTATTATGCTATGCCAATATAACAAGATTCCGTATAGTCTTTTATTTTATATAAAAAAATGTAAATGAAATTCACAATTTATCAGTTAAAATATCATTTTTATCATGGCAAAATGGTGAAATGAAGTATTGATATTTCAACGGTTACAATACGTATGGTTTCATATTTACGTTGTTATAGTTATCATATGACGTTAATTACTAACATATCTTTGTTTCAGTATACTACGGGCATTTACTAAGGCAATGAAATGGTAGTTTTCCTACGAGTTTGAAAAGTCTCTGTTTGCGAACCGAGAGGTTTGCAGCCCGAGCCGAAGGCGAGGGACGTAACGAGGTTCGTAAAGGAGACTTTTCGAACGAGTTCCGGAAAACTGCTTTTTCGCCCGAGGAAGTACTAGCCTCCCAAAACCACCTGAGGGCGGAGAAATTTATTTCTCTTACCATGGTGTCTGGTTTCTGTTAGAATATAAGTAAATTTGAAATTATGTGCGCGATGCTGGGGTGCTAGGCATTGAGCATACGTAAGAGCTCTCGATTCGCGTGATTGATACTTGTTTGATGACGATACGTATATTCAGTGTATAGATAATCCGTTGCTGAGGCAAGATGCCTTATGTTGGATATGAAATGTTAATAATAATAAAATCAAGTATATTATAGAAGATATGTTTGAAGTATTTATTTTTCCAGGCTTATTTATTTTTAACAGTTTCTTATTAAGTGCAACTCCCGCTTTTTCCCCCTCGGAACACACTTTGCACCCTTGTAATCACTTTAGACTTACGGATAGAAAAGTTTTTTGCAACTTTCGAGTCCAAAGTACTTCTCTGCTCTAGAGCTCAAAGTATGCCCGGGGGTGTAAAATGGTCTATTACATTACTAGGGCACAAAGTACAAACAACGCCCGAAGGATGTTGGTGCCCAAGTAGCGTATAATGTTTTTCTTACCGAGGGCGCAAAGTGTAATTTTGTGCTTGTGGGCACACTTTGCGCCCAGTAAATCACTTTGGGCCCTTGAGCACAAAGTGTGACCCAAGGGTGCAAAGCGGCAGTTGCATTCTGGGCCCATGGTAAGAAATTGCAATTTGCAGCCTCGGTAAGAAAACACAAGTCACGTGTGATGTTTTTCTTACCAAAGGCGGAAAGTGCAACTTTGTGCTCCTGGGCACTCTTTGCACCAAGTAATCGCAGCTTTTGCACCTGGTGATGCATATTGTCAGGGCAAGCATATTGAACATGTCCAGCCAAATGGTAGTGCGGGTTTTACGTTGTTTAAGAATTTAAATATCCAAGAAAGTATAGGATACACCACATATTGTTCATGATTTTTTCCGCATAGAACAAACATGGAGAACTTTTCTTTCATGTATACGGACCTTTTCACAAAAATGCATTTAAATTAACATCGATCTTTAAAGAATAATTGTAGAGTCAAGCCCAAGAATTAGTTTGGACATTATATAACTTTTGTTGATTGTATACAAAAAAAAAGATCGATCATCAATTTGTTTTTTAGCTTTATTATAAACCCACATGCAAATTGTAAATTAAAAAAATAAGAATCATTTTTTTATGAATTAGGAATTTTTTACAACGTTTTTTCTCTCACTTTAACGGCTACTGGGTCATTTTTACTTAAAATAAATAATTAGCAAATTATAAACATTAAACTTAAAAAATCTCAATTAGGGCGTGAAAATATCGCAATTTTTGTGAAATTACCCAAGTAGAAATTTTTGCGCATAAATACAAAACAGTCATTTTTATTGCTTAATGTGTGACTATAAAATTTTGAATTCAGTTTTAGTACATACCCATTTTAGCAGAAGTTCAAATATTAGCTATGAACACGTTTACTTATCACAACTTAAGTCGCAATGGAACTGTGCGCAGTAAAAATAATTTTTAAACACGCTTCAACAACTACTTTTCAATGGTTAAATTTTGGTTATTATAAGTACAATTTCTATCAGATTACACTTGTTTGCGTTTATATTATCTTTGCGATTAAAATGTAGCTTAATTGAGTCTCCGTTTTATTAGGCCGTTTACCAAAGCAAGAAAATCTTGGCTGTGCTCGAAAACCTAAACGATACCTCTTTCTTTGGATACTTGAGTTCGTAAGTCGACTTTCTTTTACTTATTGAAAATAAAGTTTTTTTTTAATGCGAAAAGTCAATTTAAACAGTTCATGATAAAAGTCAGTGATAAGTTTGACACAGGAAATTATTAAGAAAAATAACCTTAAGGACTCCAAATAAAAATCAATTTTATCTAAAGTTTGGAAACATGATAAAATTTTTTGTTATAATCAAAAATTAAATTTCTTTAACATAAATTATGTACAAATGTTCTTTTTCCATATAGAAGAAACATAAAGAAGTACACTAATGGAATGTTGGTTTTAATTGTAAATACATGTCATCCATTTGTGTATATCACCTTATTAACTGCTTAATCGTTTGATAACGTAATATTTACTAAAGATTTACATTAGTTTAGAGTACAAAAAAGTCGTCTATAAAACAAAATTTCTAATTAATTCATTATGGTAAGACTCGATACTATAAAATAAATTATTGTAAGCACTAGAATATTATTTCTTAAATAATTATATTCTGTTAAAAATCACTAAAGCTGTGTAGATATTGATAGTCGACTCAATATTGAATCAGATGTCTTGCAGAATTTAGATTAGGTCACTGAAAATAAAAATCAACTAATTAAAATGAATACAAAAAAGTTTTTAGTCTTTGACGGATATACATTTTAATGACATTTGATGAAAAGAGTTTAAAAAGAGAATTGTATTGATGAAATCTTCAGTAAAAAATAGAGTATCAAAATGAAGTTCTTAGTCAAGTTATTTTTTTACTCTAAAATTATAACTCTTTTTTTGATAAAGAAAGGTTAGTCAATTAAAAACATAGCAAATACATTGTTGTTTTTGTTAAATTTTTTGTAATCCTAGCTTACTTAGTACAAAAGACATCTTTCTATACACATACTCTAATACATATCTGATCTAGTGAATTCAAAAAAGTGATAACATTTTTCTCATCGTTTGTTTAAAAATATGCTAATACTTTTTTAATAAAATAAAATAACGTTTAAATGCTTGTTAACCACGATAAACTTTCTTTCTGTTTTCAAAAACTGAATGCACTCATCACTAAATTTAATATTGTACATACTTTTATTAGCAGAGCTTTTAGATAGTGAAAGAATACTTGGTGGAAATCTGACAGAATACGGTAGTTTTACATACCAAGTATCCATTTTAGCTGATGATAAGGTAATTTGTGGTGGTGGTATAATTAGCAAATATTTTGTAATCACCGCTGCACATTGCATTTACGAAGACAACAAGTTTATTGAGAATTCAGTGGCTGTTTTGGCTGGTGTCAATTATTTGTTCAGTGTCAGTACCTATAGGGTGATTGTTCCGGTCCACACGATGTATGTGCCTGCCAAATATGATTATGGACAAAAGTTGGCAGACATTGCCATACTACGGGTAAAATATAGTACTTTTCGGAAAATTAATTATATAATCAGCTGTAATTTGATATAGTACACAATACATTTTCAAAAAAGTAGTAATCATGAACACTCTTAAATGCAGTTAAAAAAACCGTTAAACTTAGATGAGAATCCTTACATAAGCAAACTTAATTTACCTGATGATCAATCTGATGCTTATAAAGAAGCTATTGTCACAGGATTTGGCTGGGATTCCATTAAAATAATTTACAATATTTTGGGCGTGTTACAATTTCGCAAAGGTCTTCGATCGCATCAAATGAGGTTTGCAAGAACTCGAATTATTGATCATGCTACTTGTCAAAAAATGTATAAGGTTAATGATTAATACAATTAATACAACATAAATATTTATCCATGTAATATAAATTTATTGACTGGCTAATTTTTTTTTTTTTTAGTTTCCGTTTTTGTATTTTTTCACTTCGAGTAACGTAATAGTGAAAGATACTCATATATGTGCACAAGTTGAGTCAGATAAAGGGAACGCTGTTGGAGGAATATGTGACGTACGTATAGAATATTTAATTTACTCATTTACAATACAAAGACCTTTGTATTCGTAAACTTAAAAGTGCAACTGTGACTGTAGTTTTATCTAAACATATTATGTAAAGTTATGTTTTTTCTAATTAACAGGGTGACAGTGGAAGTCCTCTTGTTTATAACAAGGATACTATTATTGGAATTGTCATTGGTGGTCTGCAGACTTGTAATGAAAAGTATGCTCCTGGGCTTTATACAAGAATTTCATCTTATATGGATTTTATAGACAAAGCTATGATGAACATAATTGACAAGACAATTCTCTCATCAGAATCATGTTTCTGAATAATTTTTTTATAGAAGTAGTAACTTTTAATTATTTTACCTCCTTAAAAATCAGAGGTATACGAACAAGAACTCTGACATAAGTAAGTAAAAGTTTGTATATACATCTGTTTACCAAAATATCGCACATGTTTGTTTCATACGATCTCTTCTAAATCAACAACCGGGTACAAGAAATTTAGATGAATAACCGTAGCTTACAATAACTAAAACCGATTGTTATTATTTGTTGAATAAAGTAAAAATAATGTGATGAAAAAGATGTAAACTCAAAAAATGGAGTGACAATATGAATTGCAAAATACTGCCTAATTTTAATTCCTTACCAAATCTAATACATGTTTAATTACTTAGAAATTAGTTGAGTTATGTTGTGAATGACAAGAAATAAACAAGTTGTACAATGTGCTTTGTTCATTAGTTAATGTTTCAAGTTTGTTGAAATAAGTATATTTGATCAATTATAAAGTATGCATTATGATATATGTTGCTCAAAACATTCAAATATGCTACTATCCGATGGACTAATAAACGATTCTTTACTTTTTAGTTTTTAACGATTGATGATTCCTTATTTTTTTGTCAGAGCAAAAACTGTAAGCACTTATAAATAATCTTTTATTGATGTAAAATAAATTTCAAACCATGTAGAATGGTGATCTAAGTTGGCTGCATGGTGTATGTATATATGTATGTATTTACGTTATCCAAATGGGCTCAAATTTTGTAGGTAACTTCAGGTTGAACGTCAAAGCTGATGTGTTGCATTAAAACAGTTATCACCGCCGAGAAAAATTTTGTCAGCATTTTTACTATTGCACTTCAAGAATTTAAAACAGATTTTTTTTGCTCTAAGTTTCAAAACATAAATTTTACACGTTCTTGTTCAACTATAAAGTTGTACATCAAAATAAAATGCAACTTTTTTGTAATACACATTTCACTTTGTCATGCGATGCAGATGCTCTGTAATGCACAATATATGTAAAAACAGCAAAAAAATCGTTTTTCACACGTTAGTAGAATTCTACAACAAAGTGTTGAATACGAAAGTTGTTAAGCTCATAAAAAAAAAAAAACCTTTTTGAGTTGGAAGTTTTGCTGTACAGTGCCGGCTTAGGGCCATTAATAGCAAAAATCGTTTCAAAACGTTTTACAGCATCTAACGTTTATACATTACGTTTGTAGATAAAATTTTAAATACAAAAGTTGTAGATTTTATAAAAATATAATTTTTTTTGTTTTTGTCATTTTTGTTAACATTGTTATCCTAACGCTTTAAGGAGGCTTATCACCTTTGTGAAATTTGAGCCATTGCATCTAAATCAATAGCTATGGTAAAGTATTACTCAACGGATGTACAGTTAAAATTTCAGAGCATGTTGCTGATCAAAATAAAAAAAAAATATATTCAAAACTTGAAATTTTAACATTGGTCTGATGAAGCAATTTGATTTTTCACCGAAAATTTTAGTTTTTTAAGGCTAAAAGTCGAGCCACATGCTACAAAAACTAGGAACAGGTTATTCAAACAATCTTTTTTTTAATAAAATCGTGAAATCCTAAAGTTGCCAAGCAAAAAAAAATATATGACGTTTTGAAAGTCCAAAACTGGTGGCTAACCTCAGCAAGTAAACAAGCAGATTCGTATTTGTAGGTATACATATTGAGCCTGCTACTCAATTTTTTTAGGTGTGATAGTCTAAAGTTACTAGCATATAACTTTTTTACGTATCATTTGCTGTCCAAACGTTGATGATGAAACTCACAGATCTTATTGCAATAGACTTATTTGCGTTTCGTATTGATATCTACTACGTCATCCTATCGTGTGATGCAACAAAAAATGTTTTGAAATATCCGATAGTTTGATTTGTGATGTGTAATATTATTATATTATTTAACATTTGGTGAAAAAATATTTAATTGACTTGTATATGATATTAAACTTTCAGAATGATGAACTAAAATCCTATTGTTAAAATTACACTTTCTGGTCTGGCATACCGTAGATTGGTCGTGCATCAATTGCAAGACTTAAATTTTTATGAATTCAGTTACTTGCTTTAATGATTAATTGGGATAATTAAACAAAAGGCTTAAACGTTATGTTTTTGAATAACTCCTATATACATTTTTAACTGATGTCCATGTATTTGATTTTTGTTTCTTTTCTTTTTTTCCTGTTGTGCAGTATAATAAGACATTCTAATGAGGTCGACAAATCAAGCCGACGAAACGTTGATTTTTTAGTAACTAATATTAACTTGTATTTATTTACAATATCTCAGTTTTTTTAACGATCAACAAAAGATTGATTTTATTGTCTTTTGTAATATTTATAAATTTTGCAAAGGCTATGAGTCGATAGAGTACGACATTTACGGGACTTTGGGAAAGGGTTGCTCATGCATTTGTACGATAAGTCAATGGAAGTCAATTATAATCTGAGATATATTGTGCATGTTAATAAATCAAGGCATACATAATACAAATAGTCACGCATACGCAAACGAAACTGCGGTGTGCAACCCGCTCGAGTTACATTATTTGTTTACGATTGATGACACATAATAGATGTTTTGGCGTTCGAAATAATTATTGTTGACGAAGCCTGCTTGGTACTTATCTTTAGTCTGTTTACAGAAACGATGGGCCGTGTTCGGAAACCGCTGTAGAAAAAATGGATCTCGCAGTCGATGCACCCTGCCACCAATGCCAGCGGCATAAGCTATTCGTGCCGCCCTTCAGTGCTAAACCCTGGTATCTTGGAATACAAATATCAGCGTGTTGAACGGACCCAGCTACGGACTTTCGCCAAATTGGCCACGCAGGACGTCAGCAGGCCAAGTACTTTTAATTAACGGACAGTACGAGTTTTATTCACCACGTCTCCCGAGCAAAAGACCCTATAAAATTCGTCGCTTCTAGCAAGAAGCCTTAGATAGTTACACTTTTAGGGGGGGGGGCGTAAGAGGCCACACCTCCCACAGCGAGACCCAATGCTCCTCTATTCCTTCAATACCTTACAGTTTAAACATAGTGGGCAACAAAGAATATTCAATGTTGTATATTTAAAACCGTAACAGAACTTACCCATTCTTTCTCTTATTTTTTTCATAGAAACATTTTCATGTAAAAGACTATATCGTCCTGGAAGCTGCAACTTATTCATGGAGTTATCAAAATAGACCACCTCGCATAAATTATGATTGGCAACCGGCACCTCAGTCGAGCTCATATTTCATGAAGAATCAAAGCTTCACGTTAGCGCTGAGTTTTTGAGTTACTATTTTATCCAAGTTTGTATCGCACGGAAAAAAAATTTGATCATGTGTCATCCGTCAAATTTGCTATAAAATAAAACTTCGGATAAGTTAATGCAGAAGCGAATAGTGATGAATATTGTAGTTACTTAAGTGTATGGGAACAAGAGGATCACAACCATCTCCAAAAACCCAATTTATTAAAAAACGAACTACGAATACTGAATACAAATGAATTAAAATAAAAATTGGAATTGACGTTAATTAATCAAGTACAAATAATGAAAACAAAAAGGTATGAGCCAGACAATGTGTGAATGTGTATTTGTATTGGTGGTACGACTCTGAGCCGTTGATCGACGGTGCACGGTCAACCTGGCGATGGCACCGGGTCGATTGGTGATAGAATGGATGTAGATGACTCAGAGCCAGTGATCGTCGGCGTGGCGACGGAACCTTGAATGTTGTCGATTGTCTACGAAGACGACGCTGTCCACGAGGACGCCGCGAGACGCGATCGCGAACGCGTGATTCTAAATAAACCCCTTGAGCGAGATTGAGCGAGAACGAGACAATCAAGCAAGGAAAATAAGAGCAAATTAAGTATGCGTTTCAACTGGTGAAGCACTGAAATTAGCGAAATATATACGACCAATTCTCAAGAGAGTCAGAAGTATAATGACGTTACATATTAATAATTTGTGTAGCATCGGCAATACTCGGCTCACCCCCACCGTCTCCCTTGACTCGTGCTTGGTCGTTGGCTACCGAATAATGCCGAGCTTATTGATGCACATTGTCTCCTTCTCCCTATCCTTCAAGCTGCGCGCGGGTGAGACAAAAATGAGTTACATGACTCTACTTATGTATCTGTCTGTTCGCGGGTGTGACTATCTGGATGAACGTGGCTGTATTATGTATACATATATCGGGTGTAACTGAACAGACTGCAAAGATTCTCACACAAGCGGAAACATTATAAAACTATTTGGCGGCTCTGTATCTTGGAGAATACACAAACAAACATATGTCTCGTTATCGACTTGCCAGGCTGAATACATTGCAATGAGCGAGGCATGTCAAGAACTGATGGCCCTAAGAAACACTTTGACAGCGGTGTTAGACACTACATTTTATCCAATGACTGTATGGTGCGACAATAAAGCGGCCGAAGCAAGCACTAAGTCTTATGGTGGAACTAAACTCAGACACATATCGTCTGTATGAGAACACTAGCAGCCCCCCGTCTCGGCTTCGCCCGAGACTCGCTGAATGAAACACATGTGTGTTGACAAATAATATAGGACGTTTTCAGTTAAAAAACTTTATATCTATTTTTGACACTTTTTGGAACAAATAACTTCTTATTGAAAATATCGAAAAAAGGAAAAAAATGATGGTAAAAAGTATCGTGCATTCTTTACGTCATAAAATAGGTATTGGCTCTGAAAAGGGCCGTTGATTTTTACATGTTAACGTTATGATATAACAAAGGGTTATTTGTTAAAGCTGTAAAGATACAAATATATAATTTAAAATTATTTTTTCATTCACAAAATTTCAGTATACGTGACATTTTTAGTTTTATTTCCAGAAGGAATTAAAACAATCTGATGATGTGGATCACCAGTTCTTGAAAGACCGACATACAATTGTCCATGTGAAAAGCAGTTTGAACGTAAATCTACCCCCACAAAATTATAAGTTTGTCCTTGCGACTTGTTAATTGTCATCGCAAAAGAAACTCTGACAGGAAACTGTAATCGCTTGAACTGAAAAGGTAAATCAGTTGGTATCATTCGAATTCTTGGAATAAAAGCTATTTGTCCTGATGCTGGACCTGTCAAAATAGTAGCTTCTATAACATTATTTCGCAGAGTTCTAATTTGCAGTCTGGTTTCATTACACAGGTTCGGTGGTTGAAGATTACGTAGTAGCATAATCGGAGCTCCAACTTTTAAACTCAACTTATGGGGTGGAAATCCTGATGGAGTTAGGGAGTTTAAAAACTCCTGAGGATAATTAACAACATCTTCAGATGCGATGACTGAATCAATAGAGAGGTACTCTCGAGAATCAGCTACAAACTTTTGAAGAATAATATTGTTAATTTCCTCTGCTGTAGAATTTCTTGGTGAAATTATCGCTCTCTCACATAACCATTGGTATGATTTGTTTGATAAATTTTCAATGTCTGGGTAAACTTCAGAAATAAGATCATCGACAGTTGTAACCAGTTTTCCAATGGATTGATCTAGGGTGATAAAACCGTTTTCATTTTCCATCGTGCCATCGCCAATTTTTAATAGCTGAGTTGGAAATTCCGTGTTTCTTCCGCAGAGATGTGCTCTCATATTAGTACGCAAATGAAGAGACTCTACATAATGCCAGAGAAATGATGATTTTAAACAGGCATGAATAATATCAGCTCTAGTTCCTCTCGGAATTACTGGTAACGTCTGCCTAAAATCACCAGCAAAAACAAATGTAATGCCACCCATTAAATTCTGGTTTGATCTTAAATCTTGCAGTGTTCTATTAATTGCTTCAATGTGAGCTCTGTGACTCATTGTGCACTCATCCCAAACAATAAATGTTGTATCTTGAAGAATTTTTGCAAGTGGGCCATTTTTGCGTATCGGGCACGTGTAATCTTCTCCGGAAAAAACACATAATGGAAGTTTAAAAGTGGAGTGAGCTGTTCTACCTCCACTCAAGAGAGTGGCAGCAATGCCAGAAGATGCAACAGCAAGGGACAGTTTTCCTGCCGATCTTGCTTGGGCCAACATAAGATTAATTAGGAATGTTTTTCCAGTGCCTCCAGGAGCATCCAGGAAAAAGACTTTTCCACTACTATTTAAGACACTATCAATTATACGATCAAAAGCTTGTCGTTGGTCTGGAACCAACTTAGAAAAATTTTGCTCAACGTAGTTATATAAATAGTTATGATCATAACCATGTCTGATGGAATGTTCCAAAGGATCATTAGTACATAGTTCATCTCGAACCGGTGAGTTTAGCCCAAATGCAGTCAAATTTTTTTCTGAAAGAGAGATGATCTTGTCTTCTACTTCAATTAAACCTCTGTTGAACACTTCTTCAGAAAATTCAACTTCAAAATCGTTGAGTTGGATTCGTCGAGAGTGAAGAATATCTTCACATAATTGTTGTTTAAACATATCCCACAAAATTTGAGGTTGCGATGGCTCACAAAAAACTAAAATAATAGCAAATAAGTCACGTAATTTAGATGGATTTTCAGACAAAGCAGCATCTGCGAGTGTGTTTTTCCATTGATCATCATTTTCCAATAAACCAAGTGCGTAACAGGCAGCTTTGAAAGTTGCGTAAGTAACACCATCAACGGTTTTTAAGTACTCAAATGAAGTTGGGCCTCGAACATATTGAAGTAACATTCGAAGATGGAAGCATTCCGACTGGGTGGGATGAATCGTATAAACTCTACCTATATCTGAATCTTTTTTTACTCCTGGCCAGCCTGGAACATCTTTACCCTGTTTTCTTTTCACAAACTTATTACTGTCCCATCGGTAATAGGCGGCAACTTCGGAATACAAAAGAGTTTTAGCAAAATCATCTATTACGCAAAGTTCAAAAAACGCCATCAACGTTGTTTTTCTCGGATTTTCGAGAATCTGTTGAATGTTTTGCTGATTTATGTAAACTCTTTGATAATTTTCAAGGTGAACATCTAAATGTAAGACTGGAGGATACCGTGCGTGAATCTCAAAGTCAAAAAAACGCCAAAATCCCTCAGAGGAACAAATATAGCGTCCATTGGCATAGTTTGCAATTTCGTCAATGTTTCCAACTGAAAAAGTGGCACGGTCCGATCCTTTGTTGATATATTTGCAAATATATTTAATTGCTTGCACTGAATGACAAAATTCGACGTTAATATGTGCATTGAAACATCGTGATAAGACGGGTGAGTACGGTACAACCCAACGGTTATCAATCTGTACTTCTTTGCCACGAATTGTATGTACAGAACTATGACCTCCATCTGCAGGGGCTCTTCTACGATAGGTTGGGTAGCCATCATTTGCAGTTAGGGTTTCTTTAACAAAATTTCGAGGAAACTTTTTTGTACATTTTCCATTATCCATACATGGTGAAGCCATGTTGAATTCACCGCAAGGTCCATGAATCATACTTTTCGAAATGATACTGAATAGCAAGGGATCTTGTTGAGGATCTGGTAACTCAGCTGAAATGATCTTGTCTATTTCATCCGGCTGAATTTTTGTTTTAAGCCATAAAAGTATGTGCACATGAGGTAGCCCTCGCTTTTGCCATTCGACACTGTAGATCCAAGCATCAACTTCCCCGTATATTGCTTTCTTAGTGAGGACATCTATAAGTTTCCTTAATTTCAAGTGAAAAACCCTTGAAACAATGTCATGCCTGTCTGAAGGTTTTTGATTTTTGTGTAATTCATTTTTTATTTCCGACCACTCAGGGTTACACGTAAAAGTGATAAATAAACATGGACGCCCAAACCCACGTACGTAAGCCATTGCATCTTGAGTTTTTTCATGCATATATCGTGGTGAGCCAGTGAATGAGGATGGTAAAATTACAGGCTGTCCGATACTGGAGGGTTCAATGTTACGATCATTATTTATTGCATCTCGTAGATGAATGTAACTTTCAGCACGCAGTTGTTTTTGATGTGTTCTCAAGTAAAGTAAACGCTCTGTGATCATTTTTGCCATCATATCAACAACAAATTGATTGAGCAGGTTCTTATAATAAAGTAGGTAATTTATATGATCATTTTTTAACATAAACCTATAAGAGTAGAACTGCATGCAAGAAACAGTTTTGTTTGAAACACCGTGAAGTGGTACATCAATAGAATATCCATTTTCTCCAAAAACAAACATAAGAGGATATTGCAAGGAGTCATAGAATCGGTGAAGCTCAGAAACTCGCTCCAACCGCCCATGTCGACCATGTAAAATAATGTCTCTAGGACCTTTTTCCTCGTTAACTATTAGTGCAGCAACTTCATTCACTCTAGGCGCATTGTATCGTCCTCGATGCTCCCCAACAGGAGTTCGATCGGCATGAATAATCAATTTTAAATTTTCAAGTTCATCTACTGTTCGAGAGTCATAATTGGATTTAAAAGTTCTTATAAGAGGATTGCAATCATGCATCACCTTTTGTAATGATTCAATCAAAGTTTTTTTTAGGGCATTATCTGACCGAATAGAAATTTGTTCAGCTTCAGACATGAAATAGATTTGTAAGCACTGCGGACTCTTGTTCTGTTCAGGAAGTAAGCTACCTATCAAGTGGTATACTTGACCTTGGATTTTGAAAGTTGGCATAAAGTTTCCTTCTCTAATTTCTTTCCCTCCAAATGACGTCATTTGGAATTGCGTATTGTAACGTCTGACGTTATCGAGGAAATGTTTTGATAAGGGGTGTTCGTCCATTAACAGACATCTTACCAATTCAGGAGGATTTTCTAGTGGATCAAGGGAAACTTTACCACCAGAACAACAGAGCCCTGGAGCTTCATCTCTCCATTTTTTAGCGCCACAATGAGTGCAAATAGAAACCATTCCGCCAATTTGAATGGATGGAAGATTTAAGTAATCAATATCAGGATTGTAACAGAAAGCGGATCTGTCACTTAAGTGGTTGTTCAATCGTCGATTTTGCCGTTGCTGTTCTACTCTCGATGAATGTTCTGCATCAGTTTCTCGACTCCTAAAGTTGTAAACATTTAAAGCATTAGAAGTTCTCCTCCCGATTCGCCCTCTTGCGATTCGAGGCATTGTTAACAATTTTTGCGCGTCCCAAAAAGGCTGTTTTTGTTATACTTTGTCAATTACAATATATACTTAAGCAGGTGTTCAACGTTTAATGGCCCTGAAAAGGGCCAATGAGATTGACCAAGTTAGCTGAACGCTAATTTTGGAGGAAAAGTAATTTCTGGCCTATGTAATTCGAGTGCAGAAAGTCGTCGGTGGCCGGGGTTCCCAGACTCACGACAAACAGCTCTGCTCTCGATGTCTGCCAGTAAATGACTGACTTAGTTTTGGAATAAGCTGTCTTTAAATAGATTCCTGTTGGACGAATCGTTGCAATTCGTTTAAAGACATTTGTCCAAAAGTACAAATAAGATTATTTTTGGCAAAGTGGTTCAACGTTTAATGGCTCTGAAAAGGGCCAATGAGATTGACCAAGTTAGCTGAATGCTAATCTTGGAGGAAAAGTAATTTCTGGCCTATGTAATTCGAGTGCAGAAAGTTGTCGGTGGCCGGGGTTCCCAGACTCACGACAAACAGCTCTGCTCTCGATGTCTGCCAGTAAATGACTGACTTAGTTTTGGAATAAGCTGTCTTTAAATAGATTTCTGTTGGACGAATCGTTGCAATTCGTTTAAAGACGTTTGTCCAAAAGTACAAATAAGATTATTTTTGGCAAAGTGGTTCAACGTTTAATGGCTCTGAAAAGGGCCAATGAGATTGACCAAGTTAGCTGAATGCTAATCTTGGAGGAAAAGTAATTTCTGGCCTATGTAATTCGAGTGCAGAAAGTTGTCGGTGGCCGGGGTTCCCAGACTCACGACAAACAGCTCTGCTCTCGATGTCTGCCAGTAAATGACTGACTTAGTTTTGGAATAAGCTGTCTTTAAATAGATCCCTGTTGGACGAATCGTTGCAATTCGTTTGAAGACATTTGTCCAAAAGTACAAATAAGATTATTTTTGGCAAAGTGGTTCAACGTTTAATGGCTCTGAAAAGGGCCAATGAGATTGACCAAGTTAGCTGAACGCTAATATTGGAGGAAAAGTAATTTCTTGCCTATGTAATTTGAGTGCAGAAAGTCGTCGGTGGCCGGGGTTCCCAGACTCACGACAAACAGCTCTGCTCTCGATGTCTCCCGGCAAAGGGCAGATCTATGTTTGGAAAAGTAGTTCAACGTTTAATGGCTCTTAAAAAGACCGATGAGATTAAAAGTTACTTTACGGTAAAATTTATTGATGGCCCTGAAAAGGGCCGATTTTTATCTTCATTTTTTTTTTTTTACTAACGATGGAGAGCTGGTGAGGGTCAATTATTTGACACGCTTTATCAGGCGTTCGATAAACGGCAAATATTTGCCGCTTCACTCTGCTCAGTCGACGGGGATCGCGGAGCTCGGGTATCTGGACCCGAGGTTGCTTCGTCCTTGCCCTTGGAGTCTCTGCAAAAGGTGGACGCGCTAGA
Source organism: Copidosoma floridanum (assembly GCF_036245765.1). Classification (NCBI taxonomy): domain Eukaryota; kingdom Metazoa; phylum Arthropoda; class Insecta; order Hymenoptera; family Encyrtidae; genus Copidosoma; species Copidosoma floridanum. Next base: position 18,717,112 of record NW_028321907.1, on the reverse strand, counting down.
GGAAGGTATGTAGCCGGCCGAACAAAATCTCGTTTCCGGGTCGTTCCCCGGATCACTATCTCCTGACTGTTAGTCAGGGTAGTGGGCCTGAAGAATATCTTCTTCGTGGGGCTCCTCTCGCGACCAACTTTTGAGGAGGAGGCTGGCAAACTTTCCAGCTGATATGTCTGCTCACGCCGCTCATCGTTGTTCTGCTTGGCTTGCCCTTCTAGAACCAGATTGGATGGAAGAAGGGCTTCCAAACCTTGTATTTTTGGTGAAGCAGGTTGAGCTCTGGCCGGACGTATCCTGGTATTTCGCCTGAGACGTTGATGTTTCGAACGTCTATTTTTCCGTGGCGCTCGGTTTTCTTGGCGATTCGGGGTTAAAGCCGATGTATTTCGCTTGTCCATGAACAAAGCGTGTCAGCGGTAGCCGGGATGCCCAGCTTCACGACAAACACCTTTATTCTTAGTGGACTGCCGAAAAACGACTATGGAAATTGTGGTCTCAGCGGGGCAACTTATAACCACTCCTCACTATCATTGATTGCGGGTGGCTTCAATTTTACCTCGACGCCACCTAGCGGATCCTACTGAACTAAAGTGAAAAGCAGGCGTATTTTTGCGAAACTTTGAGCTCATTTATTGCTATTGTTATTAAATTTTTTAAGATAAAAACTATACTAAAACCATCTAGGAAGTATCATGAATCAGTGTGCAAAATTTCAGCAAAATCGGTTCAGTAGTTTTCGCGGTTAGCGATTACAACGGTTTTAGCGACTTTGCTTTATATATTAGTAAGATTATGTGAAAGAATGCGCTAAATACGAGTTTATAGAAATCAAATGGATCGCCTCTAAAGAACAGATTGCCGACATTTTTACCAAAGCTTTACCGATTGAACAGCGTGAGAAATTGACTGGGAAACTGCTAAATGACTGATAACATTATACGACAGTAAATCCAGGTCTATCTTTCAAATCTAACCATTATTGTTTTAATCTGTTTTAGGCAACAATCGGTAAAAGAGCTCCAGAAGACAGCAAGAAGAAGACCGTCAGTTCACTTGCAGGAAAATGATAAGACAATCAGTCATAGACAACTTGAGATTGGCGTTCTGTGAAACTGAAGGGAGTGTTGGATTTAGATTTAATTCATTTATTGGCGTCGTATTGGATATACATATGCCAGTACACTACTGGTTACATTTAATGATATTTACATGTATTTATACATAAAATATATTGGTTTGGCTATAAGTAAATTATTGAAACATTCGTGAGGGAGTGTTGGATGTAAAGTTTACACAGAATGCCATCTATGTTATTTTAGTAGTACTTAAGTGCATGACCGATGCGGCGCATCGTTCTACAGTTAGTTGAATCTGTTGAATACGATCTACCAGCCTGTACACACGACGGTTACAAACGACGTGTTCTTTTGTGTAACTTCTTGTATCCTAGTACAAACTTATGAATAAGCAGTTTCGTGCAGTGGAACTAATTATGTTAACATTTACATTATAAACCCATACAATTTAACCTACGTTTTTTTGTGCTCATTAGTACAATAACATAAAAAGAATTCAATAAAAAACTTTTAAAAAATATATTAAGTGCACATGATAATATTATTGAATAAATGTGTGTATTTATACGTAATTTTTTAGAAATCACTGTTAATAATAACTTTTATGCGCAAATGTTACGTTTAAGAGCGCTACAAATAGTGTTCATGAGAAAGATGGCCTTTCCGATGAATATTTGGACTTGGATTCTACTTCCTTAAACATTTCAATTGATGAATCGAGTGAATCGGAAGAAAATTTGAATGGCATTTTTTCGAGAAGAGATATGACTATGTCAATACACGTATATTAGTCTTAACGCTAAAAATTCTTTGAATTTTGAAAGTTATTTAACCCAAAAATTATTAACTTAACACATGTAAATTGTATGTATATATAGATAACAATGAAAACTTCTGCTTGGAAAATAAAGAATATTTCAGTGACTCTGACAATGAAAGTTACACGAATACCGACTCTGATTTTGAAGATGATTGTGAAGGGACTTCAATGAAAAATTGTATCCAGAAGCTTCAACGACAGTTGGCAAATTTGCGTTATAAGTGAAAACTTTTAAAATAAGCTTACATCAAAAAGATAGCCACACTAGTCGTATGCTTGAATCGATCTCGATGGTGTTGCCTAAACCCAATAAGTGTCAAACGGGTCTTTACAAATTAAAAAAAATAACTATCAATGCCAGTAGCAACTTTTTAGTTAAAAAACATTATTTCTGTTCAATTTGCATAGACTCCGAAAATTATTATACTAGTAATGGCAATGACTTTAATGACACAGAAAATTCTCAATCAAAGGTGACAACATGTTCTTGCGAGAAAAAAAATTTATACTTCATTTCAATTCCTTTGATTGATCAATTGAGGTCTCCGTATCAATGGCCAAACACTTATAACCTCTTGAAACGTAATTTAATTAGAAATCAAGACTCATTTAAAGATGTCTACGATGGCTCAATTAACAAAGAATCATCGAAGTATAATCGTATTCAATCAAATAAAAATAACATTTCATTTTTGTGGTACACTGATGGAGTGTAAATTTTTAAGTCGTCTAAATTCAGCATATGGGGCTTTTTTCTAATAATTCTTGAGTTGCCTTACGAAAAGCGCTATAAACTTGAAAATATTTTATTAGTTTTCTTATGGTTAGGTGACAAAAAACCTATACCTAATTTATTTTAAAAACCACTAAGAATGCCCTTAAAAAATCTACATGAAGGAATTGATTTTTATGTTGCAGACTTGAATAAAATTATAACGATACGTGGTACGTTTTGTGTGGAACAGCTGATTTTTCTGCCAAAGCTTTATTTTTAACAATAAACCAGTATAATGGTAGGTTCGGCTGCTCAGTTTGTTTACACAAAGGTCGTACAGTTAATAGAACACGAACATAACCCTTTAGAGAAAATTTTATTTTACGTACTATAAAAGAGTTGAAAAAACATTGTATAGATGCTCTGTCTATCGGTAAGCCTGTTTGCGGTGTTAAAGGACCGACGATTACATCGAAAATTTGTAAGAACTTATTGAATCTACAGCTATTGATGTGATGCACTGTATGTTTAAAGGTATCAGTAAAAAGTTAGGTGAGTTATGGTATAATACCTTGTTAAGAAACGAAAATTTTAACGTCTCGTAGTTGATTGAGGTCATAGATTTCAAGCTCTGTTCTATCAAACCTCCATCGTTTATTGTAAGACGCCCACGGCCCATCAAAACTCATTTTAATTATTGGAAAGCTTCTGAATTAAAAAATTGGTTTTTTTTGTTATTCTGTCCCAGTACTCAAAGATATATTACCTCAAATTTATCTCAATCATTATATGTATCTTGTGCTTGCAGTATACACACTTTGTAAAAGTGAAATAAGTGCGAATAATATTGATTTTGCAGAAACATTATTAAAAGAATTCTTGGTTTAATTTGAAAATCTTTATGATGTAAAATACGTCACTTGTAATTTTCATAGTTTACAACATTTACCTGAAGTAGTTCGTCGGTTAGGTCCATTGTGGACAACATCATGCTTTTCTTTAGAAGACTTAAATGGAAAAAAAAATTTAGTTACTGGTAGTAATGAACCTGAAATACAGATTGTTAATAATTGTGAAATGCGTATGGAAATGCATTCATTGAAATACGAATGGCTTGAACAAAACAGTAGAGCTTATAATTTCTGTGATTCCTTGCTATGTCCAAAAAAAAAATTAAAATTAACAAAAACACAAAAATCACTTAACGTAGTAGGCGCATTTAGAAAAATAAGAATAAATATGGTAGAACGAGAATAAAAACAACACTCTATATTTTTGTGTGTTAAATGATTATGAATAAAATTAACCGTTGAATGCCATTACATTAAATTTTTTATAAAAATTGTAGCTTATTTTTTAATTACCCATGATTTTAAAATCATAATTATTGATGGTTTCTAATAAAGCTTTACAAGATATAATTTTCGTTATTTTCAGAGCTATAAATCATTGTACCAATGGTTTTTATAAATTTTTTTTCATAAACATTGGCACTATAAAGGCAATATATCGGCAAGTGTACCTCTACAGATATATTGCAAACATATTAGGCATTTAATGATCCCATACTTTTCCAATATATTTCTAATTTGTATATGCAATATACTCCCCATATTTTATATTTTTTCTTGGGGGGATTGTAATAAATAAACAAATTATTAGCAACAAATTTTATAATTTTTTAGTAACAGTGATAAAAAAGTTATTACTCGGACCGTTTTTACATTTTTGTAGACGAATCACACGTAAAAAGAGTTTGACTTTTATAATAAATATATAAATTGTAGATAACTAGCAGCTCCCCGTCATGGCTTCACCCGAGACTCACTCAATGGAACACCGTAGTGTGTTGAAATATAAATCGTTGCCAAAAATGGCGACAAGATAGTTTAACGTTCGGTGGCCCTAAAAAAACCGATGAGATTGATGGTTAAGTAAGTGACGTAAATACTTATAATGGCCCTGAAATGGACCAGTGGTGAAACTTCCAGCTATTCCTTATTATTATTCCTGATGATGAAGAGCTGTCTGTGGGTAGCTTGACTTTTACCCTTGGAGTCTTTGTGTACGGAGACCGTACATGAGGAGGATACGCCGCTAAACAAAGAATATTTCGTCTTCAGGTTGTTCCCCGGATAACCAACTGGTCATCGTTAGTCGGGACAGTGGGCCTGGACAATACCTTTTCTGTGGGTATGCCGTTGGGACGACCACTGAGAAGAAGGCCGTTGTAGCTGCCCGTACTCCTCAGGGCTGTCTTCTCTGGCTTTGCATTTGCAGTAAAAAATTGATGGCAACAGGATGGATGGTTAAACAGCCACTAAACTCTGAAGTAAGTATTCAGCCGGGGTCGTTATCCTTTAGAACTTTTTTTTTATTGATGGCACTAGTCAATCCTGATAGATCAGGGTAGAATTAGACGTATAACGTAGGTCTTGGCGCCCGGGTTGGAGGTTCGTGAGTGCGGCCATGGTGGGGTTTGGGTGGTCCGTAACGGAGGCGCGGATTTTAGACGCAAGGACAGGGGCTGCTTGATTTAAAGGAACGATGTTGAACTTCTTGATAATCTGAGTATTCCTGATGTACCATGGAATACCCAGGATCGACCTCGGTATCTTCATGAAAGGGCCCTAGATGCCCTGTAGTCGGTTTTCCTTTGCAGCGCCCCACGTTGGTATCACGTAGGTGCTAATGCTCTTGATGATGGCGTTGAAGGTGCGCAGCTTGGTCTTCTGGGAGATTGCTTTGTTGTTGAAGAAGGGCTTTAGTTGCACGAAGGCTCCGTATGCCTTACCGCAGGTGCTGTTGATGTGCCAAACATACGTGAGTCGACGGTCTATCGTTACACCGAGGTACTTGGCAGAGTGGCTACAGTCAATATCTACTCCGTTAACCTTTATCTTCTGCAGTTTCTTCCTTGGATTTTTCCAAGAGATGAACATGGCTACAGTCTTTGACTTTTTTACGACCAGTTCCCAAACACTATACCAGTTATGGAGAGTAACAATATGCTCGTTTAGAAAAGTGGTGTACCGAGAGTGTTGTTTTAAAGTGCAGCTGATCGTGACGTCGTCTGCATAGACGTAAGTGTTGATGTTTTCGCGCAGGGGCAGATCATGGCAAAAAATGTTTAAAAGGATGGGTGAGAGTTTGGAGCCTTGAGGGACTCTGGAGGTTATTGGGCGGGGATCGGAGAGGGAGTCGACTACTTTAACGTGGATGAATCTTTCCGATAGGTAGGATTTGATAGTGCCGATGAGGTAGTGCGGAAAACCTAACTGAATAAGTTTGTACAGGAGGCCTTCGGGCCAAACTCTATCGAAGGCTTGCTGTACATCTAGGAAAGCTATCGCGGTGAAGTTTTTGTGGATGAGGCTATCGGAGAGGTCTTCGGTGACTCTCAGAAGCTGGTGTACGGCCGAATGTCTGGCTCTAAAACCGTACTGCACGTCTGGAAGGATGTTATTTTCCGTGGCGTGCTTGTTTATGCGGGTAAGAATAACGCTTTCGGTGATTTTACTGGGTAATGAGAGTAAACTAATGGGTTTCTGGCTCGAGGGGTTGCTGAGGGGTTTTCCCCCATTCGCGTATGACGTTCCTGGGCGAATATGACGTAAGTCGCTTGACCATAGGAGAAGAGTGTCGTCAGTAGCCAGGATACTCAGCTGCACGACTAACAGCTCTATTACTGATGTACTGCTGGTCGATGACTGCAATAACCACTGAGACGTTCGGGCCTGTTATAACCACACTAATTTAATTCGATTGCGGGTAGCTTCAATTTTACGTCCACGCCACTTAGAGGATCATAATGAACTAACGTAAAAAGCTCCCATATTTTGGCAAAACTTTGAGCTAATTTTTGGTATTGCTAATTATTTTTTCAAGATAAAAGCTATACTAAAACTATTTAGGAAGTGTCAAGAATTAGTATGCGAAATTTCAGCTAGACCGGTTGAGAAGTTTTTGAGGTTAGCGATTACAACGGTTTTAGCGACTTTGCTTCATAGATTAGTATGATAAGATAAGATAAAATAAACTAAAATTTTCTTCCTTAATAATAAGATCCTTTCAAGTAATTAATTAATTAACAAAATCTACTAAAAAAAACTATTTTATTTTCAAAAAAAGCATTGCCGTTTTACTCTACCGTTCCTCATAACTAATCAAGCCCATATTTGGCGACATAATTCGGAGCTCGAGGAGAAAAGTAAGATGACAGATGATTACAACATAACCTTATTTATTATTTTTTTAGCCGTGTATCATGAGTCAAAGATGCAGTCGAGAAGTTAACTGATTTATGTATAATTCAATAAAACAGCCACTTACAAAAAATCTTGCAACACAGCTGTAGTAGTATCGAAATAATCTGATTGATAATAGGAATATCATATTATTATTCAAAGTATCCTAAATAAAAAGCTGTAAACCTAACCCTCATTTGATTCAGCGATTTGATTAGTTGATAATTATACACTAATAATCAATTTTTCAAGTAAAAGTGAGATAAGAAATTTTTTAATAAAAGCAATTGTTTGAGAAATTTTTACATCGCTTTTCGGTTTTTATACGCATTTTTGTTATAATTAATTTTTTTTTGTGAGAATCACTTAGTTATTGAATAAGTGTAATTTAAAAAACTTAGATTCTATCAATATATAAAAAAGTAATAAGAATAAAAGCTAGTTGAATAAATGACACATTCGGGATTTTTTATGCGTACAATTACTAAAGTATTTTATCTAAAAAGAATAACTTAATTTATGTAATAAGCTTCATAAAAAAACTGCTGAAAATCATATGATAAAGTAGTTCAATAAAAGAAAGAAAAAGACAAAAGCATTATAAGTAAAAATCCTACAACAGTATTTTTAAGAGAATTTTTTTCATTCGGTAAAATTATGAATTATTTGTACAAATTAATCTCTGCACACATTCATATATTCAAAACATCTTTATATGAGCTACTTTAAGTAGAAATTTAGTGACACCATTGTTGAATACCGTAGCTCAATTGTACAGACTTCGTTTATATCCAGTACTACTTTCTAGTATGAGCGATATCTAATTTAATTGAGTTTTGGAACACAAACATTTAAAAAATAGTATTTTCCTGAAAAGTTGTGATATCCCCATAAAAATACCTTTTAACAAAACAAAAAGTTAGGTAAGTTTGAAATGTTGTTGAGTTAACATTTTATGTAAGGAATTTTTGAAGCCTTCATACACTGTCAATGAATACTATTCTTCCTAATAAATCTGTAGCCTTGAAAATTTCTCAAATCCAAACATAAAAACCATACAGTTTTTTTTGTGCAACATACATTTTGTATGACGCTCGTATTTTATTACTGTTTAGTACTCGTACTTTAACAAAATCAAACTAAATAATATTTACTTTTCACTGGTACTCCATGCAAACCTTACATTAAATACAATAATGCCTTGCAAAGTCGAAGTATATGAAAATATTAGGGCATAATTTTAATCCATTTAAAAAAAAGTTTATATACAGTACCAGTCAAAAGTCAATATTATTTAGTTTGATTTTGTTAAAGTACGAGTACTAAACACTAATAAAATACGAGTGTCATACAAAATGTATGTAGCGCAAAAAAACTCTACCATTTTTATGTTTGGATTTTAAAACTTTTGAAGGCTACAGATTCATTAGAAAAAATACTATTCATTGCCAATATATAAAGTCTTCAGAAATTACTTACAAAATAATAACTAAATGCATCAAACTTACCTAACTTTTTTGTTTAGTTAAAAGCTATTTTTAATGGGGATCTCATCTACTTAATTTAATGGGCACTTATTAAAATTAAAACTATTTACAACTTTAGTGTGATCTGTTTTTATTTTGTATTTTCCTTAAGTGATTAGTTTATTTAATTTTGTGGTAATAAAGGGGTATAATTATACCTTAAATTAATTTGACGATTTTGAGTATGATTAAAAAAATACTCAAAAAAAAAGTCAATATTCTTATTCCATTAAATGTATCTCAATCAGTACTAATGGTCATGTTTGTTATTTTTAAGATGACGGAGTCTAATTATTATGTAATAATTATTTAACTATTGCGTATGGCTGTTGTTGCGTAAAACTGTTTCTTTGACTTTCAAGTTTTTTCGATGTAATTTTTGTTTATCCAGAGGATAGCTTGGTCTACCACATTTAAAACAGTATTTATTTTAAGAGATTTGAAATGGTTCACATCAAAATTTGTCATAAAGTTGGAAGATATCGGTATTGAAAACCAATCAGATATTATTTAAAAAATGACTCAATAAAGTACTAAAAAATTTAAAGGCTTATTAAACTTAATTGCATAGAAAATTTTTAAAGTTAGGAGTGTGGTTTGGACTGCCATGTATTCACCCCAAAACCTAAATCAACGGACCATGAGCCAATTGTAAAAACTTTTGACATACATATAGATAAAGAGTAAGAACGACTTACAATGTTTTTCTTTTGTTGCCAGAACTTATTCGTTTCCTCCACTTACTATATCTTAATAACGAGATTCATGATTTTATAATAGGCCTCATTATTTAGTAAACAAGTAACAGAAGTGGTAGGCAGTTGCGAGGATGATATTTTGTTTTTCTACTCGTCATTCATGCTTTTACTAATATAGGTGATGAAGGCTTCCCCAGTCCTTATCTATTGTCACAAGAGCGTGTAATATGCTAAAAATATATTGCTGAGTAATAAAAAAAAAAACAATCAACATTTTCTACTGAAAATCAATATTTTAAAAACTTATGAGACTCTGAAGGTTTTTTTCAAATTATTTTTTTTTTTAGTCTTTTCTAGAACTACAAGCAAAACAGACCTTTACAGAAATTACAGAATAATTCAGTACCGAAGTTTAACTATATTGGATAGTTGAATGTTTTTTTTTTTTTTTTAAACTTCTACGATGTTTAGTAAATTTATATCAAGAATCGAGACGAAAAATTTCAAGCTTTCATTGTTAAAACTATTTTACTTCTATAACCGAACTCTTGGGTCCATCGCTGTGAACTTTAACCAGATAAAGATTAAAAATAATAGTTTTAAACGCTGGTTGTTTAGTGCCTCATATGTTGGGATAGTCTACAATATTTTTTTAATCATACTTTTAACCATGACACAATATTTTTACCTTCGAGATTTTTTAAATGTATTTTTTCAAGTTACTACAGCCACAATAAATATGATATCTCAAGTTTACACTTGCATTTATCATGTGCTTACTTTTGCAGCCGTCAATTTTCTTTTAATTCGAAGTATTATCAAACAAAAATCGGTCGTCATTGTTTTTACAAAGTTTAATGTGTTAAGAGAGTCGATGGGGGAATTGATAGATAAGCTCAATTACAATGCATTGATATTTAAAGACACAAAATATATCGTTTTTATGTTTTTTAAATATATTTTATATGGAGTCATGCTGATTTATTTGATACGACATTACGATTCAAAGATTCCAATATTCTTTTCAATAAGACAAGTTCTTCTTATGATAATAGACGTGGTAGCAGTGCAATATATACTTTTTATTATTTTGATTAGAATTTTACTCAAAGTCATATGTCACCATTTGAAAAACATTTATACTGCACGTAATAGTCTTATAGATATTAATTCATTTACTTGTGTTGGTGAACAAGAAAAATTGCAGTTTGTATTAAAACTACGAGAAATGTACATTACATTAATTAAAATAACGGAAGATACATCAAGTTTTTACTCGTCGCCAATGTTTGTGTGCATCGCTTTCTATTTTTGGTCCCTTGTGCGTTATTGCAACCATTTAATAGATTTATTTAATAATAATGGTAAAACTATAAATATTGCATTTATGATATACCTAACATATGTCATTGATGTCTTAACAATGGTCTTACTTATAACTAAATCCGTTGGCTCAGCAATACAACAGGTAATACATTAGTAATTTGTAATATTTATTTCGAATGCCCAAATTTCATAAAAATCAAACGAATTTTATAGAACAAACAAATTAACAAGGCGTTGAATAATTGCTTAATGCATAACGACAGTGTCAAAAACACAAAAACAACGTATCAAGTAATGTTAAAAGCGTCTAATTACATTAGCAATCATTTAATTAAAAAAAAATTTTTTTTTTAGCTTTTACTGTTTTCCCATTTATGGACGAGATCAGATATCACGTTGCACCCTTTACATGTTTTTCCATTGAATGGATCGTTGTTCATGTCGGTAAGCGCATTCCATGTACTCTAAAATAACATTACACAGTCAAAGCATGTAAGAGTGGCACTGATCGTAGTACAACAAATTGAAAGCTCTACTTATTTTTTAAGATGATCAGTCTAACTACGTCATATTTGGCTCTATTATATGGATTTGCGAGAAATTATCATTAGGGCTTTGTTAAGATGATAATTTGATGATTGCTGGCCATTTATCTTCAAGTAATGAGTAATACAGCATATCATACTATTTATGATATTAAACACATATTTCTTACATTATAACGCACTAATTTAAAACCATTTTAATCATTGTAATTGATATCTTTACATTTTGGTTTACAAATGTTCTATGAAAATAAAAATGATGATGTACTGCAAGTCACAAGGTTTACATTTCGTTAAATTTACCACTCATTATCTTTCCTCATTTATACAACTTAAAGAAGCTGTTTATAAATCTTATGGCTGTGTAAAAGGAGTAAGGGGTCCAAATTGTAGGAATCTTTCTAAAAAGACTAAAAAATTCGTTTTCTGAGATCGTTGGGACAAAATTCATGAAACTGACGAAACAAAAAAAAGTCAAAGGTGTGATCTACTTATGCGTTTTTGTAAAATAATGATTGAACATTTAAGTTGTTTTATAATAATGAAATTCCTAATATTTTAATAATGTAAATAATATTAACTTTCATCTTTTTTTCATTGATATTCTGAGAAAGTCATTCATCATATTTCTGGTAGCACATGATATTTTTAAATCGTTTTTAAAACGTTGTGAAGTCGGAAAAACTTTTTCAAAATGTTTTGAGAAGTTTTATGCTGTTAGAGATAGGATTACCAATATCCCTTTTACTTTAGCAACTGATACAAAATATTAATTTGTTGTTAGTATTAAAAGCTAATACAGAAAAATTAATTGTAATATGAAGAGAAAAAGTAATTAAGAAGCCCTGCAAGAAATTTCGACCATTAACATACCAGTTAATGGTGAAAATGATGGTGAACGGTCATTTTTCCGCCCATCAACTCACCAGCATCCTAGCTAAAAAGCATACCTATCCGATCAATGGAATTTTGGTTGAAAGATGGTCGGATAAAATGGTAATGTGGAAACTATTGTGGAAAGTGAGTGACACGTTTAGCAACGCTCACGTTAGAGTCATTTCTAGTCGTATACATACGTCGAGCCACCGTGCGTCTACTGTTGCAGTAGTAGTTGAACGAAACCTATATAATAATATATGCTTATCCGTTCAGAGGTGGTCAAAAGTTGGCCAGACTTAGGTAGTCGGTTGACTAGCGTTCGCCATCAAATTTCTACCATGAAATTTACAATGTATTCAAACCGACTGTAATACCACTGGATACATGTATACATACATTTATTCTGCTCTTGAACACAAAGCATTTTAACCCGAAATCGATTTTTTTCTTCTTTATATAAATCGACTTTTTATAAAGTCATGCTCCAATTACTATTTTGTGCATAGTGTCATTGTTTACCTTGAATAATATTTTTACAAATCTTTCTGTTTAAATTATTCTTTATTAGGACGTCGAATAAATACAAGATCGGCAGATCAGCCGTAACAGATATTTTAGAGTAGGCAGATCGACGTGGAGGTTCGGTTCGAGAGTCCCCAGCGAAGCAGGAGGTCGAGGCGTGCACACACGTTTTTGTTCCACTCGAAAAATCAGTTCGCTCGCGCCGGCAGAGACCAAGCGAGCAGCAGCTCCCTCTTCTTTGAGCAGAAAGAGGGGGAGGGGAGGGCATGGGCGCGCAAGACAAATCTTGCACACTTTCAAAAAACTAGAATGTTATTGTAAATAATAATTAAAATAACAAATCCAAATTTGAGGAAGCCTGCTATCACGGTTTGAGAAATAAGTACTTTAATTACAAGTTTGAACAAAATGCTACTGGTATATCTATATACATCAGACGAAAAATAAAACATTGTGCAGAAATTTAATGTTGAAGTATGAATTTTTTATTCTTTTACTTATTGGTAATCGATTGCTTTTAGTTTATTTTCCTTTTTTTCTTTCTGCATGTAAATAATCTTATCGAGAGCACAGAAGAGACTGGTACTTTATCATTGCGTTGATCTGAAACGAGTCTCTTAAAAGTTCTTAAATCACTTGCAGTGAACTTTGAATAACCCTTTTTTCCATGAAAATGATATGCACTTCTTTATGTCAGCTGCCTGATTAGATTCACAAAATTTTCATCCTTCAGGAACTGTGTTCCAGCATATGTACAAATACAGTGATTATGCATGTCCGTAAAATGTCCTTCAGGTTCAATTACATACTTTCGTCTCAACTTTGCAAATTGATTTTTATGTGGAAAAATCACAAAAGGTGCGCTAATTCAAAATTCTGTTGATAGAACTACACTTTTCTATTAATTACGAATATCAACGTTAAAATACGACACGAAGCAGCAATTAATTTTTTCAAAATAACCAAATAAATAATGTAAACTAAAGTTTAAGCCAATCAAGTTATCTGTATTAAGAAATAAAAAAAGGACAAGTAATCTAGAGCATAGTTATTTGCGCCAACTTAATTAAGTTTTCTTGACCAGTGATGAACCACCTTTTTTTTCTTTTTTTTCCTCACTAATCATCTCATCGGCAAGACTTAAAGCTGCAAATATATCAGCTGACAAGTTTGTTTCAGATCCAATCGATAAATCTCAGCCTAGAAACTGAAAATTAGTAAGCTTAGTTTATGGATAATGCCACTCCCGGCTACCTTTTTCAACAAACAGAGAAACATAGTTCGTACTTGTGCATGAAGACAAAAATCTTATGCGCAACACCAATTAAACACTTAAATCAATCATTTACTTAGTTGTACGGTTGCGTAACTAAATTACAAGAGTTTTTCTTTAATTTGAAGATAAGGCTTAGCTAAGCTGTGATTATTCGTTGCGGTTGTTTGCAAAAAATCGTAGATACTTTATTTCAAAAATATTTTGACGTCTGTTTTAGTTAATATCTACATAAAATGATTTTTTTTTTAAATGTAAATGGCAAATATCTCAGATGTACTCGTAAGAACAAAAGACAAGGATGGTAGCGTCAGGGGTGGCTTAAGACATTCTAGTAACCTGGGCAACTGACCAGTTTGGCGCCCTATATAGCTCTACAATCTTTAGAGATATGTAGTACTGCATAAGAAAACTATCAAGTAATTTTTTCAGATTTTTTGACAATCTTCTTCGCCGTCAGTGACGGTCACAAATGTTAAATTTTTTAATTTGACTGCACTGATAAAAGTAATGTTAAAAAAGAATAAGAACTCTTCTATAAATTTCTATATTTTTCAGAAAAGCTATGACATACTTCCCTAATGACGCCAATTGTTACGTTTAAGAAAATATTTATTATATTTAAAATAATCATTATTGTGTGACAGCCATAAAAAAATAATTACACAGCATAGTAAAAATTACTATCACTGACATAGAAAAAATTGTGATAGTACAGTTTTTGCTATACAACTGGTAAATTTTATTGTAATCGTTTTAAAATGTCCCACATTCTAAAGTGGAACTTGCTCTATGACATAGTGAAATTTCTCATTACACTGCATTGCTAGCACAGTAAAAATTATTATTCTTGAAAGTAATGTTGTACAATATCTATAGGTATAATGACTATTGATTTCTAAATGAGAGATTATAGTTATCATGACGAGAAACATCTTTTTTGATTTATAATGGTTAAAAATTGGTTCGTGCAGACAATTAATTTTAAATCGACTAATTATCCATCGTTAACAGTGTGGTCTACAGAAAATCTATTAAAAACGGAGGTTTAATTTCCAGTCACTGCAAATTATTTTTAGATTAAAAGATTTTTATAACCCTTAGAATAGAACCCTTTATAATCTTTACAGCCCTCTAGTGGCCACTGATTCGCTGGGAGAAAAAGGGCTTAAAAGGAAAGTTAATGGCTTATGCTTGAAAAAAAAGAAAAAAGAAAGTTATACAGCTGTCATACTTGTCCAAACTTTGATTTCAATATGAAAAACCACTGTGATATGCCGAAAATCCAAGCTACAAAATCGTAAAATAATTGTATCATATTTTATGAAATAATGGTAACAAAAACGTATTTCTATTTTTTTTGACCCCCATAATTTTCCCCCTAAAATTCACAAGGTTACGGTCAAAGTTCAAAATTTAATATTTGTTACTGTGACTGACCATGAAAATGGTGGTTAAAAAGAATATTACATAATAGCGTTCTCATGGAGTACTATACCAATCCCCAAAATTTAAAGAAAAATACATTTTTTTTGTCTCGGTGCACGTGAAACGTCCCATGTACTAATTTGTGTGTAAGTGTGTGTATGCGTGTGTGTGAGTGCACGCGCTCGCGCGTGTGTGTGTATGTGATTACATAGAAATAAAGTATTTCAAAAAGTAGTAATCTAATTAAATACTGTTGTCAAAAAGTTCTTGTCTTTATCGACTATCGCGCAACACATTTTTATTAGGAAAGATACTAATGCACGAATTGAGTTATACCGTGTGACACTTCAGTAGAATATTAATCATATTTATTTATTAATCATTTATTGCTGATACTGAAGTATCACTGATTGAAATAAAAATGTAATAAACTACAATTTAGAATGTAAGTGGTGAATTGTTCTATTATAGTAGTTGAAGTTTTACACTAACATTTTTTACTTTGAACTAGAAAAAATTGTTTTCGCAATACCACAGTGTTTTGCGTTGTCGTTTACTTGGTATCCCTGCCTTTCTGGAGCCCTGGGCAAGTGCCCAGTTTACCCCACCCATAAGGCGTCCCTGGATAGCGTATGAATAATGACTAAGAAAAAATATATTTTTAAAGAAAACTGTATGCATTAATATAAATATAAATACCTTTACAATCAATAATTTGATTGCATGGAGTAATCGAAAAATATATTTGTTTACTCAAAAACAATAACAGCAACACCTGCTTACGAGAAAAGACAAATCCTCGTCTCTCTGGATCAAGATAAAAACGAAGCTCTCCTGAAATGAAATGGATGATATGTCTAAGGTACACGCACGTGACTCATTATTAATGTGACAACAATTTCGTATAGTGTGAGCATTCGATGACAGCTCGAGTGACAATTAACTGCGTAAGCTTACTTAATCGATGAGCCGTGAAAAATATAAAATGAAGTATCTAGTTGATTGAATGGATTTTCAAAAATTTATAGATAAATTCGCTTTATTCCAGCAGCTAAAAAATCTTAATTAAGTAGAATTCTATGGTATATTTAATACTTATAGTATTTATCAATATAAAAAAATTTACCAAAGTGTACCAACAAAACCAAGCGATTCTTGTAGAGAGTTGATAATTTTGCAGGTATACTAGAGCATTTTTGCATATAAAATTTTGTAAGTAATTGATGATTTCTAAAAGCGATCCACTGCGGATGTATCAAGAACTAGGAGATAACATAAAATATTTTTAGTGTTTCCTTACTTGGGTTGAAGAAAAACCTCTAACCACAGCGCTGTGAAGACTTTTTGTTAAGTAGACAAATTTAAAGAAAATTCTCTTTTTTCGGTACTTGTAGGTACATCACTGATTCCATCAAACCTTTCTACAACACAAAAGTTTGAACAGCAGTTAATAAAGGTATTTTTTTTAAATAACGAATTGTGCAGTGGATTAACGTTAGCTGAGCTTTTTGTCTTTAAAAAAAAAGTTTGTATGGATAGTAAAAAGTGAGAAACAATTTTACTACGCGATTTTTTACAATAATGTTCACTCTACAAGGTATCATTAACAAAAGTGCCTGTTATAGTTTTAAGTTGGCAAGATAACAGATATTAATCATACGCGGTAATGCTGTCATGTACGTGATACGTATAGCAGCAACACTGAAAACTATTCGTTGCTTGTTAGTTTCTCCGTAGACTTTTTTTAATTAGCATTACATAGTTATTCTTTAGGAAAGATGTGAAGAAGCAAGATTCAGCTGGTCAGGTTATTTCGTCCCACAACATTACTGAAGAATTGAAACAGTTGTCTATTATACCCAGCACTGATTCCAGCACCTCAACTACTAATAATAAGGTATGCCCATTGGCGGTGGCATTTATGTACTTCACTTTCTCTAAGATATCTTAAATTTTCATAAAATGGCTTTTCTATAGACTGTATATCAAAAGAAAATAGATGGCACTGAGTTTGTCAGGGACACCATAAACTTTACTATCTTTTTCTATGTCCTCTTTCTTTTGTTCTTTTGATGTGTTTCATACGGTTGATGAGTTATGTCTTCCAGATGCCTTGTGATGTACCATGATATTAATGTGCATTAAACTGATTTCATTGCAAAACAACATTTTCACTAAAGCAATATGTTTTATTTTTTAGGTCAGAGGCAGACCTATACTATTTAAGGGTATCAAGAAAAATGAACAAGACGAGGATGATAACTCTTCCTTAGAAACAACCTTGATGTATAACATCCTAGATCAGTGGGATTTCGATAGGACTGAGGCAAGGTTTCTCTCAGACAACGTTTTATGTATTACTAGCAGCCCCCCGTCTCGGCTTCGCCCGAGACTTACTAAATAAAAGCCTGTAGTGTGTTGACACGTAATGTGAAACATTTTTAGTTAGAAAATTTTACACATATTCCTGATACATCTCAGAACAAAAATCTTCTTATTAAAAACATATTTTTTCGGAATCCATATAGTTTATTTGGTCAAATAATAAGGTGTACAAATTCAAAAAAATAATTATGCTGAAAAGTACTGTGCGTTCTTAATGCCATAAAATAATCGATGGCTATAAGAAGTTGTTGATTTGGTTTCTTCTGTGTAATTCACGAAAAGGGCTATTTTTTAAAGCTGTTAAGATTTAAAACCCCCAAAAAATTTACATTAAAAAAAAATTGTTTTTTCTCATATCTGACAATTTTATTACCAGAGCAACAAAGTCCTGGACCTTAAACCCAACATTTTTATTGCCACAAAAACACAAATACATTTTCTACTCATTAAAAAATCTGAATTAGGATCTTTAAAGATTTCAGAGATTGCTGTGAGGGTACAATGAAAAGCTGATCTCTCACGTAATGGACTCTTAAGTTGACGATTTTGACGCTGCTGTTTCAATCTCGATAAATTTTCTGCGTCAGTTTCTTGACGCCTCAAATTGTATTCATTAGATACATTTGAGGTTTTCTTTCCAATATACCCTTTTGCGACTATTGGTATGCTTACGACTTTTATGACCCCTAAAGGCTATTTTCAGTCAACTTTGTTAATTTTAATACATTTGTTGGCAAGGTAGTTCGACGTCCGATGGCCCTAAAAAAGACCGGTGAGCTTCTTAAGTTAACTCTTTTTTGACTGCAGTTAACAGCAATTGTGACTGCCTGGATACCTCAGGGTGATCTTCTCTGGCTTACTGTTGAAGACCCAGACTGATTGGGAGAAAAATTACAAAGTCCGAAGCTTTGGGGCTAGTTGTAGTGCTCTTTCCCAACGTCTCCCGGTATAACGTCAAAGACGTTGGTGTCTAAAGCACCTTTTTTATTTTGCAGATTTAGTTGTTTTGGTGATCTTAGATGGGGAGATTGGTTAGTGATACTTGTCCAGTGGAGGCTGTCCCGTTGGTTCAAGTTTTTTTTTCCTTCACAGCTGTTATAGGTTTGCCCAACGCAGACCTTGAAGAGGATCAGTGATTCCTGGTTGAATGCTTAGAGTCGAGAGGGTAATATAGAGTCGTCGGTCACCGGGTTTCCCAGAGGGAGGTACGCCGCTGACCAAAGAATATCTCGTCTCGGGTCGTTCCCCGGATAACCAACTGCTCAATTGCTCATCTTTAGACGGGAACATGTGGGTAAGCGCGTTGGAGACACGACGTCGCGACTACCAAGAATGTAGCCGTTGTGGCTGCCCGTGCCCATCAGAGCTGTTTTTCCTTGCTTTCATTTGTAACCACAAATTCTTTAACTACACCAGGTGGGATGGTGGGACTACCACACAACTCTGAAGAGTTGGTGCAGATTGTGCTCTGGCTAGATATATTTCCTGGTATTCTGGCAGATACGGCATCGGTTGGAATTAATTTATTTTCCTTTGATCGCACTCGTCGAGATTCTGGGTGAAGGGACACTTGGGTTCCTTCCCCCTTAGAGAAGAGTGTCGTCCGTAACCGGGATACCCAGCTGCAGGACTATCACCAGCATTGTCTGAACAGCTTGATGAGCTGCCGAAGCTCGACTATACAGCTATCGATACGCTCCGGCATATTATAACCACACTTATTTAATTATGTTGCAGGTAGCTTCGATTTTATGTCGACGCCACCTAGCGGATTTTACTGAACTAAAGTGAAAAGCTGGCGTATTTTTGCAAAACTTTGAGCTCATTTATTGCTATTGTTATTAAATTTTTTAAGATAAAAACTATACTAAAACCATCTAGGAAGTATCATGAATCAGTGTGCAAAATTTCAGCAAAATCGGTTCAGTAGTTTTCGCGGTTAGCGATTACAACGGTTTTAGCGACTTTGCTTTATATATTAGTAAGATTATTCCTCCAAAGAACGAGTCAGTATCAAGTATAGACCGTTAAAAACATTTTAAGTTTAAATCAATCCATCACATTCTTAGAAGAAATAAGTATGTAGAGAAATGAAGAATAAAGTGATGTTATTCCATTATTTAATTTTTTTTTCATTGATGATTGTAAACGAAGTATGTTGGAGTTTTCGTAATTTTAATTGTATTAATTAAAACCTGCCCAACCTGTTCCTGTGTCTCAATGGCTTTTCTTTTTTTGACAAAGTTACGAAAGATGATGAACGAAAAAAATGTGGAGAGAAAATTTGTCATCTGTCTAAGAGTTTGTTAAAGTTGATAATATGATTTACAACATTAAAAAATTAAGTTTACAAAATGCTTGTCACCTACAAATATTAACGAAAACTTTTTGACATTGTGCACTTATAATCTTATTGATAAAAAAATTTAATCTTACTTACGTTGCAAGTAGATTTTACGCAAAAGAGACCTGTTTTTCTATAACAAGATGAGCACTGATCGTATATTATGTATACTTGCAATATAGAGAGAATTTAAGTTTTATTCAAAAATCATAGCATAAGCTCCAAGGATTTCAGAGAACCTTAGATGCCTCTGATATTACACAGTTCTACATTAAAATGTATATCTATTTTTAGTGTTTAAAACACTTTTTAGCAAAAACCTCGAATAAATCTGATATTTCAGTGTGCTCTTCGGTTCTTCCTTATTTTCACATTTACTCAGCAATCCAAAATTTATCTCAATCAGAACCTCCAACTCCTTAATTTAACGATGTTTTTTTTTTCAGCGTGAAATTTCGCTTTAGTAAGTTATAAAAAAGATATATAATAATTTTTAAAAACAATACTAGCGAAGCAGGGCCTGAGGGACTTCTTATGCTTGCCGTGGTTGGATGCGTACTAGGCGCAAACTCTAATGTTTCGCCTGAAGGCGCAGTAGATTATGATCCCTGCATAAACACAAAAAACATACCAAAAAATCATCCTAAATAATGATATTTAAATTAATTGTCCCATTTTATTGATCCAATGGTTTTGCCAGTATTGTTTCCAGAAGGAGACTAAGAATGGAGTACAAATTGTTCGTAAAATTAATTAAATAATAATACTAAATTAATAACTTTTTACAGTAATATTCACACAGACTAAGCGAACAAAATTTCAGTCCTTTGTTATATGCCGAAAGATTAACTCAACAATTTTTCATATATGATTACGTAATGACTGAAATTGATTGTTTCATTTGAAAATGAGTGAAAATATTTAGTCAGTTTCTGAAAAATTTTTCTTAATTGTTGTAACAAATAAAAAAAGGAAAATTAGACGATTATAGTTTTTTGAAAGATGTAAAAAATACAGAATCATCTTTGATATTGGTGCAAGCAAACTATTTGTTTAAATTAAATAGAAAATATAAAAAATTTTTCTCAGACGATTTTTCTGATGGTGAAGAGAACCGTGCATTATTATATAAATATTAGTCAAATTCTGAGATTAGAACATTAATGCTGTGATTCATTTAATTTCCCTTCACTGAAAGAAACTAATTTACAGAAAAGTTATAATAACGAGGAAATTGTATTCTGTAAACGCATGATTGAATGTATGTAAATTCAATTGGATGACGACGAGAAAGATATTTTCAAAACTATTTGTGAAAAGAAAAAAAATTTATTTTATAGATAATTCTGGAGGATCAGGTATGACCTTCTTATAAAAAAAAATTATATATAATTTTATTTCTCAGAATGAAAAAATTTTATCAACGGTTTGAACTGGTATTGCCTCTATTTTTAGGTCTAAAAAAATGACTAGTCATACAACTACTCATTCACCATTCAATATTAGTAATGTTGGAAGTATTTTTTTAAAACCAAAATCAAAAAATAGAAAATTAAGAGAAGTTGATTTAACTGTTTGGGATGAGGCTTTTGAAACAAAATAATAATTTGAGGAGGAGATTTTCATTAAATTTTGCGGTCATAAAAAATAGTAATAAAAGTACGGTTTTTCATGTAAACTGTTAAATCATCGATTCTGTAGTCTTATTTTCGTATACTCAAATTAAGTGATTTTCAGAAGATTAAGAATTTTCAAAATTCTTATTGAAAATTAGAGAAGAAAGAATCTAGAAATTTAACGTCCTTTTAAAATGGAAAACAAAAAATGTTTTTAGAAACTTTTTTATTGGAAATAATTATTGTTTAGTAAACAGTGTAACACTGAAGTAATACTGACTTATCATAAGGAATATGCTCATTTTTTAAACAATCAAATTCTACATCAAATAAAGGGATACACAAAAACACATTTCAGCATAGATTACGTAACGTATAAAGATGTTGGAAAATGTGATGGTAACATTTATTTTAACTTTACAATTAAGGAATTGTATAGTATTCGTGAAAGCCTACCACCCTATGAGCTTCATTTAAGAATTGGAGCAATAGTTATGTTGCTCAGAAATTTAAGCATAGCTGACGGCTTATGCAATGGTGCAAGATTAAAAATTATTAAGTTATTAGAGTATAATATTGAAGCAGAAATAATAACTAGAAAAAAAATAGGTAACAGAGTTTTTAAAACTAAAACTAACATTAAATTCTAGAAATATGTCTTTATTAGAATTTATTTTGTACAGAAAGTAATTTTCTTTAACTTTAGCATTTGCTATCACTATTAATAAGTCTCGAAGTCAAAGTTTTTACAGCATAGGTTTATACTTGAAAAACCTTTATTTTTGAATGGACATTATATGTTGCAATGTCAAGATGCAATAATAAAAAGTTTATTTTAACCCAAATTAAATGTGAAAACGACACGGACAAAGAAAATATAGTTTTTTAAAAAAAAAATTTTGATGACAAAAAAATTACAAATAAAAATGCAGGGTTACGAATAAAATTTTCTTATAAGTTTAAAGTAGACATTATTATCTATAAAAAATAAATACATGATTTTTAAAGTACATTTTTATTTAGGATAAATTATGAATGAGGCTTAAATTTTAGTGCACTTACATCTTTTGAATCAAAATGACAATTCACTGCATGTAAGTCTTAAAATAGTTAAATAATGGACATAATTAAATTTTTTTAATTTCTTGGCAATACCAACATCAGAAGTAAATTTCAGCCAAGAGATAATTGAATATTACTGCATAACACGATGTATCAATACTGTGTAATGATGTAGTTTTGTTAAGAAATACTTGTATTATGAATATTGTTCGATTAATATTTTGAAAGAGTTTTTCAGTTGTATTTTCTCAAAAGTACTGATTCCTATTAGATGTTTTTTTTTTCATACTTATTAAAAAACTGTTACACAAATGTGTATGTTTATTACGTATTTTTCCAGTACACCCCAGCTATTATCAAGTTTAATGGAAAGACATTTTTCCAATAACAATCTAACTTGCTGTACCGACCTGTCACATGACATGTCATTACATTTATTGATTCAATAATTAAGCATAAAAATAAATACAATAATAACAAAAGAAGGTCAACGTGTTTAAACTTTATACTCATAAAAATTATAGAAAGAGTCCTTAACTTACTGATTAAAACAGTAATAATAATAATAATAATAATAATAATAATAATAATAATAAAAATAATAATAAAAATGTATCAATTTATTCTAAATTCATGAGAATACAGTAAATATAATTTTCTCCAGGTGAGTGTAAAAGAATACATGAAATTTAAATTGTTATACAACTAAAAGAGATTATTCTAGAAATGAAAAAAACCTAGACCTATATTTACTTAAGTCATTTAAATAAAAAATTTTAAATACTGAGCATGAGGTGTAAGAGGTAAAGAAGTAGAAGAAAATTGCCGATTCGTAATAACAGAGGGTGTGGAGGATAGAGGAGTTGCAGCTGGCTCCTAAAAATTGGCAGGGGGATGGGGGTTTTGAGAACAGGATTAATGAAGTTTATACAAGTAAGGAAGAAAACAAAAGAATTTGGCATTATTTTAACATATATGAATCAACCGCACAGTTTTAGGCAAAAAGTTATTAGTTAATTTATTTGTCAAACAAATTGAAGGATTCCAGATGGAAATATAATTTGATATATCCACCGTACATAACTGTGGAATATAAATTAGAGCAAATTGTAAAAAAAAATTGTAACTAATGAAAACATGATTTTTGTCTTTAGAAGAATTATGAAAGAGCTTCGCAAAAAAGGAGACCTGATATTTTAATTTTTTAAGTTATTGAAAAAAAAGTGATTATGAATTTTACCAACAATATTTAGAAATACATTGTATCTTACAATAGACAGTTTTTGAATTTATAAGTAAACCATCGGCCATCCTGTCTCGGCTTCGCCCGACAGAATAGAATACCGCAGTGTGTTAACATGTAAAGTAAGTTGTTCAACCATAAGAAAAATGTGTCGTCGGTAGCCAGGATACCAAAGTGCACGACTCCTAACTCTATGCTTCATGCACTGCTGAGGTACGACTGCAATTTTTGGCAATCTTCTTGGGCGTATTATAACTAGACTTACTCACTTCAATTGAAGGTGGCTTTCAATTAACTTCCACGCTACCTACCGGATGTTACTAAACTAAAGTAAAAAAACAAGCTTATTTTTGCGAAACTTTGAGCTCATTTATTGCTATTGTTGTTCATTTTTTCAACATAAGAACTATACCTAAACCATCTAGGAAGTGTCACGAATCGGTATGCAAAATTTCAGCAAAATCAGTTCAGTGGTTTTCGTGGTTAGCGATTACAACGGTTTTAGCGACTTTGCTTTATATATTAGTTAGATTAACGAAATACATCAAACTTACCTAACCTTTTTGTTTTGTTAAAAGGTATTTTCGTGGTAATCGAATAAACGCTAAAACTATCGAAAGTTCCATTTTATCCGTTATTCCCGAACAATTACTCGCATGCGGCGAGTGTTCGGCTTGACCGTATCAGATCGTTTGCGCAACTGTTAGTTAAACATAACTCTTTACTTCTAATCTTTGGATAATAATGTGTGCATATATCATGATAGTGTTTCTGACGTTTAACTTATATGTACACATAATGTAGATGGCTTACTTTGTCGTATATGTTTACTTTGTAATCCTGTACATCTGAGAAAGGTACATTTTACCAAAACAGCTGTAACGTTTTTATAGTTTGTATTGCATGTAGTAAAAGCGTAAATATATCAAATAATATAGGTGAAGCTTATGTTTATTGTGATTTTTCCTGTCTATTAAAACAAATTCTTGTTAAGTAGAGGCTTCAACAAACATTAATCGAAAACAATTTTCTTGAAAATGAAATTATTAACCATGCAATTTATTTTTCGCAATGAAATCAAGGATAATTTAACAAAATTATTTGTTATTTTTTTTCCTACCATGTCAGTAATGAGGATCAAATTGATGAAGCTACTTAAAAAAGCATTGTCAGTACAAAGCTAGCCAAGTATGTTTTCTTGTACTCTAACTTCGTACATGATTTGAGATGGTATTTTCAAATACGTAGAATTTTCGATAGGGGAGTCATTTCTATACTAGCTAGTTTGACATACCATGTCGCACACGTGTAAAGAACCCCTCTCAAATTTTCTTTGGATTTCATATTGATTTTACTTGACTTTTTATTTAAATGATTGTTGATCATTTAAATCTCTCTATTTTGATGTAAGTTACTGAGATACGCCATAATGAACTTGAAAAAGTTTTAATGTTTACGAATTGTTTGGCGTGCTTTGTAACTTGACAAACCATTGACAAACCAAAGCCCCATTGAAATCTGAACGGTGAATTTTATTGACAAGAGTTCTTCTTTAAAAATGTAACATTTCCAGTTCCTTCAAATAATTTTCTAACTCAGAGATCGTAGTTAACTTGACATAAAAATTATCTTAAAATCATTAAGTTACTAACATAAATTTTATTTAATTATCAGTTACAGGTGAGCTTTGGGCAAATGTAATTTATAAAATTTTTTTTTTTTTTTTAAATTCAGTCATTGCTAAACTTGTTCAACGAACATAACGAAAAACAAAAACAAGCAATAAGTTTAAGAAGTAAAAACAAGCGGCTAATTTTATGCTAAAACTGCGTTTTTTCATTTAAGGCACGACTCATACGAGGGAAAATGTTATTTACACACTGTGTAAAAAATTGGTACTGTTTGATGTAGGGTTGGTAGATAAATGTACACATTCCCACCGGATGAAAAAAAAGAGCCTTAGAACACAATGATTATCGCCCTTAACTTTGCATTAAGTGTCAATCGTATGTATTCTGAACGAAACTCAATATACCTTACGTAGAATAATACTACACAATGACATTTTTCAACGTAAAAAAATTTTGCACAAAAATACCCTGCGCAAGTATTTTGTACGTAATATTGTATTCACCAAAATCTTCTTTAACAAGATCTGTCTTTCGAAGACTTATGGATGCATGCTAAAATGAGAATATTGAGACGGTAAATTTGAAAAAAATTCCAAGTAAACGCGTGCCCCTAGACACATTCTAATTTCCTATTCAGGTAATTGAATTTGTTTACGTACACGGACTGTAAGATCCGATAATTCTTTTTTCCTTTCAGTGATAACTGAAAAAATCAATATTATTAAGAGTAAAACTTTAGTCATAAATAAACATTCGTATTTTTTAGCTCACCATCTATAAGATGCAACCATTTTTCTGCAGCTCTCTTGTACAGATTAATAAAATCGGGACCAGCAACAATGTCATCTCCTCTTTTGACCAAATACTTTACAGGATCGACTTTTCCATTAGTTATAGCTGCCTGTATCACAGATAAGTCCAGGTGGTGCCTTCAATTGACATCAATTCCATTATCATGAAGTGCCTTTCAAAAATCATACATACTTAGAATTCATAAAAAAAAAAACAGCTTTTTCGGTAGAGTCCTCCGAAGGGACTCTGAGACGTCTACATAATGAGGGTGTCCGTTAGTACAATAACTTTGCATAACAATATCTTACAATAACTTTACAATAAATTTGTTCGTTATGTACAATTCTTAACCAATAAAAAGATGATAGGTAGAGAGAGAGAGAAGTTGATCGGGTAAAAAGCGCCCTTCCTTCTCTCCCTGTCGCATTGCTATGCAAAACAATTTGGTAATTTGTTAGTCTAATGTAGCGCCGCAAAGACGTACGACAGAGAGAAATTTTATTGCAAGAGAGCGTATCTCTGTTTTTGAGTTATATTTCTATTGCAAATAATTTATTTTAAAGTTAGACACGTGCACGTGTCCGGAAGCATGTAAAAAGCTCTGGATCAGCAATAGAATCTTATAAAATTTATCCTTTCTTTCTTGTCGCTAGCCACCTAGCGTATTGGTGCGAGACCATCGTGTTTAAAGAGGTTATCAATAGCCTCTTATTAATTGTTAATAATTATTGTATTTAATTATAATAACTGGGCAAAGGCCTCTTCTTTTAAATTAAATTAAATCTATTCAATTTATTAATATTCGTTGTGTCGGTCTTTATTTTGTTGTTATATTAAAGATTCGATTCTCAAAGAACAATAGTGTTACAAAAGTTTATTGTAAATATACATGTAAAATAAATGTGAAAAGAAATACGAGACGACTTCAAATACGAAGAGATCTTGGCACAAAACAGAGGGTGTCCGTTACTTACTAATTCAGATTTTTTTTTTATTACACTTCGTCTAATAATTTCGTTGTACACCGAAATAAAAATTCATACCTACGAAATTAAAAAATCATCGAGTAAACGCGTTTCCCCAGACACTTAGAGATTTCCCGTATAAAAATTACAGGATTTTCAAACTTTGACATTGTTTACTCATTTATTTATTTGTTGATTTATGCTTTTTTAAATGGTGAGTTTTTTTTATTATAAAATTTTGAATAATATTATTTTATTTATTATTACTTGGACTTTGCTAATCAATATTTTCCAGTTAAAAACAAGTGAATTTGAAAATTTACATAAGCCAAAACTGAATCTTTTGACGTTGCTTATTTTTAACTTGATAAATTTATTTTCGAAATCCAAGTCTTGTAAAACGAAATGTTTTATTCAAAAATTTTTTAAAATACTTGAAAGTTTTTAGAAAAATAAAACAAAGTTGGGAATAAAAATTCTTATGTTCTTTAAACAAGAAATTAAAATGTGTCTAGGGGCACGCGTTAATTTGGAATTTTTTAAACTGTTCACTCGTTAGTTAACGAATGTCATAAACTTGCTAACTCACGATCGTAATTGAAGAAATAATATAGTAGACTTGCAATTCACTTTTGATTTAAAACAAATGCTGATACGCGAAAAGATTTTTTGTATAAACTATGGAGTATGAAAATAAATGTACAATAAAATTGTTATAAAGAGTAAACATAAAAACTGTTGATAAAACACCTGAGTAATTTAATTATTAATCGACGTTCTCAATTTTATTTTTAAGTACATCTGTACCATGGCTGTAGTCATGCTTGCAATTTAAAAGTAACTCAAGTTTGCATCGTACTTAAAAAGGGACGCATAAACCACCTGTGAGTTAACGTTCAAGAGTTTTTAGAAAAAGACAGTTCAAACTTTTTGGTTAATTTTTATTTTACTCTTTGAGACAACCTTTTTTTACGTCTTAACGTTACTGTGATTCGCGAAAAAGTGTCGTAGGCTTGCATCGCTGCTGAAAAGAAAAGCGCAACGTTTTTCTCGTTGCCAAGGAGATCCACGTCATTTGTTTCTAGGCGCAACCATCCGCGAGAATACCTCTCGCCCCGTATTGTGACGTACTGCCATTCCAAGCGGCCCCGGACAATCACCTCCTTCTCTCAGATTGCCGTGCTCGCAATGCCTGCGCAGCAACAATATCCTTGCTACGCTGAAACTTTTATTAATCTATATGCGCCCTTCCCGACAGCAATGCAAACCCATAACGCCTTATATATAATCGATATTTCCCATCGGGAACATCATCTCCCTCTTGCAAAACTTCGGAGATTTGCACTTCTGCAAAACGAATCAACTTTCTAGTTGGTCTTACTAAAACACCATTAGCTGTCCTTACTTCAGCAACGCGAACTTCACCGTCCAAACCCGGCATTGTCCGAACAATCACACCTTTTCTCCACTGATTCCGTTGTAAATTGTTATTTAAAATGAGAACCATATCACCTACTTTTATTGGATTATTACTGATATGCCACTTTTTTTTCGGAATCAGTGATGGAAGGTATTCTTTCAAACACCTTCCCCAAAAACAGTCAGCATAATGCTGTGCTACTTGCCAGTGTTTACTTGAACAAAGAATTTTTTTTTCATACTTTCCAAATCTTATATCTCCTGACGATGTCCCTATCAAAAAATGGTTTGGCGTAAGAGCCTCGTCATCTCGTGGATCAAGTAATACATGCGTAAGTGGACGTGAGTTTACACTGTGCTCAATCTCCGTCAACGCGGTCAACAAACATTCATCCGACATTACTTGGTCTTTTAATACGGTTACTAGAGCGATTTTTACTGATCGAATTAAACGCTTCCATGCACCGCCCATATGCGAAGCGCTAGGAGGATTAAATCTCCATTCTATTTCCTTTTGTGCTGCAAAATCGCTAATTTTTCTGTCGTTATATTTTTGTATAATAAGTTTAAATTCATTGCTCATTCCTTTAAAATTCGTACCATTATCGCAATAAATAATTAATGGTTTGCGTCTTCTTACTATAAATCGCTTTACGGCCATGATAGCTGAGTCTGTATTAAGGGAATGAGCAACTTCTATATGAACCGCTCGAGTAGTCATACACGTGAATAAAGCTCCGTAGCGCTTTAGCCTTTTTCTTCCTTCCCTTACCGTCATTGGGCCAAAATAATCGAGACCGCAATGAGAAATGGCTGGTAAACAATATCCTAATCGTGCAGATGGTAGAGCAGCCATCTTAGGGTCGGCCAGTTTTGCTCGTAAAAGCTTGCACTCGATACATCTCCCTACCATACTGCGTAGAGCTTTCCTAAGGCCTACTATAAAATATTTTTGCCGTAATTCATTGATAACGCTTTCGTGGCTAGCATGAAAAAATCTTTTGTGATATGATTTAGTTATCAAGCGAGTAATGATATTTTTAGAGTCTAAAATTTTTGGACATGATTCGAATTCTTTTTCTGCAAAATTCACGAGTCGTCCCCTTGCTCGCAAAATCTCGTGATCGTCAATATATGGATCTAAATTTAAAATCCTACTTTCTTTTGGGATCGGCTTCTCATTCTTGAGTGCTTGAATTTCACTAAAAAATGTATTACATTGACTTAATCTGATACATAACTCTTTTGCTTTAGAAATCATTTGTACAAAGGTAATTTTTATTTTTTGCATCTTAAATATAGCTTTATAGACTAACGCTACAGTAATAAAAAGTCGTTCTCACGAAGAAAATCTAGATAAATCTAAAAAAGGCTCTGTAATTTGAGCAGTAGCTACAATATTCTTACATTCTAATGCATCAAGTTCTATTTTTTTTAATTTCTACTGTTTAATTCTGGCCATTTTGTTTCATCCTCTTGCAAAAACTTCGGACCCAAGAACCATCTACTACCCTTAAATAACGCATCCGGCGCGTATCGCGTACCATCGTCAGCTGGATTATTTTTGGTAGGTACCCATCGCCATTCGGTCGTATTAGTATTTTCGTTTATTTCACTTAGTCTATTTGCAATGAAAATTTTTAATTCTCGTGGCCCTTTTTTAATCCAATGTAGCACGATTTCGGAATCAGTCCAAAATACTCGTTTTGAAACCCGGATATTATGTTCGTTCTCTATTATCTTTGCCAATCTTGTCGATAGTACCGCAGCTTGTAATTCGAGACGAGGAATTGAAACATTTTTTAACGGTGCGACGCGACTTTTTGCCATTATAATTGACGTGTAAAATTTATCATGTGACAAAGGAAATCTCCAATACGCAACGGTCGCGTAAGCTTTTGAGCTTGCATCGCAAAACACATGTAGTTCTGCTTCATCTTGTTGTAAATACAATAATTGATAACATCGATCAACGTGGCAGTATTTCAATTTTTCGAATTCACGTAACCAAAGCTTCCACTGTGCGTAATCGTTATCGCGAATTCTCTCATCCCAACTAACTCCGCTCGACCATATTTCTTGCATAAGAATCTTTGATTGCACGATAAAGGGAGTTAAAAAACCTAACGGGTCAAAAATTGACATTATTATTGCCAAAAACTCGCGTTTAGTCGGAACCCTATCACCACTCAAAAAACCAGGAGTAACTTTAGCTGTATTAATTTTGAAGCTTAATTCGTCAGTTGAATTTAGCCAATGCAAACCTCAAATCTTTTGCACTTCATTTTGATTTTTTTTCATCCTAATTAATTTATTTGTCTCAGCTGAATTGACCTTTTGAATTATTAAATCATCGTTACTCGCCCACCCATGCATGGTCCAATCCGCGTGTGCATTTATTTCTTCTACCTGTAAAACTCGCGTTGATGCTTCCTCGATGGACTTGCAACTATCAAGATAGTCATCCATGTAACAGTTTTCGATGAAACTATTAGCCGCATCTGGATATTTTGAAATAAAAAGACTCGCGTTCTTGTTTTTAATGTAAAGAGCCGAACAAGGTGATGATTTCGCTCTGAATAACATAGAAGTCATGACGTTTTCTACCGGCTTTAAAGACTTATCCTCCCCCCTCCAGGAAAAACGTTGGAAATCTTGATCGTCCTTCCGAATTTTAATTTTTAAAAACATATCTTTTAAATCCGCTTTAAAGGCGTATCTGTACTGTCTAAAACGCATCAAGACTCCTAGCAGTGACTTTAATAAATCAGGGCCGGCTAACAAAAAGTCATTGAAACTTATTCCAGCTGTTTGAGCGGCTGCATCAAAATCCAAACGCACTCTACCAGGTTTGTTTACGTGCTGTACACCGAAATACGGTAAAAACCAAAGTTTTAAATTTTTTAAGCTTTCTTTAACTGGTTCAGCATAATTATTTATTTTCTATTAATCTATTCATTTCGCAAGTATACATCTCTGTAATCTCACTGTAATCTCTATCTCGTTCAAGTTTTCTCTCGTTTATTTGAAACCTTCGAAAGGCAGTTGCGCGGCCATCCATGAGTACCTTATCGTCATTTTTCCATAATAAACCGACCTCCCAACGTCCATTAATATATGAGCTTGTTTTATCTAAAATTTCAATCGCTCTCCTATTCTTTTCTGACTCTTTTACAAAACAACTTATTCCTAACGCGTCGATATCAAAATAGGATTTTATTATTTTATCAAATTCGTTATCCTTCAATAATTGTTTACTTTTTCTCTTAGTCTCATTACATTTGATCACATTTACCTGCATTGATGTCGGTGAAAAATTCATTCCGTGTATAGACCACCCGAGCAAGCTTCGAGAAACCAACAAATCTCCCGAATTTAAAAAATGAAATTCACGTGTTAAAATTAAATAACAGTGGGTCTGTCCTATCAATAAGTCCGGAGCCTTAAAATAAGGATCGACCTTTATCCCTGTCTTGTTTAAACAAAGCTCTGACAAATCAGCGCTTACACATTGCATGGGCAGAGCAAGATTTTTAACAACCAAAACATTATCCATGCTATAAAGCTCCGAATCGACTTTTATTTGAAAATTTACTTTCTTACTCGCCATAGTAACCGCATTTTCTCCGCCAAAACCCTTTAAAGTCACATTTATCGAATTTCCTTTTGCGCCAATTTCTTTTACAATTTTTGAACTTAATACTGTGACTGCTGATCCTTCGTCTAAAAGCGCATAAATTAATTTTGGAGACTTCAAACCAATCGCAAGTACCGGAACAATTTTTAGTAATATTCCTGATTTTAGTCAGCTACTAGTA
The DNA here is from genome assembly GCF_036245765.1 of Copidosoma floridanum. Lineage (NCBI taxonomy): Eukaryota > Metazoa > Arthropoda > Insecta > Hymenoptera > Encyrtidae > Copidosoma > Copidosoma floridanum. The sequence continues at coordinate 18,684,788 of NW_028321907.1, read as the reverse complement.
TTTATAACTTGAACTTTCCCTGCTTGCTCTTTGTTCATTTGAGAGTTGTAAGTCGTATCTTGAGATTGATTCGAAGTTTGAGTTTCGCTATGCAGTACGTATGATGCTTTCTCTTACATAATTTACATGGTTCTCGCTTACATTTTTCTCGAGCGTGACCTTCTCTAAAACAATTATAGCATAATTTTTGCGCTCGCACGACTCTCCAACGTACAAAAGTTTGCGCATTCAAAAAATCTCTGCAATTTTCAATCAAGTGACTTTTGCGTTGACAATAAGCACATTTATTAGAATAGCTTTCTTTTTTAACAAGAGAGCTTTGAGATTCATCTACGTTCGTTGTTAGTACAGAGCTTTTATGTACATAGGAATTTCGCGATGATTTATCACTCTTTTCACGTGTCGAGTCGTTTGAGCGAGCATCGAAAATTCCTGCACTCAATAACATTTCAGCTTCTTGATAAAGGAATTCCGAAAGCTTTTCTAAATCGGACTTATTACTAGCTTGGGTTGAAGCAAACCGAACATAATTATGAAGCATAGAACTTGGGAGTTTTCGTATAACATCATTAGCCAAATCAATGTTGTATAAATATCCCGTATCTTTGAAGGTTTTCATTACATTAATTGCATTTTTAAAATTTGTAGCAAAATCAATAAAACTTATTTTATGAGGTTTAAATCGCGGCAAATCTTTAATTTCTTTAACAGTTCGCGACAAAATTATCCGAGAATTACCGTATCTCATTTCAAGAGTTTTTATTATTTCCCCGGCACTATTTCCTGCGGAAAACAACGTTTTGACAGCATTTCGTGCATCTCCCTTCAAACAATCGTACAAGCGTATCAAATATTCATTATCAGTAAATTGACCTAACTTTGATTATGAATATTCGTATGCTTCTTTAAATCTGATCCAGTCGAGTGGATCTCCTGAAAACGACGATAAATTTTTCGAAAATGTCATAGGATTCACAAATTGAGAGTCATTAGAATTAAAAGAGGTGTCTCTTATTGTTGAAAAGGTTTGTTCTATCGCTTTGGCGATTCGAATTGCGGGATCTTCACCATCTCTAACCTGTACCGTTGATGTCAACAGATTTGATACTCGCATTCTATTGGTGTCTCGCGCTGACTGTTCTTGAAACAATGGTAAAGCTGACGGTGACGAAAGCTCGTCGCCAAAATCGATCTCAAACTCACGATGACGATGTGATGCACATTCACGTTCTGGTGTTGGAAGAAGTGGAGGCTCGTCGTCGAAGTCGACTGCAGCATCAGGAGGAAGACAGCGAAGCGCACGTAAGCGCGCAGAAGCTGGTTGGACAGGACCTGCAGGCGGCGGCGGCAAAAGCTCGTCGTCGAAGTCGACCGCAGCAACAGGAGGAAGACGGCGAGGCGCACGGAAGCGCGCAGAAGCTGGTTGGACAGGACCTGCAGGTGGTGGCGACAAAAGCTCGTCGTCGAAGTCGACCGCAGCAACAGGAGGAAGACGGCGAGGCGCACGGAAGCGCGCAGAAGCTGGTTGGACAGGACCTGCAGGCGGTGGGAGCAAAAGCTCATCGTTGAAGTTGTCCACAAAATGACCCCGCGTTGTTGGTATCATTTTCGGAGCTTTTTTCTTGTGCTGCAGGCTTCGCCGAAGTAATTCGTCTCTTCTTCTGCTTAACCCCATTGTCAACTTGAGTCACAGTCACTTTTCTTTTTCCTTTCATCTCACTCCTAACGTTTATTCGCTCGAGTTACTTTTACGTCTTTTTCCCGGCCGATGCACCAAAAGGTGAGTTAACGTTCTAGAGTTTTTAGAAAAAGACAGTTCAAACTTTTTGGTTAATTTTTATTTTACTCTTTGAGACAACCTTTTTTTACGTCTTAACGTTACTGTGATTCGCGAAAAAGTGTCGTAGGCTTGCATCGCTGCTGAAAAGAAAAGCGCAACGTTTTTCTCGTTGCCAAGGAGATCCACGTCATTTGTTTCTAGGCGCAACCGTCCGCGAGAATACCTCTCGCCCCGTATCGTGACGTACTTTCATTCCAAGCGGCCCCAGACAATCACCTCCTTCTCTCAGATTGCCGTGCTCGCAATGCCTACGCAGCAACAATATCATTGCTATGCTGAAACTTTTATTAATCATGTGACCATCGGTCACTCCTACCAAAAAAATAGTAAATTTTTTTATCAATTTCGACTATTAAAAATATAAAATTATTATTTAGTGTTTAAAGCTTCCGCCGATAAGTAGGATATGCAAATATAGCGATAGTGTGCGTCATGAAGTGCAGGAGTAGAGGGAAAGAGACAACAACATTCTACCAATGATGAGAGTCCGCAAATTTCTCCCTCACAAAGCAATTGCCGAGCCGCCGAAAAACCGAGGTTTGCTGTACGATCAAGACACAGCCACATCAGATTCTAGCTCTAGATTCTCTGCCTAGCAGGTCAAAGTACCTTTCTTTTCGGGCTTCTAGACTGATCTCACAACACTGGCCTATACCGACGTGCTTGGTGAGGCATTGTGTCCGAGCCTTTCGCGTACAAATTACGCCAGCTATTTTTATATTCTTGTTATCCATTAATTATTGAATCATTTTTTTGATAATTCTTTTCTAACGATTTTCAATTAATTTATTTGTTTTAAAAATAGCGTATTGAACTTAATTTATAGGTTTGCGGGTAAGGGATCCTATTACCTTTCCTTTAGATGTTTGATATACTCGTAATATATTGAGTATTGACAAACATCTAAATTTTCCATAGTTCCTCTCTTTTCATCTCTATATGGGGCATTAGAAGGGAGGGAGATAATTCTTAGTTTTATTTCATGCATTAGATAGAATGTTATGGTCTAGGTAAGTACCGTGAACCCACGACTTCTTTATAGTCAACAACGTGATTTTCTCCTCGGTAATTAGCCGTAAATAATAACGAGAACGTCGCATACTAAATTTTCTGGCGCTCGACAGTTGGGCACGAGTCATATACTAGACGATAACATTCTGAAAAACAAAATTGACTTAAAATTAAACACAAATGAATGCGAGAATACGAATACGACGAGAGTTAACTTTTGATTTAATATTTGATACACTCGATACACATAAGGAGTGCATTCAAACGTTAACTGCACAAAACAACGAATGTAAAAGTGAAATTAAAAAAAAACTATGAGAAAATTGACGAACTAAAACTTGAATTACAGCAAGTGAAAAATAAGATTTCTGATATAGATTTCAAATTAAATTATTCTAATCACCATGAATCTTCTACATTTTCTCGAGTTTTCGGAATTCTTAGAAATCATTCAAAAAGTATAATTATGCTTTTTCACAAGAATCGAGAAAGTTCGGAACGTGTAGCATTATTATCGATCAAACAGACCCGTTGACTTCTAAATAATTTGCTTTATATACTGACGGCACATAAACGTAAACATGATTCGTCGTAGACGCACGGGCGCCTTCTTGCAAACGATAAACGAAAATACAGAAGAAGGAGACGAGGAAAACAAAACAAAACTCGACTGGCGAAAAGCAGTTATAGATGATGTAACACAACTGTTCACGGACAATGAGAGTTTGGCGGACGTATACAAACAATTGAACGCCTACAAAATAATAATGAAACGGTTACTATACGCGATGAATATCAAGCCAAGTTCGAACATTTAGAACACGTTATAAATCAATTGACACAAGCACTAGTCAAAAAAAATGATCAGGTATTAAAAATAATGAAGGATCAAAAAAGTTTAGGTCAACGCATTAACACGATTGATGATCGCAATAAAGAAATGATAAATTCAATTGATGAATTAATCGAGCGGGTCAAAGATCATGACGGGAATATGATCGTAGCTGATGATTTGATAATGATACGGGACAATATAAAAAAGCATTTCAATGAGGTCGAAAATGAAGTTGATTGTCTCAAGCGAAATACCGAAAGTAGCATTCATTTGTTAAATCAAAAGATTCAAAGGTCATCGCTAAGTGGTGCTACATCACCAAAAATTGTTGTACAACAACCTAAGTTTCGAGGGTTGGACAAAGAACGACCAATCAAGTTCCTTTCCGAGCTAGAGAATTATTTGAAATACGTTAATCCGAGCGAAATTGAGTTGCATTGTATTATTGGGGGTTGTTTTGAGGAAAATGCCAAGGATTGGTGGTATTTACGGGAAGCGGAGGTTACTAATTATGACCAATTTGTGGATAAATTTAAAGATCGTTATTGGGATTTCAATATTCAAAGATCATTGAAAAGAAAAATTGAATTCGGTCGATATCATGCAAATTTAAAAATAACTCGAGTAGAATATGCAACACAAATTCTGGGATATGCGCGAGATTTAGGCATATTTTCTAGCGAAAAATCCTTTTTGCTATCTATTGCATGCCATTTTGATCGATTTATACGCCAAGCAGTGATGAGCGATAATAACATCAGTGTTGATACCTTATTGAATATGCTAGCAGAGTTAGATAACGATGATAAACGCGCTAACGCAAATCCTCAGCGATCAAACAACAATCGGGATGCCAATGAAAGGACAAATCAACAAGTAAACAAAACTCCCACTTATAATGACAATACGCAAAAAAAATGAAAATCGGCAAAAAATGCACGACTATTCTCAACCGTGGCGAACAGAGCAAATTTCATTAACGATGAAACAAAATGTACATTCCAAGGGCAAAAAAATCAAACCGAAGCGGTAGAACACATGGATAGGAGGTTTTCTTTTCAACCTAACGCTACCAGCTCATTTGACCTTTCGCAAAATCATGATTTGACAGGAACATTAAAAAATTTAATGAACACTGAACAATCAAAAAACGACCTAAGCCCATGTTAGATCCATGGGGTTGCGCTTTATTAAAATTGAGCATGAATAGGTGTCAAACATCCCACAATCAAATCGTGGATATAGCATGGGAATGGGCATTGCATTTATATAAACGAAAAAAAATTATTAGAAATTTAAATACAAAATATAACAACATTAAGAAAATTGTAAAGCATTTTAAGTTTAAAACATTTAAAGGAAATTGTAATTTTAAGTTATATCAATAAGAAGTAATAGCGGATAATTTTGAATTTTTAAATTTTAAAACTTATACATCGGTGATTCCGCGAAAAAACTTTCAATGCTTGAATGTATATAAAAGTTCAAATATTATAGATGAACATCCAAAGGACTTTTTATTACATGACATCGATTCCAATGACGATGTTGAATATAAAACTCGTTGTCCCGAAATTAATATAGAATTATTTGGAAGAGAAGTGATAGCACTTATCGATTCGGGTAGTGAAATAACATGTATATCCGACACATTTTATAACGAGAATTATGATTTGTTGAAAAATGTTCCCACATTGCCATTGACAGGAAAATCGGTGAAAGTTGCCACGGGCCAAAAGACTACACGCGTAAATAAACAAGTATGGATAAATACTAAATTTGAGCACTTACATATTTCATTGCCATTTGTGATTGTTCCAAAATTATCGAGAAACGTGATAATCGGGTTCGATGTATTTAAAAAATTAAATATGATCATAGATTCAAAAAATGAGTTGATATCAATCGATATAAATAATCAAAAAATAATTATAAAAATGCTGAAACGACTTGAATCAAATGTATCGACTCAGTCCTTTCAAATTGTTGTTAAGGTACATTCTCAGAAATCTACCAACGCGTCGCCAATTTTAACGAATGAGCATTTCATTGATGAAACTTTACATACTAATGATTATTCTTACTATGCGTTATCCTCAAACGAAATCTCTTCAAAACTTGGTTCTTATACGAATATAAAAAGTGCGCAAAAATCACAACTTGAAGCATTAATACATAAGTATAAAGATATTTTTGAAAAACGTCCGGGTACGATAAATACATATCAACACCGGTTAATTTTGAAAAATGATCACCCTTTTTTTACTCAACAGTACCCTATTCCGTTGAATTATCGTCAACAGGTGCAAGAGGAAATATGTAAAATGTTAGATTTAAATATCATTCGTAGATCGAGTAGTCCGTATATTAATCCTATACGAATTGTAATCAAAAAAGATAATTCTGTGCGTTTGTGTTTAGACGCGAGAAAACTTAATTAGCAATTAATAGATGATTTCGAATCACCCCCAGGGATAGAAGAATCATTTCCCAGATGTCAAAACGCCAATTTCATTTCTAAATTAGATTTGACGAGTTCATATTGGCAGATACCTTTGGCGGAAGATTCAAAAAAATATACTGCATTCAAGTTGGATCACCATGTATACGAATTTAACGTAGTTGCTTTTGGTATAAAAACGTCTGGTGCAGCGCTGTTACGCGGATTATATGAGATATTATTTGACTTACAGAACTTTACGTTGCAATTCGTAGATGATATCGCAATTTTTTCACCAAATTTTCACACGCACATCGAGCAATTAGAATTATTATTTCAACGGTTTCAAAAGCATAATTTGCGCATAAATTTTCCAAAATCTGATTTTGCCCAACGTAATATTGAATTCTTGGGACACATATTATCAGCTGAGGGTTTAAAACCTCATCCCGAAAAAATTGCATCAATAAAAAATTTTCCAACACCAAAAAACGTACACATGTTACAATCATTTTTAGGATTTGTAAATTTTTATACTAAGTTTGTAAAAAATTATTTAAGTTATACCATTCCATTAAATAAGTTATTAAGAAAAAATCAACCATTTATATGGGATGAAAAACAACAAAAGGCGTTCGAGAACATCAAACTGGCATTCGATGAACATATAATATTAAAGTTTCCCAATTTAAATAAGCCATACATACTTACCACAGATGCTAGTGATTTTTCTATAGCCGCCATATTATCTCAACTAAATGATCAAAATGAGGAAGAAGTAATCACCTTTGTTAGTCGTACTTTGCGTAACAGTGAATGTAATTATTTCACGACAGAGAAGGAATTGTTAGCGTTAGTTTGGTCCCTTGATAAATTGCATACATATTTACGCGGTGCAAAAATAATCCTGATTCGTACAGATCATGAGGCTCTTAAGTTTTTAAAAACATGCAACTTTAACAATGCCAGATTACAGCGTTGGCAATTAGCACTACAAGACTATAATTTAGAAATTTCACACATCCAAGGTAAAAACAATGCGAGTGCGGATTTTTTGAGTCGTGTAAATTTTCCTTCGAACAAAGATCCCAATGAATTTATCATTTCCTTATTATGTGCTCATCAACCAAGTGCGTTATTTCAAGAGTCATTAAAAAATTTTCAGGAATTGCAAAAAAATGACGACTATACGAAGCAAATTATATCTTTGTACGAACAAAATGATGTACGTATTCGTAAACGTTTTATGATGGTCAACAGATATTTATATAAAAAAGAAAATGAAAATTTAAAGCTTGTGTTGCCAAACGATTTTCTTTTGAGGTTTATATCAGAAATTCATACCTTATATCTACATATTGGTTCATATAAAACTTAAATGTTAATTAAAGAGAGATTTTTTGCCCCAAAGTTAAAGAACTTAGTGTGCAAATACATAAAACATTGTCATGTGTGTCAATTAAATAAAGTTTTGACCGTAAAATATCAAGAAAAATTTACGCCTATTTATACTGAAAACCCACTTGAATTACTATCAATAGATTTTTATGGTCCATTACCAAGTACAAAGTATGGTTGCAAATATATTTTGTCAACAATAGACGTTTTTTCTAAATTCGTAAAATTATATCCAATACGAAAAGCTACGTCACAAAATCTCATAAAATGTATCTTTAAAGATTACATACCAAACTACGGCAAGCCGATTAGAATAGTGCAAGATCACGGTACGCAATTCACTTCGAAAATTTGGTTGAATAAAATCAAAAAAGAAAATATTCTTTATACTTTTTCAAGCGTGAGACATCCCCAATCTAACATCGTCGAGCGTATACATCGCGAACTTGCAAAGTTCTTTCGAACCTGTCTCAATGACAAACATAATACTTGGTTCAACTATATAGAACTCATTATGAGTATTATAAATGAGATGATCCATGAAACAACTAAAGTTACACCAGTAGAATTATTTTTAAATGAAAAGCCAAAGCGCATTTGGGAAAAATATTTATCAATTGATGACTCGAATGTTGATTTAGCATACGATAAAAAAGTACGATTTGCGAAAATTAATATGCACAATTTTTTGAAAAGACGTGCCGATAAACGCAACAAAAATAAAAAACATTTTATTTTTAAATTAGATGATTTAGTTTTAGTAAAGGCCTTAAATGTATCAGGCCTTACTTTTCATCTAATGTTGTTACGACCATATTATTTACCCTTCAAATGTAAATAAACAACTGCTTTATCGTGCTATCTTCAAGGACGTATTCCATTTCTCAGTAAACTCCTTAGTGTATCAAGAATTGGTGAAGTATTTCTCAGTACGAATATTTGAATCATATCGAGCACACGCAGTATTACCACACAGTATCCGTGTAGACGAGACGCGTGTGTATGGGTTAACGAGAAAATGATAGAGTGTAATGTAAGTGGTTATTTTTTTGAATCATTGAAGCATCAATTGGAACCACCGACAATCCGATAAATCGAGCCACGGAAATTTCACGCCGATTTGAGCACGAACGTGAAAGAGATTGTGCTTGGCGATTTCAAGGGATATTTTCGAAACACCAACAAATGGAACAAGGCAACGCAGACTCCTAAAAAGGGACCCGCCATTATAAAGCCAGCGGAAAACACTTTATTAAAAAAAAATACGAAAACAAGAATCTCAAAGTGATTTAACGGTTTTTACCACCGAAAAAAAATTACATTACCAGATGCAGAAATACGTTACGCAAATTTACCACCTGGTATGCGCTTAAAAAAATGAAGTGCTGTGCCTTCAACTAGCGTGGGTGATGCAGAAAATGATGAATTACTAAAAGCGAAACGTTCTCGTGTATCGACGGAATGTTTATTCAGTGCCTCTCCATCGGATGGGATCTCTAAGGTCCTTTACTCATCTTCTTTAGATGACGAATCATTTGAGGAGTTTGGTTTGCAATATAGTACTGGAGGTGTGTCTACCAATCAGGACGATGTGTTCATGAGTATAGAGAAGTACCAAACCTTTTTTGATAGCATTGAGATACCAGGTATTTGCATTATTCGTTAGTCCTCAGTTAAAAGGGAGCACGAGATAGCAGTTAAGAAATCACTTTTCTTTTGATCGTAGTATACACATGAACTGTACTGTACCGAAAACTAAAAGGGGCATAAATAAAGCCAGCCTAAAATATAAAATATAAAATTTTTATATTATTTTTCTGCTCATTCGTCCACAAAACGATTGCATTAATTGTAGAAGGCACAAATTCTTAAGCGAATTGTACATTACTTTTTCTTCTATTTATTTTTTTAGATTATTTTGTTTCAAAATTACTTTATTCTTTTGCCACAAAAAAAAAAGGGGCTATGTGACCATCGGTCACTCCTACCAAAAAAATAGTAAATTTTTTTATCAATTTCGACTATTAAAAATATAAAATTATTATTTAGTGTTTAAAGCTTCCGCCGATAAGTAGGATATGCGAATATAGCGATAGTGTGCATCATAGAGTGCAGGAGTAGAGGGAAAGAGACAACAACATTCTACCAATGATAAGAGTCCGCAAATTTCCCCCTCACAAAGCAATTGCCGAGCCGCCGAAGAACCGAGGTTTGCTGTACGATCAAGACACAGCCACATCAGATTCTAGCTCTAGATTCTCTGCCTAGCAGGTCAAAGTACCTTGCTTTTCGGGCTTCTAGACTGATCTCACAACACTGGCCTATAGCGACGTGCTTGATGAGGCATTGTGTCCGAGCCTTTCGCGTACAAATTACGCCAGCTATTTTTATACTCTTGTTATCCATTAATTATTGAATCATTCTTTTGATAATTCTTTTCTAACGATTTTCAATTAATTCATTTGATTTAAGAATAGTGTATTGAACTTTACGATTGTTCAAACACTTTAATAAGTTTTCATGCAAACGAGCGTATTATGCCGTTTATGTAATTCGAGCCACGCGCTCCTGTGTATAGAACTTGATTGAATACATAATATTTTCAATTAACACGTTATTTTGCATATTAATTGCGTTGAAAAACTATTTATATGTACTATGATACCTTTCACGAAGTTGTAACGTTAGCCACCATAAGATAATTTATAGGTTTGCGGGTAAGGGATCCTATTACCTTTCCTTTAGATGTTTGATATACTCGTAATATATTGAGTATTGACGAAAAATTTAGTATGTGACGTTCTCGTTATTATTTACGGCTAATTACCGAGGAGAAAATCACGTTGTTGACTATAAAGGAGTCGTGGGTTCACGGTACTTACCTAGACCATAACATTCTATCTAATGCATGAAATAAAACTAAGAATTATCTCCCTCCCTTCTAATGCCCCATATAGAGATGAAAAGAGAGGAACTATGGAAAATTTAGATGTTTGTCAATACTCAATATATTACGAGTATATCAAACATCTAAAGGAAATGTAATAGGATCCCTTACCCGCAAACCTATAAATTATCTTATGGTGGCTAACGTTACAACTTCGTGAAAGGTGTCATAGTACATATACATAGTTTTTCAACGCAATTAATATGCGAAATAACGTGTAAATCGAAAATATCATGTATTCAATCAAGTTCTATACACAGGTGCGCGTGGCTCGAATTACATAAACGGCATAATACGCTCGTTTGCATGAAAACTTATTAAAGTGTTTGAACAATCATAAAGTTCAATACGCTATTCTTAAAACAAATAAATTAATTGAAAATCGTTAGAAAAGAATTATCAAAAGAATGATTCGATAATTAATGAATAACAAGAATATAAAAATAGCTGGCGTAATTTGTACGCGAAAGGCTCGGACACAATGCCTCACCAAGCACATCGCTATAGGCCAGTGTTGTGAGATCAGTCTAGAAGCCCGAAAAGCAAGGTACTTTGACCTGCTAGGCAGAGAATGTAGAGCTAGAATCAATATGCGCCCTTCCCGACAGCAATGCAAGCCCATAACACCTTACATATAATCGCTATTTCCCATCGGGAACACCACCTATCTGTTGAAATTCAAGATTCTTCAATGACAGTTGAGGTGCGCAGATAGACAGAAAAAAAACATGAAAAATTGTAAATACATGTACATATGAGACGAGATAAATAAAATCGAATTTGGAAAAATAAAAAAAACACGGCAGTTCATTAGTTTTCAATAAAATTGTAAAAAAATTAAAAAAATATGATGCACCAGCAAGCCACTGACGTTTTACTTACCTTACTTACCTGAAGTAGTATTGGTCGGTGAACTACTAAACGTTATCATCATGGCATTATAGTTCATTCGTTGTCGATAACCAAGTCATAACGACAATACTGTAAGTAGTAATACCCTGATTAGAAATGAATCCACGCGGCGTGTACGGCCCACTCACGGTGCCGGAGGCCCCGTGTACGGGTTAACTAGCGGGCTATGCACGGCCTGTTTACCGCGTGTGATCAGGTACATGTACGGACAGTACACGGCCACCGTATGTTACGGCTCCCATGGACTGCCCGTGTACTACCCGTGAGGCTGTGTACTGAAAATGACTAGCAGACAGAGTAAATTGCATGCATTATTGTTTTTTTTAAATTTTTTTTTATTACTTTGTAACAAAATATTTTACATGAAAATAAAATGATGATTCGTATCATATAATTTGTACTATTTTTCAGTCCTCGATCATCTTCGATCACAAGTTATTGATGAATACTACACACTTTAACACGTTAAAAGAATTTTAAATAAAGCGTTTTATTAGTGTTGATATCTTGTTTTTCTGCTCTTCTTTTTAGACTCTTTTTAATTCTCTCTAATCTTTCTCCTTCCCAATCACTGCTATGATTAATTACAACACTTAAGGCTTTTTTTATTAATTTTTTATCAAAGTTACTGTCGTTCACTAGACTGTACATAGCACAGATTGTATCTGTAAAGTAAATAACACTTAGAATTTCTTATTTATATGTGGTTGAACTTATCTTTGATATTTGAAAAAAAACAAACCTTCAACACACTCGTAAAAAGGAGTAGTAGAAAGAACAAGTTTTCCATGAGAAGACTGCTGAGCAGTGTAACTTTTAAGTAGGTCTTTTTTAAACATTCTTTTGAATATTTCTGTCAAGTTAAGTGTTACACTTTCATTGACATTTACACTACACTTGATGAGTTTCACCTAAAGAATTATTCATTTCTTCAAAAACTGTAAAAAAAAGGATGAACTTGTAATAAGAATTATTTACCAAGTCTTCTTTTAACTTTGACTCATTTTTCATTCTAATGCAGAATTGTTGAAATTCATTACATGCTGACATGGGAAATTTATCTCATCAGTCGATGAAAACATTTGCAGGGTGACTAGATCCACTTCTGCCTTAGTGTTTAAACGCTTATCCAATGCATTGTGTAAATTTTGGATTTGCAAATGAGTATCACTTACTTTTGCATTCAAATCGTTAACTTTGTTTATGATTGGGATAGTACAAGCTGTAAACATGATTACAAGTGAAAAAAAATTTGAGAAATGTTCCATATATGTAACTTACATTTAATCTCTTTTTTAAAATGTATCATAAGTTGTTCTTTGAAATCTAAACATTGTAAAACAGTTAAGAAAAAATGAGAAATTGTGTACAAAACCAATTTTAGAAAAAAATATGGAGTACAACGTATGTATCACCTGCCAACACATCTGCTATGATACATGTTATTTCTTCTTTTGGAATTGTAATAATGTCACCTGGTTTACACAGTGAGTTTGTCTTATCTGTAAAAGTAAAAAAGTTTTTTTTCATTTTTACTAAAAATTTATTTGTTTAAATATAAATACCCACTTGGCCTGGGATTCATTTTTATTTTCTCGTTTTTCACTGAAAGAATTGGATCTTGTAACTGTGGAACTTGCACATGCAAGTCTTTACCATCGTTATCGTTAGTAATAGGTACAATTCTATTGGAGTTTATTTTGTTGACATGACATTGAACAAACTTTTCAGCTTGTTCATATGAATCTGCAAAGCATCAAGTTAATTGAACCATACAATGAATCAATGTCACGTAGTAAAATCAGGTGTAACGACTACTAACCGAAATTTCCAATGATGTGACACTTGTGTGAGCCCCAGCTTTCAGGAGGTTTAGTTCGAGAAACAATTAAATTTTTAATTAGCTGCACATCCTCTTTTCCATAGAGAGGATTCAAATATTTTACTATGTACTCCTTTGTTCCCTGCACCGGAGCAAGATAATTCATGGGCACAGTAACAACCACATTATTTAACGTTGTATCAGTGAGATCAGTGATTTGAACAACTATAAAATCGGTTTTTTTCACTGTTACTTCTACCATGTTAAATCCTAAAAATAAATACACAAACCACAGTTTTAATTTTATCACCTACAAAGTTAAATTACGGTAGGCAATCGTGATAACACACATATATCATTACGAAAAATGGCACATACTGAGGGCATTTAAATAACGGAAAGTGATTATTACCTATTTTAGTGTAACTAATTATGCAGACTGTTTTAGTGACAGTTAACTATGAATATCTTGTATCCACTTGACATAATACAAATGACTGCGGACTGATGGAATTTGCCCTAAAACTTGTCTGCTGTTTTCAAACTTTTTTATTTTGTATAGCTTTGCATCATTTTACTTTCAATCCAAAATTTAATGCTCACGCATTAGCGCTATGTATTTAATAATAATAAATTATAGTAGTTACATCAGTACCATAATGTTGAGTATAAAAATATTAACTTTAAAACAAGAAAGGCTATATCTACAAGGAATATTTACACGTAAATTCTGTACTTAAGACTTCAATTCATATGCAGCAGTGGAACAACAAATTTGTCTCCATCGTCCATTGGAGCCTCAATTATAGATAACAATAACATTTTACACTTGACTTTATTCAAATCAGCTTCTACGGTTATTTTTCCACTATCCATAACTTTAAACATATCTATTGCTGCAGAATCAATTGGCTTATCAAAAGCAGAACCAGCAATATCAATTTTTTTCCCTTTTATAAAAATATCTTTTTCATTATTTTTATTGATTATGTAAAATATATGATCAATTTTTATAATTTCTCTTGTTACTAACATAACGACGTTATTAGGAGCTTTGGTTGTCAATACACATCCTTTAAATGCGACCTTTTTAATACTTGTATCATACACTTTGGATTTGACAGTACTTAGTATTTTTGTTTCCAGTTTATTTTCACTGACTAATTTTGAATAATAAGTATTATCTCCTATTTGTCTGCACAACTGCTCAAGAGGTTTATTACCTGATTTCAATGATTTTCTTATTTTTCCTAATTCATTTTCAAATAAATAAGCACTTATGTCTTCCACATAGACATTTGTGGTTTTAACATCATTACTAATGTGTCCCAGGCAGTGTAAATTTAAAACATTGAAATTTTCATCATATATTTGAGATGCAAGATTAGCAAACTTTTTTAAATATATATCTGCATGATCCATATATTTTTGGATTAAAGAGTGACTCGAAAGAATTCTCGATGCCACGTGAAATAATAAAAAATGTTCCAGCACTGTTGTAGGCAAAACATCCATGAGTACAAATGGTCCATAATAGTCAAGGAATAAACGATACTCAGTGGCCTTCCACTTACCAATTTCTCCTAAAGATCTCGTACATCTTTGAAATTCGATTGGTATCTGTCTAGAGAGATTCAATAATCTTGAAGTTATTCGAAGTATGCCTGTCTTACTCAGCTTATTTTTGTTATTTTGAATACACCAATAGTCAATCAGTTTTTTCATAACACCTAAACTCCCAAGATGCATAAAATCTAGAACAAAATCTTTTATCATATCAATATTTAAAATTGTTAAAGGAGAATCTCCAATGTGGTGATCTTGATCTTTTTTTTATTCTGAATGATGTGTCGGTTCTACTTTCTTCTTAGAACGAATTAGAAAATAAAGTTCGTCTATTTTTTCGGTAGCCCCGAATTTCACACCGTTCACAAGAACTGAAACCAGTATGACCTTTAATACACTTAATAAAAGCTCGGGCAGGCCTGTCGCAGATAAAGCACATGACCCTCACTTGCAACAGTCGCCCTTGTATTTCAATTCCGCTATTCATCAATTCATTTAATTCAGAAATAAATCTTGACAAGTACAATTCCAAACATTTTGGTTTTCCAATACCACAATACACAAAAATGATAAAAGGTTTGTAAACTGGTGGATCAGTATAAATCCTATTTAGGATCGGCCAAAATTCAGTAGCACTTGATCTAAATAATGATACACCATCAATGTTAAACTGCAGTTTGATAATATTATCATCATGAAATGACAAGTTAATAGTTCTCTGTAAATTTTCTGCAATTCCAAGGTAAGCTATCTTTGAATTGTCACTAGCAACAACTTGGATAAAATTTTTCAACTTTGTATTTTTTAATCAGATTTTCTTTGAATAATGTTTTGTGTGATAATGGTAAAGTATTGTCAATTAATTTAAATTTTTTTAATGAATAATCAATATGACCGTTTGGAGGCTTACAATCTTTCGCATTATCTTTTAAAATTTGTGCAATCAATTGTTTGCATTCGAAATTAATTTTAATGCCACTTTCAACATCAGATTCACTTTCACTGCTACATGTCTCAAACCTATATTAAATTTATGATCATAATCTTCTTCACTAGCACTTTCATTATCACCATATATTTCTTGTATGCATTCACTTTGTTCATTTTCGATAGTTTGTTTATCTTCTGAATTACTTTTAATGTTATCCTCCATCACATGAATTTTATTAGTTAAAACCGTTTCACTATTTTCATTATCATTACCTGTTTCTTTATTTCTTTTTCTAACACATCTCATGTGTAATGAATGTCTATTCATACGTTTATTTATTCTGTCATCCATTGTAGATTTTCTAAAAATACACTTTTTTTAATGACTAATTTTACCTATAGTATTGTTATGAAGACACTTAATATCAAAAAACGTTTTAAAATGGATAAAAAAGCGTTTGTTAGTTTTAATTCAAAGTTATCATATTGATACAAATACTCACTTACATATGATAACGGAAAGATATGAAAATTAAATTCTATTATTCAAATAACACTTTTTGCTCTGGTATCTTGTAGATAAGTCGTGCCTAATTTGCAAAACATAGTTTTTAGCATAAATTTAACCGCTTATTTTTGCTTACCTTCATAGCTATATATACTGTACGGACCGCTTACGGTCAGGGTACGGGCAGTACATGGGAGCCATAAGTGACGTGTGCCGTGTACTGTCCGTACACGTACCTGATCACACAAGTTACACGGGCCAGAAGTATTATGTCCGGCGTACCGTCTACGGCCCGTATTGTAGTCTCCAGCGGGCCGTAGACTTTTTCTAATCGGGACATTTGATAACGTATAGATGACCAGTAAACGCTAATAGAACGCTGTAGTATACCTATAGTTGACAAGAAAAAACGTATTAACTTATAAAAGGGGCCAAACAATAACGATCAATCTTATAATGTATCAAAATAGTGACGAATCTGTTTTTATGGGCTTGAAAGAATAAAGGAACTTTCTGAAATCTGAGTGACAAGTGGGGGTCCCAAGTGTTGCACATGAGTGCAAAATAGTAACATTTGGTTTCTTTTTCACCTAAATAGATGGAAAGGTAAAAACTTTATTTACTTAAATAAACAAGCTTAAAATGGATAATTTAAGAGTACAAAGTTACATTTTTAACAACATATTATTTTACAAATGTAGAAAATAATCTACGATAATAATTACTAAACGTACTCTAGAACTCATGTTGTATATTATAATAACATTTACTTTTCTAGAATTTACTAAATTTAATTTTACACGTATTACTTGAACCTTATGTGTTACAAATAGAAAAACTAAATAATTAATAACCGTAAATTCGTTTTACAAATAGACGCATGCCGTACTCTTGCAAAGAGGTTAGCCTTCTCCTCAGAGGCCTGAGTTTCGTTCTTTTTATTCGTCATTCAAATCCAATTTGACAAATTTCAAAAATGAAATAAGTACCAAAAAAGAAAAAGAAGATGTAAATAATTAGAACGGAAGTTAAAAAGTTGTCTCTAGTAGCTTGGGACTGAGCCATTCCATTGTGATACAAGTGGTTTATGGTACTGGGTAAATACTTTATATACTTTTAATATTATAAAATAAGTAAATTCAATGTTTAATGAGGTATGTATTAAATTGAAATTGTGTTTTCTTTTTACAGATTATAGATTTTTTCTAGCTGCAGAGTATGGAAACATTTCAGATTTGGAAAAGATACTTACAGAGTATTCATAGTCATCACACTAAATTTCTCCAAACGACGTTTCGAGAATCTGTCGTAGAGACTCGGGGAATTACAGATCTTACTAATATATAAAGCAAAGTCGCTTAAACCGTTCTAATCGCTAACCGCAAAAAATACTAAACCGATTTTGCTGAAATTTTGCATACCGATTCTTGACACTTTCTAGATGGTTTTAGTATGGTTTTTATTTTGAAAATTGTAATAACATTAGCAATAAACGGCCATAAAGTTTTGCAAAAATATGCCTGCTTTTTACTTTAGTTTAGTAGGATCTGCTAGGTGGCGTCGAGGTAAAATTGAAGCCTTACGCAGTCAATGATAGTGAAGCGTGGTTATAAGTTGCCCCGCCGAGATGACGATTTCCGTAGTCGTTTTACGGCAGTCCACTCAGAACGAAGGTATTTGTCGTGAAGCTGGGCACCCTGGCTACCGTTGACACGCTCCGTTTATGGGCAATCGAAGTACATCGGCTTTTACCCCGAATTGCCAAAATAACCGATTATCACGGAAAAACAGGCGTTCGAAACATCAACGTCTCAGGCGAAATACCAGGTGACGCCTGGCCAGAGCTTCTTCACCAACACTACAAGGTTTGGAAGCCCTCCTTTTATCTAACCTGGTCCTAGAAGAGCAAGCCAGGCAGAACAACCATGAGGAGCGTGAGCAGACATATTGGCTGGAAGGTTTACCAGCCTCCTCCTCAGAAGTTGGTCGCGAGAGGAACTCTACGAAGAAGGTATTCTTCAGGCCTACTACCCTGACTAACATTCAGCTGATAGTGATCCGGGGAACGACCCGGAAACGAGATTTTGTTCGGCCAGCTACATACTTTCCTCTAGCGCGTTCTCCTTTTGGAGAGACTCTAAGGGCAAGGACGAAGCAACCTCGGGTCCATATACCCGAGCTCCTTGATCCCCGTCGACTGAGCAGAGTTAAGCGGCAAAAATTTGCCGTTTACCGAACGCCTGATAAAGCATGTCAAATAATCGACCCTCTCTAGCTCTCCATCGTTAGGAAAAAAAAAAATGAAGAGAAAAACCGGCCCTTTCTAGGGCCATTGATAAATTTTACCGTAAAGTAATTGCCTTCAATTTCATCGGTCCTTTTAAGAGCGATTCAACATTGAACTACTTTTCCAAAAAAATATATATATTTATTAAGACTGCTGTTTTAGAGTAATGTCTTATAGCAACATAAAGCTAATGAAGGATCTGCTTTTTGCTGGCAGACATCGAGAGCAGAGCTGTTTGTCGTGAATCTGGGAACTACGGCCACCGACGACTTTCTGCACTCGAATTACATAGGCCAGAAATTTCTTTTCCTCCAAGATAAACGTTCAGCTAACTTGGTCAATCTTATTGGCCCTTTTTAGGGCCATTAAACGTTTAACACCTGCCAAAGTATATATTGTAATAGACAAAGTATACAAAACACAGAACTTTTTAGGCCACGCAAAAATTTTTAACCATGCCTCGAATCGCAAGAGGGTGAATCGGGAGGAGAACTTCTAATGCTTTAAATGTTTACAACTTTAGGAGCCAAGAAACTGATGCAGAACATTCATCGAGAGTAGAGCAGCAACGGCAAAATCGACAATTGAACAACCATTTAAGTGACAGATCCGCTTTCTGTTACAATCCTGACATTGATTACTTAAATCTTCCATCAATTTAAATTGGCGGAATGGTTTCTATTTGCTCTCATTGTGGCGCTAAAAAATGGAGAGATGAAGCTCCAGGGCTCTGTTGTTCTGGTGGTAAAGTTTCCCTTGATCCACTGGAAAATCCTCCTGAATTGGTAAGATGTCTGTTAATGGACGAACACCCCCTATCAAAACATTTCCTTGATAACGTCAGACGTTACAATACGCAATTTCAAATGACGTCATTTGGAGGGAAATAAATTAGAGGAGGAAACTTTATGCCAACTTTCAAAATCCAAGGTCAAGTATACCACTTAATAGTTAGCTTACTTCCTAAACAGAACAAGAGTCCGCAGTGCTTACAAATCTATTTTATGTCTGAAGCTGAACAAATTTCTATTCGGTCAGATAATGCCCTAAAGAAAACTTTGATTGAATCATTACAAAAAGTGATGCATGATTGCAATCCTCTGATTGATTGAATTGATTATTCATGCCGATCGAACTCCTGTTGGGGAGCATCGAGGACGATACAATACGCCTAGAGTGAATGAAGTTGCTGCACTAATAGTTAACGAGGAAAAAGGCCCTAGAGACATTATTTTACATTGTCGACGTGGGCGGTTGGAGCAAGTTTCTGAGCTCCACCGATTCTATGACTCCTTGCAATATCCTCTTATGCTTGTTTTTGGAGAAAATGGATATTCTATTGATATACCACTTCTCGGTGTTCCAAACAAAACTGTTTCTTGCATGCAGTTCTACTCTTATAGGTTTATGTTAAAAAATGATCATATAAATTACCTACTTTATTATAAGAACCTACTCAATCAATTTGTTGTTGATATGATAGCGAAAATTATCACACAGCGTTTACTTTACTTACGAACACATCAAAAACAACTGCGTGCTGAAAGTTACATTCATCTACGAGATGCAATAAATAATGATGGTAACATTGAACCCTCCAGTATCGAACAGCCTGTAATTTTACTATCCTTATTCACTGGCTCACTGCGATATATGCATGAAAAAACTCAAGATGCAATGGCTTACGTACGTAAGTTTGGGCGTCCATGTTTACTTATCACTTTCACGTGTAACCCTGAGTGATCGGAAATAAAAAATGAATTACACAAAAATCAAAAACCTTTAGACAGGCATGACATTGTTTCAAGGGTTTTTCACTTGAAATTAAGGAAACTTAAAGATGTCCTCAGTAAGAAAGCAATATACGGCGAAGTTAATGCTTGGATGTATAGTGCCGAATGGAAAAAACGAGGGCTACCTCATGTACACATACTTTTATGGCTTAAAACAAAAATTCAGCCAGATGAAATAGACAAGATCATTTCAGCTGAATTACCAGATCCTCAACAAGATCCCTTGCTATTCAGTATCATTTCGAAAAGTATGATTCATGGACCTTGCGGTGAATTCAACATGGCTTCACCACGTATGGATAATGGAAAATGTACAATAAAGTTTCCTCGAATTTTTGTTAAAGAAACCCTAACTGCAGATGATGGCTACCCAACCTATCGTAGAAAAGCCCCTGCAAATGGAGGTCATAGTTCTGTACTTACAATTCGTGGCAAAGAAGTACAGATTGATAACCGTTGGGTTGTACCGTACTCACCCGTCTTATCACGATGTTTCAATGCACACATTAACGTCGAATTTTGTCATTCAGAGCAAGCAATTAAATATATTTTCAAATATATCAGCAAAGGATCGGACCATCCCACTTTTTCAGTTGGAAACATTCACGAAATTGCAAACTATGCCAATGGACGCTATATTTGTTCCTCTGATGGATTTTGGCGTTTTTTTGACTTTGAGATTCACGCACGGTATCCTCCAGTCTTACATTTAGATGTTCACCTTGAAAATTATCAAAGAGTTTACATAAATCAGCAAAACATTCAACAGATTCTCAAAAAACCGAGAAAAACAACGTTGATGGCGTTTTTTGAACTTTGCCTAATAGATGATTTTGCTAAAACTCTTTTGTATTCCGAAGTTGCCGCCTATTACCGATGGGACAGTAATAAATTTGTGAAAAGAAAACAGGGTAAAGATGTTCCCGGCTGACCAGGAGTAAAAAAAGTTTCAGCTATAGGTAGAGTTTATACGATTCATCCCACCCAGTCGGAATGCTTCCATCTTCGAATGTTATTTCAATATGTTCGAGGCCCAACTTCATTTGAGTAGTTAAAAACCGTTGATGGTGTTACTTACGCAACTTTCAAAGCTGCCTGTTACGCACTTGGTTTATTGGAAAATGATCAATAGAAAAACACACTCGCAGATGCTGCTTTGTCTGAGAATTCATCTAAATTACGTGACTTATTTGCTATTATTTTAGTTTTTTGTGAGCCATCGCAACCTCAAATTTTGTGGAATATGTTTAAACAACAATTATGCGAAGATATTCTTCACTCTCGACGAATTCAACTCAACGATTTTGAAGTTGAATTTTCTGAAGAAGTGTTCAACAGAGGTTTAATTGAAGTAGAAGACAAGATCATCTCTCTTTCAGAAAAAAATTTGACTGCATTTGGGCTAAACTCATCGGTTCGAGATGAACTCTGTACTAATAATCCTTTGGAACATTCCATCAGACATGGTTATGATCATAACTATTCATGTAACTACGTTGAGCAAAATCTTCCTAAGTTGGTTCCATACCAACGACAAGCTTTTGATCGTATAATTTATAGTGTCTTAAATAGTAGTGGAAAAGTCTTTTTCCTGGATGCTCCTGGAGGCACTGGAAAAACATTCCTAATTAATCTTATGTTGGCCCAAGCAAGATCGGCTGGAAAACTGGCTCTTGCTGTTGCATCTTCTGGCATTGCTGACACTCTCTTGAGTGGAGGTAGAACAGCTCACTCCACTTTTAAACTTCCATTATGTGTTTTTTCTGGAAAAAATTACACGTGCCCGATACGCAAAAATGGTCCACTTGCAAAAATTATTCAAGATACAACATTTATTGTATGGGATGAGTGCACAATGAGTCACAGAGCTCACATTGAAGCAATTAATAGAACATTGCAAGATTTAAGATCAATCAGAATTTAATGGGTGGCATTACATTTGTTTTTGCTGGTGATTTTAGGCAGACGTTACCAGTAATTCCGAGAGGAACTAGAGCTGATATTATTCATGCCTGTTTAAAATCATCATTTCTCTGGCATTATGTAGAGTCTCTTCATTTACGTACTAATATGAGAGCACATCTCTGCGGAAAAAACACGGAATTTCCAACACAGCTATTAAAAATTGGCGATGGCACGATGGAAAATGAAAACGGTTTTATCACCCTAGATCAATCCATTGGAAAACTGGTTACAACTGTCGATAATCTTATTTCTGAGGTTTACCCAGACATTGAAAATTTATCAAACAAATCATACCAATGGTTATGTGAGAGAGCGATAATTTCACCGAGAAATCTACAGCAGAGGAAATGAACAACATTATTCTTCAAAAGTTTGTAGCTGATTCTCGAGAGTACCTCTCTATTGATTCAGTCATCGCATCTGAAGATGTTGTTAATTATCCTCAGGAGTTTTTAAACTCTTTGTTATTTTTTTTTTTTTAATTGTCTTCAATTGATTTTTTTTTACTCTCTTAGTATACCACAAGTTCTTACAACGAAAAATACACTCAAGTTGATAGCTAACGCACAATGTTATTAAATAAAATTATTAGAAAAAATGGTAAGATATCATTTTGAACTAAATAAGCAAATTTTCAGCATTATTAAGGTGTTATTTGGTAGAATACTAATAATATTCAAAACAATTAACAAATCTTGATGAGCATGACAGTATGCTGAGGCAATTCTCTATCTCAACGCTTTTTACGGTGCTTGTACGATCTTTTATTTAATTAACTAGAGGGCTGCGCCCCCTGCGCGCTCCGTGAGCCAACCCCCGAAATTTAATTACTCATTTATTTTCTGTATATAAATGAATTTTCACTGACTTTTCAAAATTTTATTTTTAAATTTTCCCGCGCTTGATCAGTCTTAGCCAATCACACAATGAATAAATAGACTTCATCACGTGACCCATCAGTTTTTAAAGATAGGACTTGTTAAACTATTTGAAAATGACATGTAAATATGATTCCTTTAAAATAAATTGCATGTATGCATGAAAATAAAAGTTGTTATCAAATTTTCTTAAGTACGCACAAATTAGTGTAAATAATAAAATTATGTTAATGGCAATTTTTTGGAACAACTTATTATGGACAACAATTGGTACATCAACTTTATATTAAATAGCAAAAAATATCTATATACAACAGAAATGGTAATAAGTATTTGAGTTTTAATAAAATCTTAAGGTTCAGGTCTTGAATACGGTCTTGGACTAAAATGGTAGTTCAAAGATTTTATATGCCCTAGACAAGTGACTAAAGTAATCGCTAGTCACTTGTCACTAATCAGACCAAGCTTAAGACCGAAAATTGTGTGTGTATATATCTTACTAATATATAAAGCAAAGTCGCTAAAACCGTTGTAATCGCTAACCGCGAAAACTACTGAACCGATTTTGCTGAAATTTTGCACTCTGATTCATGATACTCCCTATATGGTTTTAGTAAAGTTTTTATCATAAAAAATTTAATAACAATAGCAATAAATGAGCTCAAAGTTTTGCAAAAATAAGCCAGCTTTTCACTTTAGTTCAGTGAAGTCCGCTAGGTGGCGTCGACATAAAAACGAGGCTACCTGCAACAGAATTAAAAAAGTGTGGTTATAATAAGCCAGAGCGTCTCGATATCCATGCAGATGTACTCAGGCAGTTCAACGAACTGTACAGGGCATGCTGATGAAAGTCTTGCAGCTGGGTATCCCGGTTACGGACGACACTCTTCTCTAAAGGGAAGGGACCTAGGTATCCCTTCAACCTGAATCTCGACGAGTGCGATCAAAAAAAAAAAAATTAATTCCAACCGATGCCGTCTCTGCCACAATACCAGGAGACATATCTAGCCAGAGCACAATCTGCACCAACTCTTCAGAGTTGTGTGGCAGTCCCACCATCCCACCTAATGTAGTTAGAGAATTTGTGGCTATAAATGTAAGCAAGGGAAAACAGCTCTGAGGGGCACGGGAAGCCACAACGGCTACCTTCTTGGTCGTCGCGTCCCCAACGCGCTTACCCACATGTTCCCGTCTAAAGATGAGCAGTTGGTTATCCGGGGAACGACCCGAGACGAGATATTCTTTGGTCAGTGGCGTACCTCCCTCTATCACAGTCTCCGTACATCGAGACTCCCAGCGTAAGAATCAAGCAACCCGTAGCCAGCTCTTCATAATCAGGAATAATAATAAAGAATAGCCTGGAAGTTTCACCACTAGCGCTTTTTAGGGCCATTATAAGTATTTACGTTCCCTACTTAACCATCAACTTTATCGGTTCTTTTTAGGGGCCACTCATGTGTAAACTACCTTGCCAACAAATACATTTTTATTACCATTTCCGGAAGCGATTCGTCGACTAAAAGACTATATTAACTAAAGACGGGCACTATTAAACCAAGTCAGCTATTCACTGGCAGACGTCACCTGCGGAGTTGTTCTTCGCAAGGCTGGAAAAGCCGGTGACCGACGTCTCTATATTACCCTCTCGACTCTAAGCATTCAACCAGGAATCACTGATCCTCTCCAAGGTCTGCGCTGGGCAAACCTATAACAGCTATAAAGGAAAAAAAACTTGAGCCAACGGGACAGCCTCCACTGGACAAGTATCACTAACCAATCTCCCCATCTAAGATCACCAAAACAACTGAATCTGCAAATAAAAAAGGTGCTTTAGACACCAACGTCTTCAACGTTATACCGGGAGACGTTGGGAAAGAGCACTACAACTAGCCCCAAAGTTTCGGACTTCGTAATTTTTCTCCCAATCAGTCTGGGTCTTCAACAGTAAGCCAGAGAAGATCACCCTGAGGTATCCAGGCAGTCACAATTGCTGTTAACTGCAGTCAAGAAAGAGTTAACTTAAGAAGCTCACCGGTCTTTTTTAGGGCCATCGGACGTCGAACTACCTAGCCAACAAATGTATTAATATTAACAAAGTTGACTGAAAATAGACTTTAGGGGTCATAAAAGTCGTAAGCATGCCAATAGTCGCAAAAGGGTATATTAGAAAGAAAACTTCAAATGTATCTAATGAATACAATTTGAGGCGTCAAGAAACTGACGCAGAAAATTTATCGAGATTGAAACAGCAGCGTCAAAATCGACAACTTAAGAGTCCATTACGTGAGAGATAAGCTTTTCATTGTACCCTCACAGCAATCTCTGAAATCTTTAAAGATCCTACTTCAGATTTTTAAATAAGTAGAAAATGTATTTCTGTTTTTGTGGCAATAAAAATGTTGGGTTTAAGGTCCAGGACTTTGTTGCTCTGGTAATAAAATTGTGAGATATGAGAAAAAAAAAATTTTTTTTAATATAAATTTTTTGGGGGTTTAAAATCTTAACAGCTTTAAAAAATAGCCCTTTTTGTGAATTACACAGAAGAAACTGGAAATCAACAATTTCTTACAGCCATTGATTATTTTATGGCATAAAGAACGCACGGTACTTTTCAGCATAATTATTTTTTTGAATTTCTACATCATAGTATTTGCCCAAATAAACTATATAGATTCCGAGAAAATATGTTTTTAATAAGAAGATTTTTGTTCTGAGATGTATCGGGAATATGTGTAAAATTTTCTAACTAAAAATGTTTCACATTACATGTCAACACACTACAGTGTTTTATTTAGTAAGTCTCGGGCGAAGCCGAGACGGGGGGCTGCTGGTATATATATATATATATATATCATCCAGAAAACTGTATGATGCAACTCATTAACTGACACTGAGGGACAGAAATTAAGTAAAGATCAACTTAATCATTGCTTGATTATAAATATATAACAATAACTGGAGGTGGGTATACTCTGCGGCTAAAAGATTAGAAATAATCCAGTTTGTGGATTAAAAATGGTAATTTTCAGACAACGGCAAGAAGGAGAGTAGTAATATAATTGTATGGAAAAAACCCTAAGAAAGATGAGCAGGATTTTTTCCAGATTATCAATGGATAACAAATTTTTAAAAATTTACAAAAATCAGAAATACGGGTTTTTGCTAATAAATCAAAAACTGGAACGTGAATCAAACCAAGTTAAATTAAACAAGTTGTAGACGTTAAAATGCTATCATGGCATCATTCAGAATAATCAGTTCAGTAATTTTTTAATGAAAATAACCTAATAGATTTACGTATTCAAAATTCGCAACTTTATAGTACTATGTCACGTACAGTATGGGACATTATAATTTTAAATGCACTTATTCGATTTTTTTCAGCAAAGCTTTTTCCACCACAGTTAACTTCAGTGATCAAAATCGAAAGTACACAATTCAGTTTATCATAACTCAGATGTAACCAAGATATGGGTATGAAAAAAAAATTCTAAAGCAAGTAAAAAATCTTTTTGTCTTTGGCATGCTAGATTATAATTACATAGTGGAAGGGTTTAAATTAAAAAATTCCCTTGGTTTTAATCCCGAAAAGTATGTAAACCAAAACCAAAATGTATTCCAACAATAGATAAAAATGCCGAATGTTATAATAAAACCATAACTCACCAGAAAATAAAAGATCTTTAACGCAATATATGATAATTTATAAGCAAAATCGGAAAAATAGAGCAACATCAATGATGCCGAATAAATTTGTGATGTACAAAATTACTTTGACATAAATAATTGTTTGATACAAAAATTTGCAGATCAAACGTTAAGCAGACAAAGAGATACTGAATGATTAAAAACAGAATTTTAGACTGTGACTTATTTTATAAAGAATTAGCTATGGTACTTAAATAATTAACAACACCTAAGTAAATAAAAAAATTATACCACTTCCTTATGCTTGCAGTACTATGTTTTTTTGTCGTCATATATCATACAAAAAAGAGCTATCGAGATGACGCTCAAATTCTAATTTAGCACTACTTTAATTATTTATTAATGAAAAAAAACTCTAACCATTCTGAAATGGATAATATATCTTAACTGTGTGAGATCATAAGAACTTAAAGATTCGTACATAGAAACTAAAACAAACATTTTTAATTATAAACTGTATGCTTTCTTCGATTCGCTTCACTCGCAGTAGTAATTTTTATTATATTTACTTACAAACAGGGCATGCTCTTCGATTAAGATCTAGTAGCCTAGACTCCCTGTCATGTTCGTATCGCTATTTGTATGTGCACGTTTCACAAGCAACTTGGTGTCTGCAGGAATGAAAAATTGCTGTAGGTAGCAATTCACAGCAGAACAAGCACTTTTCTGAAAAATTTAAAGACTGTTAGTGCTTACATTATCAAACTATTTAAGTATAAAAAAGAATAATTGCATACAAGCTCTATCATTACACATCAATGATACAAAGCCTCTTCGGTTTATTGGTTACCGTAAGATTCCTGATAGGCTAAAAGGAGCACACAATCTAGTTTTGGAGACATTTTTCGTTTCTTAGACCATAAAATACACCCGTGAAGGCTCTCTTACATTGTCAACAAAACAACAACGTTTTTTCCAAAAATCGTCATAGTGTTTATAATGCATCGTCAACAATAATAGTTATTTACGTAAGAAGTGCGGAAAAGACGATTTCCCGCACGAGTCGTGATTGACTCGCAAGAGTGGCTGGAGTTGACAGGAACGAGTGCCAGTGATCACAAGGCACGAGTTACCGTCACCAGCCACAAGTGCGAGCCTATCACACAAGTGTGGGAAATCGTACCGCACGAGTTGCGTAGAAGATTTTTCGCAATAAGTGTGAGGAAAATAGTACGTTGATGATTCGCAAGGAAGGTTGTGCGGGGTCCAGGGGTGGCAACCCTTGGTGGCGGAGCCCCCAGTGGGGGTTACGGGAGGCAATGCCCCCCCGACTACAAAAACATTAAATGATCGTTCAAAAAAAAAAAAAAAGTAACTTTATGCCTCAAATATAAAAGTAGAAATTGGATGAAATTGAAATTTTATTTTAAAAAATAAACTTTGAATTACTTAAACAAAAACAATTTCCAAGAATTTTACGAGTATAACAAATTTTGTTCAAGAACCCCTCACCAACACAATGGAATTGTGGTTCCCAATTAAATGTTTTAAAATTACAATATGATATAGTTTAATGTAATTAACAAAAAGTCATTAAGAAGGAATTTCAGTTGAGAGTTGGAAATTACACCACGTAGGGTTATGATAGTTGTACACACACGGTATCTTAATTCGTTCCCCGCGAGATGTCTAGTATGTAGAAAAATTTTTTCCGGTGTGCGGAAAAACCTTTGCCACACACCTTTTCCGCACACTGTGCGGCAATAGTAGTTTTCCTACGAGTTTGAAAAGTCTTTGTTTGCGAACCGAGAGGTTTGCGGCCCGAGCCGAAGGCGAGGTCCGTAACGAGGTTCGTAAAGGAGACTTTTCGAACGAGTATCGGAAAACTGCTTTTTTGCCTGAGGAAGTACCAGCCTCCCAAACCACCCGAGGGCCGAAAAAATCTTTTCCACACACTTTTTCCGCACACTATGCGGGAAAATTGATTTTCCAGACTAACTGAGTAAGGGGGTCATTAACAGTTTTGCGCATATTTAAGATGGTAGTTGATGAATCAAAGAGACCATCAAATTGAACGTTTATCAACAGTAAGATAAACAAATCAATTCGGTTACGCTGTGGGCATTAAATGTCAAAAAAAAATTTGTATGGTTCAAGTAACTTTTTGAAAAAATGAGTATTTAGTCAACTTTTTTACTGTGTAATTATTAAAATAAATTTTTCAGACTCATCAAGGGCCTTTACTGTGTACTTTATAATAAGTATTGTCGCAGTTGAAATTTCGGTAAGAATATTATAACAAAGATAGCCTCGAGGAGTACTCCTTTGTCATCTGTTAAACAAAAACTCATCGCATGATGATTTTGGTTGCACTGGTATTACGTTATTGTAGTTCGACATAAGCATAGTGGACCCTCGCAGGCCCTCCCATGCTCACACGAGAATACCAAGAAGTAATACTAATAGCACGTTCGGAACGTGTGGTTTCTTAGACCATAAAATGGACCCACGAAGGCCCTCTTTTATTATCTACAAAACAACAACGACTTTTACAAAAATCATCATAGTGTTTATAATGCATCGTCAACATTAAAATACATTGAGCTTCCCAGTTCTGTTATTGTTTACTTAAGATTATTTTGTGACATTTATGTACTTGCAAGCTTTTGATTATTTTACGGAGACTACACAGTAAGCTCCATTGTTATGTACAAAACTATAACTGACCACGATGAATTACGGTTTTATTCATTGACTAATGCTAAGAGTATATCAAATTGCTATTCAAGATGATGCTGCTCATGCTGTACTAAGTAAGGAGGCCATTGACAGTTTTGCGCATATTTAAGATGGTAGTTGATTAAATAAAGAGACCATCAAATCGAACGTTGAGGTCTCTCTGCATAAACAAATAGTAAAAATTGTGTATTAAATATTGAAATAAATTCTATACATAAAATATTAACGGAATTTATTCTATCTGCAAAACAAACTTAAAGCGTTAGAAGAAATTATTATTTATACTTTGCACACAACATCCTAATGTACACAGTGAAACATTACTTTTACAAAACCATATAGAAGCTAAAGAGGATTCAAGCCTTAGAAAATGGAAATCATAGTTTTTAAAATCATTTTAAACCATAGCATTATTCTTATCTGTAACTTTAGCTTAAATGTAAAACAATCGCTACCTTTGGATTACCTGGGCTCTAGGTATAAAAACTACTATTTCTTAACAATAAGTTAAACATAAAATAATACCCAGTACTGGCAAAAATTGCAGTACACTTTGTTGGTATTAAGTCTTGCGAGTGTAACTTGATGGTTAAATAATTAAAAAAAACAAGAAGTGGTAGCAGTGATAACTACATATAAATATTGCTCAATACCTACATTTTATACTGGACTTATATTATGATAAATTTCGAACTTTTTTAACCCTATAGATTTCATTGAACTTGAAAGCTCTGACATGAAAAGAATATTTTATTTTATTCACGCAGAAAATATTAGGCGTATTTGTAGCAGTTCATCATTATTGATATTAATGTTTCTTTCCTTAAAACACGTCTCTCTCAGTGGTGTCTAACACCACCTAATAATTATTTTTCTACGAGATATTTATTTGAGTTAGTAATTGATAATGTACTATAACTAGAGGTAAGTAGACTGATCTCGTTACTTACTGTATTAGTATTCACATTATTTGATAATATATTGAGATAAATTAACGAAATATTTTAATTACAAAATTTTAAAAGTTGCATTTAATAGTGCACTTTGCGATGCTAGAAAAAAATAGTATATTACGCAACAAGGGAGAAAAGTACGACATTGTGTAATTGCCTCCCGAGCCGACGGCGAGGGAGGCAAACACCCAGGAGATGATGCCATAATTTTTTCACAAGACCCGCATATGATTTTTCTCTTCCTCCGCTGAAAATACGCCGTTTTTCCCTAATTAGCAGTAATAAGTATATATATTGCTCAATACCTATACATTTTATACTGGACTTGAAGAGAATAACTTACGAAAATATCGATAGTTAAAAAGTATTTTAAATGTGTTAATAAAAAAATGTTATAAATAAATATTCAAAGAGTGCCTAAACTGCCTATTTTTTAAATCATAAATAAATAAGCTTGGTGTTGCATATCGCAGTGTGTTTCCGCAATGTATAAATAAGTAAATAAATAAATTTAAACGTAACGCTGGGAGTGCCATTAAATTTAAAAATAAATAAATTGCTTTAATTAAAAAGTGTGACACTCTTTAGGTTGTAATAACAATCTTTATGTACTCTTTGTATTATTAAACTGTGTATTTATATACTAAAAAGCGATAGATGTCGCCGTCGAGGGGTTGTTGACGTGATTTAACAGTTTTAGTGCGACGTAAATATTAAATCACAGAAAAAAAAATTTTTTTTTCAGTCACAAACGGATTACAAATAAACAAATGTAAACTCCAAATTATTTTATGTTGAAAATATATCTTACTCTTGCTAATGTTTCATTGAGATTTTTAATGCTGCTCAAGTTCGATTTATATGGAGCTTACATTTTGTTATACTAAATATGATCATTTAATTTTTTAATTGGGAAAAGCATGTTTAATTCAACAAATTTCTCATGGCATTAAAAGAATAAAATCTTTTTGTACCCTGGAGGAAATCGATAAGTTACGTTTAATTGCGATTTATCACCGATGGAAATACGATTTAAGTGAAATTTATAAGATTTAACATACGGTCTAAACACATCAAAAATCAATATTATGTTTTTCATGAAATTGTACTTACACTAGTTGAAGAACAAATTTGCATCACATATAAATCAAATTTTTTAATCTTGACACTTGTAATTTAAGACTTCCATTTACTTCAATTTCAACTAATCAACAATGCTTTTAAAGTAACCTAATATAAACAGAAGACTACAAAATTGTAACTGCAATGGTTTCACACAAGTGCAAGCATAAATATGCACTTATAAATGTTGTATTAGCACAGTCTTAATATTTTTTTTTTAATGATGAGGCTCCGAGCATTCTGGTGACCTCAGCGAGGAACAATTTCTCTCACTCGACAGCGCCACCTAACATAGGCGCAAAGTGAATAGCCTCAACACTGTTTCGCATTTACTTATCTAGGCCCAAAGATCTGTGGGGCAAGAAAAAAACTCAGGAATCACTCTAAAGAAAAATTCCACGAAAAAATCTGACCCGAAACAGCCGGAGTTGCATAGGAATTTTTTCCGGTGAAAACGCAATTTAAGGTAGGACCTCCGCCTAAATCTGGGGTACAAGACTTATGTAATTAAATAGATGAAGATCCGCTGAGTCCAATGGTACCTTCAGTTATGCCCGATGACGGACAAAATCTCGAGATATTAAAGCTCAAAGTTCGAATGTTTTATACAGGCGCATACAAAAAAACGAAAAAAAGTGATGTAATCACATATTACGAATAAAAAATAGAAATCTGAGTAAAGTGAGTATATGGAACTTGTAGAGAAAATCCTCTTCTTTCGGATCGTGTTGAGCACAATATGGGTTGACGGCAAATTTCTCGAGATATTTAAGAAAAACGAACGTAAATACTGGTTTTGTGATTACGGGAGAAAGTCGGGGAAGCCGCCATGTTGGTATATGTTAGCGCGCGATTTTTTAAAAGCAAGTAGTAACGAAAATGCTTGTAGTGTAAATTTTTTTTTGTTTTTTGTGCACGAAATATAAAATATCGGATAATGAATAATAAATATGAATGAATATTAGTACAAAATTGATAACAAATAATGAATATCAGTAATAAATTAATACTGTAATTAAATTTTATTTAATAAAATTTTTTTTGTACAATCTCATGAACACAGCTTTTAATCATATTAATGTTTGTTCAAATATAATGAATGAGTAAATGTTACAAACTAGTAATTACATTTTTTATTGTATTATTTATAATATTAACAACATCAAGGGAAGACGTTACTCGTACTTTACGATTAATGCTCGTTGATAGTAAAATTTTGATTCCACATTGTATATCCTTATTATAGGCATCGATGAAAAAATTTTTGAAATAATGTTTACGCACTGATGCGGCTACACACGTTGTCTGCATTATCGACACTGCTGCCGAAGTCAAACTCGAACTCGCGCAGTAATTTGACTAGTAAAGTACTCGGAGGTCCTACCTTAAAAAAATGCTTGCTTGCTTGCCTGTAGTTACATTATATTTATAATTAAATAATACGACAAAACAGTTTGGTTTTTAATCACCAATGCTCACTCACCTAAGAGCACGTTTTAATTATAAATATAGTGAACAAATGTTGGATTTCTAATCGCCGATACTTGCTCGCCTAAATACACATTCTATTTATAAGTAATACTTAACTGTTGGGTTTAGAATCGCTGGTGTTTATTTGCCTTAACGCGTATTTTATTTATAAATAATATTATATTCATCACCTTTTATATTTTTCGAAATGAAAAACCAAGCAATAATAATTTTAATTGATAAGAAAATATATAAGTAATGGTTCCTTTGAGGATATATAGATTTCAAAATTATTAAAATATAAGATTAGTTAACTACACAGTTAATAAAAAAATATTCTTACCTCATACATTAAAAAATAATGAAAATACAGGTTTTTTGATTACACTTTATTAAAAATACAACAAATATTACGTCATTCTTATAA
This sequence comes from Copidosoma floridanum, assembly GCF_036245765.1. Lineage (NCBI taxonomy): Eukaryota > Metazoa > Arthropoda > Insecta > Hymenoptera > Encyrtidae > Copidosoma > Copidosoma floridanum. The sequence continues at coordinate 18,651,297 of NW_028321907.1, read as the reverse complement.
CTTCACCATAGGAGTATACACACGTGTGTGTATGTGTGTGGTTGAATCAACTAAATCCGAAATCACATGCACTTGGCAACATCATTAATGATCATTAGGCAAAATTTTGAGGTCAATATTTCAAAAGATAACTTAAACAATTCTTATTTTTACATATAAATAATTTTCAAAACTGGATTCTTACGTTGCCAAACATTTTGTGATAATATGTAATAATGTTATTGAGTATGCAGTTTTAGATTTGTTTATTCACTTAAATTGATCTATTTATCAAACATCAAATAAAATTTTACCTGTAAACTCAGTATCAGTCGTCTGAATTTTTTATTGTTGTTAAGAAAAACAAAGTTATGTTTTATAACGCTGCAAGATTTTTTAAAGTTAGGATTGTTATAAAAAACTAAAAAGCTATCATGTACAGTGCACTCGAATTTAAAGGTTTTGGGAAGATGCAACAAACATTTTTCAGTATGGTCTACAATTTTTATAAAGTAACGGGAATGCTAAGATACAAAAACTAGATAGAGCCGTAACCGTAACAATGTTATTTAACCATACACAAGAAGCTCCACCCCTACGTTCTTCGCACGATAACCCCCTCACTATTATTAACAAATATTTAATTTTTCAATTTTGTCGGAACAATTGAATAATTTGCCACTGTAAAATGAATAGTTGAAATTTTTATGCAATGCAAAAATTAAAAATATTAGTTATTCAATCTCATTTTCAAATTTGCGCTCCCAAGACAGATCTCAACCACTCACAGAACGCATAAATCGATGAAAATAAGAATTTATAGGTAAGATTGCTTACATAATGTATAGATTTGGATTTTTATGCTCAAAGTCGGGTTTTATGCTCAAAGGCCTACCCTCCTTCGCAATCCCCATCCGCGCCGACCACAGGAAGTTTCTTAGATTAGTACACCAAGGAATACTCTAAGTATTTCGATGCCTGCCTTTTGGCCTCTCCTCGGCTCCTTGGGTGTTTACTTAGGTAATGAGACCTATCCAAACCTACTTAAGAAAAAAGGGCATCAGGGTGGTTGCCTATTTAGACAACTTCTTGGTAATGGAGGTAAGGAAGGATTGCAGACGGAACAGTAAATTACCAGTATCCTTGCTGCTTTGTTTGGGCCTCTTGATCAATTGGAAAAAGAGCGATCTCGAGCCTAAATAAGAAATGCGATTTTTAGGCATTCTGTTATGCTTACGACCAAGGCAACAGGCAACTGTCATTCCCTCAAGAAAAAAGATCAAGGATCCATGCTCTCGTTGTCGAGACCCTGTCTCGAGGTTCACTCTCCCTCGAAGATCTTAGCAAGCTCATTGGAACTTTAATAGCGGCCTGCCCAGCCGTCACTTATGGCTGGCTTTTTTATAAGCAACTGGAGCTTCAGAAACAAGAGGCTCTATCGTTAGTTGGGTATCGCAAAAAGTATAAGGTAGTGCTGTCATCCCGATCCAGGAGCAAGTTACACTGGTGGCATTCGTCCGTTATGTCTTCGATAAATAAGATAAGGGGCTCCTCCTTTGATCTGACCATCTTTTCCGATGCTTCCACAAGGGGGTGGAGAGCTACCTTCGGTAGCCTCTTTGCCCATGGTTTTTGGTTAGAAGTTGAGAAGAAAGCGGTCGTCTGACACGTCGTGTCCGGTCAAGGCAAAAAAGACAAATAACGGCAATGCCCGTGCGTTTGTAACATCAACGGCGACTTATCCTCCGCTTCCACCATGCCCTTTCTGCAACAGTAATCATGCGATTTATACATACCAAAAATTCAAGGCGTTAAATGTGAATTATCGGAAGGCTTTTGTTCGGTCTAAAGCTCTTTGTCTTAATTGCTTACGCGCTCACGAAGGCAAATGCCCGATCGGCCATTGTCGGTTATGTAATTAACGCCATAATACACTGCTGCATGTTGAGGTTAGTACGCGAAATTCGTCAAAAAATTGTGAGGGTCGCGCTGGGAATGGTTCTGGCGACTCGTCGGCATGACTAGTGCAAAAAGCATTTAACGCGCTTTCGCATCACGTGCACTCGCAGCTTATGATGAGCGCTATTATTTTCATAAAAAGCAAGCATGGTAAGCTCATTCAGGCTCGGGTTTTGCTTGATACATGTTCAACCGCACATTTTATCACAGCTGGTTCAAGCCGCAGGCTGCAGTTACCGATTAGGAAATGCTCTGTTTCGGTAAGTGCGATGAACGGTATGCAAACCTTGTCTGAAGAGACTATCGATATAGTAGTGAGATCGCGATTCAAAGATTTCAAAAAATCCCTGACTGCGTTAGTGGTGCCACAAATTTGCGACGCGAATCCGAGTGAGGTTTTTCAACGCGAGTCGGTTGAGATTCCGCGAAACTTGCCTTTAGCGGACCCGCGGTTCCACATACCAAGGCCGGTGGACTTGCTTATGAGCTTAGGGGCAACGTTGTCGCTTTTATCAGTCGGGCAGATCAATTTGTCGCGAGGAAATTGTGATTTGTACTTACAGAAAACGCAATTGGGGTGGATTATCGCAGGGGGGCACGACGATGCACGTAGTAATTCAGTTTCATGTAACTTGCTCGAATTGAACGAAAGATTAACGCGATTCTGGGAGATCGAGGATTGCGGAGGAGCGTCGATACGCGAGCAAGAGGATAAAGAATGCGAAGCGCATTATGTTAAAAATAATACGCGCAATAAGGAGGGCAGGTATATCGTTCGATTGCCGTTCCGGACTCCAGTAGTCAATTTGGGGAACTCACGTAGTCAGGCGGCGCGTAGGTTTCAGTCGCTGCAGAGAAGCTTCCAGGCTAATCCTCAGCGGTACCGAGATTATTCGAGCGTAATAGAGGACCATGTCGCGAGGGGTTACGTATCTCGAGCGCAGGACAATTCGTCGGAAGGGTATTTTCTGCATCACCACGCGGTGATTAAGTCGTCTAGCCAAACGACTAAGCTTCGCGTGGTTTTTGACGCTTCGGCAAAAACAGACACCGGTAATTCATTAAATAGCTCATTAATGACCGGGCCAACGAGATAAACAAAGTTATTCGATCATTTGCTTCACTTTCGCAGTTACCGGTACACTCTCATAGCTGATACTGAAAAGATGTACCTGCAGATTCTCATGCATCCTGCTGATCGGAAGTATCAAAAGTTCTTCTGGCTTTTTAATAATAAAACCGAGATTTTTCAGTTGAATACCGTGACTTTTGGGGTATCAGCCGCGGCCTTCTTAGCAATTCGCACCCTCCAACAGCTAGCCAAGGACGAAAAAGAGCGAATTTCCTCTTGCTAGTGCTATCGTAGATCGGGACTTTTATGTGGATGATTTTCTGACGGGCAGCAATTCTCTCGAAGAATTTGCTCAAATTCGGTCCGGAATTACAAAGCTGCTAGCTAGTGGGGGGTTTAATATTCGTCAATGGGCCTCAAACTGTAATTCAATGAATGAAAGTAGCATGAACCGCACTTTCGAGTCAGCAGAGCCAGAAAGCGAGCAGGTCCTTCGAAAAACGTTGGGTATAGCGTGGAATTCAAGGGCGGACAGCTTTAATTTTACGGTTAAGCCCATCGAGTTGGCAAGTAAGGTTACCAAGAGGTTTATCCTATCAGAGATCGCTAAGATTTTTGATCCGCTCGGGTTTTTAGGTCCGGTAATTTTATCGCTTAAAGTTCTAATCCAGGAATGCTGGAAAGCTAAAGTAGGATGGGACGAGACGGTTTCTCAAGCGCTTCACTCCGCATGGAGGTCTTTTGCCGAACAGTCAGGATTAATCAGGAACTTATCAATACCACGGGTTTTGCTTTTGCTGAACGCGGTCACGACTGAGGTGCACGGGTTTTGCGATGCTAGCAAGCGCGGGTACGGGGCCTGCTTGTACATTAGGACGATAGACAAGGATGGAATGATTTTGGTACGGCTAGCTTTCTCGTGTTGCCCCGGTCAAAGAGGTTACTATTCTGCGGCTTGAGTTATGCGGGGCGGTAGTTCTCGTTCGTCTATTTAATGAGGCCAAGCGCTGTTTTAATTTTCCTATCAATCGCGTCGTATTTTGGTCAGACTCCGAGATCGTTTTGCAGTGGATAAAAAAGAATCCTCAAGCTCTGACTGTATTCGAAGGGTATCGCGTCGCAAAAATCCAGAGATTGTCAAAGGATTGCGAGTGGCGGCATGTAAGAGGCAAAGATAACATGGCAGATGTGCTGTCTCGTGGGCAATCGGCTGCCGAGTTTATGCAAAATAAGACATGGTTCGAGGGTCATCCATGGATTCAGCAGCCGAGTGCCACATGGCGTGACAGTATCAACTTAGGCTTAGGTATTGGATATTAGATGGATGGCAAAAACCAGGTCAGGAAAATTGGAAGGAGCTGTACTACATGTATTCGCCATCGTCCAGTAGCGGTGCAGTGTAAGATGGGTGATTTGCCCAAGGCGCGTGTGGCACAGGCCAAGATTTTTAGCCGGGTGGGGGTAGATTTTTTGGGACCGATTTCGATGAAGGAAAAGAAGGATGGAAATCGGGTGGTGCTTAAGGCTTACGGTTGCATTTTCATTTGCATGGTCACAGTGCATGTTGAAATCGCGTCCGATCTCTCTACTGATGCGTTCTTAGCTGCTTTCCAAAGGTTCGTTAGCCGCCGAGGACGGCCGTCACAGGTCTATTCCGATAACGGCACGAATTTCGTAGGCGCGAATAATAAGCTACGCGAATTGTTCAAGGTGCATAGCACAAAGCAGCATCAGAGTCAAGTTTTTGATTACGCGTCAGCTGAGGGTATAAAGTGGCATTTTAATCCGCCTTTGGCTCCTCATTTCGGCGGGCAGTGGGAAGCTTCGGTCAAGTCATTTAAACACCACTTCGAGCGCGTTACAGGGGGGAAATTACTTACTTTCGAGCAGTTAGATAGATACGCTTGCGAAAGAGATAAGTAGAGGCCATTTTAAATTCCCGTCCAATTTGCACGGTTTCTAACGATCCAAACGATCGCATCTCATTAACACCGGCTCATTTTATAATGGGACGACCAATAACAATGGTTCCTGAGCACGATTACACCTCTGTTGCAGAAAATTGGCTCGAGGTATGGAATTTCATCACAAGAGCACGGCAACATTTTTGGAAACGGTGGCATGTCGAATACCTCAATGAACTCCAGAGGCAACAGAAGTGGCTAAAGAGCACCGGTTCAATAAAGGTCGGCTCGATCGTCATTATTATTGACAAAAAGCAACCGTGTTGCGAGTTGCTGCTTGGAAGGGTCGTGGAGGTCAGCCCTGGGAGCGATGGCGTCGTGCGCGTGGCCAAGGTCAAAACTTCACAAGGAGACTACCTCCGAAGCGTTACCAAGCTGTGCCCCTTGCCTAATATGGGGAGAATCACGTCAACTGTCCCAGCGCCGCGGTGGACGGTCCGCGCGGTCGTCAAACACGACGTTTTCAACTCGTCGTTTCGGTGTCAAAACTTTGATAAAAAAATAATCTAAAAACATATTCTTACGTATTTTTTCCTCAGCTTTCCAGTGGTGGCATCAGTTTTTTTTAAATTTGCTCCCATAACCTCGAAAAATGCACTTGTTTAAAAAACACGTTTTATTTCCATGATCTTTAACTTTTGGAATTTTTTTGACAGTCTAGATCAAAAGATGAGACATTTTTACGTAGATATCGACATTAAAAAAAAAAGGGGTTTTTCGTTTTTATAACATATTTAAACGACGAACGAGACGATGCGAGCCGCGGCGGCCGGGCCACGCGCGACAGCAGCGCGTCCGCCGTGTGTCGTCTGCTACGGTGAGTCTGTTTGGCTATATAATATATAATGTAGTAGTGGCGATGTAAACAACAATTAGTTAACCGGGGCTTACAATGGATAAATAATAAATGTTTTGATAAAATTTATTTATATATACAACAATTTTGTAATAAAGAAATAAATAATGATTAATATTCATTAAATATTAGATATTTACATAAATAAAGCAAAAAATAAAAACAAATTTGTTCTAATTCGTTCTTTTTTTCTTTTTGGGCATGGTAATCGAAGTGACACTTGTTTTACGTTCTTTCAGTTTCGGAAAAATTTCATACTGGTTACTCAAAGAAGTTTTCTTCAAAATTAATTTATTATCCTTAATGGGGATAAACGCATGATAATTCAGTGTCCCTGGAATCAGTTTGGCACTGGAAATTTCGTCTTTAAATCTCAAGGAAGTTTCTTCGTAGTCAGATTTGCTACTAAAAAAACCTTCGTTTCTTTGCAGTAAAACCTACGAAAACTTCGACTTACGATAGCACAACCTCAAGTCATAAAAATAATAAATACTAATATTCAGTTAATCAATCGAAACTTGTTGCGAAGTGCAAACCATCACGGTTAGGTGTATTTGTTTACGTCCAGTCAGAGAGACGGTAGCATACGGCGCGCTCCTGCCGCGCATGGCCCGGCCGCCACGGCTCCCATCGTCTCGTTCGTCGTTTAAATATGTTATAAAAACGAAAAACCCCTCTTTTTTTATTGTCGATATCTACGTAAAAATGTCTCATCTTTCGATCTAAACTATCAAAAAAATTCCAAAAGTTGAAGATCATGGAGATAAAACGTGTTTTTCAAACAAGTGCATTTTTTGAGGTTATGGGAGCAAATTTAAAAAAAACTGATGCCACCACTGGAAAGCTGAGGAAAAAATACGTTAGAATATGTTTTTAGATTATTTTTTTATCAAAGCTTTGACACCGAAACGACGAGTTGAAAACGTCGTGTTTGACGACCGCGCGCGCCGTCCACCGCGGCGCTGGGACAGTTGACGTGATTCTCCCCATATTGAGGATCACGATAATTTGTAAAACATGAGTTCAACCAATTACACAACCCATCACTCATGCTACTCTCGTACTTTGCATCTTTGCTCTCACTTTCGCAACGGGGGGAGCATGTTTCGTGTTCAACGAAACAACACGGCTAGGCTGATGTTCGAAATAAAAGCGAGCGGTGGTGGCCGCTCAGATGTCATTGGAACATGCAGTCATCACCTTGGCAACGGAAAAAAAATCGGCAGCTAGCGTTGTAGTTCAGGACAGTAAAAAAAGGGATTTTTTTCTCTCTCCATTCTCTGCAATCTTCGGATGCGCACGCTCGCTAGTTGTTCCTCAAGAATCGGGCAACATTTTTTTTGCTCCTTACCTTGTTTAATACAGTGGAAAGGCTACAGAAGTCGGCGCCGCTATTTGCCACTACTGACACCCGGGTCGGGGTCACAGTTCAGCTGTGCATTCAGGTAGGATCCTCCTAGTTCCAGCGCAGTCTCTTGTCGTCAGGCAAGGGCAAGAGACTGCGCCTACAATGCACGAGTATTTTTTGCACGAGTTCTTTTCACACGAGTTTTATTACCTTTTGCACGAGTTTTGCCTAGCATGCTAGCGCCTTTTTTTTCTTTCTCTCTTTCATTTTCCTGGTCTTTCTTAGTCACCTTTTTTTTACACAAACAACTTCGAGCTGCTTTATTTAGTTGTTTTTTATTTTTCCATTTGTAAATGTGTTGTAAACTATTGTAAAGTCAATGTTTGATTAAATATCTTAACTCCAGAACCATGTGGACTTGCGGTTAATTTGCATGCTTTAGGAGTAAGTCAGACGTAGCCTCATAAGAATTAATTTAAAATCATCCAGGTTCTCTGAGAAAACGGGAAGCTGTTACTTGGCGAAAACATCTTCAAAATACGTTCTAATCTTTCTATCTGGTGGGGTTAGGGAGAGAACGATAATCTAATTTTAATCAGTTGGTCTCTTTCACACTTCGTGCCGCCAGTACTGCTTGCTACCTTTATTCATTTTTTATAGAAACAAAAAAATTTTTTCTACATTTGAGAGAAAATTTTTGTGAGACATTACGGCGCATTTTTGAGAAAATTGATGTTCATCGTAAACAGAATATTGAGTTAGCTGGCTGCAGGAGGAGGTATGCAGTAATGGGAGTAGTGTCCTGCGAGGGGCTGGGCAAGCTCTTGTTTCTTCACCACGTGTTCGCGGAACTCAATCATCTTTTACCAAAAAAATTAAGATACTGGAGCAACCTCATTAATTGCAAAATATAAGGTACACACATAGTTACATTAATAAACTCACTAAAAAGATTTAAGTTATCCTCAGCTGCGTCATCTACAGCTATTTTATTTTGTTCTTCTACTGCTTACATAATTTTTTTTCCTTATTATGAGTCATACCGCTATCGTTCGAGTTATCTTCTACAGTCATTTTATCTTCCTTTTCAGTATCGTTTAACTCTGCATGCCCACGATCATTTTTTTCTTCACTATTATCTACATTTTTTCCTTCATTTTCACTTTGTTCTTTCTTCTCTGCATCAGTCCTACTTACTGCAATACTCTTGTTACTTGATTTTACAATTTTCTTTTGTCTAATACCCTTTTTTTTAGTTTTTTGTTCTTTCCCTTAAGGTTCTTTCATAGTACCTTCAGCAGTTACACCATTTTGTCTTTCTCTTCGGATGCTTTAACAGGCAAGGTTATGATGTAATTGCGAATTCGTTGAAATATGTAGCTTATCTCCAGCACTACCTATTGCGATTTTAAATGGGTACCCGCAAGTGACACTCGTTCTCTTTCCAATAGAGACATAATTACCAGCGTGATTACACCGATAGTTCATGGACTTATAGATTAAAGGATCCGTGTTACCTTTTTGACATTGGTACTTTGAAAGCTTCACATTATTCTCTTGTTCGTACTCGATTATCGCTTCACTCGACGCAGCATTACTGTCAAACTTGCGACCGATCATGAAAAAAAAAATGCACTATACAACTGTTACTTGGAGACACCGAATTCCAGATCTTGTTAGAATGAGCTCGTCAAATGTAAGGGAACAACGTATCGAAACGAAGTGAGAGGTGCGCTTGTATACAGTAATTCTACTTGTGGCGCTATAGCGGCGGCGACAACGGCAGCGCGTGCGCGTGGTCGCAAGTACTTTATCTTACTAATATACACTGAAAATAAAAAATCAGTTGGAACTACTTATTGAATGCCAGTCGGTAAAAATGTTTCTCAAAATGTCTGTTGCCATTACTGTCACAGACTGCAGCTGTAACTGTCTCTTCTGGTAGCTATTACCACACCTACAGGTAGTCATGCTTACTACATTTAGTCTGTTGATACTACCGCTCAACTATATATATTACAAACTAATTTGAAAAATCCATTGAACAAAAGATGAGTTGATTCGAACAGTGCATTAATAAGGGGATTTAAAAAATTCTAACAGTGATTTGAACAATGGATGATTTTGTTCAACAAAAACTTAAAGAGTGGAAATCGGATCAGTTCATCGAACGATTTAAATGTAAGTTTAACCCATAAATTCGATTTAATTAACTATACATAAATAAGTATAAAAAAATTAACAAATAGGTGACAAATAAATTAATATCAGTAGGCTAGCTTTATATGTAAAATATCAGTCAAAAAAGGAATTAAATTTAAATGTGCAACTGCCACAGTTAGTGAATTAACGTTGCCAAATGTTTTCAATTCTATATTCAATAGTTTAGTTGTATTAGGTGTCAATTAAGTCAGTTATGGTGATGAAAATTGTCAACCAATACACATAAGTCATTGAAAACAGATAGGATTATTTCTGGCAGTTAATTGTACTGCTGTAACCCATGCGTACAACTCAAAAGTTAAAATTTTTTTCTTCAAAATTTTGATCATCAATACATATTCATGTCGTAATAAAGGCACAAAAACTGTCTGTTACAACAACATACGTTGTGCTGTACTAGCTACTATTGGCTGATCTGTTGCTACAACCGTCTACGATCTGTACTCCTAACGGCCACAGTAGTTACTACTTCTAGTTCGCCAAATCTACCGTCTTTGGCAGTCGTTCCAACTGATTTTTTTTTTCAGTGATATAAAGCAAAGTCGCTAAAACCATTGTAATCGCTAACCACGAAAACTACTGAACCGATTTTGCTAAAATTTTGCTAACCGACTCTTGACACTTCCTAGATGTTTTTAGTATGGTTTTTATCTTAAAAAAATTTAATGACAATAACAATAAACAAGCTCAAAGTTTTGCAAATACACCAGCTTTTCACTTTAGTTCAGTAGGATCCTTCAGGTGGCGTCGACATAAAATAGAAGCTACCTGCAACAGAATTAAATAAGTGTGATTATAATAGGCTGAAGCGTCTCGTGAATTTCTGTAGTTGGCTACCGACAGTTGGTCGAGCTGCATTGAAAATGTCGATAATAGTTGTGCAGCTGGGTATCCCGGTTACCGACGACACTCTTCTCCAATGGGCAAGTGACCTAGGTCTACTTCCATCCTGAACCTCCAGGATTAGTGAGTGCCATCAATGAAAAAACATTCTGACCGATACCGTCTCTGGTGGAATGCCAGGAGACGTATCTAGCCAGAGCACAATCTGCTCCAACACTTTAGAATTATGTAGCCGTTCCACCATCCGGCCTGGTGCCGTCATAGAATTTTATACTACAAATGCAAGCCAGGGAAGACAGCCCTGAGGAGCATGGGCAGCCATGCACAATGGCTTCCTTCTCAGTAGTTGTCCCAACGGCATACCCACAGAGAAGGTATTCTCTAGGCCCATATTCCCGACTAACGATGAGCGGTTGGTTATCCGGAGAAAACGATCTGAAGATAAAATATTTTTTAATCAGCGGCGTACCTCCCTTCATCGCGGTCTCCGTACACAGAGACTTCGAGGGTAAGAGTCAAGCTACCTTCAGCCAGCTCTTTATCATCAAAAATAGTAATAAGGAGTAGCTGGAAGTTTCACCACTGGCCCTTTTCAGGGCCATTATAAGTATTTTCATTCCCTACATAACCATCAATCTCATTGGTTTTTTAAGGGCTACCTAAGTTTAAACTACCTTGCCAACAAATCCATTTTTACTACCATTTCCGAAAACGATTCGTCGACTAGAAGACTATATTAACTAAAGACGGCCACTATAAGTCAGTCATTCACTGGTTGTCGTCACAAGCGCAAAGCTGGGAACTCCGGTCACCGACAACCCTATATTACCCTCTCGACTCTAAGCATTCAACCAGGAATCACCGATCCTCTCCAAGATCTGCGCTGGGCGAACCTAACAACTATGAAAGAAAAAAAAACTTGAGCCAATGGGACAGTCTCCAACGAGCGAAATTCACGAACCAATCTCTACTGATCTCTCCACCTTAAATCACCAAAACAATTAAGTCTGCAAAAAAAGGTGCTTTAGACACCAATGTCTTCGACGTTATACTAGGAGCCGTTGGAAAAGATCTCTACAACTAGCTCCAAAGCTTTGGACTTAGTACTTTTTCTTCCGATTAGTCTGGGGCTTCGACAGCAGGCCAGAGAAGATCACCCTGAGGTATCCAGACAGTCACAATTACTGTTAGTTTTAGTCAAAAAAGAGTATACTTAAGAAACTTACCGGTCCTATCCATCTTAATGATCCGTCCTATCATATTAATAAAGTTGGGAAATTTAAAAGCGCTAATTCAGATTTAATTTTTTTTTATATCATGTAACATTGGCAAGTAAAGTAAGAGTCCTATTTTTTACCTTTTAACAATGTCCTACATAATATAAATATTAGAATTCAGGTTTCTTCTTCGATTTTTTATGAACTCATCCTATCTTGATAAAAATGGTGGATCCTCCTATCTTAAAAGGGATCCTCCTATGGAACCCTTACAAGGCTAGTAAATTCAAAAATTACATGCAAAAAAGACGACGCCACAGGTCAACATCGACAGTGTTGGTAATCACATTGATCTCATCAAGGTTAAAAAGTGTAATGCAAAAGCAAAAATTCTTTACCTTGAGATCAACTTCCTCGACTCATGTAATTACCTACATTGTCGACCGTCAATGTAATCTTTTTCTTAGGCTGCGTGTACAGTGTGTACACGATACGGAAATTTACGCAATGGAATTTCGGTTGGCCAATCAGAGTAAAGCTCCCCGTGTATATAGTTATAGTAAGACTGTCCTGCCAAAGTTCTGCGGCGCAATTTTCCGCCCATGTAACCGCAGCCTTAAACAGGGGAAAAATCGAGGGAAAAATTACCGTAGCTTAACGGCAAAAAGTGTAGCAGACTATAGAGATTATTTTTTCTGCTACTTAAAAATTATCGTGAAACTACGATGAAAATTTTAGTACAAATTAGCTGGTCACAGCTTTACCGTTACTTTTATCATAAAAATTTCTGTAACTTTTTTTTCTGTGTACGCAATGGAGAGTCGGTTGATTATTAAAATCAATAAAAATAAACGCCTAGCAACGATTGCCCAAGAACTTTGCTTCTTTTGAATTTAATAGAATTATCATTGCATCAAACGACTATTTCAAAAACTTATTCAAAAAACTTAATTCTTTTCATTTCGAATTTTTCTTTCTCATTCCACCATTTTTAACTAAAGCTCTGGCGGTTCAGAGTATATATACAGTGGCAATATCATCTGCTGCGAAAAACCAGTGCAAACTCTCTATCTATGCGAAAGCTAGCTGAAACAAGTGTTGTGTTTTAAGTTACCTACACGGTTCAAAGTTTTTATTATAAAATTTTGGGAAAAAATAAAATTTTACAATGAAACGCATGCATCCAAGTGGTGCAGAAAAGCGAGCTAAAGCCGAAAAGAAGAAGGAGAATCTTGAAGAAATTCAAGCAAGTTTGCTTAAAATTTCAAAGTTTTTTTATCCAAAAGAAACAGTTACTAATCACAGTGATGGTAGTGAAAGTATCCCTGAGCTGACTGAAATTGGAAAAGTAACGATTTTTCAAAATGATAGCCGCAGGCAAAACGATATTGACACGTCAAGTAAGTGCATTTTTCAAATGTTTTCGTACCACTGTTGATTAAGTTTTGATTCACTATTATTCTAATTGGTGATAATTCATTAGGATTGCAGCAATGATGAAGATTTACAATTGAATTGCAGTAACAACACTTTTGATAGATAACAAGTTGGAAGATCAACACCTGGGTCATTTTTAGGTATTTCAATATCTTTAGTAGATTACGAACGAGTTTGCGAAAGGCTGTATTTGCGAACCAAGAAGTTTGCGGCACGAGCCGAAGGCGAGGGCCGTAACGAGGTTCGTAAAAAAGCCTTTCGGACAAGTTATGTATACTATTTTACTGCTTGATAGCCGAAAACAAAGCGGTGAAGGTGCGACTTTGAGGTTAGAGGACAGTAAAGCTATTAAGTCTCTCGTTAGCTGTGTCGGCAGATTATTTTCTCGACCTCATAAGTCATTAGGAACTTGTCTGATTCAGAACGATCTAAATCACAAATTGAGCAGGCAACTCGACTCATTAACTTGTATTTGAGCCTGATTTATTAGATTTCTTCAGAATCATTACAGTCCGGTCTAATTGTCTGAGCAAAGTATACCAAAACTTGTCAAAGCTGTTGTTATATGTATAATTTTTATGCATAATATTTTATTTTATTTTATACATACATATTAAAAATCTTTTGAATAACCAGAATTATTTAATTGAGTATTGTTCTATAATTTTTCTTTAGATTAATTTAACGAATGACTTATAAATATTTTTCACCAATTTAAATACATATACTTAAAATCAAATTTAAATAAAAAAAGTAATAAAAGTATTAAATACAATAAGTTAATAAATTATTAGTATGCACAGTTAAATAATGAATTTACTTATTTGAATTTTTACAGAGAATAGTGAAGAAATCATTTATTCAACAGATCCAGCTAAATGGAAGAATAGTGATACTTTTGTTGCACATAGTATCCAAAAAGGCCCAGCAATATTTCAAAATATTGATGATGTTTTTAAAAAATCTATTCGTACATACAATGAGCCAAATTGTAAGAAAAAGAATATAATGCTGACGGTATCGTTATGTATTCGTAAACTAAAAAATGGTGAGACAATCAATCGCGAACGGTTATTATATTCGCCATTCTCTGGATCAGTATATTGCTTTGTATGCAAATTATTGTCAACCCAAAATAATCAGTTCAGTTCATCCGGATTCGATGATTGGAGGAATGGTATAAAACGAATTCATGAGCACGAAGAAAATGCAGAGAATAAAAATTGTTTATTAGCTTACAGCAAGCAAAAAAATTTTATTGATTGTATCAATAAACAATTAATGCTACACTTTGAAAATAAAAAGAAATATTGAACGGAGGTGATTCATCGACTTGTTAGCACAATTAAATTTTTGGCATCTCGAGGTTTAGCTTTTCGAGGAGCTGATCAAGAACTAGGATCTAAAAAAAATGGTAACTACGTAGGATTGCTTGAACTAATAAGTGAATACGACTCTTTTTTAGAAACTCATTTTGAAAATCATTCGAATAAAGGATCTGGTCATAGAAGAACTTTTAGAACTGATGGCAAAACAAATTTTTAATTATATAATAAATGAAGTCAAGGCAGCAAAGTATTATTCTATAACTGAAGATTCAACTCCTGATATTTCACATCAGGACCAATTGACTTTTACTATTCGCTATGTCACCAATGATGGTCCACGTGAAAGATTTTTGGCATTTGATGCATGGCCATGGAGCTGAGTATTTGTCTAAAGTCGTTTTAACATTTTTAAATGATAATGGTATCAGTATCAATAACTGTCGTGGCCAGTCATATGACAATGCGTCAAATATGTCAGGACAATATTCAGGCCTCTAGGCTATTGACTAAAGGAGTTAAATAAATACGCTGAGTATGTACCTTGCGCTGGCCATTCTTTGAATTCGATTAGCGTTAAAAGCTTAGACTGTAGTGCTGTGGTCACGAAATTTTTCTATTTAGTGCAGAAATTGTACACTTTTATTCCGGCATCCACATACAGGTGGCAAAAGTTAGTATCAGTCCTACGTGACAAAGAAAAGCTGCTAAAACCGTTATCCGATACCAGATGGTTAGCCATAAGTGATGCTCTCACTGCTCTCCGTGGAAGTTATGGCAATATTTTCAAATCTCTGTTGCTACTTACCAGTGATACAACACAATCAAGTGAGACTAGACTCGAGTCTTCAAGTTTATTCGAATAACTAACTCAATTTGATAATATTTTTCTTACCATTTTTTGGGATGAAGTTTTGTGTAAAATCAATTCAACTAACAAAACTTTGCAAAAAGAGACATTGGACTTAGCTGTGGTTGTTAACTTACTTGATTCGCTCGAGAAATACCTTTATAATTTAAGAGATACATTTGATGATTATATAAGCAAAACCAAAGAATTTATTGAGAGTAATAAAATAACAATTAATGAAAAAAAAACTAGATTAAAAAGTAGAAGTGTTAAATTAACAAGATTCGAGGGACAAAGTGATGAAACCCTTTTCAACAGAGAAGGTTCATTAAAAATCGAAACCTTTTATCCCATTATAGATTCTCTTTCCGTTAACCTGAAAAAACAAAAATTAGCGTATAGCAAAATCAATGAGAATTTTAGTTTTTTTTTCCATTTGCAAGAGATAACTGACGAAGCAATAAAAGAAAAGTGTGAAACACTAGCTGAAAAATATGATATTGACATAGATACAGAATCGTTGATTTCTGAATGTGTTCATTTCAAATTTTATTTGGAAACATTAGGAAAAATAAGTAATTCATCGATAATTGATTTGTAAGCCAGAATAAAAAAAAAATTCTCAGTTTCTACTTTCCCAAATATTAAAATATGTTTCCGAATATTTTTATGTATGATGGTAACAAACTGCACTGGAGAGAGATTTTTTTCAGCTCTAAAATTTCTTAAAGATGAGCACAGAAATATAATGCTAGATACAAGACTAAATAGTTTGGCACTAATGTTTATTGAATCAGATCTTTGCAACAACATCGACTTTGAAACCATTATCTCTGATTTTGCATTTAAGAAATCAAGAAAAAAATTATAAATTATTGTAAATTTTTTACTTCAATACAAAATTTTATTTTAAGCATGATTGGATAAAAATATTTTTGTATATTTTATAAAACGCACAACCCATACTAAATTAAAACTTATTATTTATGCTAATAGTAGATTTTTTAATTTTATCATTGCATAACTAATCAGAAAATTAAAATTTTTTATTTAAATTAGTTGAAAAAAAAAAAAAATCGAATATGAAGAGGCTCCCCTCAAGGCGGGGGCCCCAAGCCTGGGCTTCGTTGGCTTATGCCTAAAGACGGCACTGTAAAGAATGGATAGTAGAAAGTGAGAAACAATTTTACTACACGATTTTCTACGATAATGTTCACTCTACAAGGTATCATTAACAAAAGTGCCTGTTATAGTTTTAAGTTGGCAAGATAACAGATAATAATCATACGCGGTAATGCTGTCATGCACGTGATACGTATAGCAGTAACACTGAAAACTATTCGTTGCTTGTTAGTTTCTCTTCAGACTTTTTTTAATTAGCATTACACAGTTATTCTTTAAGAACGAGATGAAGAAGCAAGATTTAGCTGGTCAGGTTATTTCGTCCCACAACATTACTGAAGAATTGAAAAAGTTGTCTATTATATCCAACACTGATTTCAGCACCTCAACTACTAATAATAAGGTATGCCCATTGGCGGTGGCATTTATGTACTTCACTTTCTCTAAGATATCTTAAATTTTCATAAAATGGCTTTTCTATAGACTGTCTATCAAAAGAAAATAGTTGGCACTGAGTTTGTCAGGGACACCTTAAACTTTACTATCTTTTTCTATGTCCTCTTTCTTTTGTTCTTTTGATGTGTTTCATACGTTTAATGTGTTCTATCTTCCAGATGTCTTGTGATATACCATGATATTAATGTGCATTAAACTGATTCCATTGCAAAACAACATTTTTAGTAAAGCAATATGTTTTATTTTTTAGGCCAGAGGCAGACCTATACTATTTAAGGGTATCAAGAAAAATGAACAAGACGAGGATGATAACTCTTCCTCAGAAACAACCTTGACGTACAACCTAGATCAGTGGGATTTCAATAGGGCTGAGGCAAGGTTTCTCTCAGACAACGTTTTATGTATTATTATTCCTCCAAAGAACGAGTCAGTATCAAGTATAGACCGTTAAAAACATTTTAAGTTTAAATCAATCCATCACATTCTTAGAAGAAATAAGTATGTAGAGAAATGAAGAATAAAGTGATATTATTCCATTATTCAATTTTTTTTTTTTTTCATTGACGAATGTAAACGAAGTATGTTGGAGTTTTCGTAGTTTCAATTGCATTAATAAAAACCTGCTCCACCTGTTCCTGTATCTCAATGGATTTTATTTTGTTGACAAAATTACGAAAGAAGATCAACGAAAAAAATGTGGAGAGAAAATTTGTCATCTGTCTAAGAGTTTGTGAAAGTTGATAATATGATTTACAACATTAAAAAATTAAGTTTACAAAATGCTTGTCACCTAAAAATATTAACGAAAACTTTTTGATACTGTGCACTTATAATCTTATTGATAAAAAAATTTAATCTTAATTACGTTGCAAGTAGATTTTACGCAAAAGAGACCTGTTTTTCTATAACATGATGAGCACTGATCATATATTATAGAACTCTCTCCATATTGCTAATATATATTATATACTACACTGAAAAAAAAATTTCGTTCTAACAAAAAAACTTTTTTTGAATCGAATAAATTATTTTGAAGAATACAAACAAAAAATTATTTTTTTTGGAATTAATAAACAGATTTATCTGAATCATATAAATTTATATTTTGCCCTAATAAATATTTAATTGCAGAGACTATCTCTCATTTTTGAAAGTACTAAATATTTAATTGATACCATAATGTATTATTTGCTTTAACTAAATCTGATACTGATTTGAGTAAGAATGTATTAAAATTTAAAAAATATTTATTTTTTTTGAAAACACATCAAATATTGTTACATAAATATTTATTTATTATAAAAAAAAGAGTTATTCAATACTAATACATATTTATCAATTCTGCATTAATATTTTTTAAATTAATATGTCAATTTACTTGGAATTAAAAAAAGATTTATTTTAATCAATAAACACATATTTAAGTTGAAAACGCTTGTACTTAAAATTAACAAATATTTGGTATCACAGAATAAATATTTCTTCAACTACAGTGAATATTTATTTGTTTCAAATAAACATACCATATAAGTAAATACACATTTATAAAGTGTGAAGAAATAGTTATTAAGCATTAATAACTATTTATCAACTTCGCGTGAGTACTTATTACATTGACAAGTGCATTTATTTGAATTGAAAAAAAAATTGCTTGTGACAAATGAATAAATACTCAAATCTAAAAAATGTTTATTTGGTTATAACGATATTTTATTTGTATCAAATATATAAGTAATTAAATTAAAAACTTTTATTTACAAAAGCTTACAGCATACTAAATATTTTTTTCTTTGTACTAAATATTAATCAGTGTGTAATAGATATTTCTTAATGTTAACAAAATATTTATTTGATCCAAAAACCATTATTATAGAAAAAATAGAAAATTATACCTGGAAACATACGTTATTTATTTGATATTATTTAATCATCTTATATGTATATAGACATTCATTTATTAGGGATTTACTTATATATTCGATTAGCGTATTCATATTTAATATAGACAGATATATGTATTATATTTTATATATATTGTAAGTTAATGTATTATTATCATCATTATTATTATCATTATCATTCTTATTATTATGATTATTATTATTTATAAGTGGATGAAGAAATTATATTATTAAAGAGCTGAAATATTTGTAAAAAAATCCTAAGTTGACTGGAATCGAACCCGGATATTCCGCGTGGAACGCTGACACGTAGACCGCTGACCTAAAACCTGTTGTACCTCTAGAAAAAAAAAAACTTATACAATAGCCTTAAGGTATTCGAGTTTGACACCAGAAAATATTTATGAAGAATAAAGCATTAGTTTATTCGAATGTAATAAATATCTATTTATACACAGCATCGCATATTTTTTTGGTACTAAATAAACATTTTTTTACTTTAACTAAGTGTGTATTTAAACTGATAAAATGTTTATTTGTGTGAATCCAAAAAAAATTGTTTTGAGGAATACAAACAAAGAAGTTATTTAGTTCGATCGTATGAGTATCGATATTAAGAAGATCCGCATATTTAGTTTACTACTTTAGTTTAGTTTTACTACTTTACTCCTTGAAATCAGGGAGCAAAGTAGTACTTTTCCTGGAGGTATGAGAGTCAGTTAATTGAGTCCCCAAAGTCGAATAGCGAAGAAAACGTAGGGGTACCCACCAAAAAAATAATTAATCAAATCAAGTAATAAGTTTTTTAGTGTTTAGTCAAAATAAATGAATATTTATTTTGACCAACTAAATATGCGGATCTTTTCAATACCAGTACTTATTTGATCGAACTAAAAAATTTCTTTGTTTGTATTCTTTAAAACGATGTGTTTGAATCAAATAATTATATATTTGGATCTATAGAAATAAATATTTCATCAGTTCGAATACACCCTTATTTGACTTAAAAAATTGTATATTAAGGATAACAACAAACGGGGGGAATACTTACAAAAAAAATACTTAATCAAATCGAATAATAAGTTTTTTAGAGTTTAGTCGAAATAAACAAATATTTATTTTGACCAACTAAATATGCGGATCTTTTCAAAACCAGTACTTATTTGATCGAACTAAAAAATTTCTTTGTTTGTATTCTTTAAAACGATGTGTTTGAATCAAATAATTATTTATTTGGATCTATACAAATAAATATTTCATCAGTTTGAATACACCCTTAGTTGACTAAAAAAATTGTATATTAAGGATAACAACAAACGGGGGAAATACTTACAAAAAAAATACTTAATCAAATCAAGTAATAAGTTTTTTAGAGTTTAGTCGAAATAAACAAATATTTATTTTGATCAACTAAATATGCGAATCTTTTCAATACCAGTACTTACAAAAAAAATATTCAATCAAATCAAGTAATAAGTTTTTTATTGTTTAGTCAAAGTAAATAAATATTTATTTTGACCAACTAAATATGCGGATCTTTTCAAAACCAGTACTTATTTGATCGAACTAAAAAATTTCTTTGTTTGTATTCTTTAAAACGATGTGTTTGAATTAAATAATTATTTATTTGGATCCATACAAATAAATATTTCATCAGTTCGCATACACCCTTAGTTGACTAAATAAATTGTTTATTAAGGATGCAAACAATCAAGATGAATACTTACAAAAAAAATATTCAATCAAATCAAGTGATAAGTTTTTTAGTGTTTAGTCAAAGTAAATAAATATTTATTTTGACCAACTAAATATGCGGATCTTTTCAATACCAGTACTTATTTGATCGAACTAAAAAATTTCTTTGTTTGTATTCTTCAAAATGATGTGTTTTAATTAAATAATTATTTATTTGGATCCATACAAATAAATATTTCATCAGTTCGAATACACCCTTAGTTGACTAAATAAATTGTTTATTAAGGATGCAAACAATCAAGATGAATACTTACAAAAAAAATATTCAATCAAATCAAGTAATAAGTTTTTTAGTGTTTAGTCAAAGTAAATAAATATTTATTTTGACCAACTAAATATGCGGATCTTTTCAATACCAGTACTTATTTGATCGAACTAAAAAATTTCTTTGTTTGTATTCTTTAAAACGATGTGTTTGAATCAAATAATTATTTATTTGGATCTATACAAATAAATATTTCATCAGTTTGAATACACCCTTAGTTGACTAAAAAAATTGTATATTAAGGATAACAACAAACGGGGGAAATACTTACAAAAAAAATACTTAATCAAATCAAGTAATAAGTTTTTTAGAGTTTAGTCGAAATAAACAAATATTTATTTTGATCAACTAAATATGCGGATCTTTTCAATACCAGTACTTATTTGATCGAACTAAAAAATTTCTTTGTTTGTATTCTTCAAAATGATGTGTTTGAATCAAATAATTATTTATTTGGATCCATACAAATAAATATTTCATCAGTTCGAATACACCCTTAGTTGACTAAATAAATTGTTTATTAAGGATGCAAACAATCAAGATGAATACTTACAAAAAAAATATTCAATCAAATCAAGTAATAAGTTTTTTAGTGTTTAGTCAAAGTAAATAAATATTTATTTTGACCAACTAAATATGCAGATCTTTTCAATACCAGTACTTATTTGATCGAACTAAAAAATTTCTTTGTTTGTATTCTTCAAAATGATGTGCTTAAATCAAATAATTATTTATTTGGATCTATAGAAATAAATATTTCATCAGTTCGAATACACCCTTATTTGACTTAAAAAATTGTATATTAAGGATAACAACAAACGGGGGGAATACTTACAAAAAAAATACTTAATCAAATCAAGTAATAAGTTTTTTAGAGTTTAGTCGAAATAAACAAATATTTATTTTGACCAACTAAATATGCGGATCTTTTCAAAACCAGTACTTATTTGATCGAACTAAAAAATTTCTTTGTTTGTATTCTTTAAAACGATGTGTTTGAATCAAATAATTATTTATTTGGATCTATACAAATAAATATTTCATCAGTTTGAATACACCCTTAGTTGACTAAAAAAATTGTATATTAAGGATAACAACAAACGGGGGAAATACTTACAAAAAAAATACTTAATCAAATCAAGTAATAAGTTTTTTAGAGTTTAGTCGAAATAAACAAATATTTATTTTGATCAACTAAATATGCGGATCTTTTCAATACCAGTACTTTTTTGATCGAACTAAAAAATTTCTTTGTTTGTATTCTTCAAAATGATGTGTTTGAATCAAATAATTATTTATTTGGATCCATACAAATAAATATTTCATCAGTTCGAATACACCCTTAGTTGACTAAATAAATTGTTTATTAAGGATGCAAACAATCAAGATGAATACTTACAAAAAAAATATTCAATCAAATCAAGTAATAAGTTTTTTAGTGTTTAGTCAAAGTAAATAAATATTTATTTTGACCAACTAAATATGCAGATCTTTTCAATACCAGTACTTATCTGATCGAACTAAAAAATTTCTTTGTTTGTATTCTTCAAAATGATGTGTTTGAATCAAATAATTATTTATTTGGATCTATACAAATAAATATTACATCAGTTCGAATACACCCTTAGTTGACTAAATAAATTGTTTATGAAGGATGCAAACAATCAAGATGAATACTTACAAAAAAAATATTCAATTAAATCAAGTAATAAGTTTTTTATTGTTTAGTCAAAGTAAATAAATATTTATTTTGACCAACTAAATATGCGGATCTTTTCAAAACCAGTACTTATTTGATCGAACTAAAAAATTTCTTTGTTTGTATTCTTTCAAACGATGTGTTTGAATCAAATAATTATTTATTTGGATCCATACAAATAAATATTTCATCAGTTCGAATACACCCTTAGTTGACTAAATAAATTATTTATTAAGGATGCAAACAATCAAGATGAATACTTACAAAAAAAATATTCAATCAAATCAAGTAATAAGTTTTTTAGTGTTTAGTCAAAGTAAATAAATATTTATTTTGACCAACTAAATATGCGGATCTTTTCAATACCAGTACTTATTTGATCGAACTAAAAAATTTCTTTGTTTGTATTCTTCAAAATGATGTGTTTGAATTAAATAATTATTTATTTGGATCCATACAAATAAATATTTCATCAGTTCGAATACACCCTTAGCGAATACACCCTTAGTTGACTAAATAAATTGTTTATTAAGGATGCAAACAATCAAGATGAATACTTACAAAAAAAATATTCAATCAAATCAAGTAATAAGTTTTTTAGTGTTTAGTCAAAGTAAATAAATATTTATTTTGACCAACTAAATATGCGGATCTTTTCAATACCAGTACTTATTTGATTGAACTAAAAAATTTCTTTGTTTGTATTCTTTAAAATGATGTGTTTGAATCAAATAATTATTTATTTGGATCCATACAAATAAATATTTCATCAGTTCGAATACACCCTTAGTTGACTAAATAAATTGTTTATTAAGGATGCAAACAATCAAGATGAATACTTACAAAAAAAATATTCAATCAAATCAAGTAATAAGTTTTTTAGTGTTTAGTCAAAGTAAATAAATATTTATTTTGACCAACTAAATATGCGGATCTTTTCAATACCAGTACTTATTTGATCGAACTAAAAAATTTCTTTGTTTGTATTCTTCAAAATGATGTGTTTGAATCAAATAATTATTTATTCGGATCCACACAAATAAATATTTCATCAGTTCGAATACACCCTTAGTTAACTAAATAAATTGTTTATTAAGGATGCAAACAATCAAGATGAATACTTACAAAAAAAATATTTAATCAAATCAAGTAATAAGTTTTTTAGTGTTTAGTCAAAGTAAATAAATATTTATTTTGACCAACTAAATATGCGGATCTTTTCAATACCAGTACTTATTTGATCGAACTAAAAAATTTCTTTGTTTGTATTCTTCAAAATGATGTGTTTGAATCAAATAATTATTTATTTGGATCTATACAAATAAATATTTCATCAGTTCGAATACACCCTTAGTTGACTAAATAAATTGTTTATTAAGGATGCAAACAATCAAGATGAATACTTACAAAAAAAATATTTAATCAAATCAAGTAATAAGTTTTTTAGTGTTTAGTCAAAGTAAATAAATGTTTTCTTATTTTAAATATGAAATTATTTCACTTAAATATTTGACTATGTAATAAATCGTATTGTCTCACCAATTATTTATTTAATTAATGCTAATAAATAAAATGTAATTCAAATAAACATTTATTCGATTCAAATAATTTGAATTCGAATAAATACATTTATTTCAATTGACGAAATTTTTTTTTCAGTGTAGCAATATGGAGAGAGTTTGAGTTCTATTCAAAAATCATAGCATTAGCTCCAAGGATTTCAGAGAACCTTAGATACCTCTAATATTACACAGTTCTACATTAAAATGTAAATCTATTTTTAGGGTTTAAAACACTTTTAAGCAAAAACCTCGAACAAATCTGATATTTCAGTGTGCTCTTCGGTTCTTCCTTATTCTCACATTTACTCAGCACACCAAAAATGTCTTGAAAAAATTCAAACACTGTTTAATGTATACTATAGATACTATGAAGAAATACATTCCTAATAAATCATTAAAAATATAATTCAAGTTAGAAGAATCATGTGATATATGAAATATGTTTTTGCATATATTTCTGGTTTTTGCTAGTACTGTCATTTTCAGGTTTCTCTGACCTTCATTTTTCCATCTTGTTCTGCTTTCTCTTTGTTCCACTAACACTATTGTGCCACGTAAGTGTATAACATAGTCCTTACAAAAAATCACATCTGAATCCATGACTGTTCTTAAATAAATTTTCGTCCTTTTACAAAGTCATTTAAAAAGAAATAATGGAAAAATGGTGGAGACAAACCTTTGTTAGTTACACATTAGTTTATATAAGTTAATAGTAGACTTGTCTAACAAACACGTGTCTGATGATTTTTCTGCCTTATGAGTAATGCCGGAATTATTGAAGTTAGGTGATCCAAATAAAATTATTATAAGCAAACAAATATAGACTAAGTTATGATAAATAACAATTTCATGCCCACTTTTGTAAAATTGTATTATCAAAAAAATAATTACAAAGTAGCCTGATATCTTAAATCTACATTTCTAGTTAAAAGTGAAAACAATCTTTTTATAATTTGCACTAGGTATAACAATGTTTTCACACTTGTCACCGAAATTAAAACATATTTTATACAAACATTTTTATTAGATAAAGTAATTTTCGAAGTGCAATCGTCTCACTTTTTAAGTTTTATTACATTAAAAAATATCATAATAATACGCATCCTACATAAAGATTAAGATAACGATCCAGAATTTCAAAAATAGATTGTTAGAAGTTACCACAGTGCATCAATTTTTTGTTTGTATCACTTTTCTGTTAATTTTAATGTGTATGCGGCTGATATAAGTCTTATTTATCTATTTTGTGCAAGAACGCTTCTTATGAAGTATAATACTACAATGGGCGTGGCTGCGGCTCCCTGTATTGAGAATAAACTGAAAACTTCGTTCCATTGTTGTATAATTTATTAGTTTTCTTAGTTTTTCTAATTTTTTTTATTTTCTTCCATGGTCTCCTTACTAAATATAATTTTTAGCACCTGTAATACTTTTTGAATAAAAATATAATCAAGCTAATGAAAAATACATTAATTAAAAATATGAGCAGTAGAGTGACCTCAGCAACACTCAATTGTGTAACTAAAATTCCTTTCATAGTATTTTTTAGAACATAAATGCTATGATTCATTTGATTTCCCTCACTAAAAAAAATAAACTTACAGAAAAACGATAGTAGCGAGGAAATTGTATTCTGCAAACGCATGTTTAAATCAATGTATATTCAATTGGATGACGACCAGAAAGATATTTTCAAAACTATTTGTGAAAAGAAAAAAAAATTATTTTATGGAGGATCAGGGAAGACCTTTTCATATAAAACAATTATACATTATTTTATTTCTCAGAATGAAAAAATTTTATCAACGGCTTAGACTGGTATTGCCTCTATTTTACGTTCAAAAAAAAATGACTAGTCATAAAACTTTTCATTCACCATTAGAATTGAACAATGTTGGAAGTATTTTCTTGGAATCAAAATCAGAAAATAGAAAATTAAGAGAAGTTGATTTAACTGTTTAGGATGAGGCTTTTGGAACAAAATAATAATTTGAGGAGGAGATTTTCATCAAATTTGGCAGCCATAAAAAATGGTTTAGAAGTACGGTTTTTTATGTAAACTATTAAATCATCGATTCCTTAGTCTTATTTTCGTGTACTAAAATTAAGTGATTTTCAGAAGATTAAGAATTTTCAAAATTATTATTGAAAATTAGAGAAGAAACAATCTAGAAATTTAACGTCCTTTTAAAATAAATAACAAAAAAGGTTTTTAAAAACATTTTTATTGAAAATAATTATTGTTTAATAAACAGTGTAACACTGGCGTATCATAAAGAACATGCTTATTTTTTAAACAATAAAATACTAAATCAAATAAAGGGATACACAAACATGTATTTCAACATAGATTACGTAACGCATAAAGGTGTTGATTAATCTGATGGTAATATTTATAATTCAATACGTCCAATAGGTATACAAGCGAACGTCGATACACTTTAATCATTGCATCAATAGGCGCATATGTATAGATGGCGGTACTCTTCATACAAGCACTCTCTATTAATTGAAAACGAGAACTTATCTAAACTTACGGTGCGAGTGAATGCACAGCTCCTCGGTAGCTCAAGTGGTTGAGCAACTGTCTAGTAAACAGGAGGTTGTGTGTTCGATCCGCACCCGGGGAGGATTTTTTCTCGTTCTGAATTATTTTCTCCAAAGGAAAATTTCTTGAAAAAGAAATTATGTGGATTTGTATTGTCAAGTTATTTCTATATCTTATATATTGAGAAAGGGCATGTATGGATGCCCGAATAGAAATGTGCCGTAGCTTGCCTGACTGCCTGTGCAGGTCCTGCGCAGGCAAGATAGTCATTTTATGCATAAGTGAGGTCAGGCTGTGCACAGTTCCTGAACAGGTCCGGTGCTCTTGCCTGAACTGACATCAACTGTCTGCTACTACAGTATAGTTTTAACCCTTTTCTCAATTAATCTAAATTGGAGCAAAATCATTATTCTCGACGAAAGACGCGAAATAAATATAGAATGTGAATTATTCGTAAAAGAAAAATTTCGGAAAAAAGAAAACCATACAGATTTAATGGAAATAATGAAAAAAAAGCTAAACTTACAGATAATATTAGTGAAAACTCAGCTCTACAGTTTGATAAGCAAGAAATTTAGAGCGATATTCAGCAAGAAATTTTAGAAGAATTAAACACAACTAATGACAGTGTAAGAAAAAAAAAAAAATCAACTGTCTGCTACTACAGTATATGTATATATAGTCTTAACCTTTTTTTCAATAATGTAAAATGGAGCAAAACCATTGCTCTCGACAAAAGACGCGAAATAAATATAGAATGTAAATTATTCGTAAAAGAATAATTTCGAAAAAAAGAAAACCATACAGATTTAATGAAAATAATGAAAAAAAAGCTAAACTTACAGATAATATTAGTGAAAACTCAGCTCTACAGTTTGATAAGCAAGAAATTTAGAGCGATATTCAGCTAGAAATTTTTGAAGAATTAAAGACAACTAATGACAGTGTAAGAAAAAAAAACAAACAAGTGTCAATATTGATGAAGTTCGTGATTTGAATGTACAACTTCGGAAATGGAAAAGAGAGTGTTCCATTGCAAATAGCCACATGGATAAACTTTTAAAAATATTGAAATATCACATTTCTAGCTTACCTGTATCCCATAAAACTTTACTAAAATCAACTTCTCTGTTTAATAACATTTTTTTACGTAACATAACCTTACTATTTAATTGTGTAAAAGTCAGTTCAGGACTAGATTATATTTGTCCAGGTTGCCTGAGCTAAGGCTCCCTGTGCAGGGGCCTGAGCAGGTCCTGTGTACATCGTTGGATAAAATTCCATTAATGCCTGAGCAGGTCCTGCGCAGGCAGCTCAGGCACCTGTCTAGGACCTGTTCAGTGCCTGAACTCAATTTCTGTTCGGGTGGTAATAGAGAGTGCTTGTATGAAGAGTACCGCCATCTATACATATGCGCCTATTGATGCAATGATTAAAGTGTATCGACGTTCGCTTGTATACCTATTGGACGTATTGAATTCTAATTTACCAACAAGCATTAGAGTCACATGCCTACGGTAATATTTATATTAACTTTACAATTGAGGTATTGTATAGTTTTCGTAAAAGCCTAGCACTCTATGAACTTCGTTTAAAAATTGGAGCAATGGTTATGTTGATCAGAAATTTAAGCATAGGTGACGGATTATGCAATGGTGCAAGATTAAAAACCATTCAATTAGTAAAGCATAATATTGAAGCAGAAATAATAATTGGAAATTAAATAGGTAACAGAGTTTTTAAAACCAAAAATAACATTCAATTCTAGAAATACGTCTTTATTAGAATTTATTTTGTTCAGAAAGTAATTTTCTTTAACTTTAGCATTTGCTATCACAATCAATAAGTCTCGAAGTCAAAGTTTTAACAGCATAGGTTTATACTTGAAAAATCTTTATTTTTGAATGGACATTATATGTTGCAATGTCAAGATGCAACAATAAAAAGTTAATTTTAATGCAAATTAAATGTGAAAACGACACGAACAAAGAAAATATAGTTTTTTTTAAAAAAAATTTCGATGACAAAAAAATTACAAATAAAAATGCAGGGTTACGAATGAAATTTTTAAATATGTTCAAAGTAGACATTATTATCTATAGAAAATAAATATATGCTTTTTAAAGTAAATTTTGATTTGGGATAAATTATAAATGAGGCTTAATTTTTAGTGCACTTACATCTTTTGAATCAAAATGACGATTCACTGCATATAAGTCTTAAAATAGTTAAATAATGGACATAATTAAATTTTTTTAATTTCTTGGCAATACCAACATCAGAAGTAGATTTCAGCCAAGAGATAGTTGAATATTACTGCATAACACGATGTATCAATACTGTGTAATGATGTAGTTTTGTTAAGAAATACTTGTATTATGAATATTGTTCGATTAATATTTTGAAAGAGTTTTTCAGTTGTATTTTCTCAAAAGTACTGATTCCTATTAGATGTTTTTTTTTCATACGTATTAAAAAACTGTTACAAAAATGTGTATGTTTATTACGCATTTTTCAAGTACACCCCAGCTATTATCAAGTTTAATGGAAAGATATTTTTCCAATTACAATCTAACTCGCTATACCGACCTTTTTATAACCAATTTCGCAAAGGAAGCCCCTGAAGGTCCAGACATCACCAGAAAAAATCCACTATTCGTTTTAAAATTCGGATAAGTGGTGTTTTGGCATCCAGGATACTCATCCCATTGGAAAAGCCCAAGGAAAATATCTCAACAATTTTCGATAGGACTCAATCCCATGACCCCTCGATTATCTCCGGCTAACCACTAAGCCATCGAAGCTCTAATTGTCTTCATATAATAATACTTACAATTATTTTTTTTAAATTGGGAATAAGAATAATTGTCACTTCGTAAATGCGTTGGGCTACTGGCGATGACTAGCATGGTTCTTATTATTTTCTTGTAATGTTAAGTAGTAATTTTGAAGTGTTCTCTGTCACATGACATGTAATTACATTTATTTGTTTAATAATTTAACATCGAAATAAATTCAATAATAACAAAAAAATGTCATCGTGTTTAAACCTTATACTCATAAAAATTATATAAAAAAGTCCTTAAATTACTGATTAAAACAGTAATAAAAAGAATAATGTATCAATTTATTCTAAATTCATGAGTATAAATTAAATATAATTTTCTCCAGGTCGGTGTAAAAGAATATATGAAATTTAAATTGTTATACAACTAAAAGGGATTATTCTAGAAATGAAAAAAAACCTAGACCTATATTTACTTAAGTCAATTAAATAAAAAATTTTAAATACTGAGCATGAGGCGTAAGAGGTAAAGAAGTAGAAGAAAATTGCAGATTCGTAATAACAGAAGGTGTGGAGGATAGAGGAGTTGCAGCTGGCTCCTAAAAATTGGCAGGGGGATGGGGGTTTTAAAAACAAGGTTAATAAAGTCTGTACAAGTAAGGAAGAAAACAAAAGAATTTGGCATTATTTTAACATATATAAATCAACCGCACAGTTTTAGGCAAAAAATTATTAGTTTATTTATTTACCAAACAAATTGAAGGATTCCAGATTAAAATATAATTTGATATATCCACCGTACATAACTGTGGAATATAAATTAGAGCAAATTGTAAAAAAACATTGTAACTAATGAAAACGTGTTTTTTGTCTTTAGAAGAATTATGAAAGAGCTTCGCAAAAAAAGAGACCTGACATATTATTTTTTAAAGTTATTGGAAAAAAAGTGATTATGAATTTTACCAACAATATTTATAAATACATTGTATCTAACAATAGACAGTTTTTGAATTTATAAGTAAACTATCGGCCATCCTGTCTCGGCTTCGCCCGACAGAATAGAATACCGCAGTGTGTTAAAATCTAAAGTAAGTTGTTCAACCATGAGAGAACAGTGTCGTCGGTAGCCAGGATACCAAAGTGCACGACTCCTAACTCTATGCTTCATGCACTGCTGGGGTACGACTGCAATTTTTGGAAATCTTCTTGGGCGTATTATAACTAGACTTACTCACTTCAATTGCAGGTAGCTTTCAATTTACTTCTACGCTACCTAGCGGATGTTACTAAACTAAAGTAACAAGCAAGCTTATTTTTGCGAATCTTTAAGCTTCTTTATTGCTA
The DNA here is from genome assembly GCF_036245765.1 of Copidosoma floridanum. Classification (NCBI taxonomy): domain Eukaryota; kingdom Metazoa; phylum Arthropoda; class Insecta; order Hymenoptera; family Encyrtidae; genus Copidosoma; species Copidosoma floridanum. The sequence continues at coordinate 18,620,787 of NW_028321907.1, read as the reverse complement.
TTGTTGCTAATTTTTTCAACATAAGAACTATACTTAAACCATCTAGGAAGTATCATGAATCGGTATGCAAAATTTCAGCATAATCAGTTCAGTGGTTTTCGTGGTTAGCGATTACAACGGTTTTAGCGACTTTGCTCTATGTATGAGTAAGATAAGATAAGATTTTAGGTATCTTATTATTATCTCTCTATTTACACATTAGTTTTACCACAGCAAATAGCTTCTTATTTCAACGAAAGTATTATCATGATGTTTTTCTCTATTCTTAAAGCGCTCTGAAACCGAACAACTAACTTTTAAATTTGAAGACGTTTTTCTCAACTAATTTGAATTCAAAGATGGATCCAACAAAGAATTCTACATGTAAACCTCAAAAATATTCTAAATCAGATTATGGTAGCAAACAGAACTGCTATTATAATAAAGGGCATCAAGCAGTAGGAGAAAACTTCAGCGAATGGAATCGAGAATAGTAATGTTCATCGGATAAGTGCCGTCGTCTCCGAGGCTATTTTGCGACCCGAGGGATGCAAGGTAGCCGTGGTGCGATGGCACATACTCACTGTGCCCAGTAATCTAAAACAGCGCCACCTGCATGGCAAGAAGGAGGCGATACTGGATAACGCAATTACATAGCCTGTTATGGACTGTAAACTTTGTTAATGGTTTTTTGTAGTTTCAATACGCTATGCTACTTAAAGTGTGAATTTTCAGTGTTTAGAATTGATATTAAACAAAAGAAACAATTTTTTGGTTCATTATTTTATTTTTATTTTTTTTCACTATAAAATAATAGTTATAATCTGTTTAAAACAAATTCTTGACAATAAAAACCGTTACTTCAAGTATCAAAAATGCATTAGAACTACAAAAAATAATTGACAAAGTTTACAGCCCATTACAAACTACGTAATCGTGTTATTTAGCATCGCATCCTTCTTGCCATGCAGGTGGCACTTTATCAGATTACTGCACGTAGCGAATGTGGCGAATCCTATTTTTCTTACCAAGGGCACACTAGCCTCTCAAAAACGCTCGAGGTAGGAAAACATATTTCTGTGTTATGTGAAGAGTAACTATTATGTTTGTTGTTATTCTGAATCGAGTGGTTTTATGAATGCTATCGTAATAAGTTTGAAAAATTCATTTATTTGTTATCTGCAGGGCATAGAGTCCTCAAAAGTCCCGCACTTCGCAGCTTCCCACTGCTGTGCTAATAGATTGCAATAATGTACTTGTATAAAACAACTTGTACACTTTGAACAATCAGTTTTACATACGTAACTAACACAACTTTTAAAATAATGTACTGATCTGGGGGTAAAATCACAGATTTACAATTTGTAAGATTATAATATTTAAATAACACAGAGTATTCAATAAAAGTAAAGATAGGAGTAAGAGACGATTACAGTTTTAGTGACAACTTGTGCCAATTAAAGAACTTAAAACAGAGAAAAACGACGGGCTATCTCCGTTCCTAGTTGAAGTATTATTGCTGAAATTATCATCCCCATAAATATACCTTTTAACAAAAAAAAAAAAAACATTAAGTAAGTTTGATTTGATGTGTTTAGTTAATATTTTGTAAGAAATTTCTGAAGACTTTATACACTAGCAATGATTAGTATTTTTTCTAATAAATATGTAGCCTTGAAAAGTTCTAAGACCCAAACCTAAAAACGGTAGAGTTTTTTTATGCAACATACATTTTGTATGATACTCATATTACAATACTGTTTAGTACTCGTACTTTAACAAAATCAAACTAAATAATATTGACTTTTGACTGGTACTTCATGCAAATTATGACGGAGTCATTTTTCTCTGACCTTATGGCATTAAGCGCCGAAACGCGTCATCAAGGTGGAATCTATTTTGATTTACAAGAAGCTAATAAAGGTCCGGGTCTGTGAGTTTCATGTTCTACGTAAGAGTAATCGGATACAAGGAGTAGCGCCAAGGAGAGAAAAGAAGACATAGCGCCGAAGAAAAGCCCAAGAATGTGTAGTTCTAGTATATAAGGGTCTACCTGTGTAAGGGCGTATTATAAAATATTTGTAATTACCGCGCCATTGTGCTAATCCAGTATTGCGTCATCGACGAAGATTGTATGTATACCTATGTATCTGTATTAAGCGTATGTACTATAAATTGCGTCGCGTTCGAGTGTGTGTGAATGATGTCCTGGCGGTAAGATTCAGAAGTGTGTATGTAAATATAGTGTGATAATGCGCGAGGCTGCACTAATTGGTGGACCTAACGCGACACTCTTGTAGTAGCATCCGAGCGAACCAGAGCTTCCAGGTTTTTCACGTTTTTCGGGAGGAATCGAGAGAATCGAGAGAGAGAGAGAGAAAGAGACGAGCGGAATCAGCTTTCCCATCCAGCCGGGAACGACCTTGCGACCGACGACCGAGGAGACGAGAACCATCGTCACCCCCAGCTGTCATCTGCGAGACCAGGTCATCGGCAGGCCAATAGTTGATTTGACACGGAACATGGTGAACCCGGAGGTAAGGGTAAAGTAGAGTGTGCGAGCGCGTGTGTATTTACGTGTGTGTCAGGGGATCGGGTAGTGCGGGACGCTCCCAGGAAGCGTGGAGTGCGAGAACGGGAGAGTCCGGGGGAAAGCGTGATTGTCACGGATTGTTGCGATAGCGCCGGATTGCGCCAAGATTCGGGCCTAAAAGCCTACGTGTGAAAGTTCGCCAAAAATAAAGTGAAGTGTTCTTAAAAATCATTTAACTCGTCTATTGTCGTGCGTGTGTTTTTCCTTCCTTCCGAATTTACAGGTCGCGCCTCGTTTCTCCTTGGGAGAGTAGTCCGATCCCAACGGACTAACGCCAGCAGAACCTCCTCAGAGACGAGTCTCCTGGGCCAAGCAGCGGACATCGTGAGCGTGGGGACAGGGGTTTTTCGCGTTTCAGGGTACGGCGGACTTTGGCGAGAGGATCTGTGTAAGTGTCTTTGGACGTTGTCTCGGGACCGCCCTGGCTGCGACACCCTATAGTGTCTTAGGGCGCGAAAGTGCAACGTCACAAAATCTCACATTATATACAATAATGCCTTGCTAAGTCGCAAGTATATGGAAATATTAGGGCATAATTTTAATCCATTAAAAAAAAAGTTTACATACAGTACCAGTCAAAAGTCAATATTATTTAGTTTGATTTTGTTAAAGTACGAGTACTAAACAGTATTATAATACGAGTGTCATACAAAATGTATGTTGTGCAAAAAAAAGACTACTGTTTTTATGTTAGGATTTTAGAACTTTTCAAGGTTACAGATTCATTAGAATGAATACGATTTATTGCTAGTGTATAAAGTTTTCAGAAATTCCTTATAAAATATTAACGAAATACATCAAACTTACCTAACCTTTTTGTTTTGTTAAAAGGTATTTTTATGGTAATTGAATAAACTTTACTTTTAATCTTTGGATAATAATGTGTGTATATATCATGATAGTGTTTCTGACGTTTAACTTAAATGTACACATAATGTAGATGTGTTGTGTTTTGATGTTTCGATTTTTGAGCACTTTTTGGCTCAGAGAACGTTTGGGTAACACCCTAGACGAAAATTTTAAGTACAAAAAAAGTTGTATTTCAAGTATATCTACAACTTTGTCTTTCACAGCAAACCTTAAAAATATCACGTTGTAAAGTTATAATCAAAAAAAACTATTTATTTTCACTGAAAGTACCATCTTAAAACGACTGCCATTTTTTTCTAAAAGAGGAAACCTTACAGATTTTAAACCATCACGTAAGACATAAAAAACGAAGCTATTTGTCAAATTTCAGCCCAATCCGACAAAAACTGCATGAGTTAATCAAAAAACTTGCATACACACACCCCTGACGCTGAGGTCTACGATCGCTATTTTTTTTGTACCAAAACTTTTTTTACACAAAAACAATTAGTTTTAAAGGTACTTACACTTTTTGCTCTGGCAAAAATATAAGGCACTCCTGAGTATCAGTCGTGCCTATAAAGGAATAAAAATAAAAATAATAAATTTCATTCTTTAGTCGGTCTTATTCGGTTTTCAACGTATTTCGTGTATATTTCAGATAAAGAATTTCCTTAACTGCTTTTAATCAAATATACAAACAATTTTCAAGCCTACAACATAAGAAAACAATAGAATTTTTGTTGTCAACCCCTTAGTTTTTCAGACGTAGAGACATATTTTCCATAGCCTTATAACTTTTATGCTTAAAAACTAATAGCATATGAATAAAATGTTTTAATATAAATAAGAGAATAACTGAAAGGAGGCATTTACGTGAAATGAGACAAAAAAGTTTTAAAGAATTCGTATTCTATAGAAGTTGAAAAAAAGGCAAAAAAACGTCATCCTTCCTTTTAATGTTATGTTTATAAACTTTTCCATATTCTATAAGTGGAGTAAGTTAAATAAACTTACCTATTTTTTATCACTTGAGTACCTATTTCCGATAAGACTTCAAATAGTTTGTTGCTCAAGACCATCATATGTTAATCAATATTGAAATGTGCTGGAAACTAAAAATATTTTTATAGTAGAAAACATAGTACATTTGAATTGAAAAAATTCATTTATTGTTGTGTAAATTAAAAGAATGAGCAGAAATAGAGATTAGATCAAAAATTGATCTAATACTGTACATTTCAGTCAATTTCTTTACTTTTGGAAGATTTAATATACAAAACTCAATTAAAAAATTTTTTTTTAATTTTACGTAACTATATTTTTTTGCTAAAAATTTCATGATCTTTAAGGGTATCTAACATAGAATATCCTAAAACGCAAAAAATCGATTTTTCAAAGCTGATATCGTCGAAATCAAAAAGCAATGGTGAATTTAACCAAAATTTCGTTTCTTAGCGGTGGTAGGTATCCAATAATAAAAGATCAATACATAGCTTCATCATAATCTATCAATGCAATTCTGAAGTATAACTGAATGTCTTTATATATTTCTTATTGCATTCTCGCTCACTCACATATTTAAATTCTTCATATCTATGTTACGAAGTATGTTGTCTTGTAGAAAATTTCTCAATATTTTAGATTTTTATCGTAAAATATCCCTAAACAACAATTAAAAACTGAAATATCGATTTTTTATGTACTAGTTATTACTTTTATACTTAATTTTATGTTATTTGAAGAATATTCCTCACTACAAGAGAGGAACGCCATTTTAGTTATTTTTTACTCTAAATCTTATCTTTGCAACATTTATTTTGCCACTGATTACACAAATCTGGTTTTAAAGATTAGTTTCAGTTCAAATACAATATTGTTACATAAATCATAAAGTACTAATTAAAAAAAAAATTTTTTTATCTATGCAACATGGTATAATTAATATTAGAAATATTGGAAAATTACGTGTAATATTATCTTGTCCTAACTTTGATCAAATAACGTTGTTTGTCTAAACATTTTTTTTAAAGATTAAATAAATCGAGTAGAATTACTCTTGATTATATATACGTAATAAGTTTATTTCATTTTAATTTTTCCCGCAATTTAATGAAATTGGTCTTTGAAAAATCCCGCCAAACAATACACTTGGCCTGTTTCAACAAATCACATAACGAATAAAAAGGCTTCAGTCACATGACAATCAATCTTTTAGTATGGGATAAGAGAAAAATACCTTTTTTCTAATCTTTAACGAATTAATTTAAATAACAGTTACTCCATCGTAGCTCAAATGAAAACTCGTATCTTATCTGAAATATATTGGTTTCAATTCGATCTGTTCTCCCCGTTCATTTTAACAATAAAATAACATACGTACACAACTACATTCGATGAAAGATTGTTTCTTGTGCTGCACTGCTTATAATGTTGAGTATTTATAATAATAGAAATATTTAAAAAAATTAAATACTTATCCACAAAATGAGTTTACAGTTTCGGAGTATCTCTCGGCCTATACCAACGTCAATAGCTTGAATTTTTATAACCTCTGGGTAATGAAGAATAAATAGTAAGCGGTAAATCCTATATATCTCCAAGAATACGCTGGCTTTGGGCCAGTTGGCGTGCGCCCCATGCTGGACATCAAAATATGTCTCCCATGGGTGAGGATAAAAGGGGTCCATTCGTATATACTGCTTTATCCTTATCCTAATCCTCATCGACTTTTCTCGTTTCTAACAAGTATTCTAGCTGCTACTGTAGGGCGTCAGCAAGACCCCCATGTGGTCGATGAGGTGCCAGAGTTGAACCAAAGCATTTTCTTTCATCGTTTATAAATAGTTTTTTTATACAGTTAAAATTAAAACCACGGGGAGATAAAATTTAACATTTCAATTACAATATTTTGAAACAATTGTTTCAACTCATTGCCAAACAATAATCAAAATTTTTTTAAATTGTGTAACGCGAATATTCTAGGCCAAACAAGTTTATGCGTAAAAAAATGTGTTCCTCATAATTTTTTATGGTATACTAAACAACTGCTATGAAATATAAATTGTGTTTGAAAATTATTTTTCTCTCAATCGTAACAATCAAAACGACTTACTTGGATAACCTTTTCAATTTTCACGCTACAAACTTCAATCATTGTTCGGTATAATTTTATGAGTATGCAATAAAAAGTATAAAAACGATTCGCAGATGTCAGAGATTACTCTGTAAAAAAAAAAAAAAAAAAAAATGTACCGTACCCAAAATATTTCTCCACCCCTTCGGGTAGAAATACTGGTTTGTCCATATTGAATTTGTTGTATTATTTTCGATTTTTCAACGTCAAAGTGTGCTTAAAATTTGACAGGAGATCGATCGATGTTCATGAGAAATAACATAGGTGTTGTCAGTGCACACGTGTTGCTTTTTTATTTAGATCTGAAACCGGCTGGCCATGTGTCAGTAATCCATCTGATGATTACTTCTGCAGACCTTATTATGTCCCTGTGGCATGTACTTATTATGTATCCATACTGCTCGGTAAACACTCGACGCAACCAACGCATCAGACAATTATAAATGTTTAGCATTCATTTTAGATGGCAGTGTAAAAATCTTGCCAACTTAGCCTTGGCAAAGAAAGCGTCAGGAAAGCAACCGCATATATTTATATATCTTACGGAAGCATCAGATCACAGTGTACAGAGAGAAAGGGGAGAAAAATTTTGCAGGAGGGGCGAATCGCTCGCCGGGACCAGAAGAGGGGGTAGCTCACAAGCACGATCATAGTCGGCTCGCGCTCGTGTGCGTGCTCCTCTGTCTGTTGTATATGTATACATGTATACGTGTAGCGGGTGATGCGATATATACTTACCCTCCCTACCATGCAGTGTATATGCCAACTGGACTGCGGAACGGAACGTGTGTGAGAGAAAGAGAGCCGGAGAAGCCGGCGGCTGGAGAGTTTGGAACTTGGAAGCGGCAGTAAGTACACTGGCGTCGGGTCGGGAGACTCGGGAGCTCGGTAGTGGGAAGCGTTATTAAAGAGCGAGTAGTGCTCGTAGACCCGTCACCGCGCGCTCGCGTGATGCAGGCTTGGATGTACAATTTCACCGGCTTTTCTGTGTTTTTGTTGTTGTTAATCGTGGAGCATTTCAGTTGATTATTGTTAATATTCGCCAGTGCCGTGTACTACAAACATTTGTGTGATTAGTAACATTTCCTCTTTTCCACCGCATACGCTGCGGGCCGGGATTGACTCTGTACATTTTTCGTTCAAGTATACTTACCTATAGCTGTTTAGTTTGGGAAGCCGGTTCTTCCCTTCGATTGCAGTCGCGCCGGCTAGTAATATAGGCGTGTGGCGTGTATGGGAGCATACAGCAGACACACACCTGTCGCCAGAGAGAATTCGAGGGAGGGAGCCCTGTACCTTTACCCGTGTATTATTGTAATATATTGTTTTGAGAGAGGAGGCAGTAGTGGACCATCCTAGCCGAGGGGACGAGATACTATAGACGTGCACGCAGTCGGTGAGTATATCCAACACATTTATTTACATTTATGACAGTAATACCGTTTGATCCCTATGTACCTTATACTTACCGTCCACTTCAACCGTGACAATTAAGTATTGTATAGGCGTAAAGGGCAAATATATGCTCCATTTCCGTGTATTTCGAATGCTTGTGTGCCTCTACATTTACACATCTGCCACCACATTTCAGCACATTTTTAATTTTTTTTTTTTTTTGTTCAACGCTGATCTGCTCGTTTTGGTGTCCGTATGATATTTAACTCAATCAAGAACACGTATCGCCATGTGACGGTTAATTTGTTGTATTAATGTTGCAACTAAATTTCCTACCTGTAAATAGCTTTTGTTTTCATTGGTCAACGATACTTGGTGGTGTTGATGGATTTTGAGTTGTGTGTATCCGTGTCTTGTGTTTATGTTGGGTAGGCCTTTTGTCTAATCGTGTTGAAATTTATTTATATATAGAAGAAAGCATTTCGGCAAACAAAGCAATTTAATAAGCGGCTCTATCGAACATCCGAAAGAATTTGTGTACAATTGTTCAAAGGCGACTTACATTAGTTTAATAGCCTCTAACGGTCTCGTTTGGTTTGAAAATACAGCCGTTTGTTGAAACGATTTAAATTTAAAATGCCGTAAATAACGGCTTATTCGAGGGTTCATTCTCTTTTTAAATAATTTTCCCTTTTTTAAACGCATTACTGATATGCATTACATGAATATTTTTGTAAGTACATGTAATTAATTAAAAAGTTTTTACATTCGATGCACAAAATCGTCGATTTTCACGTCCTATCGTAATAAGTCTCGCAGCTAAGACGCAGAATCTCTTTTTTTATTAACTTTATTCATTAATTATTTTCTATGTTAATTAATTCTTAACAAAAAAAATCCTTACAAAGACAATATTTAATGGTATAAATTCTATTTAACGTTTTGGTGGTGCGTTTGAATATTAAAACAAAATCTAGCGTTGTGATGTAGTTTCTTAACAGTATTATTTAATTTTCGAATGAAAAAAAAAATAATAATTACTTACTACTGTAGTACAAAAACTGAGAACGAAAAAATTCATGAACTACAAAAAAAGTTAGTGATTGAATTTATGAAAACCACTGTACGTAAAACGTAAAAGTATAAGGCACGACATTTTTACACTGCTTTTATCAGTTTTTATCTTAAAAACATTTTTTCAATGCTTTGCCCGAACTGTTCTCTATCTATAATGTTATCTGAGAGTTTTTAATTTGACTATTTCTTAAAAAGGTAAAAATGCAAAAGCAAATCATAAAACATAAGTTTATGTGCTGTCAAATGATTCTTCAAATGATTCAGTTAGTTTTATCGTCTAGAATGTTTGGATGGTATTACAAAGGAAAATGTCGAATTTACATGAATTTTACTTTTTTTCTGCTGTAAAATTTTTGCGTTAACTTATTTTTTTGTGCTAAAATATGCAAATTTTCTTACTTTAGGTGTTCGAATATACGATAGAAAAAAACGTTCGGAAGAAAAAGGTTGCACTTTTATGATGTTCAATTTTAGTATTTAATCATTTGTTGTAAGCTGTCGATTTATTTTTAAAATGGGCTAAGATTTGGGCATTGGATAGCCTGCGTATAACATCCTTCAGTAAAAACTACAATAAAATTTTTTTTTCTAAATTTGACCCTATCACTAGTATAACAAACAATTTCTGGTGTACTATATGTTTTTATAAAATTAGGCTCATATTTAAATAGATGGAGGTACAGTCTCAACCCATGTATGTCTTTTTTCAATAAGAAATAAGTTTTTTAAGATTCAATTAAAAAAAAACGAAAATTATACGTTTGAAGAAATTTCAAACTATTTACATGAATGAAAAAAATCTTCCTACGGTGTGAATAGGGAGGATCTTCAATTTTTTAATTTTTTACGTTGTAAAACATCGATGATATCTCAGTGTTAAAGGCAGAAAATCGATTTTTTAACGTTTTGATTTTTTCAAGTAATTTTTTCAATTTGAATCGATCAATTGACATCTGAAATATACGTTATGTATTAAAAAAATTGTACTTCGTCAAAATCTTATACTTTTTCTTCGGATATACTTGTGTAAAATGTAGATTAGCAAAGTAGCAAAAAAACCCATAACTCTGATTAAAAATCATTACAATGAGAGGCAAAAAAGTTGTTTACCGAGTTCAAGCCTCATCAGATGAGAACTTGAGTTAGTCTGAAAACTTGACTATTGGTGCATACTCGCAGAAAAAGAACTGTCATAATGAAATTATACAAATACGAGAATCTAATGTATCCTGAAGGAAATTACTACGAAATATCACTAGTAAATAAGTTCTGGAAAAAAAATTGAATGAGTAGTTTTTAGTATTTATACTACAAAAGTATTGAAATTTTAGAAGGACTAGTGGTACAGTTTTTGAGAAGTAAAATTTTTTTCGACAATTTTATTAGTAATTATTTTACAAAATGTTGTACTATCCTTGATCATAATTTATTATAATATTATTTTAATATTTAACATAGTCTTACAGTGACTTCTCAACGTATAATAATTCAAAGTTTGAACGTAGTAGAATATATAGGTTGAATACTATCAGAATATCCATGTTTTGAATATTTTAAAAACTGTTAGAGTATCTGTATTTAGAAAAAAACAGGTAACACTTATTTCATTTTAGAGCATTATTCCTTGATTTTCTAAGAAGTTTGCAATATCTTACAATATGAAATACTTGACGTGATTTTCTAAAAATAGTCACATTAGAAAAATTTGTTCACAAATCTCAATTTTTTTTACAACGATACAGAAATGGACTGTACAATAATAACCCTCTTAAATTACAATTACTTAAAAAAAAAAAAAAAAAAAAAAAAGCATAGTAACGACTGATGTATAAACTACAGTATATTTTCTCGGTAAACATAACTGCAGTGCTTTTTTTAGTAATTTTCATAATTTCTTCGTTTTAATCTACTCTACATTAGTATTTGCCTAGACGATTAGAGTATCTTTCTAGGCCTACAATTAAAAAAAAAAAAAAAAAAACAGAAATGACATTTTTTCAAATATATTTTCATAAGCACCTAACGCAAAAATGTTTAAATTATAAGCCAGCATTCAAACAAAAATTCTCATGACATTAAAAAACAGATATAAACCCAGAAAGCTATACGTTTGATATCACCAAATGCCCACTGAATACAAACAGCGATCATGTCATCAAGAACGAGTGAAATGTCATCCTCTCGTGGAGCTTTTGTAAAAACAAACACGCGCGCAACAAAATAACTCAAATTTCATCTCCCTTTGTCCTACCCCTACTTTTTTTCTTTCTCTACACCGCCAAACAACCATCGCCAATAACACGCTCGACCGCCGAGGCACTCGAGTAAAAAAAATTTTTTTTTTTTCACCGCGAAAAATGGAGCGCGGTATTATGATTTACGATGCTAGGTCTACTTTTAGTTTCACTTTTAGATCAGAAGCCATTTGAAATATTGCACTTATCTAGGGCGTATACATCACTCGCCTATCCATACGCATCTTATTTAAATCAGTAGAAAGCGCGCTCACTACAGGTATACAGGTATACGTCTTGTGCAGACTACCGCCACACATGTAATACACAGACTCGTTTTAATCATCGATGACACTAATGACACGACGAGGAGTAGGTGTGCGACTCGATAAGCGGTCCTGCACTCGCGGAAACGCAGAGTTCCCGAGTAAGTACACGTTGATGTGTGTATACTTTAAAAAAACGAGGCTCGCACCCTCCCGAGTACCGCTACCATACTTATTCGTGTTTCGCCACGCGTTCCGTGCGAGGAGGCAATTGCACGCGGGACGACGTTGTTTTTCCGCGATTTCACGCGTGCCGTCCTTTTTATCGTGCGCCGCCTACTTGCATGCATGATTTCAAAAACGCCAACAGGCCTCGTAACCCGTTTGGGCACATCACTTATTTTTTTCGTGGTGCTTTGGCTCAACTGTATGGTCTGGTGAAAGCCCCAAGTTGGCGTGAGTATAAATTATCCTATTGATGAGTTGGAATAAGTCAGGTTTTTTTTTTCCTTTTTTTTTCGTCAGTCAAAATACGCCGTGTGAGCATAAACATTTCCAAATGCATTAGAGATTACTTTCTACTTGAATTGCACGTACCTGCGCCAGCACACATTTCAGACCGGAATTCTGGATTTATTTACTTTCTGACACACGATACGACCAGTAAGTTTGTATATTTTTTTTGTGTGCATCACAAATTTAATTATAAATTCAGCATCGAAACGGAAAGCACAGCCACTTCAAATTTCGACTGAAAAGAGCGTGCTAGCTAAGTGTCAGCACACTTTTATCGGCGTTGAAAGATATAAGGAGATTGTTCTCTCCGGCTAACTGATGGAGCAGTCAAGAAGTAGGTTGTTGGTATTCCACGCGATTAATTTACGACAAGTTGTAATATCCACCGATTGGTATAGCTGCCGCGGTCGCTTATAAGTACAATCCCACCTTGAAAGATACGTGAAAACAAATTATAAAAATTACGATGCATGCACCGGAAATTCATTACATTACAGTGTTGTCCAGAAATTTTTTACATTTGACAAACTAATTTGTATAAAAAGTAAAAATAACTGGAACTCCAATAAAAATTAGCTTATGTACGACAAGTCCTTACACTGTGGAATTTCACTAGTTTACAGTGGCTACGAGTATTTTTTATTATTAATTAATTTATATTTGTAAAAAAGCACGTATCTGCGCATTGAGTTGGAATCTTGTGTGAAAAAATGTATTAGATCGATTAAAATAGTATACTTTTTTTACGTAAAAAAAAACAGAGATATATTACTATATAATTAGAGACGTGTGACATTTCACTTGAAGAGTACAAATTGTATTTTTTATGTCATACCCGGACTGTAAAATCCATCAAAACATATATTAAGAGCCAATCGTGCGTTACGGGTACCAAGAACACCATAAATCTCGGAAGTGCGCATTTAAGGATGGTTTAGAGTCTCACGAATCTAATCACACGTGACAAAGTGAAAAAAGGATAACCTTATCGCTTTATCGCAGCCTATGTACTCGATGTTTTGTTTACGTTTTACATTGATTTTCTTAGAAATGAACTAAAAATTCCCACAAAATTTCAGTCACATAATCTACGCCAATCCAGTGATGAAAGTGATGAAACTTTGTCTCTACTGTCGATTTCCTTACTTCGACAACTTGTATTCGCTGTGTGAGTTTGTTTACAGGGGATAAGAAAATCGATCGAAGCGCCCATGATGGCGAAAATATTGTTAGCTCTCGTTACACTGAAGCCTAAATTCTATGTACGATTAACTTTTTTCTTCTGGATCTTAAAACGTGACACTATTTTGACCTGTTACATACGTCAAAGTTGAATCGATATAACTGTATTTGATGAAAATATTTGCAATAATACATCCTTGTCAAATATAACTGTATAAATTCTTTTTTTATCTTATCTTCAACTATTACCAGTACTCTTTTAGTCAAAATTATGCTTTGACTTTAAGATTTTAGCGAAATGAGTTGTACGGTTTTTGGCTACTTTACATCCAAAGCTACATGATTTTTCCGAGAGCTCCATCCTGTTTGGAACCTCCAGAGGTGGCTAGCAACAATTTACACAGCGATTATGAATAAGTGTCTCCGCTTGTTTCATACTTGAAGCCAGAAGCTGCACACCCAAAGGTTATGAATTCTTTCCGTAAGTGTGTCAGCATAACATGAATATAATGATATAGATTTTTGAACTCAACTATCTTTCAGCGTCGGTTATGTTACCTTATTGATTATTCATTACATTCATGAAAGAATTTTCGTCCCTTGGATGTACGGGTTGCTTGACTTTTTGTGTATTTACGCCACGATACTCATGTACAGGCACAAATGTTTTTTCAATTTTTTTTTTAAAGATAATGCTTTAGTTTTTTTTAATATATTTTTTTTGTGTAACCACTAATTCACGGGGTGCTTAACAAATTTTTTTCCAACACAAATAATGCATAACAACTTTAATCAATTTTATTTTAAAGCTGAATGTATTTAATGTATTGCACTTATTTAGCACAAATTTTTCTTTAACATTGTATTGTCATTAGTTATAAAAAAAATTTTTATAGCAAAACAAATGCACTTTAATGACAAAAAAAACTTGTTCTTGTGTGTCCGACTACTAATACTTTTGTTGCAGGATCTTTAACAATCGAATGTGAGTTTCTCGTACATTTTATGGTATTTCACATGAAGACGACCAATTTTTACGTAGTTCAGGTTAAAGCTTGTACGTGCATTAAAAAAAAAACACGCTGATCGAGTCTGTCGTAGTTTAATTATTTAGTTTGTGAACAAAATCCATTCAAACTCTTTTCGTCATATCGAATCGTAAGAAAAGTATTCTCACGAGTCTCATGCCAAATCCACTTAATTTTTATACCGATTTGCACACGCATTCGTATACACTTACAGTTGAGATATCTCGATTGATGGCTTTTCTTCAATGTTTTACTTTTTCTCTCGACTTTATAGTTTGTACGCGTGGAGTAACTCAGCTGGAACAAGTTCCAGACGCCGATCTCAAAATAACGACAGCATATCATTTACTTTACTACTCGATCAGATTCTTAGATGGCATATTAAATCATCCATAAAGATCATATTCGAGCTCTGTCGTCGTCATCGCAACTATTTGTACAGTTTACATATTGAGATCCAAGTACACGGATAAATTGAGTAAAAACTGTAAGATCATTTTTATCAGAAAATCACAATCGTCCTAGACGTGCAAAATCGAAATTCCCTCTCTTTGCGACAAGGGGCAAAAAACTCGAGTGAGTCCACACACGCCACTTGGCTCGTGAACTTTTCTTCTTTATCAAGGGACGCAACAGCAGACTCGTCCTCCTTCCTCTCCCTCTGCGCGCGCGTGCCCTTCGAAAAACCTCAGAAGGCGCCGGTCACGATGTAAAAGAAAAATATCCGCAGAGTCACTCGAGCATTAATTAAAGGAAACCCAAAGCTCCCTCTCCCCCTGCCGTTATCATCGTTATGATTCCCACGCAACGCTGGAGATTGCGGCAGCTGAAAATAACGAGGAGAAAAGAGAGAACGGATCGCTACGATGTCTCTGTATGGGTGTACTTGTAAACGTGTACGCCCTTTACGGTGAGCCTAGATGGTATATAAAAAGAGGAGGTACTTGCGAAAGAATAAAGGGGATTCGGCAGTATTTGCCGAGGGAAAAACTATCCGAGTATATACGTACACGTATACTTTTGGTCTGGCGGTTCGATCCGCTTTCCGTCTGCCTCTCGGTCACTTGTATTCGCTCGAGCGTATACGCGTGGAAAGGGAGATTCTTACGGGATTCGAATTTCGCTGGCGAGACTTTGCTCTGTTTGCTTTTACAACTTACTGTGAGAATGAAACTCTTTTTTTTTTTTTTTTTTTTTTTTTTTCTTTGGACCGTTTTTTTTTCTTTACTGTCATGGGTGAGAATATCGCGGGAGGATTGTTGAGTGCTAGCGTTTTTAATTTCTCTCAAAAGTCATGTTCGAATAAGTGGTAAAATGTTTTTCGGATGATTTCCAAGTTTTCCCCTCAGAATTCGACATGTAAGGGTTACAAACAAAAGTTCTCATGCTACATTTTAGATTCTAGATACCTTTATACTATCTTTTTCTCAACTTGGATAGCTTTTCAAAGTATACAAAAATTTTTAGAGGTGTTTTTTTTGTGTGAAACACGCTCAAACTTTTTCTGTAACGTATGTTTAGTTAAACAATTCTTTTTGTAAGGTAAAATATTTTTAGAGAAGAATCATAATAGATATACCTGTCTGCTTTAGCAAGAAATTATAAAAAAAAAAAAAATCATAAATATAAAAATGTAAATTTCATTTTTTGTTTGATGTCAATTAAAAGTTGCTCATCTATTTTTAATACAGATGAGAATAAAAACTTTGTTTATTGAGGACGCAAACATTATCATACATCAAACATTCCTGTGTCTTATTTTATGAAACTGGCCATTCTAAGTTAAGTGTACAAAATCTTTCAGTTGCTCTTGGTTTAAATGTGCTAAACTAAAAGTTATACAATCAAACAACCTGATACCTCGACAGATACTTTAAGTCACAATTTAGACATTGAGTAAAATAATTAATTTGATTAATTAAAATAAGTAAGCTTACAGTCCATTTTTAACCAGATCTATATAAATATTTCCTATAAAAAACATGATGTTGATGAATGTCCAGGTACATAATTGAATCTTATTTCATCTGCCAACTTACGTATATTATTGTAACTTTTTTGAATTATTAGCATTAATAATAATTACATGCAAGGAGTATTACTTTTCATTTATTTTGAAAAATGAAATATCTTACTTTTATAATATAGATATGTCAGTAAAGGAAATGCTAAAATCTGCCACCCGCCACAACATACCCCTCAATATCCCCAGCATGTGCTCCATAGCCCTTAACAAAATAAGACACTATTTGTTTCATTATTCTGTTGTTTGAACCCAATAAAATTGTGGTCGAGCTCTCCCCACAGTACCCCCAATTTCCCTCACAGCCCCACTACCCAACTTTGAGAGGCCCCCCAAAGCCCCTCACAATTTGTTTGCCTCTTTTACTATTCAATACGTCGCATTAGTGATGAAAATGACTCCTATTTTTCTATGCTTTCTATTAGACAAATGAAATCACTTTAAACTCATGAATAATAAGAATGAATGATTTGTGATTTAATTTATTAGTTTTGTATTTAATTAAATTTGTTTTTTAGCGTGTTAGCATTTCAGGAAAACCAAAATTTTGATTTTCACACAAGCCGAAAAAATTTTCCAAGTTGAAGTTAAGTGTTCCGGAAGCGAAGAAGTCTTGGCAGGAGGACAAATCAGGAAATTACATGGCATAAAAGCACCTTTTTATCGTACAAACGAGAGCCGAAAATCGAGATTTTTTAATTTTTACAAACAAAGTCGAATCTCAACACATCTAAAGCCTTTTATTTCCTGTGCTTGTTCAAAATAACGTTACACCTCTTACTTTAACCGTTCACAACTTTCACTGAAAAATGCAACAGAGCAAAAAACAAAGCCACTTTGCGAAAAATATCTCCCGTTATGATGCAAAAAGCAAGTCTTTCATCTCCAACCCTCTAACGGAGAGAGACAGCTATAATTACGGAACCAAGACAAATGTCAACTTGTTATTTTATTACGTCCAATTTCTTTTCTCTAAACAGTTCAATTACCGTGGTCTCCCTTGGCACCCGACGGCTCGTTGAAAAAAAGCAATTCATTTAATTAGGTATCGTCCTCCTACCACCTCGTAAATTACTTTTACGTAAGAGCAATCCCTTTGACACGTCCAGCCATCCTACATCGATATACGCACATATGAACGTAAAACTATACGTATACATCCATTCGTTTATAGGATAGTAGAAAGTACACACATGGGAGGAAAGGGGGTCCTATACGCAAGACGTTCATTGCACGCAATCGAGGCATATACTATACAAAATACCGCGGGGGTCGTATGTGCTAAAAAACTACTCCACATGCATACGTGCTCTAGAATCGACAACTCACGTTTTCCCTTTTCTATCGCGAATGTGAGTGTTTCCAAGTAACGATACGAAGTATGGAAATACAACAATGAGCTTTCACCCGTATACGCGGCTGATGTAGTACACACAGTGGTTCGTTGTAGATAACTAGCAGGCAGAACTATACTCTCCTCCCCTCTCTTACCTTCGTGTGTGTCACTTGGCTGCAGCTTCACACAAAAATTCGCCGCCTAAAAGTAAAGAAAATCGCCACATTAGGTACAACATATGATAATTTTGACAAACCAAGAGTCACATCGTCCACGGGAGCAATAGGGTCATCGTGCATGAAATGCCCTTTTTCTTGTGTAGTTGCTCGTTTACCTACATTGATTATTACACGTAACATTCGCAAAAGAGATCGCTTCATTGAGACCAGCCTTTCAACAAAGTGCATGCATAGAAAGCTTGAACCGAATGATTCTAATGCTACGCGTTTGTGTTGTACAGGGACGAGGGGGTGGGGGGGGGCTAGAATTGGGGCTGTGAGGGAGGGGCGAATCCCCCTCGTATGGTAAAGTATTTGTCTGCTGCCTCTTGTGCTCCGCTTATACTTCTTCCTTCTCAACTCTCCGCGTCCTCCCGCATAATGGATCGTCTCTCTGTCTCTCTCTCTCTTTTGTTTTTGTCTTGTCGATCGGTAACCGCGAAGTGCCACTGCTGCTGGCCCCCTTTGTTTGCTCGTTGTCTTGTTTTGACGTGTTTCTTTGCTCGTATGGGCTACTTGCTGCGGTTATGTGTTGTTCTATCGATGTTAGCTCGATGGGTGTAGGGGTTTTTTTTTCTCAAATTGCCGTACCAATCAAGATTGATTAAACGACCAGTGTGTGTTTCAATGGATCTTACGAGTTTTAAGTTCACGGGTGATATGATGGCTTATTTTGTTTTTATTGGAATTCGTTCTGTGCGTCACCGTATTAATTATAACATTAACTTTCATACGATCAACAATGCGTAATGTATTGATTAAGAAAAAAAAAGTATCGGTTTGATCTAGTTGTTGTCGAGGTTGTTATATAATTTATTCGAGTGTAACATCAATGGGCATAAATTTCGTTGATCCGAGACGAGGAAGTTACGCAGTTTTATTTCCTCGAGGAAGATTATAGATTGATGATATGATTTATTTCGATGTTTGCATGAAATTCAGCTGACGTTGGTGGTCCTACCTGTTTCCCTTGACACGCGTGTGTAGATACTGCTATCGGTAACAAGATGTATTTGTCGATTTTCAACTTTGTGCAAATGGCAAATGGACGATAATATATGACCCGGAAAATACATCTCTAAGGGTATAGCTTTGTCGAGCATTTTGTTTACCAATTCGATGGTCAAGGTATCGGTTTCGAACGAGAATACCCTTCATTCCAACGAAAACATTATTTTTCGTTTCCGCTTGATTTCTTCATCAATTTCTTAAGCTTAATGTTGAATATCAAAATTTATACCTCGTTATCTAAATTACATGGAATATTTATTATTTACGAGTGTAAGATCGAACGATAAGATTGGAAAAAAACAAGTATTACATAAATTCTTACCGGGAATATTTACTGAAAAGTAGTTATCATTTTTAAGTACACTAATTAGTTTTTTTTTTTAATGATTTTGTTGTCACAATCGCTTCTTTTTTTTTTGTACAATAATTTGGTTTGTGCAACTATTTTTAGCTCAATCAATCTTGCATTAGTACCACAGTAAAATATAGTCAATGAAAATGGCACATTACGCAAAATGCTCTTTGACCAGTTACCATGAATCTAAAACTTAAATGACTTCTTCCTATTACGATAGTTTTTTTTTTTATTTACGAAAACGTATACACAAGTAGTGAAGCTTTGATATGATCATCAAGCCAAATTCCAACACGTATTTTAAAAAAAATATGCCAAGAAATCAGTACACTCACAGTTGTTATCAAACCTCTTCAATTTAACATTGGATTGTTGATGTCTCGAATAAGCATCGTTAATTATCATTGGTCGATACACCAATATATTTTGAAAGACATTATTTACGTAACAGAATTTACAAAAACATTCGAAAATTGTAATACACGTAATACCGGAAATTGAAAACTACTTCATCATTAAACGATGTACCAAAAACTTGACATAAATATTATTTCAATCAGAATATCCTCTAAGCCGGCACGTGATATGTTTCTTATCTTTGATACATGAAATAATGTAATGATTTTAACGGTTTCTAATATAATGTTTGCGTAAAAAAAAAATTTTTTGTATAGTAACTAACAAAAAAAAAGTATTTTTAAGTTAAATACGTTGACAATGGCTCGCGATTAGTTTTCATAAAGCTTTAGCCAGTTGTATACTTAAAGTACTTTTTTTACATGTTCTGGTGCAAGTTTTGGATTTTTCTTCCACAATCTAAAGTAAACACTTAATAAATGTCGTGCTACTTTTGTAAACTTTACTTTTTTCGTGATGCTGTATAACTAATGGCTGAAACAAAATTTATGGACGAGAGAAAGTGTTGATTGCTCTCCGTCTCTTATTACATTGGAGTTATGTATAGATTTTGCTGTCGTCAGCCTTATATCCTATAATCTCTTTAGAAATTGATGGATATCCGCATTTGAAAAATATAAAGACAAAAAGAACGCTATCATATCATGCGTAGATTATTCAAACATCACGTTTTTTTTTTTTTTTTAATGAAAGTTCGAAAATAAAACTGTCTGCTCAGCAATTCCTTTAATCAATCCAAGGCTTCCACCCATGTTTTCTTCTTCACTTGCTGTCTTTACTTGTGCTTTCATCTTTCTGAGTCCCTTCATTTTTTTTTGTTTTTTTTTTTTCCGGCCAATGGTCACTAATTAACTCTGACGCGACGTTCATTGCCGCTTTTTCTTTGAAGTTCTTTCGTTTCACCGAGGCGCGCTGTGATCATCATTTTCGAATGAATGCTTTTGTTGTTTTCCACTCGGATGAGTCTGCGATTTTCGGACAAGCTCTCGTGGAGTCTCCTGAAGTCCTGGGACGCATTGATTATCCTTATGCCGATGACACTCGTGTGATCATTTCAGGTGGACCATATCTCATCTGTAACAAAAATTGTTTAAAGACAAATATAGAGCTGAACTTTTAACAATGTATAAATATTATAATTTATAAAACATCCTGCATTTGCCTTTTTCGTGCTCATATTTTAATACATTTTTTGAATAACAACTAGTGTTACGTTCTATCGGTAAAATTGGTTTATGCACTGAGAGAAAAAAATAAAATAAAATTCATAAAGAAATTCGAGCAAATATTACCATTCCGCTCAGTAAATCAAACGCAAGCTGGCGAAAAAAGAAAACAATTATTATTTTTAACAGTAACAGTTATTGTTTAAGCAGTTAAAATTGTGATTCAAAAAGTAAAAAATATGGTTAGAACAGTAAAAATTTCTAAGTGGGAAAGTAAAATTTTAATAACCGGTCCTTTTAAGGGTTACTGTTCCGGTATGGTAATTTTTACTGTTCTAACCATAATTTTAACTATTAAACGTGTAATTGTAACTATTACAAAAATAATCTTTACTGTTAAAAATGATAATTTTTTTCCTTTTTGCCATTTTTCATCCGATTTATTGAGCGGAACAGCAGTTTTTGTTGTAACTTCTCTATAATTATTATTTTTTTCCCTCCATGTATTGAATACTCGTAATACATAGTATGTCTATCATAAATATGCCTATGATCAACAAAAAAAGATACAAAAGCCCCCTTGGCTCGGCTCCCAAAACTGTATCTTATCGCTCAAAGGTATAAATATATTTATACGAGCAAGTTACAACTTGAAACCCCGCGTGACAAGCTTTTGTCAACAAACAATTTTACACGCTTACATCGGAAAATTATAGTCGCAAGCACAGCCACAAATCATCGGCTCTTTTTTAGGTTTCTAAGCTAGTGTACTCGTTGCGAGTAAGCGACTATACGTCCAAAAAAAAACCTGCCATACGCAGCCACGTGCCCATGGCGAGCTGGACGCATCAATCCGGTTACTGTGCAGTAAAAAAACGCCTCCTAAGAGGAGCTTAACCCGATTTTCAATTTCCAGTTTGTAGACTCTCGGTACGTATAGGTACGGCAAAGAGAAAAGAGCTTCTTTCTCGATGGGTCGCACTCGGCAACTCACCAGCTGATACGCCTGCTGAAAAGTTTTGCGCTCTCAAAATCGGATTGGCTCGTCAACGACGAGCGATTGCTCGAGCGCCTTCATGCGTGTATAAAGTCATTAGAAGCGAATTTGTACGGCGTCGGGCAACGGCCTCTTGCGCGCTCGCTTCGGCGTATCGATGATTGAGACGCCTGTGTATACCACAGCGCATGTACCCATACGTCAAAGTATATATATAGGTACAGCAATTGCCTTTTTTTTCCTTCTCCTGTTTTCGCACGCGAACTACAGTTAAACGCCTCCTCTTCCTCCTCGCCACGCGTGTGCAGTGCAGTCGTTAAAGCCGCGCTAGGAAACCGTACACCTACTTGGGCAGTCCCTTACGGTGGCTTATCGCTTCCTGGTCATCGCCGCGAGTTGCTTAGCTCGTGTATGCGCATGCTGCTGTTGACAATTGTCAGCGGGACGAGGATGCGACGACGGCGGGCGAGAGGAACGCGGAGAGGAGTGACTCTCATCGAGAGTAAGAGTGAAGAGGCTCCCGCTATACCGCCGAGATGTGTCTGTAGGTCGCCGTTCCTTCCGCGTATTTTAATTTTATGGTTTCTCCATTTAGTGGGATGGCCTCATGTTTACGGAAATTACCTGCTGATGTTTTGAATTCAATGAGTGTATTTAAATGATGTGGTTTAATTATCAAACACCTTTTGAATATTAATTTTTAATATACTCTTTGATCTTTCCAGGTAAAGCTACTGTGGTTATCTAATTATTAGTTCACTAATTTGTCTATTTATCTATTCATTTATTCATTACGTAGAATCGTAATGAATTTTGATAATCTAATAATGTATATATGATGCAACACGTTAGGGCAATTCTTATGGTTTTGTCACGAACCCATTGATGCTTCTTTAAAAAATGCTATACTCATAGTTTAATTTAAAAAATTCATGTTTCAAATGTAATTATAACGTATTTTGCACTGAAAATCAATTTCTAATATCTCTTAAAATTAATCTCGTTCAAAGAAATTGTATTTTATTTATAAAAATAATAAATTCAAACAAGAAAATATTTTTGATTTATTTCAAATGAATATCTACTTTGTGGTACTATTCTAGGAAATAGTTATTTTCTTGGTTCTGAAAATTTTTTTTTCCTCAGTATGCATTAATCTGCTTGTACATTTTACAAATATGCAGTAATTTCATGATATTATTTACATCTGATTTAACCTCTTAATAAGAATGACAGAATTAATGGTAATTAGATTTTTAGTGATTTTCCGATTCATTAACAAAGTTACAACTTTTAAAATGGGATCTTCTAGAAAATCCTTTACTTTTTTTATTCGTTTTACACAGAACTTTCAGATGAACAAAAGTTTTTTTCGACTCTAGACCAAGGCTTTAAAAATGGATAAATTGAGGAATTTATTTGTTTTTCCAGTAATTTTTTATGAATTCATATCTCAACACTAATATAACTTGAGGATGTTTTAGTCTGGTTGAATTAAAATAATATTGCTCGATGATAATTCCTTAACGATTTGGTGGATAAAAAATTGTACTGCTTTGCATAGGAAAAAAAACGAATAAAATCCAAAAAAAGCAAAATATCAGTGTATTTATCTAGAAACTTTATGTGAAGCATTTCTGAAAAACTCTCTTTGAAAATTTTGTCCTCATAGTACATTCGATCGGTAAACCGCATATACTCCAACTGTAAGCTCAAATTGTCACTGTTTTGAAAAATGTACAATAAAGTACATGTTCGTATAGTATGCATACTCTGCCTGTATTCTTCGAAACCCGACTTTTACAACATCAATTCAAAAACTCGACGAGACACGCAAAATCGACACTCGTGTGAACGAAATAAAAAAAAAACGAATAAATAAACCCGAAGCCAAAAAAGAGTAACAGTGAATTGGATAATCGGCCCACTCGACTTACAGTGTATACGTCTGATTGATAAATCGCATGTACTTATCTCGTTGATACCCAGCCGTGCGAGCTTTGCCATTTGTGCCTTGAACCCGCAAGAAAAAAAACAAAAAAAATTATAAAAATCCGAAGTAGTACCTAACACACAACAGAATAATAGATCGAGTTGACGCAGCCACCCGCGCGAACAATAACAAAGCGTCCACACACGTGCACTTTGGCCTGTATAAATGTGAACTCACATATGTGTATCATGTGCTCTCCCCCCCTCCGCCGTTTTATTGATGCAATCAGGTAACTACATTCGAGGTTGTATTTAGATATACGCGGATATCTATACTCTGACGATCGAGTTTACATTTCCACAGCCGTGAGATTTGATCTACACTGACCACTTGTATGGCTAAGTATATGTTTGGATAAGTACGTGTACGTATAATTTGTAGTGCGAGTCATTGGATCGATGGAACGACAATAGTGATATATAGCACAAGCACGCGGACAATGTGAGATGATTGGAGATTCGTAGCTGGGGCAGTCGTTTCAGAATACTCGACTAATTGATTTAATTGGATGAGAAAAAGTATTGTCATTTGTAAAATTGTTGGTTTCTCACAAGAATGATGCTTTGTTACGTGTGGGTTATTCGCCGAAGAAAAAATGATCAAAATTGGACAAGTATAGTTCACATGTCTTTTTAATTTTGGGATCATAGTTCAGTGTTCCTTATGATGATTAAAATTTTGTAATTATTGTTAAAGCTTACTTTTTTTATGTATGACTTAGTGTGAGACGCAAAATAATTATTAACGTCTTAATGTATGAAACAAAAATTTCAAAGTAAGATTAGTTCCAGGATGTAGACTTATATGAACCTAAAGATTCTTTGAGTAATACATCGTGTATAATGTACAAGCAATACATTAGTCATTTGTAAATATTAAATTTACAACAGCAACACCACACAAAAACCTTTATGAATATGAATTTAGTTCATGATATAACACACAGAATCCAGATAGCAAAATCTTGATCAATTTATTACTTAAATGTTAATGAAAAAGAACTATAAATTTTTCTGGAACTTAACGACTTCTCTTTCATTAATACTATTCTTACGATTAATCACGCTAACATATATCTATTCTACATGTTTATTCTAATGCCTTTTTTCATGTTGTTTCTCTGGCTTATATTTTAACATCCTTTCGCCAAACTGATATTTGTTGTTGTTTACATATTTTGAAGTTACAGAATCCACAATAATTGTTCTTTTGTATTCGTAGATTCATACCGAAAGGTGTAATCATATCATAAAAAAATTTCTGTTATGAAGAAAAAAACTTTGCAATTTAATAATATCAGTTTAAAAAAAGATGGTTTTAAAACTGTTCCAAATATAATTAAAAAAAAGATTTAGCAACGTAACGAAATTTAGTAAGGACTCTACACCAACCCTCAAAAATACATGAGAGTTGCTTACTAATTTATTGAAAATGTTAGGACAGTAAAAGCCATCAGTTTGAATATGAAATTGTTAAAATATTAGACAAAAAAAAATAACAAATTTATTCTGCAATTATACGTATCAACATGACTTGAAATAATATTAATAAGAAAAAAGACATCCAAAGTTTCAGTAAAATTTACAATTAAATTATCCTACAATCTAACTGAAATTCCCATTAAGATTTCGCTGTCTGTTAATTATGCATGTATATTCAGACGAATGTACAAATGTCTTGTGAGAGAGTAGTAAGCTTTTATCTAGAGGTTCCAATCCTTTTAATAAAAAGTCAATGTTCCCAGAAGGTTCTAAAGGGCACCTTTTTGCCAGCTGAAATATATTTTTTAATTAGCATAGCTGTTAATTATTATAATTTTTTTTTTTTTTTTGTTTTTTTTTTTTTTTTTTTAACCCCTTCATATAAAAACCTTAATCAATACAATGATCTCGTAAAATTCATCAGTCATTAATTAAGAATTATTTTTATTAATCATTATTGCTTGATATTTGTTATACAAATACATCTTGGAATCGTTTAAACTTGCATGAAACATTCTCCCGAGTTCTCATTTAATTTGTTTTAGAAAAATATAAATAAATACTTTCATCCACAGAATCACTTTGGGAGAAATATATACGTTAACATATTTATATACATACTTCAATATTGCCATCATGCGGAAACTACAAAAAGAGTACAATTGAAAAAGTTTTATCAGCGAGAAAAAAAAATGAAATCAAACGATGCCTGCAAACATAAAATAACGATCAAAGGCAATTTTCAATAGCTAGTTTTAAACTGAAATTATCACCCCAAGTTATATCAAGTCCGCACGAAAGCTCTGTAGCTTCTACTTGTATTACATGTAGCGCATTTCTTGAAAAATATAACTTCCGTTTAAGCTCCGTTTATAGAATCGCCGGTGTAGTAAACCGGCTGCTTCCTCGGCACGTCATAAAATTTAATTACGCTGCAGTTCTGTGTGATGTACACGCAAATAAGCGCCTTTTTCGATGCCAAAACGTGTAGGGTACACTGATGTTGTTCAGGTATGTAATATGGCACGTCGATTTTTTTCGTTTCCAAAACTCGCGTAAGTGCGTCCTTCCGCGTGAAACTCGTCAATTTGATCAAAATCCTTGAGAAAAAGGGAAAAAGCGGGAAAAAGTATGAAAAAAATGTAATATCGGCCATTAGTAATAGTATATCTCGACAACTAAGGTACACCGTGTAAGACAAAACTAATAAACTCGCACGCAGAACTTACACAGGAACAGGAGGCGGAAAATTGTGTACAACATGGTATAAGGATGCTCACAAGTGCCGAGGCATGCGAGCCCGCGCTTTGATGGTCACGCTCCAAAACTGTCTTATTACATCAATCTGATTACCGCTACCGGCGGCACACACTGCACCGCGCATCATAAACTCTTTTCTCCTCCTTTGCTCGCCACATACAGTATACAGTGCTCGTACGCCGTAATACGCTTGTCCGTAATACTTACTCTCTCGCGCGATGTACCTATACACCGAAGTGCAGTGCAAGTGCGCATCGGAAGGAAACTCTCTCTCTCTCTCCCCACCGTGTGCATAAATACATGTACTTACATATTGTTGCTGTACGTGTGTTGTATAACTTGCACCACGCACCAGTACGTAGTATATCGTTTTCGCTTTAGAAATCGCGTCTATGCACACACATGATTTATACTCACCTTATATAGCGAAGCTGCCTCCGCAAGTGTACGTATATATTATATGCTCGATTATCAGCAGCTGTGTAAAAGGGTATGCGTGTAATTTGCTCTCGAGGAAATTAAATGGACATACATTTCTATTCTCCGTTATCCTTCTTTCACTAGCTTCGTGTATACATACTTACCAAATGTCTATAAGATACGCCACTTATACACTTTGGGTGCGCGTAATTCCAGCTGGTGCTTTTTTTCAAACTGGGCTAATTGGAGTGTCGGCTCGAATTAACGACGGCTTCTTGCGAGAGCCCTGCAATAATAATAGTGATACTGATGTGAGGATGGGTGGGCTTTTCTTTTCGCTAATTTGCTCGTTTGCCCCGACTTTGACGCCAAGTGGTTTTCAAACGAGAGGCATGGAAGTATTATAGGTATATCATTGTTTGCCATCTGATAATTTCAACAAATCGTTCCCCTCTCGTTACGTCAAGCTTTCATTCTGGATGCGATTTTCCTAACGCGTAACTCTCGCTATGCTTGTTGTATACTGTCGTTTTTTTTCTGCTTTCGACGTCACGAAGCTGAATTGGCGAAGGAGGAGAACAAGGGAGGAAGAAGTCGTTGAAAGAGGAAAACAGTTGTTAAACTCCTCTTGCGGAAATGGGCGGTCGGCGATCACTCTGACCGTAAAAAGTGTAGCTTATACGTGTGCTAAGCCGCAGATTTCCAGATTCACTGAGATCTTTGGCACTCATTAAATGATCTTTCGTTTTCTTTTTGTTTCAACTCCATATGAGACGGCAATACTAATTGTAATGAGTCTAATGTACTATGTTCCAATATACATAGTAATAAACAGAACAATGGCTACTATACTCCATCATGATAAAAGTGTTTTTTTTTTCTTTGCATCACTTTCAATAAAAAGTTTCTCATTACAGCTGAAAACGTTCAATCATCATTTATGAGAGCAGTGATCAAAAATTAAAATTCTATTTCGAAAGCGCGAAAATTTCGTTTTTTAAAATTTCACTGCGCTCCGTACGTCGTAAACCTCGCAAGAAAAAAAGCACCGTGGAATAAAATGATCGGGCAGTGGATGCACGCTCTGTTTCTGCGTTTTAATTGGTTCGCCTTTCATTGATGCGTACGCCTACATGCATAGTGTCCGTACGTGTACAGGCACGTGTGTATTGAGTGAGGGGTGCACATAGCAAGTTTGTTACCCCAAAACTCTGGTTCGATACGACTTTTTTTGTAGTGAGGCTGAACTGGTTTTGGGTAATGTTAAAGGTTTTGGGTTTATGGACTCTCATCTAATGAAAAATTTCTACTTTACTTGAAAATGGAAAGTAACGTGCAACTAAATATATGCGTTATTCATGCCATCCACAGTATGTAAAACCTAACAAATACCATCTTACTAACATGTTGCATGAACACACAAAAGATTTTCAATTTGAAATGCATAAAAACGTCTTGAACTGATTAGTTTGATCTTAGCGTTCACCAAGCCCTAGTTTATAAGTAAGAGCACTATACAGACCATTGAATTTTGAAAAGAAGAAGTTGCCTGTTGACTCAGACCTGCACCATTTGATGCTTCGTTGTCAATTAAGGCAAGAAGATTATCTTTCCTTTTTTGCATTTTTCACGTATGTGCCATTCTTGTTTCTCATCTCTTTAACTAATTGTGAGATCAATTATTCGATTCAGTTTGTTTTTCAAGTGTTGAGAGGTAATATTCGATCAAATTCAAGGTGTCGTTAAGGATCTGCTAAAAGAGTTATTGATTTGCTTGTTCACTCGTGATGGAAAGCTTATGGAAAAATGTAATGTCTTCTATTTTGATGAATTATTTTAAGACATTTAATCGTGTAATAGAAGCCTTTTCATATGCTGTAGAAATATGTATATATATGAACGTAAGGATCTTCGATGGCTTAGTGGTTGGCAAGCTAGTCTCCTAGGGATTTTTCTCTCGAAATTCATCGATGGGATGGGTGTCCAAGAATTCGGAAAACCACTTATTCGATTTTTGAAACGAATAGTAGATTTTTTTGGATGAAGTCTGGGCCTCCAGGGACTTCTTTTACAAAGAGAAAGCAACACTTGGCTTGCCTGGGATTTAGGATCTGTAAAAAATCAGCAATCGGTATACGTAAAATTCGCATACTAGTATTACATCAATAACACAAATCTTGTTTTGTCATGTTTCAGTTTAAATAGGATTTATCCCTCCAAATAAAATTAATTCAACATGACTACTATTGATGTTTGTGTACACAGCTTGTTTGATATCTGCAATGACATCTCAACGGTTTTCTTACATAGAACAACCATAAAATCAATATTTTACTGTCAAGATACTAAATTTGTGACTTTTTTTTTAAACAATGTTTATAGTATCAATCTTTCTTTCTACGTGCTTATTAGCTACGTGCTACTTGCTAAATCTAAGTCTAATGCTGTAATAGTTTCAGAATTCAAAAATTATTCCAAAGAAAAGCTCAAAAACCTTAATTTTTATAACCTGAATCTCGTAACGCAATGTTTTTTACACTGTTACGGCCAAGCCAAGCACTTTCCGAATGCGGCGGTTTTTAAATAATTTGTTTGGAAAATTATGGCGAAAAACTGGCTTATAGAAGTAAACTTATAACTCAAAAGTTTTGAAAAGGTGTTAACTCGTCGCAGTTTGAGGCGTATGTGCTGTTGAGTCACTCACGAGTAGTGAATATACACGTTCTAACGTACACGCTTATACTCCAGAAAGTGTCCAAACTTATAAAAACATGTATACAAAGGTGACTATCTACAGGTGATTGAACTCCAAGAGTCTCAGTATGACAACAAGTATCGATACGAAGCAACCATCGAATTTAAAATACAGACTGGTTCGAACACAAAGATGATACATGTATATTTATATTATGTACAAGTAAATACAAAAGTAAAAGTGTTAATGTCTGATAAACTTATAAAATCTAAATAAAAGTATACAGAAAAAATAGAAATTTCAAGGCTCACGTTTTGCGCGGGGGAAAACATACACCTTAACACGTATAAGATCAATTGTTCAACCCCTTTCAAGCTCGTATAGGGACCGCCATCACCACATGTTTGATCGCTTCAAACATCATTCGTACGTTGTAGGCAGTTGACCCAAACTGACATTATAAATCATCTTTGATTGAGCTAGCCGCAACAGCAGCTTGCAACTCAATTTCTCGTTTCCTACCAGATGTCCCTCCACCTGTTCTCACCTTTCGTTACACACTTATCCGAACGCGCATATATTCCACATATTATCCAGGGATACAAAACTACAAGCCTCTCTAAGATCAATCTTTCCGCTAATGGCCGCAATCGCGCATCAAGAAAAAAAAGATAAAAAAAATGAGTTCGCACAATACGATTTCCTCTGGTATATCCTGGGTGCTTAACCTGCCGCAGGAGACATAATCGAGACATAATTACCTCGTTCGCTGCTACTATACACGAGACAAATCGTCGACGCCGACTGGCAAGCGATTGCACCGACGAGTGGCGGACGCTTGTCTTTCTATATCTG
Source organism: Copidosoma floridanum (assembly GCF_036245765.1). Classification (NCBI taxonomy): domain Eukaryota; kingdom Metazoa; phylum Arthropoda; class Insecta; order Hymenoptera; family Encyrtidae; genus Copidosoma; species Copidosoma floridanum. The sequence goes on along the minus strand of NW_028321907.1, from coordinate 18,590,305 downwards.
TTGAAGCTGCGCGAGAGAATCGAGCGAGGGACATCCGCTCGCGTGTCATAATTCACTTGAGTGGATGCACCGAGTATTCAAATAGCGCATACCCACATGCCCATATGTCATCAACATTAGAGACATACAGATATATTACGTACCAATGGGGTTGAAACCCACTGCTCTCTTCGCTTGTCAACTCCTTTCTTTTTTTTATAAAAGTTTACGGTGTAAGCCGTACATTCAGAAAATTCATGTCTACTAAGTCGAATGAACAATGTGTTTTTATTTCAATCTTCACTCTTTTTATTCAATTATACCAACATAACTGCTGTTTGGGTACACTGTACCGTCCTCAGATGTGAAGGGTTTAAAATTGAATGACATTTTACTTTACAGTATTACCACATACTATACATAAAGGTATACAGAATCAGTAGTAACAACTATTGTTTGAACACTACTACGGGCTCAATAGCTAAGTTTTAGCAATAAAAGCTTTTTTCTTCTATACATTTAAAAAATGATCGACGTGTTTAGTGTACAATTTATAGCACGAACCACATCTGCAAGCTACATTCACCTCATTTTTGAAATTTTTTATTTTACTTTTGTTACTTACAATAAATGTATGTAAATTTTGAGTTGTTGTTTCGAGTATTTTTACCATTCTACGTAAAATCTTTCCAAAAAACATACATAAATGATAATAATTTTTTTGCTATAAAAAAAAAGACTCCGACAAATGTCATTTTACACTTATAATTCTGCGCACTACTTAATTTATGAATTAGTGTCGTCATCGCCATTATTTTTAGTAATCTGTTTATTTATTTATTCATACAATTTACATAAGAGATTAGTGGTATTGTGTATTGTAAAATCTGGTTTTTGCAAAGTACTGGATTGTTAGCTTTTTTGTGCTCTCTTTGTAATAATGTTTGTTATGGTTGAAGAAAAACAAGGTTATTCGCATTACTTCGGACAGAAGTCAATCAAAATGATATAAATCTTATTTTCTTCATTCTGAAAATAATGGTTTTTATGTTACGTCCCAGTGTAGCTACCACAAATTTTCCGTTACAAGACACACGTTTCAAATTTTCATGCTTTACATTAAAACATATACCCGAACAAAATTTTGTTGTGCATAACAAGCAAACAACCTAATGTTTTGAATCAACTGTAAAACCAAGTTTAATAAAGTATTGCAAGTAAAAATTTGAAAGGCACATTGGAAAAATCTTCTTTAAATGGGATGCCCGACTACTTGTCCCATCGTGTCCTGGTCCATGATCGTTTCTGTCATTTTAAACAAAGGTAGGTATCTCGCTGCTGTAAAGAAAGAAATTCATCTTCAAAACTAAAAAGTTTCCAATCGATAACAAAAGCGCAAGCTACATTTTCAAACTGTTTTTTATTCATTATAACTCTGTTGTTCGATGTAAATTCGAAGCGAAGTATGTCCTGTACTGATTCTGTTCCAGTATAGGGTATTTCACCTTACGTATCCATACACATACATTTACATGCACGCGGGTGTACGTATATGCACGGTACTGCTCCCCTCGTTCGTTTTGCTCGTTTCTTCTCGCAAGCAGCAAGCTTCTTTTTTCTTCGCTACCTCGGCTTAATTAATTTGCAGCGAGGCTCTTGTCTGCATGTAATTCGTTGTTACCGGCGCATATATCGAGCCGATTCGCCTGCCGCTTCAGAGAGGATGTAGTTTGACTAATTTGTGCTTGTGTTGTTACGTTGGCATGACTCTCCCCTACGCCACTTCGCTCTCTCGTTAGGGTTTTGAGAGGCTTTCCTTTCCTCCCCTTCTTCACTCGCATCTTTTTCCATTGATTGGATCGAGCTTTTACATTTGAATCCGATGCTTGACAGTGATCTGGCTCATGAATATTTTAGTATATGAACATTTTGCAGTTGGACAATAAACAAAAGTACATGAAATAGCGATTAACGTAATATATTTTGCGTCAATAATATACGCACGTCAATTTGATTACCTCTGCAGACTGAAATTTTATAGTGGTTTACTAACTCAATCGATTGAATTAAAACAAAGTACTGATAAAACTTACGTGTTACGATTTTGCAAGTAGCCTGTATACTGTATTTTTGTATGTTAAAAATACAGAATTTCAATGTGGTAAGTGTGAGTTTATGAGGTGTCAAATTCATTTGTACAAGTGTTTAGGTAGTTTACACGTTTTCAAAATAGGGTGATAATTATCATGAAACAGTTGAGAGAATCATTTCTAAAATAGTTTGTTACGTGAAACCTGAATCCAAAATGTGCTTGAAAAATGGCATTTGAGTTGTATAAAAGACAACCAATTTTTTAATTATTTTTTCCAATATTTGTATTAGATGCTACTTCTCTTTCTCTTCAAAACAGAGTAGTTTAAAAAGTTCCTTGAGGCTTTTTAGTAAAATAGAAAATATAAGCTGTTAAATGCATTCGTTGCATTTAACGTAATTTGATCTAAAATTGGGCTTTTATAAATCGTGATTTTTGACAAATTTCTACGTGATTCTTGAATTCAAAATGCATTGCTTAATGTTTTGTGTGCGTGGGATTATCTTAACAATGCAAAAAAAAATGAATACAGTATCAAATAATTGTTCTGAATATACTTTAAGTATTTTTTTCAAGGTACAATACAAAATGGTACTTTGATTATAATCTGAACGGTGATGTCCCATCTCATGGTGGGTGCTACATAATAATTTTTTTAATCTCCTATTACTGTATTCTCATAGCTTTCACTTTTCATTCCTAAGAGTGTATCTAAAGATTCCATCTAGATAGATATAAAGATTACATGATAAATGACGGCAAGTCTACAAAAATTTTCTAAATAAATTAATGATAAACGAACGCTAAATATCATTACGCCAGTACTTAAAAAAACGGTAAAAAATATTTATAAGAGAAACGATACTTAAAAACTTGCTTGTCAAAATTAAACTAACTTTTGGATGAACTTTAAATTAATTAACGAAATAAAAATAAAAAGAGGTAAAACATATCAACAGCCACCTGTTGAACAATAACTTAGCACTGAAAGAACAAGCAAAGAAAGTTGGCCGGATTTTTTAAGCCTAATGGCATTCAGAAAGTCAAAGTTCTCTCGAAGAAAATCTTCTCTACAACGACTCACACTGCATGTCTCAGAGAACTAAGCTTTAGATGTGACCACAAAGTGTAGTACAGGTACACAGATACGTAAATAGCTACTGTCTCCCAGTTGACTTTACTTATGCGCTGCTCGCGCTATTTCCCATAATCGGTCTGTCCCGCACTGCTCGCTTCTACACATCCTTTTACAATATTGTTCCTTCTTTTTCTCTCTTTTCTTTCTCCATCCATGCACCTCGAAGTTGTTTGAAAATGAGCGCGTTGAAGTATGCGAGCGGCATTTATCACGCGTAGATGAGCACGTCGACGCTACAATGTATTACACAGTCGTGTGGGTGTGCTTTTTATGCATGGACTGAACACTAAAGAAAGGGATTGGTCGCGGAAAACAATGGTGCACATGATTGAGCTCACTTTGCTGTACGACTGCTGCTACTGCAGTCACTGATAACAAACTATATGGTGACGTTTCCAGGGCATGGCTCACTGATGAATGCATTGTGGATATCACATGTACGATGATCAAAGGCAATATAGCATTTTTTATTACTACAATTTTTTTTACGTTATTTTATGGTGTTGACAGAAATAGTGGCATTTTAATTTTTAAATGCAACCCCCCCCCCCAAATTCAATGGTTGCAGTAAAGAAAAATTAGCTCTTATGTATTACAATATAGATATGTTATGCACAGCTGCAGGAGAATGATTTAGTTAGCAAGATAAAATCCAATTTAATGGATCAGAGCACCTGGAAGATACGTCGGTGGAGGGGGGGGAGTACATTTTGAAGCGTTGGTGAAAATTACAAAGCCATTTAAAAAATCGTAAAAAATCCCAATTAACCTTAATTCTTTTAAAAACTTTCTATTGTCTTTAAGAATGTTGCATTTGTTTATAACGTAGTAGACGGTCACATAAAATTAAATTGTGTTATTCTTGACTACAGTTTTTAAATGTGTGTGCTGAATTAAAGATATTATTGGCCACGAAAACATAAAAAAACACTTTTTAAAGTAATTTTTACTCTTTGTACTGTAAAAGTTACTGTCCAACATGGTAAACACTGGTTTGCTATAAGTTAAAGCCCCCAATTAATGGAGCATACCGGATCACTATTTTAGCTCAGCAATTTTAATTATTTTTTTTCTCAGTGAATTTTTTTTTCAGCAAAATACTTTTTTTTTTTTTTTTTTTTTTTTATATCGGGTTACCGCGACAGCCTATTGGCCCAGTCGCCAGGGCCACCCACTCACCACCTATGTGTGGGGGTGTATTGCCACACCCATTAAAATCCTCTCTTTTTAATTTATACCATACAAATCATACCATGGGCACAGTGGAAGTATCTCCGGTGTAACACACCTTGTCAGTTAAGCTGACACTCTCTGCACCGGGGGGAAGTGCATCGGGTCAACTCGCCACTGTGTAGCCTGGGTCCGAAGCATCGGATCCAGGCTAATTAGCATCCCCGGAGAAGCCCCATGTTTCAGGGGCCACTCCTCGCCGGTAAGGCCGGCGATCCCTGCCTGGCATCGGGCCGGCTAATCCCTACCTATTAGGCCCTAACACTGTTTCGCATTCACCCAGGCCCGAAGACCTGTGGAGCAAGGAAAAAACCCTGGAATTACTCTGAAGGAAAATTCCACGGAAAAACCCGCCCCGAAACAGCCGGGGTTACATAGGAACTTTTTCCGGTGAAAACAGTTTTTTGAAAAAATCTGCACTCACCGGGAATCGAACCCACGACCCCTAGAACAGCGTTGTATCAGTAGCAAGCACGCTTACCACTGAGCCAACGCCGCTCTTTCAGCAAAATACTTATACCATGCTATTTTTTCTTTTGTTTTAACAGATTAATAAATGCAACCTTGTAAACATGAAAAAAATCAAAAATCGATTTTATGCTTAATGTTTAATTTTTTATATTGCATATTTTTTTAATCTTGCTCTCGCTTATCTAATGATTGTTATTGAATAGCCTCGAGTGAAACTTTCAGTGACATCCAATGTCTTTTATGTTTAACTAGTATAGTCATTTCATGATTTCAAACAAATTTAAGTTACTTTTCTTCAAACTTGTTTCACATGCATAAATTTTTTAGTTGTTTAACGTTTTGATACCATCTTAATAATTTACATTAAATTATGATGTGATTAAACTGTTAAAATATTCTAAAAAGATTGATCAAATTATTAATTAAATGCTTAAAGACCCGAAAAAATTTGTTAAAAATAAATATTTGATGAGAAATTAAAAATATGGTGACCTACTTGGTACGGTATAAAAGTAACCGTTTTAGGTGATCTTGGTATCAAATAAAATGTGTTGATACAGTCTGAATTCTACAACTAAGGTGTCAAAGATTTTATCACAATTTATGATTGAGTTTCAGTGGTGCGATTACCAAGTGTGTTTCTAAAAATAAAAAAAAATTCTTTTTATAACGACAATATGAAAAACACCAAAAGTGGATCATCACACAGATTGTAACACTAGCCTTCGAGTTTAGGGTACGATCAGTATAAAGTGCTGTCATGAAAGTCCCACAGCATTTCTCCAAAACGTTTTTCAAACGATACCATCTCGTAAAATCATTCAAGTGTTACGATATTTTTTGTACACCCTGTATAACTTTCTACGTGATTGTCACAATCAGTCATACGCGATCAATTGCAATGATACCTCGCCGCCTAAAAAACAAGCGTACAATATTACGAAAGACAATCACGCAAACCGATTGACCGGAATTGTTGGGGCGTGAAAAAAGATCAGCGAAACCGATAGTTGGTCCCACGTTTCCTGCTCATTCCAATGAACATCCACAAGGAGAAAAGACGCGCGCCGACGTTCTCGGTCTGAATATTTCTCGAAGGAACCTGGAGCAGCCCCTGCCAGACGCTTAATCCGCGGCAGTGAAATCCGTAGAAGAGAGCGAGTCAGTTTGGTATCTGTACGTAGATTCAAGCAATCGATACGTTTTTAAGTGAGTATTGCAGCTTCACTTTTTTTGGAAAAAGCATTGGGATTGATTTTATTTTAATTTTTTTTTTTTTTTTTTCATACGAAAAAATTAGGTAAATATAGGGTGACAGTTCTCAAAAACTTATCAAGTTTAAAACATGTCTGTAGAAGTACAATTTCATCGATAACAGTTCTTAATTCATTTAACTGTTTTACTATAGTCAGATTAGACGTTTGGTTTTATAGAGCAATTTTCAACAGTGATATAGTAGCTAATATGACTAATTATTGATGTTTCGTGTTGACAAACGTAATAACTAATTAGTTTTAATTTTGATATTTTTTTTCGTTGGCCGTGATAGTACAGTAGTTTCAAGTTAACGTTTTTGATGCTAAAGAATTAGATCGTCTCTAATAATTTGGAAGACATTGCGTGTAAAGTAATATATTTCTATCTGTATGTATGTAATTGGTTGACAATACATCTGAAAGCGGTTTTTCACCATGCCGATGTTGATGTAGACTATACATAGATTAACACAAAAATGTAGAGCCAAATAAAGTTGTTTATTAAAATATAGCTGTAAATTAAAAAAAAAAATGTTTTTTCAACTCAAGAGTCAGATGATAAGGACGAATGATAGACACCGAACAAGTTACTGTAGTATAACAATGAGCCGTAATTATTAATTTATGATTTTTTCACATCACTTTTGCTACTTTTATCCTACAGTAGGCATCTGCAATGCGGTATTTGTTTATCTCTTTTAAATGTACTTTAAAGTATTACAGAGTATTAAAAAATTGCCTGTATGCTCACAACACTTTTCTCCAACTTTCGTCTGGAGCTCAATCCGAAGGATGATGTTACATGTTATGTGACGTTCGTCTCTTGCCTAGTTGTCAAAGTTATCCAATAACGTTAGAGCGCCAGCCGTGCCCGGATCTCCCCCACATTTTTATTTAGGGTCCACTAGCGAGTTCAAGTGCGCGAGCAGTGGAAGAGGCACTCTCGCGTTATTCGATTCGCTGCTGCGGGCGCGTCAGCATCTCTCCAAAGACGACGACGCCCGAGTCGTCATGCCTCGGGTAACGTTTATGCGCGCCGGAAGTCTTTGAAAGGGCTCCCCCTTTTTTCCTCTTTCTCCTCCACGTTTCGCTTGTTTCAAAAATTTTAAAATATCACGTGCATGCTGTGTAAATTTTGAAGTTTAACTACAGTTATAATAGATACATGCATGGGCCTCGCGTGATCCAAATTATTACGACTGCTTTTACAATTACTTGTATAATATTTTATTTAACACACTGTACTCTACATTCAACAAAAACAAAATTTTTCTTATATTATTTCACTCATTGTACCGTTCTTATAGATGTACTTGTTATATCTTACCTATACAATCCATGTAAGTGTATTTCAAAAAGTAACTGTTAACGTAAACGCTAAAATATAAATGTCTTTAATAATATATAGATTTATATGAAGTGATTATTTTAAAAATCTTCTTACAATAAAACAAACAAAGTATCATGTTTCAAAGTCATTACAAAATAACTTAATGTAAGCACCAATTTTATATAGCTTGGTTTTTATTTACCATCAAATACAGTTATACTTTAAATAAAATTATTATACATCGTTACATTAAATATTGGATACAGTCTTTTGTGTTGTTACCAATATTATTATTTATTACAAATTAATATTATATATTACAAATATTAATGTTACATATTTTGTGTTATTCCTTTTCTCAACACAATTTTTGGCATACTAAAAAGATATGAGGTCAGTCAATCTTTCAAAAAAGAGGTACAATTATCTCTGTACAACATGAAAAAATTATAAGCTCTAAATCTCTACAACATAATTGTTTCTATCGGCCAAAGTGTGGTATATTACGAATAAATAAAGACTTAAAAATTGCACACAGGATTGTTTCATTCGTTTTTAAAAACATTTTTATTATGTTGAAAGTCAACATCACAATAAAAATTTTGGAAGCGGTTTTTTGGTCTCGTCTGTTTTTAAACTGTTTTTTTATAAAATTTTGAAGCCGCATAAAAATACACAAGTCCAGTTTGAAATTGCGAGGTTTTCATCTTGACTTTCGTTTGTTTGATTAAGTATTTTTATATGTAGAAACCAAGTTAGAAAATGTTGTGTGTATGAGGTCATACGAGGTATTTCTTCATAAGAAACGGAGATAAATTGGTATTTAAATGCTCAAAATATTGATCAACCAATATAACATTACAAAAATGCTAATAACGTACTAAAATGTGTAAAAATAAATGTAAATGTAATAAACTTTTTAAACCATGATTTTTTCTCTGTACCACCTACTTTTTACTTCGATAGTCACTATATGAATTGAAACCTTAAAATATTTTTTGTATTCTTCATTAGGTAGAACATGAGATAATTGCGAAGCAATCATTTTATTTTTTAAAGTGGAATGCTTCTTCTTAGAATAAAATATTCGATCACCATATTAACGAAAAAAAAAAAATTAAAGTCACAAATACCTCGACAAATACGAAATCACTTTTAATTACAATAAACAACGGATCCAGTTTCATAACCAATTGAAACGTGAGCCCCAAGCTCTTACTTGTATGTATTTGAATTTGGGTGGCTCAATGAAAAATATTTATTTTTATGAGCACGATTGTCAATAGTGTACCCATATGGTATATTGATTGAATTGATTATGATCTCTACGTAGTTTTTATATAAAATCATCATTTTAAATCCTATTTATATACTCCCCCTTAAACTATCAGTCGAAAAATATCTTCAATGGAAAAAAAAAAAAACTAAATAAAAAAAAAAAAAAAAAAAAATGAAGGGAAAAAAGAAAGAAAGAGGACGAAGCTAATGGAAAAGCCAGTAAATTTTCATTAGGGCTCTCGAAAACTCCGGCCGCTCTACACAGCACCCACGCGTCATCACCGCGGAACTTTGCCGGAGAGGAGAAAAACACGCGTACAACCTGTTGGGTACACGTGCCCCGCTCGATCGTCCGAAGACCCGCGCGAGCAGACTGCACTGCAACTAACAGCATCGAATAAATCCATTGCCGTGTGACGGTGAGCCGCCTAAGTATAACGGGGTGTCCTCCTCCTATAGGCTCGACTAGACGCCCATCGCGCGGTTTAAGGCGTCGTCCAGCAGTGCACGATCACTGACGCGTGTCACATGGTAAGTACTATATGGTATAGTGCATCGTGGTGTGGTCGATATATCAGTCGTCGCCGTAGGCTTTTGTAATGAGCGCCCTAGCAGCGTCCTCCCCCTCCTCTTCTTGTACTTACTTTGTGGTCTTGTTTTTCTCTTCCCGAGCTGTCTTCGGATGTTGTACGTGTGTCTACGACGATGGTGGCGTTGATCGCGCGCGCGTGTGGCTTCGCTTGAAAATCTTGGAATACGTATATATATATATATGTATAATGATACACGAGTCTGGGGCTCAAGGTGCATGACACTTGGCAGCGACGAGGATGCGTGTCTCGCGACGAATTAAAAGCTCGACTCGAAGACTGACGTGACTTTACTTTGGAGTCATATATATATATATATATATAACATTAAGTGCGAGCAATGGAGTTTAACTGTAGAAAATGCGTTCTAAAAATCTATATTTCAAGCTTATTTCTCTGAATTTTCGTATTCAACAATTTGTACTTACAATGTTTTGGTTATTTACACTTTTGATGCGTTATTTTAATGGAAGGGAGCGTATTGTTTTGTAATGGTGTAATAGATTTACAAAAGTAGGTAAATAATAAGAATTTCACCATTTCTCGAACGAATATCTTTACATTATCCTCTATTGAGTTGCTAATTTTACGTACATACTGATGCTACGTACGTTATAATAAACAAACATATTTTAGTGTGTGTACATTAATGAATGACAAACAGTTATGTGGATTAACATTTTTCTTCCTTTGTCTTATCAGTATTTATTCCGTTTTTTGTCATTGGACTCGGATTTAGATTTACTTTTGATAGTTTTCATATGTTCACTAGACCTCCATTCAGTGATTTTGATAGTTTCCTTCTTGCGAATCACATGTATAGCTAAAGCCATTCTACGCTTTCAATATTCAAGTTATTGCTTTGAACCTTTTCTTTCATTCTGCCTATGTTTTCACATTTCATGATGCACCATTGCTTTTTCAAACCACCTGATAAGATACAGATTACCTATCGAATTTAAAAAATTAAGTAGAAATTTTGTTTAGTAATAGAATATTACAAATAAATGGCTATTACGTATACTTTTTTATTACTTAAACAAACAAAAAATTTGACCTCTGGTGTTTTTTCTCACATTTTTTTGTAACTCACGATTGATTTAACGTTTGAGAAGTTACATAAAAAGTTAGAAATTTTTTGACGCTTACTGTTTATTTTTTTGATAGTTATAAATGTCATAGTTTTTAAGTCATTCCTTATGAAATACAATTTTTAATTCTCAATTAACATGTAATGATACATTTATTGATGAAAATTATCATGGTGATTCTTTCGTAAACGATTTATTGCCATAGACACAAAGTCGTTTATTCAATGAATGATATGTCAAGATAGATTGCGTGACTTGTTTTAAAACTGAGTTGCATTCAATTGCAGCTATAATCAAAATAAATTAAGTTTAAAAATCAAAAATAATCTGGAATGACACCATTTAATTAGTTTGTCCCCTTAAAAAACAATTAAATAGGAAACCATACTTGATTAAGGTTATAAAATAATTTTAAAGTGATTCACCTGATTAATTTGAAAAGTAAAAGAGCAATTCGAATTCATTTATTCATTTTGTCATGTAATACAATTATCAATGTATACAATCGTAAGTATATTATTTGACCGAAAAAACAATTTTTTATTCATTAAATAGAAGCGTATTTGTAATAAAATAAAGACTATACAAGTTTCGTGTGAATCACTTGAAAATCAGTGGTAATGTAAAAATGTCAATATTCCAGAACATTACCTTCCACTGACCATCTTCCAAGTCGATTCTACGACAAGTTCGAGATGCCCTCAGTGCCGAAGTACTTTACTACGACGTATAAATGGTTACGTTACGTTTGACCTTTCATAATCTAGTTCTAGAATTACTTACGTCGGGCGTTTCAGATTTTTAAAAAACATGATACGTTTCCACGAGGTCTTACTACACACCTATGTACCTAGCTCCATTACTCCAGTAAACATCTTTCAACACGACGTGCACTGTACAGCAACGATTTTCCGATAAAAAATATTATAAAAACCCGCTTCTCCAGCTATCGGTCATAAGGGAGTGGCGTCGAACTTTACACTTAGCATCCCGAGAATGTGGCTTTTCGCGCATAAAACCGCGGAAAGCCCCTCCGACCAAATAACGCGCGGTAAGAGAGCAAATTGAAATCAACGGTACGGTAAAGTTTTACTCGGCTCTCATCGGCAACTTAGCGCTCATTAGAGGAACATTTCGCGTATTGCGATTCCAACCGTCGAAAAAACCGGCCGGAATTCCATTCCGGGGATAACAGGACTCGCAGCGCCACTGACTCGTTAACGGATTCCTCCCGAACTGGGTTAAACGGAAATACGTGCGTAATTACACGCTCATCGTGTGATATCAACAACAACAACAACGACGACAATTTTCCAGATGAAAGCCACAAATTTTTCAAATGGGAGGTGTACAAAATCACTGGGCCTGCGAGCGATAGTGTGGCATTAGTTAGAGTTAAGGCACTTGCCTCCAGATCGGTACACTTATCCCTGCACCCGAGAAAGTCACAGCAAGAACCAACGTAATCTGTTTTCGGCCGGATGAACTATGTACGTGCGTTGGTGTCGTCTTCGAGGGGGTAAATCGGGACAAATTACCGGGGTGATGTATTTATTTTTCGCTCCGTTCTATCCATCCCATGGGAGGAGCGCCATCCAGCCTAACGCAACAGAGTTCGCACATTGGCGGTAAATCACACGCTCGTGCGAGAGGGATAATAAAAAAAGAAGCATCGGTGAGAGACGAGAGGAAAAAGGAAAGCAAAAGGGATGCACGAAGAAGAAGAAGAAGAGTGAGCTGCGTGTAATTGCCATCGGAGCCGCCAAAGCCACGCGCACTGGTATTTCGATGGGCGATTTGCGTAACTCTCGCTCGCACGCGAATTATAATATAATTACCCATCGCGAGGGGGCGGTGTGTGTGTGTTATGGGAGTTGCTCGTTTATCGGATATGGGATGCTGCTGCTGCTGCTGCTGCAGTGAGTTATGGTAAATATCTCTCGTGTGATAATAGCGTAATAGCGTCCGAATCCGGATTCAAATGCAACATGATGTTTTTTGATGTGTTTTTTGGGGCTCTTATTAGGCGTGCTGGTGTGTGTTTATTTGTGTACCGCTTTTAAATGGAATAGCCTTCGAACGCCTGTAGGACTCATTGTATTATTACAGAGAAATGGCCACGCTCATCTCGTTTTTGTTGAAAAATGTATTTTGTTTTTTCGTTTATATTTTAATGTGCTTGCTCCTTACAATTAATCACTGTTTTATGGTTAGATTTTGTCATTATTTTATTATTATTATTATTTTTTTTTTCAACTCTAGGCTTTTTAATTAGCTAGGAATGTTCAATCAAACAAAAGATTGATCATAAAGTGCTGATGATAACTTGGCGTTTGACAGGTTTACGTGAAAATAACTGTGATTTGTTGGTTTTTAAATTAACGGGGTCGATTTACGAGTCCCCCAACGATGATTTCCGAGATAATTTTATTGGGCAATTTCACTTGGGCCTGGCGTATGTGAAAATGAGTGCTCGCACGAAAGTAGCTATAAATTCGTAATAGCTCGCGATTAGTGGTAACTGGAATCAATCGATCGGTCGGAGTGAAGGATCGATTTTAATCTTTTTTTTTCTTTTTTATTCAACTTTCAAAAATAAGTAACATACCTACATGCTACGTTTTGAGCGGTATTGTAATCATGGCGTGGGAAAAAAAAGTATTCGGACGTGATTTTTCGGGCATTTTTATGAGGAAAAACCTAAGGTAGTGGTCCCAGTTTTAAGACAGCTTTAAAATCTGTCCTTGTTATGAGACAGTCAATAATTAAGCTAATTGTGTGACTTTGAAAAAAAAAAAAAAAACTTTATTTAGAAATTTTAATACCTTTTCTTTATTATTATTAAAAAATAATGTAATTTTTTAGTTCCATTCCCATGTAACAAAAGTTAGAGTACATCACTGTCTTATAAACACGTACAAATAGGAGTACAGTCTCAAAATTGAATCTACCAGATTATTGAACACCTGAATACGAATAAGTATTACATCTTCTAGTTAATGACATATATTATGTCCCAACTTTTAGGTTACATGTCTTATCAATAGGGATGTGCATAATTCCATTAATTATTTTAATTTAAAATTTATTGATAGGTTAAATTGAATAAGCAAATTTTCATTTACATTCAAAACAATCGTACATATCCATACTCGCACAAAATAGTTTAAAGATTCATTTGAATTTGAATTTAATGTTGAACATAGGAATAAATATTTTTTGGGCGTCTTGTTTTCAGAAAAACACCGTTTTTATATGAAAAAGAGGGGGATTACCATAGCTGGAAAATCCAACGACTTTATCAGGCATAACTTGGATGTGTAATTAAACTAAATGCAACCGATACTAAGTTAGTTCCGCCGCAAAAAGGGACTATGTATTGTTTTTCAATAACCCCCCTTCCCCCCTATGGTACAGAAATAGTAATTATGCACCAAAATCATATAAACAACTATAAAAACAGCCAATAAGGCAGCGCTCGTCATCTCGGTAAACACTATACATCTCGGCCCATCTAAACTCTTGACACGTATCAACGAAAGCGTACATGGGAAGGGTCGATCGACTTCTATCCCCCCGAGTATGTGCCTTGCGCCGACAACTACACGACGGCAAAGGAGCCGCCACTACCACCACCATCACCGCGATAATCTCTCCTCGAATTTCCAGGTCAGCAGCAGGCGCGCGTGTATACTCGCTCGAGATTTTCGCAATGCAAGCCGCTAATTGAAACTCCACCCCTCCTCCTCGTGCTGCAGGCGCGTGATCGTGTGGACACACTGGGACACCCGCACAATGGCTCCCTGCGATCATATACGGCAAGCCTCTGGCAGTGACCCGTGCATGGTTTTGCGCGCGAGCGAAGGTTGGGGTGTTGGTTTTTCCGTGTCACTCGCACTTTTCCCTCGGTCGTTGCTGCTGCGCCTTGCTCCTTTCAAGAAAGAGAGACACGGTGACACCACCAAGTCATCGCCACGCTTTGCGTGTATACTCTCTGACTCCGCTGTTATGCCGGAGTGCATTAAAAGGATAATGGGTACTTGCACGCGAACGGGGTCACGGGGCCGCTACTACCACTTTGCTTGTTTCTTTTTCTTTTTTTTTTTTTTTTTTTTTTTTTTTTTTTTTTTTTTTTTTTCTTTTCCTTTGCGTACTATAGACTCTCTTTCTTTGTCTTTCTCTCTCCTCGTGACCTCAGCGATTATGGGCGTTTGTTTTAATAGTGGTCTGCTTCTTATGATTTTGCACGAGCACTTCGCGATACATTGATTAGAAGCTTGGGTTTTCACTTTGTGGTCTTTTCGTTCGATTATTTATTCTTATAATATGGTGCTTTTTGTCAGAGCAAAAACTGCTGCTTTAGGTATCATATGAATACTTGGGTTAAGGACGAATTTCAGGCATGTACCATGTAAGTTTGTCGAAACTTTGTATGCCTGCATCTGAATTTAACTTGTGCCTACATAACTTCAATAATTATAGTCATACCTCATAATAATAGTTGTTTTCTTCGATTACACTTGGAATCAAAAAATTGCCATATTATTTGCTTTCAACGCTTTGTAACGAGATGTTTGATACACCGACACATATATTGGATAGATGTATTGAATAGATTGGATTCAATCTTAAAAAAAAAAAAAAAAAAAAATCTACACGGGCTTTTAGATGTAATGTTAGTTAGTTTTTGATATGACAGTGTTGAATTCTTTGCAACACAATGCATTATGTAGAATTGAATAAAAATAAAAATTATGTACGAATCCTTAGAAACTAATAAAATAAACAGCATTCAATAATAATAGTTTTTTACTAGAGTATTCGTTAATTTTATTTTATTGTGTCATTGTGTGCAATAAAATTTTAAGGTATCTTAATATCTGTACTAATGATAATTTTTACTTCACTTTTAATTGTTTTGAAAGGTTCTGAAGCTACCAGCACAAACGAAGAATAAATAGAAAATTTATTTCGCTCGATGAAGCAAGTTACTCTTACGACATTCGTTATTGACAAAGCTCGCCCCGGTTTGTCTAGTCCTCGATGAAAATCGGGTGTTTTCCACATCCAAGTGCAGGATGTTGTATCCACCAATACAAAATATTAGTTACCAAAAGCCTGTGAGATACTTGAAAAAAGTAGCTTAAACTCATTCGATGGCACAAAACAAATATCTCGTCTGTCGTCTTGTGCATGAAATAAAATCAAACGACTGGTTGGAAAAACAGTGGCCACAAATCATGCGCATCAGTAAACAGAGAACTCGAAAGTTGCCGCTATTCCCCAATACGTGTTATACGCCTACGAGCGTCAACACGAAATCCAAGTCGTAAGAAGATCACGGCGTGCATAGCGGGTTTGTATTGTCATGGCCGCCTTTGATTTTCGACGATTCACTGTCGATCGGATGATGTCTCTGTTATTCCCTTGTCTTCCTGGAGCACAACAAAAGACTAATCCGCCCACTCGCTTGTACATGAATAGATAAGACATGTGTTGCTGTTGTTTTTTTTTTTTTTTTTTTTTTTTTTTAATTTTCCGCTCGACTGAGTGGAGAATTTGTTAAGCGTAGCTTTTTTTCTTTACTGGGTAGGTGACGTTTATTGATAACTTTCTCTTAAACTTTTTTTCACTTTTTTTCTGATGTTACGTCTATTTTGTCAGTACTCAATTAAAAATACTTTGTAATACCCAAACTTTATTATTATTTCTCTTTGCTCGGTAAAATTGGTCCACGAAATGCTTAGATATTACCAAGTTTCTACAAACATAAATACAAGCTCACACGAGAGTTGTTTTATTTATATCCTAATACGTTTCTTCATAGGGAGTTTCTTTGTGTTTCACATTTTTGAACCTAAAATATTCTGGAATGGAGATAAAAAGGTACAAAGTCAACTTTTTCGAAGTAAATTTCTAAAAATTGTTCATAAAATTGATTAAAAAACAAAGACAAGACGGCAAAACTTGAATTTTTTTTCCAGAGGTAATGAGAATTGTAAAAGAAAACATAATGCATGTTCCACACACACGCACATAGACAAACATTTTTGTCGGGAAAATGTATTTCAATTTCAATGTTTGTATAGCATATTACGTATATGACAATGCTTTCACTATAAAGATACAAAAGTACATTTACATTGCAACGTTCCTACTTGCAACTAAAAGTATATAATGTTGCTACTTCTTGTCATATTTATTTAGTTTCTTACAGTTAACTCAGACTACTCAATTTTTTTTACTCATTTGGTTTTAGGATACAAAATTATACAAACTTTTTAATATCTCAGATAAATTGTTCTCACAGCGAGGTATTTTAACCAAAAACGCCGGTGTCTGAATAAATATTAATTACGATTGTCAAAATTAAGTTAAAAACCCCTTGTTTGAAAAAAAAAGTAATTGAGGTTTGAAAAACACGCTACATCGATCAACTGTCTTTTATAAAAGTATCTACTCCACTTTGTACACCAATGATCGACGAAAACGAGAATAAAAGCATAGACACATGGTGTATAATTTCAATTAAGTGCTTCGAAGTTGTCCAATCTGTGGGACACTAAGTTTCGAAATTTCAGTCATCAATTTAATAGCCGAGATTGAAAGCGCAATTTTCACCCATCCAACATTTTGTCGAATAGACACCCATCAATTCCAACACGAAAGCACGATCAACTCGAGGAGGTGTGAAAGTTGCGTCTAATTGGCATGTCGAACGGTCAGCAGGTGTACAAAAAGTATAATCCAATATTTAACCCACTAAGCTAATGTACGTATTATGCATATGCGATTCGATCGAGTATCTCGAACGAATTCGTACTTTAACGCATTGGTCAAGAGTACCATACTTTCACGAAGAATTTTTCAATCCTCCATTCGCAATGCTGTACCTCACTCGTCAGTATTATTTTTCGAACTCGCCAAAGAAATCCAAGAAACATCGCGCAAAAGCAAAAAAAGGACACCGAAACCGGAGGAATCGGAAAAACGGGACTTTGCACGGCTTTCACCCTTTCGCGTCTTATCCACCGTTTGGCGCTGAAAAAAAAAAAAAAAAAAAAAAAAAAAAGAAACCCGTCGCGCAGAGGACGTACACGTAAAATCTGAAAACCTTCAACACTCCCGAGAAATAAGCGGCGGCGTCAATCGTCAACAAAACACGTTGCCCGAGAGTGCCACTTCTCTCTTACACTTCCTTGGACGCGTACAGCTGGGCATTAACATGCGACGGCCAGCCTTGCTTTCTCCCGCGAGCGCACTCCTTGCACGGAAATAGCGAGCGCATAATATATCATAACTGATAATGTATATACGGCTGTGCGTCCATACGTGAGATCTCTAATCGAGCGTCTCCTATGTTTTTTTTTTCCAGGTGACGCCCTGCAGGCTCACAAGACGTCGTATACAGTATAGGAGGTAAGCGGAGCAGTGGGGCAGCATGTCGTACGCGAACCGCTTCCCGCCGAGCAAGACCACGCGCTTCCGCAGCAGCTGGGGCCCGTCCTCGGTGTCCGTTTTCCAGAGGGCCGACGTGCCCAGGTCCTCGCTCGAGGACGACGACTACGCGGACTACCACGAGCGGCTGCACTCGGCCCAGAGCCGGCAGCTCATACCGCTCCAGGAGGACCTGGCCGACTGGATCAACAAGACAATTAGTGAGTTACTGTTTTTTCTCTCTCTCTCTCTCTCTCTCTCTTCCATGCATGGGCTTGGGTGCGAGGTTTTTCTTGCGTAACAAACGCTTCCTACACTGTTCTAAATCTGATGTTCAATTTCAAGCAGCAGAATTATGTGTTACATTGAACAGGTTACACTGAGAGGAAAATATAATAAAAATTACTGGGCTGGAATGGTAACCTGCTGGTACTGTTCGGTCGTCTAGAGACTTTTTACTATTGGAACAATAATTTTTAGTGTTTAGAACAGTAGCTTTTTTTGTAAGTATAGTGATTTTTACTGTTTGTACAATAGAAATTACTGTCCACAATGGGTAAAAATTGGGTTGGCCAAAGTAAAAAGTCCCTAGACGCCGGAATGGCACCAGATTACCATTCCAGCACAATAGTTTTCGAGATAGTTTTTATTATATTTTTCTCTCAGAGTACATGCGGCTTGTTTTAGTTAGTATTTCAAACAAATGTCATGTTAAACGTGCACAAATCTTGTGTATTTTAACCTTATACGGAATATTGGCATACACTAATTGTGTGTATTGATAAATATTGTTTAAGTAAAATGATGCACAATTTTACGTCATTTTCACATTTACTTTGTGTAATTTAGTAAATAACATGAATTTTTTAACTGTGTACCTTTTTTTCTACTTGCGTTCTCATTTTCATCCTTACCAGAAAATTGTTATTTTTTTTAAACGGAAAGAGTATTATAAATTATATTTTAAATTACTTTTGATTAATAACCACCCGAATCTTTTATCATTTTTTTTTTTGCAATACTTATGGGTATGGAAATCTACGACATTCTTTTCTTTCGTGCTTTAAACCGACGTTTGAGGATTGATTCGTGCAAATAAGAAAAATAATGATGAACGATAAAAATTACTGTTCTAGAACTACTAAAGTTACATAGAAGTAAAATTGCAAAATGGTGTATTGTTTAAATTACAACTTGGAGCAGTAAAAATCAGTGCGTATTAAAAACAAAAATTACGATACTGCACTTAAAAAAATAGTTTCGTATTTTACGAACATTTAACGAGTTTATGGCTTCAAAACAGTAATTTTTTGTTCTCGTGTCTCTTAACGTCAGTGCACCTGTAGATTACGTTATTTAAAAATCGTTATCTCAGTTGCGATTACGTATCATTTGAAACATATGTCTAACTAGGTAAAATACATGAATTATTAGAGTAATTGGTCTTTTTAACATTGAATATGCCTTTTTTTTATTTGAAATTCAAGTAGCCACTCGCCGACTTGTTTACCTGCCCAGTAAAAAAAGTGAGTCACATTCTGTCTGCCAGGCATTTACTTGCTCTCGGGTGCGAATAAAAATTTTTTTCTGGTGATCATTTTTACTCCATTATTATTTCAAACCAAAAAGCAATACAAAGTTTCGACAGCACAATAAAATGTAGAGGGGTCTTTACAATCGATTAGCACAAAAAAAAACTCAATTTCGACAAAAAATGTCACTTTTCCGTGGGATGGCCGTAGCGTGTTCGTGATGCATGTCGAGCATCGATTACAAAAATTGTCAAAGCAGCATTCGGAGATAACAACTTCTGCCGCAGACACGAGTGAAGGCTTCGTGACCCGAACGTAAGACGATTTCTCCGCATGAAACGTAACGACCAACGCTGTAGGTATACCCACACAACAACCAAGTGCACGTCTAGAAATTGCTATTCTTGATTTACGAGCCACACCGTAGGGATAGAGCGCCCTATTTGCCAAAATTATCTGGTTCTTGGTTTACCCCTGCCCGTACACGTATACATGTATACATGGATTGCCCGCAGCGCATCCTTCGTCAAACAACACTGCCTCCCATACGACCGTGTCTGGCCGCTGACCTCTCGCAGACGTATTTTCGGGAAGCGCCGATCGATAGCTCTACGTGCGTTCGAGATGAGCGAGTCGAACGGATGAACCCCGGTGTTTTATAATTGTACGAGCTGTTGGAAAAACTCATCATCGATGTTGCAGTGAATGATTTTACAATTCATAGGTATACTGAGGTACAATTGCGTTATTCAAGTTTCTATTTCTTAGTTGTGACAATAATATCTGTCTTTTTATCGGCTACAATTATTATACCAACTCTGGCTACGGAAAGTGTTATTCCATCCCTAAACGCATCGTTTGATTTCTTGTGACTGCTTTATCTGATGGTAGTATAGGTGTAGAATTAGGTTATTTATGTAGAAAAAAAACTTATCAACACTGTTGTAGTGCATTTTTTGTAAATAATGATGTAAAATATCTTTTACTTGATCAACTTTTTCTAACTGTAAATGTATTTGCTTCGCGGAAGTCCTTGCAAGGATTGGGACAATGAGCTTGTAATAATAAAATGTACTAGCTTGTTCTATTATTTTAAACTTAGTACAAATTATTATTAAAAAGAGCAAAAACATGCATGCTAATAGAAAAGTGCTCTACACTGTAAGTCCAAGCGTGTTAAAGAACTCGTTTGAGGTGGCTTCAGCGATTTTTATCGGATTGATCAAAACCTCTGAAATTCTGGAATTATGTAAATAAAGTATGCCAAATTCATTTGCGATAAGAAAATACTGGGGTCAATGACTTAATTTTTTCGCAAATTGCTACTGAAAATTCACCAATTTAACACCTACTCTTATGGACAGTGGTCACAAAATTGACTATATCTTCAGAAATCTTTGATTAACCTAAAAAATTTTAAATAGATCTTTTGTGTTTTTTACAAAGAATCTATTAAATTCTTAAAAATATAGGGTCAACGACTTAACTTAAGAGAAAATCAGTATAGGAAAGTATTAAATATTAATCTGGCTTGCCTCGCAACATCTCCCAATTTTCACAACTATAATTTCACGGCACTTTCCTGGTAATCTATTGATCTTGTCCTGTGGTTTTATCGAGTTAATTATATTTATTGAAAAATTTACCGTCAAAAAGTATTGATTTTTTAGGGGCCCTTATGGCACACTACCCTAGGTACAATACCAACCGCCCAAACCACCTTAAAGTGTGTAGTTACAATTTTTGTTTTTTATAAGATACATCGCGGTGACATAAATAAGAATTTTAAGAACAATTAAATCTATGGTACACCTGGTGTGGTTAATCAGTCCTATTAAACTGGACACTTTTGATAGGGAAAAATCAATGTAGAGGTGTGGAGTGAAAAAAATAAACTGTTACAGATTTCACTCATCCACAAGTGCGTAAAAGCTGTAACAAAAATGCTTTACTTTCTACAACCTTCTCATGTCAATTATTGAAAAAAAAAAAAAAAAAAAAAATAGTTAAATATTACAGGTGGAATAGTTAACGAACCATCAATTTGGTTGTTTTAAAAAAATTTATCAAGACTATTATAATGCATTTTATAGAAAGCACACTTGGATTTTACAGTGTAATCAGCGATCGTTAGCTGGTTAACTTTGTTACACATGCAAGTATGGAAATACGAAATTCAGGTAGTAGGGATAAGGTTAGTTTTTGGAACTAATGTCAGATAAAGAAAGAATAAGGGTGAAGAAAGAGATCTTTGTTTTGATTTGAGTGTCGGTCTATTAATGGCTGATTGGAGAGTATAAGTCCAACCAGAATATTTTTCATTATTTTATCTTGTTAATTTTTAGAAATGTATTGTGTGTTTTGTGTACAAATGGACGAATCGTGTTGAACCAATTTTTAACCCATTGAAAAATAAAGGAGTATTCATTCCAAAGTATAATAAATGGCCCCCTTTATTCAGAGTTGTATTTACCCCCTTTCAGCCCGTATAGTAGAGCCCCATGTTTTTCATTTTGCTTCATCAAGGGCAAGACTGAATTTGAATGTAAGTGATTTACGGTCTTAAAAGCCTTTGTACATGATGATTTGTGTACCAAATTAACTGTATAAGTTATGGTATTGTCACCATCACGAATTACTCTCCCTTCAATTTTACATTTGTTACAAAAATTTCATATTTTTTAAAAACTGTTCATAATTTATTCTGTAGTGGCATTAAAATTTTTTGGTTGATTCAAAATGATTTTTGTCTGGTTTAAAGCGTTGAGATGTCTCTGTAAATGTTCAATACAAAAAACAAATTATTTTTTTTAGATCTATAACTAGTGTATTTCTCACTTTGTTGTACAACGTAAACTTCATTTTTGTATGGACAAAAATAATTTTTTCACTATTTTTATTACTATCATTAAAAATCTAAAGCATATTATATTCGACTTTTTAATAAGAAAAACTAACCATACGAAAAATGTATGTTTTAAGGATTTCAACTTTTATTTGTTTAATGGATTTTTCTTTCCTTGTAACTCAGCCGTCAAAATTTTGGGAATTGTATTTCTTGCGACAAAATGCCTGCAAACTATCATATAGAATTTCAGTGAAAAAACCGAGTTATTTTACCAAATTGTGAGGCTTAACCAAAAATTACTCAAGTTAATGTAGAAATACGAGCATGTTTGTTCGTAAAAAGTTAGTTCCAGAATGCAAAAAAGAGTATTTTTCAAAACAAAAGCACACATTTGACATCATACCAATAAGAATATTGAAGCGATTTCCTTAGCCTCGTGGAACAAATCTGTGGTTAGAAAGAGATACAAGTTAATGCTGACAATTGCTTAAACACATTTTTTTCTTACACTGTAAATCCACTTTTATTTCATAGAGACTTATATCAAACAATTTGGTAAGAGCCATGATGACAATAACGAGAGTTTGACTACAGTTTTTTGTTGTTAATTAACATAAAAATTACATTTAAGAAAATCATGGAAACAAAAGTCAAACAAGTGTTTACGTTACCATGAAGTTTTTTTAAAATTTAATAAATATCAATTTGAATTTGTAGGTTCAACAACTTTTAGGATTGTGTGATCTAAAAAAAGGGAATCGTTTGATTTTTTGAAATAATCAAAAGCATGTAATGCGTTAAAATTACGCGTAACGTCACATCAGGGTGTGAACATTTTCTACGGAAGTGACGCTACAAACTTTTAAAAAACTTTGACAAACTCGGCCTCTGTAACTTTTTCATGTAAAAGAAAAAAAGAAAAAAAAGTGTGTCCAACGTTTTTCGATGATTTATTCGATACACTAATAGGTAAGGTTTGGTGTTGCAAGGGAAATGACATTTTTCGCAATGTTTACCTAATCAATCGATCGTGTAATAGAAAATTGAGATTTAGCACCATTGAAATTTTGTGTTACACGGCTAACAACGTTGACGTCCTTTACGAGAATCGCAGGAGCGTAAGTAACCCGGCACTTGCGATAAAACAGAAAGAAACTTTGCCCCTAGAAAAAAAATGCTTGCTCGCCAGACGTAGGTATGCCAAAACAAAAAATCAGACCCACAACATAACTGGCGCATCCGCGAAACAAACTCGGTGACAAAAAAAGCACTCCCGATGAGCGAGTGGAAGAAACCCGCGTCCTCCCTCGCCCCCGTATCCGATGATCAATCGGGCATTAAGCAGCGTCCATATCGCGGATGAGCCCCGCACTCTACAAACAACTCGCTCACGTGTAATAACGTTGGATGGCTGCCGCAAAAGAGAAGGCATCTCTCGTTCATGCGTCCATACGAGAGCCTAGTGGCTCTTTCTTTAACCCTTTTTTTCCCCACGTACACGCAAAGGGCTCGCCCTCCTATGCCTCGTTTTATTTCGTATGGTACATGTTCTCGCAAAGTCCTAGTGTTGCACATGTATACGTGGGGGCCTTTATTCAGTCGATATATCCATACATAAATGAATGTGCATGCACACGTGTAGGCATACATACGTGCTCTCCATTGAGGGCTTACATAGCTATGGCTCTATCACTTTCACTACTCCCGCATTCGCTCGAGCATATTATGTATAAACGCGAGCATCCGTTCCCTGTAACTAACTTCCTCTCTCTGCAGTTCGTTTCGTACATTTCTTCTCTTTTGCCCTTTACATTTACCCTCTACTGTAAAGTGACGCGACGGTTGTTTATCATCTTCAAGATTAGATGTCGTCGATTCGTTGATTCATGAGTCGATTTTAAGAAATTGTCATTCGATTTTGGGGGAATTTTTTCATCGTGTTCGTTAAGTATTTTCTACAGTTTGATTTTTTCTTATGCGTACGTGTATGTGTACCGAGGTTTTTTTAACTTTTACTTAAACTGTTCACGTTTCCCCTCGTATTTTTATCGAGATTTTTGTTAAATTGAAAACGCCCACTTAATATTTTTATAGTTTTCTAAAAATTTTTTACAAAAACACTATTAGACACTATTTCTTGAATTATAAAAATCTATTCAATACTAATAACTTGTATGACAATCATTTTACACGAGCGAATGAATATATGAATTGCACATAAATGTACACGGATGTTTTTTGTGATTTCTTTCGCACACGCAAGTACAATTATGTAATTGTTTTTATTAAATTCCCAATGAGTAAAATATTCTTTGTTGATTATAAAAACCCCGTATTAACTCGACATGATTGATAAACTATTTTAATGTCATTGTTGTTTTTATTATCTCAAAACAATCAAAGATGAAACGTTCAAAAAAAAGAAAAAATTAAGTATAGATACAATGAAATTCCGTTGCAATAAAAATTTACATCAAAACGTGATTATCTATAAATACCATGAGCGCACGAAAAATCAATAGGATGTAGGTACTGATAACGTAAAAATCATTTACCATTTGAGTTGAGTTGATTAGCAAACTGCCATGCAACGTTCGAGACAGTTGTGTGACGCTGATTTTTCAAATCCATGAAAAATTTGGACCCCAGCTTTATTGCACTCAAAGACCATGTACTATGATTGATTTTACTACATCACAAGAACTTATTATTTTGGTGTACGTATGAGCTATTTTATCATTATCATTCGTAAAGCCACTCAGATAAGTAGCTGATGGTATGAAATTTGATAAAAAATATCAACTGGTATAAACATGGAAGCGTGTAAAAACCAGTTTAATGACCCTTTAGCTTCTGGGCATCAATGTCGCTTATGCTGTGACGATCTCAAACAAAGGTTTCATTGAAACATCCCTCCCGCACAGTGGAAATAGAGGCTCACGCACTCGCAAGACTTGCTATACGAGTCGCTTCCTCGTTAGCTCCCCTCTTAACATCTTCAAAATTATCTTCTCAAACGCCAGCCGCTCGTGCGAATCAATACTCCGTACCTTCCCCCGCGGCGGCCTATGCACCATGTCCGCTTCCCTTCCTCGTGACGTTTCTCTTCTTTGCACTCCCGTGACGACTGTCCCTCTTTCGTCATATCCACGCTCCTTCCCCGTCAAATCCCATGCAGCAGAGTACATAGAATCACCGAATCGGCGATGTAAAACTCCCAGAGCTGACACGGCGGAAGAGTCGCGCACGAGCGTCTCGATTACGTGCGCGTCCAAATTCGCCGTTTCCCCGGCACGAGCCGCTCGTGACTCTCTTTTTTCCCCCGGTCTCGCTGTGCAGCTTGGGAATCGACGTGGTCATCATCCCCCTCGGGTGTATACGTGCACGTCTACCCGGTGAAAGTTTATTTCCAATGCAAAAGCCCCCGCTCGCGGCCCTCTTCTAATTTAATCCGGGGCCTAATTGGGGCCCCGCTTGCTTGGTTGCCCGGCCGGCTTTGGAGAAACTTATTGGCTTTCGCGTGCTCGCCGATCTTCGCTGGTTTATCTGCGCACGAGCCGAGTGAGCTTTTGCGTGGCTTTTTTTTCGTTTTTCACTATACGTCAGTGCACTGCAGTTTGGAATGTGCTTCTCAAACCCGACGTGCCGAGCGGGTCGTGTGTACCGAAATCTGTTGGAATTGGTTGGGGGGCTAAGAAGATATAGCTGATCAAGCGTCAGAGCTTCGCAGTTGGTTTCGAATTCGGGAGGTAGAGGAGAGTCGAAAGGAAAGCAGTTCTCAGTTGTTACAATTTTATTTCTCAAGAAAAACATATTATTCCAGCTGTCTATAGCCCATTTTTTTTTTTTTTTAGGAATCTTACATGTATTGAAATATCACGGGTTTCAAATATTTTTAGTTGGAATGTTTCTTTTACACATGGTCTAGTTGGCCCTTAACCGTAATTTTGTAAAAATTTGACTTTAAATTCTATTAAAATGGTCAAGTTGAAGAGTTAGTCGGTTCTCATAAGAACTCATGCAAAGTTAACGATATTTGTATCATTAATTTTTCTTTCCAGAAAAACCCCGGGTTTTTAAACCTTGTATGAATATTTTTTATGTATTTTTGACTTTTTGTTAAAAATTGACGGCTAATTCCATAAAGTAGTCAAGTCAACCTTTTTAGTAAAATAAGTTGACAATGTACAAGTAACAATGTTAATCCTCTAAAAAGAAACAAGGGGACAAAAAACTGTAATGTTAAACTAAATTATACGTTATTTATAGTTATATTGAGTAGTTTGATAATGCCGTTCATATTATTATACGTCTTTATTAATACTAAAGGTCGCATAATTGATAGCATGGTAATATGGTTATTAATCAATAAGTAATTAAAAATGTGATGACAGTAATTTAAATCGCGCTAAATCCATTTAAAATGGATAGTCCTATTAACTTTTAAAGAGATATTGTCCCTTGACAAAGTTTTTTTATTCTATATTTAATTATTAAGTTGCAGCAAACGTGATATCAAAATTATCCAAATTATCCTCGTAATTAACCGAATAAATTTTTTCTTTGAGGGACAAGCAACATGCAACTAAAAAAATTCGTAAAGTGTCATGATGGTTGTCATGATTTTGACGAGTTTACTTCCACCAGCGTACGTTTAGAAATTTTCTGTCGAAAATTTTCGGATTACGTGTACCCCATCGAGTCATCATTCGATCCAATTCGAAATTTTACTTAAACATTTATACTTCAACGTATATACAATATGAATGGGAGCGGTATTTGGGCAAGCTTCCGTTTTGCGGTTTTGTGGAGGCACGGAACTCCTCCTCTTTTTTTTCATTCGCCCTTCGTTGCAGTTCTTCATGCATACATTTTTCTCTTCCGCTTTCAGCAAGTCTAATGGCCTGCCAACATATACCGTACTTGATTTTTTTTGTACAACAGGGTTCGGCTTTTAGATTAGCTTATACATCTTTCTGCGAAATATAGAATGGTTGGGGGACTTTTTTACGAACCACTTACTTACCATCCAGTTAGTACGACAGTGATGAATGAGAACGAGATTTGGAGTTTTCGTTGGAAAAAAATTGATACCTCGAAATACGTGAATAACCGTTGAAAAATGTTGTGACCATTGTGACGAGGGGCTGTCCACGGGATTCAAAGATTCAAGAAATAATAACAATTCAATTAGGATTTGAATCTTGAATCACAAAAAAAAAATTAAATTTAATTAAATAACCTTTTAAGCAATCAAGCATCGGCGATAAGAAACCCAATAGTTTATCAGTATATTTATTAACAATATCTGCCTTGGTGAGTAAGCAGCGGTAATTAAAAACCCAACTGTTTTTTTGGAATTAAATATTAAAATAATCTTTGAGGCGAGTAAGCATCGGCGATTAGAAACCCAACTGTTTTTCACTAGATTTATTAATAAAATAATCTTTTAAACAAGTAAGCATCGGCGATTATAAAACCCAACTATTTATTTGACAATTAATTAAAAAAATAATCTTTGAGGCGCGTAAGCATCGGCGATTAGAAACCCAACTGTTTTTCACTGGATTAATTAATAACTTTTAAACGAGTAAGCATAGGCGATTAGAAACCCAATTGTTTTTCACTGGATTTATTTATAAAATAATCTTTTAAAAGAGTAAGCATCGGCGATTAGAAACCCAACTGTTTTTCACTAGATTTATTAATAAAATAATCTTTTAAACAAGTAAGCATCGGCGATTAGAAACCCAACTATTTATTTGACAATTAATTGAAAAAAAAATCTTTGAGGCGCGTAAGCATCGGCGATTAGAAACCCAACTGTTTTTCACTGGATTTATTTATAAAATAATCTTTTAAAAGAGTAAGCATCGGCGATTAGAAACCCAACTGTTTTTCACTAGATTTATTAATAAAATAATCTTTTAAACGAGTAAGCATAGGCGATTAGAAACCCAATTGTTTTTCACTGGATTTATTTATAAAATAATCTTTTAAAAGAGTAAGCATCGGCGATTAGAAACCCAACTGTTTTTCACTAGATTTATTAATAAAATAATCTTTTAAACGAGTAAGCATAGGCGATTAGAAACCCAATTGTTTTTCACTGGATTTATTTATAAAATAATCTTTTAAAAGAGTAAGCATCGGCGATAAGAAACCCAACTGTTTTTCTCTAGATTTATTAATAAAATAATCTTTTAAAAGAGTAAGCATCGGCGATTAGAAACCCAACTGTTTTTCTCTAGATTTATTAATAAAATAATCTTTTAAAAGAGTAAGCATCGGCGATTAGAAACCCAACTGTTTTTCACTGGATTAATTAATAAAATAATCTTTTAAACGAGTAAGCATAGGCGATTAGAAACCCAATTGTTTTTCACTGGATTTATTTATAAAATAATCTTTTAAAAGAGTAAGCATCGGCGATAAGAAACCCAACTGTTTTTCTCTAGATTTATTAATAAAATAATCTTTTAAACGAGTAAGCGTCGGCGATTAGAAACCCAATTGTTTTTCACTGGATTTATGAATAAAATAATCTTTTAAAAGAGTAAGCATCGGCAATAAAAAACCTAACTGTTTTTCACTGGATTAATTAATAAAATAATCTTTTAAACGAGTAAGCGTCGGCGATTAGAAACCCAATTGTTTTTCACTGGATTTATGAATAAAATAATCTTTTAAAAGAGTAAGCATCGGCAATAAAAAACCTAACTGTTTTTCACTGGATTAATTAATAAAATAATCTTTTAAACGAGTAAGCATAGGCGATTAGAAACCCAATTGTTTTTCACTGGATTTATTTATAAAATAATCATTTAAACGAGTAAGCATCGTCGATTAGAAACCCAACTAATTATTTGACAATTAATTAAAAAATTAATTTTTGAGGCGAGTGAGCATCGGCGATAAGAAACCCAACTGTTTTTCACTGGATTAATTAATAAAATAATCTTTTATTGATTTAATTATTTAATTTAATTTTATTGATTTAATTATTTTATTGATTTAATTATTCGTGCACTCCGATAGGGTACCTCATTTGATAAACGTCAAACTAAAATTATTTTTCCAACAAATAATAAGATATTGTGTTTAATAAATTAAAACTGCAGTTTCAATTGACAAATATATACTGACAAGCAATTCGTGTTTTTCTGAAAATTGTCCAGTACTGCTCGTAAAAAGATATTCCGTATGGTTATCCTGCCAGTGGAATCGGTATCTATTTCAAGAATGTGTGGAATCTGCAACAAAGTCAAACAGATAGTTTGTATACTCGCTGAAGACTCTATCGCTCGGACAACGAAAAATTTATTCGTGACAAGAAAAGACAATTAGGATTCTTTCATGACAAGCTTATCTCCAGGTATTTACTAATAACACGCATAAATGGGAGAACAAGATAAACAGCATGTCTAGATCTCTATATTACTGTTGTATAACTCTTTCATATTGTAATTATTTATTTGCGTTGAAGTACAGTATTAATTGTATAAATTATACCAATTTAATCAACATTGCATATAAAATATAACTCCAATTCTGTTGAAAATTGTCCAAATTAAATTATTCTTATATTTCAACTACTCGCTGTTACATTTAATCATATTTAAAGGTGTAAAAAATAAAATGCATAATTCCACAACAAGGTCAAACACACATTTATTGATATCGACAATAACTTGTATACTAAAGAATTTCTCGTCAAACAATACATTTCATTATTTTCTACCTCTTTATGATGGTAAAATACCTTGAAGCAACCAACTCGGATTATTTGTCCTTGAAGATCATTTCTGCACTGATCAAAAGCCAGATTAGTTGCCCTTAATCCTTTCTTTTCATCCCAAGTTCCAAAATGACTTTTAATCAATTCTCGATCCCTTGCAATTTCGTAAACTTCGCTAAGCTCTCGAGCATTTATACCCGTAATTTTCTGCACTACGAGAAATAGGCAGTTGAAAGGAATGTAGTTGTTGGAGAAAAATTCATCAGCTTTTGTTTTTTCACTCAAAAAAATCATCCATTGAATGTTGTCCGTTACAAACCACAAGGATATTTCCTAAAAGCGTATCGCACACTCAATTACTGTGATTACAAAAGTAGTATAAAAACGTATACAAATAAATAAAAACTGCTTAGCAAAAACTATCTTCAGATCGTGAAATCTGAAAAATGCTTCTTGTTTCTTTAATCAAGTTCACGACTACAAACATTTTTTATCAAAACAAAACAACCAACATTAACATAATGCTAACTTTAAGAAACTGTTTCATCTCTTCGGAGTCATTCATCAGCACGATCAAGGTATTCTGCAAATCAGGAGTATCAATTTTCATCTAGAAAAAGAAGTATCAGAGAACGTTAGTGGCATATAAATATTTTAATTAATGATCAGTGATTATTACGAAAATAATTAAATAATTCTAGTATGATTGTCTGTCAAATCATGCATGTATTAGATGAACTGAATGCATAAAAATGATGGTTCTTCCTCGAGTATAAATTTTTATGTTTTACCGAAATGTTAAAGTCATATATAATAAATTATAAGGCCATCATCACACGTAACAGCGCAATGTATAAAATATTTTTATGCTTGCAGAGCCCAAAGATTTTTATTCAAGGACTATCTTGTGTACAAATATACAAATAAAGCTGTTTTTCTTCTTATGGACCAAATGATCAAGTATATAATCACTTTCATACGCAGCACAAGACAAACTTGACTTTTTATGCTAATAATTATTTTTACCCCGTCAAATAGTAATGTAATGCGTCTAACTACTTTTATTTTTAAATAAAAGCCACTGTGTACTGATAATGCCTGAAAACGATCTCGGTGATCCTTTTTAAAATGTACAATTAAATAATATTAAATGTTTTGTTCAGAGATTTTTTTAAAGTCAAAAAAATGTATCCAGTTGCTAACTAAAAGTTTTGTTTCATTACCCTTGATTTAAAGACTTCTATCTGATTAAAACATATTTTTACCATCGCCAAATAGATTTTCATGGTATCAATAAGTTTATTAAGCACGTGGTATGGATTGAAAAAAAAAAAATTGAAAAAATTTGGGTGCGCACAACAGCGCTTGAGCCAGGTATTAGCTGACCTGTCATCCCTAGTAGTTGTTATTACAATCTTCTAACACCCTAGTAAGGCTCCTGGCTCAGTTTCCCTATCCTATTTTCTATCTGACCCTACAACCCCTCAATGTGCTGCTTATGATTCTACCTTAGATCTAGGATTAACTCTACCTTATTTCTATTTTTCTTATTCTATCTTACACCTATTTTTTTATTCTACGTTATTTCTAATTATTATTCTAATTATTCTACCTTAAGATCTACTCTTATTGTTCTACCTTACATCTAGTCTTACTACTCTACCTTACATCTACGATTTTTAATTCTACATTAAAATCTATTTGCTTACTGACTAAGGCTTATAGATTAATTAATTTCTACCCAACACCGCTTAAAACTACGTCGAAGGTTGGGTCTCGAACCCGGACCTCCTGGCAACTCAATATCTGATAGCTAAAGCTTTCATACGCATTTAACCACGCAGCTACTGAGCTCTTGCTGCCCGGCTTGTTTAATAGTAAATTTCAATCATTAGTTTGGTATAGATAAAAAAATGCCTGTAAGTGAGATACTTGTGTATGTGTTGATTGCTTGGCGTATCGGTAAGTATATCTATATGCCCGACCAACTTAACTGTAATCGGTTATACAGATATACTGATATCATGCTAGGCCCACATAGTTATCAAATTTCTCGTTGGAGGGCGCCGTTTTTGCAACGCGATTGAGGCCCAGCTGACACATAATGATGTGCAAACGTAGCCGTGGGTGTTTGCTTAAAATAATTACAACGTATCATCTTATAATCAATCAAAAAATTGTAATGTAAAATAATACTAAAAAAACTTTTTGTAAACAAAAATTTATGATAAAAATTTTAATATGTTTCGGTTAAAAACATTGTAAATCTATAAAAAAAATTTAAATATTTTTTTCAGTCAAAAAGTAAAACAGATTTTGAAGGAGCTTCGTATCAATTTATTGACAGCGATTTTTAATAGTTTTCAAATGACTAAAAAAAGTAATAGCTTCCAATTTCATCAGAATGACTTAAAAATTGGTTACAATAACCGACGCTTAAGGTTATTATTAACGACGCTTAATTTATTTGTAGTACTTGTAGTAATAGAAATCTACTCAATCAATTTTGATATAAACGATGACACTGAAAAGGATGTACATGAAACTCAGTTAGTGGTGTTTGATTACTCGTTTAATCAATAGAAAACTTTTCGGTGAAATCTTGCTTCTAAATTGTACTTTCGTGAGATTATAAGACTTACCTTTTATAACCATCATGCCGTTAAAGGTATTATTAAAACATTGATTAAAAATATGATTAATAAAAATAAAAAACAAAGATGTAAAAAATCGTTAAAAAAATATTCTTGGTCTTAAGTATAAGGGCACAAGAAAAATTTTTAGTTCATCATACCAGCTATTGCTAACTACGTTCTTCAGCTAATCAAAAACCTCTCAAACTAATCGAAAACTACGACCTTACATAAAAAATTATTTAAAATGTACGTTTCTCCCTTGTAATTTATGTATTTGTTAAAAGTATATGCCATAAAATTGATTAAACACTCGAGTGATTTTGTTGCACTCATTTCTATTTATTAGTTTATTTTTCTTCATTTAGCCTAACTCAAACTTGGCTTTACCAAAAAAAATGTGTGTTATTATTACTAATCAAGAGTCTAGCATACCAAATGTTAAAATAGGACAAATCAAAGGACGCGAAACGCTCATCTTTTAAGTAGGTGATGAAATGTTCATCGAACCACTAGACTACGTTCGTGCGGCCACAAACTAAGATAGAATGAAGAACACGACGCAACGACAACTGCATGATTCAGGCATTCCGAGAACTCGGTCTCCGAAATCAGGTTGGCCATAAAAAGTTTTTTTCCACTTTCAACACCGCTCGGCGAAGCCAAAGCCAATCAATGCACTAGTTACCTGCTCATCACGGCTCTGATTACTCCGGAATCAGCCCTTATTCATCGCGACTTGGATTCTTTTTCGCTTTCATCTATACTTACGTAACTGTCGACTGGTTTTATTTTTCCCGACCTCGAGATACTTTTGATCGACGGAGCGCTTTGTTCGATTTACTGAACATTGCACTGCGATAATAGTTCATGCATCGATACAAACAGTTGCGCGATTTCACATCAAAAAACTCTAGTTAAGAGTCTCCCATGTACAGAAAATGTTTCTCTATACCTACCTTCTGTACAAGGACATTTTTTAGTATACCAAACAAATCTGAGCTCTTTTGGTGATAGTCTTATAACCAATTTTATATCATATGAACTTTAGATCGTGATAAATTGTTCTTTTAAAAAATACTTGGAAATTTTTACAAGTACTATACGATAAAACAAAGATATACTTGAACAAATAAAAATATAAACAACTATTGCCAATTTTTCTGCAACGTATTATCTCACAATTCGTATACGCATACGACAAACGCTATACAGTATCAAAGATGCAAAACTTCATTTGTGGGATTAAAGTACATTAAAAGTATTATCTTTCCATCAAAAGTATTACGAGTCACATAATATATCGTGATGGTAACGTGTTGTACTTTTGCACAATAAGAAAAAAAGTCGGTGCACCGCCCACGTGAACTTCCTCGCTGATCTTGTAATACGGCAGTTCGAGCACGTTCGACAAAAAGCCGGACGTACGTATTTATACACAAAGACAGCCCATACATATGTACGGCCACATGAGGCCAGAGAGACACAAAGGTCCGGAGATCATAGGTAACGTCGTGACGTGCTAAAAAATGTGAAACGTCGTCACCTTCGTCTTTGAAATTGTATAAAAAATGTATTTTTGGATACAATTTGGTCAGCCCCG
Source organism: Copidosoma floridanum (assembly GCF_036245765.1). NCBI lineage: Eukaryota > Metazoa > Arthropoda > Insecta > Hymenoptera > Encyrtidae > Copidosoma > Copidosoma floridanum. The sequence goes on along the minus strand of NW_028321907.1, from coordinate 18,556,059 downwards.
AACACTGGTATGTTTTCCAATGTAGGCGTCGAATTTCATCTTCTCTCATGGTCCTCTGCTGAGTTTTTATTTATTTGCAGCATAAAACAAGCGAAAATACAGCAAAAAAAGTCACAACGACCAATAGACACGTGAAAAAAGTAAAATCCGCCTACTAGACCTACCGTCCCCAAGCCCTCCGTGCGAGAGAACAGTTCTCCCTCCTAGCGTGGATCTTCACTGCAAATACACGTGCACAAGCCCCGCGGGATACTATAAGTAAATAAACCAAAAAAAGGCACGGGGGTAGCAGTAGGCGCGCGTTTTATCGCTGCTCGGGCAAGACAGATACACACACACGTAAGTACGTGTAATATCCCGCGATCTCCGAGATCGTGCCCATTATGTGCAGCAGATAAGTAGAGGCTCCCTGACGGGTGTACCGAACACGGATCTCGCGTGTGCGGACTCTCATCCGCCCTCCCCCTCCCTCCGGATCATATTGCGACTGCGAATGCACCTCTGGCACTGTTGGGCTGCATGTTGAGGGTAAGTACGTGTGTTGTGTGTGTATATAAGCCGCGGCGACGTGAGACAATTGCTGTTCCCGCGGCATCGCCATAAGAAATTCAAACGTGCGCTCTTCTTTTTTCGTTGGTGGCTCTCTTTTTTTTCCTTCCCCTTCGGTTTGACTCTCGGTTTTTGCTGCTTATAGCCCACCCTGTGAGCAATGCTGCTTCAAGTAAGCTTTTTTCCATCAGTTTCCCGATGTTTCGTTTATTTCGGTAAACTTTCTTTTTACCGGTTGACGGGCAATTGCTACTTGTCATACTCGAATTACGCGTATCCAACGAAGAGTATATGTGACTTGTCGGAGAAAAATAACAAGTATTCTAAATTTTTTTTCTTTTTCTTACTGTTACTTTGGGTCTATAAGTGTGTGGTTTTATTTGTAATGGTCTTTGAAGTACTATATTTGGATTCCGAGGAAATAAGGATGATTATTGATTTCAGTACAGCGACTCATTATTCATAAGAAATCAGTGAGAAAGAAGGAAAGTATTTCAGGCAATCATGAGCTATACATTTTTTTCAAATTTTCTAACTTGAATACCTGCTCCATTGACCCTTTATGAAAATCGATGGCTTTGTTTTTTTAATAAAAACTTAAGCACTCAATTAGCATTAATCCTTCAACGAAGAAAATATGTCTCCATCTTTCGATGGAAAAGTTCAACAAAAAAATGTTTGAGATGTACCTAAGAAAACTCTCTGAAACTCGAAAAAGCATGAATCAGTTTATTAAAAAACAAGGACATTTCTTGAAAATCTTACTATTTCTTAATGTCTCAAGAATACAAGTATTAATTTTTCGATGGAAATATTTCATTGGTAGAAAAATCTTAAGACCCCACTTTGTAAAAATGCCTTGAACGGGGAAAACGATGAGTTAACAGCGGACAACACTCCTTATGTTTTGATTATATTATGTAGTACAGTAAGTTACTAGTTTAACTTTATAATGTTGGACAACTAATACTTTAGAATCGTAAAGTTTTCTCTTGCTGGTTTTTGGTTTGGATTGTTCCATTTGGCATAAAAGTTTCCTCGCAAACTAGGCCTAAAACTCTCTATTCTCTACAAGAGCCACTTGAAAAACTCAAAGTTTAATTTCTACGTAAATTCAAATATTTTTTTGGGAAATTTGAAATGCAGGTGTTCAGCACATTGTAATTTCTTATGTGCCTTAGTCTGTACACTGTAGTTCTAGTTACAAAAAGTTGCATAGCGTCTTGGAAGATAAAAAAAAAAAGTCGAGCTGAAAAATTATTTACACGACTTCTTCTTCAACAACCCCATTATCATGAGAAATTTCACGTAATGGTCCTCAAATTAAACATATTTCAGTCCAAGGGTGATTATGCGCCTAATCTGTTTACGATATTTACGAGAAGATTGCCCGTCAGCTCGCAATCCATTCTGCGAGAAAAAGTCACATTATACAAAGGGAAAAGAAAGCGAGACAAGAAAAACAAGGTAAGAGGGAGGAGGAGGAGGAGGAAAAGAGTAGGTCTTGACGTGACTCGAACTCCCAGCGAAAATATGAAGTATCGATTTAACAGATTTAAATATAGCCTGATGCCACAGCAGCAGTAGCTCCCGGCACACACGAGCATCGTCTCAAATTTACGGCGTCTCTTCGATTGCTGGGAAGAAAAGGACGCTTCGTTTTTTTATACCTATACACGCATATTTGCGCGACGTGTATAACTAACGCGTATGGCACCGCTCCGCGGATCCCCCGTTTGAGCGTAAAAGATGCACGCGTGCCACCAACTTGTTCGACGAAGATGGATTTGTTGTTTTTTTTTTTCTTTTTCTTTGCGAAGAAAAATTGACTCAACTCACGACATATTTCTTCAAGGCAAGCTCTCAGAAGCGCCCAAGTTTTAAGAGGATCAAAAATTGGCTGATTTTATTTTTTGAGTCCAGTACTACGCCATTATTAATTGAATTGCTGTTGATTGGTATCAACTTGTTTTCAATCATCAGGATTTCTAAATTAATTATCCACTACTAAGGATCAAATAAGATTCTTCACAGCATTAAAATTGTAGGACGTACTCGTATTATTTTACTGCTGTTGCTATTTATATATTTTAACATCATTTGATGGACTGTGATAGTGCCCCAAAATGTTGCAATTTAAGGTAGCTCCCTTGTCTACTGATCTAGTCAAGTAGGAGAGTTTCACTTTTATATGTATGTGTATATACGTACATCAGTGCTGGTATTCTGCTACCGTCTATCATTCATAACCATGAAGCTGATTTTTACGTCTTTCTTGGCAAATATCTTTTAAAAGAGACCGATTACCAGCATTTTCCAAAGTAGAATTAAAAAGAACGGAATTCTTTCCACATGTACATCAAGAAATGTCTGTTCAGGTTTTTGATTTTGAGTCGGAAAGCACGCTTGTAGATACAGCTGTTTTGTTAATGCTCTGTGTTAAACGGTTCAACTTTGAGCTAGAATTTTTCGAGATTTTGTTCAATTTGAAGTATAAACAGAGTTACTCTTGGATTCAGCAAATTTTAATCTACCAAATTAAAGATATTTTATTTCTCAGATTTTCGCAAGGGAGCTACCTTAAGACAAAATATATGTACTTGTAACCTGATATGATTTAAAGATATAAAAGTAACTGCTATATACCCCATAGCATGGAAAATTCGCAGTAAAACGCTTTACTAATCCGTTTTTTCTGGAAATTAAAAAATCAAGCTTCATTCAGGGCTGTGACTACTCACAAGAAATTTGACAGGTTAATAATAATTTCACATACATTATAGGGTAACAAGATTTAATTTTATCTTTGACATATCGGAAGTAGCCGTGGCTCAGTTGACCGAGGCGCATTTCTTGGTCAGCTTTAAATTCACTTTGTGGTCATATTTCTGCGAGCTGTCCTTATTGGCATCGTCTACGTTAAAAAGAAAAGCCTATTCATTTTTTTTTTAAATTTATATTAGAATCTTAACAAAAAAATAACTGATGAAAATAATTAATGAAAAATAATTAATAATCAATGTTGAAATTTCGAAAAGAGAAAATTTATTTGACTTTTTAAAAATTTCTAAACCATCAAACAATGTTATTCTTCCGCAGGCTTAAACTGTACCAATTACGAATAATCTTCTGACCATACTTGACGTAATAGTTTTAACGGATTTTCTTCCTATATACATAAGGCGAGCGCGTTATTATCTGTACTCTCGATCGGCTCCATGTGAAAGGTTACGGTTGCTGCTGTATACCTCGCGCACAAAGTTTGACTGTTTCAGGCTGTTGTTGAGGGAACTGTGAGAGGTGATTTTTAATGAATGCCGTCACTGAGGGATCTGTCTTTCATTTTACGGCGCTGATGCTGTGCGCGGGAACTTATACTAACCGGCTTGGGAGTAACGATTGCCTCCCCTTCTCATCCACCTTCTTTGTCGCTCTTTTGCTGTATCTTTGGCGAGCCGACAAAAGAGCTTCTTTCGCAACTAGATTACTTTTTTTTCTCATTTGTTTTCTGGGAGCGACTTACACCCATTGGAAAAATCTTTCATGACTTTTTAAATATATACTTTATTTGTTATTCCTAATGCTTTCTTCACTTCCAATTTCTCTTACCAAGTTAGTATTATTCTATATTCTTGGTATATTTTTTACTTTTCACCTTTCGTCTTTTCATTCATAAACGACGTTGCAATCGTTTTTGGCTTGGTTTCCACGAAATATCTTGATGGTACTTGAATCATCTGCCCTAGTACTTTATAAATCTAGTATTATTAACAACAAAGTCAACTTATTTCAATCCAGTTGTAGAGTGAAATTGAACAAACAAAGTTTATAAATGAAATTCTGTTTTAGACAACAACTTTTTAATATTCTTTCACCTTAATTTAGAAATAAGCATGAAAAAAAGGTTTGTTAAAATGTTAAAAATACGAATATTAACAACAGTTTAGAAATTTCGTCGTTACACAAGCCATTTATTTCGTAATAAGAATCATCTCCATATACTCGAAAAATGAAATTAGTTCAAGTGTTTTAATAAATTGTCATAATCTAAAAATTCAATTGATAGTTTTATTAAATGACTCTCTCTCTCTTTTTCTCTATTTAGCACACACAAGGCCACGCACACACACAAAAATGTTGTTTGTGCAACACATTTCGATTTTTACACGTGTAAAGTATATTCATAACATGTGGTAAAACTTTGCAAGCTTGAAATGAAAATTTTTCAGTGTACCTAAACAGCGTCCCCATCAATGTAAATGTGCCCAAAGGGTATAATAAGCCTAATAGCGTCTCTGGTTACCCTCGTACAGTGCCCCTGGACATATCGAAAGTATTTAGCCGTGCATGAAGAGGTCGAAGGGAGGGTATCACGACTGCGTCTGTAAAGCCACTGTGACAGCATCGATTCATATCTGTATCTATTTGGTGCACATACGTATACCCTCGTACGTACCTACATACATATGTATACATACATGTATATATAGAGCGGACAAGTCTGACTCACCGGAAGTATATACAGCCCTGCCCTTTTCCCAGCTCTGTTATTGCTACCACGACTACTTCCCTTTTTCGCGTCCTCTGTTTGTGCATATCCAAGCTGTGCCATAAAATTTTTCCTCTTTTTTCTTTTGAAATGTTGATGAAACTTGATGAAGCAGACCATGTGGACCTTTTGGAAGCAGGCTGCTTTTAAACATAATTTTTTTTTTTTTTGCAATTCGTTGAGCATGCTCTTGTATTATTACTTTCTTTATGATGATGAAAATGAGGGTAAAGCGATGAGTTGGTATTTTTCTGTAAAAAGAAAGCCAAGGCTGAAGATCATGAAGTGACTGCAAGTCTATTTGAAAGAGTGTGTTTTTAGTATTTTTTGATTATGCACGTGCTGAGAAGGTTTGCTTGATCACATCCAACCATTGGTTTATCCCTGCTTATGCAGTGTTATCGGGTACGATTGATAATATTTACTTCAAAAAAATAATGTATCTTCCTCGAAGAAGGAGAACAGTTCAAGAATTGTTCGTATCCATACAACTCTTTTTTTTCTGTTCTCAAAACAGCAGTGGAGGTAGCGTTTTTTTCCTAAAAATGTAAGATACTTTGTGCTTTCTTGATGCTGTTTCTTTCACTGGTAAATATCAAATTAAAAAGTGATATACTTCGTCTTGTTGCCTGGTCACGTGCTGTAACCACCCTATGCGAAGGCATCGCAATGGTTTTCATCATTGTCGATTAATCTTTCCCACACGTTTCGTTGGACAGTTGGTGTTTTCACAAACTTTTTCACACTTTAAAAAAATCGTTTCACGTCCCAAAGTGATGAGTACTTTGCCCTTTTTTATTAATTTCGATAGAAATTTTTTAATTGTTTACTTCTTTCTGTAAGTTTCTTTAAAATATTTTTTTTTTCTCTGTTTGTTTTGAAGAAAAATTTTGGGCGTCTGGAAAATTATAATGGAATGAAATATTGTTTCTGATCACAATTAAAAAATCTAAAGTTCTAGGTTTCATGAAGTGCTTGTGAATGGGATAAAATACTGCCCATCGACGAAACTATGTGTTTATCAACTCTCAGAAGCTTATCGAAACAGTATAGTCAAGCACTTGCCGCAACTTCATCAAAGCCAGCACGGTTTTTTGCTTAACTCGGTAAAACAGAACACGAGACCCTTTAAAAAAAGGAACCCCGTGAAATTTCTTGCTGTCTGTCAGTTGTTCAACGACAAAGGCGTGCGCTCACTCGCAGGACTATGCACACCCATAGTAGATACGTTCACATGAAATCAACTGTACAGAGAGAGGATTTATGTGAGTCTCGTGGTTTTTCGCGATTGCGTCACGTACACGTTTTCACTCTCTCTCTCTCTCTCTTAGTCTTTCTTTCTCTTTTAAGTGTATTGGCTGCAGCGTCTCCCGTTCATAAATAAAACTCTTCTGTTCTTGGATGTGCGCCCGGTCGTTCGTGTGTGCACGGGGCATTTGGTATAATGAATTTGATCGCTATATTATAAGCACGTCTGTTCCTCTTGAGATAAGAGTCGTATATATGTATGTTCATTTTGAGCTCATTACAACAAGATTTATTTTGTGGCCCCTGAAAAACATATCTACGATCCCTTGTGTTTTAATAGAAATTAGCAACTTACTGTTATCGTATCTGTACATTGTTGTACCAAATTGATGTGAAATTTTTGTTTTTCTGTCATTTTACGTGAAGCTATAAAAATTATTTAAAAAAAGATATTGGAAATTATTTTTTTTAATTTATCATGTGGTCTTGAACTATAATATCAAGTAGGCCTTGACGAAGCGCCTCCGATAAGGAATGACTTTTGTTACCGAGACAGGTTAGCAGAGTAGGAACGTGCTTGGAATGATTCATACAAACAGATGTTATATTAGTAACAACGGATCTATCGTGTTACATATACACACTTCTTGTGTATTATCTGTCCCATTGTCCGAGGCTAATTCTCATGTAAGATAATATTAAAGTCAGTGTTTTAATTTCACAAGCTATTTATAGCGAGCGACCTTTATTTTCTCGCTTACACGTAAGTGAGACATGAATATTTGTATACTTTCAAGTGCATATCAGTAATAACAAAAAAATTTTTTTACGTTGAAAGAAAAAATATGTTTGTTTCTAATGCACGTAGTCCCACGAATCTTGTGTACTTTTGAATTTATTAGACATTTTTGTATATTACAGGTTATTAGTACTTTTTATTAATAGGTTTTTATCAATAGGTACCTCTCAAGGTATATTTTCAAGTGAAAGTATCAAAATTACATTATCATAATCCATTGTTTTATGAGAAAAGCATACAAAGTTAAATAAAAACATCACATTTTTTGATGCATGATTATTATAAAACTCGATGTATTTGAAAATTTCCATAATTAGCATTATTTTCAGTTTAAAACTTTTTCAAAATCAACTAATAGTAAACTAATAAAAATTCAAGTTAACTACGTTAACTGCAATAACGTAGTAGTTCATGTGCTGATTTTAATACTGAATTCCGTGGTTTTTGAGTATTTTTTTTTTTTTTTTTTGTCACGCACGTAACTTTTTTGATACAAACTGTTTACTATCATTGTGCAGTGATGCATTAAGATAAAGGATTCCTTTAAACAGATAAAACAATAACAATTATTAGTTTTTAAACCATTTATCAACTATAACGTTAACTGATTAACACATTTTGTTGTATGATACAACAGTGTATGAAATATTTAATTTTTCAAAACAAATCGCAGTAGTTTGGGGGTAGTCCCAATATTTGTGATTCTCTAACAGTACTACGATTTTGCATTTTTTTTGTGAAGTTTACAAATATTTAGTATTTACTGGAATTAGCTCTAAGATTATAATATTAAGTACTGAATAAAATTCAAGTGTGCTTTCAAATTCCATGGGTAAAGTATTTTTTTTATTTTATTTCCAAACGTATATATATATTTAATTTTTCTTTTTTTTTAATTTCCATTTGTAAGGATATACTCTTCATCCATTATATCTACAGCTCTATTCAAAGCAATTTGGAACTGTAGGTTATACAGTCTTGTTAACTTATACTTCTATCTCCAATTATTCACTAATTTTTCTACATTTCGTTGAGTGAACGAAATAAAGCAACGTCAAGGAGTTGAATCATGTGAGTCGAATTGTGGTATAGTTCAATGATTTTAATATTAAGTATGTTCTCGACGAAAATTTGACAAAGGCATTGCCATGTAGGAGGAATGACCATCTACAAACAACACAATTGGAAATGGAATTTCCTATTTTTTTTTAACTAAGGATGAAATCATTCGTTATGTACTAGTAAAAAGTTTCGGTGGTCATCCAGCTTGTATCTGAGTTTCCAATTCCCCATTCCGATGGACAATTCTCAAAAACGTTTTTTTGGGATACCTTCAGCATACTTATAAAATATTACGGGAGATGCTTGAGCACCACTAGCACTACATGTAAATACAGTTGTGACAATTTCTTTCTCAATGGCATTCACAAGTTTGTAAACAGTATAAGAGCCTTCCATAGTGAGTAAGGAATCAATTTCAGGACACAAGTGATTATTCGTTTCATCACAATTAAAATATTGTGAAGGAGTAAGATTTAACCAATTCTTACTAAGCAAATAATCCAATATCGATGTTCTCATTAATTTTTGTAGTTACCTTTGCAGATTTGCTATTTGGATGACTAATGTTATTAAGAATTAGGGACATGTTTCTATACTTATTTATTGGGTATATTTTAAATATCAATTTAATGAATTGCCAGTGATTATATACGACTAAGTAATATCAGCAGCCAATAATTTAAACTTGTTATAGTACATTGAGATGTGTCTTATCCCTTTACTTACACATGATTCCTCCGTTAATTTAACGTCATTTTTCATCGGTGCATGTATCTTAGTAACTGTTGGTCTTTTTGATTATATTTAGCTATTAATTTTTGCTTGAAAATTTGTTACTTGGTTATAAAAAAAGTATCTAAGCAGTGAACAGAGATCTTTATTACTGATAATGTCCTGTAGAATTAGTAGTTTTCGTCGTTTTCGTCACAGAAGTGTTATTGCCTCCGAGGCTATTTTGCGGCTAAGGGTCCTTTGAAGCAGAAAATGTAAGATAGCCCCAGATAGATGGCACTTACGTGCTGAACACTATTTTTTGTACCAACGGCAAACCTGACCCTCAAAGACGTTCAAGGTAGCAAAAAACAATTTAAAAAGGTATCAAAACTACAGTTATACTAGGGTTTGAGAGTATAGTTTAACATGTTAGATTCTAAAATTAAGAAGGTTCTTTTTAAATAACTATATAGTTTTCAATGTTTTTTACACAACTCAAAGGTATACAAAAAATTGATTTTTATTTTACTATTTTTTGGAACCATAAGATAGATGGGACTTGAGGCATGTGAAATCGCTTGTGTCTACGTCAATCAGAAAGCATTAGGGTTATGGTACTTTTTAGTTAGAATACAGAAAACAATTCATTGAATCCTTAGTACTACGAGAAAACTTTCATAAAAATTCCAAATCTTCTCAAGTTGACACCCTTCAGAACCACAAAATTATTTAATATACGATCTCCACTTAAAAAAAACGTATTTTAAGTGTGTACTGAGATAATTATTAATAATCTTTTTCTCTTAAAATAAAAACAAAAATATCTAATTAGAAAAAAAAAAAATTACTTTTAACAAGAAAATATTCTCAATATTAAAAAAATTGATTTCTCTAGGAAAAACATTTTCTTGGATATGGGTCTTGGCATCAATTTTTCTCCGTGAAAAATAAAATTAGTCCTCGGTGAATTATAGTGCAGGATATATCTATAAAGTTAACGGATGTACTCTCATTGCTTTGTAAATAGTGCAGTCGGATTATACAAGTATCCCGAAACAATAGCAACAACGGCAGCAGCCGAGCTTCAACCGCAGGAGCAGGGGGAAGCAAAGGGAGAGTCGGCAAGTAAGTTCCGGGTGACCGAGATCACGATTCCCTCTTTTCCAAGCTAAGTGTGTATACATTATACACACACATGAAATAAAATCTCAAGTCCTCGTATTATATGTAGACCAAAGGGAGACACACTGCTGTCCATAAAGACGATTTATGCATTTATATATGTATATATGCGAGCCTATGGGACACATTTCGCATACAGAATGAAAAGAGCGAAAAAGAGAGAAAGAGAGTGCCTTATCAGAGGGCTTTTGCCACAAACATACAACCTATATACCAACCAGATGGACTCACATTTAGTTTTATCTGTTTCGCATTGATTTTAACAGGCATTATTACGTTTTTTTCGAGCTCTAGTCAGATGATGATGATACGATTAGTACCTTGTGTGGATACAATTGTTTGTGCACTCCATGAAAACTAGCTCATGTGTAGAAATTCAGCTCATAGACTTGTTTGCTCAATATTTCAAGGTTTCAATTTTTTAGCTATTGAACAATAGCGAAAATCGCTCTGTCACCAAAAAAAATACAGACCATAATACGTATAGGGCTTCTTCGCTGTACTATGTAGATCTACGTTCGTAATGCACGTATTTTTTTATATGCACAATAAAAGAAAACGAAAGAGCATTTGACGATGAATATAAGACATACGTTTACTCTGGGTATACAGTGGTATACAGCAATATTCATCATTGTTTCAGACCTTTGACTATTGATTATTGCGATATGCGTACAACGTAGGTTGACAGATACAGTAAGTGAATTAAAACATCAAAACAACTGTGTTTGTTGTAGTACTAATCGATAGTATTTCGTAATATACGAGGACATTTTACAGTTTGTATGCTCATTTTCATTCTTTAAAACAGTCATATTTGTCATAGCAGTGATTGTTACCGCCCACACAGAAAAATTAGTCTCATTCCAAAGAGTAAAAATTAAATTATTAACAATAAAAAGTCCTTGGACTACCGAATCATGAGCCTAAAATGCTAACACAGTAAGTTAACAGCTATTTTCCGTCTCATCATTGTAGGTGATTCACAAAAAAAGTGTTAATAGAAGTGTTGTCTTTTAATGATATGTTGAAAATCTCACTTTTTTTCGAAAAAAATTTATGGGTTGATTTAATTCTCGTATCTTTACAGTATTAAGATCTCAAAATGTCATGTGACTTTCACGATGTATATATTTATATTTATATATAACCGAGTCGGAGGAAATTAACACAGGCCCTACGGGGATGAATCTCAGATTTTTTTCTATGCCTACAACAATTGTAATACTATAAAATCTTGCAATTGACATAATTAAATTGGATAATGGTATGTAAATAGGCATAATTCTATGAAAACAAGGATCGTACTATTTCGATTGTAACTTATCTCTCTTAACTAATCGTATACTTTCCGAAGATGCCAACGAATGCAAGACAGATAGATTGTCCCTCTTGCGTGAGAAACGACGTATTAAATGCCAGTATTACAGGTTCTGTGCCCCGTGATCGATTGTATATCTCATACAGTCTCGTTTAGTGCTGATTTGTTTACACTCCGATCAATAGTGCATGTAATCGCCCGCAAATGGCTTGTTTTCACCGAGTTTGTACACGTCGAGCGCGAGATGCATGTAATGAGCGGTCGTTTTATAAGGTAATAAGCATAAATTAGCCCGACAGATAAACACGGAATACAATATACGCGTAAGCGTGTGCAAGCGTTTTCCGATGACAATGGGAGCTGTACGTTGCGTTCACTTGGGCTAACAATCAACTGCATATACGTAAAACGGACTGCGTGATATGTCACCGTACATTGTTTCGAGTTGAACACGGTGTTTAGAGCGATGGAAATCTCTTATGTATTGTCGTGTTTGCTGGCTTTTGATGGGTATTTTGTTTTGCATCACTGTCTTCAATCTTGCATTCAGCCCATTTTTGGTGTCAGAGTTTTTTTTTCTTATACGATTTTTTAAATTTGGATAATAGACGCATTTTTCTTGCAACGAATGATTCAACTGAGAGAGAAGTATTGAGTATGTAACATTTTTCATCAACGGTTGCAATTAACGTTTGATTCATCTTGGTACATACATAATTAATAATTATACTTCATACATTAGAACATCTGCAGGAAAGGAGAAAACTTTTTTAAGGATTACCCCTCGGTTAGCTAATCAAAAATTGCACACAATCAATTTTTTCTCTATTCACTCACATGATATCTACGTAACAAATAAAGTTTGTGATTACTGAGTCCATACGTTGAGGTTCCATGTTATTGTGATTCAAATGTTGGAAAGTTTGTTTTAACAAACATTCGATATTTTCTTTGCTGAAAAAAATCAAGATTTTTAATAGCTTTGACACTGTAGAAAATTATAATAGGTATAGAGCAACTACATGAAAAAAAAATTAAATGATGAAGCGTTCAGATGATAATTTACAATATACTAAGGAAGTAGGCTCTTACATTGTCGTTTTAATTGACATTATCATTGCATTCGAATTATAAAAGAACTCGTAAAAGAATGACTGATACGCAAAATGCAAATTGTGATCATTAGGCCTTTTCAGATCGATTAAATCGTTATTTTTCATGATAGTTTTCTGTGATATCAAAAAGTCACTATCTTGTTACTCTAAATCTGTATAAGTAAATCTCCGCCAATTTACTAGTTGAAATGGATAATTACTGTTTCACCGACATTTTATAGGTATTTGTATTGATAGATAGATATTTTATAGGTGAATTAAGGTGATTTTACCGAAAACATGTAGTTTTTAATTCTTTTTTCACTGACCAGTTACTAATTTATTTCCACAGCGTTTTTCACTCTAAAACAGTTATTTCAACTATTAAGATATGTACTGAAACCAAAGGCAAATATCCGTATTTTTTAAAGTTTTCAATCAACTTCGTTTCATGTCCACCCCTACGTCACTTTTCTGATAAAATTTGATAAAACATCTGCTAAATCCATCAAATACCATACCTCGTAATAAAACAAGTACCTACGCAGCAATTCATTCAACCCTGCCTGGCAGGCACCACTCGAACGAAATTCCCTTAACTTTATAACGATAAGTGCACGTAATAGGTATACAACGAGTTATACAAGTACCTCCTTCTGCCCCCGCTCACATGAAGAGGGCCGTGCCTCGAGTGCCCAAGCCTTTTCCTGCCGTTTTGCACTCGCACAGTAGCCGCACATATATAAGCCTATATACCTATAGGTACATGCACTTTCGCTCCTTTCATCGCTGACAGCGTTAGAAGGGCAGCGTCCTGCGTACTGCAGTTACATTACCTAGTCGCACACAAAAAAAAAAAAAATGAAAAAAAGAAAAAAAATTCCTCACCACAGCACGTGCATAATAAAGTCCCGACCAACGGCAACAACCCCCGTAGCTATATACTTACTCTCCGGAAAAATCCGCCGTCGGCGAGCCCATACAGCTTCTCGTATCTCGCGCACAGAGTTTGACTTCGTTAGAGACAGCCATTATTTTACGAGAGGTTGCCACCACCGCCGGTGCTTTTACTAGCAAACTAACTTTGCCCCGAGCCCGGTGTGTACATGTATAGGCACGTGATGGTGTAGTTGAAGAAACCTTGCGACAAAAACACAGCCGCAACGCCACCGGCGGCGAGATTATATTCCCGTAGGCGAAGCGGCAGCAGCAACCCCTCCATTGTTGTCGCTCGTCGAGTCACGAGTGCGGGAGGCAGAAAAAGAGAGAGAGAGTTCTGGGGCTTCTCATTACCATTCGTATCTGAGCTGCTCTATCGAAAGAGAGTCCGAGAGAGCCGAGCCTAGTTCCTATTTCCCATCACGTTATTTATACGCCGTATAGGTATTGCGTTCCTACTTAGGTGCACCACCCCCTCGTCCTCTGGTGTAACACACTCCGTTTTATTCACTGAATATGAGCTTGAAAGTGGGTTTCTGTATCCCTTCCAGCTTTCCTAATGTTTATAAACAGCACCAGGTGTATCTTAATTTTTTTTTGTCTTTTTGGCAACAGTTGCAGTTACCGGTTTGCCTCCTTTTTTGTACCGGCGATCTCGTTTTTCTCTGTATCCTCTGTAAATATACATTTTACGGTAAACAGTGTTAGGTGTAGTGGTTAGATATAGTAACGAATGGCGGCACTGCTAATGCAGGATGACAACCGGTTTGATACAGCTCGTGATTTGTTTGGATTTTAAGCAACTTGAGCCGTAAATGCTATTAGTCTCTCTTTTTGATTTATCATTATCTCTTGATTTCCCACTGTATTTTTTTCTCTCTTCTTCCCACCATCAATAAAACGTTGCTCGGAAGCCTCGAAAGAATAATTACTCAAAGTAGACCGACCGAATTAAATTACGTAACAAATGCATTGCCCTGTTGTGGTGCAGCTAGTTTCCTGTCAATCTTCTCAATCCTCTGCTGTAACGGTCTTTGCCATTGTGCTGATCAGTCATTAATTTTTCAGTACTGTACATTTTTATTAATTCCAGATTAGTGACTTCAACTATTGCACCAAAATTAGATTCATTAAAAATCAATTACCCAATTTTTACTGATTCAGTTTGAAAGAGGAGATTACATAAGTTTTTGCTGAGTTGAATGCCATATTATTTCAAAGTTATCCCGCGAAAAAATTGTATTGAAGTTTTTTGTAATCTGGTAAATTATATCCAACTATAGCATTTTTAAGATTATCTATGCTCGATCTGTGCGTTACCCGATGGAAAACCCCCGAAGATCTAGAAAAGCAACGCGAACTGCGTAAAATTCGAGTATGTATGGAATTCATACAAGTCCACCTATTCCCATCGTTTTTCATGGATTCTCATCACTTTCTTCTTTGCTACGGTTCTTTTAAAACCTGAATTTTCGACAAATGCTCATGCAATCTATCATCCCAGTCGCAAATTTTTCAATTTTCTCACGCTCGCCGACCGCGGAGTCATCGCTTAGGAGATAACGGCAATTCGTGTCTAATTGCGCACAAAAGCGACGAGAATACTATCGTGCCACGGGTACATATAGCAACAGGCTATTGCACTACCTATCATTTTTCGCTTTCGCGGCGTATGATCGACCACGTACGCGCGGTATGCGCGCTTTTTTCCACTATTATCGCTGTATATACATATATATTCAACAGCGGTAGTAATGCTTAACGGAACTTTAATTCGGCACTCGGTACAAGTGTACAAAGAAAAGCCATACAGCGCACTACTAGTCGTCTCTCACGCTTGAGCGCGCAAGGCTTGCCATTAATTGCAGAACTCAACACCGTGATATGTGTGTGTGTCTGTACAGGCTTGGTCGATCGTTGGCACATGTAGCTCTGTGTTCGCGTGTGCGTGCCGACTTGAGTGGCCACGTGTAGCCCGTTGTAAACGTGAAGTGGAGCGGTACGTACTCCCTTTGAGCGGCTTTTTTTTCATCTCTTCCAATCTAATCGTACCTACGATACACCCAATAATAGCCGATCCGTACTGGACATCCTTGTCTTTGTCACCGGACTAGTTTGCCTGTCCATCGATCTTTAACCGTATGGTGCATATACGGATTGCGTTCTTGGGAGTTGCGCGAGAACTCGGGCTATTATATTCGTACTGTAGTTCGTGCAGCTTTGGCACACAGAGAGTCCTGATCATTGGCATCCTCGCTAGGATAAACAGGAAATATTTCTCATCGCAGAGGCACGGCCTACTTTTTCCGGGGGACAATATTAAAACCTCTGCCTGGGTGCGCTGCGCTGCAATTTTTGTTGCGATATGCGCTGTAGGTAACGGGTGAGCGTGCACTGGGTAATTGGAGCTTGAAATCGCAATACGAAAGGTTTATGGTTGGATAAAGGGCCACTTCTGGTCTCGTCGTATTGCAATTCTGCTTCTACATATTGTGCAAGAAATGCTTCGCCTCTTTCATTGCGAGATGAACGCTTGTGAATGGACTTTTTTCCTGAATGCGGAACTTGATTGTTGCTTTGCATCAGTCAGACGTTGCTGGAAAAAATCGTTGTCTTCCAATACCTACTTGTTAAGGTGCTTTGTCTGAATTTTCACTTACATCCTTCGATCACACTGTGATTTTGTATCTTTAGTGATTCTTATGGTATGGATGAAGCTCATAGATGAAGCATGTTTCCAAATATTGATACCTTGTACTGTTAAATTATGGGAATATTTTTCCAATCGAAAGTACTTTATTGTAAAAAGTACAATGTGCAGTGTCTTGCGTTATCAAGTCTATTGTTATAAAATTACAAGTCTTGTTGAAGAATAAAAAAAGTACATAATATTCTGGATCATTTTTCTCTTTGTAATGATGTTATCGTTAATACTACGGTGAAGACATGAACGCAAAGATTTGTACAATGGTCCAATGATAAAAAGAGCATCACTGGTCGTTTCAGTTGAATGCCTGGCTCTCGTCTGAGAGGCACTCGACAGAACGCCAAGTTCGATTCAATCTTTGGGAACCACTCGACCAAATCGGCACTTCTGATATCACCAAGTGTTAGTTTGTATGTCACATCGTAACTCAATAGATTGAACGTGCGAGACATATCTAAAAGATTAGGATGCTCCATATTGCTTGAGCGAAAATACAGTATAGTGCTATTAGAGACTATAGAACTTTCGTATTTATAAGATAAAAACTAACAATAGCTGTTTTATAATGGGTAAAATTGTTCAAATCTTCGACTAAAACTGATAGTTGACATCTTATTTGTGTGGTTAGATAATAATTTTTTGTTGTGCTTATGCTTACTATAATATAATATAAGCCCATCAATATTAAATACGCTCGAACGTTAATGACCAAAAGTTGAACCCAAGGTACAATATGTATGATTACTAATTTTTTAATCTCAGCTTCCGTCAAACTTTTTATGCTCACGTAGAAAGTCCATTGTCCGAAAAGGTTAAAAATATTCAAATCTCATATTTCGAGCGTTCCCGCTGTAACTCTGCCGCCCTACTGAAAAAAAATCGTAAGTGATATTTTTGACATAATTGAGTTCACACTAATCGATTGAGCAGAAACTTCTACAGCTGATGGCGTTTTCAAAAATGTCATATTTTATTTGAGGAATTAATAATAACTAAATGAAGATAAAAAAAATTTTTTTTCTTATTAAGTGCTAAAAACTTGGAAAATGTCGCGAAATAGGCAACCGTAACAGTACTTACATATTTCTTACTAAATACAGTCAGTGAGATCACCCTTGAATTATAAAGCAAAAAAATTGTACGTTCTTACGCTTTGTTTCGACTAAAAAAAAGCGCGAGCCATAGATTCATATGTACAAAAAAAATCATAGCTGCAGAAACAACGTGAGGCACTAATTCTTTTTTTTTTATTTGTAATGTAAGGAAAAGCTCTCACTATGAAGTAAAAAAGATGTAAGTACACAGTAGCTTCTTTCTCTCTTGCAAATTTTCCTTTTGCGAAAATTGATATAAGATCATGATTCGATTACTACGGAAATAGAATTTTCATGGTAGAAAAATACAATCATTATCAATTTTTGAACATGTATAGTTTTTCTTAATTTCTTTGACTGGGCAGCTTAGTTAGACGAGGTTCTTTTTTTCAATGGTTTCCATACTTCAAATAATGAGTACAACTATTTAAAAAATTTAATTATTAGAAAAACTCATTTTCTAAAAATAAAAATTTAAATTTGTCAGCCACTCGCACCTGGTTCGCTGCATGTATGAAACATTTATGCCACACTAATACCAATCTTCGCAGTTGATCTTTATGTGTTAACATGCTTTCTCTGAAACTCATTACAGATGTCGACCACATATCGGGAGATAACTTCTTCGATGTTCTTGACAATGGCGCAGTGCTGTGTCGTTTGGCAAGAGTCATACAAGAGAAGGCCCGGTTAGCCGTAGAAGCTGGCAAGGCGAAAGGGGTAAGTTGGATTCTTATTTGCATGTAACTATGTAGTCACTTTCACGAACATCGATCTCAATTATACGGTATGATTATGCCGTGATCATGCGATCCCGTTAGCTTTTCAGACCTTTTAGACATCTTTGTTTATCGTGTAATATGAGCAATTCCACGAAAAGAATTTAGTTCTGTTAATGGTCACTTGAAATAATAGTAGTTTTCGTCGGATAAGTGCCATCTGAGGTGCCATCGTCTCCGGGGCTATTTTGCGGCCCAAGGGACCTGCGAGAACCGGGTCGGTTGGTTCTTGAATTAAATTTGATTCTGAACGCGTGTTTTTCATGATTTTGGTCTCAGAACCGGCCAAACTGAACCGAAAGGGTATTTGATTGAACCTATTAGCTGCCAAGGTGCTCATATTGCTTCAACATGCATACAAACTGTTAAGAATTTAATTTCAAATACTTACATGTATTTACATAATTTTCCACGTCATTCGCATGAGTTGTATTCTATTCTGCAGAAGCTTCATAATCGTATATAAACTGTTCGTGGTGTGTATCAACATTGACTATTTTCGGTGTTTGACCGTTATTCGTTGTGTTCAAAGGAACAGTGCTCGATAGAGACTGCAATGTTTGACCATTGTTCTTTATGTTTAAAAGAATAATACTTGATAGAGACTGCAGTGATTGATGGAATACCGCTGCTTGCTCTATGCTATATTAAGAGCTTCGTGGTGTAACCAGTATCTACAAAAAACGATTTAGACGTGTATGTTTTCACACTGTCTTCGGGGTTGAAATGTTTTTTACTCACCGTTGTAAACACTCTCAAAAGTGCTGACGATTATTGTATTATTACTTGAACACACGTAACTTAAATTGCTCATTTGAAAAATTATGATTAAGACGAATATTACAAATTTTTTAAAAAAGTAGATTAACAATAAACTATATTGAGGTGGATTCAATTATTATATTAATGTGGGTCACATATGATTTGAACATTACATAAAAAATATTGTTTTTTGTAAATTCTTTATTTCAACTCATACATTTTTTTGTTGTTTCCCATCCAAAATGTCTTGTAAGATAAAGAGAAATTTTTTGTTTCAATAAATAATTTTTTTAACACTATATTTGATGCTGTCCCGATTTACCTTAAAAATTTTCCGTGTTCCAATACACCTCAATTTACTTTACTCATGTAATTAATGACAAAAGTGTATGTGTCCAATATGTGCTAGCAATTACATACAATGTAACTTTTGCACCTTTTAAACTGTTCATGATAAATGAGATATTCATATTCTACTTGAACAGCCAGGGTTGGGAACTTGAGAGTATCATATCCGGGGATATGACTCTACGAATTGCGTTATTGTACTAAATCGTGCTTTGGATATGATTCTCGTGCCCTTATGTAGTATTTTTAGATTAAGACGTTTAAAATGATCGTATCATTTTTAACCCGATCTGACAGCTTCTGTAATAGCGACACATGAACATTTTCACCCGTGTTTGATCTCGGTTTGCATCAACAATAATTTTAGGAACTTTGTCAACACTTGCCATTGCACAGGTGTAAGAATTAGATGTCGGATGTTGCACTCTCTAGGAAGATTGTTTTTCTTAGCGGAACACAGTGGCATTAGTTAAATAGCGCCACCGCCCACTCAGTGTTGCCATGGCTCACGAAACTTAAACTTGCAGCCTTTGTGGAACATAGCCTAGGTCAAAAAATGTAGTTTCTTGTTTTGACTACCTCCAATGTCACTCTTACCAAAACTGCATGTGTACTTACGCTGTTTCAATTGTACCGACAATGCACGTGGCAGTACTGCTGTTTTAGCAGTGCTCCATAGCTGAAATGGATTGAATTTTTTCTCAGAGTATTTAAAAAATGAGCTACTTTGATTAAAGCCAAGATAAAATGGCTCTAATTGGTTGGTTTGATAGCAAGATGCCGTTGGTAGGCATGACAAATATACTGAATTGAAGATGGTTTAAGTGCACGAAGCGCGCTTAGATTTATTTAGTTGTATTAAAATTAGGTCTAAATGGATGTACTAAAATAAAGTTTATACATCAGAGCTTTAATAAACGAAGATTTGGGTTAATAATAGTTGATATCGAATTGTAATGTCTCATCCATCTTAAGTCGTATCTAAGTAGGGTTAACGATATTTTTTTGGTTCCTTCGAGTATTTTATTTCTCTGAAAGCTTATATAATATGTAAAAGGCTTCTTAAAAAACTGTGGTATTCCAAATTGAAAAACATTGTTTTCCAAACACTTTTCGATAAAAATTTTTGATTTCTTAAAAAAAAAGTATTTTTTATTGGAATCAAACTTTGGATTGCTTTAAAGTTTTCTGAAAAACGCAGTTGTTCCTTACTACTCTTCATGCTTCCGTGATTTGTACTGTAGCAAAAATGGTGATTCTTACCTTGCCAACAAATTATCTTTGTTTTCAGGGGCCATGCAAACAACTTATCTTTGTTTTATGAAAAAAAAAAAATAATAATAATAAAAATAGCATCACTAAAAGACATACTTTTTGACTTTTCGTTACTATTGAAGTAAAGTTAAAGTTATAGCAACTTGAATGTGAATTTTACATTCTTAATAAATCCTTCCCTACTATTGAAGTTTAAAAGCAAAAATAGCCCTCTACCAATGCATATGCTACGGATTTTCTGTTTCCGCATTTGATCAATACAATGAAACGGAATTCTGATAGGCCATTTATTTATACGTACATGTGCAAGTGTGCACAGTCCCTATTACGCCACATGTCTATTTGCCCAACTTCTGTTTGTCGTGAACTCGTGCTGGCTTCGCAAAGGCACACCCGAAGGGCTCAAAGAACAATAAGCTCCAACCTAATTGTGCTCTTGACGGAGGGGTGCTTCAAGCCTTTTTTTTTCATTTCTCTCTCGCTTTTGTTCCAGCCTGCACCAGTGCTTCGGGGTCGCTGTTGGGAGAATGCCGCGCGGCGCACGTTCTTCTCCAGAGACAATATGGAAAACTTCATACAGTTCTGCCGGCGGCTGGGCGTACACGAGAATCTACTCTTCGAAAGTGACGATTTGGGTGAGTTTTTGTCTTTTCCGTGGTTATTGTCTTTTTTTTTTCGTCTTAAATGACTTCCATTTTGAATGTTAACGCTGTACTTAGTTTATTCAAAGTTAGTTTAAAGCGAGCTCTTAGTCAAACTTGTAACGGTTTGGCAAAAAAATCCTTCAATGAGAAAAATAAAAAATTAACAACAAACCTAACTGTTTTTAAGGTTTTACTTGCAACTGCAAGTTCCCAAAACCAATAAAGTAAAGTGTAAAAGCGTCATCAATCCAAGCAGCAAGCAAGCAGCAAAAGTTGCTACTACGTGCTAAACAAGTGTTCAATAAATGTTAAAATAGAAACATAAACTTTTCAAGCAGCTTCATGAAAACTAATAACTCTCGAGTACGAGCTTCAATTAAACTTTTTATTCTTCCAACGAAGAGCAGAAAGAGACAAAGATTAAATCGCTTTGTTCCCTTTGTCTCAGGAGCAAGAGAGCAAGCCCCAAAAGCCCATTTAACGTTAAAATACGGCAATGGCTATCGAGGAGGACTTGCGACCCATCATAGTCCGTGGCCTCGAGCACAAAGACATACGGAGCTTGCTCAGCTGACTCGGTAGTCCTTAAAGCTCACGGCACTTGTGTACATGTGCCAAAGAGGTACATCTACAAGCACATGTAACAAATAAAGCAAGCCCATAACGAGCAGCTTGCGCGCGCGATGAAGAGACATATGTCCCGCGAGAGAGCTCCGGACCAAAGAGCCGCACCCCGTGCTACAGATCGCCTAGCGATTCTCGTCTCTTCTCTTGTCGTTTTTTTTTGTCTCCCTCGCGCGGGGATGAATAAAAGAGCTGCAGAGCCGACTCTTGCGCTGGTGGGTGTACGTATTCGGTGGCAGCGGCGTCGTCTAGCTGGGCAACCTACTTTGTGTCGTCAGCATTGTAGAGGTTTAAAGGGAGATGAGGGACGAGGAGCCGATCGATGAAATTTTATACATACGTGCGACCCATATCGCTCGAGGTGACGGCGGTGGTTGGGATTGAGTATCGAGCCGATTCTGCCAGTGGATTTTTTTACTTATTTTTTTTTTTTCTCTCTTTTAATTGATGTACTGGCTTTGCTTTGTTCTGTGTTCAAAGCCGATCGAGAATCCGGGAGTTGGAGGAATGATTTTTGTTGTCGATTCAAGTATACGGTATTCACGAGACGCGGAAAATGCATGTGTGGTAATTTTTAAGCGATGAAAAAAAAAGTGATGAACCGAAGTTTTATTGTTCTCTTCACCTCTAAGCGGAATTTCAATGAAAATTTCTTTAAATTACGTTGTACGTTTTCCAATCATTATTCATCAGTTATGAAGGAAATGTTGCACACTTCGCGTGAAAGTTTAAAATATAGTTTCCTTGGTAATAAAAAACTGCAATCATCGCGAAAAAGTTGGAAAATGTTGAACTCCCTGGAACTCCAGAGAATTCTCATTAGCATATTGTTAAAAAACTCAAAGCAATTTCCTAGATGTTTTAGTTTTCCATTAATCCTGTCCAAACAAGAATCGTTTTTCCTCATTCACCTAAAAAAAAAGATCCTCATTTAAAAGTTTAGAAATATCAAACGTCCTTCACCAGTAAAAAGTTTGTTTGGAATTTTCGAAAAGTTAAACTTATTTTGTCCTTTCATTACCCCCTATTTTTGAAACTCGTAGGGATTCTATAAAAACCAATGCAATCCCTTCCTCAAGGACAATGATAACAATACTGTGTCAAGAATGGCTGATTAAACAGTAAAACTTACTTCTTGATAAACTTTCACACAAACGCTTGCAAACGCTTCACACACTCATTTTCCACAGAATTGTCACAGCCAAAATGTGCTATTGACCACGAGGAAACGACAACAATTGAACTATAACAACAACAAAAATTAACTAATATGCTGGTAGAAAAGATTCTATTCTACGTAACCCACCGTCATTAGCTCTTAGTGAATATGGATTTAAGTCTAAGAAAGTCCTGAATCGTTAATAAATCAATTGTTCAACAAAAGAAAATGGTTATGACACAAAATACACGTTAATTAACTGTACCTAAGTCACGGCAACATAACTGTCAACAAACATTCATTTGTCATTAATCGTAAACTTTGAATGATGGTTGTTAAATGACTTGTTGACTGCAGGTAATCCTTCCAGTGAGTGTACTAATGTATAATTCCCTCAACCCTTGCAGTGCTACACGGACAGCCGCGCAACGTGGTGCTATGTTTGTTGGAGGTAGCCCGGATAGCGGCCCGGTACTCGCTCGACCCACCTGGCCTCGTCAAGCTGGAGCGCGAAATAGAAGAGGAGCAGGAGCGCGACCTCCAGTGCCTCTCGGACAGCGGCATCTCGCACAGTAGCCTCGTCTCGTCGTGGCAGCTGCAGTCGCCCTCTCCCGACTCGTCGCCCGCAGACAATAACATGAAGCACAGCAGGTACTGTATCTTAATTATAGGTGTATAGCGTGGTACTTGCAACCCTAAACTATAAACAGTACGTCGACTGATTGGTTAAAGAAGCAGCAAACTTTGAGAATACATTTTTTTCCTCTAACTTTTTTGTGGCAGTCCTATAGCTCCTTTGTCACTGGACCGCTGCTTCGCATTACTGTTTACTGTTTGTATCGCTCCTTGGACTTGATATCGGTAATTTGATGAAAAACAAAGACCATGTTTCTCTCTTAGCACCAAACTGTGCATATATAATCATTTGATAAATCCAACGCCTCATGACTTGTTGACATTATTCACTCAAGTTACTCAAAAATTAAAAAAAAAAAAAAATTCTTTGGCTTAACTATTTCTTTAACCTAAATATTGTTTTTTTCATTTCAATCGTGAGCTAGTTGTTACCTTTACTAAGGCATTGATTTTTTATGAGAGATAAAAAAAGGAACGGAGAGATAGAGCAGCGAGGGTTCATTGTATTACTTGAACTTTCTGATGAGTAGGAGAAAATTTCAGAGCACCAACGTCGTCTACAGACAAAAGCGCAAGCTCAGCGCCCTATTCTCTGTCAGTTTTCTTTACTTTTGTAGTTCGCAGCAGGTGTTCTTAATTTAGACTTAGACTGTGTGTTTTTTTTTTTTTTTTTTTTTTTTTTTTTCGTTGAGAAACAAATACTATAACACTTATATTATAGACGGAAAGCTCTCATCACCATAATATAAGCAGAATGTCTGTAATATCAGTATTTTTTGTTATTTATCACTTAAAATTATAGTCAATGCTAATCATCCATTTTAATATTTTTTCATTTTGACAATCGTGATTAGCAATCTTGGAAAATCTCGTACCGCACATGAATGAAAAAAAAAAATTTCTTTCAAACTATGTAGACGATCGAAAAATAGAAGTCTACCGTGTTCACTTTGCAATATTGGATAACTTGAAACTTGGAAACAGCAAAATGGAATCATCTAAGTAGAACTTGAAAGACAAAAAGGTACAAAGATCGATGACGCAGATGTAATTTCAATTAGTTTAAACAGTCTCAAAAATCAGAATTTTCTTATAGTGATTTGTAGGGTTAAAACTTGAATACATTAATTTTGACTAGGCAATTCAGAAAAGTGATATCAAAAACATTTATCTTTATTCTTGCTACACATAGCATCGACACCTTATATTTATAAGATACTAATTGATTTTTAAAAATAATGCTTATGTATAAAGAAAAATTCAATATTCTATTTCTTAATTCTTCGCAATAATACAGTTTTCTTTTTCTTAGAGTAAGCAACATAGTGTCGTACAAGCACAAATCTGATTTTTAAATTTAAATTGTGTATCATAGTAAACTGCCCTCAAGACTAATAAGGGAGTCACGTACATTGCACATTTAGATGCGGCCCCCTTAGCTCATTAGAATACTTTCTTTTCAGGTGGTCCTGCTTTATCTTTGAATTGCAAATAAAGGTCTGTGAGGCCAACAATTAAATTTTTGTGTATGTCGTGCATGTAACTGCACGGACATTGCGTCATTGCAAATGAGGCGTGACACCTGGCGAATTTCCGTTTTGCACTTATTAGTGGGCAGGAAATGCACCGTCTTGTACAAATAAAAGAAAAGACGACTTACGCAATCCGCAAGTCAACAAGTACTCGATGCTTCGTATGTTTTATTACGGATGGAGAAAACTTTGTCTTTGCATTATCTACATTTCTGTAGGGGGTAATGTATGGTACATTAGCAATGAGTCGCTGTAAAAAATCGTATATGATAAAATATATCGAGATCACTATTTTTTCCTCATCACTGTAAATCGAAGCGTGAGAAAGTACACGTTTAAAGTGTGTTGTTAAAGTTTTTGTTTTCTGTTATAGTATATTGCGTACAAGTTTGCAAAGGCTTCGATTTACGAACCGAGAGGTTTAAGGCACGAGCCGAAGGTGAGGTCCGTAACGAGGTTCGTAAAGGAGCCTTTTCAAACGAGTTTCGTAAACTATTTTTCCGCCTGAGAACCTAAAATCAAGCGGCGAAGGTGCTATTTTGAGATTAGAAGGCGGAAAAGTACATTGTGGTGGCGTTCATAACAATTCGAAAGACAACCAAATCAAGGTGCACCAAGTGTGGTTAATCAGTTCTTCTAAGCTGGATACTTTTGATAGGGAAAAACCGATTTGAGTGAAAAAACGTGCCTGTCGCAGATTTAACATGCTAACAAGTGCATAAAATACGTGAGCAAAGTTTTTACTTTCTACAGTCTTGTTACAATTATTGAAGAAAAAAAGGGCATTCAGTATATCGGCCGGAGTTTCTACTTTACCATCTTCCCTATTTTGATGAATTATTGTTAATAACTAATTATCTAGCTGTTTAAACTCAAAATAACGAGAAGAGCCGTCAAGCTGGTACTTTGAGGATTCAATAGAGCCCAAATTCAATGCAATCCGTTGCGTATTGAGAGAGAAAAGTTACATTTTCTGATCACGAAAGAGTGTTTCAATGTGCATAATCTGAAATGTAACTTTTTTTCAAAAAGTAATACATTGAATTATCTGAAATTTTGACAGAGCCTCTAAAATAATAAGACAAACACCGGTCCTTTTATGGTTTTGGAAAATATACAGTTCAAATTATGAACTTGCTCAGTGTACGCAGATTTATAGGTTATGGAATGCCGTTTACGATAAATACCCATGCCCAACAATGGCAAAACTACGAGAAGAGCCGCGTTTACTTTTTTACTTTAGAGGCCCAGTTCAACTTTTAGATAATTCAATGCATAACTTTTTGAAAAAAGTTACATTTCAGATTATGCACATTGAAACACTATTTCGTGATCATGAAATGTAACTTTTCTCTCTCAATACGCAACGGATTGCATTGAATTTGGGCTCTATTGAATCCTCAAAGTACCAGCTTAACGGCTCTTCTCGTTATTTTGGGTTTAAACAGCTAGATAATTAGTCATCAACAATAATTCATCAAAATAGGGAAGTTGGTAAAGTAGAAACTCCGGCCGATATACTGAATGCCCTTAGGAGGTTTGGGAGTATCACTCAAGGAGAGTCCCCCTGCCCACACAGCTTGGCCCCCTTTACCACGCACTCCCTCTTGCACCCAACTAACCTTGCAACTAACTCAATATTTTATTTACGTTTGATGTTGGCATTGTTTAAAATGCACTATAACGTACTTCAAAATGTTTCCTACTGAATTACTAAGCAACTAACTTATAAGTGGATTTTTTTTCATTATCTTTGCATTCTCCAAAAATTTTTGTTCATGTAAATATCAAAATTGAGATTACGTTCCATAAGAGCCTATGTTTATCGCATGATTTTCATTTAAATAATTTTTTTTTAAATGACCTATACCAAATATTGAAAAAATTCATATAAGTTCTACTTATTCTATACTATCCATAGAAAACTGAATATCATTGTGATCTCTGCATTTTATTATTACCCTCGAACCCCCTTAATAGGATATAAGTGAAATATTTTACGAAGCATCAATTTAGTTTTTCTAAAAAAATTTCTCAATATTACTGCAATGCATTTTATAAACAGCAGGAATTTAAATTACAGGCTTTAAACATGTATATTAACACACTTGGATTTTACGGTACATAGGTATACTCATTCCTCTCATAAGTAAGGCGCATTCGAACATGATCGTTTTTTACTTTGTAATTTGTTCGCTATTTAATGTACATTCGAAACTAAATACGGAACCAAATCAACATAGAGCCTAACGTTCACATGGAATCAAACTTCACTCAACATCAACGCAAATACGAAAGTAAACAGTTAACAAATTCTATGATTTATAACGATGTGTACCCTTTTTCACAATTTTTGACTGTTCACTTCTGTGTTTGGCATCGAGGCAAAAGACGCACAGTACCAGCACACAATTGTCCTCGCAATTGTCACGACTGCTGTCTTAAAATACAATATACAATCATTTTGACTTTTGATGATGAAACAAACTCAACAACTGTCTCTCTCGTCTGACAGCTCGGCAGTAGAAATGTCGACAACAGACTCGCGTTGGCTGGACCCAGACACGACGCCGGAAACGCGGGAGCCAGAAATGCGACGTTCGATCAGCGACAACGGGCCCACCAGTGGCGGCGGCAGCGATGGCGTGCACAGCGACACGACGGAGGACGACTGGTCGCGCGGTAGCGCCGAGGACCCCGACGAGGCCATCTCGCTCGCGAGCTCTCCCTCGCCCTCCTCGGCCGAGCCACCCGAGCACCACGGACCCATCACGGAGCTCGATCGGAAGGTTGCCAAAGATTCATTTTTTCATTTTCTTTTCATTATTTCATACATCCGCACAAAAATACACCGCGGTGGGGCTGATTGTACTTACGCCAAGATGGCAAATCGTGTATGCTCCCACTCTTCTCCCAAAACACTTTTTTTTAGGCACACCTTAGAAATAGGGCTCATTTTACTCGTAATGTCATGTACTATGAGGAAAAAATTTTTAGCACTGAATTCAGTGAGAGTGAGACCCTTTTACCGCGATTTTCATGTTAAAATTACATCCAAATATATATGAAACGTACAAATATAATGTTAACCCATAAATGGCAAAAAAGGATGTCACCTTCACTGACAACCGTGTTCACGATGTTTTCCTTATATTACATGACATTACGAATAAAATAAGCTCAGTTTGAAGGGTGAATCAAGGTGAAAGACAAAAACGGGATATTTTTTGTGGATTTCCTCACATCTCTCTTACGTAGAACTCGAACGAGTGCTTTCTCTCTGTATTTTTTACCCTTTAGCTTTGAAAAATGAAAAATATAAAAAATACCTACGTACTCGCTTCAGCGAAGGTATATAGGTATTACCACGTCCGAAGTGAACAACACGGTAACGCGGCATCATGAATGGTGGAGTTATTCCTTCCACTCGTCGTGATACTCCACATTGTCGTACGGATCTCTCGGCGCGCGTAGCACTTATAACCGACGAATAAAATATTAGTTATGCCCTGCCGGCGTGGGGACGTAAACCCTGTACTTCTCTGCATGCACTTGGCGTCCCACGAACGAACGAACGCGGGGCCTTACGCATAACCAAGTAGGTACAAAGACAAGAGGAAAAGACTGTACGACGTACATGCATGTTGTCATATACGTGCACCCACTATGATGCAGTCCCTCGTTTCTCTAGCATGAATACAGCTCGCTTGAAAAATTCGCGTCTCGGTGAACTACGTTTTCCATCTTCGTGAATCTTTTTTTTTTTTCGCTCCACGATAATACCAAGTGTTTGCCCAACGCGCTCGTTTAGCCCTTGCGATGTTTGTACAAATCTTGTCTCTGCAGGTGAAGAGGGCTACCGAAGCTGTACAAAAGTTCTGCCAGTGCCCGTCCAGCAAGTGCATCAGGCTCAAAGTCAGGAAAGTGGGGGAGGGCCGCTACAACATTGCTGGCCGCGGCGTTTTCATAAGGGTGAGTCTTATATTCCATTACTCCACTGTGTCTTGTACATCGTTGCCATCGTACTGTTAATCCGATGACATAATTGTTATCAGAAAACGAAGAATACGTTGATTCAAAGGAAAACAATCCAAGAAACAAAGTTTTTTATTTTTACGGCAAATCGGTGCAAAAGTTTACCTAATCAATTCGGAATTGTCGAAAACAGAAAATACAAAGTTGATCTCGAATGCAAAGCAGTTAAATAACAAAGTTGTACATCTTAAAAAATTTATGGATTTTCGTCCGGAAAATTGAATTCGAATGCGTTGGCACTTCAGAGAAAACTTGAAAAATCAGCAAAAATAGTTGTTTTTTTATTTGTTAATGACATTTTCTTTCGTGAATTTCAAGATTATACGTAGTGAAATTATGAGTTACATGTTTACAAACCTCCAGTAATTTTTTCAGCAAAAAACATTAAAAACATTTTGAAATATCGTGTTTTTCGAACAAAAAAAAAAAAAACTTTTCATAAAAACTTTCCTCTAAACCGAGAAATTATCGTAGAACGAGTTTTTAAAGCTCAACCTCTTTGTCTGGACTTCTTTTATCATGAAACTTTTTATTTACAAGTAAAATTTTTTAATCGTTAATACATTTCAAATCGGACACCGAAAAAAGTGCTTTTTATAATGGTTTTCGCAATTATTTTTGATTGAGTTTGATGATAACACTTATTAAGCTAACCGCAATGGATAGTAAATATTTGTCCACGAATAAAAAAAAATCATAGTACAACCATCTGGTGCAAAGTAAACTTTGTTCACCTCATTAAGGTCTTTGTACTATAAGCAAAAAAAAAAAAAAAAACAAAAAAAAAAGAAAAAAAAAATAGAAAAAAAGTGCCCAAGGTGAATAACAACGATGCGTTCGCAGGTACTGAAGGACACGCACGTGATGGTGCGCGTGGGTGGCGGCTGGGACACCCTGGAGCACTTCCTGACGAGGCACGACCCCTGCCAGGTGAGGGTCCTGAGCCGCGAGAGCACCCCGACACCGTTCTCGCATCCGTTAACCAGCACCCCAGCCAAGCACCACAGCAGCGACTTTCTGCACATAAGGGCCAAGTACCGCAGCCCCTCGACACCCAAGTCACTCTCTGCTCGCTAGCTCCTCTCTCACTCCACCTTTCGTACCGCACACTGTGCTCTGTCTATCTCGAGCGCTCACTCGACTCTCTTGTCAACTCTTTTCTTCTCTCTCTCTTTTCTCACCTCACGACAATCTCGCCCACCCAGCCCACCGGCACTTGTTCCTTCTCTTCGCACTCGCATACACGTGTACGTAGGAAAGCAAAAGCGCTTAAGGATCCACGGATGGAGCACCCGGTGTCTCTCTCCCTCTCTCTCTCTCTTGGGTATCGATCGACTGACCGGTCGATCGGATGTAATCAAGTTGAAAAAACGAGCCAGCCGCTTTGCCTAGACGTTTGTTGAACTTTGTCATACACCCCCTCTCTGTTGCGAGCGCGTTACGTGTACTTGTGGATCACGCCTCGGATGTAGCGAAAGGAAGCTACTCGTTAACAATGAGGCATCGGTCGGCCGATCGCACGAGCAGGAAATTACGCTACTAGCTCCGAACGAATTAAAGTCGCGGTGTTGGGCTCGAGTTGCCATATAACTTGTACGTGAGCTCGCGCTTGCACCGTATAGATCGCTTGTTTCGAGCACATACACATCTCGAGTTACGTAAAACGTATAGGAACGCTCGACGGGCAGCTAAAGGGGAAAAAGGAGAGTTGGAAATCTTCACGGAATTTCGAAGGAGCGATGTTATGAAGGGGGAGGTTCACGTGGAACAGTAGCGTATCGGTACACGTTTATTGCCGCGTCATTTATTTCTCGATGACACAACTGCCATATAGAATTATGCCTCGTAGTATGCGTGTACGGACCATAAAATATTATTATTTAGCGTATGGTGTAGACGTAAGTTTGTACTCAGGTCCGGAAATATGTTGGAAAAGCGTCGAAAGCACACACCACTTCTCAGAGTTAACTAATCCTCGATCGATCGTTGTCTCCGTGTATACACGTACGCGGGGTACATGATAACATTTCTCGCTGCAGAGCATATACTTTGTTCGACATCCACAGCCCTGCCATTGTATTTCACGCGCGCGACTGGTACATACTTTTGTTCGCCGATCGACATGTGTGTATATATTACACGGTGTCCCCGGCCGGCGTAAAAATTTCCTATTTGCCATTCTACGACGTAGCTGGGCCGTGCAGTTGCGTAAGAGAATGCAAGAGAGAGGTAGGGAGGGTGGGAGATAAACGAAAAATTGGCTCTTTGTTCGAGGCAGGATAAGGCGGCCGTGGCTGTGAGAACTAAACGCTCTCGGGTGATGTCGCGCGGTGAAAGAAGATACCGACACTGCGCTTAGATTTTCGAGACTGGGCGTACAACGCCGCCGCACCACTATGCTCTTTTTCTTTTGTTTTTGTCACGAGGTGGAAGTTTGCGTTCGCGAGGTAAGATAATAAGATGCGAGGCGATGGTTTCCTCTGCTGGTTAAGGGAAAGCGCAGGAAGGGACGCGTCGATGGTTCCCTTCGAAGTTACGTACAGCACGCGCGTATTTACATGCAATTCACGATTGCACACACGCTATGAAGGGCACCTCATTTTATTTTGTTGTATACACACCGTAAATTTTAAC
Source organism: Copidosoma floridanum (assembly GCF_036245765.1). Classification (NCBI taxonomy): domain Eukaryota; kingdom Metazoa; phylum Arthropoda; class Insecta; order Hymenoptera; family Encyrtidae; genus Copidosoma; species Copidosoma floridanum. The sequence continues at coordinate 18,524,373 of NW_028321907.1, read as the reverse complement.
TGAGCTTACTTGATCCGGCAATTCTCAAACCCATAGCTTAGCAGCTGTGGTTTTCTCAATTGTCGGACAACAACAACATAAGCACCGTAACACGTGATCGTAGATTTTAAGGTTGCAATGGCCAAGTTAGCGTTCGAAAATGACACCAAGAAGGGACACTTTTTGTATGCGCATCGAAATACATTAATTTCACTCGCCAAAAAACGATTGAAAGAAAGTGCAATTATAGTGTCACGCATTTGTGTGTCAGAACAATGTTCCCAGTACGTTGAGCGTGTCTTTTGAAAAAAAAAAAAAAAAAAAAAAGAAATTTTCAAAACAATGCTACATTTATTTTATGCATTACAAACCTGTATCTTGTACATCGCCTGATGGATATATGAATAAACTAAGCTTAGTAGACTGAAAATTTTTCTCGAAAGCAATCATATCAGTGTCGTGGTCTGCCGTAATTCTAGTTGAGGCATGAAAAAGCCCTTGTTAGTTGTGCTAAAGAAATATAACTTTTTAAAACGATATACACATCGCAAATGGTCATTGCTGCGCTCAAATTTTTTCACGAGTGACTTATCAGTGTAGACTGCACCGCCTATGCTAGCTGTAGTTGATGAGAAGTACGCCAGGAATCAGAATCGATTGAAAATTTTATGGCCTCACTATGTAATTAACTTCAATAAATCGCGTACAAAAGTGTCAAGACAAAGCTATCATTGGAGTTGAGGTACTTTGCTCGTTGATTCATGGACAATCAACATTGGCAAAAAAGTTTCTATTTTGTACTGATCGATTCTGAATTCGAAAGTCGCGCGATATAAGCAATTTTAACGATCCGCATTAAACTTCACGTAGTATAAAGTTTTTTAAAATTCGTAATAACTACAATACCTGTAAGAATATATAAAGATCCATATATCTTTTCTACTTTTATACCGTAAACTGTAGGTAACTAAGGAAAATAAAACGCGTTATTTATTTTGTCGAAGAATAACGTAATCACTCTTGCCGAGAGCAAACAAGAAGAGAGAGAATTATATCATTGTACCATTTACGGCGCTCACATGTATTTGATTTTTTCCAGAAATGCAAAGGCACGACGTGCAAAGGAATACCAAAGCAGAGAATCATCCGACAAGTATTGTCGGCGCGTTGAGGCTATTATATCATTTAAAAGCGTATCCGATTAATTTACGTTTTGAGACAAACAACAAAGGAAGGAAAAGCAATTGAAAAAGATACATTTCTACTTTTTTCTTTCTCATTTTACTTACTTATTTTTTTCTAATTTTTTTTTTTTTAAGGATAGAGAAGGCATCTCATTTGCAAAGTGCATTTGCATTTTTTGTTATTCGACAAGCCTAATTTTCAGTTTTTATAAAACAATATGCTTCTTTATTTGTTACGATTTATTTAACTTTTTTTTTTAAATATTGTTTTAAAAGCTACGCATGTAATATTTTGCAATCGTTGCCTTTTGCTACGCCCAGTTTTTTTTATATACTGATTGAAAGTGGATTGAAAGTGAAGATTTCAATCTGGATTAGCAGTAAAAATTTGTGCTTAGTAAACAAAAAATTCACAAATATATCGTTTTCAGGCAAAATGTTACATTTATAGAGAAGCGTTGAAGAAAAAGATGTACTTGTTAAAAAAAATACTTATTTTTCCATCATGTTATATTTTTCTCGTCAGTTATTAATATCTAGTTAAACGAGTAGTATCCACAAAGTATGTAAAATAATAGATCTCATCTAAAATTGTATTCAAACCTCTACATATATTTTGTGAAAAAAAAAAATTATTTTTAACTAATAAACTCACTGACTCAATAAAAAAAAAATAACAATAAAAATACACTAACAAAGTGAAATGTAAGGGCAGTGGAACATTTTTCCGAAATGTGCGTTTATTATACTTTCCATCTTAGTTTTTTAAAATTAATTAATAATTAAGCTTCGAAGTAGTAGCTGTAGTGCATATCTAATACTTTTTTGCCATATTCTCAATTTACTCTATTAATCGATCGCAGATCGTATGTAAGTAATGTAACGTACCTGCTTCTTATACATAATTTTGTTTATACTATTTATCACTTTGATAATAAGTTGTAATTACTTTATACATATTTTAAGTATGTATTGTATCAAAGCGTTTCAAATAATTTCGAAGTTATTGTAGTAGGTTCTTACTGTTATTTTTTGTTGAGAAATAAAATGTTTAATTCCGAAAACTCGTACATTACTTTTCCTAAATGCACTTTCTCATTTTTACATTATGCATTACACATGTATTACTATTTTATATAATGTCTTGATACAAAATTTAGTCAGCAGCCGCATTGGGATACCACCTGCACCCCGCATATTTTCAACGATTCCTTAGCCCCCATCCAGATGGCTTGAATTCTATTTATTTAAATTAAATAATCAGTTCTAATGATCTATTACAAATCTTATAACTGTCCGTGAATGATTTTTTTTATCAGTAAAAACTTTGTGTGAGAGAAACTATTAATTAAAAATAATAAGGAACTATCAATAAGAAAATATATAATTTATTTGAAACAGTAGACCAGTATAGTTGATTTATAATTTCTTCTTATAAAATATATTATTTGTTAAAATACAAGCATGTAATTGTTGTACTTAATTTAAATTATTCATTGTTTTATAAAAGAAAAACTATAAAGTTGAATCAAAACAATACTTACTTACATCAATAAATATAATGAATGGTGTAAAAAATGTATTTCGAATATTATGTGTTTCGAATGTATAATGAATATTCAATCAGAAAATCAATAACTTTTATGGAATACTTATAATACTTATAATATCTCGTTTGGTCAAATAAGTAACTTTCAAGACCAAATCAATTATTTGTGAAAATTCATAAAAACAAATTATTTATTCTTTTAAATAAGTAACGTATTCAGATGTAAACGATGAACTATTTTATTTCATTAAAGTAAGACTTTTTTTTAAAATAAGAAAACTTATATTTAACCAAACAAATAGTTCATAACATCAATGAATCTAACAATAACCATAGAAAATTTTTATTTAAGTTGCATGAATATTTATTTCATTGGAAAAGAAGCAGTTTAAAATAAATACTATGTAATATCTCATAAAAAAAATAGTGAACAGATAACTAATTTAATCATTTAAATGAATGATGTATTCATCTTAAATATTTCATTCATATATTTTGAGTTAAAATGTTTATTTCACTTAAACAAAAAACTCTTTGTATCGTAACAGCATTGACTTAAATATTTTTTACGGGAGTATTCCATTCGCACAAATAAATAAAATATGAAACTAATTGGCGTCTTCTCGTACCGAATCCCGTGATAATTTGTTCATTCGAACACAAACAAATACACAATTAATGAGCATACTTCAGATGATTTTTTTTTTTTAATAATTTGAAAGTATCTTATCCATTCTTTATACATTTTTAACCAAGTGACTTCGATACTCTGACACTAATTTAAAATTTCGTAATCTTTATTTTTATCTCTATTTTTAAAACTTTTGATGCGCTATTTAATTACGTAAAATAAAAAAAGAAATTGTTTTAGCCAGTTATACATTATCTACTCTCGATCCATGGGCTCCCCATTTGTACAAGAATGTACCACTGTAAGTAATTTAAACGGGTTACTGTACAGTTTTTCCATATTAACGGTTAAAACCGGAGATGTCAAATTAGTTCTCAGGCAAGAATTTCACTGATAGGCAGGGTCAAAATGTCAAATTGATTCCCGAGTCATTGAAGCACATGGTCAGTTTGGTTCCCGGCATTCAATAATTATATGTGTACCGCTCACAGTGACTTCAGTAGTAGAGTGCTTGCCTTCCGTCTGGAGGGCTCGGGTTCAAGACCCCGCTACGTCACTTTTTCGCGGGTACCTCTGTGGTTTTTTTCATATGTCCCAAACGCTGTTGAGCTCCTCGTCAGTATGGTGTAATGCTACCGTGCCAACTGAGAGTAAGGGAAACGGTGTCTGGCTCTGCGGTGTAATGCAATACCGTGCCGTCGGAGCAGCAAGAATCAACGGTTCCTTGAATTATTAGTTCTCGAGTATACAGATTTAAAAACATATAAAAACAATTTCATAATATGGCAAACCGTTGTCACAGTAAGTGACACAAGGCCAACCACAATGACCAAGACCAATTGTATGTATTGTTACGGGGTATACAACGCGGATCAACGAGGCGGAGTCTCTCCACTTCGACCGGGCCTGTGTTGCCCGGATACCCAACGTTGTGGTACTCCCTGTAAAATATCTCGCGGGTCTCGTGCGCTGAGACACCGCTGTGGAATCAGGTATCGCGGCTGTAAAGTGTGATTCGTCGCTTTTCGCGACGATCGCTTGCAACTATAAATAAAGGGGGAAGTTGAGGCACAACAAAAGAATTATCACTCGCGGGTATTTTTAAATTAAAAATATATATTCAGTGAATATAAAATAATTATACAAAAGAGGTATTCGCGGGTGTGTAGTGTGTGTGTGTGCGTGTGAGATCACGCTCGTCGAGCGCGATTGCTCGACGAGCTCGCGGCGCGAAAACGCAGACCGGGCAGACTTACGCGGGCTAAACGAGGGCCGCTGCCCTTACAATAAAGCGGTCGTCTAAGGACCGGTACTCACGGTCGCAGGGTGGACGACTCTCTCTCGGTCTCCAAGGAGCTGCCGTGCCAACGCTGGGGCCAGTAGGCGTCCCTACTGGTAGCGTCTGGAGGTCGAGGTCGCTGACGCTAGCCTCGCGTTACCCTCTGGCTGGGGAAATCTTCCGCCTCTTCTGGTACTCGAAACTTATCGTGCAGAACGAAAACAAACCGATCGCAAGAGAACTCCAAAGATTCTCCGCTTCTCGCGCGCTCGCTTGCCCAAGCTAATCTGATCCCTTTTCGGCCTTTTCTTCCCTTTCCATCCTTTCCTAACTGTCCTCTCCGTTTTTCCCTTTTCCTTCTTTCCCTATCGGTCCTAGCCTACCGATGATGGCTCGACGGTATCTCACCGTCACACCCCCCGACTAGACGTTGGATACCGGAGGTATCCAACTCTACCTCCTAGGCGCCATTCAGGAAGGCTCTAGGGACGATTACTGGGAGAGAGGAGAGAGAGAAAAAAAAGGATCGGTTTGGGTGGAGGCGCTTACAAAATCAATTTTTTTTCTATTCTACGGGGCCGCAGCCATCGCATATCGCTCGGCGATTGACCCGTCGTTGGGTCGCATGTTCGGACGTCGTCGCGTGGTCTGCCTTCAATCGCAGGCGTCTTAGCCGCGGCGGATGGCTTCGACGCCACGGTCGTTTTTCGCGGGCGGCCTCGCTTTGGCCTGACTGATCCGGCAGCCTCGCTTACATCGGATGGATTCGCTAAAGGCGGGTCGCGCTCCGCCTGTTCGCCGCTTTCCAACGGTGGTTGAGGAGTGCTAGCCACTTCTTCTTCTTCGGACCCCGAATCTTCAGGAGGATCTTCTCCCGCCGTCGCTGAGGGTCTGCTCACGTAGGGCTTCAGCTGCCTCACGTGAATAGGGCCTGATTGCGTGCCTTCCTCGGATTCCAACTCGTACGTGTTAGAACCCAATGCCCTCCGAACGGTAAAGGGGCCGGCGTACCTTGGGGCTAATTTCGCTGCCACGCCTTGCGTTGCCGAGGACAAGACATGGTTCTCCCGCCATACCTGGTCGCCAGGAGCGTAGACCACGTCGCGATGCTTGGCATTGTAATGCCGAGTGGCATTGGCCTGTGCCTTATCGTTTCGCTGATTTGCTTCTACGTGCAGCATCGGCAGACGCTCCATACGCTGCTTCCAGCTCTCTATTGCCTCATCCTCTAGGCGTTGCTGGGCCGTCGAATCGACCTGTCGGCGCATTGTACCTGGGGCGTACGGTTCTCTACCGCTGTTAAGCATCGCGGGGGAGAAGCCTGTGGAAGCGTGCCTCTCTGTGTTGTAAGCGAACACATGTTCGGGCAGCTTCTCGTCCCATGACCTATGATTGGCTTCGACAAAAGCTCGAATCATGGTCTTGATGGTACGGTTCAAACGTTCAACCGGGTTCGCCTGCGGGTGGTACGGCGGCGTAAACATGTGCCGTATGCCCAGGCTCTCCAAAAACCCATCGACGTCTTTGTTCCGGAACTCGGTGCCATTATCCGTCAACAACGCTTCCGGGGTACCATGTCGACAGATGACGCGCTCTCTCAGTGCGCTCACAACAGCCTTCCCATTGGCTCGCCGTAGCGGTACGACTTCGGCCCACCTCGTAAATAGATCCTCGATCACGAGGATGTATTCGTGGCCGTGCGTTGTCTTCGGTAGGGGGCCCATCATGTCAGCGGCCACTACTTGCCATGGAGCGGTGATGATCCTACGCCCCATAAGTCCTGGGGGTAACCGCTGGTCTACCTTGGTTTGTTGGCAAACCAAGCAGCTCCGCACATAACGGGCAACATCCTGGTAGTATCCCGGCCAGTAGTACAACCGGGAGACACGCGCGAACGTCTTCTCGCGGCCAAGATGGCTGGCAGATGGTGTATCATGACACTCCTGAAGCACTTGGTCGTGCTGGCTTTTAGGTACCACCAGCTTCCAGGCTTTCAGGTCACCGAGAGTTTCATCAACCGTGGAATCGGGACGATATGCATACAGGTATCCCCCGACGATTTTCCATCGCAGTTGATCCCATCGGTCGTCCCGTACCTTCTGTACCATCTCCTGGTACCAAGGATCTCCAGCCGGGGGTTCCCACATGAGCGCTGCCACAGCGCCACTCTCATCATCCTCATACAGTCGTGACAGGGCATCGGGTACGCAATTTTGCGTCCCTTTCCGGTGTTCAACCTCGAAGCCATGGCTTTGAAGTTCCATGGCCCATCTTGACAGTCTTCCAGTCGGGTTGTTAATACTAACCAGCCACCGGAGACTGCTGTGATCGGTCACAACCTTAAAGCGTGTCCCTTCGATATAAGGGCGGAACTTTCGCGTCGCCCATAAGACCGCGAGGCATTCTCGCTCTGTCACACTATAATTGCGCTCAGCCGGAGTCATCGAACGGCTTGCAAACTCCAGTACTCTTTCCTGACCGTTGACTATCTGGGATAATACGGCGCCTAGTCCGGAGTCGCTGGCGTCCGTTTGCACCACGTACGGACTCTTGGGATCGGGTCGTTGTAACACTACCGAAGACGTCAGCAAAGCCTTTGTCTGTTCGAAGGATCGTTGCTGTTCATCTTTCCAGTCGAACGGCTGATCCTTACGCAACAGCCTGTTGATCGGTTCTACTACCGTCGAATAGTTTGGCAGGAACTTCCGGTACCATGAAACCATGCCTAGGAACCGCCTAAGTTGTTTCAGATTCTTCGGAGCCGGAAACGCCGTAATTGGTTCCAATTTAGCCGGATCTGGTCGTAAGCCATCTCGGTTTACGAGGACGCCAAGGTATCTCACCTCGGGTTGACAGAACTCACTCTTTCCTCGGTTGAGGGTGAGTCCCGCTTCGCGCACGCGTTTCAGCACATGCTCTAGCCACTTGAGATGCTCCTCGAATGTCTCTGTGACAATTATTATGTCATCGAGGTAGGCATAGGCATAGGGCTCGAGCTCCGGCCCAATGACGCTGTCGATTAGCCGCTGAAACGTCGCCGGCGCATTACTCAGGCCAAACGGTAGCCGTTGGAACTGAAAGAGCCCCTTGCCTGGTACGGTGAATGCTGTCAGCGGCTTAGCTTTCTCGGCTAGCGGTATCTGGTGGTACGCGCTGCTGAGATCAAGGGTCGAAATAAAACGTGCTTTCCTCAGCTTGCGCAGGATGGTATCCATATGTGGCAGTGGATACGCGTCGGGTGCTGTCACCGCGTTTACCTTCCGGTAATCGACGCAAAACCGATACTTGCCATCCTTCTTGCGTATCATGACCACAGGGCTGGCCCATCCACTATTGGATGGCTCAATCACGCCACTTTCGAGCATCTCGCTCACGTGGGCATGGATGACCTCCTGGATCTTATCCGATACCGGGTAGCACTTCTGCTTGATGGGTCGCGAGCTCGTGACCTCAATCTCGTGCTCGACCCACGTAGTGCAACCTAAAGGAGCTTCACACTCCACGTAGCGGTCCAGGAGGGTCTGTAATTCCTCTTGTTGGGTGGACGAGATTTCGTCCAGCCCGACGGCAGCGAGTCGGACCTCACTGGTCGTCGTCACGCCCGCCACCTCTAGAGGAACCTTGGTACCTGGTCCTTTCAACACCAGGACTCTATCAACAGGATCATGGACGGTCCCAAAAGCGTTGATAAAGTTAGCCCCGACGTAGCAGTCAGCGTCTAACTCGGGCAATACTATGACGTCTACGTCCCGTTTCACCCCTCCCAACTCGAAGGGTAGGGTGACGAAGCCTAAGGTGCGTGACGGTCGCCCGTCGGCCATAGCCGCGCTTCCTAGCGTGGGGCGTAGTTGCCGACGACAGGAATTGGCTATCTGGAGCCCGACTGCTCGCATGACCGTATGCGTAGCGCCAGGGTCGTATAGCGCTCGCAGCTTGTACCCGGCTACTTCCAGCTGTAGCCACCACCGGCGCGCGTCCTCCGATGTAACCGCGGCCTGTGAGGGTTCGGGAGAGGGAGGCGGCGTAATACCCTCGCTTACGACTGCCTCCTCTCGTTTCCCTGCCTCTTATTAGGGCAGTCCCGCGAATAGTGGCCTAGGTGATTACACCCGTAGCAACGTGGCTGTGACTCCTGTGAGGGAGACCTGTCTCTCCGGGTGCCAGACTTTTTCGTGCCTGACCCCTTGTTCGGGTTTCGCCTCGGTGAGCGTGAGCCCGAATCTCGGCGTCTATTTTCCTTGGGCGAAGGAGGCGTGGGTGATCGTCGCCCCTGTTGACGGGGCCCGTTTGAAGCGCGAGAACTCTGCTTTGGCTCATTAGCATATTTAGCCAGGCCTGTTCGACGCTTCTCGACGTAGAGAAGGTCAAGCAGCAGCTTCAGCATGTTTTCGTCCAATTCCGGTTTTCTGACCTTTTTCTTGGTCAGCTCATCGACTATTTCTGCCGAGTATTCATCCATCACGTCGAACCCCGCAATTTTTGGAGGATTAGCCAGCTTCTTTGGCAGCTCCTCAATTGCCTTTCGAAGGGCAGCTTGCTCGTTCCGGATGGCCGCTATTTCCTGTACGCTAGCGCTCAAAGGCTGGGCTTCGCTTATACCCGCAACCCTGGGCTGTTTCTTGGCCTCAGTAGCCTTAGCCTTGGGCTTGTATGCCGGTTCTGGCAAGTAGAAATGTTCCGGTGGGGGTGGCTCACGGAACGCACTCCTGAGTTCCAAGAGGCGTTCAGCCTCAGTGGCCCTTCGCAGCAGATCTGCCATGCTGTGAACCTCGTCTCGTCGGACTCGATCCTGTAACTCAGGACGCATATTCCTGTGGAATAGGTCCAACTGACGTTCTACCGGCCATGGAGGTTGAATCCGCCGCACGATATTCTTAATCTGCGTTAAGAAATTTCGTATGGGCTCACCAGCGTACTGGGTACGCATTTGCGCATCCGAAATCAGGCGGCGTTGCACTTCTTCGCCTGAGCCATACCACTCCTGTCCTGCGGCTACAAAATCAGCCCAGCTGATCCACTGGTCGCATTCGTTGCGAAACCACGTCGCTGCGATGCCAGTCATAAGCTCTGGCAGAGCTTGGAAAAGCTCTGCTTCCGTAAGCCCCGAAGTTGTGCGGCATTCCGTAATGCGCGTGAGGAAGGAGTCAAAGTTGTCATGACTTTCCCCCGTGAACTTTACGTTCCACCGACGGACAATTTGTCCTAAGTCACGGCATCCGGGGTCGGCGTATGACCTACCTAACCCCGACTGTCTTTCCGCCACGGGCGGGAGACTCCCCCCCGACCAGGCTGAACGTGTGGGGTCAACCGGTGCAGCCGTATGTGGGGGTAGGTATGGGTACGTCGGGCGTGTTGACGAGCTTACCTGGTATGTGTGGGGCCACGTCGTAAACGCTTGTGACTGCGTTGTACAAGCAGGTGGTGCTGTTGAGTATCCACTCCTTTGCGGATAGCTTACCGAAGGCGTATATGCGCTAGTTGCTGCGCATGATGGGCATATCGCTTGTATCCAGCTGACTGTATTTGCTGGCCATACATGTCCCATTGTCGAGGATGGCGGTGGCGCTATGGTGTGTGCCGACGCCGACGCTAAGTCAACGCTGTAACGGCCGTTTCCGAATGGTATGGCCGGTGAACCTGCGAGATTTGCAAACGCTTGTTCGCCAAATATAGTTTCGCGCCTTTTCGCCGGCGCGTTTTCGTTTGGGGCTGTCACATTTCTCCTTTGTGGCTGATTCTGGTTCGATGTGATAGCCGAACTTGTTCGCGTTAAGTTCGCGATCTTTTCATTGGCTTTTAATAGCCTATCCTGCAGCCATCTATTCTCCCTTTCGAGAGCTTGCTCTGACTGAATTGCTCTAATTTCGTCTGAGTCCCTGACAAGCGAGGACGTATTGATGAGGAGCTCATCTTTATTTGTCCCCAATGTCTGGATATCCAGGGTTTCGACCTGCGTGGCTGTCATTGCCGCCGTCGTTGTGATTTTTAGGAGGTTATTCACCTCCTCACTGTCCCGCACTATTTGTAGCGGGTGCACGGCTTCGACGTCAATTTCGTCATCGTTTGCTTTTGCAAACTCCTCGCAGGCCTGTGTGACCATGAGGTGACGCGCTTTTACACGTCGCTCAATGGCTGCGTCGACGTCTTCCGCCGGTTCAAAATTCTCGGGGACGTATCTCCCCGTCAGCCACTGGTAAAGGCGGTGTGATCTGGCTGCTTTACTACCAGTCGTTAGCAGCTCGAGATTTTCTAGAAAATCGATTCCTAGGTCTTCTTTTATTAACGACCTGCAGAAATCGCTCAATTTATCCTCTTGATCCTGTGGTATCGGTGCCATGATCTTAAGACCGCACTATACAAAAAAAAAAAACTACTGGCAGTAAGTGCACTGTGCCGCAGCGCAGAGATTAGCTTGGGAGGAGAGAGTTGACGGTTAGGGAGAATTTGCGCCAAGGCGTTAGCTGGACGCAATTTTTCTACCTAGAGTGCCTTGAGGCTTTAAATTAAAATTTTAATTTTTGTAGCTTATGTTTAAAGCTATCAGCTGTAGGGAGTCAATTCCCTCAACTCTCTCTTTTGCGTGTGTATATGTGTGTTGTACAAATGTAAATACAGTTATGTATAGTGTACTTGCACACGTACACTACTGCTTCGCGCACTACAAGCCGCGAGAAGCCAACAGCCGTGTATATATGTATACCGGTGTATACTATGCTGTATATGCGCTGTGTATCAGCGTACGCCGCCTGTGAAAATCCGATTTCACAGGCAAGGCTCGTTAGCTATTGAAAATAATATTTCGTCTCGAAATATTATTTTCTTTCTCGCTCGCACTTGTGGACAAAAAATTTTGAGTGCTGGAAGTCAGCAACGACTCAAAATTGTCACGTAAACAAAGCCGCTGCTTTGTTTACACGCGCGACCTATACGAGTCTGCCGGTGTCTCTCGTATGTGTTATAAGCGTTCTCCGCGTTATACCCGCGATCTGTTTTGTTTTTGTTTTGCTGTAGCTACTGCTACAGCTCCTACTTTACTATTATTATAGGAATAATAATAGTGAAGGTCGTCTACCTTGTAGACGACGTCGCGCGATACCTATCCGTGGGTTTTTTGTGTCGGGCGCCAATGTTACGGGGTATACAACGCGGATCAACGAGGCGGAGTCTCTCCACTTCGACCGGGCCTGTGTTGCCCGGATACCCAACGTTGTGGTACTCCCTGTAAAATATCTCGCGGGTCTCGTGCGCTGAGACACCGCTGTGGAATCAGGTATCGCGGCTGTAAAGTGTGATTCGTCGCTTTTCGCGACGATCGCTTGCAACTATAAATAAAGGGGGAAGTTGAGGCACAACAAAAGAATTATCACTCGCGGGTATTTTTAAATTAAAAATATATATTCAGTGAATATAAAATAATTATACAAAAGAGGTATTCGCGGGTGTGTAGTGTGTGTGTGTGCGTGTGAGATCACGCTCGTCGAGCGCGATTGCTCGACGAGCTCGCGGCGCGAAAACGCAGACCGGGCAGACTTACGCGGGCTAAACGAGGGCCGCTGCCCTTACAATAAAGCGGTCGTCTAAGGACCGGTACTCACGGTCGCAGGGTGGACGACTCTCTCTCGGTCTCCAAGGAGCTGCCGTGCCAACGCTGGGGCCAGTAGGCGTCCCTACTGGTAGCGTCTGGAGGTCGAGGTCGCTGACGCTAGCCTCGCGTTACCCTCTGGCTGGGGAAATCTTCCGCCTCTTCTGGTACTCGAAACTTATCGTGCAGAACGAAAACAAACCGATCGCAAGAGAACTCCAAAGATTCTCCGCTTCTCGCGCGCTCGCTTGCCCAAGCTAATCTGATCCCTTTTCGGCCTTTTCTTCCCTTTCCATCCTTTCCTAACTGTCCTCTCCGTTTTTCCCTTTTCCTTCTTTCCCTATCGGTCCTAGCCTACCGATGATGGCTCGACGGTATCTCACCGTCACAGTATAGATACTATATTTCTTCCGTCACACTTTTCCAGACTGGCAGCCATTTAAATGCTGGAGTGTTTAAAAAATGTAGACCACTGTTTAAAAAAATTAAAAGTTTGAAAAACTGGTAAAAATTTTTTTGAGACTATATGAATAAATTCAAAGCGAGTTGCGGAACCTGTTTAATACAATAATGTTTGGCTTGGATGTACGAAACATTTCATTTAGATTCGCATGAAAGGATTCACAATTATTTGTAGTGCGGCAGATCCAACATGAAAATTGAGCTCAAATCGTTGGAGGAAATAAGGAATCACTTGCTATACGTAATTTTCTAATATGTAGTCGCAAAATTTAGTCACTCAAGCATCACTAGGCATTATAGTCATCAAATCTTCAGTAAAACATTCATCCTCCATTTCAGGGTTTGCAAAAGGCAAGCAAAAAAAGCTTTTTTAAAAAATGCCTATATTTCAGAACCTTTATAATTGTAATCTCTGATCAATCCAAGTTCCTGAATTTTTTCATACTAACTCTGAACTAAACGAAACCTGCACCCTTTGATATGCGTTTTAGGTAGCACTTTTTCAAGAAGAAACGGTTCCTCAGTGTTCGTACGAGGTTGAAATTTATCCAAAGCAAGGTGTAAATCTGATAAGGACTTTGGTAGAGGTGATAGGATACTACGACGAGCTATTCTCATGTTCCAGCGAATTTTTTTTACATCGTCTACAGTTATTGTGTCAATCTTTGAAGTTTTTAATTCATTCCAAAATATTTTTAAGGGTCAAACAGAGATATCTTCAACAGCCTTACGTTCAAGAACGCCACACAATTTTCGCCGATCTTTGACGGCCTCGTCAACTGGTTTGTGTTCATGTTTGGGACTTGATTTTTTCACAATGTTATTCGACGAGTTAATCTTTGTGTAACATTTGCACGATCGACCCGTGCACATCCAACATTAAAGATTATGTTTCAGATTTTTTTGAAATCCAAAAGTATAGTTATCAACGTACAGCAGAGTTTTACCCCTTTCACTGGACAATCACTAGAACGAGTATGAAAAAATACAATGATAAAAACACGACTGATACATACAATATGTTATAACTTAATACATAGACGGCCAACTTACGATGAAATTATTCGTATATATAAACACTTGTTGATACTTAGTCGATCGAGAATCGAGTGTGATCGGCCGCTCTCAAGTTCAATGACTTGTTTTTCTGAATGGCATAGGTGTAAAATTCTCCTTTACGTTACGATGATTCTAATTTTAAGGAAGCGAATTCAAGCTTCAACAAAGTGCTGTACTACTCGATATTCTACTGCAATATATATGTTAGGTGTATGGGAACCAATTCGATCATGAGACCTAATGACTCAATGAACAGACGGAACCGATTTGACTTTTTTTTTTTTTTTATAAAATTGTGAGCTAATTTGTCAACGCCCGTTAAAATTTCGTCTCTAGCTTGATAATCAATATGACTTCTCCAAAAATAGGTAGATAACAATTGTAGCAACGAAGGTGGATCTAACGGCAAATAAGACACAACAGGTACGTACTAAGCATCTGACGTCAATTCAATCTCACATGGCAGTTTTGTCAAAGTACTTCTCTGCTCTAGGGTGCAAAGTGTGCCTATGGGCATAGAGTACAACTTTGCGTCCTCAGAAAGACAAACGTCATTCACATTTTTCGCACGACGATGATTACAAATACCTGAACAGTATTATGGATAAGAACAATGAATTTTTCGAACAATATGGTTATAAAATGTGTGCTTCTCAATTCTCAAAAAAAGTATTACTGAAGGTGACTACTAATAAATTTATTATTTCAACTTTTATCATTCGTCATACTTTGTTTTAAAAAATGAGGCATCAATTTAAATATTCTCGTACAGTTTTTTTTAGTGATTTCCTTTCGGCTTTTGTTGCTCGTGATGGATGAGTAGTAATAGTTATAATTTTTTAATGACATCGTTTTCGTCTTTGACTTATTGAGTCATACATTGCTCTGTCCCCTCCAAGTTGACTGACTGTATAAAAGCTGGTGCTTGGTGATTTTCCAGTAAGTGCGTTGGCTTTCTTCATCTCGTAAAGAATCTCCTAACTTTTCAACACTTTTTACTTTTTGTGAATTCTTTCGAATTAAAAACAAGTATAGTTTGAAACGTCTATCAACAAAATCAAAATGGCTATCATAAAGCCCCACAACTTTTCAATCATTGTATTGACAGCTACTCTTTTTATCGGGATACTTTGCCAAATCTCGAGTGTAACCTCGGATCAGTGTCTCTTTAAGGAATCAGACATTAAAAATGAAAGGAAGGAATTTATATGGAAAATCAATCACTTCAGCATTTGGACGAAAATAAGATCAAAAAGTGTTGGCTCAGTTTGTTGGAATACTACATACGATTCTATTCCGTTAAGTATTACGTTGTACCTCAGAGAAGACTACGACAGTGATTACTTCTCTTTACGAATCAAAGTTTCAGAAAACGCATGTGATGTCCCTCAAAATTCAGGAGCTACCTATACGAGGAATCCAAGGTATTTGCCAAAATTTGCAGCTGTAGCTTCAACAGTCAATAGAAATTATGAATTTGTCAAGTCGGACATCGATAAAAACAACAAGTGGAACAATTTGATAAAAAGAAGTGAAATATTCGATCCGAAAAATATGCTTCTTCAAGACGATCACTTTATTATACATCTGCAAGTTACCTTTTATGACAACGGTGATGGATACAAGAATAGTTCTCAACGAGAATGTAAAGTTGTTCCTCGATTCGCATAAAGTTTTCGAAAAAAATAGAAGGAATCTGTGACACTAATATAAATTATTATCAAAATTCGTTCGATTTTAAGAACCAAAAATGAATGTGGCATCATAAAATAAATTATATTATTACCCAATTTAAGTTATATAAAACTATACAAATACGTAACATATGTATAACTGAGAAAAAAAAATTGTTCTTAATAATATTTCAGTTTTTTGAAGATTAAGCATTGGAGCTTAAAATGTCAAACTCATCAGTATCTTAAATTAACCAATGTATTCACTCTAATGACTATGACTATTTGAAATTTTTCAAATATTTAACACAGTAGTCAGTACTAGCGTTTTGAACACTTACTTAAGTATGTTTGAGTTAGAAGTTAAATTTGGAAAACGAATGCAAAGATGAATATTGAGCTACAAGATTTTTATAATATGAAGACTTTTTCGAATCCATTAATCTCGCTACTAAATGTACAATCAAAATTTTTAATAATTAAATTTTTTAAAGTATTATCATCTTATACACGAATGATCATACAAGCGTAACTGGAGGACTTTTAATAAATCTGCTGAATAAAAAAAAACTTTATTTTGCTTAACTGAAATTTGTTGAGACAAATGTATTGACTCTGCAGTTCTTGCGCTGAAAACTATATCGGCCGGAGGTTTCGTGCCCTGCTCCTTTTATTAACTTATACCCGTGAGTTTTACGATTAAAATTAGCTTTGTATGGATTAAATAATGATTCGAAAAATATGTTATCCTCATTGTATCTTGGTAAAGACAGAATAAAAGTTAAAAATGTAATGTTTCATAGAGATTTTATTAAAAACTTCAGATGCATACATTGTTATAGTTGTTGTTCTCTAATTCTCTAATAATTCCAAAATTTATTAAGTACAATTTAACTGTTGTATATATATTTCTTAATAAACAAATTTTTAACTTAAATGTATATGTTACTTATTTCTAATTATTCTCTGGTAGGTTGACTATTAGAGATAGCTTTTATGGGGCTTATTTAACTACCTGTGACTTTTAGATTTTACAATATTAAATAGGTGGTGATTAACAAGTGGTGTATATTTTATTATGCCTGTAGCAGGCTCTTTGTTCAAGTAAATTACATTTCAGAAAAAAAGTAGCACTTGGCGACTCAACGAATTTCGTTTGCTACGTACGCCAAACTATGGTGCGTGAAACATAAATCTAGTGTACAACCAACAGCATGCAATTACAGTAATTTTTTTTTAATGAAAAAAGGACAGTTCTTATAAAAATGTTCTAAAACTGTATGATTTGAATATTTAATGGAGCAGTCAGGCTACTACAAATATAATGAAGAAGACTCACACGTACATGTCAAGCTTGCTTCTGTGAGTTGAAAAAGTATCGAGTTGGATTCCTAGTCATTTAGACGCATACTTGAATTTTTTCCAGACTATTAGGATAGACGGTCAAAATCACCCCCGCGTCATTAATATAACTTGTCGAGTTGGCCTCTGGCTTATCAGGATTCATAAAAAAAGTTGACGTAAACTTTTGTTAGAACTGTCTTAAATGCTTGGATAAACGGGAATAAGTTTGGGTTTGACGTACAAAACATGAACACTCATTTTTGAACACAAGAATCTCATTTTTTGTACTCGTTTGTTAGGCATACGTACTAAATTTTCCTCTACCACCTTTGGTTGCAGTGGAATCGACTGAGGGTTATTAATGAAATAGTTTAGACACTCATAAATCGACAGTTTGAAAACGACGAAAATCTTGTGAGGTTCAAACTCCACATCAATTTTTGTACGTTCAAATTTAAAAAATGAAAAAGTTATGATAAACTTATAAACTATAAAAATGATAAACTGTCTTCTGTGGGAGTAAACAGACAACTATTGGAAAGTAAAAGATTTAGATAAAAAGATTTACTTACTATACAATATAATAACAGACGTCTGCTTTTTGCTCATAAGCACAATTTTTTCGTTACTGTTTGTAAATAAAGCAAGTTTTTTTACCACGTGAAATAAAAATATAACACCTATATTAATGTATGAAACAATAAATTAAATCATAATTATAACACGTGAAAATATGTTCGTTGTGGAAAGTACGTGAGTTTTCTAAAAATACTCTCATTACTGGGTTGTTGTAGTCAAGTTTAAGATAGCTTTCGAAACTCCTTAAAGTATATTTCCAACACTGAACATCATTTCTCAACATTTTATGAAAATTAAATGTGCAACCATTTAAAAATAGCAGTGCACACTCAGCTAACTGTAGGTTTCTGTTTTACTCAACTCTAAGCCAGTGTTCTGAAATCCACTTGTCAAAATCAATTCATTATCATCATTTCTAACACTTTCATATTTTAAAATGAAGATTTGTTGTCAATCAGAAAAATTTTGCAGTGCTAATCAAGGTGCTAATGTATAGTTTATACAAGCAAGTTTTAACAAACATATATTTACAGCATTGTAATACTTCTATACCTAATAGTTCCGACTCAAATTTTTTTAAGGACGAGATCCAAAACGTATACATTTTAATTACTCAGGATCCAACTCGACCATACGTACTAATGATCCTTGATCACTCTGGAGCAAACTCGATCACAAACCTTAATGACCCGTAATGGCCCAGAAATGAACTCAAGCATCAAAAGAAAATCAATATTTCCCAGAAGTGAGTTCGATAATGGCCAACTCACACGTTACTCTCCAGTTGATTGTATCGATGAAATCATGATTAACTTACTATTGCACTGAAAATTACTGGTGAAATAATTTCTATAAATATTCCTCAATATGTTTTGTTTTTCGGATATTCAATTAAAAGCCAGAGTATTTACTATTTATTCGGAAACAGATTTAACTATAACTCGGATCAAATTTTGTAATAAAAATATTAAGCAATCTGAATTTTGTGAAATTTTCCAATATGTACGCACAACCTCGAAATGCGGTAGCAGATTTGAAGATAAATTTATAAAGTAGAAAATATACTACAAGCGATTTTATGAAAATGTTTCATTATGTACACGAGCTTAAAGTTCTCAAGCAACATACGATGCTCCTTTATTTTTATGCATTACATGTGGGACAATTAATCATTCAATTCTATTTTGATAAGTATCTTTTTATACAGTTCAGTATTTAGTATTTTTTAGTATTTTTTTATGTACTCGTATGCTTGGAACCACGTGCGATTATTTAATTAAGTTTTTTGTAGATATAGTAGTAATTTTATGTTATTTTACAATAAGGTAAGTCGGAACTAAATAAAAATAGCGGGATGTATGCAATTTTCCTTATTGATGGCACAGTCAACGCCCAAATTAAAAACAAATTTCATTTTCTTATTTAATAAAAATGTTTAATATTCACTGCATGTTAAAAAAAAAATTGAAGTGATAAAAAATTTTCAAGATTAAACTTATAGGTAACCTGATCATATTACTGTCAGATTGTTGTTCTAAAAAAAAATGTTGCCTAATTTTATTATAAACTTGTCCTGTAAAAATACTGTGCTTCAAAATTCTTGGACAAAAAAAATATAAAGAAAGCTGAAAACCAATGTGCTTATCTTCTAAAGTTTTATCTTCAAGTCACTTTTTATTTTAAACATACCACGAACAAGTGTTTTGGCATTCACTACTTGTGATGCGTACATTTTAAAAGTTACAATCCATTACTGGATTTATAAGTTCGTCATTGCCTTTTTCAATCAGACATTATTGCTCTATCCCCTCCAACTTGACTAGTTCGTTTTTTAAAAGTTGATGAGCTGTGCTTTATAAGACGGCATGATCGCTTTGTACATGTTAGAAGGTGTGCTATTATTGTCATCGTTGAACGTATTAAGATAGTTTTTGTACAATATTTTACGTTAAAAACCCAAGTTAAGTTTAATTTCTATCTTAGTTTCTGTCGAAATGGCAATCAATAAACCTTACAATCCGTCTGTTCTCGCGTTAATTACAGGAGCACTTGTTGTTACGATGTATTTTCGAATGTCCTGTGCAGCATCACAAGAATGCCTTTTCCGCGAAACAGACATACATAGTGTAGAAAAAACATTTATATGGAAAATTAACCATTACAGTGTTTGGACAAAAATACAAGCTAAACAAATGGGCTCAATTTCGTGGGACATCAAAAACTTACCCGTTTCACTGAAAATCACATTGTACCTTACAGAAGATTATGACAGTGATTACTCTACTTTACAAATGAATATTTCAAACTTTTGTAATTCTTCCCGGATTTCAATTGATACATGTAAAGAATATTCAAGGTATTTACCTCAATACACAGCAGTAGCTTCAATAATCAATAGAAATTATGAATTTGTCAAGTTAGACTTCGATAAGAACAACAAGTGGGACAGTTTTATAAAAAGAAGTGAAGTATTCGATCCAAAAAATAAGCTGCTTCAAGATGACTGCTTATTCATACTTGTAAAAGTTACATTTTATTACAATAAATATAATTACAAGTACAAGAATAAACCTCAACAAGATTGTAAAGTTGTTCCTCGATTCACATAAAGTTTCATCGGAAAACAAAAGGTAGCAGAAATGCTAGATGTAGCACATTATTAGTATTTATATTTTAATCTTGTTAATTGTGTAATAATGTTGATTGGTATGAAAAATAAAGAAAATAAAGATATATTCACTGGAAATATTACAAGTAACGTTCATAAATGTCTTCCCCTTAGACAGACTCTTATGAGAATGTAGAGAACTTTTGTTGATGACGGTCGGTTCAACTATTTTGACGTATAAGATTCAACACAGTAGATTATTTAATGGTAACGAGGGCAGCACCGTATAAGTGTATACTGTGCATAGCGAATACAACTTTATTATACAACGTACGTATGGAGCTTGACCATAAAGCTATTTTTTGTCTAGCTTTTTTAATTAAGGTATTTAATGTCGCAAAAAACAGCTCTCAATTCGATTACCGCAAACGGTACAATAAAATATGGTCTGTACGACGAAAATATTCTCTGAAATTATTTAATTCTGAATAATACTTACTTCCTGCGTAATGGCTTCGCTATATTAATTTGTGTACAAAAAAACCAGGAGGAGTAAATGTGGGTATTACTGCCTCTTTTATCGAGACATTTTCGCAAGGCTATTGAAACTTGAAGACTTATTTTTAACATGCTTATTACTATCCTTAAAGTTGCAATCAGATACCTAAAAAAATATTTGACTCTTTTTGATTTGATGATTTAATTATTATACAATTATTAATGAAGTTAGTTAAAGAATGGTATAACTGCCATCATACATGTATTACTACCAACAAATCTATTACTGCCCATGTATTACTGCCACTTTTAAATACGTTTACTTCTAAAGTAATTAAAGATTAATTTTTGAAATAAAATATAGAGGAGACCGGGGCAGAATGGGCTGAGATTTTTTAAAACTAATATAAAACTGTAATAAACAAATATAATAATTAAAAACTCTTTATTTATTTTACAAGCTCTTATAAATAATATTATTAATTATTTAGACACAAAAAATAAGGCTAATTTTTTTTAAATTAATTTAATTTCTAATTTAATTTTAATGGAATAAGAAACGGACGAACTTCAATATTCCCATACCGCCCCAGCCGTGGGGCGAAATGGGTGTAGCACTGAGACGGTATGGGCGTGTACATTTTAAATGGAACAATTGTTTCTATTAAAATGTATCATAAAAAGTGTTAGTTCTTGACTATATCTAACAAAATAATAAAAACAAAGTGCTGAATAAAAAGATGGTGAAAATCAAATTAAAAAGTTTTTTTTTAATGTGTATTCTGAAAGAACAGAATTTTATATTTTACGTTTTTATCACAATCAATTTGTAATTTGTGGCTTGTATTGTAAGTCTCTCTCCAAGTAATTTTTATTTAAAATCATGATAATTACGTCATTTTTGAAGATTAAAAAAAAATAGGTAACTAGTTTAAAGTTTAATAGTTAAATTTTAACTAAAAATTATTTTTGCGCCTCCACATGCCATTTATATTTATGGTTCATTTAAAATCCGTAAAGAAATATTTCTTAGAGTAAGTTTTTTTTATATATTTAATGTACTTAATTAAAATAAGATAAGATTACATTTTTAGTAATTGTCTGTTCGGCTTCCAACATTAAAAAAAAGGAAAAATTAACAAATTCTTCGCTATAGTTTATTAAATATTGCAAACACCCATATTCCGCAGTTACCTATTCTGCCCCGGTCTTTCCTAGTGCAACATATCAACAAAGGTACTATAATTAAATTAAATACAAATTTTATGACCAATATTTCATTTGTGTTACATTACAACATTCAACTATTTACAGGAACTTTCGTTTTTAATACAGTTAGAGTCGTACTTCTTGGTCCTTAGATAACATTGTTTACATGAATATTAAAACCTGAAATTATATATTTTCTTACATATTATACCTATGACTAACAATCACTGTTACAATTCAATTCTAGATGCAACTTTTTAGTTTCTTTTTAGCCATATTTTTTCTTTAACAATATCTCACGTGTACTTGTTTAAACAAAAAAATCGTAGACAAAAGGTAAACACAACTTCCAACTTCGATGCCGCTCTATAAGGCTAGATTAATCCAACATACTGAAAAGCCTGGCAGTAATTGCAACACGGCCTGAAATCTATGGATCAGACACTGCCACTTAAATGAAAAATATGAGAAAAATTGAAAGAAAAAGTTAATGATTTAAGTAAAAATAGCACCTTTTATTCTATTAGGAAAACTTCATATACTCATAAATATACTATTTGAATGATGCGTTTTCATCGTTACTGACAGGCGGGAAAAATTGAATCGTATAGCCAGAATCACTCGGAATCACTGTCGACAAATTTTTACATTTCATTGATTTATAATAAAGCTTTATGCATATATTTAGTCGTATTAGACATCTATAAGCTTTAATAAATTATAAACTCATACGACCAATGGTATACAAGCGAATGTTGATACATCTAAATCATTGTATCAAGAGGTGCATATGCATAGATGGCGGCACTTTCAATACAAACACTTTATATTCTCCATACATGCCCTTTTTTTCAATATCCAATATACTTACTTTAAAACTCATAATATCAAACCACATTAATTCTTCTTCAAGAAAATTTTCTTAAGAAATAAATAAGAATGAGAAAAATATCATCCCCGTGTTCGGATCAAACTCACAACCTCCTATATTTACTAGACAGTTGCTCTATCACTTGAGCTACCGAGGAGCTGGACATTCACTCGCACCGTAAGTTTTTTAGTGGCAAAAATTGCAGTCCTACCCCAGCAGTGCATGAAGCATAGAGTTAGGAGTCGTGCACTTCGGTATCCTGACTACCGACGACACTGTTCTCTCATAGACAAACGACTAACTTTACATATCAAAACACTGCGGTATTCCATTCTGCAAGTCTCGGGCGAAGCCGAGACGGGGGGTCGATAGTTTACTTATAAATTCAAAAACTGCCTATTGTTAGATACAATGTATTTATAAATATTGTTGGTAAAATTCATAATCACTTTTTTTCCAATAACTTAAAAAATTAAAATATCAGGTCTACTTTTTTGCGAAGCTCTTTCATAATTATTCTAAATACAAAAAACACGTTTTCATAAGTTAAAATTTTTTTTACAATTTGCTTTAATTTATATTCCACAGTTATGTACGGTAGATATATCAAATTATATTTCCATCTGGAATCCTTTAGTTTATTTGATAAATAAATAAACTAATAATTTTTTGCCTAAAACTGTGCGGTTGATTTATATATGTTAAAATAATGCCAAATTCTTTTGTTTTCTTCCTTACTTGTACAGACTTCATTAACCTTGTTTTTAAAACCCCCATCCCCCTGCCAATTTTTAGGAGCCAGCTGCAACTCCTCTATCCTCCACACCTTCTGTTATTACGAATCTGCAATTTTCTTCTACTTCTTTACCTCTTACGCCTCATGCTCAGTATTTAAAATTTTTTATTTAATTGACTTAAGTAAATATAGGTCTAGGTTTTTTTTCATTTCTAGAATAATCCTTTTTAGTTGTATAACAATTTAAATTTCATATATTCTTTTACACCGACCTGGAGAAAATTATATTTAATTTATACTCATGAATTTAGAATAAATTGATACATTATTCTTTTTATTACTGTTTTAATCAGTAATTTAAGGACTTTTTTATATAATTTTTATGAGTATAAGGTTTAAACACGATGACCTTTTTTTGTTATTATTGAATTTATTTCGATGTTAAATTATTAAACAAATAAATGTAATCACATGTCATGTGACAGAGAACACTTCAAAATTACTACTTAACATTACAAGAAAATAATAAGAACCATGCTAGTCATCGCCAGTAGCCCAACGCATTTACGAAGTGACAATTATTCTTATTGCCAATTTTAAAAAAATAATTGTAAGTATTATTATATGAAGACAATTAGAGCTTCGATGGCTTAGTGGTTAGCCGGAGATAATCGAGGGGTCATGGGATTGAGTCCTATCGAAAATTGTTGAGATATTTTCCTTGGGCTTTTCCAATGGGATGAGTATCCTGGATGCCAAAACACCACTTATCCGAATTTTAAAACGAATAGTGGATTTTTTCTGGTGATGTCTGGACCTTCAGGGGCTTCCTTTGCGAAATTGGTTATAAAAAGGTCGGTATAGCGAGTTAGATTGTAATTGGAAAAATATCTTTCCATTAAACTTGATAATAGCTGGGGTGTACTTGAAAAATGCGTAATAAACATACACATTTTTGTAACAGTTTTTTAATACGTATGAAAAAAAAACATCTAATAGGAATCAGTACTTTTGAGAAAATACAACTGAAAAACTCTTTCAAAATATTAATCGAACAATATTCATAATACAAGTATTTCTTAACAAAACTACATCATTACACAGTATTGATACATCGTGTTATGCAGTAATATTCAACTATCTCTTGGCTGAAATCTACTTCTGATGTTGGTATTGCCAAGAAATTAAAAAAATTTAATTATGTCCATTATTTAACTATTTTAAGACTTATATGCAGTGAATCGTCATTTTGATTCAAAAGATGTAAGTGCACTAAAAATTAAGCCTCATTTATAATTTATCCCAAATCAAAATTTACTTTAAAAAGCATATATTTATTTTCTATAGATAATAATGTCTACTTTGAACATATTTAAAAATTTCATTCGTAACCCTGCATTTTTATTTGTAATTTTTTTGTCATCGAAATTTTTTTTAAAAAAAACTATATTTTCTTTGTTCGTGTCGTTTTCACATTTAATTTGCATTAAAATTAACTTTTTATTGTTGCATCTTGACATTGCAACATATAATGTCCATTCAAAAATAAAGATTTTTCAAGTATAAACCTATGCTGTTAAAACTTTGACTTCGAGACTTATTGATTGTGATAGCAAATGCTAAAGTTAAAGAAAATTACTTTCTGAACAAAATAAATTCTAATAAAGACGTATTTCTAGAATTGAATGTTATTTTTGGTTTTAAAAACTCTGTTACCTATTTAATTTCCAATTATTATTTCTGCTTCAATATTATGCTTTACTAATTGAATGGTTTTTAATCTTGCACCATTGCATAATCCGTCACCTATGCTTAAATTTCTGATCAACATAACCATTGCTCCAATTTTTAAATGAAGTTCATAGAGTGCTAGGCTTTTACGAAAACTATACAATACCTCAATTGTAAAGTTAATATAAATATTACCATCCGATTTATCAACACCTTTATGCGTTACGTAATCTATGTTGAAATACATTTTTGTGTATCCCTTTATTTGATTTAGTATTTTATTGTTTAAAAAATAAGCATATTCTTTATGATACGCCAGTGTTACACTGTTTATTAAACAATAATTATTTCCAATAAAAATGTTTTTAAAAACCTTTTTTGTTTTTTATTTTAAAAGGACATTAAATTTCTAGATTGTTTCTTCTCTAATTTTCAATAATAATTTTGAAAATTCTTAATCTTCTGAAAATCACTTAATTTTAGTACACGAAAATAAGACTAAGGAATCGATGATTTAATAGTTTACATAAAAAACCGTACTTCTAAACCATTTTTTATGGCTGCCAAATTTGATGAAAATCTCCTCCTCAAATTATTATTTTGTTCCAAAAGCCTCATCCTAAACAGTTAAATCAACTTCTCTTAATTTTCTATTTTCTGATTTTGATTCCAAGAAAATACTTCCAACATTGTTCAATTCTAATGGAGAATGAAAAGTTTTATGACTAGTCATTTTTTTTTGAACGTAAAATAGAGGCAATACCAGTCTAAGCCGTTGGTAAAATTTTTTCATTCTGAGAAATAAAATAATGTATAATTGTTTTATATGAAAAGGTCTTCCCTGATCCTCCATAAAATAATTTTTTTTTCTTTTCACAAATAGTTTTGAAAATATCTTTCTGGTCGTCATCCAATTGAATATACATTGATTTAAACATGCGTTTGCAGAATACAATTTCCTCGCTACTATCGTTTTTCTGTAAGTTTATTTTTTTTAGTGAGGGAAATCAAATGAATCATAGCATTTATGTTCTAAAAAATACTATGAAAGGAATTTTAGTTACACAATTGAGTGTTGCTGAGGTCACTCTACTGCTCATATTTTTAATTAATGTATTTTTCATTAGCTTGATTATATTTTTATTCAAAAAGTATTACAGGTGCTAAAAATTATATTTAGTAAGGAGACCATGGAAGAAAATAAAAAAAATTAGAAAAACTAAGAAAACTAATAAATTATACAACAATGGAACGAAGTTTTCAGTTTATTCTCAATACAGGGAGCCGCAGCCACGCCCATTGTAGTATTATACTTCATAAGAAGCGTTCTTGCACAAAATAGATAAATAAGACTTATATCAGCCGCATACACATTAAAATTAACAGAAAAGTGATAACAAACAAAAAATTGATGCACTGTGGTAACTTCTAACAATCTATTTTTGAAATTCTGGATCGTTATCTTAATCTTTATGTAGGATGCGTATTATTATGATATTTTTTAATGTAATAAAACTTAAAAAGTGAGACGATTGCACTTCGAAAATTACTTTATCTAATAAAAATGTTTGTATAAAATATGTTTTAATTTCGGTGACAAGTGTGAAAACATTGTTATACCTAGTGCAAATTATAAAAAGATTGTTTTCACTTTTAACTAGAAATGTAGATAAAAGATATCAGGCTACTTTGTAATTATTTTTTTGATAATACAATTTTACAAAAGTGGGCATGAAATTGTTATTTATCATAACTTAGTCTATATTTGTTTGCTTATAATAATTTTATTTGGATCACCTAACTTCAATAATTCCGGCATTACTCATAAGGCAGAAAAATCATCAGACACGTGTTTGTTAGACAAGTCTACTATTAACTTATATAAACTAATAGGTAACTAACAAAGGTTTGTCTCCACCATTTTTCCATTATTTCTTTTTAAATGACTTTGTAAAAGGACGAAAATTCATTTAAGAACAATCATGGATTCAGATGTGATTTTTTGTAAGGACTATGTTATACACTTACGTGGCACAATAGTGTTAGTGGAACAAAGAGAAAGCAGAACAAGATGGAAAAATGAAGGTCAGAGAAACCTGAAAATGACAGTACTAGCAAAAACCAGAAATATATGCAAAAACATATTTCATATATCACATGATTCTTCTAACTTGAATTATATTTTTAATGATTTATTAGGAATGTATTTCTTCATAGTATCTATAGTATACATTAAACAGTGTTTGAATTTTTTCAAGACATTTTTGGTGTGCTGAGTAAATGTGAGAATAAGGAAGAACCGAAGAGCACACTGAAATATCAGATTTGTTCGAGGTTTTTGCTTAAAAGTGTTTTAAACCCTAAAAATAGTTTTACATTTTAATGTAGAACTGTGTAATATTAGAGGTATCTAAGGTTCTCTGAAATCCTTGGAGCTAATGCTATGATTTTTGAATAAAACTCAAACTCTCTCCATATTGCTAGTATATAATATATATTAGCAATATGGAGAGAGTTCTATAATATATGATCAGTGCTCATCATGTTATAGAAAAACAGGTCTCTTTTGCGTAAAATCTACTTGCAACGTAAGTAAGATTAAATTTTTTTATCAATAAGATTATAAGTGCACAATGTCAAAAAGTTTTCGTTAATATTTTTAGGTGACAAGCATTTTGTAAACTTAATTTTTTAATGTTGTAAATCATATTATCAACTTTCACAAACTCTTAGACAGATGACAAATTTTCTCTCCACATTTTTTTCGTTTATCATCTTTCGTAATTTTGTCAACAAAATAAAATCCATTGAGATACAGGAACAGGTGGAGCAGGTTTTTATTAATGCAATTAAAACTACGAAAACTCTAACATACTTCGTTTACATTTGTCAATGAAAAAAAAAAAAAATTGAATAATGGAATAATATCACTTTATTCTTCATTTCTCTACATACTTATTTCTTCTAAGATTGTAATGGATTGATTTAAACTTAAAATGTTTTTAACGGTCTATACTTGATACTGACTCGTTCTTTGGAGGAATAATAATACATAAAACGTTGTCTGAGAGAAACCTTGCCTCAGCCCTATTGAAATCCCACTGATCTAGGTTGTACGTCAAGGTTGTTTCTGAGGAAGAGTTATCATCCTCGTCTTGTTCATTTTTCTTGATACCCTTAAATAGTATAGGTCTGCCTCTGGCCTAAAAAATAAAACATATTGCTTTACTAAAAATGTTGTTTTGCAATGGAATCAGTTTAATGCACATTAATATCATGGTATATCACAAGACATCTGGAAGATAGAACACATTAAACGTATGAAACACATCAAAAGAACAAAAGAAAGAGGACATAGAAAAAGATAGTAAAGTTTAAGGTGTCCCTGACAAACTCAGTGCCAACTATTTTCTTTTGATAGACAGTCTATAGAAAAGCCATTTTATGAAAATTTAAGATATCTTAGAGAAAGTGAAGTACATAAATGCCACCGCCAATGGGCATACCTTATTATTAGTAGTTGAGGTGCTGAAATCAGTGTTGGATATAATAGACAACTTTTTCAATTCTTCAGTAATGTTGTGGGACGAAATAACCTGACCAGCTAAATCTTGCTTCTTCATCTCGTTCTTAAAGAATAACTGTGTAATGCTAATTAAAAAAAGTCTGAAGAGAAACTAACAAGCAACGAATAGTTTTCAGTGTTGCTGCTATACGTATCACGTGCATGACAGCATTACCGCGTATGATTAATATCTGTTATCTTGCCAACTTAAAACTATAACAGGCACTTTTGTTAATGATACCTTGTAGAGTGAACATTATCGTAGAAAATCGTGTAGTAAAATTGTTTCTCACTTTCTACTATCCATTCTTTACAGTGCCGTCTTTAGGCATAAGCCAACGAAGCCCAGGCTTGGGGCCCCCGCCTTGAGGGGAGCCTCTTCATATTCGATTTTTTTTTTTTTTCAACTAATTTAAATAAAAAATTTTAATTTTCTTATTAGTTATGCAATGATAAAATTAAAAAATCTACTATTAGCATAAATAATAAGTTTTAATTTAGTATGGGTTGTGCGTTTTATAAAATATACAAAAATATTTTTATCCAATCATACTTCAAATAAAATTTTGTATTGAAGTAAAAAATTTACAATAATTTATAATTTTTTTCTTGATTTTTTAAATGCAAAATCAGAGATAATGGTTTCAAAGTCGATGTTGTTGCAAAGATCTGATTCAATAAACATTAGTGCCAAACTATTTAGTCTTGTATCTAGCATTATATTTCTGTACTCATCTTTAAGAAATTTTAGAGCTGAAAAAAATCTCTCTCCAGTGCAGTTTGTTACCATCATACATAAAAATATTCGGAAATATATTTTAATATTTGGGAAAGTAGAAACTGAGAATTTTTTTTTTATTCTGGCTTACAAATCAATTATCGATGAATTACTTATTTTTCCTGATGTTTCCAAATAAAATTTGAAATGAACACATTCAGAAATCAACGATTCTGTATCTATGTCAATATCATATTTTTCAGCTAGTGTTTCACACTTTTGTTTTATTGCTTCGTCAGTTATCTCTTGCAAATGGAAAAAAAAACTAAAATTCTCATTGATTTTGCTATACGCTAATTTTCGTTTTTTCAGGTTAACGGAAAGAGAATCTATAATGGGATAAAAGGTTTCGATTTTTAATGAACCTTCTCTGTTGAAAAGGGTTTCATCACTTTGTCCCTCGAATCTTGTTAATTTAACACTTCTACTCTTTAATCTAGTTTTTTTTTCATTAATTGTTATTTTATTACTCTCAATGAATTCTTTGGTTTTGCTTATATAATCATCAAATGTATCTCTTAAATTATAAAGGTATTTCTCGAGCGAATCAAGTAAGTTAACAACCACAGCTAAGTCCAATGTCTCTTTTTGCAAAGTTTTGTTAGTTGAATTGATTTTACACAAAACTTCATCCCAAAAAATGGTAAGAAAAATATTATCAAATTGAGTTAGTTTTTCGAATAAACTTAAAGACTCGAGTCTAGTCTCACTTGATTGTGTTGTATCACTGGTAAGTAGCAACAGAGATTTTGAAATATTGCCATAACTTCCACGGAGAGCAGTGAGAGCATCACTTATGGCTAACCATCTGGTATCGGATAACGGTTTTAGCAGCTTTTCTTTGTCACGTAGGACTGATACTAACTTTTGCCACCTGTATGTGGATGCCGGAATAAAAGTGTACAATTTCTGCACTAAATAGAAAAATTTCGTGACCACAGCACTACAGTCTAAGCTTTTAACGCTAATCGAATTCAAAGAATGTCCAGCGAAAGGTACATACTCAGCGTATTTATTTAACTCCTTTAGTCTATAGCCTAGAGGCCTGAATATTGTCCTGACATATTTGACGCATTGTCATATGACTGGCCACGACAGTTATTGATACTGATACCATTATCATTTAAAAATGTTAAAACGACTTTAGACAAATACTCAGCTCCATGGCCATGCATCAAATGCCAAAAATCTTTCACGTGGACCATCATTGGTGACATAGCGAATAGTAAAAGTCAATTGGTCCTGATGTGAAATATCAGGAGTTGAATCTTCAGTTATAGAATAATACTTTGCTGCCTTGACTTCATTTATTATATAATCAAAAATTTGTTTTGCCATCAGTTCTAAAAGTTCTTCTATGACCGGATCCTTTATTCGAATGATTTTCAAAATGAGTTTCTAAAAAAGAGTCGTATTCACTTATTAGTTCAAGCAATCCTACGTAGTTACCATTTTTTTTAGATCCTAGTTCTTGATTAGCTCCTCGAAAAGCTAAACCTCGAGATGCCAAAAATTTAATTGTGCTAACAAGTCGATGAATCACCTCCGTTCAATATTTCTTTTTATTTTCAAAGTGTAGCATTAATTGTTTATTGATACAATCAATAAAATTTTTTTGCTTGCTGTAAGCTAATAAACAATTTTTATTCTCTGCATTTTCTTCGTGCTCATGAATTCGTTTCATACCATTCCTCCAATCATCGAATCCGGATGAACTGAACTGATTATTTTGGGTTGACAATAATTTGCATACAAAGCAATATACTGATCCAGAGGATGGCGAATATAATAACCGTTCGCGATTGATTGTCTCACCATTTCTTAGTTTACGAATACATAACGATACCATCAGCATTATATTCTTTTTCTTACAATTTGGCTCATTGTATGTACGAATAGATTTTTCAAAAACATCATCAATATTTTAAAATATTGCCGGGCCTTTTTGGATACTATGTGCAACAAAAGTATCACTATTCTTCCATTTAGCTGGATCTGTTGAATAAATGATTTCTTCACTATTCTCTGTAAAAATTCAAATAAGTAAATTCATTATTTAACTGTGCATACTAATAATTTATTAACTTATTGTATTTAATACTTTTATTACTTTTTTTATTTAAATTTGATTTTAAGTATATGTATTTAAATTGGTGAAAAATATTTATAAGTCATTCGTAAAATTAATCTAAAGAAAAATTATAGAACAATACTCAATTAAATAATCCTGGTTATTCAAAAGATTTTTAATATGTATGTATAAAATAAAATAATATATTATGCATAAAAATTATACATATAACAACAGCTTTGACAAGTTTTGGTATACTTTGCTCAGACAATTAGACCGGACTGTAATGATTCTGAAGAAATCTAATAAATCAGGCTCAAATACAAGTTAATTAGTCGAGTTGCCTGCTCAATTTGTGATTCAGATCGTTCTGAATCAGACAAGTTCCTAATGACTTATGAGGTCGAGAAAATAATCTGCCGACACAGGTAACGAGAGACTTAATAGCTTTACTGTCCTCTAACCTCAAAGTCGCACCTTCACCGCTTTGTTTTCGGCTATCGAGCAGTAAAATAGTATACGTAACTTGTCCGAAAGGCTTTTTTACGAACCTCGTTACGGCCCTCGCCTTCGGCTCGTGCCGCAAACTTCTTGGTTCGCAAATACAGCCTTTCGCAAACTCGTTCGTAATCTACTAAAGATATTGAAATACCTAAAAATGACCCAGGTGTTGATCTTCCAACTTGTTATCTATCAAAAGTGTTGTTACTGCAATTCAATTGTAAATCTTCATCATTGCTGCAATCCTAATGAATTATCACCAATTAGAATAATAGTGAATCAAAACTTAATCAACAGTGGTACGAAAACATTTGAAAAATGCACTTACTTGACGTGTCAAGATCGTTTTGCCTGCGGCTATCATTTTGAAAAATCGTTACTTTTTCAATTTCAGTCAGCTCAGGGATACTTTCACTACCATCACTGTGATTAGTAACTGTTTCTTTTGGATAAAAAAACTTTGAAATTTTAAGCAAACTTGCTTGAATTTCTTCAAGATTCTCCTTTTTCTTTTCAGCTTTAGCTCGCTTTTCTGCACCACTTGGATGCATGCGTTTCATTGTAAAATTTTATTTTTTCCCAAAATTTTGTAATAAAAACTTTAAACCGTGTAGGTAACTTAAAACACAACACTTGTTTCAGCTAGCTTTTGCATAGATAGAGAGTTTGCACTGGTTTTTCGCAGCAGATGATATTGCCACTGTATATATACTCTGAACCGCCAGAGCTCTAGTTAAAAATGGTGGAATGAGAAAGAAAAATTCGAAATGAAAAGAATTAAGTTTTTTGAATAATTTTTTGAATTAGTCGTTTGATGCAATGATAATTCTATTAAATTTAAAAGAAGCAAAGTTCTGGGGCAATCGTTGCTAGGCGTTTATTTTTATTGATTTTAATAATCAACCGACTCTCCATTGCGTACACAGAAAAAAAAGTTACAGAAATTTTTATGATAAAAGTAACGGTAAAGCTGTGACCAGCTAATTTGTACTAAAATTTTCATCGTAGTTTCACGATAATTTTTAAGTAGCAGAAAAAATAATCTCTATAGTCTGCTACACTTTTTGCCGTTAAGCTACGGTAATTTTTCCCTCGATTTTTCCCCTGTTTAAGGCTGCGGTTACATGGGGCGGAAAATTGCGCCGCAGAACTTTGGCAGGACAGTCTTTCTATAACTATATACACGGGGAGCTTTACTCTGATTGGCCAACCGAAATTCCATTGCGTAAATTTCCGTAGCGTGTACACACTGTACACGCAGCCTAAGAAAAAGATTACGTTGACGGTCGACAATGTAGGTAATTACATGAGTCGAGGAAGTTGATCTCAAGGTAAAGAATTTTTGCTTTTGCATTACACTTTTTAACCTTGATGAGATCAATGTGATTACCAACACTGTCGATGTTGACCTGTGGCGTCGTCTTTTTTGCATGTAATTTTTGAATTTACTGGCCTTGTAAGGGTTCCATAGGAGGATCCCTTTTAAGATAGGAGGATCCACCATTTTTATCAAGATAGGATGAGTTCATAAAAAATCGAAGAAGAAACCTGAATTCTAATATTTATATTATGTAGGACATTGTTAAAAGGTAAAAAATAGGACTCTTACTTTACTTGCCAATGTTACATGATATAAAAAAAAATTGAATCTGAATTAGCGCTTTTAAATTTCCCAACTTTATTAATATGATAGGACGGATCATTAAGATGGATAGGACCGGTAAGTTTCTTAAGTATACTCTTTTTTGACTAAAACTTACAGTAATTGTGACTGTCTGGATACCTCAGGGTGATCTTCTCTGGCCTGCTGTCGAAGCCCCAGACTAATCAGAAGAAAAATTACTAAGTCCAAAGCTTTGGAGCTAGTTGTAGAGATCTCTTCCAACGGCTCCTGGTATAACGTCGAAGACATTGGTGTATAAAGCACCTTTTTTTGCAGACTTAATTGTTTTGGTGATCTAAGGTGGAGAGATCAGTAGAGATTGGTTCGTGAATTTCGCTCGCTTGTCCCATTGGCTCAAGTTTTTTTTTCTTTCATAGTTGTTAGGTTCGCCCAGCGCAGATCTTGGAGAGGATCGGTGATTCCTGGTTGAATGCTTAGAGTCGAGAGGGTAATATAGGGTCGTCGGTGACCGGGGTTCCCAGCTTTGCGCTTGTGGCGACAACCAGTGAATGACTGACTTATAGTGGCCGTCTTTAGTTAATATAGTCTTCTAGTCGACGAATCGTTTTCGGAAATGGTAGTAAAAATGGATTTGTTGGCAAGGTAGTTTAAACTTAGGTAGCCCTTAGAAAACCAATGAGATTGATGGTTATGTAGGGAATGAAAATACTTATAATGGCCCTGAAAAGGGCCAGTGGTGAAACTTCCAGCTACTCCTTATTACTATTTTTGATGATAAAGAGCTGGCTGAAGGTAGCTTGACTCTTACCCTCGAAGTCTCTGTGTACGGAGACCGCGATGAAGGGAGGTACGCCGCTGATTAAAAAATATTTTATCTTCAGATCGTTTTCTCCGGATAACCAACCGCTCATCGTTAGTCGGGAATATGGGCCTAGAAAATACCTTCTCTGTGGGTATGCCGTTGGGACAACTACTGAGAAGGAAGCCGTTGTGCATGGCTGCCCATGCTCCTCAGGGCTGTCTTCCCTGGCTTGCATTTTTAGTATAAAATTCTCTGACGGCACCAGGCCGGATGGTGAAACGGCTACATAATTCTGAAGTGTTGGAGCAGATTGTGCTCTGGCTAGATACGTCTCCTGGCATTCCACCAGAGACGGTATCGGTCAGAATGTTTTTTCATTGATGGCACTCACTAATCCTGGAGGTTCAGGATGGAAGTAGACCTAGGTCACTTGCCCATTGGAGAAGAGTGTCGTCGGTAACCGGGATACCCAGCTGCACAACTATCATCGACATTTTCAATGCAGCTCGACCAACTGTCGGTAGCCAACTACAGAAATTCACGAGACGCTTCAGCCTATTATAACCACACTTATTTAATTCTGTTGCAGGTAGCTTCTATTTTATGTTGACGCCACCTGGAGGATCCTACTGAACTAAAGTGAAAAGCTGGTGTATTTGCAAAACTTTGAGCTTGTTTATTGTTATTGTCATTAAATTTTTTTAAGATAAAAACCATACTAAAAACATCTAGAAAGTGTCAAGAGTCGGTTAGCAAAATTTCAGCAAAATCGGTTCAGTAGTTTTCGTGGTTAGCGATTACAATGGTTTTAGCGACTTTGCTTTATATTACTGAAAAAAAAAATCAGTTGGAACGACTGCCAAAGACGGTAGATTTGACGAACTAGAAGTAGTAACTACTGTGGCCGTTAGGAGTACAGATCGTAGACGGTTGTAGCAACAGATCAGCCAATAGTAGCTACTACAGCACAACGTATGTTGTTGTAACAGACAGTTTTTGTGCCTTTATTACGACATGAATATGTATTGATGATGAGTTTGTTAAATGATAAAATGGTTGTTTATTAAACACACACACACACACACACACACATATATTTATATATATGTATATATATACACATGCAAGTATTTTAATTGTAGAATATTTAAAATTAAAAATCAAAGTTTGGAGCAAAACTGCCAAAATTTTGAAGAAAAAAATTTTAACTTTTGAGTTGTACGCATGGGTTACAGCAGTACAATCAACTGCCAGAAATAATCCTATCTGTTTTCTATGACTTATGTGTATTGGTTGACAATTTTTATCACCATAACTGACTTAATTGACACCCAATACAACTAAACTATTGAATATAGAATTGAAAACATTTGGCAACGTTAATTCACTAACTGTGGCAGTTGCACATTTAAATTTAATTTCTTTTTTGACTGATATTTTACATATAAAGCTAGCCTACTGATATTAATTTATTTGTCACCTATTTGTTAATTTTTTTATACTTATTTATGTATAGTTAATTAAATCGAATTTATGGGTTAAACTAACATTTAAATCGTCCGATGAACTGATCCAATTTCCACTCAAGTTTTTGTTGAACAAAATCATCCATTGTTCAAATCACTGTTAGAATTTTTTAAATCCCCTTATTAATGCACTGTTCGAATCAACTCATCTTTTGTTCAATGGATTTTTCAAATTAGTTTGTAATATATATAGTTGAGCGGTAGTATCAACAGACTAAATGTAGTAAGCATGACTACCTGTAGGTGTGGTAATAGCTACCAGAAGAGACAGTTACAGCTGCAGTCTGTGACAGTAATGGCAACAGACATTTTGAGAAACATTTTTACCGACTGGCATTCAATAAGTAGTTCCAACTGATTTTTTATTTTCAGTGTATATTAGTAAGATAAAGTACTTGCCACCACGCGCACGCGCTGCCGTTGTCGCCGCCGCTATAGCGCCACAAGTAGAATTACTGTATACAAGCGCACCTCTCACTTCGTTTCGATACGTTGTTCCCTTACATTTGACGAGCTCATTCTAACAAGATCTGGAATTCGGTGTCTCCAAGTAACAGTTGTATAGTGCATTTTTTTTTTCATGATCGGTCGCAAGTTTGACAGTAATGCTGCGTCGAGTGAAGCGATAATCGAGTACGAACAAGAGAATAATGTGAAGCTTTCAAAGTACCAATGTCAAAAAGGTAACACGGATCCTTTAATCTATAAGTCCATGAACTATCGGTGTAATCACGCTGGTAATTATGTCTCTATTGGAAAGAGAACGAGTGTCACTTGCGGGTACCCATTTAAAATCGCAATAGGTAGTGCTGGAGATAAGCTACATATTTCAACGAATTCGCAATTACATCATAACCTTGCCTGTTAAAGCATTCGAAGAGAAAGACAAAATGGTGTAACTGCTGAAGGTACTATGAAGGAACCTTAAGGGAAAGAACAAAAAACTAAAAAAAAAGGGTAGTAGACAAAAGAAAATTGTAAAATCAAGTAACAAGAGTATTGCAGTAAGTAGGACTGATGCAGAGAAGAAAGAACAAAGTGAAAATGAAGGAAAAAATGTAGATAATAGTGAAGAAAAAAATGATCGTGGGCATGCAGAGTTAAACGATACTGAAAAGGAAGATAAAATGACTGTAGAAGATAACTCGAACGATAGCGGTATGACTCATAATAAGGAAAAAAAATTATGTAAGCAGTAGAAGAACAAAATAAAATAGCTGTAGATGACGCAGCTGAGGATAACTTAAATCTTTTTGGTGAGTTTATTAATGTAACTATGTGTGTACCTTATATTTTTCAATTATTAAGGTTGCTGCAGTATCTTAATTTTTTTGGTAAAAGATGATTGAGTTCCACGAACACGTTGTGAAGAAACAAGAGCTTGCCCAGCCCCTCGCAGGGCACTACTCCCATTACTGCATACCTCCTCCTGCAGCCAGCTAACTTAATATTCTGTTTACGATGAACATCAATTTTCTTAAAAATGCGCCGTAATGTCTCACAAAAATTTTCTCTCAAATGTAGAAAAAATTTTTTTGTTTCTATAAAAAATAAATGAAGGTAGCAAGCAGTACTGGCGGCACGAGGTGTGAAAGAGACCAACTGATTAAAATTAGATTATCGTTCTCTCCCTAACCCCACCAGATAGAAAGATTAGAACGTATTTTGAAGATGTTTTCGCCAAGTAACAGCTTCCCGTTTTCTCAGAGAACCTGGATGATTTTAAATTAATTCTTATGAGGCTACTTCTGACTTACTCCTAAAGCATGCAAATTAACCGAAAGTCCACATGGTTCTGGGGTTAAGATATTTAATCAAACATTGATTTTACAATAGTTTACAACACATTTACAAATGGAAAAATAAAAAACAACTAAATAAAGCAGCTCAAAGTTGTTTGTGTAAAAAAAAGGTGAGTAAGAAAGACCAGGAAAATGAAAGAGAGAAAGAAAAAAAAGGTGCTAGCATGCTAGGCAAAACTCGTGCAAAAGGTAATAAAACTCGTGTGAAAAGAACTCGTGCAAAAAATACTCGTGCATTGTAGGCGCAGTCTCTTGCCCTTGCCTGACGACAAGAGACTGCGCTTGAACTAGGAGGATCCTACCTAAATGCACAGCTGAACTGTGACCCCGACCCGGGTGTCAGTAGCGGCAAATAGCGGCGCCGACTTCTGTAGCCTTTCCACCGTATTAAACAAGGTAAGGAGCAAAAAAAATGTTGCCCGATTCTTGAGGAACAACTAGCGAGCGTGCGCATCCGAAGATTGCAGAGAATGGAGAGAGAAAAAAATCCCTTTTTTTACTGTCCTGAACTACAACGCTAGCTGCCGATTTTTTTTCCGTTGCCAAGGTGATGACTGCATGTTCCAATGACATCTGAGCGGCCACCACCGCTCGCTTTTATTTCGAACATCAGCCTAGCCGTGTTGTTTCGTTGAACACGAAACATGCTCCCCCCGTTGCGAAAGTGAGAGCAAAGATGCAAAGTACGAGAGTAGCATGAGTGATGGGTTGTGTAATTGGTTGAACTCATGTTTTACAAATTATCGTGATCCTCAATATGGGGAGAATCACGTCAACTGTCCCAGCGCCGCGGTGGACGGCCCGCGCGGTCGTCAAACACGACGTTTTCAACTCGTCGTTTCGGTGTCAAAGCTTTGATAAAAAAATAATCTAAAAACATATTCTAACGTATTTTTTCCTCAGCTTTCCAGTGGTGGCATCAGTTTTTTTTTAATTTGCTCCCATAACCTCGAAAAATGCACTTGTTTGAAAAACACGTTTTATCTCCATGATCTTCAACTTTTGGAATTTTTTTGATAGTCTAGATCGAAAGATGAGACATTTTTACGTAGATATCGACAATAAAAAAAGAGGGGTTTTTCGTTTTTATAACATATTTAAACGACGAACGAGACGATGGGAGCTGCGGCGGCCGGGCCATGCGCGGCAGGAGCGCGCCGTATGCTACCGTCTCTCTGACTGGACGTAAACAAATACACCTAACCGTGATGGTTTGCACTTCGCAACAAGTTTCAATTGATTAATTGAATATTAGTATTTATTATTTTTATGACTTGAGGTTGTGCTATCGTAAGTCGAAGTTTTCGTAGGTTTTACTGCAAAGAAACGAAGGTTTTTTTAGTAGCAAATCTGACTACGAAGAAACTTCCTTGAGATTAAAAGACGAAATTTCCAGTGCCAAACTGATTCCAGGGACACTGAATTATCATGCGTTTATCCCCATTAAGGATAATAAATTAATTTTGAAGAAAACTTCTTTGAGTAACCAGTATGAAATTTTTCCGAAACTGAAAGAACGTAAAACAAGTGTCACTTCGATTACCATGCCTAAAAAGAAAAAAAGAACGAAGTAGAACAAATTTGTTTTTATTTTTTGCTTTATTTATGTAAATATCTAATATTTAATGAATATTAATCATTATTTATTTCTTTATTATAAAATTGTTGTATATATAAATAAATTTTATCAAAACATTTATTATTTATCCATTGTAAGCCCCGGTTAACTAATTGTTGTTTACATCGCCACTACTACATTATATATTATATAGCCAAACAGACTCACCGTAGCAGACGACACACGGCGTACGCGCTGCTGTCGCGCGTGGCCCGGCCGCCGCGGCTCGCATCGTCTCGTTCGTCGTTTAAATATACTATAAAAACGAAAAACCCCTCTTTTTTTAATGTCGATATCTACGTAAAAATGTCTCATCTTTCGATCTAGACAATCAAAAAAATTCCAAAAGTTGAAGATCATGGAGATAAAACGTGTTTTTCAAACAAGTGCATTTTTCGAGGTTATGGGAGCAAATTTTTAAGAAACTGATGCCACCACTGGAAAGCTGAGGAAAAAATACGTAAGAATATGTTTTTAGATTATTTTTTTATCAAAGTTTTGACACCGAAACGACGAGTTGAAAACGTCGTGTTTGACGACCGCGCGGGCCGTCCACCGCGGCGCTGGGACAGTTGACGTGATTCTCCCCATATTAGGCAAGGGGCACAGCTTGGTAACGCTTCGGAGGTAGTCTCCTTGTGAAGTTTTGACCTTGGCCACGCGCACGACGCCATCGCTCCCAGGGCTGACCTCCACGACCCTTCCAAGCAGCAACTCGCAACACGGTTGCTTTTTGTCAACAATAATGACGATCGAGCCGACCTTTATTGAACCGGTGCTCTTTAGCCACTTCTGTTGCCTCTGGAGTTCATTGAGGTATTCGACATGCCACCGTTTCCAAAAATGTTGCCGTGCTCTTGTGATGAAATTCCATACCTCGAGCCAATTTTCTGCAACAGAGGTGTAATCGTGCTCAGGAACCATTGTTATTGGTCGTCCCATTATAAAATGAGCCGGTGTTAATGAGATGCGATCGTTTGGATCGTTAGAAACCGTGCAAATTGGACGGGAATTTAAAATGGCCTCTACTTATCTCTCTCGCAAGCGTATCTATCTAACTGCTCGAAAGTAAGTAATTTCCCCCCTGTAACGCGCTCGAAGTGGTGTTTAAATGACTTGACCGAAGCTTCCCACTGCCCGCCGAAATAAGGAGCCAAAGGCGGATTAAAATGCCACTTTATACCCTCAGCTGACGCGTAATCAAAAACTTGACTCTGATGCTGCTTTGTGCTATGCACCTTGAACAATTCGCGTAGCTTATTATTCGCGCCTACGAAATTCGTGCCGTTATCGGAATAGACCTGTGACGGCCGTCCTCGGCGGCTAACGAACCTTTGGAAAGCAGCTAAGAACGCATCAGTAGAGAGATCGGACGCGATTTCAACATGCACTGTGACCATGCAAATGAAAATGCAACCGTAAGCCTTAAGCACCACCCGATTTCTATCCTTCTTTTCCTTCATCGAAATCGGTCCCAAAAAATCTACCCCCACCCGGCTAAAAATCTTAGCCTGTGCCACACGCGCCTTGGGCAAATCACCCATCTTACACTGCACCGCTACTGGACGATGGCGAATACATGTAGTATAGCTCCTTCCAATTTACCTGACCTGGTTTTTGCCATCCATCTAATATCCAATACCTAAGCCTAAGTTGATACAACGTGCTTTGAATCCCGGCGTGCAGTAGTCTACTGTGGGCCTCACGTATCAAAAGATCGGTAATGTAGTGCCGCGACGGTAACAAAATCGGGTGCTTCTGCGCGTAAGGAATTTGCGCATTTTTCAACCGACCTCCTACACTAGTAAGCCCATGCTCATCGACGAAAGGGGAAAAATCGGCCAATCTAGTATTATTTAAACCCTTCCCGTCTTTTAGTAGCTTATACTCAGTAGAGAACCACTAGATCTGT
Source organism: Copidosoma floridanum (assembly GCF_036245765.1). Lineage (NCBI taxonomy): Eukaryota > Metazoa > Arthropoda > Insecta > Hymenoptera > Encyrtidae > Copidosoma > Copidosoma floridanum. Next base: position 18,483,200 of record NW_028321907.1, on the reverse strand, counting down.
ATGGCAGCCGCCGTTCGACCTTAACACGCTCTTCGGGAGCGATAGTAAAAAGTCTTTGGCTTCTCCGCTGTCTGAAATTGTTTGAACAAGCGCATGCAGTAAACTCCCGTAGCAACTATTGACGAAAAAGACGATAGTTTTCTGTAAAACGGCTCTGGATCTACTATATTGAGCAAGCAAAGATTCTTGCGCATCCCAGGGGGATCAATGCTCATATCCAATCTAGACTCACGCCATGTGGCACTCGGCTGCTGAATCCATGGATGACCCTTGAACCATGTCTTATTTTGCATAAACTCGGCAGCCGATTGCCCACGAGACAGCACATCTGCCATGTTATCTTTGCCTCTTACATGCCGCCACTCGCAATCCTTTGACAATCTCTGGATTTTTGCGACGCGATACCCTTCGAATACAGTCAGAGCTTGAGGATTCTTTTTTATCCACTGCAAAACGATCTCGGAGTCTGACCAAAATACGACGCGATTGATAGGAAAATTAAAACAGCGCTTGGCCTCATTAAATAGACGAACGAGAACTACCGCCCCGCATAACTCAAGCCGCAGAATAGTAACCTCTTTGACCGGGGCAACACGAGAAAGCTAGCCATACCAAAATCATTCCATCCTTTTCTATCGTCCTAATGTACAAGCAGGCCCCGTACCCACGCTTGCTAGCATCGCAAAACCCGTGCACCTCAGTCGTGACCGCGTTCAGCAAAAGCAAAACCCGTGGTATTGATAAGTTCCTGATTAATCCTGACTGTTCGGCAAAAGACCTCCATGCAGAGTGAAGCGCTTGAGAAACCGTCTCGTCCCATCCTACTTTAGCTTTCCAGCATTCCTGGATTAGAACTTTAAGCGATAAAATTACCGGACCTAGAAACCCGAGCGGATCAAAAATCTTAGCGATCTCCGATAGGATAAACCTCTTGGTAACCTTACTTGCCAACTCGATGGGCTTAACCGTAAAATTAAAGCTGTCCGCCCATGAATTCCACGCTATACCCAACGTTTTTCGAAGGACCTGCTCGCTTTCTTGCTCTGCTGACTCGAAAGTGCGGTTCATGCTACTTTCATTCATTGAATTACAGTTCAAGGCCCATTGACGAATATTAAACCCCCCGCTAGCTAGCAGCTTTGTAATTTCGGACCGAATTTGAGCCAATTCTTCGAGCAAATTGCTGCCCGTCAGAAAATCATCCAAATAAAAGTCCCGATCTACGATAGCACTAGCAAGAGGAAATTCGCTCTTTTTCGTCCTTGGCTAGCTGTTGGAGGGTGCGAATCGCTAAGAAGGCCGCGGCTGATACCCCAAAAGTCACGGTATTCAACTGAAAAATCTCGGTTTTATTATTAAAAAGCCAGAAGAACTTTTGATACTTCCGATCAGCAGGATGCATGAGAATCTGCAGGTACATCTTTTCAGTATCAGCTATGAGAGCGTACCGGTAACTGCGAAAGCGAAGCAAATGATCGAATAACTTTGTTTATCTCGTTGGCCCGGTCATTAATGAGCTATTTAATGAATTACCGGTGTCTGTTTTTGCCGAAGCGTCAAAAACCACGCGAAGCTTAGTCGTTTGGCTAGACGACTTAATCACCGCGTGGTGAGGCAGAAAATACCCTTCCGACGAATTGTCCTGCGCTCGAGATACGTAACCCCTTGCGACATGGTCCTCTATTACGCTTGAATAATCTCGGTACCGCTGAGGATTAGCCTGGAAGCTTCTCTGCAGCGACTGAAACCTACGCGCCGCCTGACTACGTGAGTTCCCCAAATTGACTACTGGAGTCCGGAACGGCAATCGAACGATATACCTGCCCTCCTTATTGCGCGTAGTATTTTTAACATAATGCGCTTAGCATTCTTTATCCTCTTGTTCGCGTATCGACGCTCCTCCGCAATCCTCGATCTCCCAGAATCGCGTTAATCTTTCGTTCAATTCGAGCAAGTTACATGAAACTGAATTACCACGTGCATCGTCGTGCCCCCCTGCGATAATCCACCCCAATTGCGTTTTCTGTAAGTACAAATCACAATTTCCTCGCGACAAATTGATCTGCCCGACTGATAAAAGCGACAACGTTGCCCCTAAGCTCATAAGCAAGTCCACCGGCCTTGGTATGTGAAACCGCGGGTCCGCTAAAGGCAAGTTTCGCGGAATCTCAACCGACTCGCGTTGGAAAACCTCACTCGGATTCGCGTCGCAAATTTGTGGCACCACTAACGCAGTCAGGGATTTTTTGAAATCTTTGAATCGCGATCTCACTACTATATCGATAGTCCCTTCAGACAAGGTTTGCATACCGTTCATCGCACTTACCGAAACAGAGCATTTCCTAATCGGTAACTGCAGCCTGCGGCTTGAACCAGCTGTGATAAAATGTGCGGTTGAACATGTATCAAGCAAAACCCGAGCCTGAATGAGCTTACCATGCTTGCTTTTCATGAAAATAATAGCGCTCATCATAAGCTGCGAGTGCACGTGATGCGAAAGCGCGTTAAATGCTTTTTGCACTAGTCATGCCGACGAGTCGCCAGAACCATTCCCAGCGCGACCCTCACATAACGGACGAATGCCACCAGTGTAACTTGCTCCTGGATCGGGATGACAGCACTACCTTATACTTTTTGCGATACCCAACTAACGATATAGCCTCTTGTTTCTGAAGCTCCAGTTGCTTATAAAAAAGCCAGCCATAAGTGACGGCTGGGCAGGCCGCTATTAAAGTTCCAATGAGCTTGCTAAGATCTTCGAGAGAGAGTGAACCTCGAGACAGGGTCTCGACAACGAGAGCATAGATCCTTGATCTTTTTTCTTGAGGGAATGACAGTTGCCTGTTGCCTTGGTCGTGAGCATAACAGAATGCCTAAAAATCGCATCTCTTATTTAGGCTCGAGATCGCTCTTTTTCCAATTGATCAAGAGGCCCAAACAAAGCAGCAAGGATACTGGTAATTTACTGTTCCGTCTGCAATCCTTCCTTACCTCCATTACCAAGAAGTTGTCTAAATAGGCAACCACCCTGATGCCCTTTTTTCTTAAGTAGGTTAGGATAGGTCTCATTGCCTAAGTAAACACCCAAGGAGCCGAGGAGAGGCCAAAAGGCAGGCATCGAAATACTTAGAGTATTCCTTGGTGTACTAATCTAAGAAACTTCCTGTTGTCGGCGCGGATGGGGATTGCGAAGGAGGGTAGGCCTTTGAGCATAAAACCCGACTTTGAGCATAAAAATTCAAATCTATACATTATGTAAGCAATCTTACCTATAAATTCTTGTTATCATCGATTTATGCGTTCTGTGAGTGGTTGAGATCTGTCTTGGGAGCGCAAATTTGAAAATGAGATTGAATAACTAATATTTTTAATTTTTGCATTGCATAAAAATTTCAACTATTCATTTCACAGTGGCAAATTATTCAATTGTTCCGACAAAATTGAAAAATTAAATATTTTTTAATAATAGTGAGGGGGTTATCGTGCGAAGAACGTAGGGGTGGAGCTCCTTGTGTATGGTTAAATAACATTGTTACGGTTACGGCTCTATCTAGTTTTTGTATCTTAGCATTCCCGTTACTTTATAAAAAATGTAGACCATACTGAAAAATGTTTGTTGCATCTTCCCAAAACCTTTAAATTCGAGTGCACTGTACATGATAGCTTTTTAGTTTTTTATAACAATCCTAACTTTAAAAAATCTCGCAGCGTTATAAAACATAACTTTGTTTTTCTTAACAACAATAAAAAAATCAGACGACTGATACTGAGTTTACAGGTAAAATTTTATTTGATGTTTGATAAATAGATCAATTTAAGTGAATAAACAAATCTAAAACTGCATACTCAATAACATTATTACATATTATCACAAAATGTTTGGCAACATAAGAATCCAGTTTTTAAAATTATTTATATGTAAAAATAAGAATTGTTTAAGTTATCTTTTGAAATATTGACCTCAAAATTTTGCCTAATGATCATTAATGGTGTTGCCAAGTGCATGTGATTTCGGATTTAGTTGATTCAACCACACACATACACACACGTGTGTATACTCCTATGGTGAAGTTATAACAATGACGTAATATTTGTTGTATTTTTAATAAAGTGCAATCAAAAAACCTGTATTTTCATTATTTTTTAATGTATGAGGTAAGAATATTTTTTTATTAACTATGTAGTTAACTAATCTTATATTTTAATAATTTTGAAATCTATATATCCTCAAAGGAACCATTACTTATATATTTTCTTATCAATTAAAATTATTATTGCTTGGTTTTTTATTTCGAAAAATATAAAAGGTGATGAATATAATATTATTTATAAATAAAATACGCGTTAAGGCAAACAAACACCAGCGATTCTAAACCCAACAGTTAAGTATTACTTATAAATAGAATGTGTACTTAGGCGAGCAAGTATCGGCGATTAGAAATCCAACATTTGTTCACTATATTTATAATTAAAACGTGCTCTTAGGCGAGCGAGCATTGGTGATTAAAAACCAAACTGTTTTGTCGTATTATTTAATTATAAATATAATGTAACTACAGGCAAGCAAGCAAGCATTTTTTTAAGGTAAAACCTCCGAGTACTTTACTAGTCAAATTACTGCGCGAGTTCGAGTTTGACTTCGGCAGCAGTGTCGATAATGCAGACAACGTGTGTACCCGCATCAGTGCGTAAACATTATTTCAAAAATTTTTTCATCGATGCCTATAATAAGGATATACAATGTGGAATCAAAATTTTACTATCAACGAGCATTAATCGTAAAGTACGAGTAACGTCTTCCCTTGATGTTGTTAATATTATAAATAATACAATAAAAAATGTAATTACTAGTTTGTAACATTTACTCATCCATTATATTTGAACAAACATTAATATGATTAAAAGCTGTGTTCATGAGATTGTACAAAAAAAATTTTATTAAATAAAATTTAATTATAGTATTAATTTATTACTGATATTCATTATTTGTTATCAATTTTGTACTAATATTCATTCATATTTATTATTCATTATCCGATATTTTATATTTCGTGCACGAAAAACAAAAAAAAATTTACACTACAAGCATTTTCGTTACCCCTTGCTTTTAAAAAATCGCGCGCTAACATATACCAACATGGCGGCTTCCCCGACTTCCTCCCGTAATCACAAAACCAGTATTTACGTTCGTTTTTGTTAAATATCTCGAGAAATTGGCCGTCAACCCATATTGTGCTCAACACGATCCGAAAGAAGAGGATTTTCTCTACAAGTTCCATATACTCACTTTACTCAGATTTTTATTTTTTATTCGTAATATGTGATTACATCACTTTTTTCTCGTTTATTTGTATGCGCCTGTATAAAACATTCGAACTTTGAGCTTTAATATCTCGAGATTTTGTCCGTCATCGGGCATAACTGAAGGTACCATTGGACTCAGCGGATCTTCATCTATTTAATTACATAAGTCTTGTACCCCAGATTTAGGCGGAGGTCCTACCTTAAATTGCGTTTTCACCGGAAAAAATTCCTATGCAACTCCGGCTGTTTCGGGTCAGATTTTTTCGTGGAATTTTTCTTTAGAGTGATTCCTGAGTTTTTTTCTTGCCCCACAGATCTTTGGGCCTAGATAAGTAAATGCGAAACAGTGTTGAGGCTATTCACTTTGCGCCTATGTTAGGTGGCGCTGTCGAGTGAGAGAAATTGTTCCTCGCTGAGGTCACCAGAATGCTCGGAGCCTCATCATTAAAAAAAAAAAATTAAGACTGTGCTAATACAACATTTATAAGTGCATATTTATGCTTGCACTTGTGTGAAACCATTGCAGTTACAATTTTGTAGTCTTCTGTTTATATTAGGTTACTTTAAAAGCATTGTTGATTAGTTGAAATTGAAGTAAATGGAAGTCTTAAATTACAAGTGTCAAGATTAAAAAATTTGATTTATATGTGATGCAAATTTGTTCTTCAACTAGTGTAAGTACAATTTCATGAAAAACATAATATTGATTTTTGATGTGTTTAGACCGTATGTTAAATCTTATAAATTTCACTTAAATCGTATTTCCATCGGTGATAAATCGCAATTAAACGTAACTTATCGATTTCCTCCAGGGTACAAAAAGATTTTATTCTTTTAATGCCATGAGAAATTTGTTGAATTAAACATGCTTTTCCCAATTAAAAAATTAAATGATCATATTTAGTATAACAAAATGTAAGCTCCATATAAATCGAACTTGAGCAGCATTAAAAATCTCAATGAAACATTAGCAAGAGTAAGATATATTTTCAATATAAAATAATTTGGAGTTTACATTTGTTTATTTGTAATCCGTTTGTGACTGAAAAAAAAAAATTTTTTTTCTGTGTTTTAATATTTACGTCGCACTAAAACTGTTAAATCACGTCAACAACCCCTCGACGGCGACATCTATCGCTTTTTAGTATATAAATACACAGTTTAATAATACAAAGAGTACATAAAGATTGTTATTACAACCTAAAGAGTGTCACACTTTTTAATTAAAGCAATTTATTTATTTTTAAATTTAATGGCACTCCCAGCGTTACGTTTAAATTTATTTATTTACTTATTTATACATTGCGGAAACACACTGCGATATGCAACACCAAGCTTATTTATTTATGATTTAAAAAATAGGCAGTTTAGGCACTCTTTGAATATTTATTTATAACATTTTTTTATTAACACATTTATAATACTTTTTAACTATCGATATTTTCGTAAGTTATTCTCTTCAAGTCCAGTATAAAATGTATAGGTATTGAGCAATATATATACTTATTACTGCTAATTAGGGAAAAACGGCGTATTTTCAGCGGAGGAAGAGAAAAATCATATGCGGGTCTTGTGAAAAAATTATGGCATCATCTCCTGGGTGTTTGCCTCCCTCGCCGTCGGCTCGGGAGGCAATTACACAATGTCGTACTTTACTCCCTTGTTGCGTAATATACTATTTTTTTCTAGCATCGCAAAGTGCACTATTAAGTGCAACTTATCAAATTTTGTAATTAAAATATTTCGTTAATTTATCTCAATATATTATCAAATAATGTGAATACTAATACAGTAAGTAACGAGATCAGTCTACTTACCTCTAGTTATAGTACATTATCAATTACTAACTCAAATAAATATCTCGTAGAAAAATAATTATTAGGTGGTGTTAGACACCACTGAGAGAGACGTGTTTTAAGGGAAGAAACATTAATGTCAATAATGATGAACTGCTACAAATACGCCTAATATTTTCTGCGTGAATAAAATAAAATATTCTTTTCACGTCAGAGCTTTCAAGTTCAATAAAATCTATAGGGTTAAAAAAGTTCGAAATTTATCATAATATAAGTCCAGTATAAAATGTAGGTATTGAGCAATATTTATATGTAGTTATCACTGCTACCACTTCTTGTTTTTTTTAATTATTCAACCATCAAGTCACACTCGCAAGACTTAATACCAACAAAGTGTACTGCAATTTTTGCCAGTACTGGGTATTATTTTATGTTTAACTTATTGTTAAGAAATAGTAGTTTTTATACCTAGAGCCCAGGTAATCCAAAGGTAGCGATTGTTTTACATTTAAGCTACAGTTACAGATAAGAATAATGCTAAGGTTTAAAATGATTTTAAAAACTATGATTTCCATTTTCTAAGGCTTGAATCCTCTTTAGCTTCTATATGGTTTTGTAAAAGTAATGTTTCACTGTGTACATTAGGATGTTGTGTGCAAAGTATAAATAATAATTTCTTCTAACGCTTTAAGTTTGTTTTGCAGATAGAATAAATTCCGTTAATATTTTATGTATAGAATTTATTTCAATATTTAATACACAATTTTTACTATTTGTTTATGCAGAGAGACCTTAACAAGTTTGTGACAATGTAAAGCTAATATTTATATTTTTACTTTAAAAGTAAAATAATATACTTAACAGTACAACTTTACTAAATTGTAAAGTTAAATGGTTACGAAAACACTATTCATATAATAATAAACTTATTAACCAAAAAAAATAAGCGTATCATATTCAAACTTCGTACAACAGATATATTTACAAAACACATATTCTTGTACCACAATCAACTCATGGCTCAATTTTTCGAATTAATAATGACTTAATTCTAAAATGATGAATATACACAAATAAACTTAAACTGTCTAACGTAGTTACAACTTAACTTCAACATAAATAAACAATTTTCGGCCACAGGAAAAATGATCAATATTCTGCAAGTAGTATTAAATAATACATGTATGTGTTGCATCATATTTTATTTCACAATTTAAAGTTAAAAGCATACCTTTTTAATTCCTCTATGTTTAATTGTATCATTTCTCAATTTTTCAGGCAGATTTTTTAAGCTTATTTTGTTGGTGTTGAACTAATTATCTCATATTTTCCTGCAAATATATAAAAAGATGTTTAAATCTATATTTAACATTTTTCTAGCAATATCTTATACATGAGAAAATTTACCAAAAGCTTTCCGTTTCCGTCCCCCCTTTATCCGTAAAAATTTTTTTCTCATTGAACATGGTGTTGTGAGCAAAATAAGCCTCATCTCAAATCTCAAACATAATGTTTATTTTAAAAAATTGGATAAAAACTGTATATTATTTGTGGATTTGCTCATGTATATAACATACGTACTAAGGCAGTCATTAATTATATTTCCACTTATGCCGGTAAAAATCATTTCAATTTTTCTAAAAACTTTTGAGAAAAATGAAACTGAAGCAATGTTATCTGTGTTTTGCATTTCTTAAATCACTTACAGGTTTTAATAGCATTCATATTAAAGGAAGCGTTGATATAGTTCATATCTTACGCCTAATAATTGAATATAATGGATTATATATTTATAAATATTTTTTTCAAATTTTAATTAAAAAATATGTGAATGACATTTAACACTAATGTCAGACTGTAAAAAAGTGGCTCTTTCACTATTTTACTCTCGAAAAATTCATAATTTTATAATTTTTTATGCTTACATATCAAATAAGTTTTATTTAATGTTCCTTTATATGTAAAACGAATGAGAAACTTTAGGGATTTTGAAACAAGTCAAAAATAGATCAAGATGCTTTGCATCCAGTCAGCGCAAAAGTTTCTGGGTACTAATTGATAATACCTTAGTGGTCCAGGTAAGTAACAAATCTTTTTTTTAACAATGACCACCTTAATATGCTTGTAAGAAGACTAAAATATACCATCTGTGTAACGAAGCGTAAGTTTTAATGGTGGGGTATAAAATTCATTCTCATTGTCTGTAACCACAAGTTGCTGTTGCCCTATCTCTTTTTCTAAACCTGGAAAAATATATGGATTTTATTACTAATATCTTATTTAGTAATGAAATAATTACATAAAGTTTCAGTGACATTGATTTGAATTTTAACGGTCTAACTATAGTTTTCTAGTCTTATGTAAAGTACGTCGTAGATAATTTAAAATATTTTGAGAAAATCACATGTTTTAATGTTACAAAGCATTTACAAGTTTTAAGGAATTGACCAAGCTTTAAATTGGAAGGAGTAATGAACATTTAAGTATGAAAACATCAGAAGTCAAACGAAAAACAAACGATCTGAATTATAAAATTTTTTTATAAAATATAAAAAATCTGTTGTTCTAAGCATCCATCAAAAAACTAAATAACCAAACATAGCTACTTATGTAATACGTTTTGTATAATTACATTTAAATCTGTAATTTATTTTTCGTAAGATTGTGAAAAATGGTTGTCTATACACAAAAGTAAAATATAACAATTTCGGCTATTCAAAGATATACATATATTGATGTATAACTGTATAAAATTAAATTATTTATATTATGTCGTAAATTATTCAAATAAAATTATAAAATTTTTATGACAATGATTTTGTTTATAGTTTATAAAGAATGAAAATTAATTTTTTTTTTTTTTTTTTTTTTTTTCAGAAAAATTACTTCATTTTTTTTTAGTCAGGGAGGTTGCCGTTTCTATAGATTCTGCTCAACCTTTCTTTTAAAACATAAAAAAAATTTACTATGTACATTATTTATTTTGTGTAGTTCGCACGCTTACGCGAAATTTTTATTTTGCTCGTTTTACATAGGAACGCGACAAATACGCCTGTAGAGCAGTGGTAAAATCATTTGTTCGTTCCTCTAAAAACACAAAGTACTATACCTACAAAGCAACGTTGCATGTAATATTACGAAACGCTATACTAACACACCAATACAGTTACGTAGCGTAAACGAATCCCACAACAAAATTACAAGCGTCATGTGATTCGCGCATTTCTACAGTAAGTAGTCGCCGAAACCCCGGAGAGCTCGGACTGTGTCTATCTTTTGTGGCAAAATAAATATTTTTGTTTACCTTTGTTCAGGGACGCTCGGTAATGGAACCCGAAAGCCGCGCCCAACGAGCCCTCGAAAAATTATCCGTGCCCGAGTGGTACAAGCAGAACGTACGGCCCTTCAAGATCCTCAGGCCCAAATCCGAGGACAATCACCCGTGGAGAAAAATGAGCACCCAGGAGCCGAAGAAACACTCATTCGTCTCGAAGGAGTCGCTACATGGTAAGTGAATAAATATAATATTGATGACTCACACTTATCTGATCGAACGATCGGTAATTCCAGAGACCGCGAGTTGCTGTAGCGATTTGCTCGACAAGCACTCCTTGGACGGGGGCTACTCCTCGGAAATTAGCTGCAACTGCTCGGCAAGCTCCTCGAAGCCTAGAAGGGAGTTGGAAGACAGTGACAGCCCCCCAACGCGCCTCTACGAGCCAAGCCAAGGGCCCCCAGTGGTCTCGCGCGCACCGATGAAGGGCCTCACCCTACCCCGCGTCTCCCCCTCGCGCAAGTTGCCCAACATCAACATCCCCCTTCCTCCGAAGGACATACCAGACCTGAAGGACGATTTTTCTCCGGCTGCCGTAGAAGAACCCACCAAACCAAGTAAAAATCTCGATCGGCCGATGTCTCCTTGCAGCCGATCCAGCGATAATAACAGTAGCCCCAACAGCAGTGAGAGCCAGGGACAGGTGTCCAGTGGATCTACGGCGATCGAGGTGGAGAGTACGAGTTACACCAGCCTCTCTTTGGCGGAGGTCACGCTAGAAGGTGTCACTCCACGCATCTACCCGATGTCCACCGATCTCAGCGACAAAACCGAGGGCGAGCCAGCGACTATGACAACGACACCCAAGAAAACGGAGCCGCAGAGCAGCAGCGCATTGGACTCCAAGTTTCTACTCGCTCAGAAAAAATCGAGCACCTTCGAGCAGATCGTCCAGTCGAGGCGTGGCCGGGCGAAGGACAACAGCAGTTTCGTCCGGAGCATGATCGACGAGCTCGATCGTACCTCCGCGAAATCATCTCGGGGCGATGATGACCCACCCACGCGGGCTACTGCAGGTTCAACCAGAACAACGGCCGAGGGAACAGCTGAGACGGAGGAGGTTGTGTGGATACCCGTGTCCATCGTGGAGCTCGACGAGGAGGTCGAGAGGCCCAGCTCTCCGTTACTGGCTGGCCCGAACTACGACCGATGCCGCGAGGAGCCCCGATCGGACCGGAAGGTGAAGCCGATGGCCACGAGCACCCTCCGTCTCCCGCCGTCGAGCGCCAGTAGGATCCCACTGCGGATCTCGGGTGGCCTTAACGGCAGGGCCTACTCGCCGGCGGCCTTTCCCACTGGCCGGATGACTGCCGACGACCGCAGCTGCTGCCGTTATCGGACAAACTCGGTATCGTCGTCGTCTTCGTCGTTGTCATCGACGGAAGTCTGCCGCGACTCCGAGGGGATCACCGAGAAGTACACCTACGAGCCGGCTTACCCTCATCGCGGCTTCGATTACTGCATCAGTGGGACTAGGAGGTCTATTTACGTTTGAGATTATTTTGAACTTTTTTGTTTTATCGGTGTACGAGGTACTTGATTTTCTTGCCATATGATAGGTGATAATCCTGCGATTGGTGATAGTTATTTTAAGAAATCATATCGTATATAGCTGTTACTATTTAACAGGTGTAAATATTATAAGTTTGAGTGTACATATATATATATATGTGTATGTAGTTCATAAATATAAGTTATCTTTATTGCGATCGACTTTATCGTTACATGTTGTTTTTACCATAAAATTTACCATGAAATTTCGCTAATTATGAACAATAATTAAATTTGACGATTCCAAATGGAATAAAAGCACCATTTGTTTTTATCGGTTGTTGCGTAATTTTTAAATATCAAAGAAAAGATTTTATATTAACGCATATGATTGTAGTTATCAACACACACACACATACAAAATAAGTTCATTCAATTTATGTGGATTTAAAAACAATGTAATTCTTTACTTTCTGATTTCGTACACATACGCTTTTCAAAGAACTTATTTAAATGTACTTAGTTGTATAATGTTTAGTATTAATATTTTCTGTGCCAGCGAAATATAGACCCATATACGATTGTATTTAAATAAATGTAGAATATATCTAAAATCATAGACGTATCTTATCGTGATTGCCCGACCAAAGTTAGAAGTTGTTGATATTATTATAGTAAATTTCGTATTAAGTGATACCTGAGCAAAAGTCTTAATAAATTCCATGTAGTCTATCTTTTGTAAAAAAAGTCTATGCGTGATTTTACATTATTTTTTCCGTTATACCATACCGCTTCTGTTCTACCATCCCTTTTTTTTCCTCAACTCTTTCGTTTTCCTTGTTAATTATTTGTATGTCCGTGTGTATCTAGTCATTTTCCGTAAAAAAAATTAATTAAGGAACCCAAAACCAAAAAAAAACTAAGTACAAAATCATCCGTATTATACATAAGATTTTTTCTCTCAATACGAGAACTGAACGAGCGAAGGAGAAGTGTAATCTACGCGCGTGGGAAAACCCTGTCTTTAAATGATTGTAGGTAAGTATATTCGTGTGTTTATGATGTATTAAATACCGCACCAAATAAAGCCAACGCAATTCCAATTATGTCTAAGTCCAAAATTGCCTTAAACCAAGTAACCCTGCTTTCTTCTATCCATATAACTACTTAATATTTAAATGAAGCACCTCCAACCACATAACCTAGGGTGGTTAGTGACCACTTTATTGATTCATGAAAAATCAATTAAAAACATAAGTGCCAATGACAGGTAACTCGAGGAGCTTACTAACCATATTAACAATTATCAAACCATTAATTAATAATGTAAACACCCCAAGTTTATTAGTTATTGGCGCTTACGCTATTTTAATACAATGTTAAATAATAAAGTTCCTAGCGAATGCATACGTTACCTGGTAAATAAAGCTCATGATATGTAAATTGGCCAATAACTGCCCCGGATTATTAGATGAATGACGCTTATGTTATTAATTAATGCTTTAATAATAATTAATTTAGCCAGTGAGCACCTTGGGCTTGGTAATTGGAACGTATGTTACTAATAATTTTTTTACTAATCAATAAATTAGCCAGTAAACGTCCCTGGTTATGGAGTAAATGGCGCTTATATCATTAACTAATGCTTTTAGAATTATTAATGTGGCCTATAGAGTACAATGTACATATAAGCGCCCCGGACTACCTGATGTTGGCGCTGGCGTTTTTAATTAATTTTCCTATATACCTCGGGCGTTTTTGAGAGGCTGGTGTGCCCTCGGTAGGAAAAATAGAATTCGCCACATAAGTGCTTCGCAGCCAATCGCAGGTCCCTTGGGCCGCAAAATAGCCCCGGAGACGATGACACTTATCCGACGAAAACTACTATTTTTACTTATCAATAAAGTTGATTTGTTGTTAGTCAAGCCTGATGCTTTCAAAAACTTAACACATCAATCCGTTATTCCGTGTATTCCCGCTGTTATTTCTCTTATTCCCATTTTTTCTCATTTTACGCTTTTATCGCATTTGCGTGCAAAGGCCCTATTCAGCCGTCTGCACATGTGTTCAATCTTCATTTGCTATTCCACACGTAGTTGGTAATGGAAAGACGAGTGCCCAACTTTGGCATTTTGAAACGTATCGAAAAATCATTTCTTTCGGGCACTCCTATGATATAATACATTACGATAGAAACATAACTGCCACAGCTATCTTCATGCTTAATATAAATACATTTATAATAAAATTGATAAAAATATGCTCAAATAAATGATATACAAGTACACTCTCAATAACGAAAAGTAACAAATCAGAACCGTTACTGTATATGCACATAATAGCTCGTTACATAATTACTGTTAATCAATTTGTTAACTGTGCACTTTTTTACGTTTTTTTATATTGCCCACTTTTAGTAACTGACTATTTTTACAGGACCAACTAGTTATTACAAAAAATCCGAAATGCTGATGTTAATTTACCCAATTTTTCGGCACTTTTGCGATTTAGAGCCCAATATTATAACTAAATATGTTAAATTAAAAAAAGTTGTATTTGGACGAGACCTTCAACTATTACAATTTATTTATTATCTCAAGTGCAAAACAAAAAAGTTGACTAGTGGAAAAGGACTTTTTATTAATTTTACAAGCACTTTTCGGCTCATGAAACGTGTGCATTACATCCTAGGTAAAAATTTTTTACACAAAAAAGTTTATTTCAATAAGATCTAAAACTTTTACGTTTAATGTAATAATTTAAAGTAAAAAAAAAGTTAGGGAAAAACTACGTTTTTGCGATTTTTGAGCACTTTTTGGCTCACAGAACGTTTGGGTTACATCCTAGACGAAAATTTTGAATACGAAAAAATTTCATTTTAAGAATATCTACAACTTCGACTTTCACAGCAAACCTCGAAAGTAATACGTTATAAAGTTATAGCCAAAAAACTTTTTTTTTTTTTTACTTAAAGTACCATCTTAAAACGACTGCCATTTTTTTCTAAAAGAGGAAACCTTACGGATTTTAAACCATCGCGTAAGACATAAAAGACGAAGCTATTTGTGAATTTCAGCCCAATCCGACAAAAACTGCATGAGTTAATCAAAAAACTTGCATACACACATACATACACCCCTGACGCTGAGGGCTGCGATCGCAATTTTTTTTGTATCAAAACTTTTTTTACACAAAAACAATTAGTTTTAAAGTTACTTACACTTTTTGCTCCGGCAAAAATATGAGGTACTCCTGAGTATCAGTCGTGCTTAAAAAAGAAATTTAGGAGACTTGCGTATAAAATAACTCAACTCATATATTTATAAGATTAACATGATGTATTTATAAATTATTTACAAAAGTATTTTACATATTGTTTTCTTGTGAGAAAAAATACAAAATTTTTATTAATCTATAATATAAAAAGTGATTTAAAAGACTTACTTATAAATTAATCGACTCATCTTTATAAAACTAATATGATGTATTTACGGATTATTTATAAAAGTATTTTACATATTGTTTTCTCGTGAGAAAAAATAAGGAATTCATATTGATCTATAATATAAAAAAGGGGTTTAAAAGACTGACTTATAAACTACTCAACTCGTATCTTTATGTTGTATATAGACATTTTTTACAAAATTATTTTACATATTATTGTCTCGTAGGGATGTATAAAAATTTATAACAAATGTTTCTTTACGCCTTTTGTAGTCTATATTAATAATAAATTCTTTAGGACAACTGAATTTATTACATAATTTTAGTGTAGACAAATTACTTTACAGAAAAACTACAAAATGAGCCACGATAATTAGTAATAAGTTTATTGGTTTGGTTTAAAAAGTGAATAACCGATGAAATGGTCGTGTTTAAAAACGTGTTTGGATGAGCAGTTGAAATACGGCCCAAACAAAGCTTTTGTATACTACAACCATTCCCCTAAGGTAGACGTTGTATATTCAACTGTTTTATTACAATTGCGATTATTTATAAGGACATAAATGATTTAAAAATTCATGGGCTGTTCGGGAATTGTTCTAGCGGTGTCTATAAAGACAACAGCGTTTATTAAGAGTTGTACTTACAATCAACTATGACGAAGCTGCTACAGCACACTAATTTTATATTTATCAAAACAGTGAAATTTTTTTCTGAATCAGGAAAAAAGTTGTCCTACGGCTCCTAGCAGCAGAGCTTATTTTTTTATTTAATTCTAACGACTTTGTTTATTAACATAAATGGTTAGAATTCGGACATGCTAATCTTGAATACCTATATTTGAAGCAAAAATAATTCTATAACTATAAAAAGCAGTTTTCGACAAAGAAAAATGCGCAAAAGTGTATGTTTCTAGCTTGGAGTGAAAAAATAGATCGAAAAAACGCTTAATTCTAATAACAACATGGATGCTAACGTGACCAGATTTTTGGACATGCTACTCTCAAATACCTAAATTTAAAGGAAAAATTTTGTACTACACCCCCGCCAAAAAACAAAGTTATTTCCCGGATTTCAAGGATGGAAGCACTACATTTCTCCTAGATAAACCTCGTATTATTTGATCATGGAAATAGTACATTACGCCACTAGAGCGCAAAGTCTCACTTCGCGCCCGCCAACTACTTCGGGCCCATGGGCAGACATAGTAGTTTTCGTCGGATAAGTGCCATCGTCTTTGGGGCTATTTTGCGGCCCAAAGGACCTACGAAGCAGGGCCCGAGGGACGTAAGGTAGCCACGGAGCGATGGCGCTTATGTGGCGAATTCTATTTTTCCTACCGAGAGCACACCAGCCTCTCAAAAACGCCCGAGGTAGGAAAAGTACTTTGCACCCGGAGTTCGCACAAGGGTGCAAAGGCTTGCACTCAAGTGGCGTATAATGTTTTTCTCCTTGAGGGTGCAAAGTAAAATTTAATTCAAATGTGTAACTTTCTTTGTGTACTTAAATTAAGAAAAACTTTAAAATTGTGAATAATGTATACTAGTAGTCAAAATCGACGGAAATGAGTGTCAGTCGATCATACAATTAAGTGACACGAGTTTGATTACGCGATAACAGTTACTCATTGCCAATTTATTTCAATTGATCAAATTTTCTAAGCAGATTGAGTCTCGATCGATTCAAATAAATTCCAGTTTTTTTTCAACTTCAATCGGCTTAAACGCATCTTTTGCAGAAGAAAATCCATGTACTTGGGGTTATTTACTACAGTAAATGATCTCAACTTTGCAGGATTATTAATTTATGATAAAGGTACTAGCTAGTGTTAAAAAATCATGTGTAATCCATGCAGATATAGAGTGGAAAAATTTTGATAAAAAACAAGGCGAACACAGCTTTGACAGACAATCATAGGCTGATTTTCGTTGCTCTTAGAAATTTGCAAAATATTATAATTGATATCAATAGTAATTTCTGGTCAAAATCAAGTGATGATGAAAAGCCTATTACAGTCTCCTTATTACAGTTAATGTCCTAATTTTCAGGAATCGAACAGGAAATAGGTTTTGACAGAAGAGATTTTGAGACTACACCACTTTACGATGAAAGTCTATACAGTCCTACATTGTTCAACGAAAATCGGGTGTCTCATGACTGGTTGTTCAGATCGAGTGATAATCTGGCAGCTTGACGGGGGTATTGCTTGGGTAAGTCCAATTGTTGACAAGAATGCATACATTACTCAGATTGCTTTTCTCGAACCTTCGGATAACCCTAAGCCTTTCTATTTTTTATGGACCGTTTGTCAGTTAACACAATTCTTTTTTTTCTTCAGTTCTGACAGTTGATCTCTATTAAATAATTATAGAATATATGATTATAGGGTGATGCGCCACACTTTGTGGCAGAGCTGAGTATGTTTCTGTTGGTTTTTGAAAACAAGATAAATGACAAGTTGGGTGATAACTCGAGTTAGTACTTCAACTTAAAGTCGGATCAAATTTTGAAATTTGTGCTCAGACTAGAACATAATGAACGAGAGCGCAGCCTGGTTGCTATTGAACGAGGTAATCGTGACCAGTCTGATGTAAGTTTACGCCAGGGCAAAGATGACTTATTACTCATCGGGACTCAAGAGCGAAAACTGTCATTTGATTTGGATCAGTGGTATAAGGGATGGATACCGTCCACAATGGATAAATTTCTGAATCCTGATAGCATCTTGTGTTACAAGACGCGAAAAAAAGAAGCCCCAAGAGATCATCTTATGCTCATACAAGAGCAAAACGTTACAGGAGTTTCCTAACAAGGGCCCTCACTCCCAAGATGAGTTATTTTGTCCGAATTCCATAAGATTAGAGTGGTTGGGTATAACAAAGCAAATTGATTTTTTAAATCACCTGAACTGAGCAGACTGAACTTCTTCGAGAAATCAATGAGGCTGGTGCTCTTCTATTAACCAGACCCACTGAAACTTATCGTAGACGCCTTTGTGCTAGCTTGGTTCCATTTGATTCTACTCCTCAACAATATAGCTTTGAAGCGGAGCAATCAACAGCGCGAGAAATGTTGTCGCTCTTTTTGGAGCATGGGTTGACCAATGTTTTACATCGATGTGCCACCGAGTGGTCGGGTGATAGTACGGCTTATTTATCCGTTGAATTTCTTTGGTGGAGTGTAAAATGTCCATCAGAAATAAAAGTGATCGTCAATCATTTATGCGTGCCTTTTTTCGACTATTCTTTGGTACCAACATTAACGAGTCGTTGATTAGAACATTAAGGAACTGTGTGCAGAAAATTCAGGGTCTGGCTACGGTTGTATCGAGATTATCCAACGCTGCGGACGATTTGGTCAAAAACAAAAGGGCCCTACAAAGAATATCGAAGAAAGTTAACAAAAAAATAGCGGAAGCTCATCGACAAATATGCAGCCCTAAACTTGAATGGTCTTACGCTTTACCTACGAATATATATCTTCAACGATTTTGTACCAAAAATAATATTAATTTATTCAATTGTTTTTTTCGATTCGGATGAATTAAAATCAATTTATAGTAGTCATTTACAGAGCCCCCATAGACTTAATATGAGGAAGATATGCAGTACACCGTTAGTGCGGCGTAAAGGGACTCGTCAAGTAAGCGGATTGACTCGGACAATGTCAAAATCAATTTTAAAAATCCAGCGCAAATCGTGTTTGCCCAGCTCTAATATCACTCAGGTAAGAAAAATATATCACAAAATCTGTTGTACAGTTATAGGGCTACCAAGCCTGTAAATTTATATTGTAAGGAATGAATTAATTAATTCATTAAAAAAAATTATGAAAGGGTGAAGCAAATAATAAAAATGTGACAGACAGTTTTAAATCACGGTGGCAAGTTCGCTTTGATTTGAACAGATTCCGTGGAAACGACGACTCGGGCTCGTCCCGTAATAAAACTCTTA
Source organism: Copidosoma floridanum (assembly GCF_036245765.1). Lineage (NCBI taxonomy): Eukaryota > Metazoa > Arthropoda > Insecta > Hymenoptera > Encyrtidae > Copidosoma > Copidosoma floridanum. The sequence goes on along the minus strand of NW_028321907.1, from coordinate 18,463,878 downwards.
CAAAAGAGGATATTACCGGTGGTAGTCAAAATATTAAAGAAGAATCTCGGCAAGTCATTAAAAAGTAAATTTACAAGTGTCCATAATCTTATGGAGGACACAATTCATTTTCAACCCTGAAGTAGTGAAGATGATTTAGACAATGAATCTTTTAAACGTAGTTTGGAGTCGTTTACATGAATTTTGAGCAAATGAAGGATAACAACTGTCACGTTTGTTTATACATTTGTTAACAAAAATTTAACTATGTTAAAAAATTGTATTTCTGTTCATTTTTATCATTATTAATCTAATATCTGTTTAATTCGATTCATTATTATGTAAAATCTTAACAACAATAATCATTTATGTAAGAAAGTAATTTTTACGTATACGTTAAATAAACCTATTAGTAAATATTTGTAGGATTTTAATCCTGTAGATATTCTAATGATTATGAATACTCTAAAACTAAACTAACCATTAACCAGACAGTTAGTTCAACCTCACTTTTTCGCCCTTAAAGAGAAAAATAGGAAACGCGACTTGAGTGGAAGCCTTCACGTTCTTGAGCGTACTTTCAGTCCTCGGGCAGAAATGTCATTTATTGACTGATAGATTGTTTTTAAAAAGTTTGGTTATCTCATAGAACGCTAAAATAGGCCGTATACTTATACGTTGTTTAATGCTGTTGCCGGTTTGTTCACTGTTATTATTACTAACTTTTTTGATAGTTTTCTTTTGCTGGTGCATGGAATCCTGTTGCTAGTTGAAGTTTTGTGGTTTTTATTATTATTATTTTTTTTTTTTTTTTTTTTTCCTATTAGCAAACATAATGTCTTGTCTTGGTCTTGTGAAGCCCTACCATACAAGCCCAAAAGGCCTTAAGCAACCAAGGAGCAGCAACTAGCAAGAAAACGCTACGTAATGTTTTGCAACACGTGCCGTTTAACATTTAATTTGTTTTTCACGGGGAAATGACTTTTTAGGGGAATTTTTATATCTCTTATCATTAATTGTAACATTCTCGTTACCTGCCAACTATGCAAAAATTTAGATTCAAAATCTGCTCTTTATGAGAACCCTGCCAAATGCACTAGAAACAGATTGTTTGGGTGGGTTCGAACTCTCTTTTATTCAGTTGACCCTACCAGTCTTTTAAATAACAACATACTTAACAATGGAATCTCATTACTGACTGCGATCTTTGACATTGAATACAGAAATCAAATTGTTCAAACAACACCAGGTACAACTTCAACAAGCGAACATTTACTTCATCTTCTTTTGATAATAGGCAATGCAGGCAATCATTTATGCAACAGAAACAAACTGCCGAGATCTGCAACAACAAATGGTTTCAGAGCCCAATAAAAAGGGTTATTTTAACTTTAGGACACGCTGTGTAACGAGGCAAATTGAGCCTCCCGGCTCATGTCGCTCTCGCTGCCGCAACGCGTATGACATCACCGGCAAAGACTTACCTTCCCGGAATTCTTCTTTTGTTTTGGCTCCCGAAAAAGAAGAAGAAGAGGACGATGCGACGACGGGACACAGTAGCAACAGCGGCGAGAAGAATACGCGTGAGCGCGCGCACGACTGTTCGGGTCGCGGCGGTGGCCCTCGGGTATGAGAGAGAGAAAGAAGGAAAGAAAAAGTCGAGAGGTACGCGCTGTAGTTGCAAGGGAACGGAGAGTTAGTCTCGAGTCGAGAGCCTTCGCGCGCGTATTAGCCAGATTTGTGAGCGAGAGAGAGAGAGAGAGAGAGAAAGTGCGAGAGAAAGTTGTGGCAGATCAAGAGATAGAGAGAGAGAAGAGGAAGCTGCTGTGTCCCCGTCGTCGGAGATCATCACCGCAGGAGAAGACCCAGGACAAGAAGCAGAGCGACTGCAGGACGAGAGAGAGAGAGAAGACGAGAAGCAGAGCGGCTACAGGACGAGGTAGAGGGAGTAGGACCGCCACCGTCAGCTTCACAGACTCACCAGCAGCCCGAGGCCCAGCCGGACGCCATACGCCGTTGTCGCGAGTCAGAGAGCCGAAAGGTAGCGTGTTTTTCCTCCGTTCTTTTTGTGCGTCGTGCTAGGGCTCGCGAGCGCCGGTAGACCTCCGGGACTAAGTCCCGGAGTGTACAGAGGACTGAGATAGATAGATAGATAGAATAAGTTTATTAAGGCTTTGGGGTCATGCCCCATATAGCCCTGAATATGCAAATACAATTTGATTAACAATTTATAAAATATACACAAAAGTATTAACAAGAATAATGTAATTTTCATATAATAAATCACTTGATAAGTAACGCAATTTAACAGCTAGAGTTACATGGTATACTGTCTAGTATTATAACTTATATTTAATTACATAAGAGGCTACTTAGTGTATTATCATGCGGTAATGGATTAAGAGTCAAGTTAACATCATATTCAACTCTATTCCGCCACTGATTAACCTCTAATTGGACCAGTTTATTACGAACTTTTTGCTTAAAATTACTTGTAAGTCTGAGATCAAATAATACATTCATATCAGTCATTGTGTTAATGAACCTTGACGCAGTTAGATGGAATGAGTTTTCAAGTACCTTTGTACGTGGCACACTAGTTAGTAATGGTGCAGGAGGATAACGTGGAGTGACACGTCTCTGTGTCATATTATCTCGTATTTTGAATAGATCAAATAAGTAGACTGGTTTACCAGACGAGATTACCATGAAGGCAAGATTAACAATAAAAAATAATCGCCTATTTTCAACATTTAGCCACCCAAGAGCTAGTCGATACGGTGTTACCGGAGCCTGCCATGGAATGTGCCCATAAACAAATCGAACACATCTGTTCAGAAGACGGTGTAGTTTTAGATTTTGCTCCTGCGTTAAATCATTATAAACTGCTGCTGCATAATCAAAATGTGGAAAAATCAGAGACTCAACAAGACGTTGCCTAAGTGTTTTCGAAAGTGCATGTTTGTGATAACGCAGCGAATAAAGCGCTCCGTGGACCCGACTAGAAATCTGACTAATATGTTTATCCCAGTTCAAATTTGAAGCAATTTGCACTCTAAGGTCAGATACATTACTGGAGTAAGAAATCATAATGCCATTAATTATCACACTTGGAAGAATGGATAGATTAATGCTCGCAATAAATGGTTGACTTCCTAAAATAATCAATTTTGTTTTACTCGGATTCAGTTTAATCTGATTATTCTCTGCCCATTCAAAAACACGCTGTGCATCCTCAGCAAGTTTAAGTATATGTTCATGAAGTTGACTAGGAGAACAATGAAGATAGATGCGAGTGTCATCTGCATATGTTCCATGCTTGGTATGAGTCAGAGTTCTTGGCAAGTCATTTAAGTGAGAGAGAGAGAGAGAGAGAGCCAGGTTACGGAAAGTCGCGGGTGCATGCTCGGGAGTGCCGAATCTTGGGGGTGTTCGCGCGTTTTCCGCTCTAGGTGTGCAGAAAGGACGAGAGAGAGAGAGGACCGGGACTATGGACTGAGGGGGATAAGGAGCAGGTTAACGAGGGACAGTGATAGTGTGAGAGAGAGAGAGAAAGACAGGGTGAGAAAGGTTGCCAAGGGACGAGAAGAAACGGGCGCGATAGTAGAGAGCAGGTGTGTAGTGGGCGGGAAAAAGGACAGGGACGATAGGTTACGTGTGAGGGTGCGCGTGTGTAGGCGTGCGTGACGTGGCTAGGAGCGTTAGGGCAGCGGCCCCTCCTGGTCTCGGTAGAACGAGAGGAGAAATCCCGTACAAACTCCCCTTTTCAGGAGCAGAATCCAAGAAGACGAGGGACCCGGAGGACGTACGAGACGAGGCAATCCACTTCCTGCGTACCCCCCCCCCCCTTTTTATTTCCAAGTACAAAGGCAGTGTGACAAAATGGCATCCCAGTGTGGGGACCGGTGCGGGACTTGGTGATTTCTCCCTATAGGAAGTGCTTCCCCCAAGCGTGCGGCAGGTGGCGCGAGTGAGTGATATAGTGGGAGCGTAGTGCAGGACGTAGATAGGGAAGTGTGCTAGTGGACTAGGTGTCACAGGCGACGGTGAGCGAGCCCTACAATTTTCAATAAAAATAATTAAGCGACAGTGCGACCCTAGTAAGTAGTAACTATATTTACATTTATATATATATATAATAATAATAATATACGGACTAGTAGTAATAATCGCGTAGTTGCGCATTAGTGTGGGCAGCTGCACAATCGGGACGGTGAGCTCGATCGATAACGCGATAGAGTCGCGAACGACCTTGAAGCTCCCAAGTGAGAAGCTGATAGTGGACACTATTGCGGACACCCAAACTATCCTTAGTATTGTGACATCCCCGGACTAGTGAGAAGGGAACAGGACGTACGTGAGCCGGGTTGATCTCGCGGAGGAATCGCGGATCCCCGAGTTCTCCGTACACGGACTTACGTGAGCCGTGCGACTGTGCTATCGATGCTGGTCCACCGAGTCTCCGTAAGGCCGGTAATTATTAGACGGAAGGACGCTAGATGGCGACACAAGGTCAAGGCATGGACGAATTTGTGAGAAGATCTAGGGAGGGCCGGTTTATAAGGTGCACGATCCAGAATGATGTCTATCCTGGAGGTTCAACGCGAACTGCGTGCACGAAGACTCACGGGCCGTGGGGACGAGGACGCCGTGCGAGATCGCCTACTGAGGCACCGGCTATTCGAGTTGTACCCACACAGCGAGGAAATCCCGATCTACTTCGGGGACCTCATGATGTCGCAACAGCTAGATGGCAACACCGAGGAAGAACATGAGTCCCTACCTCGTGAGGAAGACTCCAGCCACACCAGCCTACAAAGTCCGGTCCAGAGGAACAGAAGTCAGCATACCGGACACTCTCCCCCAGGGATCGAGGACATAGGTTCTGAGGACGAAAGGGGGAATGTACCTCTGGGTGGAGGCACCCCTAGAAGTTTAAGGGATCCCTCAGGATCCAGGACAAGACGCCTTCCACCAAGCCTAGGCTTACCGGGATGGGAAGAGCCCCCCCGGGGACAGGGCCTACGCGAAGAAACAAGCGTGAGGGAGCTGCAGGGCCAACACCACGTCCGAGGGGAGTACCCCCCGACAGGGACCATAACCTCGTGCGCGACGTCTACCGCCACGACGACGACATACACTATGACCAGGCCAGTCACAACTCCGTCTCAAGGAGGACAGCAGATAGGCTCGTTCGGAGACCTTCTCAAACCCCCGGACACTCACTCTACACCGTACCCCAAACCTCGGGTGATCGGAGACCAGTTCCTGGTCCCTCCCCGGATGGAATATTATTCAATGCAGCACCTAAACACCGTGATGCAGAACACTGGGATCCCTGGATTGGTGGGCTCCCAGTTCAAGGCCCAGACATCGGTATATGCTGGAAGCGCGGCCTTTCTGTTGGATCCGCGTGCCCCGCCAAAAGGAGTTCTGGACGTACCCGTGGGAGGGACAAGTGCGCGGATCTCTAAGGACGAACCAAATAGACCTACTCCCATGCCACGCTGGAAGATGGACACCGGACTGAGGGACTCGCGCCCCAAACTCAGGGAGCAACAGCCCAGGGATTTGTCTGGGGAGGAGTCGGAACAAGAGGACTTCCGGACAGCTAGAAACTGGAGTAAGTTTAACCGGGACTCCCGATCTAGAGCGGACCCGAGGCCACCCACGAAGTCCAAGGTGACCTGGCAGGACTTCCAGGCCGAAAGGACGCGGTTTATGGAGAACAGCCTACCAGCGGACCCACGTAACCCCAAGGAGGAAAATTATGGTGAGGAGAGCGACACTTCCAGCCGAATAAGTCTACCCCCAGTAGATCGCTTGCGGGGTAGCCATATGGGGTGGAACCCTAACCTCAGCTACCACGACAACCGCAGGGGTCCCGAAGTAGCAAGGGAGGAACGGTACCCCGAACCCCTTTGGCCCACTCCGGGTGGGGAACGCCGGAGCCGATCCTCTCCGCGACAACCGCAAAATCAAGGACCAAGGTACGCCAGTATCTTTCCGAAACATCCAGCTGACCTAGGCATCGATCCGGAAAGACCCTTACCCCAGGCTGGTAATCGTGAGGACCAAACGCGGCATGGTGACTGCAGAGAGGAAGCCACCCAAGCCAAGGCCGTCAAAGCCCTGCAGAATTGGGGACTGCATTATACGGGCGAAGAACGCGCGGAGGACCCCGAGGAATTTCTGGACCGTTTAGAAGACTGTCGGGCAAGTGTGGGAATAAGCGACCGCGCTCTCTTAGGAGCGCTACCGTGCGTTCTGCTTAAGCGATCAGCGCGCTGGTTCATGACGAACCGACGAGACTTTGCGACCTGGGAAGTATTCTGCGAGTCGTTTAAGAGGCAGTTTGGTGGGGAATACCAGGAGGAGGATTTACTCCAGGATTTGTACGCCCGGACCCAAGGAAAGACGGAGAGGATCTCTGTATTCTTGACCAATTTCCGATACATTGCCTCCAAGCTAAAAATCCCCCTGTCGGAACGGACTCTGGCCGACAGGGCCTATCGGAACCTCTTACCGGAGTACCGAAGAGCCATGGCAGACAAAGTGATCTGCCATCTGGAGGACATAGAAAACTACAGACGGCGTTGGGAAAGTCAGAAGGACTTGGATGGACGATACCGCCCGCCCCCGGGCATGGAAACCATGCACGTCCAGGGGGCGGCTTATCTGAACCCAACGCCACGTACCAGGATATCGGAAATAACTGAAGTGACTGAACGACTGGAGGGGTTGAATCGAACTCCACCTAGCGGTAACATTGAGAACGAGGACTATCAGGGGAGTATTACCCTGAATTCAGAACAGGACGCGCTTTTGGCCACCGTATTACTCAACCCGGTTGATGAAGACGCCTATGCGCAATTGGCTGCTCTAAGGGCCCAAGCCCATGCCAACCGCCAACGACAATCCCCAGGACTATTCCCTAGAACGACCAAGCCGGATGGGAGTAACAAGCCTGCGTGGAGGCCAGCGACAAGCCCCGCGACGGGAACGGCCGCGCAATCCGGCGCCAAGGAATCCGATAGCTCGTTTCTTGGAGCATGCTTCCTATGTCGTGGAGTAGGACACCGCTCTGCCCAGTGCCCCCTGGTGCAATGTTTTATATACGGCGAGAAGGGTCATTTGGCCCGCCAATGCCCAACAAGGATTATCGGGACCTCGGACAGCTGTCAGAACTGCGACACCCCCGGGTACACGTTCAAGACGTGCCCGAATTGCGAGGAGTCCAGGAAGAAATTGGGAAACGGGAAGGCGGGGGACTCGATTCGATAGACGCATCCACGTCCCCCGCAGTACTGTTGAAGGAGTTGTTATGGGACTTGATCGGGACGGACGAGGACAAGGACCACTATATCCAGCACATCGGAGGGCTAACTCAGTCTGGAGATACATCCGATGCCGAGAGCTCCGGCTCTACATCGGGCAGCGAGCTGGAGGGCTTATCGAACGAATACCGGGAAGAGGCGGTACGTGTAATCCGCGTAGAGGACATAAGAGCCGAGGCCAGGAACTATATGATCGTCGTGCTCGGAGGACAAACATTTCGAGCGCTGTTTGACAGTGGCGCGCAATCTTCTATTGGCGGAAGCCGCCTAGCGAAGTTATTCCAGTCACGGTTAGTTGCAACTAATTTGGCGACCGAAAATGTGAATGGTGGTATTACCCCCATATGCGGACTGCTAGAACTCAACGTGGAGTTAGCCGGGGTGTCCAAACCCCTTATCCTGCGTGTAGTGGACAACATCAAAGAGGACATGATCCTAGGAATGGACTTTATACGGGCGTTTGAACTTGAAACTCGACTGGCCCAAGGACATTGGAGACTAATGGACGGGGTATGGTATGAATTCGAGGGAGAATAACGGACAAGGCTACCCGAAGTCGTAGCTGAATGTGCTGGCATCCACGAGCTGAATCTCGAGGAACGAGAAAGGGTAGACCAGCTTGTCTCGCACACATTGGCAAAATTCCCGGACGAGGTGGGACGGACTTCCTTGACGGAGCACGTCATAGACGTAGAGGATCCAACACCCATAAGACACCGACTTCGCCGCATGTCCCCAAAAATGCTGGAGATAGCGACTCTCGAGGTTGATCGCTTGGCCCGGGAAGGAATAATCGAGAGATCTTCAAGCGATTACTCTAGTGCCCCGGTGATGATAAGGAAACCGGACGGCACGTACAGATTCTGCATAGACTACCGAGACCTGAATGAGGTGACTAAACGGGACGCCTATCTACTCCCAAGCATGGACTCAATACTGGACAGGCTGCGGAAGGCCAAGTACTTGTCGAAGATCGATCTGAAGCAAGCTTACTACCAGGTTCCCGTGGCTAAGTCGAGCCAACGGTATACGGCCTTTGCCATGCCTGGTTTGGGACTCTGGCACTTTACGAGGATGCCCTTCGGACTTACAAATGCCCCGATGACGTTTCAACGTCTTATTGATGCACTCTTTGGCCCAGAGTTGCAACCCCACATTTTTGGGTACCTGGACGATATTATTATTGGTACTGACTCCTTTGACGAGCATCTCCATTACTTGGAGCTAGTGCTTACTAAATTACGACAGGCCGGACTAGAGGTAAAACCTAGCAAGTGTGAATTCTGTGTGTCGGAAATAACCTATTTGGGATTTTTACTGGACAAAAACGGACTAAGGCCAGACCCGGACAAGGTAGCGCCCATTCTCGAGTACCCTCCGCCTGTCAACGTGAAACAGTTACGGCGATTCTTAGGAATGGTGGGCTGGTACTCGAGATTCATAGATAAGGACTCGGACTTGAAGGTCCCGCTATCTCGCCTACTGCGCAAAGGACAAGAATGGACATGGGGGGACGAACAGCAAGAGGCCTTTGAGGGACTGAGAGTGGCCTTGACCACAGCGCCCGTGTTGGCTCGCCCGGACTTTAACAAACCCTTCACTCTACAAACGGACGCTAGTGACTATGCTCTCGGAGCCGTCTTAACCCAAGAAGGGGAAGACGGCGAACATCCCGTGGTGTACGCGAGTCGCGCCCTGACTCCGCCAGAGAAGAATTACTCCACCACGGAGAAGGAGTGTCTGGCAGTGGTATGGGCCATTAAAAAACTAAGGCCCTACCTGGAAGGTTATGAGTTCACCGTTATAACGGACCACAGCTCGTTAAGATGGCTATTCGGCTTGGCTGAGCCCTCAGGACGAGTGGCTCGCTGGGTAATGGAGCTACAACAATAGACATTCAGGGTGATCCATCGGAAGGGAGCGCTGAACCACGTGCCGGACGCTCTTTCCAGACTATATGAGGACCCAGAAGAGGTGGTGGGAGCCATAAGCTTCACCACTCTCGAGGATCCGTGGTATACTCGGATGTTGGGGGATGTGGCCCAAACCCTGGAGAAGTTCCCGGACTGGCGAGTTGAGGACGGACGGCTCTACCGGTTCCGGAAGGACCCCTTACTGGACACAATAATCTTCCGGGAAGAAAGTTGGCGACTAGTCGTGCCGAAGGACTATCAGGAGCAAGTGCTGGAAGAATCCCATTGCACGCCCTCCACCGGACATCTCGGGACTGAAAAGACTTACGATCGAGTCGCCCGCGAGTACTACTGGAAGGGGATGTATCACGACGTGCACACCTTTGTGCGCCGTTGCGATACGTGCCAGCGAAATAAGGTGCTGCAATCTGGACCCCAGGGACTAATGGGAACCCGTATAGTGGAGCGTCCATGGGCTGTAGTGGCAGCCGACTGCATGGAGTTCCCTCCAAGCAAGCAGGGATTCAAGTACGTAGTGCTGTTTCACGACCTCTTCACTAGGTGGATAGAGGTCAAACCCCTGCGGAAGATTGATGGGAAGTCGATCGCCCGTGCGTTCGAAGAGCTAGTCCTCTTTCGCTGGGAAACCCCGGACTATCTATTCACGGACAATGGACGTGAATTTGAAAATGACTTGCTAAATAAGACTCTGGCGGACTATGGGGTAAAACATGTTACCACCCCCCCGTATCATCCCCAAGCAGACCCCACCGAACGAAGCATCCGGACGTTCAAATCGATTATCTCCGCTTTTGTCGGCAAGAACCATCGTAATTGGGACACCCAGTTACCCGAATTCAGACACGCCATGAACACAGCCGTGCAAGCAACCACCAAGGTTTCGCCGGCCTTTCTGAACTACGGACGACACCCTAAGCCTGTAAACAGTCTGCGCAACCAGGCCGAGGGACCGAGGCTGGTGAAAAGGGCCGATCCAAAGGACTGGGAGGACCGCATGAAACGACTTGACGCGTTACGCGACTTGGTGTCGAGACATACCGATCGGGCCCGGGAAAAACAGGAGAGGCAGTACAATAAGGACAAAAAGGACATACATTTTCCTTTAGGAACGCTAGTTCTGCGACGCACCCATCTCCTTTCGGATGCGGCTAAAAGGTTCTCCGCAAAACTCGCGCCCAAGTATGAGGGACCGTATACCATTGTCGAGATCAAGTCTCCGACGGTGTACATTTTAGGCGATGATCAAGGACCCACTAGAAAAGTTAACAAGGCTCATGTCTCTGAGTTGAAGCGATACATTCCCCCTAGGGGAGTGTCCCCAAGACCTGGACCGGGGGGGAGGGACCCTACTTAGTCATCAGACTAATCTTCTTTTTTTAGTTTCAGGTATTGAAGCCGAAGGACCACCCTCAACGGACATGGCCGCCAAGGAGGCAAGGACATCTGATCCCTTTTCCCTGGAAGGGGATGCTTCGAAAGGTATCGTTTTCCTGGAGGTAGAGGTCCCAAGGCACGAGCTGATCGAGGTGCCTTCCGATGGTCAGTGCGGGCTTCACGCGCTGCGGGAGTCAGCGAGGAGCCTAGGCGTGGACGCGGTTATCGGGGGTACCTTGCAGCGTCTGGGCTGGACCAACGTACCCCGACAGCGGTAATGGACGGACGACGCTCTGGGAGCCATCGCCTGTACCGCGGGAGTTCAGCTCGTCATTTTTGATGTAACGGCTGGGACCGCGGTTAGTTATGGTTCCCTCGATGCCGTGACCACGATTTTTGTGCACTACGTTGGAAAGCGACTGCGGGGCCACTACCGGGGAGTCAGGCCCCTGGAGGGAGGATCGGGTTTGACCCTCAACTCGGCCCACACGACCTTCGTCGACCCCCAAACAGCCATGGCCAGCATGGCCGGGCTGACTCTTCCCCCAAGACGTTGCCGCAAGGAACTACCTCCGAGCCCTACCGTTACCTCATCGCCGAAGGACCGCCCCTTGGCACCCAGTGCCGCTCCCCAGGACCCGATTCCCCTGTCAAAGGAGGATGAACTGCTCCAGTCAGACAGTGAGGACAAGCTCTGGACCCTGGGGGAATTGGAGCGCACGGAGATCGAGGAGATGGCGACGGACGAGCTGGAGAAGCCTTCCCTCGAACCCACATTTAAGGTACCTCTACCCCGGACTACTAAGGACACCCTCATTTCCACTCAAGCTCTCTCAGGTCTGACGCTAAGAGAGGGGGTTGAGCGCCTGGTAGAGATGCCCATGGAGGTAGAATCTCCCGGTGCGCCCTTACCTCTTTTGGCAGACGTGGAGATGCCGGGACGGACCGAAGGAGCCAACCCCCTGCCTTCTCTTCGAGGAGATCGATGGAGAGAGGAGGTGAGACGATTGGAGGAGAGAGAGAAGCGTCAAGAAAGCCTAAGGAAGGCGGAACTTCAAGGACGGCTGCATGCGGAGCTGATCCGCCATCGCCTTGGGAACCGCGAGGACCCAGAGATGGTTGGCGAGAGGACCCCCATTACTTGACCCTGGGGCGTCGCCGGTAGCCGCACCAGCCCTGATGACCAGATGGTCCAGCCGCCGGCTTCTCGACAGCGATACGTACCCATCCAGAGCTCGTGGAACCCCCAGACTATAACCAGCCTGGGAGGCCCTGAAGGTCAAGCGGGGTGGGCCGCTGGTCGAGGAAGCTCCTCTGAGGAGAACCATGAGCCTGGAGACAATGGCGTGGGAGGAGGACGCCCAAAGAAGGCCCGACGGCTGCGCCGGGAAGGCCGCACCCACCCCAACAAACGACCCCCAAATCCCAGTGGGAGAATCTTGCGACTGGAGGACTACGTGGCGGCAACTCCAGAAGCTGATTTCGTAGATCATCAGTCGAAGGCGGGTGCCCCAATCCGGCCCAAGAACAACCCGGTCACGTCGCAACAGGCGCATCCCGCCCCCGAAGGTGAACGCCGGCCTCGCACCACGGGGGTGTTGTTCTCGGGATTGCGACCCATCCAAACTGACCCCGCTCTAGACCCCCCTCCTCGAGCCTGCTTTAACTGTTGGCAGCCGGGACATCGAGCCAAGGCGTGTCCCAAGCCCAAAGCCAACACCCACTGCATTAACTGCGGTAGATTGGGCTTGAGCGCGCCCGAATGTCCTCGCTGCGACACCGGCTATGTGCGGTACCGGGAAAGGCAACGGGACTCCGCCCCCTCGCCCAGAGCCGAGGACCTATGGGGGAGAACCTCTACCCCGATTGGAGATCCAAATGATCGCCTGCCCCAAAGCCATGGACGGAACATTTGGAGCCAGGCGACGAACCTCCGAGATCGCTCCGTCGAGGACGCACGAGACCTCTTGCGGGGGGCCCCACGGCATGGAGCCCTAAACCGCAATACCAGAGAGGGGCGACACCGGGATGTAGCTCTGGTGTCTACCACCGTGCAGCTCTCTCAGGTGATATCCCCGAGCCGCCCGCTTGCTGAACGTCAGCTGAAAAGGGATAGGGCGCAACGGGCTCAGGACCACCCTAGCTGGACTCGGGAGCGGGTGAATCAGGTAGAGCGCGTCTGGGGGAGTCTTCAAGACTATTCTCAGGACTTGCGGGAGCTGGTGCTCCGTAGGGTGTTCCAAGCGGAACGCGATGAGTAGGCCTGGGGCCTCCACCCGGACGAAACGGACAACGGACTAGGACAGGGGGGGAGAGGACAAAGGACTAAGGGAGTAGATGGCAGGATAGGAGTAGGACCACCGGACGCGAATTGAGGTTAAACCCCCAGGACTCACTCAAGGACCAAAGGACTAGCGGACAACTACAGTTGAAGATCATCCAGCGGGGGGGAGAGGACACCATGGACCAGAGAGGGACCACCCAGGAAGAGGCCACCGCTGCGGAGCATCTGGACTCTGGGCCGCGAGGCCAACGTAAGTATTTTTCCATCTTCTTTCCATTTTTATAGTGCTGCGTCAGAGAGAGAGACAGAGCGAATCAGATCGGCTTTCGAGCAGCTGGAAGTGCTCTAGCCTAGGGAAGGAGGGTTTGTAACGAGGCAAATTGAGCCTCCCGGCTCATGTCGCTCTCGCTGCCGCAACGCGTATGACATCACCGGCAAAGACTTACCTTCCCGGAATTCTTCTTTTGTTTTAGCTCCCGGAAAAGAAGAAGAAGAGGACGATGCGACGACGGGACACAGTAGCAACAGTGGCGAGAAGAATACGCGTGAGCGCGCGCACGACTGTTCGGGTCGCGGCGGTGGCCCTCGGGTATGAGAGAGAGAAAGAAGGAAAGAAAAAGTCGAGAGGTACGCGCTGTAGTTGCAAGGGAACGGAGAGTTAGTCTCGAGTCGAGAGCCTTCGCGCGCGTATTAGCCAGATTTGTGAGCGAGAGAGAGAGAGAGAGAGAGAAAGTGCGAGAGAAAGTTGTGGCAGATCAAGAGATAGAGAGAGAGAAGAGGAAGCTGCTGTGTCCCCGTCGTCGGAGATCATCACCGCAGGAGAAGACCCAGGACAAGAAGCAGAGCGACTGCAGGACGAGAGAGAGAGAGAAGACGAGAAGCAGAGCGGCTACAGGACGAGGTAGAGGGAGTAGGACCGCCACCGTCAGCTTCACAGACTCACCAGCAGCCCGAGGCCCAGCCGGACGCCATACGCCGTTGTCGCGAGTCAGAGAGCCGAAAGGTAGCGTGTTTTTCCTCCGTTCTTTTTGTGCGTCGTGCTAGGGCTCGCGAGCGCCGGTAGACCTCCGGGACTAAGTCCCGGAGTATACAGAGGACTGAGAGAGAGAGAGAGAGAGAAAGAGCCAGGTTACGGGAAGTCGCGGGTGCATGCTCGGGAGTGCCGAATCTTGGGGGTGTTCGCGCGTTTTCCACTCTAGGTGTGCAGAAAGGACGAGAGGGAGAGAAGACCGGGACTAGGGACTGAGGGGGATAAGGAGCAGGTTAACGAGGGACAGTGATAGTGTGAGAAAGAGAGAGAAAGACAGGGTGAGAAAGGTTGCCAAGGGACGAGAAGAAACGGGCGCGATAGTAGAGAGCAGGTGTGTAGTGGGCGGGAAAAAGGACAGGGACGATAGGTTACGTGTGAGGGTGCGCGTGTGTAGGCGTGCGTGACGTGGCTAGGAGCGTTAGGGCAGCGGCCCCTCCTGGTCTCAGGACCCCGAACGTGCGCTCGCGGTTCGCGCGGCGAGGCGGAACCGCTGTAGCGCCGTCGAGGAGTTGTGTAGAGCCGTGTGGAGAGTGCAATAAACAATTTCCTTACTTGACACGGTAGCATTTCCCAAAATTATTTCCTCTCGGTAGAACGAGAGGAGAAATCCCGTACAAACTCCCCTTTTCAGGAGCAGAATCCAAGAAGACGAGGGACCCGGAGGACGTACGAGACGAGGCAATCCACTTCCTGCGTACCCCCCCCCCTTTTTATTTCCAGGTACAAAGGCAGTGTGACAGCTGCCAATAAATGCAGTATGCTGAAAGATTCGCTATATGCCGCAAATCAAACCATACCAAGCAGGAATGCACACAGCGGCAATTGTGGCAGATATGCGCGAAAACAGGCCGTACGGCAGCTAATTGATATAGACTAACCAATCAGCCAATTTGCCAAATTTGTTACGCAAGCGGCCAAACAGGATTACAATGTATACACACGTGATGGATTGTTAATTTATGTTAAAAGTGTTAAAAAAGCACGTGTAATCCATGGAGGAGAAGAGTGGAAAAATTTCGATAAGAAAAGGCCGAACACAGCTTTGCCAGATAATTATGGGCTGATTTTTGTTGCTCTTAGAAATTTACAACATATTGTAATTGATATTAATAGTAATTTCTGGTCAAAATCAAGTGATGATGAAAAGCCTGTTACTTCACCCTTCAAATTCATTAATACAATTTCCTCTCTGGCAGTAAAACACTAGAAAAGGTGTAAAGAAGAATTTACATTTTTAGCTTATAATTTGTTGAGTAAAGGTGAGTCGGAGACTTTTTTCTCAAGAACAACTGTATTGGTTTTTGACAAAAGTAAATGTCCTAATTTTCAGAAATCAAACAGGACATAGGCTTTGACAGAAAAGATTTTGAGACTACACCACTTTACGATGAAAGTCTATACAGTCCTACATTGTTCAACGAAAATCGGGTGTCTTATGACTGGTTGTTCAGATCGAGTGATAATCTGGCAGCTTGACGGGGGTATTGCTTGGGTAAGTCCAATTGTTGACAAGAATGCATACATTACTCAGATTGATTTTCTCGAACCTTCGGATAACCCTAAGCCTTTCTATTTCTTATGGACCGTTTGTCAGTTAACACAATTCTTTTTTTTCTTCAGTTCTGACAGTTGATCTCTATTAAATAATTATAGAATATATGATTATAGGGTGATGCGCCACACTTTGTGGCAGAGCTGAGTATGTTTTTGTTGGTTTTTGAAAACAAGATAAATGACAAGTTGGGTGATAACTCGAGTTAGTACTTCAACTTAAAGTCGGATCAAATTTTGAAATTTGTGCTCAGACTAGAACATAATGAACGAGAGCGCAGCCTGGTTGCTATTGAACGAGGTAATCGTGACCAGTCTGATGTAAGTTTACGCCAGGGCAAAGATGACTTATTACTCATCGGGACTCAAGAGCGAAAACTGTCATTTGATTTGGATCAGTGGTATAAGGGATGGATACCGTCCACAATGGATAAATTTCTGAATCCTGATAGCATCTTGTGTTACAAGACGCGAAAAAAAGAAGCCCCAAGAGATCATCTTATGCTCATACAAGAGCAAAACGTTACAGGAGTTTCCTAACAAGGGCCCTCACTCCCAAGATGAGTTATTTTGTCCGAATTCCCTAAGATTAGAGTGGTTGGGTATAACAAAACAAGTTTATTTTTTGGATCACCTGAACTGAGCAGACTGAACTTCTTCGAGAAATCAATGAGGCTGGTGCTCTTCTATTAACCAGACCCACTGAAACTTATCGTAGATGCCTTTGTGCTAGCTTGGTACCATTTGATTCTACTCCTCAACATTATAGTTTAGAAGTAGAGCAATTAACAGCATTGTAAAGCATGAATCTGGATTTGGTGGCACCAATGTATTGTTGATATTATACAATTTGAAGATAACACACTAAAGCATGTAATTCAATCGGTTAACAAATGAACTGAGTGTATATATATATTTACAACGCATTATAATTTTTTTTTGTTAAATGCTAATAACATGCAGTATTATCAATGCTCGCCACATTACCAATGATTCTCTCGTAGTATATATAGACTAAGGGGTAAACGCTGTTCGGGGTAAAGGAGTTGAGGGTCTTAGGAGCTTAATAATAAGAATTATTTGTTAGTTATTTTGATGTATGTGCTAATCAAGTAGTTTCTACAGTTAATTCTTGATTTTACCATACTAATGCCACTGAAGTAATTAGCAAGTTATGAATAATGTTTTTTCGCCTTCTAACCTCAAAACAGCACTTTTGCCACTTGATTTTGGGTTCTTAAGAGAAAAAATTGTATACGAAATTTTTTTAAAAAAGCTTTTTTACGAACCTCACTACATTTCTTGGTTCGTAAATCAAAGTCTTGATTTGTAAACTCGTACGTAATTTACTAACTGTACCGTAAGCTTATTTATTGCTTACAGTTAAGTAAATTATTTTTAAATTAAAGTCCATGCACCTAGTCATTGGCTTAAAATCCTTTGAGAAACGGGGTTATGGAAATAAAGCACTCATGGTACAGGGTTTAGACGCGCAAGAGCTCGTATTCAAGTTTATTGGATTTAGTACTAGGTGGGTAAGATTTTTGGCCACATTGAGGTCAGTGCTGAAACTATTCCTGCGCAAGAAGCTGATAAGCTGGAGATTCACTCTCATCGCCGTTGTTCTTCACCGATTTTCTCTTTGAAAACTGCAGATTTTAATCGAGCTAGTACATAGTATGCCACTAGAAATGAAAATACGACATTCTCTCCCGAGCTGGAGGCGATCGAGGGAAGCAAACACCATGGCAGGGAGTCGAATTGATACCGTACTGTTGTGCTGTGTAACGTTTGAGATTCTTTACCTTTCTCCGTTGAAATACGAAGCCGTACGCGGGCTAGCAAACACGGAGATTGTGGCTAAAACTTTTCCAGGAGCAAAGAATACGAGGTTTATCTAGGAGAAATGTGATTCTTTCACCCTAAAAATTAGAGAAAAACTTTGTCTTTTGGCAGGGATGTGGTAAAAAAATTTTTCCTTTGAATCTAGGTATTCGAAAGTAGCATATCCAAAAATCTGGTCACGTTAGAACCTATGTTGTTGTTAAAATTCAAGTTACAATTAAGTGTTTTTTAGATCTATTTTTTCACGTCTCATGTTACAAAAACTAATCTACTTTGAATGACGGATGAATCTCAATTACAACTTGGAATTACAAATAGTTACAATTGTGAAAAAACAATTAAGCACTTAAGCCTGTAGGGATATTGTCATACCATACAAGAGCCACAATTAGAGCGTACATACTCATGCGTAGCCCCTCGTATAGAAGATTCAGATAATTTGATTATTGACTAGAAACAAATTGAAAACGCAGCTCATTCATCGGTGGTTCGCATTGTACAACTAAACCAATAAACTGATTATTATTCATAGAAGCTTAAAAATTTTTCAATTACGTACATCTTCTTTCATGAGTAATTTTCAGTAAAATTACTTGAAAAAACATCGCGATCACTTACATCAGAAATGTAGTTCAATACTACTTAAACGTAAAGCATAAATTAACTTAATACTATTTTTACGTTACGTAATTTAACTTTAAATAGAATAGAACCTTAAATAAGTATAAAAATAATTAGACTAAATTCAAAAATTCGAACAAATAAAGTAACTTACTTCTGTAATCAGTTCAGATGAAAAATTCACAAGATGGCATTTGACATTTGACACCTGAAAAAAAGAGTTGTACGTTGTTCAAAAATTTAAGTCTAATTTACTTTACATATTTAGATAAACGTGATTTTTTCGATCACATACCTTGTAAGATAATTAAATTATCTCCAAACTTCTCTGGTAACAAAAATTACTAATCTCTGATTTCAGCATGCTCAAGGTCATTATGGTCTTTGACATTTTTTCTTTTTTTTTCTCTGACAGGCATAGTGCATTTTCTTTTTCTAAGCTGTTTTACTGGCGCTGACTCTTGGGGTACAACTTTTTTATTGATGCTCTTTTTGGTAACTGAGCTGCGAGTTACAGGTACAGACTTGTCTGCGGGCACATTTACCAGTAAATCGATGCTCTTTGTATTTTTTTCGCCGCTATCCTCTTTTATCTTCTGATGATTGGCACATTCAAGATTTTAGATTGAGCATCGGCGACTTCGGTTTCTTACTGTCGAACTAAATGATAAACTTTTTTCCAAAAATACATCTGTCAGAGGTTTCGCCAACCACCGAGATCACAGCTGTAGCCTAGGTACTTCTGAAAGTAAAAAAATAAGATGTTGGTAAATTTAAAAATAAGTTTGTTTGTTAAGATTCTTCTTCAGTAAGTATTTTTACGACTACTGATGCTATATCCTTTTCTTAAAGAGTTTTATTATGGGACAAGCTCGAGTCACCGTGATTTAAAACTGTCCACCACATTTTTATTGTTTGCTTCACCCTTTAATAATTTTATTAATGATATAATTCATTTATTTCTCACAATATACACTTATCAGCTACTTTGCGGCCTCGTGATGTAATATACTGTTATACCTTAGCAATTGTTTTTTCAGTTGACCAGTTTAACAAACATTTGCATGCATACCAAATATCGGAATTACGTGATGATTTTTGTAATACTAAGAAAGCATTGAGACAGATTAATAAAATTTTAAGAATCAGTCCACTTTCATCAATAAAAAAAAGGAAACAAATACTATATATTATCGTACCTCGTCATGATTAATTTGTAAGTGTAGATTTTAAGTGTATTTAATATTGTAAAGTTGGCAAAAGTGCATGATAATTTTTTAATCTTATCTTGTTGTCCATATTTAATGTTGAATCAAAATAAATAACTACAGTAAAATACTACTTATTTAAATATTTTTTCCTACATATACGTATTTAAAATAATCTTCAAAATTAAGGCTATGTTAAATACAAACACATAATGCCACGCTTTATCCCTTCTGTACTGCTTGATTTTTTATGATATAATAGCAGGAAGTTTAGAAAACTACATGTATATAAACTGGTGAATCACAGAATGATACATTCATTGACGGTTAATGAATCTCTATATACACAACACTCCACGAGTGCATGGTCCAGTAAACAGCTCACTGCGACACTGCTATCGACATATAATTTTAGGGGAAAGATGCGCCACCCACTCGTGGTTAAAATTCGGGATCATAGTTGTTCAACTTTGATACAACTGACAGTTGGTAGCTCTGACTGACCAAATTTATTTCAGTGTAGTTCCGAATTTTTTATACAACACTTTATTAGTAAGATTACATGGCAATCTTTTGTCACTAATTTGTAACTATATTTATGTGTGTACTTGTACACTTATATATTTAATAAATTGTTACTCATTTATTTTGACAACTTATTGTGTTAAAAATACATTTCGTGCACAACAGAGTATGATACTAACAGTTACAGTTGAAATTCGTTCGATTTGCGTTTAAACAATCATCGAAATCATAAATTGAAAAATCATTAATCTCAAATAAATGTAAAAAATAAATCCTTGTAATCGTAAAAAGCATAATAAATAAAAAAATTTTTTAAATTCATGCTCAGCAAATCAGCTCTATACGATCTTTGCAATCAAAAGAATATGACATACCACTGAGCTGTGGATACTCCGAATTCATAAGAATATGAGAATTCATATGAGAATATACTTTCTCCTGTTATAATTTTAACTTTCTTGCCTACCTTACATAGAGTAAATAATAACAGAAATTTCTAAGCTTTGATACATCACTTTGCTTAAGCTTACACCTCTCTTATCTGCTACATATTTATACTCAAATCACAACCAATACTGTAGAGAATTTACTACACTTATAATTACGTGATGTACCCAAAGGTTGTTATTAGCAGAAATTAAATGTACTATACTTGTCTATTATCGCCCATATTAAATTTTCTCGAACTTCCGCACTAAATGACTTATATGTAAGAAGTAATCTGGGCACCACAGACAGTCAGTTTACGGCCACCCCTTTATAAGCGAGCAAACCATAGCTTGTGTAAATAATAAATTCTACATAGTTTAATTTTAGTTAGTTTATAAGTTTCTTTTTAGCCGTTTACCCATTCCTATTCCGAAATTTTATTGTGCCTAGCTTGTATTAAAGACCTCCAGGAAACAGGTATATTTTATAGACACAATTTTAAACTAACAGATTAATGGCGATGAATAGTTTTCAAAGTCTAAAGACACCTACTTACAAAATTTTAAAATACAAAAATCCTCTGAAATGATGCCTTACTTCCTTGACAGTAAAAATTAAACCAATAATTTTATATTAAACTTCATAATGTCGTTAACCTTCCCTAAAAGTTTATTTAAAGGAAATTTTTACTGTTTAGTTTATGCAAATGAATAATAGTTTTTAATTCATCAATAAAAAACAAAAAAATTAAAAAAAAATTGAAAATAATTTTGTTTTAATGGCCGTGACGTACATTTTGAAATTCACCACAAAATTTCAAGTGGGCATTGAACATTTGATAAACATTTCAGTTTAGAAAATAATAAAATTAAAAAAAAATTTTTTTAACAAAATAAACAGGTATTTAAAATATTACGTATGTTCTATTCAATTTTGTGATTCATTGCATTTTATCAAACCTTCTATTTTGTTCTGCACTTTTGGTTTACTTGGATTACTTTTTGAATACAATTTTTAATAACGGAGACTTTTAATTTGTTAACAAAAATATAAATTTAAATCGTGTTTACTTATTTAACTTTACATACCATGTTTAAACAGCAAGGATTTTTTGTCATTAGAAATGGAGATAAAGTAAAAAGTGCATAGTAAAAATAAACATAACTATGCTTTTACAAAATTGACTCGCAAAAATTAACTCACTGGTTCTTTTTGATTTCTTTGTTTATATTTTATGACATATAAAAAAAGAATTGTGTATGTCCCAGTAAAATAAATAGTAATTTTCATCCTCCGAGGGGCGTAAGGTAGCCACGGAGCAATGACGTTTATTAAAGTAATAGACGATTTTTTTTGTTAAAGTTGCAATAGAAATCAACTAGATTATTAAAAAGCATTGATTTTTTATAATATAAAAGAGACTTTATTATTATTGTTATTATTATTACTATTATTATTATTATTATTATTATTATTATTATTATTATTACTTACGTTATAGTCTGTGTCCTAGTTCAAAATTGTAAAGTAATATGGCTTTACAATTTCTTTACGCCATAATAGTATATTATGCACCTAATGAGCGAGGTTAAGAATGTCTTGGATTTCACGTGAATAAACGTGGATAACGTAAAATCTAGGGCATTTCTTAACCTCCGAACGTTGTGCGTATACTATTTTTCTGCATACCCTCGCTGAAAGAGCTGATTATCTGTTTTGGAGCAGGGCAGATATGAAGCACTTTCGGCGATGGTATGCAGAAAAATATCAAAATCTTCCATCTCAGTATTAGTTTTGTGTGTTTTTAAAACAACTACTTTTATAAAAATTGTATGTTATAGTAATCAGTGGCTCCAAATAAATGATGAGTCCAAAATTTCCGGAAAAATTAATCTTTCAAATGCTCGCAATTGTGTTTGGGTGCTCTAATTAAGACATCATGTATTTTTCAAAAGTACCGTTCATGGCAACAATTTTTCCAATTTTTCCAAAATTTTCCAGGCTTTCCAAAATTAAATGTAGAGTTCATATGTAACGCTTTTCAATTCAGTATCTTCGCGAAGTGTTTAGTTATCGACTCGGAAATACATATAATGATCTTGATTGTACGACGATTTTCTCAAAGCCCGTAACGCTACCAATTGAAATACTAATTGAAAATTTTTTTCCAGCGCAGCGAATAAAACGATTCCTTGTTTTGGTCAATAACAATACAAAGATTAAAATGGGAAATATTAAAAATTTCTTTTTACTTTTAACTCCATTCAGCCTGTGAAATACTCTGGTGTTCGTAAAATGACTCGTATATGATACTTAGTACTTGTAATATTGCTGACACAGAGTGCGAGTTTTAATTTATTTTCCTTTAAAAAATACTGTAGTCAATAATAAACTTCCAATATTATAGAATCTCGAAAAGTAGAAGTTTTTCGTGAAGTAACAACTTATTCATAGCGTTGTATCCCATTAAAGGGAACCCTTATGTCATATAATTAATTTAATCAAGTTCATCTGTTGTCCAGCTAGCCAAATTAATGTGCATTTTTATAGTTTTTTTTTTATTTTTCTCTCATTCAGTAATTGTAATTTAAGAACATTGTCCATGTCTCTAAATACGATGGATGAGATTAAGTAAAATATCTTGGTTATTTTTTTTGTAAAATTAAAATAAAATTTCTTACGAGGTGACTGATTGTAAATTTAAAAATATAAAATAAAATGACAGTATAACTAATTCTTTGTAATTTTAATAAATAACTGTAAGTTTAGTTTTAGTTGGGGTTATTGAATGAATCACCTAAAAATATTGTGGAAATCAACGTATTTATGTTGGTTTTTTTTTTTGTCGAAGATACAATTTAGGGCACCCACACTGACGGTTAATTTTGTTATAAATAATCCAGTAAATAAGCCGGAAAAAACTAATAACTAGAAAAATGGGAGAACACAACCGATTTAAATGGGACCTTTTGAATATACACTATTTCAGCAGTGAAACGGACGATTTCACTATTTCAAAGTTGTATACTTATAACTTATTTGAACTAGTGAATATTCACTGTAAAATAGTGGTTTTCACTGCGAAATAGTGAATATTCACTATTTCTACCAAGTTAAACTTCCACTATTTAAATTCGTTGATTAACTTGTTATTAGT
Organism: Copidosoma floridanum; assembly: GCF_036245765.1. Lineage (NCBI taxonomy): Eukaryota > Metazoa > Arthropoda > Insecta > Hymenoptera > Encyrtidae > Copidosoma > Copidosoma floridanum. Next base: position 18,440,604 of record NW_028321907.1, on the reverse strand, counting down.
ATCACTTGAAATAATGTATGAGGGTTGTACAATTATTTTTATTTGAATCAAGATTGCTAGTTGAATTATAATTAAATAATTAGAATTAAAATTTATATCGACGGGTACAAATAAGCAACTCTGATTTCTCACTATTTCGCCAGTGAAAATGTTGTTCACCTTCGCAAATAGTTAAATTTTCACTATTTCAAATTTAGAGAGCAAAAAAAAATTTTTATTCAATAAAAGTATCATCCACACTTGGACTTTTCAAAAATAATTTGAGATTTTATCTTTCAATTGAGGTTCGAATAGCTTGACGTAGTTCACTTTTTAAAATATTTAAAAATTTTTGTACAATTATAATTGATCTGTGGCGTCTCGCACACCACTCTTTAAACTCTGCTCGCTAGGTGGCCAAGCCTCTAAGTATCTCTCCCGTCAAGCGGTGAAGAATCCGTTCAGTTACTATGTAAGGACGATCATTTCCGAAAGTCCAGATGTGCTTTCGGGACGACACATTCTACAACGAAACTCAACAGATCTTAGGAATCGTTAAAAAATGAAAAAATGTATCATGACAAATACTTTGGAAATAATATTAACAAAAAGGTAAAATAGTTTAACCAGCTAATGAACTGCTAATAATGAAAAAACTACTTCCCACCCACGGGCGTACTTTTGGCTTGAATATTAATTCCGGCGCCAGGACTCCTTGTGCTCGCCCTGGTTGGATGTGCACTAGCAGCAAACCCTATTGTTCCCACCGAGGGCACACCCGACCCTCAAAAATGCCCAAGGTATACGAAAACTACCATTTCTTCTTTACAATTCGCAAAAAAATCTAAAGCTGGAAACACCTATGTACAGTAAATAGCTAAAAATTTTCAGTCTTTATAACTACTCTACAGATCAATTAAAAGTACAATTGTATGTAATTGTAACTACGATTACAGCTATTATTTGATACAGCTAAATATTTGACTATGCGTCGTTGTTATGTTCCACTGTGCACTCTTAGAAATCTCTTGATTGTGTGCCCAATCGAAATTTCATACAATGCATGAATTTTAGAGTTTACGCCAGACACAGTATAGTTTTTTATCGCCACAAGTAGCATGGAAATTTTCCAACTTCATTTAAATTGTTCGTCCACTGTCAATATTGTTCCTGCAATTTTAAACTAACTTCTAACTTTGTTACGTATTCCTTGAACTTTGTACAAAAATTTTGTCAATCCAGAAAAAAGTATAAAATATGATTTAGAATTGTTTTTCTTTCGAAGGCTTTGGCGAGGGCTTTGGTGACTAATCTCCCATGTATATACATTTTCTGTCTTAGCTGACTAATATTCGAAGGTTTCCCAGAAAATTGTGTCTGGAAGCACGTGTAAAATCTAAAAATTTTGGAACTTTTTTTTTAAAACCCCTCGTTTTAAATGTTTAAGACTTATGTGAGTTTGCTGCAGAACTGTTTTATGCTTTAATAGAAATTTAACCATTTTTTAGATTAGATAAAAAAAAATACTTATCTATACATAGGACTTCCAAATTACCGTTCAAACATTGTTTCACTTTTCTACTCGACTAATTAGAAAGAAATTTGGACAAACAAGCATACCACACTGTTAATCTATACATTTTTGAACGCTAATTTGGAAGCACTACATGTATATAGATAAGTGGTTTTTTTTTTTTTTTTTTTTTTTTTTTTTGTTAACCAGCTATAAAGGGAAAAGATATATGTACTAATATGGAGTGTGAATAATAATAATTATTTAATTTACTGTCGTTCAAGAGGGAGTGAGACAGATAATGGGTAGACAAATATCTAATAGTAGCGTGTCCCAGCGATTATAGTCATTTTCTCTACTACATTTTTTATGAATTTTAATTAGGCGCCATTAAACCTTCGACGAAATGGAAAAACTTTTTTAGGCCTAATCCTTATGTAAAGTCGTCAGATAAACGACTTTTGTTTCCAACATTTTGCTCTGAAACCAATACTAGTCCAGATGGTTGAAGAAATCCGAAAAAAGCCAATTTTCGAGTTATTTTGCAATATTGAACCTATCATCCGTATATTCATCAAAGTAGACACTGTAGGATATTACCTTGCGTATTTTTTTTTTTTTTTTTTTTCAAACTTTATAAGCAAAAGATCTTATTCAAAAAGATTATCCAGAAAATGCGAAAATACTTAAACATTAAAAGGGAAGTTGACTTACCTCGCATCTAGTCTCCGTAAGTGGACGAGCCATTTTCTTGCTACAGAAAGAAATAACCTTTAGGTAAGAGTCGATGTTCTTCGATCAGTTGTAAAAGGATGGGACTGATTTGAATTGAGCGATAAAAATACAACTACGGAAATTTGTTAAAAATGTATCAAATCTAGCGCGTGTTAATGCAAAAGAAGCAAATTTGCTACTTGATACAAAAGAAACGTGTAAAATTTCCCAGCAAGGAATCGCTGCTGTAGGTGTGCTCACTGCTACGTGTACTCATTGATAATAAAAACCGTTTGTAACTTTTACTTCGACCAAACGCATCCCTCGTTACGTGCCTGACGTGTGATTGGTGATGATTGTTAACGACGCGATAGCAAATGATGTGACAACACGTTGTACGTGACAATGGTGTCATCGCCGTCTCTCTCCTGCACATGGAGTCATAAATGATATAGACGAGCTTTCTAGAAAAAAATGAATTACCAAGTTGTTCAAGTTTGGCGGTACTATCACCGCCATGGGTTGTCTTCCAGGCATGTGAACACCGTTAAATAACGGCTAATTCAATACAAGTGAACAAAAAATCTCATACGCCAATTTTGCATATATTTATGGAATCAGCAGTTTACCGGTGCTTACAAGCCTGATTGTGTTTCGAAACACAACTCCATCAGTTTCATCGTGGTGGCGGTAATTAATATTGGGAGCAGCCAATTTCCGAGCGACAATACGATTGATGCTGAAACACATATATTAATACTACTGTATAATTATATACACGGTACGGATATATATATATATATATATATATATATACACACGATGCTGAGCAGTAAAATATACTACTTCATGTATTTTATAAGTAAAAACAAGAAGGAAAAAAAAATTGCATGCCAAAATAGTCATGCATGCTCTGGTGGATTGATTAAATTACTATGAGAAAACGTTGGGCTTAAGCGGTTCGTGCTCTGGAGTAACGAATTCGTTGGATTTGAAATGAAATGATACATTACATCACTATGGCACAAAGTACAAACATGAGCGCCCGAAGGGCGCGCTTGTTGTAGGTTGGTGCCCGAGTCGCGTATAATGTTTTTCTTACGGAGGGTGCAAAGGGCAATTTTGTACCCGTGGGCATACTTTGCGCCCAGTAAATCACTTTGGGCCCTAGGGCAGAAAAGTACTGAAGGCCCGGAGGACGCAAATGGTAGTTTTCCTACGAGTTTGAAAAGTCTTTGTTTGCGAACCGAGAGGTTTGCAGCCCGAGCCGAAGGCAAGGGACGTAACGAGGTTCGTAAAGGAGACTTTTCGAACGAGTATCGGAAAACTGCTTTTTGGCCCGAGGAAGTACCAGCCTCCCAAAACCACCCGAGAGCGGAAAAGATAACTTTACTTTAAAAAAAAATGGTATAAGAAATAAATCATAAACATTTTAGAAAATAAAAATGAATAATAAATTATTTTAACCATTTCCTTGTACAAATTCAAGTTATCTGATATAATATACCAGCATCATCAAATATTTTTAAAAACTAGACCATTTTTATATTAAAATTAATATTAAAAATCAGTAACTTGATGAATTACGGGATGGTATTCCGCAGAGCTGCGTATACAAAATATGTGGAGTCTTGAAGAACTTCCAGGACCAGCCATAAGCCCGTGTGAGTGCGAGTGAGGGTGAGGGTGAGATTACATGGAGTCTGGCAGTCTGCAGACTGGCAGAATCGCGCTAAGATTAAATTATGTTTAAATTATAACATCTCAGAATAATTTATTAAAATAAAGAAAAAATTGTAATTATTGTCATAACGGAATAAAGGCTTAGTTACAATCAATTTCATTTACAATAAAACGTGTCAAATATTATATTTTATAACTTTTTTTATAGATTTATGTTAACATCGCACAGTCGGTCAGTAGGGTCACTGATGTAACCTGGTATATATGTATAACAATATATTGTAACTGTGACAAAACGTTTTTTGTCGCCTTTTTTTTCATAAATATTAGTTAATACAGAAATGCAAATGTATTACGATAATTATTTCTTTGCTAACGTAACAGATTTTAAATATTAATATTGAAACATATTTTAAACTTGGCACGATTCTGACAGTCTGCAGACTGCCAGACTCCATGTAATCTCACCCTGATGAGAAGCAAGAACATGTATACTCTCCCGATTAGAAACCTACCTTCCGGCGAGTTTCAGGCCCGTTAATGATGCCATAAGCTAGGTATACGGACCAATTACGGCACCACACACGACCTGTATGATAAGGAGGATATGGACCGGTTATGGCAGCCATAGGGTCCGGTAACCGTATACAGTCCATATACTCCCCAGAGCAGGCAAACGGAAGCGAAGAAAATAAAGTTAACCAAACTTTAATAAATTGGAAATAACACATGATCCAAAAGTAATTCATAATAAATGACCCGGCATATGCAAAAATAGCCTTTATTAATCATTTTATGTATCGGTACAACTAGAAATTTGACTAGTACATTAACATTATACCTACGTTACATATTAATCTCTCATTATTCTCCGTTTTCTTTGTTACCATCATTTTTTTTAAGATCTAACTGGATTTTTTTTCAGCATTCTTTTAGCTCGTCCTCCTTCCCAATCAATACAGTTATTAATAATACTTCTTCGAGTATCAAATCATTACTGAATAAGGTAGCGTTCAGACGCAACTCCATTTGAAAGCGCGAGTGCGAGAGAGAGGGCGAATGATCCTTTATCTCTCTCGCACCCGTGTGCTTGTGGCTTCCATCGTTGATGGCCAATTGACCACGATGGTCAAAAGTCAAAAAATTTTTTGATGGTGGCATCATTCCAAAACTGCCGCCATCCACGCCACAAACTGACGGTACCTTACTATGTATTCATGCATTGTTACGTGACGTCAAGTTTCGGTCTGGATCGCTAACCGATTAAACCGAACAAAGCTAATACCTAAGAGTGAACCAGACGAAGAATCAGACAAGACAAGAGCAAATTAAAGCATTCCGCGCGCAAAAATACAAGACAACACTCTCAAACTCAACTCCTATTGGCTATCACGTTGGCTATAATCAAAATTTCCGTGGATTGGTGGATTCCGTATCTTTAGTCTGCTCCGGTTTCTCCACGTTCCACGTGTCAGTTGCTCGCGGCATCAATAAATTATTAATATTATGTGTATACAACACTACGACGACGTGGTAACCACGTCATTAAGTATATTACTTTTACAATAAAGTTGTTTTTTTTAAGTCATCAAATAAATAATGGCTGATAACTTAGAAATAGATCAAATCAAACTCAACGACAGTCCTCAGTCTAGTAAAAAACAAAATGATAAAAGGTAAACAATCCGTTCAATAAAATATCGGTATTAATTTACTGTCAAGTAATTTCCAATTCCAAACCACATTTTTCCTACATAAGAGTAATGATTGATTCATTGATTGCAGGGATGTCAATAGTAGAAGGCTGGATTATATTAGCTGGGATGATTACTTTATGGCGGTGGCCTTTTTAGCTGCTATGCGTAGCAAAGATCCTTGTTCCCAAGTTGGAGCCTGCATTGTTAATAATGAAAAAAAAATTGTGGGTGTTGGCTACAATGGTATGCCAAATGGATGCAGTGATAATGACTTCCCTTGGAAAAAACAATCGGATGATCCATTAGAAAACAAGTTCTTATATGGTGTGAACTCATGAATAATTATATGATTAGCTCATCATCACGTTATATCGCTACTTTGATGACAATTGAATTGTTTCTAGTGTGCCATGCTGAGTTGAATGCAATTTTGAACAAACAATCTGAATGTATTAAAAACTGTACTCTTTACGTTGCTTTGTTTCCATGCAACGAATGTGCAAAGGTGATAATTCAGTCTGGAATCAGAAAAATCTATTACTTGTCTGATAAGCATTCGCACAAAATTTCTACTAAGGCCTCGAAAAGAATGCTAGATGCTGCCAATGTTCAATACAGGTAGGATTTGGAGTTGCATGAGTATTCAACTATTGTGTTCACTTATTTCATCCTAATTTAATGGTATTCTTTCTTTTTTCAGTCAATATAAGCCGAATCAGGAGAAAATTGTGATTGACTTTACTGCAATAAATTGGAATAACATGAATCAGTTGCCTGAGAGCCCAGACAAATAGTTGGCTGCTTCAAAAATAATTTTTAATTTTAACTAAATCACACCGAAATTTATTACAAAATGTATTACAAAATTAAGTTTGACAATGTTAAACTGAATAGTGCTTTACAGTTAAAATATAAAATTGAAAAATTTGTCCTTAAAATATATAAAAATGTTCATTGAAGCCATTTGTATGGTTTTTGGTGGATGTAAAGTACTATTTATACATGTGATACTGCTGTGTACTAAGCATAAATTTAATGATGTAAATAATTTATTTCTTTATGAATGATCATTGAAAATTCCATTGATAGCTGCACACATTTTTTTCAGTTTTTACCAAATTATCATCAACGATTAGCATATATTATTTAGTATTGTGTTTTGATCCTAAAAATACTATGCAGTTGTGTTGTAGACTTACTAACTGATGATTTTGAATTTTGTACATTCAATTAATTTTAATGCAGTATTTAACAATTAATTGCTTGTGATTAATACATTTTCATAACTATTACGAAGGTGTTGGAAATTTTTTACGGAAAGTATGTATTTTTATAACTATTTTTACTTAACGCTTCAAATAAATAAAAAACCTTGTATATTCCGTACATTAACAATAAAATATTTTTTCTTACCCAATAGGACATATTAAACTCTTTAGCATATCTCTGATTGTATTAAGGATGATTGTAATGTAATATAAGCTTTTCCTTTTCCCCATCTAGAACGACCCTATACCCCGACCTTCCAAAGTGATGCCTTCCTGTTGCCCTGAGGCCTAAGGTCAGCCGACACCTACTAACCCACAGAGCTACAAACGCTCCTATTGTTAAATACATGATATACAAAAAATGTATGTGTTATTAATTATAAAACAATATTCTTGATGTCTAATTAAATTATTCAATCATGCTGTTTTACTGAAATACTCAAAAGATCCATGTATTTTTTTGTTAAATCGTTAACAATTGTTCAATATTATCAGTCAAGATGCGTTGGCATTTGGTAAGCATTACTTGAGTTGTCCCTGGACTTACTGATTTATTTCACTTTATTACAAGTGTGCGTCTGTTTTTTTAAAAAATGGTTACCAGAAAATTATACAGATAGATTTACAGAATGCTTTCAAATACTACTTGGATGGTGTTTTTGTAAATTTGAGTGAGAGAAATGCTTGATATATTTCTCTAATATGTCATGTATGTAAAGCATTTGTGATTCATGCTGTGATAAAAAACTAAAAAACAAAGTAAATAAAAAAAATACTATTTTGTAAATGTGTGTAAGACAGTAAGTTACAAATATGATTCTTATTTAATTTATTATATTGTACACTCATTAACCTTAATAATAAAATCAATTTTTCACTTATGAAACATGATGAATCTACTTACTTTTAGTTCAACACAATCATAAAAAATGTTACTTTCTTATTCAGTAGAAAGGGAAATTTACTGTTTGATAAAATAGTTACGACAAAGTTACTCAGATACGTATATTTTATGCTGTACAAAAAATTCTTAAGGTGACACTAGCGAATCTGGAGTTTATATATAAAAGACGTACACCAATTAACTTTCTGAACCAAATTTACATGTAATATTTAGCATTGAATGACAATTATCATCATCAACACACACTTATATCCTTTGATGTATGTATAGATAGTTACAGTTTTGATAAATTTACAATTGATCCAAATAACAATCGCGATCATGTATATAAGGTGTAATAGGATTATTAAAGTCCAACAAGCAGGTCACCAGACTTGCGTTTTTATTAAAATTTTCGTTATCATTTGGTTTTACAGTCAGTTTGTTGTATATTTTTGGCCCTTCAATTCCACGAGAACGATATTTGATTGTACGCATACACACTGAATGCAGTACACGACAAACAAAAAAAATGTTTTCATTAGAGCTCTGTATTATATGATTATGATAAAGACAGAAGATTTATTTTTCCTTATTCTATTTAATATCAGACTTTCTTCGTAATGTATTTAAATTCATATATTTCACAGAAAATATTCACATCAAGTTGAACAATGAGATGGAAACTGTTAATTATTTCAAAGTTTGAATGAACTTTCATTTTACAACGACGATAAAACAATGATTCTTATTATTTTAAAAACAAAGATTTGGTTCTATTGCTAAATCAACAATCGTCATTTCCAACGAAGTGGTTGCATATTCAAGTGCTTATAAAATAACAACGCTAGACAATAGTTGAAGAAAGTATTTTGGTTAATCAGATGCAGTAACACTTTGTTTACATGAAAAATAAATTTTTTACAATACCAAAACCACGTAAAGGCGATCGAACAGAAAACAATAGCGCTGCGTCAATGCGCCACCGATGCGTCGTTTAGCGTAAAGCCCTGTGGATTTAGTCTCAATGCACAGAACACCTCTCCTTCGCTCTTATAATTTCTTATGGGTTTTACGCGCGACTCGGAGACGTATTGACGCAATGTGGCTTACGAAAAAGCAATAAAATCGTAATAGAAGTTTAAGACTTCTGCTAACCGTGAAGTAAGCAGAATTTCGATATTGGCGATGAGTTTAGCTAAGAGAACAACGGTCCCCCTCAGGCGACAGTTTGTGATTTTTTTTCCCCTCAAAACTCGAGCAAGGAATAGAAACGTATTTGCTTTCTTTTCTATTCGCCGCAGAGCGCATAAACGCGAATTGTATACAAGTCTTGTATTTCGTTTTGTACCGACATTAATAACTTCTTAACGTCAATAACACTAATTTTTTCTCCTCTTTTTATAATGCAGCATAAAACTTTTTTTTTTTTTTTGTATACACAGCACACTCTGTACACTCGAAGCCCTAATCGTCTTCTTCTTCAGCCTATGGAGTCTCCCTTCCATGATACCAAACGGTTCGTTAAAAGTCTTGACCCCTCGTTAAACAATTCTTTTCATGGAAGAGAAGCTTTTTACTTGGCCTGTTATGTATGCGTGTTTGTGACCTTTGAATTTTTTTTTTTCCCCTAGACACATTTATATTTATATAATATATTACTTATGTACTACGTAAACAAGTAAACTTTCCTTTTAGTCGCTGAGCTCGTCGCATTAACAACGTTTCACTTAAATCATGCAATCAATCCCTTCGTTGCTCATACTTCATTAAATATATGTCAGCAGTACACTTTTAAAGACTAATGATAGCGCGTTTCTTATTTTCTCTCCAGCATCTATTTTCTTTTAACTTATTTCCCTCCTTTGGATGACGCTATAGTGACGAATGATACACCTATCAATTTTCAACTCAAGTTTCATCATTTTATTCAACTATTTATATTATACTACGTTATGATCATCAATTGTTTAATTCATTTTTATGCAGTTTAAAATTCCGCTATCTACTGTTACGATTTTATACTTGAAGAAAGCAAGCTTATTTTCATTTTCAATAAACAATTCACTTTTAAACGTACAAAACCCATCAATACTTTATAAAAATTTTAAAAAATTGTCAAGTCTAACCCAAAATTGATTTTTCGCGCGTAGGCATAATACAAAATTCAAGGATAAAGATTGAAAATACGTTGTGTGCAAAGAATGAAATAAAAAAAAAAAAAATTGCAATGAAATAACATTTATTAAAAAGAGATGGTTGATCATTCAAGTTTATACAATTAACGCAACACTGTTGAAAAATTGCTGTTCTCGCCCTTCGGAAAATCGTTAAAACGCATTTGACACAAGGGATATTTTACGACAGGGAACGTTGTCACAGTATAATAGCGATGGTACAATTTGTTCAAGTAACGATGAGGAAAAAAAAAGTATCGTTGATTTTTCGCTTATATGTGCGAAAACAATAAATGAACGTACAATTGAAATGAAAAACATGAAAAAGTATCGTTCAAATTTATAAATTTACTCATTCAACAATTCAAATTTGATCTATATATATATATATATATATATAATTTGTTTTGTCTTCACCTTTAATAATGATATAATGCGCGCGCGCGTCCGACGATCGGTATTCTCAATCTCATCTCTATGAAACCAATTAATGATTAGTCGAATGAAACGAAGAAAGAGGAGGAAGAAAAATGAACGTGTGAGCTTGTTTTCTATTGGCTCGAGAGACATTCGCGTTACAAGGTAAAGGTACACGTACAAAGTGAGCCTCGGCAAACAAAGTCAGAGAGCGAGTTCAATTCAGCACATGATAATATGTATATACTTGTGGGTGAATGTATGTATATATCCATAAAAAGACACGCGTTGTTTCCGAAAAAATCGCTCGGAGCAGAGACAAAATGTATAGGATGGATTGTGAGAGAGGGAGAGATGGATAGAGAGATGCGTGTGGAGAGTTCTCGCGACAGACGAGGAGCTCGTGTACACGACTGACATGAGCAACGACAGCCGATCGGTCGTTCGACTATCGGGCGCTCGAGCGGAACTCGGTTCGGCCGAGGGTCGCGCGTAAGGATCAATTGTTGGTGTTGTTCGAGCTCGCGGTCATCGGCTGCAGCTCCTTCGAGGCGTCCTGGTGGTTCAGCAATCCCGACTGTGGTTGGTGCTGCTGCTTGGTGGCGTCGACACCGGCACAGCCGCTGCTGCCGGGGTTGGTGGGACCACCCGGGGGCCGGAAGGCCGTGGAGTAGGGGAAGCGCTTGTGGCACTCGGCCGAGTAGTCGGCGATGGCTTGGTCGCAGGGCCCAAAGTCGCCGTTGCGCAGGGCCTCGAGGACGCGCGTGCAGTTCTCGAGGTTGACACCCGTGGGGAGCTGGAGGTTCGTGGCGAGGCCGAGGGCCCGCTGCTGGGCGCTTGGCTCGAGGAGGTACATCATGCGCGCCGCTTGGAGCGAGTGAGCCAGGGAGCTGGAGTTTTGCTCGAGGTAGTCGGCGTTCAGCTGGCCGGCGCTCCTGCCCTCGAAGATACTGGACGACTGGCGCTTCACGACCTCGCTGACGACGCTGTCGAGGTTTGAGCTCGCGGTGTGGCGCAGGAAGCGCACCAGGCAGCAGTGGAGCTCCGGGTTGCTCGGGTCCAGCCGGTACGCCCGGTTTATCGACCGCAGCATCAGCAGGGTTCGTCCTGTTGACAGAGACAATTTTTCATTATAGCTTTGACTCGCAAGTGTGCGGGAAAACGGTTATTGTGATCGTACAATCTATTTTTTTTTTTTTTTTTTTTTTTTTTTTTTTTTATTACTTTTAACGTCAAGTTCAACTTCGGGACATGTACTCTACACTGAGAGGAAACAATAATTAAAACTATAGAGAAATTCCAGAAAATTATCATTCCGCACAGTAAATAGGATCCAAATTAGCAAAACAGAAAAAAAAATTTTATTTTTAACAATAAGGATTATTGTTTTAACAGTTGAAATTGTTGTTCAAAAAGTAAAGATTATGATTAGAACAGCAAAAATTTATATGCGGAAAAATTTATTAGCCGATCCTTTTGAGGGTTACTGTTCCCACATAGAAATTTTTACTGATTTAACCATAATTTTAACTATTAAAACTATAATTATAACTGTTACAACAATAATCTTTACTGTTAAAAATAACAATTTTTTTCTGTTTTGCTAGCTTGCATCCGATTTACTGTGCGAAACGATAATTTTTGCTGGATTTTCTCAACAATTTTCATTATTTTTTCCTCTCAGTGTAGCATCTCTCTGAGCACGAAAAAAACAACACACTAAGCTTAAGTTGAACTTTTCCTAGGGTTTGCAAATTATAGCTTGCAACACTCGTGTGAGACGACACTCGGAGTAATCGTTTTAAACCCATATCTTTATTTCAATCTTATTTTACTATTTCTCTCAATTTTCGTAAAAACTTCAGTTGATAACTATTGGTTCATTTCATGGGGGCAAAGGGGGTCTAAAATAATTCACTCCAATCTTATTGCAAAGCTATACGGATATTATTTTCAGCTAAATTAATTTCAACGCCAGCACTGACACTGTTCATTATTGCTTATACCTTGCGATCGTCTGGCGAAAAAGTTAACATGCATTCGTTGTCACAGCTATCGTTAAAATCAACATCGTTGAAAAAAAAAATTCGTAGTTTTGACACACGGCAAAGTCAAAGTGCACTATCGTTTTTCGAATCCCCCCACTGCGGGTGCCCAAAATAACACATTACTTTTGATTACACTTATCAAGGTTATATTAATTATGAGCTCAACTTTTTTTTCAAACAGCTCATTTTTCGTTTCATTTTATCTAACTGAAAAAAATCAAAGGTGGTTACATGCATGGCTCCTGAGTCAATCAAATGTGAGTTTGTTAAAAAATTACTGTTAATTATTAAAATTCATTAAAACAAAATAAAATAAACGCATAAAACTTTAAAGTACAATATATCATACAAAATATTCTAGAAATTATTTTTTTCCATTTGTATGTGAGCTTAGATTATCCGCTGATGATTTATTATATAGGCATGTTTGAGTTTGCGTCAATATCTTTCAAGTCTGATTACCTAAAATTTTAGAAATTATGATACATTCGCTTTTCATGTATTTCTCACGGGCAAAATTTTGTATGGTCCATAAAGAATTTCTAAAAATATACTGCACGTCATGAAAGCTCATGTAACATCTATTATCTTCAGCAAGCTTTTTTGGAAGTTTCATTTAATTCTTACGACAATCATGCGGCAATCCACGCATGAACCACCTTGAAAGTTGGCAAAGTATTCCCAACATTACTGCAGCCACGGTAATTACGTAAATTAAAAAAAAAAAAACACTTACCTTTGCGAATGTATATTTCGAATGCCATTAAATGAGTTTCAATTTTCTTTGCAGCCAATTCTTGCAAGGGAAGAAGGAATTTTATCGCTTGCTCCAATGGATCTTCAACCTGTCGATAAATAAGAGGAATCAATAATTTATCCCAATTAAATGCCGGGATCAATATGCCATTTTTTTACTTAAATTTAAAAATCACCTACAGTAAATTAATCATGAATTCGAATGATTCATTACATTTGATTACTTAAAAAAAACATTACTATACCAGTTTTTTATGATAAGATTTAAACCACAGCCGTTTGACTTTTAAATAGATTCGCGAATTAGCCGCCAAACAAAAATAATAATTTAATAAAGAAATACTCGAATGAATGGATCTTAATTTTTTTAAAGTTTTGTCGATATTTCAAAGTAATTCAAAGAAAAGTTGTTAATGAAATCAATGTTTAAGTGCCATTTTTAATGTGTGCTCTAGTACAGGATAAATGAGAAATTTATCAGAAAATTTTACGCAGCTTTGTTCGAAATGATACAAAAGTTATGAAAAGTCTCATCAATCGAAAGTTACACAATTACGAAACAAAAAAAAAAAAAAAAATCAGAAAAACGGAAACGTTCGTAGCTCAGTTGGCTAAGGCCTTAATCTAATCTGTACGACCGCTCAAGTGGAGTGCAGTTTTGAATCTTGTTGGGTGCGATTTGTTAATTTGTTTTCAGAACTATTTCTGGATGGAATTTGTTCTCAAGCCTCGCAGCTGCATCCGCACCTTAGGGCGATTTGGGTAGGTGCAAGACTAGTTGATAAAGATGAGGTGTGTGGTGTTACGGTGGAAAAGAGGGGTACAAGGAAGTTGAGATTTAGGTTGGATAAACTTGACGGAGCCTGCACACTTCAATCCTATCGTTGAAATTTGTATTTTCGAAAATTTATGGCACCCACAATTACAGGAAAATTGAGTCTTGAAGTGTATTCTGTAGTTTGTTCAAAGTATTCTATACATTGTTGGGTCAAGAACTGGTGAGTTGGACACAAATGCATTTCCCGTAACCGACAGAGTGAACGTTTTTTACATTGTATTAGTTACCGGTACCGCGCGATCGGTTCAATGAAACAATTTACACTGCACTGCGTACAAATACGTGTATAAGAAAGACTGATCTGTACGGACCCTTTCCAACTTTTCTGGAATAAGCTCGTCCAGCGTTGGCTGTTCCAGATCGGGATCGGCTTGCTGCCGCGACTTGTTGTGCTGTTCCCTCTTCTCCTGAGCCTGGGCCGCCTGTTGTCTCTCGAGCTCCGCCTTCCTCCGCTGTTTCCTTTGCTTATTTCTCAGCTTTTTCAACTCAGATGGCGCCAAATTTTCTGCAAAACCACAAAATACCAATACGTTAGGAAAAGATCGGCAAATACATTCTTTGGAATTAATGATTTAGAAACGATCAGAGATTTTGTTGATTACGTAAATGATAGTATTAGAATATTTTGTTAGGTCTAAGCTTTTTTTTTTTTTTTTTTTTTATAAAGTACTTTAATTTCCAAATATTTAAAAAATAATGTCTTCCTACAAAAATGTCAAAAGTAACTATGAACAACGATTTCTTAGACCAAAATTCTGCTAAAAAAAAAAAGAATTCATATCAAAAAGACAACAAATAACCATCCATAAGTTATTGAATAGTACTGTTATTGTGGTTATTGGATATGAAAATGTATAAAAAAAAATTATTTAATCGTGGGGTGTGTCAGACCAGATTCGATCCAAGCCAGAAACACAGATCTCCTCAACGCAAATGTGAACAACAAATCAACGCCCTTACATGAGATTTAAAAATGAAGTTACATCCCGAAACACCTGTCGTGACGAAATCTCAATCATCGAAAAATTTGACGTACAATATCTTGGAGTCCAAATAATAAACGTCCGAGTAGAACTAATTGCAACCAAACCGAAAGAAACACTTGTTATGAGCTATACACAATGCACCAGCTATAAAGAGCGCAACATGTACCCCTATCTCTTTAAGCGTGAATGTACTTGTTTGTTAACGCTAAACATGTACCACTACGTAAGTAAACACATATTCTATAATTAAAAAAGATGACGGAAGAGATACATGTTTGTAATCCAGCGCTTCGATCTTTATCTTGCGAGGTAGGTGTGAACTGTAACGTGAAAGGTTTTCAAACCCGTGTAATAACCCAATAAATAAACATTTACGCGATACAATCAACTCCCGAGAATTGAAAAAGAAATTTCAAATAAAATGGTCAGATTGAGAGATCTCTCGGCATACGATTGCTAAAAATAATTTGGCGTTGCAAAAAAGCGACCCGTGGCCCGCCCGTTTAGAAAACAATTAACTGATACGCAAAGCTTTCACGTGGACGCAGCAAAAAGACGTCCAACGGGCGCATCGTCGTACCTACTTTGACCGCACTTATTTCAAAATATAACAACAAAACGCTCGACTTTTTGCGACCGAGCTCGCTTGCATCGCACTCGTTGTGTATATTAATAACAAGCACAATGTATACGGTGTTGGGAACGTTCACTCGGAAAACGAGTTCACGCAGAGAAAGGGAGAGAAAAGCGACCCTCCATTAAAAAAAAAAAAAAAAAAAAAAAAGTCCCATTCCTTCTCGCCACAACCTACCCACGAGCTAATTGTACACAGAGAGAGGGAGGGGGAGTGAAGCGAGAAACCAATCCATAATCTCTTGGGGCAGGCATAAACACAGTGCAACATGTACGGTCTATGATAATAAGTAAAGAGAAGCGGGCAGCGGCACGCGGAAAAAGCCATATTCCACGGGACGAAAGGAAAAAACAGAAAAAAAAAAAAAAAAAAAGGTATCCAAGCGCCGCACGTGAGCAACGGTGTAAATATGGGTAAGTTTTTCTCCTCGTCCCGTTCGAAGGTACGCGCAAAACGTACCTACAGGTAATTATAAGCAATCTCGCGTGTAGTGGTATACGTATATAAATGTCTGGTACAATGGTTGCGACGTGTATACATGTACACCCACTTCCAAGGTCAAACGTGCAACGAGTGCGTATCCATAAAAGGAACGCCCGCGCGCTCACTTTTATCGAGCGCGTAATGTCGATCACGCGATATGTTTATGAAAAAAAGGGGTGACAACGTGTTCCACGTTTTGCCGCTGACGCGTGGACGCAAAACTATGTATGCGGGTACTCCTGGGAGGTGTACAATGTATACGTTCAAGAGGTAGAGGGTAAACCGATCGGTACGCGGCACATGTGCAGGCGCACGTGCTCGCCGAGCGGTCACGTGCGGGCCGCGTATGCCTGAAGGAGTCGAGAAGGACGCTGTAATGGACAGTTCCGTTTTCGGGCCCTTTTTTTTTTCTTTTTCTTTTTTTACCGTTTGTAACGAGCTTGGGACAAATTAACTCATAACGGTAATGAACAGTTTAGTTGTCAATGTACGTTAATCGAAATCTGTCACAAATTTGATGTTCTTGGTGACTGTTTTCCAGAGAAAAACTCATCTACTGTTATCATCATCCAGACTCAACTGTGGATGCTCTACGAAGGATTACTGTATTTTTCTCTCGCTTTTTCTTGGCCCGTTTGGAGTAAGGTTTGAAGCAAACCCTACATCGAGCATTGGTCGGGTCTAAAAAATCAATTCCATCTTAAAAAACAAAAATAATATCCCGCAGTTTTCCAAAAAATTCGTTGATCGAGTGAAGATACATAAATATGTTTTTTCAAAACTACTTTTTTTTCAATCGTAAAAAATTATTGTGCGAAAGGGAAAATATTTGGAACAACGAGGATATGTATTTCGCATAAAATAACATTTCAAGCTTTGTGGTGATGATTTGGTGTATAGGCACTGTTATACTGATGTAATTCAGCTGTTATGATATACATTACTGTATGTACTATGCCTGTTACATGATACAAAGCAAAACTGATTACCCATGAGTTTGCTCTGAAAAAGAGTGAAAACTTAATCAAATTCCAATGCTATTTCAAGTGATTAAGTATATGTTTTTTTTTTTTTTTTTTTTTTTTTTTTTTTTACAGTAAGATACATTTTACATTATATAGGATACATATTACAAGTAATGGTTACATGTTGTTACATTATTGGTTACAATTTCACTATTGGATAGGCCCATATTTTGCTGCGAGAAGATCGCCCATCCCTTCACGAGGAGCATTGCGTGGGGAAAAAGTACACATGAAAATTCACAGAGATAGGTACTTATAACTTGCTAGGGAGAGTCGCACTGGGTGGGAATCGAACCGCGGTCTCCAGCGTGCCGAACCATAATCCAGCCGACTGAGCCACCGTGCGCTCATAGAATTCAAGTATTGAAAATTTTAGCACCTGCTTTCAACCATAACGTCCAATAAAATTATACTAGCTGCTACAGACTTTTAAAAGGCTTCTTTTATTATTGCATACCTACTGTTTTTTTGTGCAGCGCAAAAAAAAAGTAAATTAAAATTCTCCATACGATAAATCGTAAAATCGATACCCATTTAATAACTTCTATACTTCTATAACAATAGGCAAAATTTAGTTATAGTCGTATAGTCAGCAAAACAAGTATTACAAGAGAGTAGTTCCATACGCGAAGGAGTACATCATTATATCATTAAACCAACTCAATTGAAGGCATAATGAAACTATGTAGCCATGCCCGATGCAATTTTGAAACCCAATAATCTGCATACATTGTTACAGTTGCTCGAGATAAGATAACAATAGCCAAACGCATGAAACTCATCGACGGCTCCCGATGGGATTGAGTATACACGTTTTCACAACGCGCACCGCCGAAACACACTCCGCGAAATAGTTTTCCCTTTTTCCTCGATTTTCCCAGTCCATGTATATATGTATTATATATACACAGACACACTTGATCGTCCAATCCATGAATATCGTGTCACATAGATGGCCGGGTCTGTAAGTGCACGCGAGGGACTTTTTCTTTTCCATCCGAAAAAAAAGGTAAAGCCACCCCGATAAGAATCAATGAGAAAACGGCCTCTATATGGAATACGGAAGTCCATTCGTGGTCGGTGGCGGGGAGCAGATCAAATGAGATTAGATTCATAGATGAAAGTTCATGATCGGCGGGTACCTATATCACGGTAAACACACGACACGGCCTCTATGTACATATTCCTACATGTAAATATACGCGCGCAGAGAGAGAGAGAGAGAAGCAGACGCGATTACCACGCGTGTTTTATATATACATTTGCATGCGCACCGCGAAAGATATAGACGAACGGCCTCTCAACAATCGTTAACGAAAAGCGCAGCGCAAACACAATGCGAGTAACTCGTTACTCTGGATTTACGAGGGCAGGCGAGCTTGTGCGGCGAAAAAAAGGTGGGCCCCCTCGAAATCCGACAATGGGCGAGTGGCCAATAAAATTCGGGCATCCGATTGTGAATTGTACACGGGTTCGCGTTTAACTACCTGCCCTCCGCTGCAGTCCCACGCTTTGCCCGTACACGTGTATACACACAATGTGTATATATTGTATAGGAGGTATATGGGTTAACGTTACGCACTTGCGGCGTCGGCCGGCGGTGTGAGTGTAATACACATGTAGCTTTCCGTGCATTAAAAGTATATACTTACAGGACCGGCTTGCTTGTTAGGTATTACGCAAAAGTCGAGCACAACCTTACACCGTATATAGGATATCCTCAATATAAACGCGGAATCAAATTATATGTATATATTGCGCTGCTATGATCCACATAACAATGCATAACTTTGCTTTCTTTCTGTATACTTACACGGTACTACTCCTAACTCGCACACGGTATCAGGGCCTTTTTTCTCTCTCTCTTTCTTTTTTTCCTTCTTAATTGTAGTCGTAAGAAAGAGCATTCGACGGTATTATAACACGAAAATCACTTTCGAGTTATATAAGCGGTCGGGCGGGCAGCGATGCGCGATGCTATATATACCTATACTTATGTGTTTCACCCGCAACAAGTGTGCATGCGGGTATACTCCTGTGCAACAAGTGCCCGTGTATAAATATGTATATACATATTATGTGCGTGCCCATATTTATGAATCACCAAGCATTGCGGTAGGTATCCATATAATATATACACGTGTACGTGTTTAATAATGTAATTATACGTATACGTAATATATATACACCGATACATTTATAAGCGATGTGTTAATAACACGTGAGTTTACGTTGGATGGATCGTTATTTGTGCGAGTGGCAGTGCTGATCTTTTATGCACGACTGCGCTATTGCGGATATCTGAGTTGTCTCGCGAAGTGGACCTAATTACAACATCTCCAGGCGCCATTACACGTGAATGACGAATTTATGTTATTATCCGATGAGTATTGGATATGAATATGTATACGAGCTCGAGTATGTGCAGTCGGAGAAAGTGTAGAGGAAATGAAAATAAAAAGTTTGTTTTCCTTTTTCGATGTGTTAACCAATATACCTATACAACTTTAACGATTAATGCGTAATAACGACTGTCTATGAGATTTTGGTGGCCAAAATATCGTGGATATAACCTCAACTCAAGCAGAACTTGTGCAACACAACTTTTGAATCAAAAAAATAAATGAATTCTGAAACCACTAAAATATTTACTTATCTGAAAAAACTGGGTTTACCCTAAATACTACGTAGACAAATATTATTTACCTCTATATTTTCCTTTAAATTTTTTTTAATAGTTGAAAC
The DNA here is from genome assembly GCF_036245765.1 of Copidosoma floridanum. Taxonomy (NCBI): domain Eukaryota; kingdom Metazoa; phylum Arthropoda; class Insecta; order Hymenoptera; family Encyrtidae; genus Copidosoma; species Copidosoma floridanum. The sequence goes on along the minus strand of NW_028321907.1, from coordinate 18,420,758 downwards.
GAACAAAAAAGGTGTACTTATGTAAACCGAAGGCTGTAACGCTCCAAAATAAGCAAGAATTTTTATAACAGTACAAGAACACGGAATGAAATAAATTTCACAGCATGAGGTACATGTTCTCGGATTTGCCAAATCATCGAGTAATTCTTTGATTGAGTAGAGTAATAGTTTCATTAATACACAACTACTCAAGATTGATTCGGACGAGTTTTCCCATTAGCAAACGAAAGTGAAACCGTAATTTTCGCGTTCGCTGAGTACGAGTAATTGTTTCAGCCGAAAATAGCTTTCTGTTTGCAGTTTCAATTAAAACAATTAATTATTACTCTTGTAATCCTGTCAAAGCTTGCCGAGTATAAAATGAGAGAATGCCTCGAAGTATATCAATGGGTAATTGCGTCAGTGAATCCAAAATAAAACTGTAAACTCTGCCTCTTCGTCTATATGTTTATGGTTGTGGTTGTTGTTACTGAGCTGCTTTAGCAGACGTACAACACTCTTTAGTTCAACGTTGTAAAAACCAAATTGATGGATGTTTGCGACGTTTCATGGAAAAAAAAAAAAAAAAACTAACAAACCAACAACGGTATTTCTGATGTGTGCAGTTATTATTACGCTAAAGAGTGACAATTTCAGGGTATTTACGAAGCTATATAGCAGAGAGAGAGAGTGACACATTAAAAACGAAAATAAAAGATTATTTCGGTCCCATCTTGACGTCCGAATTTGAAGGAGAAGGAGAAGTCGAGGGGAAAAAAGTTTGTTTTCTTTGAGCAACTCAACAGATGGGCCACTGACCTGATTCGCCTGTATAAGGGAGACCGGGGTAGTCTGGCCACCCTAACTTTATCACGTTGTTATGAACGACTACTTGATTGTAGAATAATTTAAAAAACGCAAATAAAAGGGGCCGGATGTGTAGAAATAGTATCCAATTTGTTGAGTTATTTATTTATAATAGATGTAGTTTAAATATGAAAAAGTGAATGCGTCTCAAACTGGCCATTTTACCCAGGGCCGGGGTAGAGGTGACCATACCCCGGGGTACAGTGGCCATCGATTTAAAAGGTTGTTATTTTAAATGTTGCTACTAAACTTACGTCTAAAAATTGAAAATTTATGTAAATTAATAATTACTTACATAACAGATCGATAAATAAATATGTATATCGACATAAATATTTTTCTGTCAGTATACACATAGAATAAAGAGAAATATATATTTTTCGGTATATCGTCGTAACTGCAATTGGAATTCATTCCAGCCTTTATCCACAGTTTTTCTCTTATACTTACGCACCATGACTTATTTTTATTGCACCTTTAATACCGAATTGACTTAAAATATGACTAATTACTTAAGTACTACATAACTTTCACCTGACACTGTTTGTTTTATTTTGGCTATAAGTACGATTAAAAAGTTTAGGTTAGGATCCGCAGATTAGCAGACTGACTCAGTATTGACGTAAACAACAAACTCGATGGCCACTGTACCCCGGAGAGATGGCCACCACACCCCAAAATAGGACTATTTTAAATTACTTATAATTATATTTCTAAATAATATTTGGTAAAATAAAAAAAAGCAGATTGTAGATTGAGATTCAAACTTACAATTTGTATCAATTTTGAATCGATTTGATGTATTTTCCGCTTTAGGCAAGTTTAATAATGTAGCTGTTCCTCCAAATTTTTTAACTATCAAATTTAATTATTTAAAAATTTAACAAAAAGTAATTCTATAGTTTTATTTTATTGACGGCATGTAAGTAGAGATATATTTCAATAAAAAAAAAAATATATTACATTTTTATCTCAATTAAATGGTTGAATATATCCAGTGGCCTGTTTACCCAGGTGGCCACGATTAACCCGGTCTCCATAAATGACCCGACCATGGCACCATACAACGACTTCTTCGGTTATATGCGTAATTGTGCATCGAATGTCACCGTAAATTTCACAAGAAATCGTATTTAATATATAAACGACAAAATATATTAACTATACAAATAATTGGTATTTTTGTGTTACGTGAACCAACTTAAACTGATTTTCTTGACAACAAAATCGTTTTCGAAGCCTATACTGATACAATAAACCAAGCCCGCTAGTCGATAAGTAAATTATCCATAAAATTGAGTAGTAAGTATAATTTTGTAGTGCATCTGTTGGATATTATATTATAAGTACTTAAAAATAGCTTGGTTTCCTTACTCTTCGACAGTTACTATACTGTGTATATCGTGGCACTGTAACTTCAGCAGATGATCAATACCAAAGCAGGGCACATTGATACATTTGGAGCACACGGCTACAGTGTCTGAGCTTTAAATGACTCGTAAAATAAAATAGAAAGGATAAATTTTCAATAAGCTGACAAAAACCATGCGCGTGTACCACTGAAAACTTGATGAAACGGCGACGATTGCGGGTCCTGTTATTTCAAATCGCGGTAAAATCAAATGAAAATCGGTCGCAAAGAGCGAGGCCCGAGCTCATGATATGTTAACTGTAAATAATAACGTTGCACGCGCGTGGAGTCAACGAGGAGAGGAGGGGCACGCCAAAGCGCGAGGGTGGAGCCGATCGAGCGCTCAAGAATCCGCGCGCGTTGTTTTTTTCCCTCCCCATCCTTGAGAAAGGGGGGACCTTGTCTCTGTACGGCGCACACCCACGCTGGAATGTAGAGCAATGCTGCCGCCACGTGATTACATATTGTGTACCCCCCTGCCCCTGTCCGTCGGTTGGTTGACGATTTCTGATGCTGCGAGCACAACGGCACCCTTTTTACTCTCACGGTGCGTGGGCTGTATAATTGTACAGGTACACGATAAAAAAAATATCCACATCATAAATACACTTGGATTTTTTAATATTCCTCCGGACGATTTGTTTTCATTGCTCGCGTGCCGTTTTACGAAAGAACCGAGTCCCCGTACACGCGCGGGTCTATTCAATCGGACACGTGGGTGGAAATCAATGATCGCCTTTGTCGAAGGAAATCGGTGTTTCTTTTGTGCAACGATCGCTCGAGAGCCTTTGTGCATGAGTTACGGCGTATCGAGCGTTACTTAATCGCGCGACTTCCCGATGATGCCTCGGTGAGCTTATAATTTAGCCGTGGATGAAAATGACGGATAACAACGTGCTTATGGACATTTTTTCCCAAAAACCAGGGAATTGCGTGATCCCAAGTATGACCGAATCGCCCCTCTTCTGTACATTGAAATATAACTGCGCGCTTCTTTGCGGCTCCGCTTTATCTATGGGACCCTGATGCATTGTTGTCAATGTTACCTGATGTAAGTGTACACGAGCATCAGCAAACGCGACACGTTACGAAACCAAGCGGTATTTAACAAACATCGACTTTGGGCTGTACACGCACGAGACGCACTTTAAATCCAATGGGACCCCATCATTATATCGCGTTTGTGTCTACGTAATGTATACAAGATGATCGTTTGACACTTGTGGGCCAATAGCCCAATGACAAAGAGATCCATCAGCTCCTTTGTTTGACCATACCTACATTTTCGCGTTGGAAAGTGCATCCTCAAACTAGTGGGCTCATTTCGACAAATTGTTATAAACAAACGCAGATGATGGCCTGCAGTTGCCACGTGGTGTGGCTGTTGCTATTTTTCCCATATGTCTCTCTCCATTTATCGCCAGTATTTGCGCGAGACATATGCACGTGTGCTGTATAGGGTATACTTATGCCGAGTGGCCGGCAGGAGAGCGATCGATTTGTGCGTATACCTACTATTCGATACAAATGAATTGGACGTATGATCGAAGCAGCTCGGGGGGGTTTTGTTGCTCGTAACATTATTTATAGCCAAGCATGGGCTCGTGGCTTTGGTTTTGCATTCATCCTCGGCTGTAATTATGATAATGGGCAATGGCAAATGTGAGCTGTATTTACAATGATATTGTTGATGCCACTATTGTATACAGACGCAATGGCAGTGGTGTTATTTGTACTCTAGGAAGTGGTTATTGCGACACGCGGCGCTGGGTCATTAGTTTATCATTTGTATTGTATATGCACGCCATATACGAATTCGACTAGCTAGTGTTTGAGCGATTTTTTTTTTAAAATGAGCGAGAGTTTGACTGTTGAGTAATGTGGGTTATGGGTATATATGCATATCTTGGGTGCGTGCGAATTAAAATTAAGTGATGCTTGTATCATGCATATCGTTAGGATTAATTCCCAAGACGAAAAGAAAAGTACTTTGATATTTTCAAGTTGAAATACGTATTAAGATTTTGGATTTTAAGAACAATTAGTACATTTATGGGAGTGCCTTACATTTTTGTAGAAGAAAAAATAGTGACACTTTACAGAATCATTTTTTTTATTGGGGTGTGAAAATATGTTTTGGAGCCACAATGAATATCCGTAACAAGTATACCAATGTATCATCGAATGCGTAGCAAACAACTTTTTTATTTGAAAAATCTGGACATAATACTGTATTCACGGGTTTTCGATTTTAAAAAGATATTCATCGTTTGTTTCGTACATTCGAGATACACTCTTTTACTACAGTGTTAAGTACGTAAATCTAAGATGATTGATAATAAAACACTCGAGTGACGGATTCAAGAAAACTTTCATACATTAGGTTGTAAAATGGTAAGGCGTCTTATTTTTAACACTTATAACTAAATATCTGAGAGCTCTGATAAGCTTAAGTCCTTTTTTCCTTTTATCGGATCAATTTCGTTAGTCACCATCCCCATGTTTGGATGAGTCGCATCTTCCTCTCACTCTCGTTTGAAAACATAACTCTCTGAACAGTTTCCATCCGCTTGTTCATTTATTTCTTATCTCGCAAAAAATTCTATTGTTTTTCATAAAATCATATAGATTATTGGATATTTTGTCATCACTGATTCACGGTATCCATTGAGAGTCCATCGTAAATGACTGAGATAAACGTCATAAAATAACTAAAAAATATAATAAGCTCACGAGTATAATCTGACTAAATACATTACTTGCACTAATTTGTTGGATCTTGGCCAATCTCACGTCTCTAAATTTTAACAGCGTAATCTTGGAAGCTTCATTGACTTACACTTGCAAATTAATTTTCGTCTGACTTTTATTATGAATTTCCGTAACCGGTAGAATTGGCCTTCAAGTGTTTTATTTTAAAATAAATACTGAAATTAACGTAATGTAGTTTTCATGATTTTGAAAAATTAATATATAAGAAGGCGAAAATCCTTTTCAAACGATAAAAAAAGTCGTTCAATGACACTCAACTTTTCAAAAAAATTTCAAGAAAACTAATATTGAGTGCAAGCATCGTTCCTTTATTGCATCAACAATAGAGATATTGACATTGTCAACTCTATAAAAAAAAAAAAAAAAAAAAAAAAAAAAAAAACATTATTGCCTTTTCCTTTCAGACATCGATATACTGTCAGTGTGCGAAAATAAGGCCGGCAACTTTTGTGTAATACATGAGTGACTAGTACGTTTTAATGGACTAGATGTATCGCAACGTTTGTTATTGAATTCAAGTCGAGGGTGTTCTCTCTCTCTCTCTCTGAGATCTCCGCCTACGCTCAGTCGGGTCACGATCGTAATCAACGTAGAAAATCAAGTAGCGAGCTGGCGATATATATCTCGAGCTGAACTTGCAACGTGTATCACGATCAAACTACCTTTGTTCGAAAAAATATTGTAAATTGATCTATTTTAAAAATATTCAACACGTGTTTGTTCATTGATCTACAGAGGCATGGATAGTCAAATGTGTTGGTCTACAAACTTGAAGATTTGAAGAGACACCTCAACAAAGGACAAACTTTTTTTCCCCTCTGAAACACATTAAGTGATACCGCCACTGCCAATTGTAAAAAAACTTTATACAAATATTCATCATGTAAATCATTACAAAACTTGATTATTTACAAAATATCATTTTCACTAAGAGCGAATTTAGCAAATAATTTTAAAAAATTAAAAAAAAAGTAAGTACACCCATACCCAATAATAAAATAGTGTACAGCAGTAGCAAAACAGAAATCTAACCAGGTACTCGTACCCACAAAAAGCTTCTCCCACCGCGCAATAATTATCATCCGTGTACACTATAAATAAAAAACTCCGGAGATTCAACAACAACAACAACTCTACTTTAACGAACCGGAAGAATATCGTGCCGGCCATCGATTGGGCTTACGTCAAAAGCCCAAACCGTAGAGCGAGTCCCTCGGAGAAAAAGCAAACAAGAATAGGAAATTCGAGCGTCAAAATAAATCGCTCGCTCGCGCGGGATATAGGTACATAATATAAAGAGACCAAGAGGCAGCCTTCGGCTCGCGTATATATCGCTATATTCGATCCCATGGGGGGTAATTATCATTGTGCTCTCGCGCGCTCCGCTAAATTGGCGCGCGAAGATTTGCCGAAGGAAAGCTCGGTGCTGCTGCTGTACACACCACCGGTGGGTATACGGCGCAGCCGCCCGTGAGAGACTTTCCGAAATAAACGATGTGTATATAGAAAAAAACAAGCCGCGCATGCGAGAGCGATAATGCCGTGTGCGGCTCACATCACCCCCCAGTACCTTCCCCTCTCTATCTCGGGGCCTCATGTTTTTCCATCCGCATGCACGTGTAATTCGCACGCGACCGGCGGCTGCTGGCGCGCGAGCGAGCACTAAATGAATCTCGCCTGCAACAGGTATACCTATAATATACTATATGCACACGTGTGTGTGTATTTATATATGAACAGCGTGTCTTGGGTGTCTATACTTTCTTTGCAAAAGAGTATTGGGGGTAAGTGTGTGTGCAGTGCACCTTTTCTTCGGCGATAGTCTCTCAGGCCAACCTGCCACGCCCCGCAAAGACTCGTGGAAATTGTCCCAAGTGTGGATTATTCGTGTGCGCCGATCGAGTTTAGTTGCATGTGGGTATACGTGTGCGAGCGGGGCTACTCGGGCGGACCGATTCTTGATGGGGTTTGTATCTTTGTGGGAGCCAACGCCCGCTCGAGAAATCGAGATAGATTTCGCAGAGATATGCGCGACGTTTTTCTTCCTTTGCCTTCGTTGTAAGTATGTGCTGTTATATATTAAGTGACTGGACGGATGTGTATATACGTTTGGCTCCGAGAATGAATATGTGAGTGGATACGTACGTAATCTGAGCGATTCCCTTGGCTAAAGTTTTTTTTTCTCTTTTTTTTTTTTCATTATTTCACGTTTGGTGTTTTGATAGATTGGAGTTATGTGTTAGAGGTTGTCTCTTTGATATTCTATTGTTCTGATGTGTTCTATGTGTTTCTTATGTTACTCTGTAAATATCTCGACCTGTAAGCATTATAAGCATTAAGATTTTAAAATATACTTATCAATTAAATAATTACATTTTTAATTATGATTCCATAAAGGATATCTTTTTACAAAAATAAGATGTTAGACAAGTTTGATATGTTACAGTACTGACATGTAATACACACTTGTACTACATATTTATAGTGTCATCTTTGTAATATGAAAATGATTATACACGAATGAGTTTAATTATTTGAATTGCGTTGTGAATTAGTATTGCTAATAACACTCAAATTTTTAAATAAATTTTTTCAATTTACAAAATTTCACAATGAAATCATGAGGTTGTAAAATATTATTTATCATATATCATTCGTACGAATAAGATCTCGTGATATGGATAAGTTTTTTGAATTACCAAAAGTTATGACGTAGCTCTGATATAGATAGATTGCTTACGTAAAATTTCAACATTGAAAACTAAGTAATGAAATCTTTTTAGAATGAGTCAAGTTTATTTGGTTTTTATTGCAGTATAGAAACTTAATGGTTTTCGCAAACTTTTTTGCCTATTAAATAGATTGATTTCCTTACAATAATAGTTTTTTGAACGGCAGCTTACTCCTATATGAAGTACGTACTATTGTCACTGTAAAATAAAATTCTGCCTCGTCCCACTAGAACGTTGTTCAGATAGCTTCAATTTGTTTATACGGATATAAGTCACAGTATTAAATAATAATAGGAGATTAGCAATACCGTATTACTTTATGGAAAATTTTCTGTACTCATTGTGTAAAAAGTACGAAAGTTACCAATTAAAATGTTAGACTAAAAATTGTCATGCATAAATTTTGATGCAATTGAAGTATGGCAGTTCACTGTAGATCGCCAGTAATTTTTAAAGGAAATCAAGAACTTTTTATTAGAATCACTGCCCAAAATTACATAAAAGAATTGTAAGAAAATACCGTTACTTTATTCAATACTTATTACGTAACTTATCAACTAACGGACAAAAAATTATTCTAACTAAAAAGAAAGTATTATGACACTAGCCTTTTTGAAAATATTATCAAACCAAGAAATAATTTCATTGAAACCCACAGCGATAGCATTTTTTTTAGAATTCGCAAGTTATATTGTTATGTGCTCTCTAACTTCAAAATAATGCTACTCCTCATACTTTATATAAATTAAATTAAAAAAAGTTGTAATTATTTTAAAAAAAAGAATGTTTTCCTTTTTTTACAATTAAAACAAACTTATAATTTGTTATAAGAACTAAAATCTACTTATTATTGGAAATGATATACAATAAAAATATTTCTTTATTTATGAGTTTTTAATGTCAAAGTTAAGTTCATTTTTTTATTTTTAATAAAAATATTAATATTGTTTGATTTAATTAAGATATATTGTAATTTAAATACAATACTTTTACATATTTAATAATTTAATCTTATTTGGTAGTTGGAGGGTGGCGCGCAAAGCACGCAGGGAGCGAAGCCCCACTAGTTCATATATATACAAAAAGTACAACTGCACAGCGAAAAGTATAACTGCAACATTACACGTTCTGGTCATCATTTACAATACTGTAATGTGTCATAATGTTAATATAAATAGTATAAATATGTATATACTTGATTTTAATTTTTTATTCATTTTTCGATTGTTTCACTCAAATTTTCTTGATTTTTTTACACATGTATTTTTTCAGCATTAAAATTTTGTTTTTGTATCCATACATCTTTTCCTGAATCTTCTAACATTGACTGCAGTATATGTTGTATATATTGTTATATTTGGTTATCTGTTGCTGATTTATAAACTATTTAATTGAGATGTAAGGATGAGGCAGAATTTGAAGAGTAAAGAATGTTCTAGCCAAAATAATGACAATAACGAAGTAGTAGAAATTGTAATTTACATTTTATAATTAAAAAAACAAAACTTCATTGTTAACATTTTTTTTTCTCTACTATGCATTGTTGTTCACACTGAAGTTATTGCTATATTCGACCGACACCTATGAAACTGATCAACAGTGGAAAAACTGCATCATATTAAACATGCATCGCATACAAAATCGTAATAGCCTACATATACGACACTTCAGCATACATTACACTTCACGCGGGAGAAACGTACTATTGAATAATCACGTAACACGTCACGGACACTGTACGTTATACTACACGTTAATTGTCAACGTCTCTCCCGCCCTCCTGCGGGTGCAATGTATGGCACACAGGTCCAATTGCACGGTCGCACGACTATTGAATAAACATTTTAAAACTGTTGCGCGATTACGCGCGGATATTAAAACGACACTAACTCTGCACGTGCTGCTCTCGGTTGCTATGCTGCTATGCGGACATGTATGAACCCGCTATTAATCGCCGTCCGCGATTGCGAACCTTTTTCAATTAAGTTTTTCAAACTTGAAATGCATATTCGCGTTTACGCGTCGATGACAGACGATTTATGCTCTATTCTTGTTTTCTTTTCTTTTTATTATTATTATTATTATTATTATTTTTATTATTATTATTTACTGCTTGTGGCGAGTAAGGAAACGTAATAATTTCAGTGTGTCCACATAATTATGACAGGTGACAAATTTTGAGCAAAAGTAGTGAGATCTTTAAATAAGAAAAATAAATGACACGAAATATATCAAAAAGTCAATGCTTAAGCCCGTTCAACATGAATATAAAAATTTCTCAATTGAGATATCCAAATCATTCAATGAAATGGTAAGTTATTGTATGGCAATACATTTAAAAAGACTATTAATTTATTGCCACTTGAAATTTCAACAAATGCGAAAAAGAAGTGACTATTATATAGCCTCTAACTAGCAAAAAAAAAACGTTTCCCATCAAAACACTACGTGCAAACGAGCATGCAATACAACGAAAATAAAAGAGCGCACTGCTGCGCAATAGAGACGCCGATTGAATATAATAGTAATTTTCCATCGGCGGAGTGGCTAATTCGAGTTGTCTCTGAAAAAGGCACAGCTGCTGCATCGTCATGGTCTTGTGGGAAAACTTGGTGGGCGTCGAGGCCGAGATCGATTGCATCTCTGGCGGAAAAATATTAAAAAGACGCAGCCTCGAGCGCAAATAGAGAACAAAAAAAAATATAGGGAAGCGTAATGAGCCTGCATCAGCAAGCAGCGAAGCAGTTCACGCTGAGCAGAAGGTGCCCCTCTAGGAGCTCTTCTCGTTTTATTTTTACTTGGAAAGTAGGTAGACGCAAAATTTTATTACGTCCCTACGGTGATTGATAACCCCGTGGTACAGAGACCCGACGATTTGCCGATTTATGCCCGTATATCCACTTCTCTGTTACCTCCTGTATTAGCCATTAATCTTTAGCGATGAGACAACCCAGCTGACGAGGAAAAAAATAGTTCATCGCTTCTTTTGAACATAATCTTGTGAGTGGACGCAGACACTCAATGATGAATAAGTCAAATAAAAAAAATAAAATTTTATAGCTGTATAAAAAATGTGAAATTATTAATGCAAAACACTTTGCATACTCTCGTCGACGAGTCATTTCGCCCAGCTATGCATCCGTATCAATTGAATGGTATTTAACGCAGAAAAACGGCCCCACGGTAGCAAAGAAGAGTCGGTTATAATGACACATGACGGATAAGCGAGTGTAATTCAATAAGCTTTCGTTCGAGAGAGCAAAACGCGATGGTGCGTATAAGATACGAACGGCGGCAGCGGTGTTAGCGGGCTTTTATGGCGGCGCGTGTATAATACCCCTCGCGATGCGTATCGGATAACTCCCTCGAGCCTCGATTGATACGATAGGATTACTGTAGTACAAGTGATTCGAGCTTTATAGCCGCTTATTTCATTTTATGGGATATAAATGCCATTTGTTCCTCTTTTCACGTGCGTGTTTTATGTAATGCAAGGTGTGCGTGGTGCGCGCATCGCGCGTAATTGATTTTCGGTGTGGATTTATGTTGGAGATAAATATTTACAGTGTTGTTGGACAAACAAGGCAAGTGAATTGCAGTCCATTATCAAGTTATTCGATAACGTGTAGTGATTATCCTGAATATTGTAGGAATTAATAAAATCGTATTTCGAGGGGGCATCCGTTGGGTAGAATTTCTTGCCCAAGCCATACGTACATGTTATTGTTGAGCAAGATAAAGACAATAAAAAAAAATTTAAGGTTTCAAAAGTATTGTCAAATACCTATATTGAACACATCTTTTTTTTTCATAAACTATGAGTCTGAATATTTGAAAAATCATCCAGATTCAATTTAAAAACATAAAAAACCGCAGTCGTTGTTCAAGCAAAAAACTTCATGAAATAGAAAAAACTAGTTAAAAACGTAAAATATTAATAATAAAAAAAAAGTTGTGGTAATTATTACTCTACAAAACAATAGTTTTTTAAAGAATTTTGTTGGATACTGGAAAATTTTTCTTATAAAACTCGAGCTTTAATCATGCAATAAGCATCAAATAGTATCTCGTAAAAAAAAAGTAACTCGATAAATCTATTTACAACTATATTAATCGAATGATCGAAAAAATCGGTAGTATCAAAGAAACAAGTAATATTAAGTAAAGAAATAGTAAGCAATTAAATCAAATTCCCGCTAAAGTTTTTAAGATACGTCACATATTTTTTACCAACGATCATCTGTTTTTTGGTACAATCCCCTTAACTCTTGGACAGTCCTTAAACTAGTAGAATCAGAAGAACATTCAAAAATAAAAAGATGCATTGAAAAACATTAAATTACTCTCACTGTATGGATTTCCTGTATGTTTTCTCCTAATCATAAGCTTTTTGATGCATGAACACGTAGTAAAACAAAATTTTGAAAATGACTGAAGAATTAATGTTATGTTACTTGCGAAACGAAAAGTTTTAACTGCAAAAACAGTACTAATTTCTCGCCCACATACCTACATTATATATTATGTAGGTATGCGCGCGAATGTAGGGAAGAAAAAAAAAACAAGAGTAAGTATGAAAAGTATCGATTTCCTTTAGGCGCAATAACGTAAGCGGTACTTTTCTTCCGTTTCCCATGCATGCCCGTATTATATCACCCTCTCTCTCACACACACACGCATGAGCATGTATTGTGTACTAAATCCCAAGAACTTCTAGCGGGCATATTTTACATACCCAAACGTTTGGAAAAAGAAATCGTTCGACTTTTCTGTACCTTACTCAATAACATGTCAATTGTCAGACTTCCACCAATTCTTTAAAAAAAATTATAACAGCGATAATAATAATAATAGTAATAATAATGATGATAATAATAATAACAATTATAATAATGGTGCTATTTAATTTATTATTTGAAGCTCACCAAGTAAGTGATCAATATAATTTTCACACACGTCGAAACTGTCTGGCCGTCAAGTTTGAAAAATCTCAGAAGTACGATGCAAATATTGCAGTTATAAAAAGTTTGCAAAAAGCAGCTCAAAAATCTTCGTACACCTGATATAGATCGCTAAGATGGCCAAGCCGATTTTCTCAATGTTCGTAAGTCACAGTGTCAGCGAGCAAGAGCGCGGGCTACCGATATATTCAAATATGGGTATTTCTAGGAGCTCGCAAAACTGCGAGAGGAAGTATTGTATGTTTGGGTTTACTACATGTGAGAGCGGCCCATCAAAGTTGGCACGTAAGGTACGAGTTGCGTCGATACATCCGTATTAGATGCGATTGAACACTTCAAAGCAGTATTCTAAATTCAAATCTGCAGTTGCACCTTGAGATTTACGGAGAAACGAAAGAAAAGTACAGGGGTAAGTACCGACGTCGAGAGATTAGATCTATGCATTAAATTAATCCTTAGTTTTATTTCTAATTACTCTAGACCAGAGTCTCACAGAGATAATATTTCATTATTATTTGTATTTTATTTATTATCGACTTGTCGGTGCAGGTATGGTCTTGTTTTACAAAAAAATATAATTTCCACAACTCACCGTATCACATCCTGTTTTAACATCAACACTTCTACCAACGTCTTCGATGCGCCTACAGTAAGTATACTACTTTATGTTTACTTTTTTACTTTCAAACAACTATTACATTCGTTTTTAAATATTGATTACATCGTTATTATACTTGATATGCTAAGTTAATGCTGATTTATATAGTTATTCTTGAGCTGATTATTTTTTTTTTTTTTATTTACAAAACTTTACCTCTTTGTTAAATAACCTTTATTTTATTTATTTTTTCCATGACTTATATTAGAATGATATTGTATATAATTAACCAGCATTTATTTGCTAATCAGTTATTATCACACATAATTTTTATTATGCTCGTATTGCCGTTCTTTTTACACCCTCACAATACATTCGAGGTTTTGTTATATATTTTTATTGTTTTTTTTATTTCTCATTACAATTTAAAATTACTCTCTACATAAAGAATATTGTTCAGTATCCACTTTATAAATCTTTCTCCCTCCCTCTCACAACTTTTTTATTTATACTTTTAATATTTTCAAATCAATCTTTTGTCACTTAAGTCCCTTTTTTTCAAAATTCTCCGGAAATCACTCAATTTTAAACTCTTGGACTTCTTGTGTTATCATTTCAATTATTATTTTAAAATTATTAATCAAGTATTTATTAAAATCAATGTTGGTAAATAAATGTCACAAAAATATCAAGTATTACAAAACGAATCAATTATAAAATTTTTCGATGTCAATAGCTGTCGGTCATTCATGAATTAGCAAAGTGTGTGAAGGTAAAGCATTAGTTGGTTAGTTACTGCAACAGTAGCATTAATGGTCATTCAATCAAAGTATATAGTAATGAAAATCGTATGGACGGGACGATCAAACGTTGCTCGTGCGTCAGACTAAGCTACGTTTGAAGAAAGAGAATTAATTTTTTTATTTTCTCGGAAAATATAAGAATACGCAAGAGTCCGGTTAGCTATCTGTTTGTGCTCGAGAGTTTTTGAGTCAATTTGCTTTCAAGTGGTCTGAGAGTAATCAAAGATGCGTGGGTTGGTAATATTAACAATCCTTTGAAGTCTTTTTATTGTTTTATTAGCTTTTTACATCTTTGCGGAGGTTTTACTCTGTAATGGCATTACCATCGTCATCGGGAACGAATATATGCACTGTACGTGTGATCAGTGACGATCGGAGATAATTGCAGTTTAATTTATTTTCATTAAATGCTTTTCTCATTTACTTTCAAAAGCTTATTTTTAACATGTACATTGTGCATCACTCGAAGATGATTTTTATTGAAAAAATTATGTTGTTTTATCACCTTGAATAAATATGTAATACATCACCACCTACTTATTTGTATTAAACTATAGATGACAAAGAAAATCAAATGATCGAAACCTCATTTTACGCGGAGAATAATAATTGTTTTCTGAATCAAAAAATGCTTTAGCATAAAATTTCACCTGTAATATCGTAAGCAGTTATCCACGGTTACAAAGAAAAAGACCATTAATTTTAGTTCAAAGCCACATTCTTCAATTGAAATAAAAAAAAATGACCAAGTGCATATACCCTTGTAAACCATTGACTACTTTGACATGAATATTGTCTTTCCAAGGTCTTTAACCCCCTCTACATTACCCGAATCATTAAAAACTGCGTTATTAAACCAGACATATAATTTTGGACCATGACTATATACCATCAGGTGGCAATCGACCGAACTTTGGTAACTTTGTTCGAGTCTTCGCAACTTGAAAAAAAAAAAAAAAAAACACATGACCCGTTAGGCGGTTCGCCGTGAAATGGTCGGGTTATTGCGCACACCTCGTTTCGATTATCACGTCAATTATTTCAGCCAGCCGAATATCTTTATAACTCGCCTTACCAATACCCGCGATCAGGAAAAACGAGAATAGGTTGCAACAGAAAGTGGGGAATATAGGAACTCGCGGTTCTTGCTTGCACATCCTGTTTCGACTAATTTGTTTTGTGCAAGTGCAGTGCCGGCAACAGAGCTCTGCTTTTCCTCTAATTTCATTTTGCACCTTCATCGGGACTCATCGGGCGATGAAGATTTTTGTTTATGATAAATTTATTGTAACAAGACGCTTGAATGTATAATGAACCATCACAATTACTTATTACTGTAACGGAGAAGTAAAATTTTGTTTCGATTGTTGTGCATCAAAAATGTACCTAATCAACAACAAGCGTTGAAGATGTCAGAGTCGCGTGTGAAAAACGAGCGTACGATAAGTGCATTAGAGTAAAAACGGGATATTAGCGACACAACGATACATATACAGCAAAGACAAGGCTGGTAATACATTACGCTCAAAACAAAGAGTACAATGGTACCAATTGATTTTTCGAAACGAATTCAACGATGCACGGATCAATTAGGCACCCAGTGACGTTGAATGGACATTCAAACGGCATTGCCAAACAAAATCACGTTTATAATCGCACGCTTGACAGTCCTATTAACAATGGAGCTGCACGTTCTGGAAACAAATCAATTCGCCCGGAGACTAATTTTTTCGTAAGCAGCTGAGATACATATATACATACACATGTTTAAACATTGCAGTGAAAAAAAGTTTGCATCGACATTAGCCGGGCTTTTTTTCCAACGCAACACATACAACGGCCACTTACCCATGCGACGAGCGAAAACTGATTGCCAAACTATCACACGGTCCAGCCAAAGACAATCGCCTCGGACACTCAAATCGGCCGAGTACGGGTACGTACGGATTCAATTAGAGAATAAGAAATGTCTCCAGCGTGTCCGATCGCGAGAAGAAAAGACACGTATCTATACAGTACAGCCCGGCGTTTGAGAAATCTGTGCGAGTCACACCGGTAATGGTAGTTAGTTGTGTATTAGTAAAACAGCCATTGTCGCGGATGCTTGTCCCGCTGGGCGATGAAGTCGAAAAAAAAAAAAAAATAACAACGTGGTGCAAGCGTGTCAAGGAAAAAAGTTTCCGGCAAATTCGTACCGATCGGCCAATTAAATCGGCGACACCGTTTTTTGTGCCTGTAGGTGTACATGTATTATGTACCGCCAAAACGACCCACCCACACTACCGTCATTGCTATATGGCAGCTAATGGATGCATCAAACGGCCTCGCTGTAATGGATACATGTCCTGCCCCTGCTTGCCCGATACCCTTTTTTTGTGAGCTCTAATACTCGGCAAGGATCTCGTGTCGCGTGGATCGAAAACTCGCGAGAGCCGGTGATCGTTTTTTCTCACGGAGGTGGATTCGATGCAGGCGCCATGAGAAAAGCTATTTCTCTCTCCCCCCCCCTTTCTATCTCTCACGGCTACTGTAGATTGGATGGAAAAGTACATTGTGTGAATTAAAAGGATTCGGGAGGCTTGTGGTCAGTTTTACTTTTGATGCTTTTACAATCGCGTGCGAATATAAATGTGTAATTGACCCAAAAAGTGGGACGATTGAATTTATTATTTTATTGATTTCTCCAAGAGTACGATACCGAGTGTGAAGCCGCCTTAGTACTATGTGTGAATAGCCCAGAAGTCTAAGGTGTCATGGGAACTGATAAAGATCCAAGGCTTTTTTTCAAGGTTTTTTTCCATCGAGTACTTTGACCCGAGTCAAAAATTCTGTGGTTACAGCAATTAAATATATTTTCATAAGTCGCGAGGAACAATTATTATGGAAAAACTTCTCTAAAAATTACTAAGGAGTAAACATTTGTTCTCATTCTTTGACCTACTTTGAAAAGAAAACTCACATCTGGTATAGATTATTTGAAAATTAACCCATTAAATTCAAGTAAAAAAATGGTCAAGTTTGGGAAAAACCGCCCTTTATGGATCTATGTGACTTTTTTTATTTCTAAAGTACGGATATCCTAGAAAAAAGTTAACGAAATACATGGACTAACAATTTACCGCAATGTAATATCAAACAAAAACATGTTTTTGTTAATTTTGTTGTAAGAAGAACCATCGTTTTTTTCAAAAAATTGATTACTTCAAAGAAACTGATTTTTTTATGATTTGAAGTAAAAATTCACTCAACGTCAGATAAACTCTTTATTTCCTGCATAAAACAACAAATGTGAAAAAAAAAAAAATTCGAGAAACGAGTGAACTGTAACAGCGCTCGTATATACCGATGGGCGATGAAAATTAATCCAGAAGCACCTGAGCAAAGCGCAAAAAGTACAAACACGCTCGGGAGATCCAATTCGCCGAGGCTAGCAATTTCCGGCGCACGTGAGAGTCGTATACGGGACGGGTGGCGCAGGGGAAAAGTGTCAGCGCACCTTCAGCGCGAGGAGGAGGACGATGAGCTCGAAAAAACGAAAGTGAGGGAGACGACGGTGGCGTCGATCTCTCTGCTCGCCGCGGCAAATTAGACGCGGCGGAAGGAAAAAAAGGCTGTATCTTTTTATTTCGTATCCCACTCTGTGCGCCGTTTCCGCTCAATTCGGGGAACGATTATTACCATTACCTACTATTCTTTTTTTTTAATTTTTTTTTTTCATCTCAATGAAACTTTAAATTTAATCGACAACGACGCTAACGATGCCGTTACCATTGATGGATTTCTCAACTTCCAACAATATTTACACGAAGAAGTTAATTAAAAATTAAGATGATAAGTAAATAGTGGCGAATAAAACAAGATAAATAAGCCGGCTTCCAAGGAATTCGTTTGGAAAATGATGTTTGTTGAAAATTTTACGGGGTATTCTTTTCTTGTGCTTCAACGATCGAAGGGCTGCAACACTGTAATATTAAATGCAAACAACTCTTGGCTAAGATGGTCTTTTTGCCACCGTTAGTTTTTGTTATTTTTAGTTTACTTTTAGATGAAATAAGATCTGCTCTTCTAAGATTGTGGTGTGAAATAAAAATAAAAATATGAAAAATGAGTAGTGTAATTTTTAGTATAGCTACAAGTTTGGATGCAAAAATAATGAAGGGTTCGATAAAACATTTTCATATTTAAGCGTCAAATACACATTTTCCGTCGATACTATGTAGTTGGTGAACTATTTGATGGACAAATTCCCGTACTCGTGAGACACAAAAAAAACAATGATCCACAAATCTCGGGGACTCCTCTCTCGCAAAAACTAAACTAAAAAGCACCCAGCATCCTTTTTCCTCCCAAAACCCACTAATCATCATTCTAACAAACATTTAATTAATTTCAGCTGAACTAGCAGCGAGGACGATACACTTTTCTGTTGCCACTTTCCTCCGATCAACGAAAGGAGTCTGGCACACAAGCAAGACCTAAAACCACGGGCTACTAACATAATCCTTTAAAGAAGCATACGCCGGTGAAAAAAAAATTGTGTCCGTCTCGCATGATTTTCCAACACCCGATCCACGAGGCAAAACAAGGAGAGCAAAATCTTCCGGGCACCTCGTTCAGCGGCCTCCCTCGACATAAATCAGCCCCAAAAGGCAACCACACGACAGATACAACGCCGAGAAGAGCGATATACTTAGCCGTCGCCCGGCATTAAAGTTACCCGCGGTGCTATACTAACTACGATATAATATACAGATATATCCGTATATATACGCTAAAGTTTAGGCATGGGAGCAAAGAGAGGTAGCTGAGGAATAAAACGAACGTACGACGCATCGGTGTACACCTATACCCTCCTACCTACCTATCTGTATTTTCGGAGACGGATCGGCTAAATACATCGATATTGCCCAGAGACCCAGCATGCATGAACGCGGCGGAGAGTCGGTGAAGGGTGAGGTGAGCCTGCACTCGGTGATCTCGTGTGGCCAGGGCGTGGCCGGCTGTTTTCTCTATATGTGTACATTATCTCTGGAGTAGAGCTGCTGCTGTGCTCTCTCTCTCTCTCTCTCTCTCTCTCTCCGTCGAGTAAGGAAAGGTGCCCAGAGTCATGGACTCCCGTGCAGGGGGTATTACCGAACAAACGTATACGTATATAGTATAGCGGAATGCGCCAACTTCCCATGCTCGTGCGATTTAGAATCGGGCCTTTGTCCGCGCGCGTCTATACTTTGCTTGCCCGCTCTTGTCTACATGTACAACGCACACGAGTCCACTAAGTGGGTGTATTTCGGTGTAATGTAACCGTGGCCTGGGGTATAGGTATATATGCAACACACGTATAATATATACATATTTATACCTCCTACTTGTTGCTCTATATTTCTCGCTCTTTGCGCCGCAGGGGGGAAAGAGAGAGAGAAACGCGATCTCGACCTGGACCCCCCTCCCTCCCTTTGCTGCTTACTTTGGGTCCGCGGGAAGGTTTTTGTGCTTTCCGGGACACCCCCTGGACTTCCAACTTGCGCAATTTGTAATCTAGTCACTTTTTTCGAGGTGGCTTCTTTCCATCCAGGTCCAAGGGGAGTGCTTCACACACGTGGATCGATAGCGTGCGAAACAAGTTGATTTTTCAAAGTTGAAAAACGCTGGGCCTGTTTTTCTATGATTTGTTTTGAAAGGAAACGCGAGCTGCTGTGGAATAATCTTAATATCGCGGACGGCTTGTGCGGAGCGCGATCGCTTTTTAGAGGGGTAGGGACGGAGGGTTTTTTTAGGTCATTTGCCAGAAAATTTGGTCAATGAGGATAAGTTTGTTACTTAGGGTATAGGTATAGAAAAGGAATACGGAGGTGGTGGGTCGTTTGTTGTTTCAAGTGGGATATTTTTTTTGCAACACAAAGCTCAGTTAGCTTCTAAAAGTTAGTTCTCTTAATTTGGATCCAACTAATAAGTGTCATTCCTTTTTTTTCTACCTCGGACGTTTTTGAGAGGCTGGTGTGCCCTCGATTGGAAAAATAGGATTCATCGCCATATGGTTTCCGTGATATAACTCTCAATCAACGTATCCATCAAAGAAATAAAAGCATCGCAAACATTAATAAGATTAATCAACTATTATACCATGACAATTCATATTGAAAATTTACGACGTTTACTATTTTATATAATCGCAATAATTCACCACACCAACGAGTGTCCAAACATAACGAAAAATATCTAACTTGATTAATTGTTTGCGAGAAAAATTTTCAGCTCCAGTCGTTACTTTCAAGATCTTCCTTCAAATCAAAATTAATCTTATACTGTGTTACATGTTATTAAATGTTTCTGTTCATTTTTGCAAAATCTAAGTCGTTAAGGTATTTTTGTACAACCCTAGTAAAATTAGCACAACAAATCGACAAGTAGATTCTTGATTCATAAAGACTCGTAGCATAAATCGTTCTACTGTCAAGAATTTGTATAAGACAGTATTATACTGAAAGGAACATGTTTTCAGCAAAGATTTTCTCGAAAATAAAATGGTCAACTAGAAATCGAATCTGGGATGATATGTTTCTCATGTTTCATACCACATTAGGATGAAAAAAAAAACCCCAAAGCCACCTTTATCCTCACATCATAAATTACCTTGTCACTTTCGGTTTTGATAGCAAGTTGAAGGATAGCAAAAAAATCAACATACGTGATGCATGAGCAATGACAATCTCGATGACAACACAAGGATAGCATATTCGCAGGCAAAGTGACTTTCCAGCCGAGCCCTATATTTCGCGTATGATCTACTACATCGTCGAAAAGATAGTGAGAGAGTACCCACGTGCACACGTGAGGGGAATGTACGAAATAGTACGTTCATATAGGTACATGCGGGCGGTCCTCACGAACAAACAGCCGGATGTAACGCGAGACGCAAGGTCGGCCTTTTCCTGATCGAGTCGGGCGATTCGAGAGTCGCTCCGATGATTGATTTGGACCGTACAAAACACGTACTTGGCGGACCGACGAAAAGCATATAGTACGTAAGCGCGTAATAATCAAGAGGAAGGTCAACCTCTTGGGCTGCGATTACGTAAGTACGTGCTTTTTCTGGCAAAGAAAGCCAGACAAACGAGCTTCGCTTTCCCGAGCGATCTCAGCCATTTCGGTTACGGATAATGGGTAATCTACTGTGTACTCACAGGCGAGTGTTTTCATTGAATTAGTTTCATTTGGTGTGCTTCTAAAAGCGTATGCGAATGTACTCCGAGCACTCGAGTACGTCATTGACTTTTTTTCCACGCGTTTACAAAATATAGGTGTACTACAGTAGTTTTGATGAGCAATCGTTAACTACTTAATTGTATAGTGTATGACGAAACGCTCGTTAGCCGATTTTAACGTTACTGTTATATAATTTATCAAAAACTTCGATTCTTTACGTCATACATTTTTGTCTAAAGACACGAAATGGGCGTAGCGTGAAACGCTGCGTAAGAATTTGGGGTGGAGTAGCAGTCTCTCTTTCACCTCAAGTCTAATGTACTACCCATGAACTTGTACTCGTCCCCCTAAAACGCTCCAACATCCAACGATTTGACATATCCCTTGTGGGGACTAATGATCTACCTGACACAGAAATTTTATATATATAAAAAAAAAGTGCAATTTTCTCACGTATATATATGTACGTGGGTGCAAAGCCAGCGCGCCAGCGCAGGTCGATTGTGTCACGCGTCGTTATGGATTTTCGATTGGCAGGCGGAGGAAAATTTGCCTCGAATTACGACTTTTTTTACGGCAGTGGCGACGGCGGCGTCGCGCCAAAAGGGACCCCACCGGCGACGGTGCGCCTTTCACCCGTTCGGCGGCTCCTGCTCTACATGCACCCACACGCCCGAGAAAACCAAGCCATAATATGTACTTTCGCGCGCTATCATAACGCCGCAGGTTGGTGTATAACATATTATACACACACAAGTGAATTAGTGCACCCACACGTATACAAGTCTGTGGCGTGAAAAATGACGTGGATCGCACGAAAAACGTAACGCTCGTGGCCGGAGTTGCGTTTTTATGTTACCTTTTGCACGGGAAAAGTAAAGCTCCCTCGCGCCGAATATCCCACAACAAAGAGTTTCGCACCTGCGGCCATCGTAAAATGTACAGAGGTCCCGCGTTTTTTGCCCGGCTATTATCCGTGTACGAATATTATAATGCACAGGTTATACTTTTGTTCGACAGGTTGCGAAATTTCGGAATCACCGACTGTGCACAATTTATACACGTACGTGATATAATATACGCAGCTTTGCATCGCATATGAACAACACACGGGGCGTCAGCCGCACGTCATATCTGGATGTAATATCGGCAAAAGGGGAACACCATTCATACATATACTTATGTGCATTATGTATGATTATACATGCGCACATGGGGTGCAAGCACGAGTACACACGAATCACACATCGCATGCGCTCGTTAAAATTTACACCGATGGCGAGTCGCGCCTTTTATATATACCCCGTTGTACCCTTCACGTGGGCGTCCTTGCAGATCTTCTCTCCGAAGGTCCGATATCGCGCCGATACCGCACACGAATCGGCAATTTGTACGGGTCTCCGTGTAGATCGATCGAGTTGTGCGCAGAATTTGAATAAGCCCACGCTTTTGCTAGCTAACGCGAGAACTATAGAGAGATACACTCGATATTGTATCAGCTGTGAAAATTTCCAAGTATACATATATTATACAAGTGAGACGATGTGAACTTTTGCATAACTTTTTGGTTTTTT
The DNA here is from genome assembly GCF_036245765.1 of Copidosoma floridanum. Classification (NCBI taxonomy): domain Eukaryota; kingdom Metazoa; phylum Arthropoda; class Insecta; order Hymenoptera; family Encyrtidae; genus Copidosoma; species Copidosoma floridanum. The sequence goes on along the minus strand of NW_028321907.1, from coordinate 18,397,858 downwards.
CTCATTACTAACAATAGGAAAAATTGCATCGTAGCAGATAACAACCGACCATTCGTTTTTTTCGTAACCCACGTTTTATGAAAATGAAAAAATCGACGAATACCCAGTTACTATATTCACACGTGTGATTCGAGAGTAAAAAATAAAAAGTACCCCTCCTCTCCTCGAGCGCTATATACGGTATAGGATAAATATTTGCAAATAAATTACACTATAATATTGCGGTCGCGCAGGCACAGATTGCAGGTAGAGAGCACTTGGTTCGGTCTAATCGAGCAAACCAAAATAGTTCGTACTTTACGCAACTGTTCGTCAAACAAACTCGCGCACCGGTGCAAGTAACAATTATAACATTGCTTTGTGCGCCAATATAAATGTAAAATCGAAAATTGCGCAAACAAACGTCCTCCTTCCCTCTTTTCGCTCCGGAATGCTCGCGCATATGGGTAATGGGTATACGTGTTATAGGGTTAATTTCACGCAAGACGGACTTTGGCTAACGAGCCCTGCCTTGCACGGGGCATAGTTGCGAATTCGATGATCCCCTCGCCAGTGTATAATATAATATACACACAACATGCGAACATTGTATAACAAGCGCCGCATTCCGGAGCGCGGCGAGTATACGTGCAATCGGCTTCCAAGCGCCTGTATATCCGGCGGGCACTTTTATTTGGTATGGGCGGGTATGCAGAATCCACCCCACTCCCAATCCGGGGCAGCGATCGCGCGAAAGCGGAGCGTCCGCGGGTTATTATCGCCCGATTACGCGGATTTCGCGTGGATTTTCACGAAAATGATCGCCCCGATGTATATGTTTTCATGTAACGTAACATGTATACCATATGGCTCTTGGTATAAGTGGCAAGTCGAGTGTGACGACGACGCGGTGTGTATGTAAGAATGCACAACTTTCCCATAACTCGATGAATCGACGCTCGGGGTGCACCCGATATTCGTAAAACCGATACATTTACACGCGCGCACATGTAGGTAACCAATTTCTCGATTTATCCATGTCGCAGGTGGTGGTTCTGGTGAGTTCGGTGCACACGTTTTATTCGTTGAAAAGAAAAATTGCGGGCCAGCGATAGTAATTCAAAGAGGAGGAAAAAAGGCGTTTTTTCTTTTTTTTTTTTTCTTCATCGTTACGTAACGTTACTGGAGCGCGCGTTAAAAAAAATAACGATGATTGGTCTCAAAGATTTCGCGTTGCAATATTGTGCTGTGCATTTGCTTTTCTTTCGCGTTACACGAGTTAGCGTCTGATAGGTGTACTGCAACATTCGCTCGATGCGCGAACGAGGATTGGTGCGATAACGATATTTACCGATCGCCAACGACAACGACGCGACTTTTTCTACTGCGACACCAATTCGGGCAGACTATACCCAGTGCACACATGGACTGAGCACAATTCTGTTGTTGGCGAATTTTGTACATTAAGTACAAGGCACAAGCTAATGAAAAACGACAGCAAATTACGTCATTAATATTTCTTTGCACACAATACTAATATGTGTGCCTAAATTAGCGCAGTTTTCATTACAGGCAATAATTTTATTTGAATGACAAGTAGTACGTTAATTTAGGCACAAATACAGCGCACATAAAAATAATAATAAAACATTTTGTAGTTTTTATCCATTAGCTTAACTTCCTTAGTGCATCGTGTTTTGCGTACAAAAAATTGTGCACGAACCTCGTGTGCATAGGACGATAGTCTGCCGAAGCTCAAGAGGCACATGGGAAATCGGGAATTTCTAGCGATATGCGACATGCATAAAAAAAAGTCGATGGTGGACGAAATGTAATGTGAAAACCTAACCAATTTGCCATTAATTACAACTTAAGTAAAAGTCCCAAAGCTATACAAGACTTTGCCATGGTTAAACTATAAAATTTTTAATCCACCTGAATAAGAGTCCTTACTGGATTGAAATCTGTGTAAGCAGTTTCCCTACACTCTTACAGCGAATTACCGCGTACCGCGATTTAGGAGAGACAAAATAAAAACATCACGATGCAACGATAACCACCGGAGGTATACCTATCAGCGGTTCGGGGAAAAAAAAAACACGTCGAACTTTGTGTGGGCGTGCGGCGAACTAAGAGTAAGGAACAAACGAGGTAATAACGCTAACGAGAACTCTTGCGAAAGATAAGGGGCAGGGGGGGGGGCGATGAGTTGTCTCTAATAACAATAACAGATCCTAGCAATGGCTGGTGGTATGGAGCTCTCGAAGGTGCACTTGCAGACTATTATGTGCGCTGTACATATATAAAATACATGGTACGCCCGCTGGAGAGCGGAGAAAATAAAGAGATTTTGAGGCAAGTGCAATCTCGTATACTGTGTGAGAGGCAGTTCCGCCTAAGGGGGAAAGTATCGCTCTTTCAATTTCCGAATAGCCGGTAGTGTTCCTTCCCGATATTTTTTTGTCTTCTTTTTGTTGCCGGTGTGATGTGTGAAATGTACAGACTCTGTTATCGAGTGTGGGTTCAATACGCGTATAATCGAAAGGGACGGCATATAGAAAACGTTGTTCGCCCTCCGAGTTTCTGTACCTTTTGTACTATCGATTTTGCGATTTTTTTCCAGAGAGCTACACAGTACCTATATATATATGTATATGATACGTATTGTAACGTAGGGTGCGCTATCACGTTGATGAAATTACATACACGTTCGTGCGGGGAATTACGGGTTGGAAAGTAAAAGTGGTGCAACGGTTTCTGAAATATTGATGATGATGATAATGCGCCGATAACGATTATTAGAGAAACTCTATACGATCAAGCCTATGATGGTTGTTTTTATTGAGAGATGCATTTGTAATTAAGTTTGCATCTAATGATTTTTTTTATCCCTCCACCTAAAAAAAATTTTATTAATTTCAGTCGTAATATTTACGACCTTGTATGGCAATTTCTATTTCTCAAGTTTAAAAAAATCAATTTTTATAGCTTTATTGCACACAAAAACTAGACAGACGAAAAATCTCTGAAAATTCAGATACTTTCTTGAAAGTACAAAAAAAAGTTTAAACTGAACAACTGAAACTATTCCCATGATTAAATTTGAAAATAAATTATACAAGTATGGTACGATTATTCAAAACTAAAATGTTTTCTCATTTCGTTTGTTTCACACATAATTGGGAGGCTAATTTCTGTGGGAAAACATCTAAGATCACAAATAGCTTTAAACGTCGTAAATCAATGTAACTAACTCGAGCGCAAGCGTTTTGTTTGTCAGTACAATATTATAGACTCGCGTGATTCGATTATTGTTAAATAATTTCGATAGATATTAGGTATCTGATACCTAAAATTTTTGATAAAATTTATACCTATTGGTACTTACGGTGACTGATATACTGGTATGGCTTATTAATTTAAATTTGTTAAACTTTGAGACCATGACATTTTTATTGAATGAAAATGCGGTAGTGTATTGAATATATATATATTTTTTTTTTGTAAAATAACGTAATAAAAGTTTAAATATTAAACAAGTTTTGACTCTAATTTTTATTGGGCAAAAAGTGTTTTCAGTAAATAATTTGTTTAAACTGTGAATCAAGTTAAATATTAAATTTTATGTATTAATATTTATAAAAAAAAAGTTTTTAAATCTCAACATGAATATTGTGCACAAATTATTCGCACGTATTAAAACATCTTACCCATATGGTCGAATATTCTGGTTTTTGTATAAACTTAGTAATGGCGCTTATTTTTACGAGCTCAAATTTTCTTCAAAATTTTGATATAATACAAATAAAATCAACAGCAAAAAAGTTGAAAAGTATGTTAGACAATTTTTTGATTACTGATGGACTATGTTTTGTACTTAGGACCTTTCAATTTATTCTCTAAATGCAAGTGTTTACGTACAAACAAATTTAATTCATTGAGGGTCCATAACTATTGTATCAATAATATGTTTTTCTAAAATATATCACATATTAAAACATTAGGTGAAGTAAAACAGTATCATAATTATTTGAAAAAGGCCCTGACATAAAATGATGCATCGAAGTAGACGATTCATTATAATTACACTTCAACCTAAATGGCGAAAAAAGGACCTTGCCGCTTTAAAATACGTGAAATTGTCGGAGGAAAAATGAATAGCGCAATTTTAAGATCAACGAGACTTTTACTTTCAATTAGAAGACAATTCAAGGAAAAATAGGTAAATGACTCGGGGAAAACGGCTCGGGCGAGTGATCTCCTAACGAGGCGTTCTCATCCGGGAGCACCAAGTCTAATCCAACGCGGCATGACGACTCTCGGCGCTTTTATTTCGCGTATAGCCAACAACGCACAGGTATACGCCGGGGAAAGATTGAAATCTAGCGCCGAGAGAGTTAATATCCGCAAGCGGGTATAATCGAGGGAAGATGGAGCAGCACGTGCCGCGCGCGCCGTGCAGCACCGCTCAACTTCTCGCCTGTGTGCGTTTTTTTTACACGCGCTGATGCGGGATGGTGACGGGCGCATGTCGCTCCTGAATGCGGTGCCGTGTCGGGACTTTCGCCGCAATGTGTCCCGACGACGACGTGCGAGGTACTTTTCTTTCGTTTCACCAAGTGTATGGGTGTATGTAGGTGTCCACATTATCATACACTGCAGCACCTTGTACGTTCCGCGTGTGCTATTGTGTGGGTACGCGTGAAGGTCGATGCACCGATTTTTTCGCGATTAACTATTATGTATTTCCACGCGTGAAATGTTGACGGCATCGGATGCATTCAGAGGATACCACAGTTAACAGTGTACGGATTTAATTTTCCCATTGTTACTTTTTGAGTTGCCATGAAATAATTCCTGAAAACTATAGCAGATGGTGGATTCAGTCCTTATATTATTGCATTTTCGATTCAGAAAATAACTTAGACAACAATTGTATAGTTGAAAAAAAGACACTTTTTTCGTTGAGTAAATTTATATCAAAAATATAGTCGAGGGTGTACACTATATTTGCTCGTGTTTTCATACCTATAAAAGCTTTCGCAACTTAAAATTTTGGAATGGGAACGTTTGTAAATTTAACAATAGTATACAACATCAGTTGAATGCCACAATAACCTACCCGGGAAATACAACCATTTTTTTTAACACCCATATGCACACAAATACATTTGTATTGTCATTTACTCTACGTCGAATCGTTGACAGGATGTACTCGTAAACAACTTTGCGGGAGTAAAGATTACGCGAGATGAGAGCATTTTGTCCACGATTTAATTGGCTTGGGTAAAAATGGCCAACACCAAGTGACAATACTTACATGTTTCGTACGTTTTTCGCCTCGGAAATTATCACGAATGTATAGTGGTAACGAAGTTTGTCTTGGCTGCGACGCAACAACGCGAGTTTCTATTTATGCTAATACTCACTAACGGTAGCTTATTATGATGTATTAAAAATTCATGGGGAAGGACGAGTTTTCTTCAAAGACAGAGAGGTATTAAGGGGAGAGGAGATTGTTACATAAAAGAGCCACAGCGTGTTCTGACAACTTTTTCTTTTTCAATCCACACTACTGAATTCTGATTAAAAATCGGAAAGTCGAAAGCTCTTTGGCCATTTAATCACGTTTCGTCCAATAAAATCGAGAACTCGACACACCTGCGCGTCGGAATTTTTCCAGTCGCGTCTTTCAACGCTACAAACGTAAAACTATACTGGACATCCTACACGTAAACTTTGTATGGTTGGATTTTATAACTAACAAATGATAAGATTTTCCTTGTGTCGCAACTCCAACAACTTGTTGGGAATTCATGCATACAACGAAATATTTTGTTCGCATGAACGGAAACCAAAAATAATGTGGTGTAATATATAATTACAAGCTAATCTCGGCGCCAAATGTCTCTAGAAGCAAGGGAAAGCAACCTTGAAATCCGTAGTCACAGGTCAAACTTTTTGGTTATTAAATTATCGCGAAAGTCAGTGTCGAGGAAATATGAGATCAGACTTACGTGACCGGACCAACAATTTTGAATAAACTCACCTGAAACACACAAAAGCACATTGGAAATTAACGTATGTAAAAAGACATGATATGTTTTACGTGATAAAAAGATACAATTGTTACGTATAAAGTAGGAATGGTCATTTTCCTAGCATTCAATCATACAGCTGAAACAATTCCACTTCAGGACCGGCGAGTGCAACACCCAAAGTTCTAAAACCCTCATCCGGAAATGTTGTCTCCCCCCCCCCCCCCCAAAGCAAACAAACAGCGATCACTGCTTTTACATGAGACAGCTGCATTTCGCACGTCAGCGGGGCAAAACCGAAAGTGTTCTCGCGCGAAGCGAGGGGGGAAGAAGAAGACACGCCGAGGGTATATAGACGGAGGCGGCGGATGGTGTACATAGGAAAAGAAAATCCGGGTGCCGCGGCAATTAGGCAACGCCGGGAGAGACGACCTTTCGCCGTGATCTTGAATCCGCTGCGGCGAACAAACGCCCCGCTGTTCCCACGGGGGGAGGGGGCGTGAGCTGGTTTTAATTGGCCACGGGAATAATCGCTCCCGTACCGCTTTCGCGGACGGTGATTGTACCGCGCGAGAAAAAAGGAGCTTTCCTGCCTCGCTTTTGTCCCCGCCGAGATGATACCTTTGAAGGCTGTGCCTCGGCTTCCCGGGAACATTGTGTTAGGCACACGCGTGTGGAAGCGATTACGGGCGAGAACGATGACCTCGAGCTGCGTTGGGAAATTTGTGCCTCCGCAAGGTGACTGAACCGCGTATACCTGGAGCCGGTTGCTCACGAAATCGTGGTATTTTCTCTCTCTCCTCTGCATCAGTTTTCGTGGATTCTCAGAGTGCTTTTACTTTTTCTTCTTTCTTTCTCTTTCACTTTCAAATTTGAAGGTGTATAACACACGCCGGTCGTAGCTGTGGAGGTGATTTCGTGTTTTATCCGTGGAATAATAAATATCGATTCAACTGGCTGCCTAAGACAATTATAAATACCCTTTTGATCAGGTGTTTTTTTTTTATTTTCGTATATAAGTTGCCATTGTGCGTTGGGAAAATGTTGATGATCTCAATATTGTATGAATCAAAGCACATTGCCAACTCTTATGCATTGCAGCATTGATTCTTTTCAATTTAATCAGATCAAGATGTGAATCGCAAGAAATTTTATGGTATTAAAAAAAGAGAGAAAAAAACTTCATTGAATTCTAAAAGTCTTGATGAAAAACTTGTTAATTTTAGTAACATAAGCTGCGTTACATTATTCCAATAGAGAAGGGGTACAGATGGGGATGTTGGGTCAAATTAGAAGAATTTGGCAATCAACAAATAAATATTTCAAATGGGATTTAAATAATCATTTAATTAGTGTTGTTAAGAAGAAACAACATGATGTACTTATTTTTCATAAATTAAAAAAAAAAAATCATTTATTCCAACAAAAACATATGGGTTGTAATTATGGGAGATTATAAAAATACAAAAATATAACCTTACTTCACATGGAATTTAATTTGTACACTAACTTATGATGTACAATTATGTACCACGTTATTTTTTTAAAAAGAGTAAAAAAATAAAATAAAATACGATTACTCTAAATAATGTTCATACCTCGTTTCATACGTATTGCAATGTACAGTCTTATGCATTTTATTTTTTGAAAAACTTGCCAACAAACTAAGTGTCCCGTCTTCACCAGTAACACAACGAATAATAAAAAAGCTTCAGTCACGTGACAAATAATATTTCGATATAAAGATTTTCAACACCCACACACATTTACACTCACTACTATGCGCAGCCTTCTAATGTGTAAAATGAAAAGCTTTTTTTTTGAAAAATTTCATTTGTACATCAAGGATTTCATTTATATTACATTCCATCGTGTTAACAGTTGACAAAATTTACTATGGAGTAAAAATAACAAACGCTATTTCACCCACCGATTCACCGACGTAAGTCCTCGTACTCGCGTTTCTGCTGTTAATGACGGGAAAATATTTATTTCTACATCAAATGGTTCTCGCAAGCACAATGCAAACGTAGAAAAAAAGAATAACGAGAATGAAAGTTGATTCGAAAATAAGTGCTGCTTTTTCGTAATAATTTGATGGCTGTTTCTTTGGGTCACAAAAGGAGCATTCGTTTGTGCAGGTATACAGTACAGAGAAAAGAAAATAAAATTGAATGGAGGCGCCACAAAAAACGTGAATAAATAAAAGAACAATGTTTCGAAGCCGAACAAAAGTTGCTTTCTCTTTCGGCCGATCGGAGTAACACAGGAGGCGTAATCAACGGCACATCGGCTCGAGATGCCAAAGATACCACTCGCAATTTTGAACGAATGCAACAAGCCGAGCTCCATAATTCGGATTTTGTGGATAATAGGTACAGATACACGTGTATGTATTAATGCACGCGGAAAACCGCTGGAAAATAAGTTTCGTGAGATTTCACGTAATTAAAATATACAAAGGTAAGGCAACTAGTGCGGTTTGAGGGAAAGAAAATCCTCGAGAAAATCAGTCGAATACGTACTGCCACAGTATTGTTGAACAGCTATAGATAATTTTGGGGAGCAGATAAGTTCATACACACTGAGAGAAGGATTTGTTTACTATTACCGTACAAGTATGTTAACAGAAAATTAGCTTACATGTTCTATACAACTTTTTAAATATCAACTGACACAGACGGCATGTTAATGGTTAACATGCCATACTTACATTGAACCTGCGCCACGTCAGATGGCACCAATCAGGATATATATATATATATATATATATATATATATATATATATATATAATATGTAAGTTAATATTTAACATATAAAGTTGATCACTAACAAATCATTCTCTCAGTGCATGATGCTATTGGTGCTTGATAAAAGATTTTTAACAACAGATCAAGTATTTTATATACAAAAAGAGAGACACAACTCGATCGTGTCGCGCTTTGAGGAGATGTAATTTGTCCTTCCGTTGCCTGAATTTTGTTTTTTTCTCTTAACTCATTCTTCGACGCATCAACGATGCATTTTATCAAAGGAAAAAAAAATCACCATCCGACTTGTCGTACAACTCGTATACACATAATTTTTTGATACCCCACTGAATCAGTCGGAACATGTTTATACGGCGAGCAAAGTATAGGCCGGAGTGGCGAGCGATGCTTCCTCTATCCCCCAATGCACGTCGTACACCGAATCGCGACCTATATTCGTGCGGCAGTAATGACGTGTCGGACCGAAATGAGTACGCGTGTATATTTGTGCGCAGAATTAGCGCAAAGCTTTCGAAAATCTCGAGCGCGAAGGCGAAACGGGGGACAAGTGGAGCACTTTTTTCGTGAGTATAAAAAAAGGCCGGGAACGAATGAGGCAGGGGGGGTGGAGCGCACGCATATCGAGGTAGAACGTAGGTGTATACTTAATGAGCGCGTAACGCAAAAACGAGGGAGGATGAAAAGATGCAGCGCAGCGAGGCGTGCCGCGAGGATGGAAATAGCGACGCCGAAATTGGTCTGACGACCTTGGCGAAGGACGCCGGTGTGCTCTCGCGTAATGTGTGTGTGATTCATAATACGAAACGCTTGAACTGCAAGAGGCGGATATCGGAGCTGTTAAAACGGGCGCCTCTCCTGCGTGACTACATGATTGCTGCTGGGATGTACGAGGCGTGGGCAAGTTTGACTAATTTCAAAAAAGTAAGCGCGGATCAAAACATTGTTTCAAAGTCTCATATTTTCTCATAATGTGTTTTTAAAGTCTCCGGAAGACCGAAAAACTAGGGATTTTGAGGCTCATTATTAAATCGAACAAAAATAATCTCAAGACTTAGTCTTTTGCATCATCAAAAGCTTGAAAAATAATTCCCCTTAAACGCAGGATTTTTTTCCTCTTAACTTTGGTCGTTTATTATAGCCTTTTCTTAATTGAAAAACATATCGTTAGTAAAATGAATTTTTTCAATATTTGTTATAGCACAGTTTTAAAAGAATTATACACATGAAAATCATGCGATGAACGTAAAAACTTGGAATTTTATCCATTAAATATTTCACTGTTATCATACTCACGAGGTTAACTAAACTTTCTAGTATTTGCAGGGTAGTAACTGACAAGGCTATAGGTTTATCGATTGGAGCCAAAATATTGTAACACTCGTTGAATTGTCTTGAGCGAATGGAAGCTGGATAATTTAACGCATCTGTTGTACTATTCGACTTTGTTTACTAACATGAAGTCACTGCCTTAATTTAGTGACGAGGCCGTTTTGTGCGTTGCTTACCGAGACAAGTTACACGTGAAAATGATCTTGATTATTTAATCCGAATTGAAAAAAGAAGATCTAAGGTGCAGGTTCAACATTTTTGACGCTCGTGGTCGTGAAAAATTTTAATTATCAAGAACGCGCGCCTTGCACAACAGCGAGACATAATCATCCGCGTGTATTTGTTCGCAGCACTAACATTGCAAATTGTCCTTGCGAAGCGAAGAGCGATAGTATACTTACAAGATAACTGTGCTAATTAATCGACCGAGGATGGTAATGGGGACAGACAACACGCAAAATGACACTATTCGAGTCGAAGATGGTTGGAGGTCATTTAAGGTGGCTTGGGCGATTTTTATCGGCTTGATCAAAACCTCTGAAATTCTGGAATTATGTAAATAAAGTATGCCAAATTCATTTGCGAAAAGAAAATACTAGTCAACGACTTAATTTTTTCGCAAATCGCTACTGAAAATTCACCAATTTAACACCTACTCTTATGAACAGTGGTCACAAAATCGACTATACCATCGGAAATCTTTGATTAACCTCAAAAATTTTAAATAGTTCTTGTCTATTTTTTTTACAAAGAATCTATTAAATTCTTAAAAATATAGGTCAACGACTTAACTTAAGAGAAAATCAGTATAGGAAAGTATTAAATATTAATCTGGTTTGCCTCGCAACATCTCCCAATTTTCACAATTATAATTTCACGGTACTTTTCTTGATCTTGTACTGTAGATTAATCGAAATAACTATATTTATTAAAAAATTTACCGTTGAAAAGCGTTGATTGCTTAGGGGCCTTATGGCATATGGCACCCTACCCTAGGTATGGTACTAGCCGCCTAAGCCACCTTAAAATAGACAGTAAAAGGCGGATTACTGTCACATACGTTGGAATGTCCATTGGTCGTTTTTTGAAGGAGTTAAATGTTAAAGTTGTGCCTTTCTTACGTGCCTCCTCGTGGAAGTTAACCTTTAATACGTGGGTTATTTAAATGAATAAAAATTAACGCGAAAAAAAATCTAACCACTTAACAATCTGATGATTTAATATTCTTCAGCAAACGAAATTTCTTAGTTTTAGTGTTAAACATAAAGAGAAAACATCAAGTTCGTATCGAGGTGGGTCGGTACAATTGGATAACGTGGATCCTTTCTTTGCCCCTCTGCCACGTGACTGCCCCGACCATCCGCGGCGGAACAAAGCGAGGAAATCTGTAGCACCAATACGTTAATTGGAAAGGTAAAAAAAACAGGTTATTTTGTGGCAAAAGTAAAGAAAAAAAAAAAAAGGAAACAAAAAGAGCAGAGCTGAGATACATGACAGGCGAAGAATTATTTGACTAGTGACATAAGTTTTTCGGGAAGACTCGATATTTCATCCTGTCGGTTACGAAAGATCAAAGAAGATATCATTATCATTCGAAACTGCACGGGGTAGGGCCCGTTTCACGTAATATTATTGTTACACCAATAGATACCACACGACTGCGATTCAATATCAACAACGACGAATCAGGTTAGCCAAAAAAGGAGACCTTTGAACAGACGGACGAACAGGTCATCGAACGACTTTCGCACATTATGATGAATTTTGAACTTGAGTCTTTGGTATACGATGTATGTAGCAGTGAAGGAGTTCCACAAGAGATCATCGTAAAATCAGTTGTTGAGCATGAAAAGGGGGTTTTCAAGATCTGGACCAACTGTTCTACTTGTTTTTTTTTTTTTTTTTTTTTTTTTTTTTTTTTTTTTTTTTTCAACATTTAAGGATATTTGGATATATTATGTGGCATTGCAAGAGATCGTGAGAAAAAAAAGTAATGTTTTTCAGCTTGCAGTTGTTTTTGTATATTTTAAATTCCAGTGGCTCAAAACCCATCGCCATAAATTTTTGTGACAAATTTACGAACTGTTGAGTTTAACGAAACTGTGACAAACGTACAGATGTATATGTAAATACTTTATTTTTTCGAGTGCGATTAGAGATTCATCATCACCCATAAATCTCTCGATAAACACGCTCAGCTTATGCTCATGAGTTGTATGTCGACCATTACACTAATTTGCTCATTTAGTGACAAAATTAAAAAAAAAAAATAATAAAATCAAACATACTTAGTGGAGTTTAGGAACCTCATAATACGTAAGCCTGTCATAGACCAGAAAATCTTTATAATTTTATAATCAAGTGCCTATTTATCAAGGACAGTCTACAAGATACAATAAAAGTGACCTGCGAATCTTATTGATAATGTCCTTGAGACTCGATAACATTGTTTAAATATAAAAAAAAAGAAAATTCAGGACGGAAAGTGAGAAATACGACGCCAAACTGATCTCATGTACGCAAGATCCAAGTTTCAACCTCGAATTTCCCGGGATTTGGGCTCTCGTATAAGTCAAGAACTCTTATTTTTTCTTCCATCGAACTTAAATAAAATTCAATTCTTTCGTCCGTGAGTAAACAGCAAACAAAATCCTCAGCCCGGCCAAGTAAAACAGTGACGGCTCAGGTAAATATAAGCTCATTGCAGCATAGAAATAGCCTCGTTCGAACCATAACAAATAACCTATGGGTACACACGCTCGCCGATTTACCGCTCCCGCTTAGATCACAGACTCCGCTCGTGCACACATATATACATACCCATCTGGTAATGACCTCATCTTTCCCTACATGTATGGCCGCACACTGTAGGTATGTACTGCACCGCGCCGCACGTGAATAGCCAACTCGATTAGCGAACGCGCGCTGCGACTTTGACTAATGGACCGTCCGGCCAATTCATTTTTCAATCCCCCAAAGATAATGGTAATTGTGGCGATATATATATATATATACACATAGGAAGAAGAAGAAGCAGCAAAGTTGGCCTCTTTTCCTGTGTCTGCTGTAAGGCACATCCATAGCCTGGAGTGACAGACCAAACGCACATAATCTACATGCGTGGTATGGCCTCGTTCACTGTCAGTGTCAATCGGTCAATAAACGCGCGCGTCCTCCTGCCGCAGCAGATGTCGGTCCGGGGTGCCATGTACGCCGAGACGCGACTTAAATTCTAAAGGCGCTGCAGCGCGTGACCCGGTTACCCTTCCCGTCCGCGCGGTCCGTTTCGTCAGAGGCAACGGGTGTTCCTGTTGTTATGAGAGTGTGCACGTGATGCATGGCGAGGGAGATGCGCGATACGGGGCTCGGACGCGACTGGCTTGCTTATGCGTTTGCCCTCGGTTTCTCGCTGAGTGCGTGCTTTCATGGCGAATGTTGAGTTGGATCGAGGGGGTTTGATGATGCTAATGTCTTTTTTTTGGCAACATTTAGGGAACGACTTTGGTCCATAGTACCGGTGAGCGTTTCACCGAAGCGGAAAAATGGAAGAAAAGGTCCTTTGCCTTTGGAATACATGGATGCAGAAATGTACAAAGACCTGAGCAATTACGAGCGTAAACTATGTTATGCTTTCTCGAAATCGAGACCTATAATGTATGAATTGAAATTGATATACCTACTGCTGTATGGGCTATACAGGGGTACATCGATGAAATACGAAACGTATACGTTGCGTATGACACGTGTTACGTTTTAGATTACGTGGGTTAAGAAAAAACACGCTTGTAATTTGAGAAAATTGACAGTATAGTTGTAGGTAATGACTTTATTACTAATGAACATGCGCGTCGAGTAACGATATACCGTCTAGAGGAACAATTGTTTATCGATACAGAATTTTCTTCTTTTTTTTTCTATAATATATTTTACAACCATTTCTGAGAACTGTGACCAATAGGCTCTGCTTTGCTGTGTTACTCTGCACATAATATGCTATCGTCATTGGCATAGTGAAAATCGGACTACCGTTGAAAAAACGCATTTAAGAAATTAGTTTCCCAGAGGTGCGAGCCAAGTGCACTGTAAAAAAGTCTTGTGTATATGTACCACATTGTTAGTAAAATTACAATGTCCGAAATTGTCAAAATACCAACCAAAGAGTACTAGATACCAACCATTGCAATTATACTACGTTGGACGTAGGTCTTTTTATTTCCAACGCCCGGCATGGTAAATTTACTATGATGAGCTTAGTAAATTTACTACTTGTATTGTTCAGTTTTACAAATCTCGTAGTAATATTACTTCGTTGACTATAAAGTTTATGTAGGATTTTTGTTTCTTTATATTCATCTCAAACTTCATTAATAGAAATAATAGTCGTGTTAACACTATTTGTTGTTTGAGTATTAAGTATCTTGCTAAAGTAAAACACTCCATCATGGGAGGCATTACAATTACTGTAGTAAATTTACTATTCTTATTGTAAATATATAAAGTTCAGAGTAGATCTTTTCATTTCCAACACCCATCGTAGTATTTATACTATTGATAGTTTTTACAGTGTGTGTAAAGATAGGATCCCGAACTCGTGAGCAGGTGTTACCAAGCCCCCGATCAGAGATTATCGATTGAATTGGGATTCCCCGTTTTCATAACGAAAGACATCGGCTCGCGGGTCGTGAAAACCTCGGCAACAGTCATGCGAGGAGTCCGCGCCGATAACCCACCACTCCAACAGCAAGAAAAACTCGATCGACGCACCGTCTAGACATCGAGTGGTACATACAAAAACCAGCTCGTCCACGTTCCGGGGGGAAAAAAACACCCCAACCCCGGTACCCCTCCTTGGCACCACCCACTCCGCGATCTCAAAAGATAGCCCGGTGAAATAAGACCTTATACTCACGTCCTTACAATACCCGCGCACGGTCTCCCAATGGAGTGGAGCGGCGCTCGCGAGAGAGAGAGACAGGTTCGGGTAACCGGCTCCCCCCGCGCTAATGCAACCGCTCGCGGGGGGTTACGACCGCGGCGCGCTCCTCTCGCCGAGTCAGTCCGAGCGCAGACCCCGAACGAGCTCCACCCGCGTCGCGCCTAACGGCTTTTGCCTCGACTTCCATTGAGATGCGAGTCGGTGGACCAAAGGCTTGCCACCGCTACCGAGGGGGGACCGCGAAAAAATCGGTGGAAAACAGGGTCGACCCGACCGACTGGACGAGGGTCGCGTAGAGGGAGCACGTGGGTTTATTTGCTCTTCCGTGTGCTCAAGGATGACCCTAGTCGAGTGAGTTCGGGAAACGCCGTAACAGATATATATATACAACGAGGAGGAGGAAAGAAGAAAAAAAAAATGTGCCCGATGCAGGTGAAGCTGTGTTGCACGTGAGCCGGTTGTAGCCGCGAAACGGCAGTGGAATAACCACCGCCTCGTGGGAACGCCGACCCCCTCCTCCCGGCTCTGTCGGCAATGTACGTGTGCTCGTTGTAAAAGGGCCGCGCGAGCGGTGGACTGTACTCCTACACGTGCCCCTCCCTCCCGTTGGTGCCGCAACCCGTGCAGATATACACATAAAAACACCCACGCGGATTTGTTGTATAACATAATCGTACATCACGTGCAAACTGTTCATGTGCAGCCCGACAAGAGGAACTACGACAAGAGGTACCGGTGGTGCGGGGCGAAGTTGGCACTAGCCGTTCTTTTGGTTCGACGGGCCCACCGGCCCTCGTCATTTACCCCAGGAAGAGAGGGCGGGGGCAGGGGTCCACCTACGATTGTCCTCCTTCATCCGCTCGTTGATGGACAATGTGAGTCTGCGGTTTGTATGCGCTGCGGGTAGCCAAATCGAAGCAGCAAGTGCCAAATACTGTAAACCCTTTAAGTTACGCCAGGTATATACCTGCCTATATAGTTTAGAAAAACAAAAGGGGGTAAGGGAGGGCTTTGGTTTCAAGGGTACCCACAGGTGCGTTTGGTACGCGTGACAATACTGATGCTATGATTTGGTTGCTGTACATCAATTAAGCTTCATTTTATTCTTGGTATACGGATATTATACGAATCGCGCGTAACACCCCAAGTATTTTTTCGACCGCTTGTCCTGTCTATCACGAAGGATAACAATGGGATTTTAGAAGATTCGTGGCAAGTTTATGGACTGTTTTGACATTAGGTGGCTAATCGATGGAAGCGTGGATCTTTTTTTTTTTCGCCATCAGATGCCCTTCGGATGGGCGGATACTTTCGTTGATGCTTTTTTCCAATATTCATCATCAGTAGGTGTATGGTCTTGTGGTACATTATTCGTAAGAGCTGAAGGTAATAGATATCTGAATTCAAGTATTTCGTGAAATATGGTTTTTTACGAAGAAACGAAATATATTGTTAGTTCAAGTAACTTGAACACCGAGACATTTAAAAATAAGTGACGCGTTCAGGCTACAAAATTTGCAGTATTTAAAAAAAAAAAAAAGAAAAAAATTACTTTCCATACAGAGCTGTTAAAGCCGTCATTAGACACCTTCGGTCATTGTTATAAATACAAGTTGCGTCAAACTCCATGTTACATAATTATAAAACATATATCGGTTGTAACTATTATTAGACACTGTAAACACACAAGAGAAATAATCCCCATGTCAGTTAGAGTGACAAAACTTGTTGCTCCTCGCAAAATCAACAAGTGCGATGGCGTGCCCTACCAGATAAGTATATTATGACACCAACAAAGGGTATACTGACATAATCGACGTGACAACACTCGTATTTCCGTCGCGCACACCCGAGTACATTTCTGCACCTGCATCGCTAATAGCATAAGCCAATCGTAGCGTGTTTTTTTTTTTTCTTCTTTCCTCTCAAGGAACAATCCACCGGGTCACTCGGACACTGAACTCCGAAATAAGCGGGTTGCGCGGCCTGTTAAATATTGAACGGAAGATTAAACAATACAAATTGCTTGCATTTGCATTTAACAACGGATCGCGCTTTGTTACGCGCTCGTGTGTGCAATCGATTTTCTTTTTTTTTTTTTCATTTCGGGCGAGCCTGTTTTGGCATTCAATGCAACAGATTCCGGACAATGTGAACGCGCCCGGGGTAAAAAAAAAAATTACAATAAACCTCCGTGGGCTTGATCGGGCTCGCGCGTAATGGGTTCCGCTGGAAAATCATTAGCTGCTCGTTTCACCCGTTTAATTACGATAATGGTTGTTTGAAGGTTTTTTTTTTTTTTTTAACTTTGTTTTTTTGCTTCAATCGGAGCCTCAAGTCAGGTGATAAAAAAAAAAGTTTATTTTCAACACCACTTACTTGGCAAAGCAACATACCAAAATAGCACGCGCGTATACGAGATGAAAATAATTCACAAAAAGCTCGGGCAGGGGAAAAATAAAGAAACTCGGCCAACGATAAAAAAAAGGGGGGGATGCATAATGGAAATTGGTGGAAAATTTTGTTGATTTGTGAACATCCAGGGTTAAAAGCATGAAATGTAAACACACAAGTAAATATAAATACCAAGTTTCTAAAATACATGTGCTTATCTTCTTCAGGTGGACTGAACTCAAGGTATAACCTAATGCCCCTAGTACTTGAAGGTTAACCCCAGCGTTGAGCTACAATGTGGGGTTACCATAAATAACATGCGCTCATTTCATCTCTATGCCAATACTTGCTATTAGCTGGCGTTTGAACACTACGCTCTTGTTTCATTGACCGAAGAGCTAAAAGAACAGATGTTTTACAAGGTTAGCATGAAAGTACCCAACAGAAATAAGGATTTATTAAAAATACGATACTATGCACTTAGCAGGCGAGGTTAAGAATATCTTGGATTTCACGTCAATAAACGTGGATAACGTAAAATCTAGGGCATTTCTTAACCTCCGAACGTTGTGCGTATACTATTTTTCCGCATACCCTCGACGAAAGAGCTGATTATCTGTATTGGAGCAGGGCAGGTATGAAGCACTTTTGACGGGGGGTATGCATAAAATGACCTTTGATTGCACATCATCACCTCACTGTTCGAACGATGGTTTTTTTTAGCTCGTTGTAGTCCAATTTATGAAAAAACAAAAAAATACAATTGAAAGGTATTATCCAAAATAATATTGCGCGTAAACGCAGGAAGGCGGGTTGTGTAGGTGTACTGCGCTGGGGTGTCATTGTCACGATTCACAGCCGATACGGCTACAGACTGGGTTCGACCCACCGAGGGACGGGCGGAGATACGAATGGGTCAACGTGTGTCTCGCGTGTGCTTGTTCACGCGGATGGAGTATACACCATACACAATGAATTAAGGTAACGTGGGATCGCAATCGGGCACACGCTCAGGTATTACCCAACCGAGCACTTTTATTCCCGGACTACGAGCGCGCGGACATATTTTTTTTCGGATGAGCAAACGCGATAGGTGATTCATCGGCCGAGCGACAAACTGCGAACCCGATGGTTTTATATATTATGTGTCGTGTTTTTTTAGTTTTGCGCGTTGCACCGTGTGATCGCAGCGCGTACAAGTAATACCCGCAATGACGTCGATTATCCGCACGTGAGGTACAGATCTCGTGGATCTTTGGACGTGTATTATGTATTACGTTCTGCGGATCGATTCGCGGTGTCAAATTTATTGGCCTCGCCGGGGCTGGAGCGTAATTTTCCGGTAACACGCGAGGATTCCCCACAATCGACGGTCGAGAGTTATTAGTTCCCGGTATATTGTAATAATGGGACGCGCGTTACCTCGTCTCTTGGCTCTGCTACTCGTGTTACGCCTCCTTTCACCATATTCATCTTTGAGAATTTATGCGACGATTTCTCTCTCTCTCGGATTGTATATTAGCATCGAGATGGAGGATATTTATATTTGCACTCTTGAATCCGAGAACAAAACGATTTTCCTTCTCTCTCGGGATTCTTGAGAATAACAAGTAGGCATTACGAAATGCTCGTTAGCACCGACTCTTTCCGATCTTTGCATTGTCACACGGTACTCGATTGTGCCAATCAATTATTTTGTGGATTTTTCGTTATGGGATAACATCTTTTTTTTTTCTCTAAAATTGTACATGCATTATTTTTGCTACCAACTCATCATCATTACTTAAAATTCAGTGATCATAACAGGCATGATTTTTATAGCCAAGAATGGCCCCGACAAAGTTTGCCATGAAACATTCAAGTGCTCGTATGTACTAAGCGCACCCCGTGACACTTTGTCTCAGATGATTTTTTCTCTGTCATGATACAATGCGTTAATTTGGGCGTAAGCTAATTAACGTCAAGTTCCACGTCACGTGTAGGAACGCGAAGCACTTGAAATTCCATGTATAATCCATCCATCCACGCCTCAAGTCTGGAGGTTGCAATCACCGCGCGCTTTTCCATCCGCGACGGGAGAAAAACCATCGTAGGAATTTTTCGCGCACCTACGCACTGTATTATTCTCGGAAGGTGAACTTTCTTCCGTCGAGATTAAACGCTATCGCACGCCGGGGAAAAAAGGCAACCACTTGAGCGTAAAATATATGATCACGATTGCGACAAGCCAACAGCATTTCGCGGAAACTTGAGGGTTGTTCTTCTCTTACGTATACGTATATGTCTTCGCAAAGCGATATGTATCGTCGAGCAACGACGAACGAGACGCGCTTAGGAAGAAACAGGGTACCCTATGAGTGACGTGTAAAAATGTACACCAACACCGCGCACCCTCGACTCGTTAGCTGATCAACCTCCTTGGGACGAGCCATTAGTTGTACACCGATGGGACCAATAAAATGGCCATTTCCTTGCACCCATCGCCGATCTCTTTACAGCATCATTATAAACGCTGTGTATATACAGATGCGCGTAAAAGTGTAAATAAATCCACGGCCGTGCCACACACCAGCAACGCGGCGGTCCATTAGCCATCAACACCGGGAGAACTCTCGCTCGAGATTAACAGCGCGCGCGTGCAGATCTCCCCCCCCCTGCATTTAAAGACGCGAAGGGTCTTAATTACTTTCGCCACGTCTGCCTGTAACACTATGTTCATACGGAAGAAGGAGGAGGAGGAGGAGGGATCGTAAACGCGCACTCCTCTCTCTCTTCATGGGACTTCCATGTAATATGCGAGCAAGTATACCCAATATAATAACAAACACCGTTGATTCCTCGCGGGACGCGCGGCAGAAAGTACCAACCAAGGCGGGATGGGCGTGTACCGTTCGCGTCAAAAGGACCACCGCGGCTTGTCGTTGTCACAAAAATCAAGTGTAAGAGCGTTAATTGGCTACGTGTGTGCCATGGGTGGGTCAGATGCTGTATACGCACACTCTGATGGACGTATACGATGTGTATCATACAGGCGCAGATAAGAAAAAAAAAGAAAAACAGAAAGAAGTATGTATATACCTGTACGAATGCGCGAGCGCGGTAATTGATAGAGAGAGTCGCTATGCTTTCTCCGTTAAATTGGCATGTGCGCGCGCGGCAGTGCGCCGGAATCGCTCTCTGCACTATGCTTGCACACACACGAGCGCTAATTTAATAAAACGACGCTGTCGGATGGAGATATTGTTTCTTTCTTTCTTTGTTCATTCATTTCCGTTCGGGGTATTTCCGCGCCGTTGATGGCGCTAATGACACGTATTATTATATATACCAGCCGTAGGTCGGGGTGTATACGTGTAATTACACTTGTCACGCTGCTCATTTCATGGTACAACATTTGGGAGCATGTTATTACTCGCGCGATGGGACATTGTTACAAATATCACAAGGATTAGCCGCATTTTTATCGTACACGTACTGGTTATCAAGATAATGTTTGGGAGACTTCAAAAACGACTCGATTCGGATGTATACTATTAAAAGTGTATGTGTATATTGTAATCCTCGCCCGCACGAGTCACCAATGAGTAGATAGATATACCATCTTAATTAAATGGCAGGTGAGTGTAACACTTACGTGCCACTGAGATGGTCCACTTTCGATACTTATATACAGTTTCCGGGGCACCTCCACGAGAGACGCGCCCGAAATCGAGAGTCCCTAACGTATATATATATATATATATATATATATATATATATATATATATATATATATATATATATATATATATATATATATATATATTGTACAGGTATAATTTACACACGCCCAAAATGCTCGATGCAGCAACCTGTCGCGGGAACGCCGTCCGCCTGTGCATGTTTATATATAAATACATACATACATACATATATATTATATACGTATATGATTGTGTATGTGGATTTGGGCGAGGTAATACCAACTTTCACTCCACATCATCATATAAGTATATATATATATATATATATATATATATATACACACAAACACATCTGGTACGATCTGATTGTGCACTGTCCCTTTCCATCTCCCATAATCCGTGTATGGTATATATATGTATACCAGTGCTGGGCGTGTACGTATATTTATATACACATCCAGTCCACCGATGAATACATCGATAAGCCGTATTGCATAATACGCCCCGAGATTGGGATTTCGGTATCTATCCCAAGGCATCGATACATTAAACACCAGTGAGTTTATAATGGGCGTGTGTGTATGTGCGTGTAAAATGTGGGTGTTGCTCAGGTGAAAATTTATACTAGATTACGAGGGCGCGATTGGTCGGAGATGCACTCAGAGAGAAAAACTCTTTTGTTTCGTTATCTTTGGCTCGGGAATACATGGGGTTCCATTCAAGATTGTATTGGATTTGACAAATTCCCTTTGCACCGATACATACATTGCGGATACGTTGGTTCACGTGGGGTTTGACGGATTTTTTTCTCACGTCCGGCGACAAAGTGTACGTGCTACATAAAAAGTGTGTCAGTACACTTTTTTTCCCTTTATTTAGGAATTTCTGAGTTATTTGGGGTTCTGATTTGCGGGGTGGCCGGAATGTTTTCTACCAATAGACGGTTTGCCATCGGGTGAGTGTAAAATCCGCCGAAATAACACCCTATACGCTGTGGTACGCGTCATAATTACCACCCAACTCGTCTAAGCGTCTTTCCTTTTTTTTTCATTCGCTTCGCGAAACACCAGCACTGCGCTAATTAATGGAAAGTTCGACGAAATGGCCCGACAACAAAAATTGACAGGCACACCCAAAAGAAACCCCGTGGCTCTGGAAAAAAAAAGACGCGCTATGTATACGTATACCCGATTCATTATGCATCCCATTTGTCAGTCATCAGCAGTACCCACCTGACACCCTACATTTAGCTCGCAGCCACGTAAGTACATATATATAATACATGTATACCTGTACGAGCGACACGTGAAAAAAAAAAAAAAATAGCCGGAGAAAACGAACAGGCGCCTACACGCATCGAGACCGCGATGAATAAATTATAATCCACGTCATGTCTTGTGAGATGCATCCTCTCCTGTACGTGATGTGTGTTAACTACAACGAGGTTGCATGTGTACACGCAAGTGTCGGGATACCGTCGCGATCTCGGCGTGTGCTTTCTTTACCTTCCCTCGACACATTTCGGACGCGCGATTATTACCGCTCGTCATGTACCTCAGCCGATGCATGCATACCTCCAAGTACGTGTACAAAGTGTATTATCACGTAATAAAAAGAGTTGCGCAATGTATCCACCACCTCGACCTGTTCCACGTGTTTATAAATATGCCCTCGCATCCGGCTCGTATACATCTCAAAGTGGCACGTTATTTATTCATCCCCCCCCCCCTCCCACGTTTCGCGAACTCGATTTTTGTTGATTGATTTTTTTTTCGAGTATAAAAAAAAAGAAAAGAAAGAAAAAAGAAAAGTCATTAAAAATCACTGAATGGCTCAAGAGTCATGCCGTTACTTATTTTCAAGCTAAATTTTGATAACTGCAATATTTGAAATATTTCATATAGTGGTAGTCATGGCACTACAATTCATCTGTGTGAATAAAATAAAATAAAATTTGATGCACAGCCTTCTTGCTTTCGTAATGACACTGTGTTATATTGTCAGAGCAAAATTTGGGGAGGAGGGGAAAAAAAGCAGCGTTACCAATGTCCATATGCAATGCCCAGGGAACATACAGGCAGAGACAATGTGCACGGAAAAACCAGCGTACGAGGTGGGTGTAAAAGTACCAACACGCCCCAGTGTCTCTGTCACACGCGACGTGAAATCAATCGAAACGAGAACACTTAGCTCCGATGTTTTTGCACTTTTTTCCCTCTCTCTAACTCGTACATGCATGTATACGCACGTGGCACGCGCGTGACGGCCGCGCGACGTTTGTTATTCCTCCCTGCATGCATGTCACTCCGTTAAAGCCTTTCTCTGTCAATTCTTGAGCACCGATTTTTCGCACGGGACCCGCACTGTTTATTGCACTTCTCGAGTGGAGCGTGTAGGTATACTTACGCGGGGCTCGTATATCGGGTGACACTCGCGTCCTCCGTACACTTATCTTCGCTCGAGTACTCAAGTATCCTATACGTGTACGCTTGGACGAGAAGTTTGCGTCTTACCGCAGAGTGCAGTTACTCGTGTAACACGTATATTGAGCGTTTTTTGTATACGTGTCGTCGAGTGGTTTCGTCATTGCCGTGAAATAGGAGGAAAAGGGAGGCCTCGACCGGATTTTTCTTGCATACAACATTTAATATCAACTATCTCGCAAATTGTGATCCAGCTATACTACGAAGTACACAATTGAAGTATGCCCAGAAAAAAAAAAAATCTCGTTTCCTCGGGGATCTAATATGCGTATAACTTATTTGTCTCAAAATCATGAAAACCATCACAATGAGTCGGGAGCTTCCGGACCTCGTGGAAGACCACAAATTATGTACATTATTGTTGGTGCGCGAGCCACTCTTTGGAAAACTAAAGAAAATAGAGACCACTCACTCGCACGCTAACGAGCGACCCGCTCCTCATTACGGACGTTAATGAAAACACAAGCGCGAAAAATTCTGTCCGCGAGCGAAAATCAAGAGACACGGTGCATGTGCAACGTATAAGCAAGAGAAAGTCGGTATACGCAGGTATACGCACACTTGGGTTATTCTAATGCGATTCGGGGGGGTGAACGACCACACCACGGCGCAGGTGGACGCGGGTTGTTGTTGTCGGGTCGTTATCGCCGATCGATCGGCAGCGCGAAAAATCGGCCTCGATTACACCGGAAATCGATCGGGGGCCCGGCTCGCGGGGGCTTTTCCTCCTTTTCTTCCGCCGCTGCGCAATTATCCGCGCTACGCCGGGCCTGCCATTAAGAGATAATGCGCGGCCGAGTGGCCACGTGTATGTATACCCATATGCATTTATAGGGTCGCGGAGAAAGGATTTGGTGTACCGGTGCGTGTAAACGCGTCATACGTTGTAGGGGTACACACTTTTATTTGGAAACTGTATGGGGCGTGTAACAGACATGTGTGTACAAGTGCTCTCGATGCGTCTCTAGCTGGGTGCAGTACAGGTGCAAACAAGTCGTACGAAGGCAATTTATTCTGCGCCGGGGCACTCGTTGTCCATTATTATTATAATCATTATCATCATGGTCATGATCGCTGGAGCAGAGATACAAGTAGGTATGGTCAGCCAGACAACGATGTAGTACCGCATGTATCGATACCGAGCGATACTGTACGGCGATTAGAAGTGGGTTTCTGCTTCCGCTGGTTTTTTTTTTTTTTTTTTTTTTTTTCGTCTGCCCTCGCTTCCCCGCAATTTGATCCGAATATTGATAATCATCCGTGTGTTGTTTTCCAGGTTTAACTATACGTGGGTGGGAAGAGAAACTGCGTGGATTTTTCATTTTTTACCACTGACAATAATGTCAACAATTGTCGCGTACATATCCACTCAAAGGCGTTTTTGGTGAAAAATCGCATGGCATGTGTCCATACAGAACAATTGACGAAGAAAGTGGATGCGAAAATCAACGCGTAAAACCCGATAAAAATTTATTTTCCCTCGTTCCGTTAAACATTTTCTTATGAATAAAAAAAATAAGTTAGCCAAAAAATAGTAGTTTTCGTCGGACACGTGCCATCGTCTCCGGGGTTATTTTGCGGAAAAAATTTTTTTCCGACCTCGGGCATTTTTGAAGGTCGGGTGTACACTCGCGTCCCTCGGGCCGCAAAATAGCCCCGGAGACGATGACACTTGTCCGACAAAAACTACTATTTTTTCCATACCGAATCTATCATTCAATTGCAGGAAATTCTTTTTTCGATACCCTAGACCAAATGTTTTTTTAATTAAAAGAAAATACTTGACGAAATGAGGATAGTAGTAGTTTTCGTCAGATAAGTGCCGTCGTCTCCGGGGCTATTTTGCGGCACGAGGGACGTAAGATAGCCGCAGAGCGATGGCGCTTATGTGGCGAATATCATAGGAAAAGAAATTTTCTTTGACTCAAAGAATCGGGTTGCTCAGTGATAAGAAAAGAACAGGCCCACCGTGCGCGCACGTACTCATTACACATGCGTCGAGCAAGTCCCATTGTTTATGCGGAACGGGAGCGCCGATCGGGTCGAGCTTTCGCATTTTTCGAAAGTACCGTGTCGTCGCGCTTGAGCCATTGGTAGGCCGTGCAAAATTCAAAGCAATGCATCGACAACTATCCACCCGCGCTTCGAAGACGTGATCCGTACTATACTGGCGCGGAAAGAGGGAAAACAAATAACATCCGCACGACGGGAACACGACACCTACTGCTTATAACATTCCTTGTGTGCACAGGTAAAAACGTCCCTCCGTGTTATTGCGATGGCGTTTTGTAGTGTAAAGGGGTCAAAGAGAAAATATTTGCACTACACGCACGATGGGCGATCGTAACACCCTGTACACCTATGTATACGAAATTCAATTATCCACTCGAGTTTCGCCCAGTGCATTCCTTCACTCGCGTGATATCATAATGATGCAGTTGTTGATAACCGCGGCAAAGTATATACGTAATTGCGTGAGTAAGGATGGACTCGGCTCTTGTTACGAAAAACGTGGATTCTTTTTTTTTGTTTTTGTTTTTGCAAAACGTTTATTACCTGCATTATGTAGGGTTAATTAGAGTAATAAAACGAATCCAGTGATTCATCGTCATTGGCTTAACAGTGTATGAATTCATTGATGAAAAAAAAAAAAAAAAAAAAAAAAAAACTACACATTAAAATCTTTATTCGCGTATGCACGGCTATTTAATGAGTTCATCGATCCGATTTGAATGTATGATACATACACAACACAACCCATACGTACACATATATTTTTCCCAACCCCGAGAGATGTAATGAGCGAAAAATTTAATTAAACGTATAAAATTAATATAATCACGATGCAAATGCGCGCAGGTAGGTATAAACAACGAGTATGTAATGCGCAGAAGAAAATTACGTACACGCGTATTAAAATATTTCCGAGCAATTCGCCAAGTTAAAAGGATACTTAAATGGCGATTAAAACTATATGTACCCCCCGTAGCTCGTGAGCAACACGCTGTTAACGTGCGAGCGTATCGTGATGTATATTGTGCGGTCTACCGATAGCGTTGCGCAAAAGTTCGGGCGCATTATTAAAAAAAAATAATAATAATAATAATACTGGCTCTTGCCTTGCAATTCAGCGTGTACGTACAGCATACGGGTATTAGTCACACCCAGGGACTCGAAAAAATTAGCTCCGAAATGTAGGTATAGTGCATCATGGAAACGAGGGGGATCGAAGCGCGGCAGTGTTTTAATTGAGGCGAAAATCACCTGCGCTCATTAATACCCCGCCGCTGCTCGACCTTCACGGTGTACCTATACATAATGCGTACGCGTACACGCGGATGATATTTCCCTTCGAATGAAATGGAAGTGATCGTCTTTCCGATTCAGTTGAACTATACAGGCGTATAATGGAGGTTTTTTTGTTTTTATTTTACACTGAATTAAAGGGTTTGTCGATGAGTGATCATGAATATTCAGAGGCCATTGTACGATATATTGAACAAAACAAGAAAAAACAAAAATAATAATAAAAAAAAAAAAAAGTAAAAGCAGCGGAAAAGTGTAGGGCACGAAACATCATCCGTCACAGTTTCACCAGACGTGTACGTGTGGTGATTTGATTTTAGAGACCGAACTTTCTAATGACAAGTGCATTGAGGAACATTAACATGGAATCGCCATCATCGGAAACTCAACACACAATGCAAATAACCATGTCTCACCTCCGTATGTATACGGCAAGAAACAAAAGACTTTCTCGTAACGTCGGAAACGTGTTATCTTATATACACACCCACACACACACGACTACCACCAAAATGTCCAGACTACGCCCGCTCGTGTACAGTACAAGAGAGCAGCGGTATTGGGTAATCCGTACGAGCTTTGGTAAAATTCGGACCACGAGGATTTTGCGTTAGCCCGAGCGTGCATGGCTAAGCTGCACTATAGTACATACTTACTTAATAAGTCGGTTGGTCGTAAAGTTGAGCGAGCGACACGCGAGTGCTGTGGGGGTGTGTATACGTGGTATACCTCCACCTCAGACACAGTCATTCGGTAACAGTGGAGGTCTCTCGTGCACGCGTACTACATATTATACATTTGTACACGGATACACATGCACCTGGTACGTATACATACCCCCTGTAAAAATCAACTGCAGCAGTGAGTAAGTACACACAAAGAAAGCAGAAAACGCGAAAGCCGGAGTCGTGGGAAACGTATAGGAGGGCACGCGGAATGCGGAGATGAAGATAATTACCCGATGACTTTGGGAAGAAAAGAACGCGGTGACGACGAGACCCCGCGAGTGCAACGTTATCATATATGTTTGGGGTGTAACTATATACATAACAACTTTACTATTCTTCACAGCACAAGCGTGTGGCATACGGCACGACTCTTTGAGTTTCTGACTCACATTTGCCTCAGCCGGACTGCAGAGGACGATTTTTGTACGTCAGGAAATTGGAGCCTTTGCGCGAGAACGGCTATATGCGCACACAAGCGTCATACACAGGCCCCACAGATATTATACACACCCATTACGTGCGAGGGTACTTCTTTCGCGGGAGGATGCTGTTTCACGGTGTATGAGTGCACATAATAAATATATATTGTGCCAAGGTAGCCTTTTTCGCTGCTTTTGTTGTGTTTCATCCGTATAGGTACGTGGATACGTATACCCACAAACAATATATATATATATCGCCTACTACCAGAGTGGGAACGGGCCGAGCCAATTGTGCAATCGTGACGAGTGAAACATGGTGTGAGAGTTTGTGTCTGCAAGGGGGGAAGGCCCGCGTTTGCAACGATGCAGGATTGGCTCTGCGGCTGCGGAAAATTGTGCTCTTGAGCCGAGAGTGGGTCCCGGGGAAATTGTATCGCCCGGCTATTGATGGATTTCGTGGCGATCACGTGTATTGTGTATCTATCCACCCATTGTTTTCTCTCTTTTTTTTTTTTTTTTTTTTTTTTGTTGTTGGTGTTTAAAAGAGATGTGTTTTTTTTCTCTTTTCGAAAAATAGCAAAGTTACGATGTTACTTTTTAGCCAATGGTTTTGTACTTTTGTTCTGACGCGGTTGTATGATAAGTTATATTAGAAGTACAAAGGGAATCAATGGGGCGATACTTCTACAGCTGATCGGAAAAAGGGAAACTAACATCAATCATTACGAAAATAAATTCTTTGCCTCTTTCGTGAAAAAGGGATGGACGACAATAATTGTAAAACGATCGTCTTACACTTTTGTTTCGAGCGATGGGCTGCGCACTTCACGAGTCATTTAAAGTCTTTCAAAGACTACAAAAGTCTCAAAAAGACTTTAGATGTTTTATGAGTACTTCAAGAGTGCCTATAGCATTAAGTCATTAAAAAATAACTTGAAATCATTAAATAGACTTCACTAGTCATTTAAAGACTTCAAATTCTTAAAAAGACATAAGAGTATGCATGCCCTCGGGTTCGAACGTACGATAATTATGATCAATAACTATTATTATTATTATTACACCGATACTCGAGTATTATAATTCAAGTACAGTACATATTTCTATTAAATACCCAAAATAAAGGACAATTTGTTGTCGTCAGTGAACACAAATTTAAAATGTAAATCAAGTTCGTTTTCAATGATAAAAAAATTCGTTGCAGCGATGCAATTACATTTGATTTCGAATCAGGAAAAAAGTCGAGGAAAACCGTGGAGCGCGCAATCTGCGATAATCAATATTATTTTTCATCATCTTCACTCGTTTTCCTCGATACACTATAGGGTACATGTTATATAGTCGCAGTCTTGAGGTATACGTATATACACTATATTCAATTACCATAATTTCAACGGAGGACGGATGCAATATAAATTTGCTCACGATACTCGACTTTTTCTTCAAGTAACCCACAAACAGACCCCAAAACACCTGCAAATAACCACAGGGAACGGAAGCCGCGGCGCAAAATTGACGGATCATTATTTTCGAGTTCATTGTTTCCGGCTCAATTTATAACCGCACTAATGCGCTTTGCACACGGTGTAACGAGTACAACTCGATGCACGTAATTTTTTCTTTCTCCATATTATTGTTCGCAAAGTTCAACTTTGTCCGCGAACACAACTGCTGCAGCCGATGACTATCGACATTATCGACTCGCGAAAATCCCGGACTTTCGATAATCTCGGTGACTCGACATTTTTCCCGTCGTAATATAAACGCGTTTCAAGCACACGCGCGGCTTTTTCTTCTCCGTCTCGACCGACAATTGTACACACCCTCCGGAAAATCGGTGTGTATTTTACATGCGCATGCCCATTAAAAATAATCATCAGCTGCTCGTAAAAGTAAGTTCTTGGGTCTCGGAGGGGAAACGTACGCGCGAAATGGAAAAATAAAAGCACACCATGCGCGCTCGTTTCCCGAGAAAAGTGAGAGTTTGTGCTCCGTACATCGACAGATTTTGCCGTGCAACAAGTACATATTATAAACAGACGCAGTTTTTAGTGTTTGCACAGTAATTTATTGGACTTTAATCGTTACTTGGTTAGCACAGGGTTTTTTTTACTTACGGCGTCTCGGTAAAAATTACCCCGTTGAATAAACAGTTTCTTTTGAGAGGGTAATTTTTCTACCTCTTGCGGTGTGGAGAGACTCGCGAGTCCGATAAACCCAAATGTAATGTACCGACGATGCAACAATTAGAACTTTCCGACTTCGGAGAGGAAAAATGTAACCGATCGCCGATTTCTCACGTATATTTGCCCTGATCAGCGGGTAACGTATTTATAACGCACACAATATAAGCTGCTACACAATACGAACGTCGTTGACAACCACGTGCTAAATCGCCGAGTCAATAAAAAAAAAAAAAGCGGCACAGTCATCAAGACCTTCGATGTAGCGGGCAGTGCGACTGGGCTCTCTCAGTTACTTAGCCCACTTCGGGGAGGTACCGAGATGCACAGTACATTGCGTAAAATTAACCTATGCAGCGAGCTTGTTATTTTTACCAGGATGAGGTTTAAGGTCTTTGAACAATTTTACTGCTCACAATTGGGGCTATTTTAATACATCTGTCACTTCGTTGGCATATATATGCACTATACGCACAGCTCAAGAATTTTTTAATTCACGTACAATCAGCATCCACTCGAAGAGACCATAAATTACGAGTTTCTCGCGAATACAGTTTACTAATTCACATTGTGTCGCAGCAAGTTTTGTTTGCGCAAAATCTGGATGTATACCTTCGGTGTGTATCTATCGAGGAGGGAAAGATGCGCCGCTATTCAATTGTCTTAGCAATAAAAAAAAAAAAATCCGTCCCGCTATCTCGGGGTACAATCCAGTGTCCCGAGTTAATTTCGTCCGCGATTTTTCTCCCCATCCTCGTAAACACCATTATATATCTGTGATCTGTTGACTTTGTGTACAAGTGCCTATACGTATACTTATACAGTGCAGAAGGCGCTGACAATGCATCCTCGAAATCAGGCGCTGAGAATAATGGAAGGGAAAAAAAAAGATGGAAAGAATGGGAAAGAAACACAATTATAAATGACAGAGAAAAACTGTCGTTGGCGATTATGGCGAAAAGCTAGAGGGGACGACAATGGGAAGACGCACGCTGCCGCGAGATTTTAATCCATCGATTGATGGAGTGTGTGCATTATATATATATATACAGCGTGTGTCGTCGAGCGCGAGGTGAAAAAATATGCGACACAGTTGCGCATCCGCGGATGTATCGTGGAAAATAAAGTGGCTTTTTTTCTTTTTTAATTCATAGGTGTACGTATGAGTTGTCAAGACGAACGATATAACAGTGATATTATGGATTTATAGCTTTAGGGTTACTCGCGAGAGCTCTTTTTTTCACTGAGTTTCACTGGTTTTCCGGTATACATAATGAATATTTTTAAATACTTATCAGCAGTCGTGGATTTTCATAAAATGTGGATAGCAAAACGATATTTTAGTGAGACTCGGGCATTGTCAATTTTACGAAATGTTTATGCTTCACTCAAAAAAGGGCAGATTCCATCCCGCACCGACCAACGTCGAAATTTATGATGAAATTGCCTGCGACGAACACATCATCCGCATATTGATGATTTCCTTTCAAGTTGTACAAGAAAGTTATGATATGCATGAAAATCCACCTACCGTTGAATCTTTAAAGTAAAAAAAATAAAACAGTCAGTCCCCATCCCATAACAACATACGTGTGCACGGGAGCGCAGAGGATTACCCAATAATAAAAACCCGATCATTTTCATAACCAAGTCAATACACACGCGTGTAAATAAAAGTTACGTCGCGTATACATATACATACCAGCTGTACAGGTATCACCGATGTCGCACGCGATTCGAAACAAATTAAGCCACGCATAAATTTGCGAGTCGGACGTACATAAGCCGGTGGCGTGTACATACCTATACGTGTGGTATACGAGAGCCGCGGTAACGAGCAATATCGGGGTAACACACACCTGACGCAATCTCCGTTAGAGCAACGGAGCACCGAAAGCTCGGACATTATGGGGAGCTTGGGTATATACTCGCAGCCCCGGTGTCAATTTGTCCATTAGAGCGTGTATAACAGCGTTACGCGCCATGCAGTATAATTATGATATCGGTGAATGTCATGTATAGGTACACGTCATTGCGGTGCAGAGGCGCGATAACTGCCTATAGATGTATGTATACATAAGGAGTAGGAGGAAAGAGATCGAGACGAGCGTCGACGACCAGACGAGTGGGTTTGGTGCCTCAGGAGCGGGATGGTTGCGCAAGAGGTGTGTAGTGTAATAGACGCGCGCGAGAGAGGCAAACCGGTCAATGCCAAGGTGCAGTTTTCCCGCGGCGCGCGTCTCTATGCAGTCGCTACTACCCCATAATATACTATACTCCCTCCGTCTTCCTCGTATGCCATGTACAATGTGTTGCATTGTGCGTAATATGTACCAGGTAATCTACAATAGACGCGCACGTGCTGCAACTCTCCTTCTTCTTACTCCGCCTTTCGTGTGCAGGTGTACTACATGTACTGTCCTTTTTTTATCGTCTACCGCGTTTACCGGGGAATTACGAGCAGAGAGATGCGCGTCATAGGCATTATTTTGCTGGTTTTTTTTTTTTACCACACCGGCGATTTTATTGTCAACCAATAGCGAGTTTGTAAAATGTTTAAAAAAAAAGAAAAGACGCGGAGTTGTTTTGTCACGTGCGCAAATTTTACCTGGAGTGTAAACAAAGATATGGGAGGGGGGCTCGACCGTGTCATCAAACTGTGCATGGAAAGCATTTCAACACTGGATGGAACGAGAAAAAAAAAAGTTGTTAATTGCACGGGCGAGACGACGAGATTTGGGATTATTATTCCGATATTGTATAGGAACTTAAACAAGGCAAACGCGATGAATTGAAAAATTGTATGCAACCGAAGAACAATCGGTCCATTGAAATTTGCCTTTTTGCGGAAAAGTGTGACCCAACGCAGGTATACCCGCGCGTGTGGCAGAGGAATTTTCGCAACAAGAATTGTCGTCCGAAAAAGATGTCGTGACGAGAAAAACATTTGCCCCGCGACACTGTACGGTCGCGAGAACGGGCGATAAAGGACCGTTGAGCTGAACCCGAACTTTCGTCGAGGGCGCGGCAGGAGGCGTAAAACATCCGCGGGCGTTTTTCACACACTTGACGCGCCGACAATGGGTTGCACTCGCCAAAGTTCTAATGGCAGCTGCTGCTGTCTCGTATTGTACACGGGTATGAAAGTTAAGCGAGTCGCACGTTCCTTTGGTACTCGTGGTTGTGTGCTAAAGTGTCGCAACAAAAGGGGGAAGCGTGTCAATATCCACACCTCACGGGGGGAGGGGGGGTGTTTTGCAAAACTAAACTCCGATCGGGTGTTTTCAATGTCTCCCTGTCTCGAGTGAATTTTATGTAAGAAAAAAGAAAGGATACTGTCAGTGGTGCACTGGAAAAGTAATTTCTTAAAAATCAAGAAAATACTGCGCGAACAACCCTTTACTATAAGATTTCCTTACCCCAAACAAATTTTCAATTTACAAATATTCAATTAACATAAAAATACATATATATGTAATATTAGTTCAAGGGATTGTTT
Organism: Copidosoma floridanum; assembly: GCF_036245765.1. NCBI lineage: Eukaryota > Metazoa > Arthropoda > Insecta > Hymenoptera > Encyrtidae > Copidosoma > Copidosoma floridanum. Next base: position 18,364,105 of record NW_028321907.1, on the reverse strand, counting down.
GCTTGGACCTATTCTGATAAACATTTTCTAGCTCCCACACGCCTATACAAAAAGTTTTCTGCTCGTGACATAAATATATACTTGGACATGAAATTCGAAGAAAAAGCTAAGGATTGCGGGTGTGTATTTCATACACAAATTATATTTTAATTAATACTATCGCTACACTTGCTGGTCTCAAAGAAGATCGTTGCTGCCCTCTTGAGAATTAACGTTACACTTAATTGATTTGAGCTGCCACGAGTGAAGATACCCACATACACACTAAAAAAATATTTTCTCTCTCACCATTTTTTCTTTTCCACATAGAAACTTATTGGATTGATTGAAAAACTATTCAATGGAGGGAGGGGGGAGGAAATATTTCATGATAAACTGGAATGAGCGCGGTTGACACTGCCTCGGGGCTTTTATACACTTTTTATTGCCCAATATTCACACGGTTTATGCTGATGAGTGTCGGTAAAAAGTTTAATTTTGAGGCAAGCTCAAGCAAGACAAATTACGACCGAGAAATTGTTTCGAAAGAGCCCAGGCATTATGCGCGCTTAAGCTGACATTCTAATCGCGCGGTGGCTCTCATTTCACGCAACCGCACCACATACGGGACAAGTTAATTTTGTCATTTTTAAAGAAAACAAACACCAAATTAGATGGAAAAAAACTGTATGAAATTCCATTCCAAGTATGATTTGAATGTTTTTGTTTAAAAAATAAGGAGGCACAATCATTTGAATTTTTCGTTTATGTGCGTTTCTGTCATTACACTGGTACTTGGGAAAATTAACGACAAAAGTGTGAAACTTGACAAAATTGCTCCAAGAAAACAGCAATTTCCCACTCAAGTGCTCGATGCGCAGCAAAAAACCCAAATATGAAAACAAAACAGCAACATTGAGTGTTTCAGTTTCATATTCGGGTCGCTGCAAGCTCTGCGTGTATATACCTTGAAATTCATCACAAGCCACAACCACTTAAATCTTCAAACTAATGCTGTCATCCGATGCCTCGCTTTGTTAATTGCAGCGAGAAGACGACAGCAAATCAGAGCCGGTGGTAACTACCGTCGCTTACACGGAACTGCTGTTATTGCGATTGTAACGAGCCAAACCAATAACACGTTTTCTTTTTTTTTTTCTTCCTCTGTACAACCGTTGCACAAACGTCAAAGGTATACACACAATAAACGCTACATGGCTTTTTCTCTACGCGGAAATATAATGGTGGAGTATAACAGACGCCGAAGTATTGAGAGCCAAACGGTAAAAGGCACCAGGTTTGGCGCAAACTCGCGTGAGATTGGCGTCTTTGCTGTTTCGCCGCGTCTACACTCGTTTCGTTCTTATAACTTCAAAACACGCCGATTTTCGCGGCGTTGATGCAATTAGGGTCCATTATTTTTCTTTTGTTGCTCCTTTAACGCTCGCGTCGCTGATTTAACGATCCAATTTTGCGGCAACAGAGAACCAAATCATCGAGGGGGAATTTGATTATCAATTGACATGCAAACGGTAGGGTCAGCACAACATTTTTTTTTTTTTTTTTTTTTTTTTAATTTAAAAATGGGAATAAATTGTTACTGTTATCATTCTTCTTTTCATGAATTAATCATCGTGATACATATTGGTTATAACAATACTTATATCATCGAAAAGTGATAAAATGTTCCTATGTTACTTAAAATGAGCACCTTATACTACATGCAGTTAGGTACCTCTTATTTACAGTGAACGGAGAAAAAGTGAAAACTGGAGATAATCTTATGCAACGAAAGAGCGACCGATGACCAACAAATTTACCTCATTGAGCAGCCTCGTTAAAAATGAAAACAAGAATCAAGTGTTACGTGTTATGTGGTATATATTTATACACATGGGCGCAGAGAAAGAGATGCATGGTAACACGTATATACAAGTATGTATGGACACACATACACTCGTGGGCCATCGATTCGATCTGCTCTTTGATTATCTCGGGGGGAATATCAATTTCGGGCTCGGCGCGCGGGGACGCTTGCTTATATATGCTTGTACACGGAGAAACGCAAAACACATCAATTACAGCGGTGGCGTCTTTTAGAACTCGCGAATAGGACGGGGACAGTAGCGGCGGTCCGGGTGGAGTCGGAGGGACAAAAAAAAAAGAAGGAATAAGAGAGAAAGTGCACGCAACGCGATATGGGGAGCGATATATTTCAAATGAGTATACATACCCATGATTTTTGCAATACGCACGCGGGTGTGTATATATATATGCATTACGAGAAAGAGTGCAAAATATGTATGTGTATATGTGCACATGGGGTACAACCAGTGAAAATACATATGCTCGGGAGCTGGTGTGCCTTTTGGAGCGCGCAGGGCGGTGCCTTTCACCTCTTTCATAAAAACGGGGCCCCGGCGAGCGAACGACCAGTCAAGCGTCCGTGCACGTGAATACACGAGCAGTGGGTGCACTTTATGCATAATACCTATATACACGTAGCAAGTATTATATAGTTGGCTCGTGTCTACACAGCTGCACGACGTCGTGTCGTTCGCGGCCCCGGAGCGTGAGATACATTTTATAATGCCGCGCGCAAAGAGCGAGGGAGCCAAGGCCAGGTCGGTTCCTGGGCCAATTAACTTTTGTGTGTATATGTATACGTATGGCTTTGTAGGGGTACGGGTGCCTGTACGTCAGTGTACACGTAACAAGTGCACACTCGTGTATAGGAGCTGCGAGCGTGGGTGTGTGTGGGTGCATGGCCCTACTTTGTAATGGGTGTTTGTGGGTAATGGGATGCTGAGCTTTCGTTGGTGGATTGCACCTACTTAATAGACGTATATGATGCGATGAGCGTACGATGTTTACCGGGAGATTGATTGCGCAATTTTTCGTGTACGCCTTTATTCAACTCGGGTCTATCTACCTATCTGTATGTATTGTGTCCATGGCGGAACGGGTGGAGTCTTGTAATTGATTTTTCACCCAATCTGAATTTTTCTTTTTTTTTCTCTCACTTAAATGTGTATCACATTTTTTTTCTTACTGCTTTGTTCTTGCAAATTAAAAATGAAGGATTTTTAATACAGGCAACTTTAATTTCTCCGCCCATCGATGTCTTACCTCGCTCGTCTGTATCTACTTAAGGTGGCTCCTCACTAAATCAAAACACTGGAGTATTAAATGATATTTTAAAGGATGATTCTTGAAGGTGCAAGGAGTCTTTTCCCAAAATTTTAGACCTCGTCACCACCAAAATTGTTGAAAAAAACTAACTGGAAAATAGACTCTGTAACATGGCCTCTTATGGAGGGTCGTCAAATTGGTGGCGCAGGTGGTATGATATCTCAGCAAAGATACTGTAGTTCTTAATAGAAAACTATGTAGCAGATAGAAGAAATCAGAATCTTTCCAACGACATTCAGGTACTTGGACATTACCATGGGTTTTATAGGATATTTTATGAAAATAGTAGATAACTGTGCAAGTCATGGAACAGATGAAAAGTGTGGGGCGTCTGCTACACCGAAGAGCGGTAGCCCGCGTAGTTTGAATTGGTCAGAAAGTTGTACGTTAAATGAATAGGAGTTGTGGGGAATCGTAATTATAATAAAAATAAATGAGACGCTGAACTAAAAAAATTATTTAATGCGGGGCTGACTTATGTACTTTTTTGACTAATAGATAAAATTAATAGAATATGTCACGATAAAGTTAGGACACGGTTGTATTTACTCGTCACTAATAAATAACTTGTAGATTTTTTCTAAAGTTTCTTTGTCTTTGGTCACCCGTGGCTTATTATTAGGTACTTATCGTTAGCTTAGTATTATTTACATACAAGGGTTATGTTGTCAGATTTGTATACCTACGTCTGCTCGGGTCACTGTATTGTACGATATAGGTCAACGGTGTAGATGTGACTAAACTTTTTTTGAAGGGACTATAGGTACCTATCCATTTTTAGTCAAGAACCTCCACAGCCAATGAAAAGCTGTGTTGCAGTATGCTTACTCTTCTTGTGGGATTTATAGTGAGGAGCCACCTTAATTTTTCAGACAATTGTACCCTTATGGAAGTGATATATACACTTATACTGTATTGTTAAACGTGTTGTTATTGTTGTATACAATAACAAAACAAAACAAGATTTTTATCTTTACGGATCTAAAATTAGATAACTGTTTATCTCACGCACGATTGGTAAAATCGAGGGTCGCCAAAATATTTGTTTATAACATCGCGCATCATTGAACACCTCCACTTTTATCAGTCATGTACGTAGAATGAAATTATTGAATTTCATTGTACTTTCATTATTTTTTCGTTCCTACTCAAGTATTGGACACCACGCGATGGTTACATAAAGTTATTGCTTGTATATTTGGAGGAAGGGAGACGCAAGTGCCATCATGCGATTTGTACAACGTAGGACTGTTTCGAACCTGAGCATTTCTAAAATATTTCTCGTAGAAATAAAACAGGTTTTTTTTTGTTTTTTTTTTCCTTAAAAAATTATCGTTGTGACATTGCGCAATGATTCGCGTGGACGTTTCTACGTTAGGTGCTTAAAAGTTCCGCTCGAGATTTGTATCTTCGAAATAACGTTGATGAAAGTACCACACAGAGCTTGTCTATTTTTTTTGCCATTTATTATGCATTTATTGTCACCTCTTCTCGTACTCATTTCTTTGTTTAAGCTTGTTTTCAGGTCCAACTCGGGTGCAGAATGACAAAAATAAATTTTCTTTTCTTGCACTTCCATTTCCGTTCGCCACCCGGGCGCGGTCACCCCTACATTTTCACAGCTCAAAATAAAAATCCCCACGAGTGCGAGTCATCGATCACACCCGGAGCTCCGAAAGAGTGAGAGAGAGAGAGAGAAAAAAAAAAACTTGGGCAACGCCATACTCTCGGTCCCCGCGGCTTTGGCTTTGTATACTCACTTACGCGTTTGATTATCAATACACCACGAGTTGTTACAACCTCCCGACACCGGAGTCACCTATAGTTCCGCCGTAGAGGGCGAGAGGTCAAGGCTACCGATGTGTATACGCGTAGTTTACACGCACGGGCAAATGTTACGAAAAAGAAAAAAAATGAAAAAAATAACCAATAAAAGTTACCCAACCCACACGTAATAAGCGCGCCGCGAAATTGCGCCGTATACGCCCAAGTATCGACGCGGAGATCGCGGACAGCTCCTCGGGTATATCCACGTGGCCGCGGGACCACGCTCTCCCTTTCCTTTCTTCTCCGTCATGGATACGGGAAAGCAGTCGTTACGGATTCGGCGAACAAATTCCACCGTCGGGCGTATATGTGTATATACATAACATACAAATCGTCCGCTCCACCTGACAATGATTTAGCTGCGGCATAGTTGGCGCATATATATTACCTCGCAAAGTTGATTGACGGTACGGAGGCCGAATATAGAGGACCCTCTCTCTCTGATAAGATTGGGTCGTGCTATAGTTACGTTTGCTCCTACTCGAGCGTGTACAATGGAGTTGAAAAATGCGCTGTGTGTCGGCACCTTGTAGTGTCATACATTTGTATAGGCTATGTAGAAGCGAACGCGGGGTATTTCAGGATAATAATTGTCATTATATTATCTTTATCTATAAAAAAAAGAATCGCCGGTACAATCGGATTTTGTCATTGTTGTCCGTCTCGAGCTTGATTTTTTCATTCGTCACTATCAAATCACGAATATACCCTGCACTCGAGGGTACTCCGGTAGTTTATTTTGTAATACGATATCAGTATATACGGACATATACAGTACAACACGTACTTGTGCTTATGTTTATGACTGTAAGTACATTAGGAAGGAATGAGAAAAAAAAATGTTTGGCCCAATGGCCATCGTCAATATTGTTTTTAATTCTCCCGAGCGTACCTATTATACACATCGGCCACACAATTGTAATTGTGGTTCGCGCAACGGCTGCCGATAAGTTATACCGGGCCGGTCCAATTCCAGGATTGCGTCACCGCGTCCGAAACCGGTTTGCCCGCGTGTGTCTACACTTTTTTTCCTCCCTACGGGCACGCGCCCGTTCCCCTCCAATCGCCGGGGATAAATCGCGGCTGCGACTCTCAAGACCCACTCGATTCTCGGACCTCGTGCGTTTGGCGCAACGTTACAAATCATACCAATGCCGTGTGTGTGTGTTTTACACGGTTGTACCTTACAATACGTAGTATATATATATATATATAGGTATATAAGTTGTTTGGTTGACGTGCCCGCGTGCCCGACGCACCTGTTGCTTTTGTCGACCAAAGTGTTTATAGGTACAGAGCGATCTGCATTGTATTAGTGGGTTACAAGAGCACAATAACAATGCTGCCGAGGAGTGCGTTCCTGCATACATTTAATTCACGCTCGATTGCTTTTATGTGCTCCCATAAAGAAAAAAAAATGGGAAAAAAGTGTTGTATGGAAATTCTTGCAGGTTTTTTGTTTCCCCAAGAGGCACAATACATTTGCGATTGGGTAATGCATTTTTACCGTGCAACGGGGTACAGAATATGGGACCGAGCGGATGATTTTTGTATGAATCCAAAAGGGGGGTATGGGTGTATAAATGTGTGACTCGACCAATCTTTGAAAAAAATGCCAACGCGGGGAATCCGAAAAAGCTGTTGTACACTTGCGAAATCAGCGCTGATGAATTTTTTTGTTCATTGTGTGCAAAATCTTTGGTTGTCGCCCGTACCGAGTGAGAAAAATGCGATTCAACTTTTTTGTTTATTTTACATGATGTGAAATCTGTGCGCAATCTAATTTTTTACGACTCGGTTGTGCGTGTTGGAAAGGCCGTGAGCTATGGAAAGGCCACGAAATGATAATACCTGCAAAGGATCAGTGAAAGTAATACGTCACCTTTGCGGATCGAAGGCAGAATAATTTTTTTTTTTTTGCCCGCTTTGACTATTATTCAAGTGTTTTTGTACACATTTCATTACGCAAAAGGACTCGTGTACCTATATTGGAGAAAGTTTTAGACATTTGGTCCTTTTTTTTTGTAGGCCAAAAAATGAACGAGAAACCACAAACAGCTCTGGAGGGATGCAAAAATCTGTTTTTGTGCTTCATGTACAATAAGATTGTGTTTTATCGATCCACCGATTTTTTTTTTTAATAAATTGTGGAAATTGCAAAAAAACACGCATCATTGGCACAACCACACACAAACTGCATTCCATTTCTACATCCACCATATACCAAACTATCGGACGGGGTGTCGGACAGTTGTGCGTTCGTGCGTGGGTAAATTTATCAGCAAACTTTTAGCACCACTTAACGGATGAAAAAGATGGGGAAAAAAGGCGGATAACTCCGCTACGGATAGAGCAGCACCGGCGTATACCTATACCTATATAGATTAGTACAGGTTTCACTGAACTCGGGGAAAACGAAAAGTAAGAAGAGCCCCGACGAAAGGCCAATTCGAAAGCGGACGAAAAATAAAACAGATCGGGGAAGCGAGGAGAAAATCCTTCTCCTAATATCTCGGTGGCTACGTGTACACATCGTGTGCGCGAGATGCAGTGGCCAAGAGTGAAAAAGTACCCTATAGTGTACACGCTCCTCCGAGCCAACGTATGGAGTCGGGCTCGCGAAAGCGCAACAGATACACGTGCACACTCGGTGCATAAATATAAAACGAGTTCTCGACTTGGTTCGGTTTTATACGTACCTATATATATATATATATTATGATCTAGCGCGAAAAAAAAGACAGAGAGAGCCGGAGAAAAAGGCAGTCAAGGATCTCGGCCGGCCGATCTTACGGTTCTCTCGCTCGATCTGTGCATTAGCCCCCGTAATGTATGTATTTGTGTGCCGTTCTCAGAGAGCCCGGCGCATGGCTAATGAAACACCACTTCCGGCAGCGCCCGGCGCTCCGGTATGAATGTATATGCTTCTCCGGTGGGCTCGCCCGATCGAGTCGACGTAAACAGAGTGGGTATCGCAATTTTTTTTTTTTTTTTACCGATTGTTGTAAAATTTGTGATATGTTTGCTCAGCTCCATACCCGGAGGTATCAGGTGCGCTTAAACGATTGCTATTGTACAAATGTACTTTTTTCGCATGTAATTGTGTATATTGTTTTATAGTATCGGACGAGTATGGTGTGAATACGTACGCATGGACATGTTTATTACATCCACACTTTTTTTGTTTCACCAGAATCTCATGAACACCCAAAACTATATAATATACGCGGGTGATTTTATTCGTTATTCGTTGTAGTGGTATATTACACTCGGATTCATGTAATTTTATTGAGCAGCACTTAACAATTGATGATAAAAATCATGTCTCATTCGACATATTGGATCTACTTATCATAATCACATATCTATATATGTACTGCGTTTATATTTGTGATAAGCCTTGTTTTCGATGAAAATTCAAACTTTGCCCAAACAACTACATGTTCGATCAGGTACAGCACACGGACGAGTTTTTAGAGCCTATGTATGAAGAGCAAGTTGATACAAGGTGTCAAGAACCTGAAAACGTGCTAGTTTTTGTGGTTAGATCGGGGGATCGATTGCGAAAAAGGGGGGCGCCCGCGAGTGATCCGCGAGCCGCGATACAATGTTATCAGGAGCGAGAAAAGCAGGAAGAGCGCAGTCACGGAGCATGCAAATAATTCTCACGCCGAGCGATAAAACTCGGACCTGTAGGTATATAATATACATCCACACCTTGAGGTATACCGTACATGCACGCTCGTGAGTTTAACGCCACTGCTGTATACATTACGGTATACAGTAAACGTATGCTTTACGCCGGTTTTGCCGTGGTGATCGAGTTTCGCGCGATCCGTGTTTGTTAACTTTAGTTCATGTACTTGACCGGGGGAATAGAAGGGAGGGAGGGAGCACTGGGTAGTGTGCAACGTAGGAGTGTCATATCAACGACAAGCTCATCTCATCGCGCGTTGATTAATGAGCCACTGCTCCGATTTTATTGGGTCGGTATATGATTGATTGCGCTGTGTAACGTTACAGCGAAGAATAGGACTTTACGTGGAATTGATGGACTAGGGGGTGTTTTCATGCTCCGTCCAACAAACGCGTAAACCGTACGGTGAGTTGATGGTGGGCTATCCCAGGAAGACTGGATGATTACAATCACTCTCTGTGTATGATTATTGGAAAAACATTGAGTGTTGTCTTATATAGGGTGTCTGATGTTTATCGATAGCCTAAAACAAGACTTATGCCCGAAATATTTATTTGCTATTTTTTTTTACTTCTTGAAAATATGTAATGTCTTTATGAACCGCAAAATTAATCCTCACTGCTGATGAAACACCCTTAATTTTTTGTTTTTAGCAAAAGGGAAATGAAATGAAAATACACTTGTTTCATCTTCGGTACATGCACCGAGAGAAAAATATAATAAAAATTACTGTGCTGGAATGGTAATCTGGTGCCATTCCGGCGTCTAGGGACTTTTTAATAATTTGGCTGACCAAATCTTTACCATTTTGGGACAGTAAAAATCACTATACTTACAACAAAAATTACTCTTCTAAACACTAAAAATAATTGTTTCAATTGTAAAAAGTCTCTAGACGACCAAACAGTACCAGATTACCATTCTAGCCCAGTAATTTTTATTACATTTTCCTCTCAGTATATGTTTAAGGCACCGATTAAAATGAAAAACTTTTGCTGACAGTGATGGTCCACAATTACTTCATCAAAGACAGAGTTTTCTTTTATTATATTAACTTTGAAGAAATATATTAAAAGCTTCATTGAAATTAACGACCAGACGATAATTAATCTAGTTACAATGATAATGTATCAATGATCGCGACGCGAAAGACTGAAACGACATAATCACAGGCCTCGGATTGGTTACACGAGTTCCGGGACGTTTTTCTCGCACAGCCTATATGCATATTGAAATATGATCCCTCGCAACTAACAGCAGCCAAGCCGGTCTTTCTCGTCGACACTCGGCGATGATGAATCGCTGCGATACGCGATTGACTCGCTCGAGTCCCCAAAGCCGGATAAAAACACCAGCCGTGCATGCCCGAGAAGAGGCGCACCCGAGGCGGACATCCGCGACCGCGTGCCATTTCCGTCAAAGCTACTACGCCCGAGTTGGTACCGCCAGTATACGGGACTTTGAAAAATCAGAGTAGTGCGGTGCACCGTTAGAAAATCATCGCCGCGAGTTGACCGCGAACAGGATCCCCGACACAAATTGCAAAAGTGGGCTATCGATCGAGCGTCTCCTTTGATTTGGGCTAGCGACTTCTTTTAGCACGGAAATATGTTGATACTTGAACACAAGTGCATCCGCCCGAGTGATTTTTGCAACGAGTGTACAAGAGGAGGCTCTCGCGGTTACGAAAGCCGGAGGGGGAGAAAAATTTCGCGGCGCATTTTTTCGCGCTACACTTTCGATATTACGGCTTCTGGCGTTAATTTCGCTTATTAGCGCGTTCCCGGAGCCTCCGTGCATGTGTATATAAGTATACATCGGTATACTCGCGTTACACGCCCAGCAGCTGTTGTGGGTTGTTGCCTAAGACGTTATAAATGCATTATCATAATAATGGCCGGGAGTTTGTGTAACAATCTGTGGGTTTTTTTTTTTTTTTTTTTTTTTTTTTTTTTTTTCATTAATAAAAAAACGAATCTCGCGCGTAACTCTTTGATGCTTATCGGGGAAAAGTGCAAATGGGCGGCGCGCCTCTGATACTCGATACGGCGACGCGAGTGAGTATTCGCGTTTCCCATGAAGCGTAATAAATTCTTGAAATGCTTTTCGTGGATTTAACGATAATCTGGATGACACCGCGTTAGTTGATTGTGATGTTTTTTTTTTTTTTTTTTTTTTTTTGCAACTTTTGCTGTTTGAGTGATTTTAATGTTTTATTATGGCGCCAGAACTTTTCAGGTTGCTCTTAACATATTAACTCTAAACTTTGTACAAGAATAATTAACGATCTTGAAGCATTTTAAAATAATTATATGGTCAAACAAATGTTTATTTGCTGTTTTCTGTTGGAAAAAAACAAACATTTTTTTATTCGTGTTTTGCTAGTTTAGATAATATCTTTTGTTGCGTGATTAGCTATGAACAACAATTGGAACTACTTACGTAAAATCGTTTGAGTCATGAAAGAAGAGCTTTGATAATTAAATATAAATGATTCTTTACTTCAAAGATGGGCTAACAATGCCTAATCAATGAAAATCTAAAAACTTTAAACAACATTATTCCATAATTTTAAAACAACATCCTTCGGTAGGAAAATGAATTACTAATATTCTACGAGCAAGTGCGTATGACAAGTACAAAATAGTGATTATTTATTTCAAGATTACACGAGCAAAAAAAGCTGTGCATTAAAAATCTATGCAGAAAAGGATATCCGTATTTCCCCCTGTTTTTTTCATCGCAAGGGATATTTCCTTGGACGTCAAACGCGTTTGCATATATCACTACGAAATTCCACTGCTTCGATACACCGATGTATCGCTCAGTCGAGGAAAATTTCTCGCCTCCACCGCAAATTATCACCCGTAGCCTAATACGCTTATTGAAGGTACGAGAAATCTCGCGGCGCTCTGTTGGCTGCACACTGTTTTATTTTGGGCATTCGCTAGAGACTAATTTTCCCTGGTAAGAAAAATTTGTTGGCTCGATAAAACTACACGACCACTACGGCTTGCAAAAAAATCATCACATTTGATGTATCGCCCTCCCGATGATTAATGTATATATTTTTTCGACCACGTCAATCAGTATAGCACCAGACGATGTTTACAGTAGCCGGACCAACCATCGTAGGAATTCCAGTGTAGTATATAGTAAATGACTTCATCATCGATCCACACAAGCAATTAAAATTAAATTAATCACCGTTTCGCTCTGCTGCGCGAGTACCTACACAATTATTAGCGCGAACGTAATTGAACGATGCGGGTGATTGGCGATAGAGAAATCAATTGGGCCTAGCTCAGGGAGTATAGCGACAGGTTACTATAGGTGAGCTGATTTTATTAGAAAAAAAAAAAAAAAAAACAATTCCAACAACCATAAGGACACGTAAAATTATATCCTTTTCGATGTAATGAGAATACGAAAAAAAAAAAAAAAAAAAAAAAAAAAAAAAAAAAAAAAAAAAAAAAAAAAAACGAGGTGGGACGTTGCGCAAGAAGGCAAACACACAATTACGCGGGGTAATTAATTCGTTCGCGTGAAAACGTACAACCCAACAAATAAATCAATTTCACGAGGTGCAACGTGTGTTATAAAAGCGAGGACCATCGCCACGATACACACAGCGAAAAGTAATGGAAAAAACGAGAGCGCCGTGGTTCGGCCTTCTACTTCCGGGACGGTGTGTGTGTGTATGTATTGTTTTCGGGCACTGCCTCCGGGGCGCGGTTACGTGACGCGAGATCAATTAAACAACGAGGCCCCCGTGTTTACGTTATATACCCGAGTTACGTGGCGTACGACAAAATCTACAAAACCGGGGCAAAATCGTCGTCGCAAACTCTTCTGGGATGAAACAAACGTTACGACCGCGTGGTGGACGCGTGTGTTGTGCAGCGCATAGTCACGACCCGCTTGGGGGAGGCATGAAAATGAAAACGTGTAATATAGCGGGGCGCGCGAGTTTCGTTCCATTAGCCGGTAGCTCTCCTGTATCGGCGGGTGGCTGTTGTCCGGTTTCCGCGGGTGTCCCTTTCTTTCGGTGTATAAACCGCAGCGTGCAATGCTGGGTATGGATTTACGGGGTACTCGAAGACAAGGCGAACGCTGACAGAGAGAGGAAATGCGCAAAGGTTTTTTTTTTTCCCCGCGGGGTATATTGGGGTATTACGTGTATATCGCGAGAAGGGCGTGGTATATCGCGTTACCGAATCGACGTCGGACTCTGGCAAAATTTAACGAATCTGCACAGGTTGCGTTTACGGCTCGTGCTGGGAGTATATTGTAGAGCCCCGTTTGCCGCTCTTTTATACTTATGTACGTTATATTTATACCTACCCGCACTACATGTAATACGTGAAACGGTGAATTTCGGGCTAATAGGATGCAAGCGTGGATATATTCGTTGGTTCGATGAATTATATTTCCCTCGTCTTAGGCGCGGTGTGGGGTGTATGGCTACGGTGTTTTGTTATGCAAAGGAAGGACGGACGTGGGTCTCGTTTGCATGTTTCTTTTGACGCTATATTACACAATTGAATCGCAATAGATATATACTTACGTACGGAAACGAATCTAAAGTTTAAGTTCCTTGTTTTTACACTCGCTAGTGCACGTAAAGAAGATTCAAATTATTTCAATCATATACGTCACAAAGTGCTAGTATAGACTGAGAAAAAAAAAAAAATTACCGTCGAGAATGGTAATCTATAGTACTGTTCAGCCGCCTAGAGACTTTTTACTGTTTATTTATTACTCTGATGTTTAATTGAACCGAAAAAAAATTGAGATGGTCTAACCAGACCTTTATCTAAAATCCATTATTTTCAACTTGCAAGAAATAAAAAGAAAAACAATGAGCACAGCACAATTATACTGCATTGTATTGATATCCATTATAAACATTTTTGTCGGGGGAAAAAAAAAAAAAATCAATTAAAAAACTCTACTCATCTTGCCATGGATGTACATACGTGTGACTTGACAGTAGACCACGGACAGTATGTACGAGTTGAAAATAGGTATAGAAAAATAAAATTTGGCACGGGTGTATGTACGCAAAGAACAAACGAAACGCTTTGTAATAATATTGTGAAAAATCTCTGAAGTATACTCGTCTAAATGAGCTTTCGAAGCAGCTGGGCAAAAACCAATCCCAGGTCACCTCGTACGTAAATTGTACACGACAACGTATTTCAATCCGAGCTGCTTGCTCGGAGCACCATAAATTCTCCCACCGGCCGAGTTTTTCCGTCTCCGCTGAAAACAGCTCGCGCGGACCGTACAGGCGTAGCCCGCATTTCCGCGTCTATGCGGCAAACTCGCTTTCCTTCTCTCGAACCCCGTAGATACCCACACAGGTACTTTTAGTGAGCATGTATACACACGGGATGCAAAATACGCGTGTCTTTGTACTAAAAAACGTACAGTGTGCGCTTAAACACGCGTGAGAGCCGAATGAGCTGGTACAAGGTATAGGCCGGGGGCGAAGAATATAATACGGTAGATAACGGCAGCAATTTTTTTTTTTTTTTTTTTTTTTTCATTTCAAGTGTGCACATGGAGGATTTCAATCGCACGAGAGGAATTTTTCCCATATATATATGCATCTTCCTAGCTGCAGGCTCGACGCGCATATATAGGCTCTCAAGTACTTAGTGCCTGTAAGCGAAGAGCCTACCCATCATCATGAACAACCCCTGCAGTCCTAGACTCGAATCTAGCAGTTAAAAATCGTAGCAATGATTGTACTTTGGGTACCCTTGGATATAAGCTAAAACAAGAAACTCGGTTATTTTACTAAATTGGAAAGGTCTAGTCTTAAAGGTACCCGTAATATAATAATTGTCGTTTGATGGTATCGCTGCTACGATTTTTCGCTTCATACTCACAGCCAAGGAAAATAAAAAATTCAAAAGTATGTCATTCAGACGCCCCCGTGGATAAATACAATTTTTCACACAACGTTTCTTTGCCAAGGCGAGTAACTGAGAATTTCCAGGTAAATTTTTTCTCTTCTCGACAACGTGTCAACGGGTCACAAAAAAAATGATTGATTGCACACCTGTTACATGCACACGTTAATGTACAAAGATGCATTTGTGTTGCAACGGATTAGTAAACTTACCACATAACAAGAGGTATTCTATTCTACTCTAGATAAAAACGTCTGGTACAACAGTAACGAAGTAACATACCAGGATCTACAAACGTGAGTCGAATACGAGCAAACGGTCGAGCTACTGAAAAACAAAGCCTGCATGCAGGCAGGAGTTGACAGTGGGCCATTTTGGCCCGGTTATAATCTGGAGCTCCACGTGACGAGAAAATTAATTCGCCCGTTGTTCCGCAGTGGGTAAATATATACATAAATGTTGCACAAGCAGATGCAAAAAGTGAAGAGTCAATATGTTATAGTAGACGGGAATAACAGCAACAACAGAGCTCCCAAGAGGAGAATCCTGTCGGGGGTTTCCTCGTCGGTACGCGAAAGAAAAGGACCGTTTTTGATTCACGTGTTAATGAAGGGGGGAAAAGACTTTAATCTCCTTTGCGTGCCGGGTCTTCGTCATAATTAAATGATCGTTCTTGCCCAAGATCGAGTATTTTGTTTTTGTTCCCTCGCTCGCAGAACCAGTTGGCACCCGCGTAGCATAAATCTCGCTCGATTCGGACTCGCAGAAGCTCCCCGAATATAGAAACGGCATCGTTTAATTGTGGAATCCATCTCGGGCCAGGCGATCAATTGATTTAACATTATCCGAATAAATCACTCTATACTCTCTCTCTTGTTGTGTGTTGTAGATGGTGCCGCGGTTAGCGGGGAGAAGCTGCCTCGTGGCGCTGCTGCTGGTGCTGCTCTCGATCTCGGCCATCGCGATTGATGGCAGCGATGACGCCAGGCACCCACGACCCAGCCAACAGCAGCAGAGGGTCCGACTGCCCCGTAAACTGCCCAGCCGGCACAACGAGCTCGCCTCCACGGAGCTGGCGAGGAAGAAGTCGTCGTCGTCTCCGCACATGCTGATGGGTGGCCACCTGCGCGCCGAAGACAAAGACTCGAACGCGCTCCTCGAGGATGGCCTGCTGCTCTCCTCGGCTGGGGCGGGCAAGGAGAAGAAGAGCTCGGCGAGCGGCGGCGACGACAACGACGATGACAAGAAGACGCTGTCCCAGCAGGTGAAGGAGGGTAAGTACGGCTTGATCCAGAACGAGCTGTTCGCCGAGCAGCCCGGACGGCCGGGCATCATCAGCTACGCGGCCAACCCCGAGGTGCCGCGCGACAACGTCAACAACCTCGGGGGCCTCGACGAGGAGGAAATCTGGCTGGCCGAGGACCACGTGCTCGTCATCAAGGGCGGCAAATTTCCCAAGGCGGCCGACCACCCGCACGCCCAACACAACCAGCCATCACCGTCGTCGAGCTGGGGGCCGATCGACGATTACGAGGCGCCCCACCGGCAGGTCAAGATACCCCACCGGCCAAGGGTACCACCGCCCTTTCCCGTGCAATTGACCGAGGGCGGGCCCGTCCAGTTGATCGGCCCCAACGGGAGCAGCGTCGTCGACGACAACGGGACCATCGACTTCGAGGCCCTGCCCGAGGGTTTCAAGGGCTTTCTTCCGGGCGAGGGGCCCTACTTCCCCCTGACTAATCTCTCGTCGGCCATAAGCGTCTTGCAACCGGAGAAGACCACCAAGGCCGAGGGAAGCCTGCTACCACCGCTCCCGGGCCCGTTCTACGCCTCGTTGCCTCCTGGGGCCGTGATAGTGCCGCCGCCGAGCAATCAGACCGACTACGACGACGAGGACCAGTCCATGTACTACCCGCCGCCTTACAGCTTCGTCTACTCGCCGGATCTCAATGCCTCGACCAACATACCGCCGGGGCCCCTCGTGCCAGGCATCATCCTGCCTCCGCCGCCCGACTTTTTCTCCGCCCTCGACGACAAGAAGAGCACGGTCACTACGACGACCACGACCACGACGACGACCAAATCAAAGCCTCCTCCTCCTACGAGGCCGCCCACGACCCCGTTGCCGTATGGTAAGGTGCCCCCGAGGAAGCCGAGCACGAAGCTGTACAAGACGCCCTCTGTGACTTCGGCTCCGGTTGTCGGCTCCAAGACCGTGGCCTACAACACAAAGTACGCCCAGATCAGGCCAAAGTACAAAAATACCAGCGCCCCGGCTTACCACCGGACGTCCTACCTGCCGAGTTTCGTCGAGGTGACGACTCAGCCGAGCAACGGCCTCGAGGAGGAGCAGTACATGCGCCAGGTGATCCAGCCGGCGATCAGCAGCAATCATGTGCTCCTGGTCGAGGGTGATGGCAGTACCGAGAAGCCCTGGAGGAGTGCCTTCTTCGGGAGCACGACGACGCCCTCGTCGATAGAGCAGCCGGTCGAAACGACTCCTGCAGCGGCCGTCAAGAGCAGCGTCCTCACGACCGAGAATCCCAACGTGGGGCCCGGACACCAGGCCTCCTACTACTTTTACGAGGAGAGCAGTAACAACAACAACAACAACGAGGGAACGGGGCAACAGCCACCGCCCACCTCGACGCCGGAGCCCATCGTCTTTTTCAGCACCACGGCAGAGACGCCGCCACCGTATTACAAGCAGGAGGAGACGGAGCGAGATTCGGCCAAGAAGGAGGACTACTACGACGTCGAGATGATCCCGTCGCGACCAGACCCCTCTAGGGACTACAGCGTCAAGTTGCTGGACTCGATCGTCAAGGACCCACAGATCTACCGCTACCTCGACTCGGGTGCCACGAGCAGCCAGGACAAGTACGAGGCCGCGGAGACGCCGGCGCGCGACGATCACCACCAGAGCCCGCGCATGCTCCACTCGGAGCCGATGTACTACCAGCCCGTGCCGACGCGACCCTCGCCCAAGCTGAGCTACTTCACGAGTCCCAAGCCCAAGGCGTACTACCGCAGACCAGCAGCGGCAGTGGAGTCGACGGGTGGCAAGGTTGAGTCCTACGAGGGCACTGGCAGCGGCAAAAAGACGCCAAACAAGCCCAAGCCCATCTACCAGTACAGCTTCGAGGCGACAAACTACAAGCGGGGTCGGCAGATCGGCTCCTTGTCCAAGCTTCCTCAGCAGCAGCTGCTACTCGACGAGCCGCTCCAGCAGCAACAGCAGCCGAGGCGCCAGAAGGAGCTGCCGCCGATTTACACCGAGTACCAGGACATCCAGGTGGTGAGTGGTGAGGAGCAGCAGCAGCAGCAGCAGCAGCAGCAGCAGCAGCAACAGCAGCAACAGCAGCAACCTCAGTATGATTACGAGGGCAGCGAGCCGCTTCAGACTGAGAGGAACCTACCCATCGGCTATTTGAGGCCCCAGAGCCAGAAGAGGCCCGTGAGGCCACCATTGACGTACTATCAACAGCGGCTACAGTCGACTACGGTGTCTCCGGTGCGTGACACCACCCTCGCCTCCCACCAGCAGTACTTCACCAAGCAGGACGAGCAGCTCCTCGACGACGTCACCAAGGAGTATTTCACGATGTTTGGCAAAAAGTTATCTGGAGGTGGCGTCCTTGGCAACAGACTAGTGTCCAGTACCACGCCCATCTACGGCAAATCCAGCGTCGTGACGGAGCGGCCGGCGACCTACATCAGCAGCAGTAGCGCCAACAGCGTCGACGATTACGCGAGCGCGCGCCAGCCCAACGCCTTCCGGGCACCTCAAAACGTCAAGGTACACTACGGCGACCACACACCTGGGCCCTACAGCAGCCTCAAGGACGACATCCTGGTGAACTTTAGACGACCACTGCCGCCCATCGAGCCCGACGCCGAGTTCATACCGGCGGTGCTGGGACAAACACCCCAGCCGCCCCTGGTCCCCCATCCGGTGATCGGCTTGCAAAAGTACCAGCCTCGGCCTCCCACCGCGGTTCTGCAGAACTATGGTCCACTGCCGCGCCAGCGATATGACCAGCAACAGCAGACACCCTTCGTCCCGATCCCGGACCCCCGCGGCCCGGCCTATCACCATCAGCAGCAGCAGCAGCCGAGCCGGCCGCTCTCTCTGGGTGCAGAGCTCGGGACCAACTACAAGGAGCCGAGGTCGCAGATCGACCCGGACACCGAGTTCCTTCCTGCGGCGGCCAAGCCGCCCAACTCGTACTTTGCCTACAGGCTGCCCGGGGACGGCGGGCACTTTTACTTCCTCACGCCGCAGGCCATCAGCCGCGACGACCCGAACGCGGCCTACCTCTTCTCGTCGAGGCCGAGGGCGGCAGCTGGCTCGGGCAGGCTGCTCAGACGGAGGCGTGGCCGGGACGGCGACTGAGTATACCACTGGAGTTTCGATTTTGGAACTGGGCTGCAAATCGTGTATCCTCTTGTGTCGTTTCAATGACTATCATAGTTATTGTTGTTGTTGTTGTGGTTTTTCCAAAATTAGTCCAGTGTTGTGGATCGGACGATCAAGCGTGTGCACGTGTATAGCGAGGCGCGATGTTAGCTACAATAGGATGCCATATGTATAACAGTTTTCAAAGACAGGAGCGAGTAGTGATATTGCGCGAGCACGACCTAAAGAGGAGTAATTTATTGCTTATGTACATAGTTTCTCTTTTTGAGTTTACTACTATTATCATTATCACTTGACTATATTCTTATTAAACAATGATCATATTGTATTTCCTAAGATTCCCGTGCTAGGAGTTGTGTCAAATAATGGACTCTTGCATTGTCGAGATTGTGACGTTTTTGCGGGTAATTTTTCTCTTTGCGCCTCGTCTGTGATTAATAACCCAAGTGTGTGTGTGTGTGTGTGTGTGTAAATCGCATTGGAAAGAGATTTTTTTTCTTAGGTCTTATTTCGCGCGAGGAAAAAAATCTCGGCTTACGTGTGCACCGGGCGGTGCACTTCAATTTCTGCTCGCTTTTGAGATAAAAAGCCTATAAGCGAGAGAATGTATTGGCATTGTGGTAATTTTATCCACGCATGTAACATACAGCGTTTTTGGATGGAATGATAACCTAATTTAGTTAAGACCTGTGTTTAATCCAATTTATTGTGTTGTCGAGGGATGCGAGTTACTAAACAATAATCATGAAAATAAATTGTACAACAAATACCCTGCTATTCATATTCCTGTATTGTAAACATGGTTGAATTTTAAATATCTGTGTAATAAATTTATCCTTATACCCTCATTCTCCGAAAAAATATGAGATGAGGCATAAATTATGATAATAATAAATGAAATAAGAAATTGAATAAAATAAATAAATGTTAAGACAAAAACTCACCAGTGTCGATTTCTTGCGTTTGCGTGGGATCTGGTAACGGGTAATCGTGTAATCGGAGATAAACCTCTATCGCACACTTTGCTGCCTTGAAGTAAAACGGATGCGATCGCAGCACGTCTTCTAACCTCAGGAGACCGACGTAGGAACGTAGTGTCATTTTGCGCATACAGTAAGAATGAAAATCAAATTGGTCCTCGATTATTTCAGAAAAGTGCTAGAAGCAAAAATGAAATCACATACATTAGATTATAAGCTTGATGATTTTCGATGTACTTGCCTAATTGAAAGATTTACCATTTTTAAACAGTCAATCTTTAAAAATAATCTAAAGAGTTCTGATTATTAAATATTTTTCAACTATGTTTTTTATGTAATAAGTAATCTTTCGACTTGTACTCGACATTTTCAGTTGCATATTAAAGTTTACTCAATACGCTCATTAAAACTTTAAATAAATGTATTAAATGAGTTAAGATCGCCAACTTACCCTTTCAACTTCATGACATTTCTTCAATGCATCGCCATACTTTCCTAGACGCTTGTAGGCATTAGCTGCCTCTGTCTGAATCCACATGCACTGCATTTCATTCAGATTTTCCATTGCCAAGACTCCTTCTCTCGTGAACTTCCCGCAAGTTTCTTCTGCTTCTTTCACGAGATTTGCACGAAGCATGTACTTGGCACATTTTGAATTTATGTAACGATCCGCGGTGTCTAGACCTTGTGCTTCATCTAGCCGTTTATATGCTTCTTGAGCATCACCAGCATGCTAAAATTGTACGGTAACCATGAAAATTTGAGATTTTTCATCAAATAAGGAGATTTGTATGGAGAAATACCATACCATCGATATGAAGATGAAAAATTTGATGGTGAGTAAAAAAGTTAATAAGTGCAGCAAATTACCTTATAAATTCGTCCTTTGGTAACGAAAAGTTCAATGAGCGTAGGCGTGTGGCATATGGCAACATCGATTTCATCTAATGCTTTTTTGGTATCACCCAGGAAATCATAATGCTGAGCAAGATAGTAATAAGTCCACAGCAAAGCTGACGCTGGCTCCCGTGGCTTATCTTTGTCTTCGTCGCTAAAGTGACCATGTGCTTTCAGGGCTTCTTTGTATTGTAGGACTAATGATTGTATGGTGTCAGCCTTACTTTGGTCCGTGTACAGGGACCGTAGGTCCACGAATAAAGGTGGGACACCTTTGTGAAGTCCTGCACAAAATATTTAATAGGTAAAAACATGAAACAGAATGGAGAATTCATTTATCAATCCACATTTTACAAAGTTTTTTAAGAAATTGAAAATTTTATTCTCATGGTTTTAAACTAAATTTCAATTCTAACACGAGTACTACACATTGTCGGCAAGCAATTTGAAAAAGAATAATTCAGCAAAATATATTGATTAAGTAGTGTCACAAGATTAACGTGAGCGTTTAAATAGTTTAAACAAGTAATTTAATGATTTACCTCTTCTTAGGTAATGATCCACTAGTTCTTTAAACTTTTCTCCAGAAGCATAATTAAGTTGTAATCTTCGGGGGGCTAGTGCACGTGGAAACGTAGACTCATAATGTTCCAACATTTTCAACGTTACCTCGGCTGTTTCATGTCTTTGAGCCTCTATTAATTTCATGTAATATGTTTTGTTTTCAGGATTTATGTCTAAAAGTTCATTATACACTTTAATTGCTTCAGTGTATTGTCCTAATGCAAGTCTTAGTTTACCTAAAACACAAGTTTTATTAGTAACCACAAAATTTTACAAAAAATAGACATTAAGTATTAAATTTTTTTAATAGCTACGAAAAAAAAGCAAAAATACCTACCATACGTTTCTTTTACGGTAATTTTGTCACATATTTGTTCACAATGCTTGTCAAGGTGTTTCAACGCTTCTTCACTGTTGCCTGATTCCTGAATTACCAAGTTTTGATAAAGAAGCAACTCGCTGTGTTCATAGTCGTAGCACATCTACAGGCACATTATAAAATCGATAACAATACTATTTTGCAGTAAAAAGATACATTAATAATAGAAATTAATGAATGAGATGGATTTACATTTGATGTGAAATGGCAAAAACTTATATAACACACTGCAAAATTTACTCACCATTGGAGAATTTCTAAATGTATCTAAAATTTTCAAAGCCATCTCGTAATCCTTCAATAGATGATACGATATGGCAAACCCGATCCACGAAGCTTTGTGCGTTGGTCTCAACATAAACAAGTGATACCGAGTGTCCTGCAATATCAATAACCTAACATGATGACACTGCATGAAAGAAATGACAAGCAAAACAATAACCGATTGCAGACCTTGTAACCTTCCAGGTCGCGCATTTGTATTTGCAACAGAGAAAGATCTCTGAGGATCTGAACATTATCCTTGTCCCACTTGAGAGCATTGCGGTAGCACTTGATGGCCTCGTCATACATTTTGTCAGACCTCTGAAGCAAGCCATAGACGTGCCAGCAGACCGACGACTGCAGGTCGTTTCTGAGGCCCCGGCGCACATGGTCGTAGGCTTCCTCTTTGCGTCCCAAGCAATTCAGCGTGAGACCTTTCATCGCCAAGGTCTCCCCATGCTCGCTGAACTTGGGATTCGACAGGATTTGTTTGGCAAACTTGAGCCCAGTTTTGTATTGTTTGTGCTCGTAACATTTCTGCAAATAATACGAGTTATTCCTGGTGATCAGCCACTGTCACGATAGGTGCACAAAATTGTCATTTCATCATTAGGGGATGAGCAAGCAAGTGGACAGATAAGTAAACATAAGAGCACGGGGAACGGTGCTCGAGTTGATCATCCATCGGAAAAAATGAATAGAGAAAGGTAAGTAAGGATTCATTGTGCAGCGTGCAATAATAAGCATCAGACGAGCGTGCAGCAGCGGCGGCGACGACGCTCGATGTCGGGAGTGAGAGAGAGAGAGAGAGAGAGACAGTGTGTTTGAGGTTAGGCCGGAGCCGTAGGCACCAGACGACAGGTTCTACCGATGAGCTTGCATGTAAGACGCGTGCACGCGCTGTCGCGCAGAAATAGAGGTAAAAGGCAGGAGTGTCGGGTGAATGAAAAGTCGGTGCATTCGCCCGGAATGTAAAGCCGGGGCCTCGAGGTGTCAACCTCTTGTGGTGTGTCGCGTGTGCACGACGGCTCCGAAGCAGGGAACAGGCACAGGAGATGTGCGAGGCCGAGGGTAACTCTCGTCCCTACTCACCAGGATCCTCTTGAACAGGGCATGCTCCTTGGGTGGCAGGGGGTTGCTGGAGGGCATCGTGTCTCTCCTTGGCGTTGCTGCTGGCTGCACGCGTCACAGTGCAGCGAGGAATTCTCGGCTTCCCGGAGTTATGCCTACTTATTTTTCTCTGTTGTTGTTTCGCACTACTTGAGAGCGGCGGCACACACTCGACCTTTTCTCGATTCCCTCGAAATCCTCGAAATTGCACATGAACACCTACACTCGCACACGCACACGCACACTTGAATGCGAGAGCAGAGCGCGCGCCGCGCGATCAGCGATGCGGCTCGTGTAGTAAAGTCCACTGCCTCGAGTGGAAACTGAAAGTGGGTGAAAGCTTGGGCCAAGCTTGGCTGCCGCACTGCCAACCTTGGCCGCGGCTTGGGGCCTGACTCGGCCCTATTGGGATCGGCCCTTGAGAGCCATCTCTCGAAACTTTGGAATCACGCCACAACGTGTAAGCATAGACAAGCTGGTGGCGCTGACAGTCATGAGCCTTCTCTCACCGTTTTTGAAACTCACCACTTTATGGAAATTAATCTAGGGCAGTGGCGCTAGTGCTATGGGGCAAATGGCAAATCCCAAATCGGTGAGTTCGTGATGTGGCGCTGACTCTTGGGCGCATCTTAAATTGGCCTGACATGACTTTTGGCATGAGTTTCGTCCCAGTAATCGCCAACTTTCGTTTGCGATTTTGCATATGATTAAGTACACTGATATATATATATTATGTACACGTATTAATTTATATACACATACCTGATACAGCTGATACACGTATGTAATTTTACAACACATGTATTTATTTACCATTACTTCGGTTCACTTCAGTGACCGAATAGCCTCTGTTCCTTCTTTCGGAGGCTCGCCAAAAACTTTTTGTTAAGTACTTAATTTAATACACCAGGTGCGCTACCTCATATTTTCTTTAAAGTAATAATTACGTGTACGAATTGAACCGTGTAAAAGTTTAACAACGACTAAAAATAGTATAAATAACACATGTAGTAGACCATACGTGTCATATCCATATTTGTGAATTGTATGTTTCCGGTATTTGTTGGTTATTGATAAATCACGGTGTTTATTTCATCGGTGACAAAAATGTATACTTGTGCATTAAATAATAAAACATCTCAGTCAAAGAACGCGCTAACTCAAAATTGCCTTTATAAAAAAAACGCTTATATTCGGGTTGAAGAAAGAAAGCGCTAACTCGAAATTCCCTTTAACTCCGATTCGGGTTGAAGAAGAAGAAGAAGAAACGCTAACGCGAAGGAATTTTTTTCTCTTGCATGTTGTACTGGCAGTACCGCTAAGTTTGCTGTTTATTATTACAAGGTAGCAAAAATTAAAGGACACATTAGGTTTTCATCGTCACATCAATCACATAGGGATAAACGAATTAATGACACGAATAATCAGCAGTTATTTATTGTTAAACAAGTGGCTAAATTTATGCACGGTTGCTAAAATTGCATTTTATCTTGATTGAACTAAGTAGTGGAAATATCGAACGTTCAAAAATTCGATATATTTGAGTAAAAATTTTGTAAAAAGGGCCAAAATTATATGATAATACAGAGCTTAGCCGCCAAGGTCTGGTTAATTTTTCGCACTAATTTTTAATACAATGATTTTAGTGCGACTTTGTGTTTTCGCAGTAATAAAAAATAGCTCTTTTTTTGAATACGTGGCAATCGTAAAATGCAAATAAGAAATTTCGTGCGACCCTTAAATATTGACATGTAAGGTTACTTTGTAGGAAAAATTATGCATGTGCTAATAAGAATATTAATAAAATTTTCGTTTTTACTACAAATACCTACACAGATTACCCTAACTTCGGTTCTATTTTCTAGTTTCGAGCCGCAGTTTCGCGACCCTGCTTTGAAACATTAAAAAATACTTTTTTTGCTACTTCATTAGACAATATGACTCTAATGACATTTCATTTTTTCAAGAAGTTTTACTAACTGGACTTTTTATTCATTTAAAAAACATTTAGCAATCATAGAGTGCATCTTAGAAATTTCGTGCAACCTTGACGTGTCTGTTTTAACGTGAGATTATTGTGTAGGCAAAATCATACATATGCTGTAGTGACAGTATTAGTGTACTTATCTTTTTTATAAAAATAATTAGGTTATTCTGTTATTACTTTGCTTATGTTGGTTTCATTTTACTTAATTCATTGTTAACATATTTTCTAAAAGAAGCATCAGTAACTGGTCATTGTTTTATTTAAACATTCATCAATTATGCATTGCATCTTAGAAATTTTTTGTGACCTTTACATTTTTTATCGTGAAATCATTGCGTTAGCGAAATTGTAAAGATGCTTATGACACTATTAGTTAAATTACCTTTTTTTTAAAATTAAATAAATTATGTATATTTATGTTTCACTTCGTAGTTAGAAGCCACAGTTATGTGACCCTGCATTACCACATTTAAAAATATTTAGTGCCACAATTAGTTAGACAACATGTGTGTTAACACATTTTATCTAAGTGTAGTATTAGTAGCACGTCATTTTTTTAAATTAATGTTAAGCAATTGTGAACTGTAACTTGGACATTTCATGCAACCTATACATTTTAAAACGAAAGATCATTTTAGAGCTAACAGCAGCTTGCAGTTTAAGCTGCAGTTTTGCTATTGCTCTTTGAAACATTAAATAATATTCATTTTACTGATTTGAAAGACAATAGTTCTATTAACTTTTTTTTAAAGGAGTATTAGTAATTTGTTATTTTTTCTATGAAAAACATTGGGCAATAATTAGATGTAACTTATACGTTTTTTCCATCCCTTACATTCATGTTTTAATATGGAATAATTGTTTCGGAAGAATTATAAATAGGCTGATGACAGTATTAGTAAAATTTGTTTTCTACACAAATAGTGTGTCACTTAGCAGTTAAAAGCCGTAGTTTGGCGACCCTGCTTTTAACCATCAAACAATATTTTTGGCCCTCATTTACGTAACAATAATTCTAGTGCAACACTATGCTGTAGCAGTATAAGTAACTTTCGATTTTTTTTCTAAAAAACGCTTGGCAGTTATAAAGCGCATCTTTTCGTGCCATTATTTAACCGTCTCGGTGACGTAGTGGTGGAGTCAGTTTCGTCGATAAGTAAAGCTAAGTATTATTTGGCGTGATAAATACTTAGATGTGTGATTATTTATGCCTTGCCATTTTGCCTCCAATGTTAATTTTTCTGACCGATTAACTGTTTGTCTTCTATCTTGACAATACGAGTGAGAGGAGTTCATCTGTTAGTCCTGATGTTACTACACTTGAAAGTCTCCAACAGGTTTGTTCAATACGCGATTAAGAACTTCTCTTGGACAAATGGAGAAAAGCAACTGCACTGAAGTATCAGATGACAATGATGAAATAGAAACAGACATAACAAATAGGACAAATTAACATCGTACGTAAAATCCAATGTATGATAAAGTCTGATACGAAAACGCGGACTTGAGTTGAAGGCTCCTCAAGCCGTCGCCTGTAACGTCCTAACACGGCTGGACAACAAAAGATTTGTTTCTTCAACACTTTTTTGTCGGATTAATCCTGTTGTTGTTGTTTGTTATGCAAAGGTCAAGAGAATTTAATTATTGTACCACCGACCCTTGCATGTCGATTTCCAAACACAATATACTATCGCAATAACTAACGTACTTTTAAATACTTCTATCACACGAACTTTTGCCGTTAGAGGTGCGGACTAAACTGGCAGGGTGAACAGTGAAGCTGCATGCTCCGCGAGGCCTTGCGGTCGAGCCGCTGCCAGCGGTTTCCCCTTCCTCAAAATGACCTCCTTACTAACCTGGCTCTGAGGAAGCTTACTTTCGGTGTATACCTATCTCCTGCAGACTTCCGGCGCTACCGGGTGTCCAAGGAGCTATCGAGGACAAATCGCAAGCTCCCATGGTCTCCCGTAAAAGTCGGGTTCGTGGAACATGGCCTCCCGGAGGGTTAAACCACTGTTAACAATTACTCTTTCCGATTATCAACAAGTTCGATTAATGTATCTGGCAACTCTAGCAACTATTATATTTATTAATGTGCAAAAATTACTAATACTAACCCTATTATTAATATATCAACGCAGTGAACGATTATTCAGTCAACACCTACATGAAATATTGGGCGATTTTCAACGCTCTTGTCGCAATAAATTTAATTGAATAAACGAACAATGCTTAGTCTAAGTAAATTTTAGCAATATGTCATCCTAATGTTAATATTAAATAACATGGAAAATCTGTAAAATCTTGATGTAAAAGAGAAAGGAAGGGTGCAAGTGAGTGAATCACGTTCCCCTCTCTTGACGCATGTAGGAAAGCTAACCAGAGGTGGGAAGTGCCAATTTTGAGTTGCTAAACTAGAGCAACTCCAGCCAATTGGATCTTCGGCTATTGTCTTTTTCCCCAAAATTTTCGGCGGCAAGCTTTCCTGCGTCGTTTTCCAGCCAGCGCGTGGTCGAGGTCCGCTACTCCTTATAAAAAGAGCCTGGAGGCACAGTGAGAAACAGTTACAGTTCAATTTCACCCTCGAACGGTTGACTGGATAGTTAGAGTTCGCCTCTGCTATCCCACGGTCCTCCACGAGTGCGGTTTGAAATCTTCCCGCTGGTTCGGCACGTGTACGTTCCATACCGAAAATAAAAGTAAGTCAAGTTTAAAAACTAAAGTGACAAATCTATTTTTCCTCTCAGATTCAACGTGGACGTGTTTTTTAAAGTAGGAAATACGGTATCGGTAAACAACCACACTACCAGATTAGATAAAGGAATTATTCCTCACGAAAAGTCTAGGGCAATCACATTTATTCCGAATGGTACTAGTGGCTCCTAGACCAGTCGCAAACTTAAACCATGTTTTACCCCCTTGCGTAACCTCTAGAGTGTAACTACCTTTGCTCGTTACGGTACTGGTAACCTCTAGATCGCGAACGGGATACTACTCCCCACCTGATAAATTTCTTCAATTCTCAGGTGCTTTCTCAGATGAGATATCAGATGAGATCTCACCTCAGACTTAAAGGAATTTATTTCATTTTTAAAAAATAGACATAAAATACCTCTATAGATGCGTTTTTCAATCTACCGTCCTAATGATAACATCAACGAGGCAACTTTTAATACCGTAAAATCAATGTTTAATTTTTTTTTTCTTAGCATAAATATTTTTTAGTAAATCTCAGCTGCGATCTCAGGTAAGTATTTGGCATGAGTTAGTCATCTGAGATCTCCGATTACTTCATTTTATCTTACAGTTCGTAACTTATTTTCAATGTAACTTTTTATTTATTGTGCATTCATTCATTTGAATTTAATTTACATTAAATAAATAAGTTATTTAATAAAAAATAGTTTTTCGGTACATGTTATTTTTTCAAAAATTTTGAAAATTCATTTATTTACGATTAATATGATACTTTTGAAATAAATAAATTATTGTTTATACAATTCTTTCTCATCTCAGAATTTTCATGAATAAAAAAAAAAAAAATTTCCGTACTGTATGAATACAATAATTGATTTTTATTGCGCTTTCTTCTTTCACAATTTTTACTTTGTAATTGAGAACAAAATTCAGAGAGGTGGGAGGAGCGCAAATAAATGCTGCAACGCTGAAAATTATTTATCCCGTAATGATACACTTACATGCACGCTTATATTAACGCATACTTGACTTGTTTATTGTGTTATTAAAAAAAAAAAAAAAAAAAAATATTTATAGATCTATTTGAAAATAAAACAGGTTTAACTAATAGTAATCTTTCATACAAACAAAAAATGGGAGCTTTATATAGATCTTATAAATCCAATTTGAAGTGATTTTTTCAATAATGTTATACATGTTAAACTGTAAATTTTTTAAATAAAACATGTGAAAAAGGGTGCAGTTGAACGATCTGCTATTTTATAAGGGTATTTCTTATTTTCTTAGGAAGTTGTTCTTAATTAAATCATCGGAGGACTTGATGAAACTGCATAGTCTTATACTGGCCAGCCTACATATTGTTCATGTTGTATTGTGTCATAAAATGTTGTTTATAATTGTTCTGTTATTAGATATTACAGTATTTATTGAAACCACATCCAACTAACGTAGATATACTCATTTAAACGATAATTGCAATACCTTTGTATATGATATAATTTCATACTGCGTATACTTATATTTACAAATATAATATTTATCATATAATTTTATATAAGTATAACTTTTAACTCTTACCTGTCAGAGATTTGGTATGTTATCTAAGGTCTTATACCTATACCCACCACTGGCACTGGCTCCGGTAGTATGTCTTAGTAGCATTCCTAAAGAATGTAATTTTCAGTATGGTTATAATACTTTTTTTAATATCATTTTTCTCAGTGTAAGTAATAAATAAGCTATATATTTAAAAAGCCAAAAATATGGTATAATAATTAATTTTGAATCTCACTTAAGGTCCAAAGACAAATTTAATATCTTAGGATCAAATTCAATTATTTCATACAAATCGTGGCGAAAAATTTAACTTCTACAAAAGTTGTAGCGAATTTTCAATATACAAAATAGTATGTTAAGAAATAAAAGTTTTGTATATTTTTTGGATTCTAAATTAATATAGTGTTTTGAACAGTAAGAAGTTGCACTGGTTGAATTAAAATAATTTTAAGCAACAAATTGAAATAAAAATTCTGAATAAAATAATTTTACGAGAGCAAAATGAAAAACTTGTAATTTTTAATGTACTTTCTCGTCTTATTAAATATAGACGAATTTTTGAAGAAATTCAATTTTTGCCATAATTTGTATAAAAAAAAATACATAAGTATAAATATTTCGGCATAGCTAATATGTCTTATTTACTTGAAGAGCTTCAGTACTTTTATTTTTCTCCTTCTCGTGCCCATGTATTTTCTCTATGATAATTTTTTCCCAATAAGCTATTCCAATATCGTGTAAAAAGAACCAGTTCCATAAACTACCACATGAAAGTAAAATTATAAAAGATTAGAAATTAAACCGTCTCCATAAGATCCTATGCTTCCATGCAGGAAAATTTGGCGCCGAACTCTGGTATGGGTAGCGCTACCTGAGATATGTTCTAACACAAATAGTCATGTATATGTCACCACCCAAATAATCCCACTACTGACAGTACTGACCCTTCCTATTGAAGACTAATTGCGCTCGGGCCAATAGTAGAAGGGCGTGAACTCATCACCGCACAGTGTGGGGATATTCGGGAGTGCAATGAGACCACCGTCCCTCAGTCCTCAGTTATTCTCCCCCGGAGTGTTCTAGTGTCTACTAGTAGTAACTGCTCGCATTGTTAACCGAAGGGTGCAACTAGTGAAATCGGAGTGTACGTCAGAGTGAAAAATGAAGAGGGCCGTTTCTAACTGGTGCAGAAAGACTAGAGCGTCTTTCCGGTCCCTTCGACGCGGATCAAATGATCACGAGCCGAGTAGTGAGGTAAGTTTTAATTAAACTTACATAAAACATATTTCCCTTGCGCGCATTCTCATATCAGTTGAATGAGTAGATATATTTAAAGTGAATAATCGGGCATTAAAATATCATTGCTGCCTACTTTTGAATTTAAAAATCGGGGTTTAAGTGTGTCTCAGAGCTAGCTTTGTTACCTCCGATGTAATGTTATGTCCAATTTTCGGGACAACGGTGTTTTCGGGCGCAGCTGCTATTTTGTATTATCCGTTTTTCCTGCGCGCTTTTTTTGTTCTTCGCTGTACACTTACACTGGTTGAAGCGTAAATCTTTCCCTTGTATATGTAGCATCGCTATTTTTCTCGAGCGTACAAACTATTCATTGGTTTCGGGACATGTGCAACTAGCTCATTAAGAAAAAAAAAGATAAGATAAGCTTTTTGAGAGACATATTTCGAGTCGAAGAAATCGGCACGATGAAATTAAATCCGTTCCTCGGGACAGAACGACAGGCACCGCATGTACTTGAAATAAAGAGAAGAAAACCGAGAAAGTCGAATTTCCCTGCTCGTGTGCATGACGCATCTTACATTTGTAATTTCGGTGATACCAGTTTTAAGGGCATCGGGAAAGTTCCTTTTTCTTTCTCAGCTATATGCACACATGTACTCAGGTGGTAGCATTGAGTTAGATTTTTAGCTTGGAAATATTGAGAGTTTAATCGATGCTAATTTATTCGGGCAGTAAATTTATTATTTGCATACATTATCATCAGAGTCCACATGTGTGTCATCTTCACTGTGCAAATTACATTTAAGTGGACTTTTAATTTGGTTATAGATTATTGAGAATCACACTTCCCCAGAGCTCTGAATCATCCTTTCTCTTTTTCATGAATCGTACCTCCTTAAAAAACGATTCTTCTGTTATTATTCGCCATACGAATTTTAGTCCCTCGTTCGCGATGATCCGTGTAAAAAAAAAATTAAATTAATAACGTTTCTCCGACACAAGTACTGACTTGCAGATTTTTATCTTCTTATAGAAATAAAATTGTTCTTCTGTCTCATAATCATAATCAAAAAGTAACGACTAACCAAAACCTCAACCGTTTTTTCTTCCAGATTCAGAGGCTTGCCGAGTACGAAAAGTACATGGGAACCGACGCGCGAAATTTGGCGTCAGTAACTAGTAATGCAAAGTCGAAAAAATCCCGGACATGGAATCTCCTGCGAAAATCCGCCTCCTCTAGCCCCCGCGTCTTTGGTGTCAATCTGGCACGGTTCGACGAGAACGGCCTGCCCGAGCCAGTCCTCGTCATGCTGCAGCAGCTCCTCGCCAAGGGTCCCTCCACCCAAGGCATCTTTCGCAAATCCGCCAATTTAAGGGTGGTCCGGAAGCTCAAGGACCAGATTGAGTCCTCGGGTGACACCAGCTGCCTCGAGGACGCGTCCGTACTCGTAGTGGCTGCCCTACTCAAGGACTTCTTGAGATCACTGCCCGACCCCCTCCTCACCTTTCACCTCTTCCCCCTGTGGATGGCTAGCCTCGAGTCTCCGGACCCGCTCAAGACGATTAAAAGGTACGACCCGTGATGTTTTTACCTCAATAAGGCTACCTTATCATATATGATTATCCATTTATTTATCGTTCGTTTGGTTTGTAGCATTTTGGACCGTCTGCCGAGGGCAAACTACACTCTGCTATCGCACATGATCCGCGTGCTGCACCACATAGACCGGCGCTCAAAGCACAACCTCATGTGCGCGAGTAACCTCGGCGTGTGCTGTGGGCCAAGTCTGCTCTGGTCTGAGAGTCCATCGGTCAACCAGAGCCAGGCGATTCCTGCCCTCGTGGAGATGCTCATCCAGCACTGCGAGGTCTTGTTCGGCGAAGGGGTCGACCTGCTTTTCGGCGCCGAGCCAAGCGACAGCGGAGCCAAAGACAGCACCGACAGCCTACACTGTAAGCACCATTCTTTTCTTAAGACCCGCCAAAGACTTAACATTATAAAAACTGGTTTCAATCGTTTTTTCTCTCGTTTTATAGTAGCTGATGAAATTTCCCTAGACAATCTCTGTTTGACAGAACCTCTACGCAAAGATTGCTTATCCTTGTCCACGAATTCTGGGCTGGCGCTGTCGGACTGTGAGATCTTTGTCCCTGAATCGCCGATGTATTCCGCGGACTCGGCTGTCAAGCTTGAAGAGGCCGTAAAAAAAAACGCCGAGAACCCCAAGGAAGAGGTCCTGTACCGGTGGAGAATCATAAAATTCACAGACATCATAGTAGACTACAATAAGTCGGCACAGCAGGACGCCAGACTGCACGACTTTGGCAAAAAAGACATCGACAGCGATAACAGTAGCAGTGGCAGTTGCATAATCGGTAACAATAAGGATAACGAGCACAAGCAAACGTGGCCGGAGACGCCGCCACCCCTGCCTCCACGACGCCAGCACTCGAAACCCGTCCACCTTAACTTGTAGGGTAGGCGTAAACTAGCCACTGCTGCCGTCTTAACCTCCTTATATCTTTCTACACCGTAACTTCGGGTGCCTATTGTGACTAGGCACACTTAAGATCCGTCGTTGACGAAAAAAGTTACGTCCGGTTTTAGATGCGGCTACACCCAGGGATACGTATCAGAACGTTTTTTTTTTCTTGTGCTCTTATCCATGGGACTATGTGGTTATGAATCGAGTTGAGATAAAGAAAGAGAAATAGTTACGAGAGCAAGAATAATTATAATGAATAGTGTACTTTTATTCAATAATGGGGCTGTTGAATATAGTTTTATATATATATATATATATATATTAGTGCTTTACGTCCAGCTCTCTTGTAGAGGTACTACTTAGGGCACTTAGCATTTGAGATTTGGAAGGAATTGGGATGGGATTGGAAGTAAGGAGAACCCTAACAACTGCTTGACATTCGCCCATAACAATTGTCATGTGGATCAGGCAAATCCCGGGAAATCTCCCGTAGAAAAAACCTGTTCCGTAACAGCGTGGTGTATCTGTCTCATTTCTGATCTGGTGTCTAACACAACGGGGCAGAAATTTGGCAAACCTTCCACTCACGGTGTCAAAGGGACAGAGAAATAGTCAACCAACCCATGAAGAGAACAGCAGAGGCGAAACGGCAAGACTTGAACGGTCACCCATCCAAGTACTAACATGTTGAATATAGTTACCAGTGAGTGCCTATAGTCGAACGAACAAACTCTCACGCCAAGGAAGACATTGAATATAAAAAACCATAAAAGATAATCGACTTGTTTTTGTGGATTTTCTTTGCTTTTGTACCTGCTTCTTTGACCGAGGGATGTAGTCAGACAATTTTGATTAAGCTTTATTGAGTGACGAGTGTGTTAAAGTAAACTAGCTTTTTCATGTGATTTTAATTTTAAGTTCATTGTTAATATTTAGAGCGTTTATGTACAGCGTTTATATAAAAAAAAAAAATAACTTGTATCCTAGCATTAAAATCTTTAAGTGTGATTAAGTTTATAAGCAGATTGTATCATAGTCAACAAAACTTCTAAATAGTGTATAATTAATTTCTACATAGTATTTGTACATACATATTGGATAAATCATTTACGTCGTTAACATTTGTAACCACAAATGTCATTTAACGAGAATCATTTACTTGATTTTATGGTAAAATAAAATAACATTTCGTATTTTTTACATACATAAACTTGGATTTTCTTGTTATCCCATATAAATTACCCATATCATACGATAATTTTATTGATAAGTTTTTTGATTTATCCTTGCATTTATGGGTATCTATTTTCATTATAGCTAAACTTGGGTGTAGGAAAAAATATGTTAAGAAATAAAAGTTTTGCATGCGTTTTGGATTCCATAATAAAGTAGTGTTTTGAAAAGTAAACAAGTTTCACTCGTTTTATAGAAATAATTTTCATTAATAAATTAAAATTGAATAAATGTACTTGAAGTAAATAATTAGGATATTGAAAATATAACTTCACTAGCTTATAAATGCACTGTAAATGAATGATAATATTGTTGTATGTCTTAATAACATAATTTTTAAAAATAAATTGAAAAACTTTTATGTCTTAACATACTTTTTCGTTTAATGAAATTTGCGTATAATTTTCGTAGAAATTCAGTTTTTGCTATGATTTGTATAAAAAAATTGTTTTCACAAGTTTTACTTGAAATAATTCCAAATAATCCTCAACCAATCAAAATTTATTTTAAAGATCCTTTTTACTTACTTAACAATTGGAAAATAATATTACGTATTCGAGAAATGCCGAAAATTAGGAAAAATAGGAAAATTGGTGTTTTTAATTTATATTGGCATAAAAATATGGTAACAAACGGAATATTAGCAAAATGTAAACTGCACCATTGAAAAGAGCGATTTTAAAAATTGTGGGCAAGACGTATAGCCTATTTTTTGTACGGACATTTTCACGTGACTTAATCCGAGAGCCGAAAATATGTCTATTGTTTTAACGAAAATTGATATTATTTTACATTAAAAGCAGAAAAAAATGTGCAAAGACCTGATTTGCGTGTTCTTGGAATTTTTTTTAACGATCTAGCTTACTACTAATAAAATAAAGTTATTCAAGAGTTGTAGCTTGAAATTTGAATTTGGCAGTTTTGGGTACCCTAAAAAGTGAAAAATGGAAGGAAAATTCCTCATGTACATATGATACAATCGTTAAGCTTAAATTAGTTTTTTTTAACAAAAACCTAATTCCAACCCAAGCTGAAATTTTTTTTGCGATTAAGTAATGAAAAAAAAAAAAAAAACTAATAGTAATATTTCATAAAGTCTAGCTTTAAGACTATAATAAAGTTCATTAGGTATTATTATTAGTTATTATTTAAAAATTTTTTTTTTTCGTTATGAATGTCATTATAGAAACATCGAAAAAAATAACTAGAAATAACTTTTATGATTAATGATCACCATTTAACACTTGACTTTTAACATTTTTTAAAAACTAATAGCTATTAATAATTGTTAATAATAGATTGTATTTATTGTTTTATATTTTATATCAGATAGAAAAAAATAATAAAAGTAACAATCTCTATGGGTACGGTTGTACCGTTTCATCTCGTGAACAAAAAAAAAACTAATAATAAGTATGTACAAATTTTAATAACAACTTGTGACAGACAATTGTGAATAATAAGTCTTATTACTTGTCTTATATCTGGACATAAAGAACTGTTATTATTTTTCTATATTTCCTACTAATTTAAAAAAAATAATTATTACCATTTTATTAAACAAAATTATTTCCGCATGAAAAGTCACAAAAAATTGTTGTTCGGAGTTAATAAAGCAAAATCATGATTATTTTTTTCAACTTTATTTTGCATAGTACAGATAACTATCCACAATTCGTTGTACCAACTTTTTTGAATAAACGATCTCACAATAACAGTGCAAGCGAAAGTCAGGCCGTACAAACTATGCGCCAAAAAAAATTACACGTGTGGCCAGGCTCGGTTGCTCATGTTGGGCTATGTGATCTGGCTGGGCTTAAAGTTTCCACTCGGGTGCTCCGGAACTCCAAAACAAACCGCTGGTCCATGACCTACTGTAAACCTTGGGGTTCAGGTCAGGTGATGCCGTGTCACGTGTATCTACGTACATACATTATCTACGTCCCCACACGTATGTATCCGGATGAGTTGGACTTCAAAAACAACTAAGTATGATGTAAAATTTATCTGCTATCGAAATGTATGATCATCGCATATGCACAAGTTTCATATTACAATCGAAAATTAAAAATTTACTTTGGTCGTGAGCGTTCGTTAATTTTCTAATGAAGAAGGATTTTAGACAAGTTACGATTTTTGTATTATTTTGGCAAGAGATTTTTGATCTGTTAATAATTTAAAATGATCGTTTGTCGATAATCTTGTTTCGTTTCCATGCTTTTCTCGACATTGTTAAATAAACTTTTTTTTTAGTGTTTAATAATGTTAAATAAACTTTTTTTTTAGTGTTTAATAATTAAAAAATTTCGATAAAAATGCCAGTGGTTTAATTTTGAAAGGTTGAGTTACAGTTAGAACAACTTTTATCATTATTTTTATCTAAACTAGTTACATATACGACTGATCGAACCGATTCTATTTTCTCGCCCATAGTGTCAGCCAAATTCGAAATGTATTAAGCTGTTCGAATAGTTGGTTTTAAAACAACCGCCACTGTTAGTCGGTATTTGTGTTGTGTATAATAATACAATAATTAAAGAGGATAAAGTAACTCTCTCCTCTCTTCCTTTTGATGTAGTTCCGATGCCCCTACCCTACACCACCACTAGGTCCACTACGCCTTATACTTTGTTTTTCGATCATTTTTTATAAAATAATGGTTAAGCGCAAACGCAGTTGTCAGATTATCGAAAAAATGCTTACTTTTACAAGATATTGAAAACCGCGATCAGAGCTCAGTAACATGTCTAGTATTATATATTTTTTGAATGATTGTTGTTATTGAATGGCTATAAAACTCCGAATCGCCACAATTCATGCTTTTTATAATAATAATAATTTCCGAGAGGATTTTTACTACGAAAGGGTCGCCTACCTTCCCCCCTCGAAGCACCGTTGATTCTTACTGTTCCGACGGCACGGTATGCATTACACCTCGGCCCGATCAGGCACCGTTGTTCTTTAACTATCAGCATAGCACGGTAAGCATTACACCAGCTGCCTAGGAGCTATTAGGAGCGGGGTCTCGAACCCGAGCCCTCCAGGTAGATAGCAAGTGCCCTATCACTAAGCCACTGAGAGCTTGTCTAGTATGGAGTGTCTGTTTATTTCATTCCAATTTTTTTCTCGGTGATCGTCGCTTTCGCGTTAAAAACGCGCTATTATATTTAGTAAGATATATGAAATTTTGAATAATAACCGCTACATGTGATGGTCAAGAGTCTAATGTGTGTATGTACTTACTTATTAAAATATAATTATCATGCGATGATGTTCGTTGTAATAAAATAGAAATTCAAAATTTATATATATATATGTATATATATATATATTTAACCAAGATCAATAAAGTTTTAATAAAGTTGTGAGAAAAATTTTTTCATTCAAAAAAGTTTTTAAATATTACGTAACCGAATATTTTATAAAATAACACGACTTTCATTCTTATATACTATTACATTCTATTGATTCATTACAAAGATATAAGAATTATAAATATGCTAAGATGTGCTGTTTAGCTATGACCTACAGTCATGCGACTTTATACTTAAAAGGGTTGCAAAATTACTTTAACGTCAAGAAAGTTAAAGTATGGTTATAATGTAGTTATACATTATCGAAATAAAACAAAGAGATGATTTGAATAGTAAACTTCTTGTTATTTAGAATAAATTTACGTGGTTTAAATTTTTATCTCATTTTTTCTTAAGATAAATTTGTATGGTCAGTGTGCATAAGATGCTCATTTTGAAGTGTCATTGTAAAATATTAATCGTGATGATTCAATACAACTTTTAATAAATTCAAAAGTTGAACAAACAGTAACATCTAAAATGCTTAAGAAGGCTCCATCACGGAATGTGCAAGAACTTTGACAGATATATTATTGAAGTTGAGATCGCGCTGAATCCAATAGTATCTTTATTTTTATGGGTTGACGATCAAAATCCGGAGATAATTCAATACAAAATCAGCACTTTTCGAGCTCGTTTAACACAGTCTTTTATGGCCGAAGGCCTGAAGCAAACTTTTGACTATCAATTAAACCACTAAAATGGAATGTACAAGCAAAAAAAAATATACTTATCGTAACCCTGACACTCTCATCTTTGAGAAACCGGGTGACTTTATAGGCGTTGGCGATGAAAAAATTGATAAAATAGCTAAAATACTATTTTGGTTTGCAGTTACGTTCTGTAAATGCAGTGACAAACACTGCCGGCCATATTAGTTTAGGGAGCGCGCGCAATAAAAAAAATTTAAATTTGTATAACAACATGAAAACTTTCATGATTTTTCAATTTTTATTTGTTTGGTAATAACGCAGTAAATTATGGCAATCATAAATATTTATTTATTCGACAGCTGACTGTACCAATATGTAGTAAACTATATATAATAGCAGGTGGATTCAGTTGAAAATAAAAAAAATTTCATTACCGACATACTACTAGTATAAAAGGAAGCTTTCGTCTAGTGACATCGCATCGATCGTCACTGAATTGACTACCGCAGTAGGCGACGGAGCCTCCTTAAGCAAATATGAAAAATAAGAAAAATCAACAAATTTAATGATCAATATTTCTGGGATCCTACATATATACATCCCAGAAAAAATGATATATTACTTGAGAGATCCTATAGAAATATGTTTCTTATGGATACCGGAAAAGCAAATTATATGTTTTGGTAATCCCGAAAAAATGCGATGTGCATATATATACAAATTTTTTTTTTTTTTTCATATTACAGTGTACTAACCACTAAGAGGTATGTACACCACTTTATATATACATATACACACATATTATGGAGATCGCGGTGGCTCAGTCGGCTAGGTCGTGGGACGGCACGCAGGAGACCGCCGTTTGTTCCCGGCAAGTGCGACTTTTTTCGAGACAATAATTACCTCTATGAATTTTCAAATGTGCTCGTTCACCACGCAATGCTCCTCGTCAAGAGTATGGGCGACCTCGAGCAAAATTGCCTATTTCACCCCCTACCACACCCTCCTGGTAATGGGAGGCCTCCCATTCCTTTTCTTATTCCCTCCCTTAGTGTCGAGTGCCCTAAGAAGTAGATCTTTCATTTCACATAACCGATTACTTCATTTCATCTTACAGTTCGTAACTTATTTTCAATGTGACTTTTTATTTATTATGCATTCATTTATTTGATTTTATTTTACATTAAATAAATAAGTTATTCAATAAAATATATTTGTTTGGTACATAATTTTTCAAAAGTTTGGAAAATTCGTTTATTTACGATTAATATGTTACTTTTGAAATAAATAAATTATTGTTTATACAATTTTTTCATATTTTAGAATTTTCATAAATAAAATTAAAAAAAAAATATCCGTACTGTATGAATACTTACAATAATTGATTTTTATTGCGCTTTCTTTTCTTACAATTTTTACTTTGTAATTGAGAACAAAATTCAGAGAGGTGGGAGGAGCGCAAATAAATGCTGCAACGCTGAAAATTATTTTTCCCGTAACGATAAGCTTACATGCACGCTTATATTAACGCATACTTGACTTGTTTATTGTGTTAATAAAAGAAAAAAAAAAAAAAAATATTTATAGACCTATTTGAAAATAAAACAGGTTTAACTAATAGTAATCTTTCATACAAACAAAAAATGGGAGCTTTATATAGATCTTATAAATCCAATTCGAAGTGATTTTTTCAATAATGTTATACATGTTAAACTGTAAATTTTTTAAATAAAACATGTAAAAAAGGGTGCAGTTGAACGATCTGCTATTTTATAAGGGTATTTCTTATTTTCTTGGGAAGTTGTTCTTAATTAAATCATCGGAGGACTTGATGAAACTGCATAGTCTTATACTGGCCAGCCTACATATTGTTCATGTTGTATTGTGTCATAAAATATTGTTTATAATTGTTCTGTTATTAGATATTACAGTATTTATTGAAACCACATCCAACTAACGTAGGTATACTCATTTAAACGATAATTGCACTACCTTTGTATATGATATGATTTCATACTGCGTATACTTATATTTACAAATATATTATTTATCATATAATTTTATATAAGTATAACTTTTAACTCTTACCTGTCAGAGATTTGGTATGTTATCTAAGGTCTTATACCTATACCCACCACTGGCACTGGCTCCGGTAGTATGTCTTAGTAGCATTCCTAAAGAATGTAATTTTCAGTATGGTTATAATACTTTTTTTAATATCATTTTTCTCAGTGTAAGTAATAAATAAGCTATATATTTGAAAAGCCAAGAATATGGTATAATAATTAATT
Source organism: Copidosoma floridanum (assembly GCF_036245765.1). Taxonomy (NCBI): domain Eukaryota; kingdom Metazoa; phylum Arthropoda; class Insecta; order Hymenoptera; family Encyrtidae; genus Copidosoma; species Copidosoma floridanum. The sequence continues at coordinate 18,323,379 of NW_028321907.1, read as the reverse complement.
TTGAATCTCACTTAAAGTCCAAAGACAAATTTAATATCTTAAGATCAAATTCAATTATTTCATACAAATCGTGGCGAAAAATTTAACTTCTACAAAAGTTGTAGCGAATTTTCAATATACAAAATAGTATGTTAAGAAATAAAAGTTTTGTATATTTTTTGATTCTAAATTAATGTAGTGTTTTGAACAGTAAAAAGTTGCACTGGTTAAATTAAAATAATTTTTAACAACAAATTAAAATAAAAATACTGAATAAAATAATTTTACGAGAATAAAATGAAAAACTTGTAATTTTTAACGTACTTTCTCGTCTAATAAAATATAGACGAATTTTTGAAGAAATTCAATTTTTTGCCATAATTTGTATTAAAAAAAATAAACAAGTATAAATATTTCGGCATAGCTAATATGTCTTATTTACTTGAAGAGCTTCAGTACTCTTACTTTTCTCCTCCTCGTGCCCATGTATTTTCTCTATGATAATTTTTTCCCAATAAACTATTCCAATATCTTGTAAAAAGTACCAGTTCCATAAACTACCACATAAAAGTAAAATTATAAAAGAATAGAAATTAAACCGTCTCCATAAGATCCTATGCTTTCATGCAGGAAAATTTGGTGCCGAGCTCCGGTATGGGTAGCGCTACCTGAGATATGTTCGAACACAATTAGTCATGTATATGTCACCACCCAAATAATCCCACTACTGACAGTACTGACCCTTCCTATTAAAGACTAATTGCACTCGGGCCAATAGTGAAAGGGCGTAAACTCATCACTGCACAGTGTGGGGATATTCGGGAGTGCAATGAGACCACCGTCCCTCAGTCCTCAGTTATTCTTCTCCGGAGTGTTCTAGTGTCTACTAGTAGTAACTGCTCGCATTGTGAACCGAAGGTGCAACTAGTGAAATCGGAGTGTACGTCAGAGTGAAAAATGAAGAGGGCCGTTCCTAACTGGTGCAGAAAGACTAGAGCGTCTTTCCAGTGCCTTCGACACGGATCAAATGATCACCAGCCGAGTAGTGAGGTAAGTTTTAATTAAACTTACTTAAAACATATTTCCCTTGCGCTCATTCTCATATCAGTTGAATGAGTAGATTTATTTAAAGTGAAAAATCGGGCATTAAAATATCATTGCTGCCTACTTTTGAATTTGAAAATCGGGGTTTAAGTGTGTCTCAGAGCTAGTATTGTTACCTCCGATGTAATGTTATGTCCAATTTTCGGGACAACGGTGTTTTCGGGCGCAGCTGCTATTTTGTATTATCCGTTTTTCCGGCGCGCTTTTTTTGTTCTTCGCTGTACACTTACACTGGTTAAAGCGTAAATCTTTCCCTTGTATATGTAGCATCGCTATTTTTCTCGAGCGTACAAACTATTCATTGGTTTCGGGACATGTGCAATTAGCTCATTAAGAAAAAAAAAGATAAGATAAGCTCTTCGAGAGACATATTTCGAGTGCAAAAAAAAAATCAAATCAATAATGTTTCTCCGACACAAGTACTGACTTGCAGATTTTTATCTTCTTATAGAAATAAAATTGTTCTTCTGTCTCATAATCATAATCAAAAAGTAACGACTAACCAAAACCTCAACCGTTTTTCCTTCCAGATTCAGAGGCTTGCCGAGTACGAAAAGTACATGGGAACCGACGCGCGAAATTTGGCGTCAGTAACTAGTAATGCAAAGTCGAAAAAATCCCGGACATGGAATCTCCTGCGAAAATCCGCCTCCTCTAGCCCCCGCGTCTTTGGTGTCAATCTGGCACGGTTCGACGAGAACGGCCTGCCCGAGCCAGTCCTCGTCATGCTGCAGCAGCTCCTCGCCAAGGGTCCCTCCACCCAAGGCATCTTTCGCAAATCCGCCAATTTAAGGGTGGTCCGGAAGCTCAAGGACCAGATTGAGTCCTCGGGTGACACCAGCTGCCTCGAGGACGCGTCCGTACTCGTAGTGGCTGCCCTACTCAAGGACTTCTTGAGATCACTGCCCGACCCCCTCCTCACCTTTCACCTCTTCCCCCTGTGGATGGCTAGCCTCGAGTCTCCGGACCCGCTCAAGACGATTAAAAGGTACGACCCGTGATGTTTTTACCTCAATAAGGCTACCTTATCATATATGATTATCCATTTATTTATCGTTCGTTTGGTTTGTAGCATTTTGGACCGTCTGCCGAGGGCAAACTACACTCTGCTATCGCACATGATCCGCGTGCTGCACCACATAGACCGGCGCTCAAAGCACAACCTCATGTGCGCGAGTAACCTCGGCGTGTGCTGTGGGCCAAGTCTGCTCTGGTCTGAGAGTCCATCGGTCAACCAGAGCCAGGCGATTCCTGCCCTCGTGGAGATGCTCATCCAGCACTGCGAGGTCTTGTTCGGCGAAGGGGTCGACCTGCTTTTCGGCGCCGAGCCAAGCGACAGCGGAGCCAAAGACAGCACCGACAGCCTACACTGTAAGCACCATTCTTTTCTTAAGACCCGCCAAAGACTTAACATTATAAAAACTGGTTTCAATCGTTTTTTCTCTCGTTTTATAGTAGCTGATGAAATTTCCCTAGACAATCTCTGTTTGACAGAACCTCTACGCAAAGATTGCTTATCCTTGTCCACGAATTCTGGGCTGGCGCTGTCGGACTGTGAGATCTTTGTCCCTGAATCGCCGATGTATTCCGCGGACTCGGCTGTCAAGCTTGAAGAGGCCGTAAAAAAAAACGCCGAGAACCCCAAGGAAGAGGTCCTGTACCGGTGGAGAATCATAAAATTCACAGACATCATAGTAGACTACAATAAGTCGGCACAGCAGGACGCCAGACTGCACGACTTTGGCAAAAAAGACATCGACAGCGATAACAGTAGCAGTGGCAGTTGCATAATCGGTAACAATAAGGATAACGAGCACAAGCAAACGTGGCCGGAGACGCCGCCACCCCTGCCTCCACGACGCCAGCACTCGAAACCCGTCCACCTTAACTTGTAGGGTAGGCGTAAACTAGCCACTGCTGCCGTCTTAACCTCCTTATATCTTTCTACACCGTAACTTCGGGTGCCTATTGTGACTAGGCACACTTAAGATCCGTCGTTGACGAAAAAAGTTACGTCCGGTTTTAGATGCGGCTACACCCAGGGATACGTATCAGAACGTTTTTTTTTTCTTGTGCTCTTATCCATGGGACTATGTGGTTATGAATCGAGTTGAGATAAAGAAAGAGAAATAGTTACGAGAGCAAGAATAATTATAATGAATAGTGTACTTTTATTCAATAATGGGGCTGTTGAATATAGTTTTATATATATATATATATATATTAGTGCTTTACGTCCAGCTCTCTTGTAGAGGTACTACTTAGGGCACTTAGCATTTGAGATTTGGAAGGAATTGGGATGGGATTGGAAGTAAGGAGAACCCTAACAACTGCTTGACATTCGCCCATAACAATTGTCATGTGGATCAGGCAAATCCCGGGAAATCTCCCGTAGAAAAAACCTGTTCCGTAACAGCGTGGTGTATCTGTCTCATTTCTGATCTGGTGTCTAACACAACGGGGCAGAAATTTGGCAAACCTTCCACTCACGGTGTCAAAGGGACAGAGAAATAGTCAACCAACCCATGAAGAGAACAGCAGAGGCGAAACGGCAAGACTTGAACGGTCACCCATCCAAGTACTAACATGTTGAATATAGTTACCAGTGAGTGCCTATAGTCGAACGAACAAACTCTCACGCCAAGGAAGACATTGAATATAAAAAACCATAAAAGATAATCGACTTGTTTTTGTGGATTTTCTTTGCTTTTGTACCTGCTTCTTTGACCGAGGGATGTAGTCAGACAATTTTGATTAAGCTTTATTGAGTGACGAGTGTGTTAAAGTAAACTAGCTTTTTCATGTGATTTTAATTTTAAGTTCATTGTTAATATTTAGAGCGTTTATGTACAGCGTTTATATAAAAAAAAAAAATAACTTGTATCCTAGCATTAAAATCTTTAAGTGTGATTAAGTTTATAAGCAGATTGTATCATAGTCAACAAAACTTCTAAATAGTGTATAATTAATTTCTACATAGTATTTGTACATACATATTGGATAAATCATTTACGTCGTTAACATTTGTAACCACAAATGTCATTTAACGAGAATCATTTACTTGATTTTATGGTAAAATAAAATAACATTTCGTATTTTTTACATACATAAACTTGGATTTTCTTTTTATCCCATATAAATTACCCATATCATACGATAATTTTATTGATAAGTTTTTTGATTTATCCTTGCATTTATGGGTATCTATTTTCATTATAGCTAAACTTGGGTGTATGAAAAAATATGTTAAGAAATAAAAGTTTTGCATGCGTTTTGGATTCCATAATAAAGTAGTGTTTTGAAAAGTAAACAAGTTTCACTCGTTTTATAGAAATAATTTTCATTAATAAATTAAAATTGAATAAATGTACTTGAAGTAAATAATTAGGATATTGAAAATATAACTTCACTAGCTTATAAATGCACTGTAAATGAATGATAATATTGTTGTATGTCTTAATAACATAATTTTTAAAAATAAATTGAAAAACTTTTATGTCTTAACATACTTTTTCGTTTAATGAAATTTGCGTATAATTTTCGTAGAAATTCAGTTTTTGCTATGATTTGTATAAAAAAATTGTTTTCACAAGTTTTACTTGAAATAATTCCAAATAATCCTCAACCAATCAAAATTTATTTTAAAGATCCTTTTTACTTACTTAACAATTGGAAAATAATATTACGTATTCGAGAAATGCCGAAAATTAGGAAAAATAGGAAAATTGGTGTTTTTAATTTATATTGGCATAAAAATATGGTAACAAACGGAATATTAGCAAAATGTAAACTGCACCATTGAAAAGAGCGATTTTAAAAATTGTGGGCAAGACGTATCGCCTATTTTTTGTACGGACATTTTCACGTGACTTAATCCGAGAGCCGAAAATATGTCTATTGTTTTAACGAAAATTGATATTATTTTACATTAAAAGCAGAAAAAAATGTGCAAAGACCTGATTTGCGTGTTCTTGGAATTTTTTTTAACGATCTAGCTTACTACTAATAAAATAAAGTTATTCAAGAGTTGTAGCTTGAAATTTGAATTTGGCAGTTTTGGGTACCCTAAAAAGTGAAAAATGGAAGGAAAATTCCTCATGTACATATGATACAATCGTTAAGCTTAAATTAGTTTTTTTTAACAAAAACCTAATTCCAACCCAAGCTGAAATTTTTTTTGCGATTAAGTAATGAAAAAAAAAAAAAAAACTAATAGTAATATTTCATAAAGTCTAGCTTTAAGACTATAATAAAGTTCATTAGGTATTATTATTAGTTATTATTTAAAAAAATTTTTTTTTCGTTATGAATGTCATTATAGAAACATCGAAAAAAATAACTAGAAATAACTTTTATGATTAATGATCACCATTTAACACTTGACTTTTAACATTTTTTAAAAACTAATAGCTATTAATAATTGTTAATAATAGATTGTATTTATTGTTTTATATTTTATATCAGATAGAAAAAAATAATAAAAGTAACAATCTCTATGGGTACGGTTGTACCGTTTCATCTCGTGAACAAAAAAAAAACTAATAATAAGTATGTACAAATTTTAATAACAACTTGTGACAGACAATTGTGAATAATAAGTCTTATTACTTGTCTTATATCTGGACATAAAGAACTGTTATTATTTTTCTATATTTCCTACTAATTTAAAAAAAATAATTATTACCATTTTATTAAACAAAATTATTTCCGCATGAAAAGTCACAAAAAATTGTTGTTCGGAGTTAATAAAGCAAAATCATGATTATTTTTTTCAACTTTATTTTGCATAGTACAGATAACTATCGACAATTCGTTGTACCAACTTTTTTGAATAAACGATCTCACAATAACAGTGCAAGCGAAAGTCAGGCCGTACAAACTATGCGCCAAAAAAAATTACACGTGTGGCCAGGCTCGGTTGCTCATGTTGGGCTATGTGATCTGGCTGGGCTTAAAGTTTCCACTCGGGTGCTCCGGAACTCCAAAACAAACCGCTGGTCCATGACCTACTGTAAACCTTGGGGTTCAGGTCAGGTGATGCCGTGTCACGTGTATCTACGTACATACATTATCTACGTCCCCACACGTATGTATCCGGATGAGTTGGACTTCAAAAACAACTAAGTATGATGTAAAATTTATCTGCTATCGAAATGTATGATCATCGCATATGCACAAGTTTCATATTACAATCGAAAATTAAAAATTTACTTTGGTCGTGAGCGTTCGTTAATTTTCTAATGAAGAAGGATTTTAGACAAGTTACGATTTTTGTATTATTTTGGCAAGAGATTTTTGATCTGTTAATAATTTAAAATGATCGTTTGTCGATAATCTTGTTTCGTTTCCATGCTTTTCTCGACATTGTTAAATAAACTTTTTTTTTAGTGTTTAATAATGTTAAATAAACTTTTTTTTTAGTGTTTAATAATTAAAAAATTTCGATAAAAATGCCAGTGGTTTAATTTTGAAAGGTTGAGTTACAGTTAGAACAACTTTTATCATTATTTTTATCTAAACTAGTTACATATACGACTGATCGAACCGATTCTATTTTCTCGCCCATAGTGTCAGCCAAATTCGAAATGTATTAAGCTGTTCGAATAGTTGGTTTTAAAACAACCGCCACTGTTAGTCGGTATTTGTGTTGTGTATAATAATACAATAATTAAAGAGGATAAAGTAACTCTCTCCTCTCTTCCTTTTGATGTAGTTCCGATGCCCCTACCCTACACCACCACTAGGTCCACTACGCCTTATACTTTGTTTTTCGATCATTTTTTATAAAATAATGGTTAAGCGCAAACGCAGTTGTCAGATTATCGAAAAAATGCTTACTTTTACAAGATATTGAAAACCGCGATCAGAGCTCAGTAACATGTCTAGTATTATATATTTTTTGAATGATTGTTGTTATTGAATGGCTATAAAACTCCGAATCGCCACAATTCATGCTTTTTATAATAATAATAATTTCCGAGAGGATTTTTACTACGAAAGGGTCGCCTACCTTCCCCCCTCGAAGCACCGTTGATTCTTACTGTTCCGACGGCACGGTATGCATTACACCTCGGCCCGATCAGGCACCGTTGTTCTTTAACTATCAGCATAGCACGGTAAGCATTACACCAGCTGCCTAGGAGCTATTAGGAGCGGGGTCTCGAACCCGAGCCCTCCAGGTAGATAGCAAGTGCCCTATCACTAAGCCACTGAGAGCTTGTCTAGTATGGAGTGTCTGTTTATTTCATTCCAATTTTTTTCTCGGTGATCGTCGCTTTCGCGTTAAAAACGCGTTATTATATTTAGTAAGATATATAAAATATCGAATAATAACCGCTACATGTGATGGTCAAGAGTCTAATGTGTGTATGTACTTACTTATTAAAATATAATTATCATGCGATGATATTACGCTTATTTTTATGTCAAGACGCAAAACTAAATAATGGATATCCGTTAAAATTAATGTGAAAATTTACATTGTGGAATAAGTTACACGTTCTAAAAGAAAAAAATAAATAAATAAAAAAGTGACAGCAACCATATGATTTGATGTTAGTGTATGATATGTGTTAATATTTTACAATGTTATGGTTTAATTAAAAATAGATGAAGTTTAAAATTTTATGCTGCATAACGATATAAGCTCCTTTTTTTCAAACAAAATTGTTCTATCATACATATACATTTTTTTTTTTTTAATTAGTGTATTTATGTTATTTTACTTTGAGAAATTATTAAAAAATGATTAAAAAATATAAAGTTCTAATACTTAATTAAATATCTCAGCTGATTGAAATTAAAGGCATATTAAACAATTACGATTATATATTTTATAATAAATGCACAGATTACAATAGGTATGTAAAATGATTATGTTTTTCTTGATTTCTCAAAATTTTTATTCTTGAAATGAAAAAAATAGAGGAATTTGCTTTAGAAAAACGCAAATAATAAAGCAGGACACTGATTTTTAACAGGAATGTAAAAATAAAAACAAAAAACATGTACACACCAGCAAGTAGTCATCCACGTCCTACTTACCTCGCTTATACCTGTATAGGTGCGGATCGGTGAGCCACTACTACGTAGCAAACTATTGAAGCCGAATCCGTCTTCGTGGGTGGCCGTAGACATACGTCATGAGCCAGTGTGTACACATCTCTGAACGACTTTTGTCAATTTGGTCTATATATACTAACCAGACACTTTTTTCGCCACATGCGGGAGCGAATCATGCCGCCACGCGGTCGGAGATTCAGTTATACTATCAAGTCAGCATTTACAATGCTGCAGTGTCCATTCGTTGTCGATAATCGGACTTTGGAGAGCCTGTACATGCCAACAGATGGTCAGCTAGGTGCAGTGTGGAGGATGCAGGACCTCCTTCTGATTGGCTCTGCCATATTCAGGAGTTTTAGGACCAACATGTACACAATCTTAATCAACCAATTAAACTGCCTTGAAATCTCACGTCTGTGAGCTTCGTGTGTTGAATACTTATTAAGGTACTTACTTCCTTACTTGAATATGAGTGACAGCTGAGAGACTGTCGACACTGTCGACTCGAGATCTGATGGCTATATACCTTATGTACATACCATATGTAGGTAAGCCGCATTGCAGATTGTTGGTGTATTTAGTTTCCAAACACGTGGTCAGATCAGGTCTGAAAAGTCTATACAAGGGCAAGGGTAGCCTCTGTGTGTTGTCACGTTGTCAGGTGTTGTTTGTCAATGTATAATCGTTGTTGACACTCGTATTATTGGAATATGTCTCGTTTGATAGTGAAAAATTTGCCTAAGAATGTGAGTTTCCAGTTAGAATCCGTTGAAAATGTTATAATTAATAAGTTTAAGCTATTTAAAATGCAATATTCCAGGTTACCGAAGACGAGATTAAAGACTCGTTTGGTGAAAAGGGAGTTATTACAGATGTGCAACTGAAATTTACTGAAGATGGGAAATTTCGAAGATTCGGCTTTGTTGGGTACAAAACAAAAGAAGAAGCTTCCAACGCGCTGACGTACTTCAACAATAGTTATTTTAAAAACTCAAAAATTGTTGTTGAACTCTGTGCTGGATTGGGTAAGTATCAAAAGCATTTAATGTAACTTAACATTGAATAAAAATACATTTGTGGTTATCATATCTACTTATTTATCTACAGGTGATCCCTCGAAGCCTAAGTCATGGAGCAAGTATGCTCTTGACAGTAAAGTGAATCATGACAAGATAGCTGCAGAAGAAGATATAAGTAAGAAAAAGTCAAAGAAAAATGATGCAGTGGAGAAAGAAGATGATAAAAAAAAGAAAAAAAAGAAGGATGAGAAAAGCAAGGTGAAAGAAATCATAAACAAAGTGAGTGGTATTTGTACTAATTTTGCAGCATGTGAGAAATCATGATTATTGAATATCGTTATAATTTTATTTTAGCACAAAGATGACCCGCTATTTAATGAGTTTATAAAAAGTCACATTAAAGGTGATACAAAAATATGGAGCAACGATGACTTGCTTGTTCTGAATGGAGATGATGACAAAAATAGTGATGATTCTGGTAAAGGAAGTGGTAAAGATGATTCTGATGATGCTGAAGATGAAAAAATAGCTAAGAAAGCTATTTCGGATAAGGAGTATTTTGAATCATTGAAAGCAAAATCGCAAGGTATTGAAGTTAAAAAAGTTGAAGAGTCGAAAAAGAAGGGCCCCCAAAAATTCTTTACCGTTAAAGTTCATGGGCTTGGATGCAATCACAAAAAAAAAGATGTAAAACAACTGTTTCATGGAGTAAAACCAAAGTCTATCAGAATACCACCTAAAATCAGGGGTATAGCTTATGTTGGGTTCAAAACTGAGAAACAAATGAAGCAAGCCCTTGCTAAAGATAAAACTTTTTATGGTAAATCTATCAAATAACATCAACTGTATTAATCTGAAAATTTGGGTGGAAGACATAAACTAAATTTATTTTCAGACGGAAAACGTGTATTTGTAAGTAAATACGTTGAAAAAGAACAATCTGGAGAAAAAGAGCAAGATTGCAACAAATCCAGATGGAAACGCCAAGAAGACGATCTTAAAAATACAGAATCCATAGCCGAGTCTGGAAAAATTTTTTTGAGAAATTTATGTTATACCACAACCGAGGATGCTATCAAGGCAATCTTTGAAAAATATGGTCCTGTAACTGAAGTGAGTGTTCCAATTGATATGTTCACGAGGAAATCCAAGGGATTTGGAACTGTGACTTTTCTAATGCCGGAACACGCAGTCAAAGCTTTTGAAGAGCTCGATGGTTCAATTCAAAATGGTAGATATCTTCACCTTCTTCCAGCAAAATCGACAGATACTTTAGAAGACAAACTTTCTGATGGTATGCTTTTATTAATAATGTGAGAAACTACTCCCTCATAAAACAAAAATAGAAATTAAAATTGTATGTACTTACTGCTTAGGTGGTCTCAGTTTCAAAGATAAAAAAGAGTTAAAATTAAAAGCTACAGCTGGGCATTCGCATAATTGGAACGCCTTATTTTTGGATCAAAATGCTGTTGCAGATTCAATAGCCAAAAAATATAATATCACAAAAGAAAAAGTATTTACATAATTTTTTTTTTAATGATTATTTAAAGCAACTCGTTAATACTATTTAAATTTTACATGATGCAGCTTTTTGAAGACAACAAAGGAACCAGTTTGGCTGTTCTATTAGCTCAAGGAGAAACACATTTCGTGTTGGAAACAAAAAAGTTCTTAGAGACAAATGGGGTTCATTTGAATGCCTTTAACCAAGTAAATATCGCACTAATTATTATATATGGTTATCTTTCATTGCTTGACTCAAAATATTTTTAGGCTCCAAAAGTTCGATCGAAAGCTGTGATACTTGTAAAGAATTTAGCAGCTGGAACGTCAGTGCAAGAAATACGAGAAATGTTTGAAAAATTTGGTGTATTAGGTCGAGTTGTCTTGCCTCCTACCGGAATCACAGCTCTTGTGGAGTTTATTGAACCGTTTGAAGCTAGAAAAGCGTTTAATAAGCTGGCATATTCGAAATTCAAGTCTTTGCCTCTGTACTTGGAATGGGCACCAGCCGACAGTTTTTCATCCTCACCTCCTGCCGTTTCTACCTCGACTAGTAGTGAAAAAACAGAAAATACGAAAACACCGCAAAATACGACTCAAGAAAATAACACGAAAGACGTTGAATCAACTAAAGATGATAAAACAGAAACTAAGGAAGATGAAAGCGATGAGGAAGACGATGAAGAGCCCGAGCCCGATACTACACTTTTTGTTAAAAATTTGAATTTCAGTACAACAGAAGAGCAGTTGAAAAAAGTAAATCTTTTGTTAGTCTCTTGTTGAATTTAAACTCTAACATTTTTCATTTTTTAGCATTTCGAAAAATGTGGTCGGTTGCACTATTCCACTGTCTCCAAGAAAAAAGATCCAAACAACCCCAACAACAAGTTGTCGATGGGCTATGGATTCGTGAGGTACAAACTGAAGTCTAGCTTGGAGAAGGCCATGAAAGAATTACAATCATCATTGTTGGATGGTAAAACTCTCGAGTTGAAACGTTCCGAAAGAACACTTCAGTAAGTTCCATCTGCTGGTTGCTGTATTGAAAATTTCATTTTTTTTTCGGATCACTTATAATTTTTGATAACTTTCAGGACTGACATAAAAGTAGTAAAAAAAAAAAGCAAGAGCACTAAACAGACAGGAACAAAAATTCTTGTGAGAAATGTGCCTTTCCAAGCAAATGCCGATGAAATTAAAGACTTGTTCAAGTGAGTATCAAAGAAGTTTGGAATTTTTATATTTGTTATGTAAGTTCTACAGTAATCTGGATTAATTGTATAGGGTGTTTGGCGAAGTAAAAAGTGTAAGATTACCGAAAAAAATGGTTGGCGACGAGAAACATCGTGGATTCTGTTTTGTTGAATTCTATACGAAAAAAGAAGCAAAGGTAAGCACGGAATGCACTCCAATTGAACTATAATACATATTGTTTACCACCCAATATCTTATTTTCTTGCAGAGGGCCTTCGAATCGTTGTGTTTGAGCACTCATTTATACGGTCGCAGATTAAATTTGGAATGGGCTCAAACTGAGGAAGCCGTCGAAGATCTTAGAAAACGTACTGCAAAACACTTCCACCAAGGTAGAGTAAATTACTAATTTTGTCCCCTACTTTTATATTCTATGAAAACGCAGATATCAATAAAAGTTTTACTGATTTCAGAACCATCTAAGAGAAGTAAAAAAGGAACCTTTGATCCGGAAGCACCAGGCCTAGAGGATGAAAACTAATTCGTTTCTAATTATATAAAAAAAAAAACTAAGTTGTTGAATTAAAAACAAGTTAATGTATATAGGAAATAAAATTTTTATTAATATTTTAATATTCGAGATGCATTTCTCATTAACCAGAAAATACACGGACATTTTTAGTTACAATATCATGATGGATAGAAGGCGTATTAACAAAAGAACGTTATTTTGTATAGAATTCACTTTCATTTTTTATACCTTGCATGGATTTGCATTGTAGAGAAAGTCAACGTATGAAACATTAAAATTCTTGTATCATTTACGAAACAACATTTGGCATAGTAAAATAATCACTAAATTCGCACTATACTAGATGACCTCTTAGTAAATTAGAGTTAATCACCTTGAATTTTTCACTAGATGACGAATCAGACTTGGCTATTTAAATCTGATTCTCATCTGTGAAAAGAATCATTCAATATCTCATCCTAATTTTAGGTATGTTTAGAGCTAACATCGCGATGTTCTGGTTGACAAGTTACGTCGACGTATAAGTCATTCTTTCTATAATCACAGCATCGCACATATTTTTCTAGTATACAGTGGACAAAAAATACTCCTATGTACATATCTTTATACACAACTTTCAAAGTTGTCTAATAATTTAAGCTCTGTTTCAAACATTTTTTTCTATTTTAATATGAATATGAAATACGCGTCTGCTTCAATATAGCCAATAATCTTTTTTCCCCGTGAATGTGTGATATTTTATAAGATATAAAAACTCACGCAAAGTGAAACAGTCTGTCAGGTTGGTTTCACTCGTCATGCTGGTTTATAACTGAAAAGTAAAAATTCAGTCAAATATTGAAAAATCGCGAAAAATAATTATTTGATGCAGCACAATATGTCGCATCGATATTGTCTGAATTTTCGAAAAAAACACTTTGACATTTTTTTCCCAAATCTGTTAATTTTTTTTTTTTTTTTTCCTTCTTAAACCTCGATTTTGATTCCTTTGCAAATTTGTCGAACGACAGCCAGCTGCCTGGACAAAATGCTCTTTTTTATCGTCTTCCGTTTCTTCTGTCAATAGTGCGTCTATGTTTTGTCACTTGAAGGACAGCTATTTAATGTGTTTCCGAGGAAATTCTTGAACGCAGTCAGATCCACGTTATCACGTTCGAAGATTCTTGCCTTTTCTTCGGAAGCGCTCCTCAAGGTAGCCTGGTATCTGAAAAAAATTTCGAAAAAAAACAAAGCATTACGTGCTTGGTCCGATTCTTCGATTCGTGGCCTTTACTTATCAGTCTTCTTCTAGACATGTCCAATTGCATTCAGCAAGAGTGTACGTAATATTATTTTAGCAGTAACTATATTTCTAGAATACATCTGCAAGCCCGCTTGCTCTAAACTTACAAAAAATCATCGCAATAAATAAAAGTAATTGGATTTTTTCCAGTAACTGTTAAATTAGCTGGTCCGATGATTCATTAAACAACATTTTTATGGTAATGCAGCATTAGTGATCCAACTCCATACAAATAAACATATACTTATCTTGTTCAAAAAGCATAACAATTCACGTGATTAACATTGAATTAAATGTAAATACAACAAGAGTTAATGATAAAGGTAACATGTATTGAAAGTAGTAAAAATGATGGACAAACACTTGGTTAAATTTTTCGACATTATAATAAAAGCTTTAGCATTGCCTCGTTATACTCAAGACATGCAAAAAAATATATCGAATTTATTGAATTGACATTTTTGTTAATCAGTTAACACAAATAAGTACAATGAAAAGATAAAACATTCAGTTAACGTTAGAAAAATAGTAGAGAGGTAAGAGTTGAAATGCTTAGAATGGATGAAGATGACTTATCCGTTTGGTCGGATTTTATTTTGAATAGGTTTTTCCTGTTGTGTATACATAGTTTTGCATAGTAATCGTCTAAAATAATGATAACAGTTTATTTCACTCTAATAGTGCTCGGATGGTTTTATAACTGGAATTTAGTCAATAGCAAAGTACGTGTTTACACAATTGCAGTATTTTACTTGCATCCATTTTTTATTTGTACTGCATACAAGGTGCATAAAATGTGGCAAGAAAATTGGAAATGCGCTGTGATTAAAAACATATGCTTTCTCGAATAATTCTTTGTAATTTCAACTAATTGCATATTGTAACAAATGTTTTAAAATATAAAAGCACGACGTTTACTAAGAGTAAAATGATGAATGGTTTCTTTTATTGCGTGGGTAGAATGTGAGTTGTAATAAAAATTGTATCTATGACATGCCTATAAGAGATTACGAATCTTTCTACTTATCAATGAAGACAACAAAAATAATACAAGCATTCAATGAAACATGTGTTTCCTAAATGTAATAAAACTTGAATGAACTGAAAAATCAACTGTTGTAAATTTGTTTGATGAATTTTTTTTTGCAAAATTTAAATTTATTCAAAAAGTTAGTTATGTCTTTGTTCGTAATATTCTTTTTACATTGAAAAATATTATTTCTACAAAAATTAAACTTTGTATGAACACTACTCCATTAATTAATTGATTCTATGAAAAAAGAATATAAAATCTAGAAAACTTTATCATTCTGTAAATATGTAAAAATGTAATAAATCGATTTCTCGTAATAATAATTTGATATTTACACACGAAGACAAGCTTTTTTTACATACAAAATGAAAACAAGCATAAACAATAAGAAAAACAATTTTTGATTTTGGTACAAATAACAATGGGCGGCTTTTTCATTTGAGAAAGCAAAAGCTAAGGAAGAATGATGTCGAAATAATGGTGGTGTATGGGATAAAAATTTTTCAAAAAAGAGGGGAGGAAATAACAATAACAGTAATAACAATAATAAAGTGCACGTGCAGTGACAACTAGCTATAGCATCCAACTACAATATTTTTCTCTTCACATCGTCAGAAGATGGAATAAGGCTACGACGTGCACTCGTCCAGCTTTTGTTTGTTCGTCTTGTGGCCTCTTATTTTTTTTTTTTTTTTTTTTTCATTCTACACATAAGATCTAAGCTTCTACCTTTGGTTTCGGTCGGTGTGTATCCACTGCATCTATCGGCAAGCGTATGTTCTCCACTTTGCAGCCATACGCCACGGGCGTTAATTTTATTATGGTGTGCAGAGGTACCTGCAAGTACGGCAGTTCATCTGAAAGACAAAAAAAAAGTGCATTCATCAACAACTACGTTCTTAAAAGATATTTTTCTGTAAATCAATCAGTTAAAAGTGTTAACGCACCGGCGTTTTTATCAAGGAAGTAAGCAAGCAGGCAGCGCAGCACGGCCTGATGGCTGACGACGAGAACGTTGCCCTGGCGCTCGAGTTCCATGATGACGGGCTCGAGACGCGCGACCAAGTCTTCGTAGCTCTCTCCTCGCGGATAGCGGTAAGAAAATTTGTTTTGGTCCCTCGCGGCGAAATCGCTCGGGTACTTGCTCGCGATCTCCTCGTACGTCATCTCCTCGCATATTCCCTGTCATGGAAATTGAAACATGAAGAGTTGTGACCATGGGAGAGGAAAGGAAAAAAAAAAATAAACAAATCAAAAAGCCAAACTGACAGCGTCGATCTCGTTGAGGGCCTTCCACCTCTCCTGGGGCGCGACGACGTGCGCGGCCGTCTGTATGGTCCGTTTGAGCCAGCTCGTCCATACCCTGAGACCTTGAATCTCCTGCTCGGCTATGTAATCTCCGAGCGCCTTGGCGTACTCCCGGCCGCGCTCGCTGAGGTCCGAGTCACCGCCTATTCGGCTGTCGAGGTTCATCAAGCTCTCCCCGTGCCTCGTCAGGTAAATGGTGCGCGGCACAATGTGTATGTTCATCAGGTAGTAGACGATGCGCGACTGTATGTGGCCCTCGTGCTTGTGAACCAGCACCTTCTCGCCCGTGTTGTAGATCTTCATGAACGACAGGTCGCTCTCGTACTCCTCGTCCAGGGGCTGGTACTTTTCCTGGTAGTGCTCGATGCGCAGCATAAAGTCCGCCAGTACCGCCTCCTTGTTCATGTTTGCGTAGTCGGGACTACTCACTTTCACCTGTTACAGCATTGGTTGAGTAAAATTCAGTCGAAGAGAACATTCGTGGAGACACACGGGGCGATCAGTTTTAGACGATTTGTCCCGGTTGTTGTACCCAAAATGTCCCGGATTATAAGGAAAAAAAACTGAGACGTTACAGATTCACTCTAGACAACATTCTTCATTTACCAACTGTTTATTTCGATTCACCCCGATTATCATTATCAATTGTTCAAGAACTATTCATCAGAGTCGAATCGAATAATGAAAGTACGTGTACTTAAATACTTAAATAATAATCTGCAATTGTAGAAAAATTTACTTGAAACTCTGTAAAATCAAGTCCAAAGTTACTTCTTCCCAAATATATATATTTCAATTGCTCGACCGGCTGGGGGGAGGCCAAGCATCCCGGTTTCTAAAATCAGGGACCCGGTCGCCCTTTTGTGCGGAGACATCAAGCTCAAAGCGCTTATTGGATTCCTGCGTTTACCGTTAGCGTAAAACACTGTGGGTACACAACTGGCGTGCGATAAATACAACGTTAACTTTGAAAAAACAATTTTTAAAAATGCACGCAAAATGTAAGGAGAGAGAAAAAAGAAACAGTCTCATTTTAGAATCTCGGCTCGATGTTGAATGAAAAACAGAAGAAGAAACAATCGAATCGTATCACGTATATAGAGTACTTATATGCAGAAACCGCGAGAGAGAGAGAGAGAACGGGCAGTCCTAAGTCATCCATGAGCGACAATCGTCGTGACGCAATTTGTCGCGCGAGAGCGCACACAAGCGTTGTTCTCTTTTTATTTCATACCAACTCAAACAACGGCAATGAGCATTACCACTGCATATAATATACATGGGTGTATAAAATAGAAAAAAAAAAAAAAAAAAAGAAAAGAAAAAAAAACGGACCTCCATGATGTTTTGCTCGACAATCTCCGGGTCGTTGCAGACCGACTCGACGAAGAAGAGCTTGAAGCCCATCTTCTTGACGACGATGTCCCGTATGAGCTGGCGGCGCTCGACCGTCGAGTTGGTAGCGTCGAAGACGGCCACCTCGCCGTCCCCGGACTCGAGCCACTGGCAGACGTCGTTGAGCGCGTCCATGGCGCACTGGGTGCGTATGGCCATGGCCTTGATGTTGTCGGGCCGAAAAAAATCGTGGCACTGGTAAGCCGTGGTCGCGTGTCTCCTGTACTCCCCGAGATTGTACACCTTCGTGCTTATGCCGATCCAGTTGAGGTACCGGCAGAGCTTCTTCGATATGTACGTCTTGCCCCGCGCCGGCAGCCCAACCATCGCTATCACGTGCGGCTTGTTCACGAAGTTGGCCCGTTCGCCTGTCAAGTCAAACGATAATTGCCCATCAGCTCGTGTACACCTAATACTTACTGCTTTCTTTATTCGTATCGAGTATGATTCGAACAATACATTCTATACCCTTCATACCAAAATGGGTACCCCCTTTATTTTGCTAAATTACAAAGGTACCTCTCATCTGCTTAGTTTTAAGGACACCCTAACTGCTGAAATTTCTCTGCTAGTTTCAGCTTCATATGATAGGGTAGTCGTAAAATAAATAACACTACTTTTGCTACCATGTAAGGTATACTGAAAGACGCGTGTAATGTAAGAAATTTTGCAAGTTCAGCGGCGCGCGGCTACAGTAACGCATCACATTAGCAAACGCATTTTTTACTCATGCAAATACCAGTTGCAGTGCACAGGTATATATATCCTTATTGATAGCTGTTTAAGCGTGTTTCGACTAGCATAGGATGTAGTAAGAAGAGCCGCGGCGGCGCTCACGCGGTTTTTGGCCAAAGTTATTGATGTAATTGTTACATGATGAGAAAAAAGCTGTTTGGCCCTGCGTGACCTGTACGTTATCATAATAACGTATAGGTTGAGAAAGAAAAGAAAAAATTGTCACTTGGCGGGCAAACTAGTTTTCTTCGCTTGTACAAAAAAAAAAAAAAAAAAAAAAACGATGCTCGAAAACCGGAAATCGATATCTTCATTATCTCCGTAGCGGGACTTACGTAACCTTAGCCGGCAATAATCGGGTTGCGGCTTTTGGATTACACTCAACTTTGTGTACGCTATCTATCGTCGCTAAAACGACACGTTTTCCGGGACAACTGATGTGTGTCTGTTATATTACGCGATATTTTACAATGTTTACGATAAACTCCATATATACATGCACAATTTTGTACACATAGCGTTGAGCATAATGTATACATAACAAAGATAATCTGACATCGTATATGAACAACTGTAGCAGAGGCTAAAACAAAAATTCTTCCCGGATGGGTATTCGCAAAACCATACAAGCACGGCGGCGCGTATATTTGCAATTACAATTGACTTGGCGAGGGCAACGCGAATCGCGAGCATTCAAATACTTAGTTGTTGTTTACGCGCAGCATTGAAAAGTAAAAAAATCATATCTGGGAATCGATGCACGAGGGCCAGAGCTCCTCTCTACGCGAGCTTACTCTTTTCTTTTTTTTTTTTTCTCGTTTTTGAGTAGAGATAAAAACACGCGTTGAGCGTCCAAACTCTCGTGCGGGTTTTCTCTATTAAAATACGTTGTACCTAAAACGTCTAGAAAAACAAAAAAAAACGTGACACTCGCTCTCGATCTTATCTCAGGTATATTACGTTCAAAGCCAGTGCATGGCACATTTCATCGCTGTACGTCTTTGGACGTAGCCTAAAAAGGCTTCGAAAATATATATATTGTGAAAAAAAGGCACTTTGTAAACATCCTCGGGGGAGAGAAGTATTGCAAGTGCATCATCACCGTTACGTAATTATCGGTACATGTGCTAGAGCGGTGCGCGCAATTACAAAAACTCTCGGCGGATTTCCCGTTCGTGGTGGTAGGTATATACAAGTACGAAAATGTAATGCTTGCAAAATTTTTTGCATTTTGGCTTCACGTTGCATTACTCGCGATTTAGGAGTACGTTTTGGGTTGAAACCTATACATACGTACATTCAATTTCTCGTTGCTTGATAAGTAAATAAAACGAATGAGAGAGTGCATTCGGTAATTGTTTCCAACATACCAATCAGATTTTGATCCCAACTTTTGGATAAGTAGTGCGTCGGTTTACACCGCACGCGTATATGTATGAATAAGCGCGCAGAGAAGATAGATAGGCCAATCGTAGATATTGAATTTCAAAACCGTTTCCAGACCAAGACGACACGACTCGCACGTTTATCATCGTCGTTTCGACCAAGGCCACAACAACGCATCGAACGATGTGGGTTTCAATGTTTTTATTCTTGCGATGTAACCACTTTACTTCCATTTAAATAATCCCTCTCCCCCTCCCAACTCCCTCGGAGAATCGTAGGAAACAAAATCTGCCTCAAACAGGTATACGTGTTACTTTTTATTGAAACGGACTTGTTAATTGGCACACATGGGTTATTTTTTTTCCATTCGAACTGTTTGACTAAAACTGTTGTTTGTCGCGCCGAATCGCCTCTGCGACATGATCCATGTGATACTACTATAGTGTACGGCCTCGGACATCCCGAGATAAGCGCGCGTGCGAATATTAAGTATTATATGCAGCGGGAGACGGTGCAAAAACTTGGAGTTGCAACAAAGTTTTTATACTTTGTTTCTTTATCAGTCCACATTGTGCCAAGTTTGGTGGAATGGAATCGTTGCAAAAAGTATTGAATTTCTGTCGAGCTGATACATTTGTACGGATTTATATTTTTTCAGTTACTTTAAAGGAGAATCTATACACCCCCCCCCCCCCAATCGGAACGTTTTTCTAATATGATGGCGTCTTTATAGTTTTTAAAATGACAATAATGCACATAAGATTTTTACTTTTTACCGGGGGAAAAATCAGTTTTTTGTCATCCAAGTCTTACTGATAAACTTGATGGCTGGTGACTAATTTTCTTATCGTAAAAAAAAACATCGTTTAATTAATAGATACGTATAGGTAAATACTTTGAGCAGGAACGAACTTTCAGGTGTGTAAAAGTAGTGGTGTAAACAACTGAACACGTGAACACTACTTAGGCACTTCTGGCAAAAATAAGATTGTGCAAGAAATTTTGTTTTTGGAAAGAGTTCAATAGCGAACGGAATTATTTTTATTGTTCGTTGCATTGTTCTTTTGATATTGGCGAGGTATGCTAGTTTTTTTTTTTCGTGAACACATTCCATGTGAAATGTAAAATTTTTTGCTAGAGAAAAAAATGTGCAGATATTTCAGCTATAGCAACGATGTTTACATTTCATGCACTTGCGTAGGTACTATTTGACGAAAAAAGAAACAAAGCGCAATTAAATAACTAAAACCTAAGGATTTTTGGAGCTGCACGTATACGCTCGGATTGTTGTGTTGGACCTATTTATAAAATTGTCGCTTATTACTCTCTCGACACGCGCCAAAATTAATGTGCACACAACAAATTTAATACCCAAGAACTTCCGGAAATTCAACCGCCAAGAAATTGAGAAAATCTACTGCAGACGTGCGCGTATATATGGATATTTCCGAACCACGACAAATTTTTTCTAACCTTAAAATTTGAATTATACCTACAAACGTGATACACACAAAATAATGTCACCGAGTATAAGTACTTACCTCTGATGGGAAAGGGTTTCGTCTGTATGGTGTCGGAACTAGGTGGCGTGTAGTGGGTGTCCCTGTTGCAGGGCTCGCACTCGGACATCGAGTCCTCTCCCTTGCTGCCCATCGCAACGGTGGATGTCAGTGCAGCTGACGACGGTGACGGGACGGCAATCCTCGCCCTTCGCTTGGACAGCACGGAATCCAGTTCTTGTTGTTCACTACTTTCACGACCTTGTCCTTCTTCTCCTAACGATTCCTAGATGATGCTGCTGGTGAAAATTACGTGCAAGTGTGTTACCGATGCTGCACATATATATACGCATACGCCGTTTGATACGAGCTTCTTGTATAATTACGCGATTGCAGAATCAGGCACTGATCGTATATCGGGAACGAAAACAAATAGTTCGAACAGCTGAGTTTTCGGAGCTATATAGGAAGCGAAATAGAAGCACTTGAATCGCACGCGATTCGCCGATTGATTTTTAGGAATATATGTAGGTACACACAACTTGACAGTGTGTTTATTCGAAAACAAAACTGATGACGTCCTTTCCGGTACCTATGTAAGTAAAATATTAACTAAATCGAGGCGATTTTCTGTATCGTGAAGATACGAATGTTTCTAATAACCTAAAAGGCCAAAAAGACAGAATAATGTGTATATTATTTACTCTAAAGTTCGGGGTGTATTTTGGAACGCACCACAAAAACCCGCAGGTCCGACTAAACTGAACCTGACTGAACTGTGGATAGTGTGGATCCAAATTGACGAGGCAATGAGGCATATGGGGCGCTCTCTCTCTCTCCCGCGTTGCATACACGCGCGCAACGTGGGGAGGGGATGAGTCTTATCACATCCGATTAACCGATTGGACTAGTACAAAGATAGTGGAAGGAAGGAACGAGCGGCAGATTTTCAAATTTCAGATTTTCGCCGTTTGTAGAAAAAACTATCATCATAATCTTTCTCTTTCTTACTCATCATCGAAATTGTATAAACGCTTGCTCTATAAATGGATGAGCCAATCTATGCAACGCAATACGTGCTGTTTACAGCCTAATAATTTTGAATCTACCTGATGTGAAAAATAAAATCAGCAAATATAGAATCAACTGATGGTTATAAATGTCTATGGACTTCTTCTCATCTTTGTTGTGTTTGTACCTGTGTACACATCAATTAATCAGTTTAAAAAAGCTATTAAAAAAACTAGTTGTTTCAAGGTTTCCTGAGAGAGTTATTGATACGTAGTTTGTCGTCATGCTACGTCAGGTGATTAGATTCGCCCAATAAGAGCTAGCATAAAAAAGTATGTAGAAATGAGAAAAATGTTAATGTGATTAACTACAGGGTATACGTCGGAATGTAAAAATAAGACTACATGAGGCATTAATACCTATGTGTTTACTTTCAAACTGCACGTGAGTTTGTGATTTGTAGGACTTGAACTTTGCAAAAGGTTCTAAAAAAGTGTGCACAAGCGTTTGCCTGCCCTCTATTTTGGATGTCATTCATTGATCAATAAATAAAGGCAGTAAAATGTTAATTAAATATTATTATTCATCGTCAACAAACTTAAACTGAATGTCTATCAATTTTTCAAATTGAGTCGACCGTCAACATAGCTCAGCAAGTAGAAAAATAAATTGTGCCTATCTAATTTACAAATCAAAAATAAATAAGTCAATCTTTAAAACATATTGATCAACTCAATATTCACCGCATTACTCCATTAGGTGGCTTTATCTGGGCTTAAATGAAAGCAAAAATATAATCCTAATGATTAAAACAAAAATCTTTGAATTTTATGCCCCGAATGAAAAGTTATAGTGATTTTATGAAAAATACTGAATTTCACCCAAAATCACATTATTAGCGATATTTACGCTCTAATTGAAACAGCTGTAACTTTCGAATGAAAGCACAAAACCGAACAAAATTTTTTTTTTAATCAATAGGTCTTGATCCTAGCTTTCATTTAAGCCCAGTAACACTCTAACTGTTGAAGGAGCTTAGCTACACATGTGTTAGAAAGAGATATAATTATTCAAAAATCGATGAAAACTGACTTTTATAAAATTTCGTATAACTTTTGACTAGTTAATTTTGTAGTTGTATCGCTTTAGATATTTGTTACTGATGTTGTGTACAATAAAAATACTATGAAAAAAATTTTTTTTTATCCAACTTTAAAAAAAAAAATTTTCAAGTCGATCTGAGCAAGTTACGGCAGAATCACCCACATATATATACTAAAATAAATTAAATTGACCTAGTACGTTGCATTCGTTTGAAAATTAACTATTCTTACACATCATGCTTTTGTAAAAAAGGAATGATGTGTTTGGCAACCGTTTCTGGTTCCATCATGTGTACATGATGTGATCCTTTAACACTTAATACTCGACAATCTTTGCTTGATTTACTCAAAACATCAAATATATGTCCCCAGTATCTAAATTCATCATGATGAGGTGTATCCGTAGCTTTTATAACCAAATAAGGACAGGAAATAAGTTGTGTCAGTTCCTTAAGGTTTTCCAGTGTGTAGCATGAATTAAAACCTACAGCTCTCAAGCAAGTATCACGTGTGAAGTAAAAGGTACCATCTTCTTTTCTCTTAGTTCCTCTGATCATAAGAGTTTTAACTGTAGGCACATTCAAGGATTGAAATACTGTTCCTGTCAACCATTTATCTATAATAACGTCTTCTGGATAGCTAGGATTGTCTGTTAATTTATTTTGTAACTCTATATACCTGTCGATTGCTCTGGCTCTTCTTCTAGAGTGATTCACTATCTTGTCAGTCATAAAAGCAAGTGAATCTAAACTCACAACAAATTGAGTTTCATCTGGGAATATTCCAGTATAATTGTAACACATTATTCCTCCTAGCGAATGACCCATTAATTTAACTTTGTTCCAGTCAAAGTATTTTACAACCATTCTTAGTGCCATGGCATACATGTCTTGATTATAAGGAATGCCACGTGGTAACCAGCTGGACAGTCCATGGCCAGGCAGATCAATTGCAAGGATAGAAGAATTTTTCGTTAATAATGGGGCAATGTCGTCAAATGAACCTGCATTATCCATAAAACCATGCACAGCCAGTATAGGTTGCTTATCACTAGATCCCCATAATTTCCCTATTTGGAAAAAAAAAATTCTTTCTATAATTTTTGAAAAAAAGAACAAATTAAATTAAGTAAATCTCTCACCTTCTATTTTACCCCAAGGAACATCAATAGAAACTGGGGTAAATTGATCTGTGGTGGTAGCAGTATTTTGTTGAAAGCGCCTTGGTGCGACAAAAAAGAAGTTTGAAGCTTTTTTATTCAAATAGCGCATCTGTCTTGCAAGCATCTTGATCTGAATCAAAATATTTTTACGAATCTGTGTTCTGAGCGCACAATATAATGTATTTATTATTTTTTTGCGATAAGTTAATAACACACTATATTATCACTACTGTTATCAGTATTGTCATTCTAATAGTTATCTTTTTTTAATTTCACTGTTTATTTTTTTTTTAGTCTAGAGCCATTTATCACCACACATTATGTATTATTATTAGATAGTTTCATATTTGACTTTTTTTTACTTGGTGAGTATCAACAAATAAATACAACGGCGTACAACATATCAAGTAATTACCTACTTAACTTTCAAGGAGAAAGAAAATACCTAAGTGTGTACGAACCTCGTAGTAATAGTCAAAGGACGGCGCGTACTCGAACACCCTTGATAAGTAAGTGAGCGCGCACGCCTTCATTCAGAGCTGAACTAGCTGAAGAGAAGATAAAAGATGACGTAAAAATCCGTCGGATTGTGAGACCGAGACCTAGATTTTACTATTATACACATGTGTGCTGTGCATGTGTGAGATGTATCTACATTCTACAATCTACATGCGTATTTGCGTAACTGACTTTACTCATATTTTACTACCTGTAGACTGTAGATGTGCAGATATCTAAATGAGGATGATCGAACAAACCATTCATTTATTTAGAGATAAAAGATATATATATATATATATATACCCACTTACTTAACATATAGTGCTTAGTCATGGATCTGCGATATATATGTATGAAGTTCCAAGCTCTGACATAAAAGATACAATACTTAGTGGTGATTAGCTGGTTGGTCATAGTTTTTTCGCTAAATAATGTAATAAGTTATACTATTTTTTTAATTATAGGTATAAGTGATATGAAATGATCGTTCAAACGTAATGAGGCGTTGTTTATTAATTGTAGAAGCGATATTTTTTCATGAACATTAAATACACTATTAAATATATAGAATAATAAAAAGCAACTTAATTAATTAGATAGATGACAAAAAATTTCACTTCTGCTTTATTACTCTCATGTATATATGTCAATGAAAATAATATTGCACGCCTACGCAATGGAGTAAACTATTTTTAGTTTGGTTGGCTCTTGTGTTGTACGTAAGTATATAAGCTCACTTTTTTTATGTAGAAATTGTATCAAGATTTTATTTATGACAAATGCGCTAAAGTATGAATAATATTATAAGTATTTATAGAGAGCGCGCGGTGGCTCAGTCGGCTAGGTCGTGGATTGGCACGCGGGAGACCGTGGTTCAATTCCCGGCTAGTGCAACATTGTCGGGCAAGTACCTCTGTGATTTTCACATGTGCTTTTTCACCACGCAATGCTCCTCGAGAAGGGTTTAGGCGACCTCCTCGCAGCATAATTGCCTAATTTATCTCTACCCCCCTCCCAGTAACGGGAGGCCTCCCTCATCCCTCTTCCCTTCCTTCCACCAAGTGCTAAGTGCCCTCAGTAGTGCCCTTTATAGGAGCCGGACGTAAAGCACTATAATATAAAAAAAAAAAAAAAAGTATTTATAGAAACCCAACAGAATCAAAGAAAACTTATCGTTTTTAAATTTTTCCCGCTTTGACCCGCTGCCCACTGAGTATAGACATATAAGAAACATAGACTGCTCGTTTTCTTATCTACGGCGCTGGGGCCGTACCATATAACTTTTTTTTGCTTCACAGGCCCATGTTATAACGTAGGCCGATGTACAGAAAAATAGTTATATGGTACGGACCCTGAAGCAGAAAAATAGTTATATGGTACGGACCCAGTAGGAGACACAACGGAGCTATTCACATAGACATTTTTTGCTTATTTCATTGTGAATGTTCATATTGAAAAGGGGGTTCCACTGTTCCGCTAAACTCAAATTGAGTGAACAGACTGAACAGACCTATACTGTGTTCTCTGCTAGTCTAGTCAACATAGTTGCGACCATAAGCATAAGGCTTTAGATTCGTTCACCTTACAATCCAGGGACGGTCGGGGACGGTGTGAGCGAGTCGGAGACGAAAGTGAACAAGTGCTCTTCTCCGATCGTCCCTGATCGTCCCTGACCGTACGCGATGCGCAGTTGTACACGTTAGGTTAGATTAATGCAAAAAGTAAACAAACTTGTTTGTATTTGCACTTCTTTATTTACAAACTATTGTTTACATACAGCATTAATCTAACCTAACGTGTACAACTGCGCATCGCGTACGGTCAGGGACGATCCATAGAGATATTATAGATAGAGTAGGCAAGCCTGTAAGTGGAAGCGTTAACACGTTAAAAAGAGATGCAACATCGAGCTACCTTTCTATCTCTCTCTGTGCTCGCTGCTGATTGTCTACAGACGTTTTACGTATATGTTGGCATAGACAATCAGTAGAGACCACAGAGAGAGATAGAAAGGTAGCTCGATAATGCATCTCTTTTTATCGTGTTAACGCTTCCACTTACAGAAGAATCGGTGGCTTGCCTACTCTATCTATAATATCTCTATGGGACGATCGTGGACGATCGGAGAAGAGCACTTGTTCACTTTCGTCTCCGACTCGCTCACACCGTCCCCGACCGTCCCTGGATTGTAAGGTGAACGAATCTTTTGTTGCCTGATGGAAGAAGAGGTATAGGTCTGTTCAGTCTGCTCACTCACTTTGAGTTTAGCGGAACAGTGGAACCCCCTTTTCAATATGAACGTTCACAATGAAATAAGCAAAAAATGTCTATGTGAATAGCTCCAACATCTAACGTGGGTATTGCCCGAGTGAAAGAACGAACAAAAGGTTAGAATCATATGTACATATACACTTATAACCTCTATCGTTCGCTTCGTTCGTTCGTTCGCTCGGGCTTCAATACCCACGTTAGATATTATATGTTGTGTCTCCTACTGCTTCAGCGCTATACAATAAGAACGAGCAGTCTATAGTCTATGTTTCTCATGTGTCTATGCCACCGAGACGCGCGCGCCGCACCGCTGGCCGGGGGGACTAGTTACTAGTACTAGTTAGAGCAATGATGCGTAATTATAGCATAAGGGTGCCTGTACATGGGCGTCTTAATGTCTTAAGACTGTAAGCCAAACCTATGGCGGGTGATTTAATTCAAACTGACGTTAACTGAATATTGATATAATTTGTTTTAAACAAGATAATAGGCATCCTGTTCATAACAAAACTATGTTACGTGATTGCATTATGATATTGGAAAGATATTTAGCCACCAAAACTAAAAAAAATTTTGTTAACGCTGAGTCGTTCAAAAGAGAGGTTATGTTGACAAAATTATTGTATTAACATGAATTGTAGAAACTTTTCAATTAATGCCTTAAAAAACGTTCTAACGTTATAATGTAATCAGGTTACATAGTTTTATGATGAATAAAGTGTCTATTTCCTTGTTTAAAACAACTTATATCGGTATTCAGTTAACATCAGTTTGAATGAATCACCCGCCATAGGTGTGGCTTACAGTCTTGAGACATTAAGACGCCCATGTACAGGCACCCTAAGCAAAATAACCGGATGACACTTTGTAACATTACAGTAAAAGCGATTTCCAACCTTTCGTCCATTTAAACTAATGCTCCTCATTTATCGAAAGCCGAGATATAGGGCGATGAAAAAAAATTATTTTTTTTTGCTTGTTAACCGAACCAAATTACAGTTAACAGAAAGGTTACACCTAACGTGTATTACAAAATTTTTACCAATCGAAACATACGGGCTGATTTAAAACACGGAATTATTTAAAAAAAAAAAAAAAAAAAAAAAAAAAAAAAAAATTATAAAGGAAATTAAAACAACAAACCAGGGGGTATTAATGGGTCATGGGACCCACGGTAAGAACGAAGTTCTTTAAACACGAGATGAGTATAGACACAATTTCTCAGGTAACAAGGGGGTCGCCAGACCCACAGGAAGAACGAAGCTCTGTAAACGTTAGTACTGCATTTATGTTGTTTACTAAAACAAAAACTTGAAAAACGAATAAAAAAAAAAATAGTTTACTACTCACGATGGTTGAACTTCGTGAGAACGTCGTGCATAAATACAGTACTAGGGAACAGTAGGTGAGGGGGACGGGGTAAGGGGGGAAACTTGAAGAGGAAGAGACTTCAGGTGAAACCACTTTCGTTACAAAAAAAAAAAAATCTGTCGGTTTTAAAATTCCAGCCCCCCGAGTAACGCGACATAAAGAACTTCGTTCTAAAAATTTTTTAAATAACCCAATTATTTTTTTTTAAATAACTCCGTGTTTTAAATCAGCCGGTACGTTTCGGCTGGCAAAAATTGTGTGATATACCTTAGGTGTAATCTTTATGTTAACTGTAGTTTGGTTTGGTTAACAAGCAAAAAAAATTTTTCTCCCTATCAGGCGTAAAGTGAGGGCCCAAAGTACTTTTCGTGCATGGTCATGGGCCCAAAGTGGAACTTTTCTGCCCGCTGGGCGCAAAGTAATCACAATTCTTTGTACACCAAAATTCATACTTTTTCTGTACTAGTGTGCATAAAATGGGCTTTTTTCACATTATTTGAAGTGCCAAAAATCAAATTTCCCACACTGTACATGAAAATAGTGTGCAAAACATATAAGTATCAGTTTTTCAAAGTTACATAATAATGTGAAATAGTATAATTTTGAATAATTTTAATTCTATAATGAGTTTTTAAAATTAAATTATCAAATTTGAATGAAATCATATTTATATACAATTTTTGGAGAATAAAAATGGATTTTTTTTTTTTTAAGAACGAACAATTTATGTTTTGTAGTCGGGGGGGCGTCTCCCCCCGTACCCCCCCAACCGGGGGCTTCTCCCCATGGACTCCCACCAGGGGCTGCCGCCCCTGGACCCCGCACAACCTGTCTCACGAAACATACCTTTATTCCCCTTAGTTAAAAGCAATTTAATGCTACCATCTTTGAAGTCAGCACACTTATATTTGAAAAAAAATGTATGCACATATATCAACTCAATATCGAATATTAGTAACTCTGTTACCGTCGAGACTGAAGACCAGGCAGATCGTAAATGTTATACTATAGACTCTAAAAAAGCAGGTTTTTGGCAATGGACACAACGCAAAGCAGCAATATCGGCAGCCTAGGTTGCGTTCAGACCATAGAGATATTATAAACGATCCGTCATCTCTTCGCCCTCTCTCTCTCGCACTCGCGCATTCAAATGGATTGTAAAAAGTATTGGCGTTGCGTCTGTACGCAGCCTTACAACATATACCTACTGGAGTTAGCATATATATGGCAATGCTTGCATACTAATTTGAGGTTTATAAACTTTAATTGATTTTTTTATTATACATGTAGAGTTGATAACCTCACTTTGCACCCTTAAGGAGAAAAATAATATACGCTACTCGAGCGCAAGCCTTTGCACCCTTGGGCGAACTTTGCGCCCTTCGACTACTTTGGGCCCTAGGGCGCAAAGTTCGCCCGCGGGCGCAATGTGACACTTTGCGCTCTAGTGGCGTAATGTACTATTTTTTCCATTGCCCCATATCTCGGTTCTCGATAAATGGGGAGCATTAGTTTAAATGTTCGAAAGGTTGGAAATCGCTTCTATTGCAATGTTACAAAGTGTCATCCGGTTATTTTGCTGATGCTATAATTACGCATCATTGCTCTAACTAGATGTGAGATTGCTCATTGCTGGGATATCGAAAAGTCGACGTAATGTTGTGATGTGTAATGTAAATAATTTATGTAATGTGTATAATCATCCTGTGTAATGATAAACATAGGCTAAGCCCAGTTAAAGTGTGTATGAAAAAATAACTGCGGCAACTTTTACAGAAGTTGAGAAATGTCATAATTCGTCGAGATCCATCGTATTTTTAAGTTTTTATTTTCTTAATTACAAGTTTTATATTGTAATGTAAAAAGTACAATTTGGTCAATACTACGTACCAGCCGCAACCTAGTCCAAAAGATAGGAAATAATGATTTGTCTATGGAGGAGTGTACCATTTGCTGCAGGATTGGGACTTTTTCATTACCACACAAAAATTCTCCAAAAAAAAAATTTGTCCCCCTTACAAAAAAAATTAATGCTACAGCTTTGCATGAAAAAACGTTTTTTCATGACAATTTATGCATAAGGTTATGATTAAAGCTGCGGCAATTTTCTGACTTTCAAATGATGGGAAAAATAACCATACCTACTCATCTGAGATTATAGATCAGTGATTTTAGATAAGATAAGCGACGAAAACGGTTATTTTTCCCATCATCTGAAAGTCAGAAAATTGCCGCAACTTATAAGTGTTATGCATCAATTGTCATGAATAAATAGTTGAGGCATAAATTTTTTTTTTTAAGGGGTTCATTTTTTTGGGTGGGGGGCATTGTCGGGTAGTAGAAAAGTTCTAATCCTGCCGCAATTGGCAAACTCTGGGGCGAACAGCACTTTTTGTATTACAAAAAACTCATGATCAATGAAAAAGATATCACGAAAATACTTTGAACCTCCACGAACCATATACCTATGACGTTTTTCGATGCAAGATATACATCTTTCAGGGTCCGTACCGTATAATTATTTTTCTGTACTTCTGCCTATGTTATAACATAGGCCCGCGAAGCTAAAAAAAGTTATATGGTACGGCTCCTGATATACATCTTATCGCACATATATCGACAAAGGGCCGCCCGCATCCCGCCGGTCCGCAGTGCATGTCCGCATCTTTTTTCTCGAGTTTTTTTGAAAACTTTCGATATATGCCGACATGCTGCTCATTTCAGAGCGAACAAAAGGCGCGCGCGTGTACGATCGGCAGTGCAGTCGGCACGATCGCTTGCCAAGAACAACAATACTTAACAAACAAAAATCCGAGTATTCAACCCACTGGGCAGTTGGTTTAGGAACTGGCTGGTAGAGTGTCAAAAAGCAGCTTGTTATTTGACGAAATTTTGGAGAGGATACAGTAAAAGTGAAACGTGAAGGCAGGTTGAAAAGTAAAAAATCTCTTCTAATCAGTGCTGTGTGTGCAGGCTCTAGCAAATTAATAATTTGGCAACTACGTTGTTATCCTGCCAAATAACGTTTCGATCAGAGTAATGTATAAGTAGGTAGAAGTAGAATGAGATTTTAATTTTATTATCTAATAGATTTGTTCGATTAGGGTGTTCAGAGCGCTTCGAGCAACCTCAGAACCATCAAGGCGTACTAATATTTAAATTGATGATTAAACGATCTTCTAATGAGGTTCGCAATCATAAATAATTATATGAGTATATAGTTTGTTCGAACTTTGAAGATATTTTAAATTTTACTACATTTACTCTCGACCATGTAATACCTACAGATACTTATAGGTACACCTCAATAGGTCTTTGTCGCTTGGGACCTTGGGAGAGCGCTCTTAAGTTAACAGTGTTGAGTCAACACATCCTTAGTCTAACATCATATAACTGTTAAGTACTTGTTGAACAGTATATTACTTGGAAGTTTTTCTTCTTAGAATAAACGCTTATTATTATAATGTATCAAGTCTTAACTTGATAGGGTAATTTCAACATTTATAATTTTTTACATTTCTTTCCAACGTACGTTTTACTTTTTACCTAAATTTGTGAATTAAGTATTCACAGCGTGACGATGCGCTTGAGACTTGAGAACACATGTGGATCATGTCATGTGTTGCTTCTTTCTCGG
Organism: Copidosoma floridanum; assembly: GCF_036245765.1. Classification (NCBI taxonomy): domain Eukaryota; kingdom Metazoa; phylum Arthropoda; class Insecta; order Hymenoptera; family Encyrtidae; genus Copidosoma; species Copidosoma floridanum. The sequence continues at coordinate 18,291,289 of NW_028321907.1, read as the reverse complement.
TTTTTTCTTTGTTCAATGTATATGTGAGAGAATTGCGTGATACGTATCTATATCTATGTATATATGTTGTATATGTAGAACAAATATACAAATACAGTGCTGTGGGAATCCTCGGTTATCGCTTATCGCATCGTCTTATTCGTCTTCTTTTTTTTCGTGACAGTGAATAGAAGGAGAAGGAAGGACGGTGCCTTGCCTATTAAAAAGCTGTTAGTAGTATACCTATCGAGACCGTGGATTTAAGGAAGAATAAATGTTCAGGGGTTTCAATCGTCGCAGTACCTAAAAGTAAAAGAGCTGAGCTCGAGCAATTGAGAATATTGAGATCCGAGAGGTACAAGTTCGCGTCAATCGAGGATGGGCAGAGAAGAAGCCCACGTCGAAGAAGCGGAGACGACGACGACGAACAGCTTAGTGCTGCTGGTATGATGGGACCTGGACAAAAGCCAATCCGGAGGACAACTAACACGACGAGCACAAGAACATCGACGACGACGACGACGACGACGACGCCAAATTCAGCAACGGCTTCGGCGACGAAGACGCCGACGAGCGCCGCTGCCTGTAAGCTCATGTTTTTTAATTTTTTTATGTACTTATTGCTTCCTAACCTCGATGATGCACCCAACACCGCATCGAGTGATCGAATCAGTTGATTGACAAATTTCAAGCTCGATCTTACTGATTGATAAAAAAGACAGTACCCCTTTTATGTACCAGGTTTGATACCTCCTCGATTTGTTGGAAAATTTTTAACTTTTGGTATGTGTTTTTTTAATTTAACTGTGGATATTGTGTGTGATAAGGTAATCATTCCAAGGTATAGCCATTATTAGAGCTTTATCGATAGATGATCATTATGTTGCTATTGACAATTTGCAATGGAAGTGCGGGAATTTCAAGTCCGAATTGTACGTTGCCTAAGTATGTCTTTTGATACGTGTTCTTGTAACTTTAATTTGATACATATACTGTAACTTTGGACAGAGCATACAGATTAAATTATTTTTCTGCATATAATATTGACAGATATATTTTTTTTCTTTTGATATACCAAATCGATACTTATCGTTCTACATACAAATAAAAATATGTATAAACAGGGGAAGTCCAGTGCAAAGTACATTTTTTGTGCTAATCTTAGCATATAATTTCAGTAATTCAGATTCAAGAAGGACCTCAACCACTGGAGGGAAAGCAATTTTACTTGGATATAAAGAACCACGCTCTTTCTTCCAAGCTAGAGGCTAAAATCAAGGATCTCGGTGGGGTGAGTTTCTAAGCAGTTATGTAATGTTACTTCTCTAAATTGTAATGTTTGCTATTTTCATTTACACAAATTATAGTGTTAATTCAGTTTCAGCTTGGTAGAAGGTTCTTGCAAGAATATGTTTTTGTGACGTGATTGAAATAGGTTTTGTTGAAAAGAATTACCTTTTAAAAGTTAGACACATAGGGGAAAAAAATATGATTTGTAATTGGATTTCTCGTTTGACTCATTTACATGTTAATATTATCAAGTCATTTGATTCATAGTTGACATTTGATTCTATTGAACATTATCACGTAACAATCATATACTTAGTTAACAAGCACATTTGAATTATTGTTGTTTTCCATTATTAATGTAATATTAATAACGAAAAACATTTAATCGCTTATTACTTTGTAAGAAATTATGACTTTTCAGTCAGTAAAAGTTAGAGTAATTTGAAAACATAACATGTACACCGGAAAAAAACGAGAAGTTCAACGTGAGATACCAGTTGGAGTTTTATTAGTCAAAATACGCGGAAATCTAATTCTATGACCAACCGCCTATTTTTTTTTTTTTTTTTGGCGTGAAAAGAAAGTTCTGTCTCAGAGCATTAGCTGTAACTCAAGTTTGTAAGAAAGATAGAGAGAAACCGCTTCAAGAAAAAGCAGAGTCAGAGCTGGCAGCTCTCCTACCTCGTCCTTCCTAGCTCTGAAATTCTCTCAGAGCGCGCGCGGATGAATCGACCACACAAATACACGTCCAAACCATTACGCGCGCGGGTTAATGGGCAACGGGGCGAGGAAAACCTTGCTGAACTAGGCGCTTTGAGATGTATACATGTATATATGTATGCGTGTATTGTACAAACAACATATATATCACAGAGAGAGAGAGAGAGAAACATGTACACATATCGCACCTACGTTAAAGCCAGAAAGGGGGTATATGCCACTATGCGTGCTTGTTGCCAGGCTCGAGGAAAAAAAAACGCGCGGGGGACTACGCCCTAAATTCTCCCTCGACTAGCACGAAAACCATGTATATCGATGTGACACACATGAGTAAAGGAGATAGAGAGAGAGAGACGCCAGTAACGAAGTGCAGAGATGTTTAGATAATGCAATTTTTTTCAAAGTTCTGTTGACGCTGTACCGATGCATGTTTAAGCATACTGATCTATACTATACTGATCTAGTCGTGTTTATAAACTGAGAGAGAAGCACTGTGTAAGAGAGAAAAGGAACGAGAAGCACACACACAAGTCCTCTGAGTCAAAAAACTTTGTTCCCGATTCCCGACGTTGCCAGCTATATCTTTGAAGCGGCGGCAAGCTTCAAAATTTCGAAGCGCGGGCTTTACTTCACGCAAGAGTTTATATTTCGTTACAGAAGGGAAAACGTTCTCCAACTATATTCCGATTTGTGCTCTCTATCTTTGAAGTCGAATTCCATGAAGCATATTTCACGCGTTAAGTCGATAAACAATGAGCTAGTAGCTGTAGGCAGAGTTAGGAAATTCGCGCACGTAATCTGTTGGTAGATTCAATGTAAAATGTTAAGTGTCGTTGTGCATTAGCCTCGAACGGTACGGAGCGCGTTTGAGTAACACGACGTGTCCTTTTTTTTCTTTGCTCTGCCAGCTACATAACTCTTTTCACAATCTCTCGTTTCGCGAACTATAGTAGCCAGCTAGCGACGCAGAATTTGATGCGCTGCTGGCTGCAGTATTATAGATCCCCCTCAGCTGTGGCTTCTACTGTTGATGCGTTTAGCTCGTTGTATGTTCATGAAGCAGAAGTCTCCAGAATCAATGTGCTGTTCAATGAAACAACGATCCCTCATGTGCATTCCAATTCTGTAATCGATGCAAAACTCAAGTTTCAAACCAGTACATGGTAGAATTTGTTTTCTTCTACTTTTTTTTTTTTCAAAATATCGATTAAAAATACGAGTTGGATCAAGGAAGGTAAAGGGGAGGAGGATGAAGCCGTGGAATTCCAATCGATCCGGCAACGTCGCCATAAATACGCTGCTGCTGGCTTGCGCTCCGGAGCATCATCAGCTTGCTCTTCCCGCTCTCATCTCTCCTTCTACCTCTTGCTTCTCTCTCTCTCTCTCATTCTTCGTATGCTCTTTTCTCCCCTTCATCTCATTCGCCCGCTATGCTATGGGTCTCTGTGTTGACAAACAACCCTATACCGTATGCTCATATATAGGTATACAGGCAAGAAGCCGGCAGATAGACGACGGTGAAGTTGTTAGCCAAGTCGCATGTGCTCCGCGGCAGCGCCACCCAGTGGACGCGCCAAATAGACGTCAAAATCGAACGCATACCCAGTTATGAACCTTATCACTCCATTTCTCAGTGTAAATCTTTGGCTTCAAGTCATCATGTAGCTCCCTTCCAATAAAGACCTTCGACAGAAAAAATCAATCGCGTTTCAGATACATTGTAACCAAGAAAGATAAACCGAGAAGTATTTGTCGGTATTTGTTGTACAGTAGCAACAACAGCTGCATCAGGGTGACTGCTTTGTACTGTTACTCTACCTTGTATATACACCACTGTGTGCAGTAAAATTGATGGTTGTAGGGGCGGTATTGTTATGTATTATCTCTATGAGGCTGATGCAGCTCTGAAAAATCAGTAGGCCAGGTAACATTGGCTTGGCGGGGGTGTTAAAAGGGGCAACAGGCCAACAGAGGGGTAAGAGGTAGGGACGCCACAGCGCGGCGCCCGAGGCAAGCTCTTAACGGCGTATGGCCATTTTGTGCGTGACAGTTCCTCGGAGTACTTCGTTCGTGCTGCTCCGTAATCGCTTGCTCCACTCTGTAACTTAGCTTCTCTCTTTCTCTCTCTCTCTCTCTGGTGTTTGTTTGTGTGTGGGTGTGTGTGTTTGTACATATTTATCTGCATACAGTGTTTTTGTGTGATGTACGTACAAATATTGTAGTTATTCATCACTTGAAGCCAGTATTATACCTAAATCAGCTGAACCTCGACAACCTGGACAGCAGGACGACGCCGTTGGAGACGAGTCAAGTAACTGGAAGGTGCGATGACTGTTGCCTCGTTTCGTGTACCAACATTTACTGTAGAGTTCCAAAGAGTCGTGTATGAAATCAGGATCGATTCTGTGATGAAAGCAACACAGAAGCGGCATCAGCAGCAGCACAAGTAGCCACGTATACGAGAGGAAAAGAAAATCTTTCTAGCAGAGAAGAAAAGCTGCAGATGTATTTCTTCCTCCTTTTTTCTCTGTCCTCTTCTCCTGGTTGTTTCGTTTGTATTGTCTACCTAGTTGACAATTAAGAACAGCCTTTGGTTTCCTCTCTTCATCTTCTCTCCCTTGATGAAAAGTTATTCCTCTCAACCCACAACCGTGTGGTGTGTATGCATGTGCCAGTCAGCGCGCGCCCATCTGCTCTTTCTCTTTATTTCTTTCTCTCTCTCTCTCTCTTGCTCTACTATGGACTGTGTAGATACATGCAGTGCTGGTGCTGTGCACTCTGATGTGTGGCACCGTTCCGTTTACCTCGGCGTTTTGTATGCTCAGTTGCATAGGTGTACACATACCTTGTATTTACGCCAGCAGCCAGCTAGTGTCGACGACATCGCCGTCGTCGCCGTGATCGTTCTCTTGGCACACACATACAGTTGTAGTACCCTAACACGAATGGAAGCAGAGAGCGCGAGACGGGATCGGGAGGGGGCCACGTGACGCCTCCGCCTTGCCTGCCTGGTTCGCTTGCATTACGCCTCGACCCTTTTTCTTTCTTTCTTTCCTTCTTTTTTTCCTTCTTTCCCTCACGTTTTTTCTCTTTCTCGCTCTTACTCTTTGCTGTCGATACGCCTCGCCTCTGTTGCTGCATGCTACTATTACTGTGCCTCTTTTACCTTTCTCTCTCTCTTTTTACCTCTTTATATTATTTTTTTTTTCTCTCTCTCTCTCTCGCGGACGCGCGGGGCGGCTACATATATGTATGTGCAAACGGACGTGCATATCGCCGAGTCCGGCTTTCTTTCCTCTCTCTACACTCGCGCTCTCGCTTGCTTATTATTAGCCTAGGTGTTTCTTCTTGGCTTTTGTGTCCAAGCAAGCAAGCTACCCAGTAAGAGAACACACGTCCATCCGTACATCCTCCAATGCACTCGAGTCCGGTGTATACTCTAGCTTGGCATACCCAGTTACAGCTGGCTCCTCTAGCGTCTGTATAAACAACGTTTTGGAGTCAGGAGAAATGCACTGTTCCTCCTGGTAGGATACCCATGAACTTTTTTTTAACTCGTCAGTGTGTATCAAAACCATTTGTCCAGTTTATCATTTACTCAATCTTGTTATGTACACATTGTACATTTGACATCAAACAGCTTGGAGTATTGTCACTGCGACTGTTGCTGCTGAGTGTGCTTCCTACAGAAACGATTAAAGTGTGCACACTGCTGTAAAAAATACCATTATAAGATTACTTAGTACATATGGGGTTGGAAATAATCTGACTTGTACTTGTAACAAAAAATAGTTTGGAAGAAGCTGGACAGTAATTTAATAGCTTCAAGCAATCATTGAACAGTTATCTGTTGCAAAATTTAAGTGACAAACGATAAATTGGCTTTTTGTTTTTATGACAAAATATTCTGTCTCATACTCCCTACAACAAAACGAATGTGCTTGACGTTCTTGCGGATGTTTTTACAAAACTCAGTCAATTTATCCTGCAAAATTCTATTGAGATGACTTACAAACCTAAAGTGTAAAGTTATTGTTGAATTGAAGATATTTTCAATGCTACTATTACTGCTATAAATAGTAAAATAACTACACGAAAGTAGGTCAAATTATTTCCAACACCATGTTGTAAAACTACTAGAGTAATCACATTACCATCTCAATGGTATTTTCACGTAATCGAATAGCGTGCAAAATAATGTAAATTGTAGTAACTGTACAAATGTACTTTTTATAATTAAATGTGCGTGCGTTAGAAAACTAACTTCGAGGAAACATGACAGTTGACTTGTTTTTTGACTTTGTAAATGCTTACAACTCCAAAGTCATTAATGGCCGTTACTCTGTTGCAGCTGATCGAGCTTTTCTTGGTGAAAAGCGTCACTCTAGTGGTCACTGATCGCAACGACAAGTCGACAAAGTCGAGCTGTTCGCCTGGCACCACTGCTAGTACTCCCACAACTCCAGCAAGCGTCACCGCGTCGACGCTCAGGTCCAGATGGGCCGACACGAGCGGAGGCAGCGGGGGCCCACCCTCGTTCATGAGCCTCGAGACGCTGACGCCGACAACGCCAACGACACCTTACCGCAGTGTTGAGGGGCCCCTGTCCAACTCAACAAACCAACGAGGCTCTGCTACCCAGAGATCGGTATGTACACTGCTATCATTTTTTTTTTTTTTTTTTTTTTTTTTTATACCCGTTTCAAGTGGAGTGAATGTTTGCGTATGAACGAAAGAGAGAGAGAAAAACTGAGATACACATTCAGCAATATTAGTTGCTGATCTTGTGCTGACTTTGCGTTTTTGCAGAAGTCCCGGGCAGATGCAATGTTGGAGCGGGCTCTGACACAGCCGCAACAGTGTTCAGTAGATCCGCTCAACAACGCCCAAAAGTGGGCCATACCCATTTGGACGATTCACGAGTTTCATTCTTGGTTCGGCAAAGTTGAGAAAGCGGCGAAAAGCCCGCTCGAGACCAAGCAAAGTGGCACCAGCAAGCAAGTTAAGGTCAAACATTTGAAGGAGCCGTTCATCAAGTTTGAATCCTATCGCAGGTAATTATCGGTCTTGCGCTGTTATTCGTATGAAAATTTTTAATTTCAAACTTTGATTTTTTTCACGCAGGGAAACTCGGCCAGTCTTTGTTGAACTAAAATCCTGGCCTACCCTGAACTTTGATGGTGAGCCGGGTAGTTGTCCGTTTGACCTAAAGCGCAGAGAAAAAAAAGAGGTTCTTTGCGCCAACAAAGAGATCAAAGAAAATAGAGAAAAGTGCTTTAATCCCGACTTATCAAAGGTAAATATTGCATCATCAAGATTATACGATGATTAATGACGACATAATATGACCAGAATTTTCTTTCCTTTTAGGGCAAAGACATGACTCGCAGGCCTTGCGCCACAGCAACACGCGCTCGCAAAACGGAAAATACTGGCCACTGCGAAATCTGCCGTATTGATTACAAAAATTTGTCCAAACATCTGCAAACTGACCAACATCTCAACTTTGTGCGTAATGATAAAAACTTTTTATCTCTGGACAATCTGATAAGTACGGGAGCGAGCGTCGAAGCCTTTCTCAAAATCAACATATCGAAAGATGTCAGGTAAAAATAAAAAAAATAAAAAATGTCTTAAAATCTTTACGGGAATTTCTACGACTACAATTTTTGGGTGTTAAAATATTGAGAATCTATTGAGATGAAACTACAAAGAACTGAACCCGTTAATGAAAAGTATTTATTGAGAGTACAAAACACTTGCCACAAGCTTACATAAAGCAGTTGAGCTTAACTCAGTATGAAAATAAAATGATTGTACTGTACCAATAGGCTTGAAACTTTTTGATTTGTGATGAATAAGTTTAATATGTTAGTGTAAGAAAATCTGCTTAAAAGGTTAAATAAAGTTGGAAGAAAAAAAAAATTAAAAATTGAAAGAGATACTCTTACTTGTCATATTCATATTTACTTAATTTTAAACATGATACATATTGTTATAGTAAGATTTTATATCATTTACGCTATTTTTTAAAGTCAAGTAGTAACTTTGAAAATGATTTTTAATTAGTGGGACTATTCAGCTTATTAAATACGTGAATTTCCTCGTACCTGTTCAAATTTCAACCACGTGTAGAATAGAAAAACAAGACAAAATATATTCCCGTGTGTACTACAGTAGTCCAATGTATGATGTCACAGACGCGTTCGTGCATTTGTAGCAGCACAATACAATTCGACTGCACATAAAAGTATACGTTTGAATCGACACACACGAAAGGAACTACAATTCCACCATTTCCTCCTACTCAAATTGCTTTTGTCAATACATATGCAAGCTTTAATTCAATTGTGCACGAACACATCACATAAAAATATAAACTCACACCAATACATTAACAAGGACGGCACGTTCTCAATTGCCAAGGTATGAAAATGTCTTATTTCGACTTTCAGAAACATTGTAGCCAGTCACTTATAAACCATGGTTTCACTTAATATGTTCCGTCTTACGTTGAAATTAGCGGAAATCAGGGTAGATGTGTCATCTCGTGAGACTGGTTTTCCCGCGTATTTCGTATTTGTCATACCAAAGTTGCCATCACCGTGTACTTATTGATACATCAGTTGTATATGACTGTTGTTTGTGCAAGTTGGGTATATGGGCGAGCAAAATCACTAGTTGAGCTCAGCACGCTCAGTTCCCCTGCTCTGTTACGGGCACTCTTCCCGCTGAGTGCATTGACCTCGCCCATCACACACGTAGGTCCGCCCTTGACCGGGTTCAAGCCGCGCACGAAACCACAAACAATTATACATACGTCACTGATGGGGTGGACATCCAAGTGATTCCTTCTTCTCGCAATTTTTTTTATTTGTTGAAAACAAACTTTGTACAATGGTCACGGTCAATAATAAAAATGCACATGCACTTACTCGTCGCAACATACAACACGTTGCTCTCTTACTCATCGCAACAGAACACACTTAGCAAAGGAAGAATGAAGAAAACATAGGGTCTTTGAGCGTCTTTATTGGGGTTTTATTGGGTCTGTGGCACATCAGATACATTGAAACAGTGAAACGCACAACACTGAGTACGTTAGCAGGAAATGGTTGATTCACTTTGAAAATAAGGTACAATTTGACGCCACGATATCTGACTTCAGGTATATACTCACAATGACACAGAGCAGGCCAGCACTATGTTTATAGATTCAACAAAGGGGTTCTGAAGCGCATATAAAGAATACAAACGCTTATCCGATAACTCCATCAAGTGGCCAATAGTAATGTATTTATTTTTATTTCGCAGCAAAGACTGCAGTCTGTTCTCCAGTCGGGATAGCAGCCTCGAGAATGGTCTCTCACTGCCAGACGAAAAGTGGGGAAAAAAAGACAAATCTAGTTTAAGCGAGTATAGTGTGGAAGACATAAGGATGATGCAGTGCAATGGTGCTAGGAAAAATTCAAAGCTTGATTCTGCGCACAACCTGAGGACGAGGGCCAAACACGAAAGTGGTCATTTACTGAGGTCCAAAGGAAAACCACTCGATGAAAATGCGAAAAGTGATAAGCCCAGTGAAAAGTTCATCATCACGAAACGTGCGAAAGGGACTATATGGATAGAGGAGGATGACTCCGAAACCGAAAAAGATGAAAATGAACTAGTGAATTACGATGGAAAGCCGCTGTTTAGTAAAACTTGTGAATCAGAATCGAAGAGCAATGAAAGTGATAGTGAAGATCCAAAAAATGTCTCGTTAAACGGTGTTATTAATATTGAAACTGTTGAATGTAAATATGTAGGTAGTAGTCATAGTAAAGTTACTAATAAAGATAGTGCATTTAAAGACTCTCTTTTGGATGCCAGTGTAAAAACTAAAGTCAATGGCTATGAAGAAAAAGACAAAGCCACTCAACCCGTGGAAGTTGTTGATGGTGCTGATTGTAACGTTAAAAAAGATGTGAATAATGTAGATGAGCACATAGACTCGATAAGTAACGCGGTCAACAGTGTTAATAATAATGAAAAAGTGTTAGCTCTTGACAATGAGGATACTAATTCTGTTAAAAGTTTAAACAAAGACGATCGAGGAAGGTTCAAAGTTGCAAAAAGAGGCGGCAGAACATACAGAGGTCGGCAAAGATTATCAGTTGAAGAGAGATTGATAGAGGATAATAGGGATTATTATAAAGTTGAGGTTTTGGGCAATAAACTGAGATCTAGTGCAATTCCAATTAGTAACCAATTAGCGGTGTCACCCTCGAAAGAAAATCAAACTGAGCAAGCAAAGCCAGAAGAAGGAGACAAACCATCAAGTGAGAAGCCAGTTGTGGTGCGTTTCAAACGCGTGAGAAAATCGGAATTGTCTTTGCTGAGTGTCGAAGCAGAATCTTTTATGTTTGGAGACCCAAGGCGCGATGACAATTCCAGTGACGAAAGTGATGGTGAACAAAGTAGTATTTTACCTAAAGACACTGAAAGCGATGGGGAAGAAGCTGTGGATTCTATAGTATTGAGCTCTTCGCAAGAGTGCAATATTACTCCAAAGCAAGAATTCATTGAAGATGATTCTCAAGATTCACCAGCTTCCAAGGCTAGGAAAAAGAGGAGGACTCAGACTGAAGCTTTGTTGAAGGACAACACTGATTATTACAAATTTGAAACACCCGGAAGTAGATTACGGTAAATTTGAGTCTTTTCCCTATTTATCTACAATAAGTGCGTACTTTTTGAGGAAGCTGCAGCGATTTTTGTTGATAATTGAGATCTTTGAAACAAGAGTACATTTCGAAAGTTACAATATCGCATTTTTATTTTACTTGACAGTTACTTTTTATCCCGCTCGTATGTACAACTCATTTGCAATTTCTTAGACACAATAACTGGTATCGAAATCATTAACCACCATTTACATATTTTTCTTCTTTTTTTTTTTTTTTTTTTTTTTTTCTTCAATTCATTTGATCGACATGGCTAACTGTGACTGTCAATAAGGGAAATCTATAACCCAATCAAATTCATATTGTTAAATTTTACGGAAAACAAACTTATAAACAATATGCAGTAATGTTGTATAAATTGGTTTAATTGTTTTTTCCAGATACCAAGCTCCTTTGACCGGCATCTGCGATCCAGAATTGGATGGGGGAGATCCAGAGCTGGACCCGAATTCAAGTATTGTTCCAATTAAGGAAAAAATCTACCCGTCCAAGCCCTCAGCAGAGGTCGAAAAGATGCACTACTCCTTTGAAGCCGTGCCGAAATCCGAACCTTGGTATCGCACCTACGAGCGTCAAGACAATGGCGATGAATATTATTACAGCGAGAGCGACTCGCTGAAGCCATTTCTGCTGCCGTACGAAATCGAAAACTTCCACGAGATATTGCAAAAAAATCTCGCCCAGAGCGGAGCTCATCGTAAACGCGGTCGAAATCGGGGCGGACACCTGAACATGGGAGTTCGATCACCGCGCAAAAGTCCGCGATGCCATGCGTCTACTTTGGCCATCATGTCGACGATCATTAGAAGGAGAGAGCAACAGACTACGACGTTGAATACAATCGATGAGGAGGGCAAGAAGGCCAATAACGAAACTGCCAAACCCGATAAAAAATCTTCCGAAAAGTCTGATGTTGATGAGGATCTGAAACAGCTGGCCCAGAACATCGATAACATGCTCAGCGACGGAGTGGACGAACTGGAACAGCTTGTTGCGGATCAGCCGAAAAATATCGAAGAGAGTATTCTGCCCGAGGCTCGTCAGAAAGGAGCTCCGGCTGATCTCCTGGAGATACTAGAACACGTTGGGACGCTAAATGGTTTCGAGAACTCGTCGTGTGCTAGTTCTGAGTGTGGGGAGTTGAGGGGAGACTCTTTGCTGAAAACGCGAAAGAAGAAGAAGAGGAAAAATAAGACTGGCTGGCCGGGTAACAAGATGCGGAGGAAAATGCACATCAAAAATTTGACCGAGGAACTGCAAAAGGAACTTCAAAAGGAGCTGCATATAAAGGAATCGGATTTCGAGAATAGATCCGTGGAAGAGGCAGAAGAGAGTAAGCCTTCGAATGATGAGCCGGAGGAAGAGGAGGAGGATGAGGAGGTGACGCAAGAGACACAGTCGTTGCCTGAGGAAGAAATTTACGAGAGCGAGCAAGAAACGGGCAAGGAAAACGAGCCAGTTCTTAATTTACCGGTTGAAAAGGAAGACAATGAAAGTAGGGAGAGTATAGAGTACAAAGACATTAGTCAGGAGGCCAGTGGAACGGAGGAAGTGGATGACAAATCTGTACTGAAACAAGTTTCAAGTGAAGAAGTGACTCCACGGAAAAAGCGCACTGAGAGCCCTGACAAGTGCATAGTCAAAGAGGTCGAGATCGAATCTCAGGCGGTGAAAGATTTGAGGTACGCGGAAAACAAAAGCCTAGCGTCGAGCGAAGACTCCGAGGCTTCTCTATCAAACAACGAGAATCTATGCTCAAAGGACACGAACGCGTTAGTGCCTCACGAGAAACGTTCGCCCGTCAAGTTCAAGCGAAAACGCCAGCGGAAAAACACGACTTCCTCGGAGACGTCTAACCACGTCGAGGTTGAGAACCGACGTCAAAGCAGTGTTACCTCGTCGTCGAAGAAACAAAAGCAGGATAGCAATGAAACTCGCGAGCTGACTCTGAGCACCGGCAGCAGAAGTAAAAAGATGGTAAAGAAACTGAAGCACAACGACAAGACTTTGAGTAACGAGAACTGTAAAGAGGATTTTTTATCCGTAAACGAAAGGCGGAGGCCCAAAAGGCCGCGAAAAAAAGACAGTCTCGCGTCCGAGCTGCAAAACGGTGAGTTTGAACAGTCGGGTCGAGTCTCGCCGTCGTCGGATGTCGATCAGAGGCGATCAAGTATCGACTTTCAACCCGTCGTCAGGGTCATGAAAATCGATCACTCGGTCGACATGGACAACAGTAGTGTACTGTCTGTGACAGTGGCGAGCAATCGGCGCTTGAGAAGCTCGGCATCGTCGCCCAAGTCTAACATGCAGCCGCCAAAGAAGCGATTTAAAAACACTTCCAGTAGGCGGTACATATCAGGACTTGGCATGAAGAATAGTTGAAAAAGGAGGATAAGCGTGTAAATTTTTTTTTTTTTTTTTTTTTTTTTTTTTATAACCTTGAAAAACTTTTTTTTACTTGCGAATTTTCAGTGAGCTTCCAGACTGTCAATTTTCGCGAAAATGAACTGTCGCAGCTCATTTTGTACATTCTGTACAGACGGTATTCGTGTATGTGTAGTATTTAAAATCTTAAAGGCACTTAGGAATTTATTAATTATACGATTATATAAAAAATGTTATTACAATTATTATTTTTACTGTAACATCGTAGTAGATCTCTGCTACTACCAATATTTGTACATTCTTATGATGAGACCTTCGAGGTCTTGTCACATTTGTTTATTACTATTTTAATAAGCATGAAAAAAGATGTTCCTCTTCATTCGAATGATTCGATTAAAACCTACAGTTCGTGTACAAAATTCAAATTCGAAACTTATAAACTTTAAATGCACCGAGTGCAGGGTTTTCAATTTAACCTAAACGAGGAAAACTGAAAACTAATAATCTATTTCTCGTATTTTTTTATTGTTTGTACATCAACCTTTTTTTTATACAACACAAAAGATACATTTTTTAAGTTGACGCAATAATTCATCAGTAATACTTGAACAATGTTTGTTTTTTTAGAACATGCAAGACTGCAAACACAGCTTTATCATAGATTAAAACTTTCGTTGTGAGAAAAAAATGCGTGAAAAGTACAACATCTTACATCAATTAAATTTGTTTGTATGAGCGACTATCAGAGTTTGCGTGTATAATCAGCGATATGTGAAAAGAAATGTTTGTCTATAATGCAGTACCAAATTAAGTTTCTACATTCAAGAAGAGAAAGACTCGTGAAAATTTTATTTAAAAAATATTGTAAATCTGTCAATAATGCAAAAGTGATTGAATATTAAAAATGAAAAAAACTGAATTTTCAATACAAATAAAATACTTTTTATTCGTCTCCCCATACAAAATACTTAATCTACGGCAATTTAACAGGCATTAGTTAATCCAATCCTTCTCTTTCGTTAAAGGCAGCCTTCATAAGAGCACGTTTCTTTTGTTTCTGTTCCTTTTCTTGCTTGTCTCTCTGCTCAAGCCTTTTCAGTTGATTTTGAACAGCATCCTCGCCATTATAATGCAAGTCCAGTTTATTTGTCAACCATTCAAGTGCGATTTCCTTGTTTTTAAACTGACTCCTCGTTTCGTGGCATTTCACAACAATACCCGTTGGTACGTGTTTCATAACAACCGCGTTACTTGTTTTATTTGTTGATTGACCACCTGGACCCCAACCTCTAACGTATTGTATCACAAGATCATCATTATTTACTTTGGGTACTTTTGAGTAGTTCAAAAACTTTTTATATGATTTTAAGTTTGGGCGAGTCACAGATAACTGACGGTTGAATGTCGGGCTTAACTGTTGAAAAACAAACTGTCGATAATATTTAAGAAACATTTTTTTAAACGACCCTTTTGCGTTTCAGTAGTGCCAGCCCCTTCTGTAAACAACAGTGTAAGTTATATAAAAAAATATTTTTTATTGATAATTTGAAATACGTAGCAGAAACTAAAGATAAACTAACGTACCTCATATTGAAAATTAATGTCCTTTTCATGTGTTAAATTCCTGTTATTTAAAAAAGCTCTTCTGACCCTGTGCACAAAGTACTTGGGATCTGTGTACTTTAAATTTTGACTATACCTTAGCAAACTCTTATACAAGCCCAGAATTTCATACTGATGCATTTTCACCATTTATTCCACAATCACGAAACTTGACGATTAAACAAATCAATTGAACAAACATCCGTGTTGTATATATTTAACTGGAAACATATACTTGAGTGGCATATATTATAGGTTATTGAAAAAAAAAATAAAGAGATTATTATGCTATGTGTTGTCTGCTATATTCTTTTTTTGCTCCAAAATACTGCGCATGCGTAATAAAATTTTTTTTAACTTTGAACTAGTTTAAACAATGTAACATTAATTGGATAATTTCAAAATAGTATTTTTTAATAATCATGCAATATTTATTATTTCCTATTTTCAAAACATCAATGGATAAATGATAAAATAAAATATTATCTGAAACCATCAGTGAAATATATATATTTAAGAATTGGGTTCCTTTACTACCGACCGCAAAACTTATCAACAGCGAACAGCTGATGGTTTAACCTGAAAAATAAACAATGAAAAATAGTCATAAGCCTCGTACTGACAGACAACATATTTTGTGCGCAACTGTACAAGATTTATGGTATTTTCTATTATTGCCGTATAGTATATATAATATATTTTGCATATAATATGCACACATACAGTGTTTTTACACTGTACGTCCATGGATGATTAACATCGCATATATATATATACCTATAGGTAATTCGTTTCTGTTCTTCGGTCTTTGGTCGGCTCGATCGATATCAGCCCTTAAAATTCTCTGTGTCAAAGGTACACCTATATGTACATCTATACTCGCTTTAAAAAACCCTTGCTCGTAATTTGTTCCCCTTCAATTTTAAAAGAAGTCATTGGATCCGCGTGACAACAGCAATTTGATTATTTCAAGAAAGGCGAAGAAGAAAAAAAAACAACACCCGTAACATTGGTAGCTGGAAAGTCTTTAGTTCTTCGAGCTGCGGAGCGTGTAAATTAAGTAGTGATCGTTGGTGAGTACACTAAAGGCATTTCTTTTTTTTCTTTTTGTGCATGTTTGAATAACCATGTATTACGTGAACTTCGGGCGTATAATGCGTGCAACGTAACGATTTAATGTATACAAAAGCGTAGGGAAGAAACAACGTGTAGCGCGCGGTTATGTGCACATGAAACACACAACTCATCAGGAAGAGCAGATGAAAAACGCATATAAACAACATAAATACTTGGATGTAGATATATAATTATACGCACACACGCAGCAGCAGCTAATCCTGCGTAAAAGAAAAAAGCGAGATCGCGAGGGGCGACAGGGGAAGTTGACTTTTTTATGCATTTATATTCTTTGCCGGCGGCCATCTTGTTTGATTTTCGGAGTCGGAGCATGCGCAACGCAGTCGTATCTATACGACTTATAGTGACGTATATAGCTGAAGGTTGGTGAAAACTCGTGCGGCCAACTTCGCAGTCTTCGCACCCAGTCGAGGAGCTACAGCCGAGCTAGCAGGAGATAATTTTTTTTGTGTAGTCATTTGGGGACCGATAGAGTTCACGTGAGAGTGTGTGCGTTTGAGAGTTGAGGGGCTTGCTCTCATTGGTTGCGGGGAGCCTGTCTTTATGTTTTATTTATAAAATATACAGTACCAATTCAGTGCGTAACGTGTGCTCGTTTATATACCATTCGCAACGACTTTATCATCGTCATCAGCCTTTTCGTTGGAATCAAAGTATAAAAAACGGTATACAACCCAAGGAGGAGGAAGTGTGGGAAATCTTCCGTGTGTTGACGAGTGAGTAGTTAAAAACACATTGTCGTGGTTTTAGATATACTCATGGAGAGATCAATAATATAACGTTTTGCGTTTGCGTAAGCAAAAAGAGGAGAGGTTGGTATAAACCTATACATGATACATGGGTAGGTGTACGGTTCGAATAATGTTTCGTTTTGGTCAAAAATCGGTGTCGTGCATCCATACAAGTACGTATAAATATGTACGTACACCTAAACAACTCGACAATGACCATTTTTTTGCGCTGCCTTAATTGGAGGCGACGACAACGCCAGTAAGGAAGACGAGGAGGAGTGTAGGCACTTGGGGGCACTCTCGATGAGTGGCGCTTTGTTTCTTTCCTATCCTATATCTTATCCGTCTTGCTCTCTTTCTCGCACAATTTTCCGTGTATTGTGTACACAGTATATGCACGTATACTTTTGCATAATACCCTCGGAGTCGTGTACTCGAGAACCAGAAGAGGCGAACAAGGTGGTGTATAGAAGAGAAGGCTCTGGCAATTGTCCGTGTTGAACGTCGATAAAAGAGCATAATTACGTTACCCCAATCATACAATTTAATACTGTAGATACCTACGCCTCTGTACGGTCAGTTGTACTTGGTATGATAATGATAATGTATGCAAAGGTAGGTAGGTCGAGTTACGGTAGATTTGTAATCGTGATATCATTGTCGGAGAAACGGTGACTTGAATTTCCGCGACACCATACTACATATAGTAACTCTTTATTCGACGGAGAAACTGTAGAAACACTGCACGACGTATATTGGTATTAATTGCGTCAAATGTTTTTTTTTGCTTTTTTGTAATCAATTCTGTAATCAAGTCTGTAATAATTCACTGTCGTGTTTTGCTTGGTCTCGGACAGCTCCGGTTTGTCGGGAGATAAAGCGGAAAAGATCAGCTTGGATGTTCGGTTGACATGCTCAAGTATTTTTTCGTTTCACGTTGTATACATTCGACGCACGCAGAGCGCGAAAAACCTCTCAACAGTTACGTCTTTAGAGCATTTTGCGATAACGTGCTGCGAATACATAGTTTGTGGATGTACCTATTTTCTAATACTGATCGAAAAAAGTCCGTTCATTTCGTCCCAAAAATACCGTTTCAATTCAACGATCGTGTACAGCATTTGCGCGATGCGTCGCATGCCAAGTTTTGTTCCTCGCTCTTTCCAGAAAAAAAGAAGAAGAGGGAAAAAAAGGAGAGATTCTCCTCTCTCCACCCGAGAATGTAGGATGCCTACAGCGAAAATTCCCAGTTAGGCTGTGCGCTGATTCAGCCCGTCAGTGTCTGTGTGCGTCTTCTGTGTCCGTTAGCGCGAGCCGATCTCTCGGCGTTGCGAGAGTTGCGAAATTGATCGGTGTGTGTAGGATAGACGCAGAAATTGGGAAACGCGCGCGCCTGTTATACCTTTCGGTATACGTAACAGCTGCCCCGAAGCGGCAGGTGGTTTGCAACACATATTCTCCCAAACCACAGTCGTTGTTGAAACAAACTATCAAATCGAAATAATCATGAGCGTACGACTGATAAGCATGACGAAAATTAAAAAAAAACACGTGCTCGTCTGAGATTAAATATAAATCAGAGAATCTAGAATTTTCGTTGGCCGGGTGTATGAGTGATAAAACATATTAAGTGCTCGCTGGCTTCGATTAATTTGATTTACTGTATCAAGCATTACTACTTAGAATGTGTTTGTCGTGTTTGTTGGACGGTTGGATCGATCGTCAGTTGTATAGAGCAGAAAGTTACCCTAATATGACTATCTGCCGCGCTGTCTCTAAAGTATATATAAGTATATTCGAGTATACAATACGTACCTAGAAATTTCTAGAACCACATGTTGATAACTGTGCCCTGCTTCAACTGCCGAATTTCAACGATTTCGAGTAAATTTACTTATTTCCCCGTTTTTATTGTGCTGACTTGGATTTGTATACCAAAAAAACCTTTTTTCATTCTTTTTTTTCTCTCTTAGTATGTAAGTACAGTTTTACTAACCTGTACTGTGAGATAAATGCTGTGAACTCGTGTGTATTTCTATTTATGTACTATTGCAAATCACAACGTAAGTTGATAATAGCGTGTTAGATAGTTGTCACATATAATTGAATCAAATAACAGTTGTTCCTTGAACGTAATAACAATATACCAGCAGTTTACGTGTGCATTATATCAAGGTAAAAGTTTCGAGAACAGTTTGCACACAGCAGCATTGCTCCAGACATCACAACGTTGTTAAATTAAAGTGGGGGGGGGGGAGGGAACAAAATCACAGTCTTGTCATTGTACTAATAACTTAATAATAGTGTATACCCTAACATCATTGCGCAAAACATTACATAAACAAACAATTCCCTTCGAAGCTCTTTGGGGACGGACGACAACGCCTATACTAGTGTACATGTATACTCATATAATATGTGTGTATACACAGCCATGTCTTCAGTTACTTTGCGTAACTCGCGTGTATTTATGAAGATTGAGAATGCTTCCGTCCTCCCGTGTTTACTCTTGCGTATCGATGGACACTTATTTTCCACCCATGATTGTGTATATTATGTGCAAAGTACTACCTCCCCCCCACTTGAGTGATTGCGCCAGCTGTCAATGCTTACTAACAAAATAAGGTAAAATAAAACGCTGCTGGGTGACTTTTCTATTAGCCCAAAAACATATAGATGATATGATAAGTCTAGTCTAGTTACAATTAAGCTCGCAATTAAGCTTCCGAGTACCATAATATTATGTATGGGATGCTGCTTACTTTTCATATACTTAGGTGGTATGACATTAGATTTTTACAAGTGTTATTTTGTCAATAAGAGACATTTTTTCTAAAAGCAAGTACTTAATTTTGTTTCAACTTATTGGATAACATATCAATCATCGTGCCATAAAAGTCCCTGGAGTGATAGCGGCACATTTTACCCCATGTTGTACTTAACATGTCTAACAGTTTCAAGTCGTTCGTTTATTTTCAATTGTCACATTGTTTTTGTATGGCGTTTAGTCTGTGTAACACGCAGTTGGTAACAAGGTTACGTGAACGGGAACGCATCACGCCAGTACTTACGCCGTTGTTTTTGTGCATGCATTTTTAAGTAGTATAATTTTGAACTGTATGTCGACGGCACTATATGTACACATAACACAACAGCGAGTTTCATAAATTATGTATTTTGTCGAAACGAGCAGAGCAACAATAAAAAATTCGACTTTCTTTCCTCGTGACAGGTATAATATCTTACGAAATCATCTGTTGGTGCAACGTTTGATAACTTGAATATGTATTTGTTTTCTCCATGCACAAAACAAGCAAAATGTGGAGAGAGAAAGTATTCGCGGTTGTGCATGCACATCTTGGTGCATTATTGTATATGCGATGCAGTACAAAATTAAATTAAATTAGCCCATCCAAAGTGCTAAGTTGATACAATAGTTGATTTTATGTGTATATTGTTTACGTATATGTTTCCGACGTAATTTTGTTCGAGATTATCAAACCAATGCGTACATTTGCAAAAGCCAATATATAACGAGCTGCGTAGTTCAACGATAAGTTTTTCCGATATTAACCTCAATGCCAACTGTATAATAGTTTCGAAAATGAGGGCGGTCTTCGGAAAATTACCGCCAATTTCACCATATCGCGCAACATTTTCGCTACAGTTTACCAAACGATGAACTCAATTTTCACACGTGCACTTAAAAAAATATCGGAAAAAATAAAGGCAAAGACGCCGTCAGTGTATAAGAATCCGGTCACACGCTTAACAACTATCCCCCCGATTATCCCACGAGCAGTGGCTTTGAAAGAAATAAAAAAACCTTGCATTTCAGTTCTTATTCGTGGCCTTATTTGCGCGACTTTCGCGCTAATCCCGTTCGTTGGTGAATTTTTACAGCAAGGCAAAAAAAAGGTGTATACAATAACAAAAATTTCCCGCATACAATTATCTAAAGGACTTATGGTTCGTTTAAATGCAACCCAATTGCTAATAGACTAAAACCTTAATACTTGAATCTCAACGAAGTCTAGTTTATTGAAATACTTCGTAAACAGTCATTATACAATATTTAATTACTTTGGTAACTTCTGAAGCAAATAAAAGTTCTGTAACTATTTATAATCTATAATTTATCATTTTACATATAGATAAAAAAGCCGGACATTTTTTCGTTTACAGAAAATGTTTTACTTGAGGTTATTTTTACTTTGCACGAAAAGCACTACAGTAAAACATTTGTTGATTTAAATATCATGTCTCATTGCATTAACGTTTCAAAGAGTGGAATTTAATAATCAATATCACAGTGTTCATCCTGTTGCGGGAAAAATCAGATTTTTGCTGGTGCTAGTTCAAAGATTTAGAAAACATTGTAATCAGTCAAATTTAGAAAAACATAATAGAGTTCAACTCTTTTAAAAAGATATTTTTATTTACGTTAGTTTAGATGTTGTTTATCTTATTCATTATCAGTTAGCAGTAATTTAACCATTATGTAAGTCCTTAACTTTTGCCATTCTGTTCGCAATTAACTTTTTTGTAATAAAATTTGTGCGGCTCTGTCTGACGGTTATAAGATAACGTGTCTAACTAATCGTTTGTATATCCAGTAGATCACGTGACTTAATTGTTCGAATGAGGAACAGCTGATGTTTCCAGTAAAATTACCCTAACCCTATACATGGCAGAGTTACTCGAGACACCAAACGAACATCCCCCTGGGTCTATTGGGATTTGAACTTTGCTGAAGCGCCCATTACCAATGTAAATTTGTATAAAGGGACAAATTTTGGATGTTGAGAAAAAATACTTTTCTATGGTTTTCTAACATTAGCGCCATCCTTATACTTTGTAGAGGGCGTTCGAAGCTGATGACAGGGAAGGCTCTTTTGAGTACAAATCCCAATTTGGAAAATAAATTGCCAAATTATGTGAGAGGTCGATAGCACCGTCGCCCCCGTTTTGAAACGGATGGAGTTATGTTTTGTGTTCCAGGGGTGTAAACAACGTTAAACGGCTGGTTCGATGAAAATTCAAAATTGGCTTTTAAAATTGTTTATACATCCGTATCGAACCAGCTGTTGAACGGTATTTACACACACCTGGAAATTCATGAATAGACCCAGTAATATTCTTACAAACGTGAAAGTGCACATTGATGTTAAAAGCTGGCAGTGTTGGGTCTACAAATGTGCAAGGAAAGACGAAAAGGGAGTAGGGTAGGTATATGCTCATACATACCACGGGAGGAACCCGTTTTTCCACTCTCCGATGTGCGGGGAACATGCCGCGTTTTTCTCGAGCCGCACCGGCTCTGCATCGCATCGCGCTGCTGCCCAGTATTCATGGCGGCCTTGAACCGCGAGCACCCGGTCATCGCGTCGCAGTTTACCATTATAGGTGATGAGTATACACGCAAGATAGTCAAGCTGCAGGCTAACGCGCCATTTGTGCCCTTACGTGCAGCTTGAGAGATAATAATAATTCAGTCGCGACCCGGATGTACGACACCGATTCAGGTTTGAGGGGAGGGGGGTGATAATGTGTATGGACACGTGCTAGAAACAAAGCCAGGTCGATTGGTTTTGCGGCTACCGAGTACCTTTTATTGCTCTAGGGGCAGCTAGAGCTCTAATTTTTATTCAACTGTTTGGCCTTTATGTCGGAGGAGGGGCGTGAATTTAGCTGGCATGGTCGTTGATATAGGGTTTTCCGTAAAAAAACACCAATTGAGTCGAGTCGAAAAAAATTAACGTAACTTTTTATTTTTCACTACTTATCGGGTGTTGAAACCCACGTAACTAATCATTTCTAAAAACACGTGTTTTTGAATTAATTTGAATATAGATATGTTAGATGTATATATATATATATATTTATCTATATCGTCATAATTGTGTGCTTTGACGACAGTAACGCTTGAATTTTTCTTTTTTTTTCACGCTAGATCTATTATTGTACACTACTTATCAAAAGAAAAGGTAATTTTTAAAAATCGACTGGGTATTTTTGTTTTTTAATGTTAAGTTTTAAAAATATAAAAGCAACGCGTGTCGAAAATTTTTTAGGCACTTACTATCAAGCGATGGTCAATAAATATAACTATATGTTTGTACTGTACAACAAAACGAAGTTTTGTCCCAGCGAAATTCTTTTGATAAATCAATACTGAAGAAAAGCATAAAATTCACCACAAAATCAGTAGCCAAAAGGTAAACGCCTGTCATTCCATTAGCACCATCGGATATTTATCATCACCCCCTCCCCGATCAATATTGCGTGATTCACGCCGTTTCGCCGCTACGTTAATCTTTCCGCGTGTGCCTAAAGGCTACGAAGTAAATTCTCGATAAAACTGCTAAACTTTCTCAGTGCAACGCGATACTTTCTATCCGCGCGTAATAGACCGATCGCATTTTGGGACTGTAGGTATTGTAGTGTAGTGGATCATTCATGACTGAATCGACCAATCTAAGTCACTTCCTCCTCCTCCTCCTCCTCCTCCTCCGAGGAAGTGTTCCGGTGAGCTGGCTGTGATTTCAGTTATTTATCACGGATTTTATTAGTCATTCGACTATTATGACTGTTTCACAACAAGTGCTTTAAATTAGTCATTTATTTTGCGTATTACGTTGATTTTAATTTCCTACATTGTATAATGTATGCTGATCGAATGAAATGCTTAACTTTTTAAGTAAAAGAAATGCTTATTAGATTACGGTGAAATAATATAGGTGTATAGTTAATACTATTATTCGCTGGTGTTCCCCCGAAAAAGAAAGAAGGATTGTGTCCGTTTGTGAGTCATTCGTTTCGTTTCCACTCTCTTGTCCGTATACTTACTCACCCACTACCTCGATATGTGTCTCCTCGTCTCTGTAGATACTTGAACCCAATACTGTTGCAATTTTTTAACACATAACTGTACGCATCGTCATTGTTTTTTGTCGTCTCATCAAGCAAACAAGCGCGAATATCTTATTTAGTAGGTTTTTTTTTTTTTTTTTTTTTTTTTTTTTTTTTTTTCATATATACAAAAAAAGAGACGATTTGTCGATCTAATTATTTGTAGTAGTAGCAGTCCATTTCTTACCGTATACCATTTTTATCATTTAACATACATGCACAACACTGAAAATAAAGTACTTACTGTACGTGCTTTCGTCTTATCCAGCATATGAGTAATATTCGTAATATTATGTATGAACAGCAGCAAAGTGACAATTTTCAGTTATTTTATACATAAAGTGATCAGACTTTTGCATCATGTTTTTTTTTTTTTTTTTTTATACATCGGTCTATATGGAATCTTTTTTGTTGAGTAATTTTGAAGCTCTTAGTTGTGAAAACCACGGAAAACCAACTGTTCATCATATTTTTTTATGGTTTGAAAATTCAACAAGAAAATCCACGTGTATCTATTATCTGTAATAACTGCAACAAATTGAAATAAAAAAAAAATAATATACATAATACACATTCTACAAATTATTGAATGTAAAACTCCAATAAATGAATATCTACGTAATTCATTTATTTCTAACAGTCTTTATTGATAAACAAAATGTATTTATACCATATTTGACACACATAAATATACGTCTAATTACTTTGTTTACTACTCAATAATGACCACAGCTTTGTAAATTACCGTAACCAAGTTGTAATACTTAGATAGTTCGATGGATTGGTCATTCCCAGTTTCGGAGATTCAGATTATTCATTGAGAATTTTAGTTTATTTATTCGCATCCCCTTTGCGAACTATTTCTCAGACAATCAAATTCCTTGCAATTTTCGTAGATACAATATGAACGCAAGTTTCTTTTTCATTTCCATTCAAAACGTTGATTCCGAGCTTGAATTGGATTCTGAGTGGAAAATTTCTTGGATGTAGTTTTATGATAAGCGCCTAAAGTTCACATGAGAAATGAACAAAAGCTAAAGTGACCTTTACGTTAAAAAAAGAAAGAAAGAAAAAAAAAATTTCGACCAACCTGCACATTTGCATGGAGGTTTGTACTGCACGTGCTCTGCAAGCACAATTCGTGGGACGAGAAACGATACAAGAGATACGCGTTATGCGTATAAGTGAGCGTCCGTTATCCGGATACACATTATGCCGTTTGTACAACGAGGAGGTGGCTCCATTTTTGTTTTTTTCCTCGTTTCATTTCAGACCCGAATTTCGCGAATTTACGGTATAATTCACACGGGCGGGACTTTCTTGTTTGAGATTTTAGTGAGTGGTGCCGCTGCATCGCGAACGAGAGCGGGGGGCGACGCCGAGAACGCGGAGGAGGATGAAAAGGGATGAGTCCCCATTTCTCAGTTTAGCCGTGGGATTGTATTTATTGTATACTGTATACACGCGTGACACGGGATTTCGTCAGAAAAGCTCGGCTATATACCGCAAGAAGGTCAAGTTTGCACCGTCTTTTTTCTCCTCCTTTTGCTCGCCACCTTTCTCTTTCTCATCTCCCTACCGCGGCGGAGAAAGATGTCGAGGTGTGCGTCACGCTTGAGTCTTTTCGGTAACGCATGCACAGTTATTGTATACGACAAAGAGAAAAAAAAAAAAAGGTATAATAGGCGGGGTCTTTAAATTTTCTCTCTCGTTTCGCATCGCAAGTATTTCCAACCATCCAACTTGACTCTTGACGATCTGTTTAAGGAATTGCATTTGATTTACTGAAGCTTTGACGAAAAAGGAGGCGCCCTGCTAAACCTATAGATTGCAGTAATAATTGGACGACAACCAAAGAGAAATACTCAATGTATTTGCTTTTCTAAAAAAAAAAAAAGAGAAAAGAGGATCGAGAATAAATCAAAACACCACACGAGAAGAGGGTGAAGAATAAAAAAGCTTGAATCCTCCATTGCCTTAAGATTTTGCGACGTATAGGTATATACACGTTATACAGGCTAATCATTACGTGACAAAAGCGGCACACTTCCGGCGACCTTGAAACTTCTTTATTACGGAGGAAAAAAAAGAGAAAAGAGAGATACCTAGTCGCGAAAGGTGCATGAAAAAGAAATCTCAGTAGAAATCGGCAACTCTCTCGAGATCGGTTCGGTCGTGTTTCCCGATGATGTGTATACTGTATCACACGATCCCTTTTCTCACTGTAAAAGTCACCATGATAAAATAATAATTAGCGTTCCTGCGCGTGTACATCCCGCAGCAGACATTCTGTCGTCGTCATTGTCGTGCACAACGGTCACCTATACCAGCAACAGGCAAACAAATATATACATACCTATGCTGCTGCATTCCCTTGCGAAAGTCTGACTTTCTCATTATACGCTCTGTGGGTTGTGTACACTGCGTGTCCTTCCTGTCGCGCGTTTTCCAATAAAATATGATGTATTCTTGCGAATGGGGACATCCAAAAATCGTTTACTATAGGTACACTTAACAAAAATTTATGAATTGGGGAAAAAAAATTAAATACTCTGATAGGTCGTGTCGTTTTCTAGCGGTTTTTGCCAACACTCCACGAGTATTTTTTTGATCGTTTATAAAAAATATATATATATATGTATATTTTTTTTTGCAGTACATGGAACATGTTATATTGATGGGCAAAAATGTTCTGCGGTGTTTCGCATTATTTTTCACGTCGTTGTTAATAATTTCCTAAAAGTATACGTGCACGAGATATCGAACCCTAAGATTCAACATGTCCTGTCATGAGTTGTGTCGATGATTGACCAACTGTATATTGTGCGATTACTGCGTAGCTAGTGAAATATATATTATATCAGCCTTTTTATATATTGTGGTAGTTTCTCCCTGTATACATATATTCTTTCGTGAGTCATCGCTACCACTAGAGTAGTATAATAGATCGCGTAAACTAGTGTAGGTGTGTATATTAGTTGTCACATCGACGGTTTTTGGTCAAGAGACGGTGAAACAGAGAAATTGGCGTGACGTTGCGCAAGTCTCGGCTTTTTGATTTTGTATGTATACTTACTATACAGAATCAAGTAAGCCTGTGTTTTTGGATAATCACCGCAATATAAACACAATGGCGTGTTATTCTGAAATTTATGTGATACATACTGCCACAAACAGTTCATTGTTGTACTTGTACCTGTTAGTTTCGAGTCGATTTCAAGAATATCGAGTAGCTAAACTTTTTTTTTTTTGCTGTACATAAAATGGTGTTTGAGTACAGATTTTTACACACAGTAATTGGAGGAACTAAAGAAAAAAACAATGTGTATTGTACTGCTTCTCAATTTTCTCTTTTTCAAACGCCGCATCGACAGATTGACAGGTGGTATGGTATAAAAATGCCAAATCATCCAACTAAAGTACAACAGAGCTCGCAACAGAGTATATAATATACTTACTGCAACAAAAGATGGTTAATCCCCACTCCCACATTTATGTTGTTAAGCAGCGGTTCATCTTTCAATATTCCACCTGTTGTTGAACGCGCAAGCTGCACTTGAGGCGGCTTATAAATAAAACCCAAACATATTTTAAAAGTGACGAAAATACGAAATCTCCGTCTCTCTCTCTCTCTCTTCCTCCGTCCTCCACCACCGTCTGCTGTTCTTGCATCAAAATCTCAGCCAATTACGAGATGCGTAGGCTCTCTCTCTTGAGAAAAACACGTTGCACGCATATATATATATATATTTGAAACCTTCCTCTTTTTTTTCCTCTTCTTCGCTCGCAAAGTGCAGCAAGTGCGTATACAGCAGAAAAAAAAGAGCGTGAGTTTATAGAAAAGTGAAGCTACGTAACGCACCACGTATTAGTACACAAGTAAGTATACAGCCGAGCAGCACTTGGGAGGCGAAAAATCCGTACCCGGCGCTGTTGGCCAAATATGTAAGCTTGACGTCAGACGCGCGAGCTCGCGCTACACGACGCGGCCGCGACTCTCATTGAGGACGCCCACCAGCTTCTTCGCGGGCACACTTACTACTATTTCTCTTTTATACAAGTTTTTTTTTTTTTTTTTTTTTTTTTTTTTATACGCGTTTAAGCTACAGATTTATCATCGTGCCAGAGTTTTGCAGGCTTTTATACATCAAATTACGAGCCAGTCTTCAAATTTCGTGAATTTCAATTGTGAGCTGTCAAGCAGGACATTGGACAATTCAAGTAGATCCAGATTTTTTTCACCTTTTTTTCATAGCCGAGATGTCCTCGTATGTATTATGAATCTAACTCGATCTAACATGACTCTGGAGTACTGAATTAATGTGTTATTGACTTGAGGAAAAAAAAAAAAAATCTTTACTGTGACCCAATTACTTACATAACTGCGAATTTATCAACGTAATTTCACGGAGGTGATTAAATGGCTTGAATCTCGAGCCAGGAATTGAACTTTATCTGTCCGAGCCAATACAAAGTCCACCACCACACCTTGCTCGGTGTCAAAGCCCAACACGCTTCGTATCAATTACGCTAAGTATACAGTGGCCTACAAATTTTTTTTTTTTTTTTTTTTTTTTACATTTCACGAGGTCAGCAGTTGCTCGTTGCGGGCTGTAATTTTGTTTTTTTGTTTTATTTCCCATCGCATCATTTTTACGGTCGAACTTATAATTCTCGGCTATTTTTTTTTTTTTTTAATTTGTGCCAATTTTAAACTCTCCAACCTATTTTTAGAAATGTGGAAACGATTGCAGAGATTCACAGTTTCCAAGATCAGGTATACAACGTATCCCACACACGTATTATTTTCTTTTCTTCGCAACACATCTCTCTCTCTCTCTCTTTCGACTCGTTCATTTTAAATTTTAATTTCGCAACTTACAGTTTACGCGTGTAAGTATGTACGTATAGGTATATGAACAAAAATAATAGATATTAATTCATGCCGCAATAAATTTGGACTTTGCTTGGGCGCGCGCGCTCCCATCTGTCACGGGTATACGTCGTTGCTTTAGCATTGACTCTCCCCCTCCAGCTGTGCTAATAAATGTTCTAGTCGCATACACACGCTTGCGGGTGGAAACTAACTCTTGAGTTTCCACGATATTAACTTTGTTTTAGTTTTTTCGGTGTAACAACCTGCGTGGCCGAAGCTCCGAGTTTCCACTTCGCGCGTTAGTGGTCACCACCATTGTACAGCGCGATGTCAAAAGTAAGCCCGTCCCGCAGAACGCGAATAGAAAGCGCGCGGCTGTATGCTTCCGTAAACAAAAACAAAGGCTTTGAAACTGCGCGGCGGACGAAAGTGTATGTGACAAAAAAAAGCTGTGGCATGATTATATATTTAAGGAAAACCATCCATTCATTTTCATTTCTTTTTTTTTTTTTCGTCGAGACGAAAGGTCCGGTTGAGTTGGGATTCCTTGAGTTTACGTCAGCGCGTCTTTCGGCTGCGGAAAACGGATTCGCGTGCAATTAGCTTTGTTTCGCGTTAAACGGGGGAAAAAAACAAACAAACGCGACTCTACTCCCCGGAGACCTCGAAAAAATCGTATGTATATACCACCGTCGATATAACGAGAAATAAAACGGGAGTCAATGAGGAGGTGGATGTGTTTGTCCGTGTGTGCGTGGTGGATGTGTTGCTAAAGAGAAGTTGGGGGGAGGGCGTGTGCACATACGACTCACGTAACGCGTGCGAACAAGGAGATAATTGTCTTTCTCGCGAAATTACTCTCTGAAAACACGTACGTGTACACGCACGGTCTCAAATATGCTTTTTTTTTCGTGCTGGTTCCTCTGTGGAGCTGAAATTACATGCCCGAGCTTAGAAATGGTTCGCTTAAGGTTGTATAGGACACCCTTTTTACGCTAGAGTGCACGTTTCAAACAAAATTTTTTATCGAGTCTTCTAAATACTTAACGATAACATTGTTAATAAATTATAAACATATAGCGTGGCTGAATCAAGACAAAATTTTGTTTAAACAAATCGCTTAATTATTTATAAGAATATAGCCATTTTAAAAAATCTACTTAACGCTTGTTAACTTATATAATTGATTTCCGATTTCGATCCAAAACCTCACATTCTCTTGAGAAATTAATTATCTACAATCGTAACTTTTTTTGATTGCGAAATATTGATCATTTAAGTCAAAAAATTACTTCGTAAAAAATTGTTTTACATAAATTATATATATATGTTAAGTCCTATACAACCTTAACTGATGAAAAAAAAGTAAACCATTTGTTTATACACATACTAATGCTCATAATGATAACATTTTGTCATCGAATGAAAATTTGGATTTCAATTAAATGCTCGTGTTACGTCCGGTCTTGTAAAAACTGACAAAAAAAATGAAATCCTCAATGATTAACAAACATCACAACACGGCTGGTCTTGTGATTGATTGCTAGTTGTTATCTACTACAGTTAATGGCATTAAATTACTAAAATAACGATGAACAAAAAAAAGAAAGAAAAGTTCATTCACCTCGGGTGACAAAACACACGCCGCATGTCACGTGACCCCTATTTACCTTCCTTCCTTCCTTCCTTCATTGCTATATATAAATATTATACACACACACGCACCTCTCCTTGAAACTCAAAATTAGATCACCGCTTTTGGGTTCAATAACAAATCGAGAGGTGTGTATTAAATGTGACTTGGTCCCACCGTGCACGTGCATCGTTCAGCACCAAAGCCGAAAAAATTTCACAAGCCGTCGGCTCGCGTTTAACCAACATCGATGTCATGCCAATACCTCGTCGCTGACGAGATAATTTTACGCCATCGCGCACGTACACGCACATTATTATAAATGAAGACATATACGAGAGAGAGAGAGAATATATATATACAGGTGTGGGTGGGTGTGCACGGCGCGGTAGCAGCAACAACACGGCCACGGCTCACTTACCTTCGCTTTTAAGCTCTATACACGCGATACAAATGCCGTGCCTATAGTATATACATGCAGCACATTTTTTATAGCGTGTATATTGTGTAAAAAAAAAGAGAGAGAGAGAACGAAATGGCGCCCACCACATTTTATACATCACGTCATCGAAAAATCACATTTTATGGTGGTGGCGTCGATCAGTCTCTCTCCAGGCCAAATTCAAAAGTTACATGAGTCACATGTGCGCGCACGCGATTGATTTTGTCGTAAGATGGTTTCGCTTTTTTTTTTTTTTTTTTTTTTTTTTTCTTTTTCATCGATGTTATAAATATAATATGAGTATACGAGACTTTTGCTTTTATGGAAGGAATATGGATAATTGATTTCTCGGTATATTTTTGAATCATCGGCAAAAGAGTTTTCGTGCGCTGTTTATGGTATCACAAGTTAATTTGTCTTTGATTAGGAATTTTTTTTTCTGTATGAGAAAGTTGGTATGGCAACTTCGGGATTACGTATACGTTATCCTATAATACTGTTAGAAAGACATGACAACGACAATGTATTATGTAATTTGTAAGCGTCAATTACGAAAAACGTCTTGGTCTCTTCTGTCTGTTTTGAAATTTGACTTTGCAGCGCTGTAAAAAAAAAAAAAGTTTTGTTCTTCAAGAAGTAGGTAGTGTTGATAAAATATCCACGTGGGGGTTGAAATTCAGGTTATAATTAAAAAAAAAAAATGTATTTCAACACTTGCGTTTTTTGTGCCAGTCCGAGTGTCTCCTTGAACCATACAAATTGGATTTATTTTCAAAAGTAGGACATGATCAGCCACGCGCATAATCAAAACGTAATAAAAAAAAAAAAAATTTATTTCTGTTTATTGGAATAAAATAAATTGTTTAAATTTCCTGTTACCGATGCAAAATAATTCTTTGATTATTTTTAATCACTTTTAAATTATTATTTTAAAGCAAATGTACATGTAGGATCGAATCAACAAATTTACTCATCTCTGTAGATGAATCCAACAGTTATGCCTGCAAACAATTGTAATAAACTCGCTTGGAAATAATTTTAATTATCGAAAAAAGTTATCCTTATCGTACGTATATAATGTTGACTCAGATAAGCATGAGATAAAAACGTCGAGAAATAAAAACAACAAAAATCACTGGAGGTTACCCGCAATAACAATTCAGAAAGTTGACGCGCAGGTCAAAGGCATAAACAATTTCACAGTAATTTTTACCGCTATGAATATCTCGATGTTGTATTAAACAAAGGCGACATGAAGTGCATGTGTAAAACGCGGAGTACATATATATGTATAAATTATAGCAAGTATACACTTGCGATGTTGGGTCGCGAGAAATATAGATAATTAATGTGTAAGAAGTAACAATCAGTCCAAGTATCTCTTTCGCAATTGCTAGAGAAGATCGAGAGTTTCGATGTAAAACAAAAATTATTACCTTGATATGAGTGAAAGCTGCCGTAAATACGTAATAATTTTATTGCCGATTGAAAGCTGAAGCGCATATTGAAAAGGATCCTATGTCGTCGAAGCTTGCAGGGTGCCCATACCATTTTCTACGCATTATTTTTAAACTCGTGTCACCGCTCCGCAAAGTGGATAATCAAGAAGCATCTCTTCTCTTCTATATATACCAGTAAGGGAGACTGGGGTAATCGTGACCACCTGGGTAAACAGGCCACTGGATATATTCAACCATTTAATTGAGATAAAAATGTAATATATTTTTTTTTTGATTGAAATATATCTCTACTTACATGCCGTCAATAAAATAAAACCATAGAATGACTTTTTGTTAAATTTTTAAATAATCAAATTTGATAGTTAAAAAATTTGGAGGAACAGCTACATTATTAAACTTGCCTGAAGCGGAAAATACATCAAATCGATTCAAAATTGACACAAATTGAAAGTTTGAACCTCAATCGACAATCTGCTTTTTTTTATTTTACCAAATATTATTTAGAAATATAATTATAAGTAATTTAAAAAAGTCCTATTTTGGGGTGTGGTGGCCATCTCTCCGGGGTACAGTGGCCATCGAGTTTGTTGTTTACGTCATTACTGAGTCAGTCTGCTAATCTGCGGATCCTAACCTAAACTTTTTAATCGTACTTATAGCCAAAACAAAACAAACTGTGTCATGTGAAAGTTATGTAGTACTTAAGTAATTAGTCTTATTTTAAGTCAATTCGGTATCAAAGGTGCAATAAATTAATAAGAAAGTTTAAAAAAATTTCATATTTATGTATCGATCTGTTATGTAAGTAATTATTAATTTACATAAATTTTCAATTTTTAGACGTTTAGTAGCAACATTTAAAATAACATTTTAAGTCGATGGCCACTGTACCCCGGGGTATGGCCACCTCTACCCCGGCCCTGGGTAAAATGGCCAGTTTGAGACGCATTCACTTTTTCATATTTAAACTACATTTATTATAAATAAATAACTCAACAAATTGGATACTATTCCTACACATCCGGCCCCTTTTATTTGTGTTTTTTAAATTATTCTACAATCAAGTGGTCGTTCATAATAACGTGATAAAGTTAGGGTGGCCAGACTACCCCGGTCTCCCTTATATCCAACCCCTACGTTGCAGTTACAAGGCGAAGAAAGATGAGTCTTACATGTTTATACCTAATATATATATATATATATATATATATATATATATATATATATATATACGTGTACTTGCAAAGTTGCAAGCACGTGAAAATACGAATAAAGTACTTACGTGCCTAATGCATCCTCATTTGGCCGAGCGACTAACTTTTCTTAATTTAAAGGGCATCGATCGACGATAAACGTAAACATATAATTCAGCCTCCCTGTCTCCCTGGCCCTCCCTATCTTTAGCCACTGCGGGAGATTCATTGCTGTGTGCTCGTCTCTGTTGTTATTGGGCAATTCGTAGGTTTCATATACGAGAGACTATAGATAAAAATAGAGAATTATAAATAGCTTCGTGCAAATAAATATCTAATTTTTCCCCTCCACACTCGATGGGTAAAAGGAGAGAAATCAGCTGAGCTCTCGAGAGAGAGAGAGAGAGAGAGAAAAAGAGAATGAAGCGAGTCTGAAGATGGAGATAATAAAAAAAAAAAAAAAAAATCCCTGTCTTGTAAAGATTGATTTTCGAAGCAACGAGTCACTGAAGATAAATCGCTTGTACGGAGATGTGAAATTAACGAGAGCCAAGTGGAAAAAGAAACGCTGCTCGATGTCCGCAGAAGTGCTTCGAGATCGATTGAGTCGTAAAGGGAAAAAAAAGTAGTGCAATGACTCCTATTGGGAACGACAAAACTTTCAACCATGTCCGACGTCTTATCGTATATACTATATTTACAAATCCGATACTTATTGCTTGGTGGTCAAGTAGTTTTTTTTTTTACAGATTTTATTTTCTAAATTTTTCGAGGTAATCATGACTCGATTTAGTGGTTATTGGAACGTTGTCCGATCCATCGAGACTCTTTTTCTCCCTTCCACTTGAAGGGGGGGAAAAAAAAAATCGCCACGCTTATCGGTGCACGCATTTCACAATCGTGCGTACGCACGAGTGAGACATACCTACCTTCGCTGAAACGCCTTTTAAGGCCGACCGCTGTCACGTAAGCGTGTAATAACTGGAATGCAACACACATCTCCGCTGTTTCGTACCGAGGCCTGTGTAAAAGTTGCAATACCAGAATTGGAGGAAAATAACAACGCATGATTTTAAGGACGTTCGGTAGAGATAGAACCCTGGGATGAATCTTTTTGAAATTTTAACCAAACGTTCTTATTGTTGTTACAATGAAGCTGTTAAAATTTCAAGAGGTTCGTCTGTTTCGTTGCCGAGATATTGAATTTCAAAGTTCAGTCATTTTAACACGGTCGCTTACGGAGAAACTTATAAAAACTGAGTTTAAAAAAAATTGGCGTAATGAATGTCTCCAATTTTTTTACATGTCACAGATAATGTTATAAACTATATGTACACAAAGTTTCACGACGATCGTCTGATTAGTTTATGAATAAAAAAATTAAATAATAGTTCAACAAAAACGCAAAGGCAACGTCGCAAGAAGAGGGAAATTGAAAATGTTCCAGGACGTACATTTCAGTAAATATTTGAATATTATGGTATATATTTATGTATTTCTGTATAAAACATATGCTTATATATGTGTGTGAGTGTATGTACATAGGTTCCACCCGTACCCATAACAAAACATGTATTATAATAACACATATTTATTTTTCTTAGTAAAATTTTTAATTTGTAATTTTTATACGATACAATTTTTTTTCGCAAGATAACAAAATCAAATGCTTGTAGTAATCGCAGAGACTAGAGTATGTCCTAATTATTTAACATATCACTTTCAATGAGACTTTTCAAGTCACATAAGAATTCAAGAATTTTATTTACATTAGCTACGAATTAATTGTATGTACATATATCCGTCACAAGTCTTTTTAATTATTTACTCATTTTTATTACATTGTTATAACGAATAAAAATCAAATACTTACATCTTTAGCATAAATTCATTACAAATATACACATATGCTGCCGTAACTGACGCAGCAGACACTGCAGGTGCAGAGTGCACACCACCTGATGTGTGTACTTATATATGTGTGTACATGAACACTCACTCATTGGAAACCCGTGCGGCGATGCCAAATCTTCACTCATCGCTAATTCCCCCTTGCCCCGCAAGTGGTTCCCCCCCGCTATCTCTACAGAGGTCTTCGGTATACCGAACGTCCTTAACGTAATAGTGACGTAAGCCATTTTTTTTTGATTAAAAAAATTAAGGTAAATAAACCTGTGAATCAGTGTGCCCTGAGCTTTTACTCGCATCCAACAAAAAATAAAAATAACTTTTGATATTCAAACATCTTGAAATCAATCTGCATTGATGATACGTGATGATACGTATTTTTATAATTCTAGAATTTAACAGCTGTATTTTTTTTAACTACAGCTTGGCTTGCTAAAAATTTGTTTATTTGTGACTCGTTGACTCGACACAAAATTAAAATAAACTCAAAGTGTAGAACGGTACGTGCAAGCACAAAACCAAAAGAAGGCTTTTCAACAATGTGCATTACGATACGAGACTTATCGCCGTAGATCCACATATTTCTTGGGATCTATTAATAGTAGTACAGTAGTTTCCGTCACAGAAGCGTCATCGCCGCCGAAGCTATTTTGCGGCCCGAGGGAGCGTAGGGTAACCCGTGGTAGGATGGCGCACTATTTTTCCTATACCCAGGGCGCAGTACTTACACGTCCAATGTCCCGAAAAACGCCCCGAGGTGGGAAAAGTAACGAAATTGACGAAAAAATTCATTAGTTTCTTGCACTCCAGTTAACAAAATTAAGTATGAGAGAAGTCAATATCATCAAATAGCGACGCGTACTTAAGTATATGTACACATTTGAAACCACCAAACCTGATGTTATATTTTTTTTTTT
The DNA here is from genome assembly GCF_036245765.1 of Copidosoma floridanum. Lineage (NCBI taxonomy): Eukaryota > Metazoa > Arthropoda > Insecta > Hymenoptera > Encyrtidae > Copidosoma > Copidosoma floridanum. The sequence goes on along the minus strand of NW_028321907.1, from coordinate 18,255,378 downwards.
TTTTTTTTTTTTTTTTTTTTTTTTTTTTTTTTACATACACAAGCATGTAAAACAATCACATTTTTGAAAGATCTTTATTTAGAAAAATTGTAAGTTTAGTGAACTTTAAAACTAATTCGCCTATATGTAGTATAATTGTAGAGTTCTTTGTTGTACGTTAAGTAAAGAAAACGTATTTTAGACCTTATCGGAAAAAGTCATAATTAGTCTTTAGTATACGTAGATAAACGTACGACATGCGTTTGGGCATTGCCGGAATGATTCATAGGGACTTATCGCTATTGAAGTTATGAAAACAAAATACTTCACTTTTTCCAACCGATACTGTACCTATACTTCCTGTAAAACATTGTGGTTCTCAAAATTAGAAGAGAGAGAAAAAAAAACAACCGATAATACACGCTAAAAATACCTCGAAAAATACAATAGCTGAACAATAGAATACAAAGACTGTTTTTTTTTTTTTTTTTTTTTTTTTAATCTTGTTCCTCAGCTCGCGTATGCTTTGATATTGAAAATGTTGTGGTTAAGTGCAGTAAATTGTTGATCAAAGCTCGGATTGACTCATGGGAATGAAAAACAAAGCAAAATCCCCTAAACGATCGAAATGGAGGTGAAATTGACCCTTTACCAAATGCTCGAAGTAAAACAACCCATGACAGTGCGTGATGTGCATGTCAGGTGCAGCATCGAGAGACACTCTCTTAAAACGCTGTACTTGTATACCTCTTAGACACACCTATGGTAACACATAATCTCTTGGCCGCACTTACGTACCAATATCAACATCATCATGATCATCATCAGCCACTAGCATATAGCTAAATAACGAAATGACCTCCACCTCCGCACTTGGTTCTATTCCGGATACGCGGAGCCGCTAAGTTTAGCTGCTTTGCGTTGGCCCGCACTTGGCGCGCCTCCTCCCCCCCTCTATTTTCGCGCGTCGTCGCACCTCTTTTTCTTCTTCCCCTCTTGTACATCTCCGCCACCGATTAGATCGCATCGCCGGGCAGCATCGATCTTCATTATTGGACCCGGCGTGTCCGATGGCGGGAAAACATCAAAACAAACGAAACTATACTCGTCGGTTATTTTCTTTTGTTTCGTTTGTACGTGTATATAGATACGACATATTATGCTCGAGCTCCGAAAAAAACCCGTGGCGCCTTCCTCCTACCACCGAGTACTTAATGACTTGTTTCTTCCACGCACTCCAATTAGTAGTGCGACGAGTCGAGCGCTCGTCTATATACCCACAAACGAGTCTCCATAAACGCTTGACGTTTTGTGTTTGGTTTTTGTTGGCAGGTGGTCGAGGAGCGGAGAAGAAAAGCACCCAAGCCGTAAGTATAGTTGACGGCGCCCGTCGTACAGAGCTTGAGCGCACCAGTAGCCGCACAACAGTGCACACGAGGCAACCATGGTGGACTACTACAACGTACTCGAGGTCACGCGGACCGCCACCAATGGAGAAATTAAAAAGGCGTAAGTGATGCCACCTCCACGTTTTTTTAAATCTATATTATACTTACTACACCTTTGTGCACATAAATATCACAGTCTATTATGTTTATCGATGTGTATACATAAATATACATGCCACGTTAGAAGCTAACCAATCTTCCTCCTATCATTGTATGCTTCGATATTATTAACGGATTCTCACTTTGGTTTCCTAATTATAAAGATTATCGCTTTTTTATTCTTTAACGAGCTATTTTCAAAGAGAGCGCGATGAAAGATTGTGCTCAGCCGGTCGGAGGTGATTCATCAAGCGAATGGCTACAGGCGTATCCTCGTATTAAATTTGCCGCGTTTGATATGTTTAACGTATATAAATCGCGCCAAATTTCCATAGTGGCAAGTTATTTATGCTCCCTTGTATATAAATCACGTTGAATTCATTACTATTATGATTAATAATGATAAAGAAACGCAATCCAACTGGTACATCAGTTTTGTTCTCCCTTATTACCTGGCAGTCGATTCACTCAAAAAAAGGGTGGGTAGGGGGTGTTCCGAAAACCATATACATATAGCCATCATCCCTTAAACGCGCTGTGATGAAAACAATCCTCGACAAAGCAAAAGCCAATGGGGCACAACGAAGGAAAAATACCAACTCAATTTACTTCGACCCAACGTCTTGTGGAAAAGTTTGTGCTCCCCTTCTCATCTCCTGTCACAAAAATATATTATAATGTACACAAAGAGAGAGAGACCTATGTGCAAACATACAACACACACACACTCCACTCCTACATACATGTACACCTACATAATAGCAGCAGTGTAGATATTATATAGAGCAGAGAGTTGAGGTGATCGATTCCATGTCCTATGTGTATAGTAGTTGCGCACTGCTTTGTGCGCCGCAAGTAAGTGTAAACGTCCCCTCTGTGGCTGAGCCTCGAGGGTTGAAAAAAAAAGTAAGGGGGAGAAATCGCAGAGCCTATATATTATATGTTTTCGTAAATATTCACGAGAGAGAAAAGAGAATCAATCGCTGTTGCTTCTGGTGTGCTGCTCACAAAGGAACATGATGATACAGGTATAGAGGGAGCAGCCACCCTGCCTTTCAGATCGGATGGTGCGTTTATGTGATGATGCACTGCAGTTTCTCCTTTTTTTTTATTTAACTATAGTCGTTGGTCTTTTTCTCCCTTTTCAGTTCATGCATCCGCAAGAGAGAGATATATATGTATATATCTACTGCTCTCTTTGCACATATGGGCATGCACGTGTATATACATATATACCTCTACTCTACTCTGCCGCTCTCTCTCTCTCGTGAGCATATCGTATATGTATATGTGTAGCGGCTGAGAGGTCTTTGACCCATTTCACGGCCGCGACAACGTCGTGGGTGTCACGTTGGTTGCTTCTTCTTCGTCTTCTTCATTTTCTTCTCTTCTTCATCTTTGCTCTCGCGTGTGCACACACCGAAATAAATGCTTTCTTCCTGCGCTTAAGCGCGTTCATTGGGTGTGGGTGTTCCTTTGTAGGGCTTCGGGCCAAGGAGCCGCAGGATACACGGGTGCATCGTCATCTTCTTCGGAGAAAAGTCTAAAAGTTGTCCACAATGGCACCAAAGTATATATACACGTAGTCACATGGGTCTCTCTCTTTTGTCCACTAATACCTATACCCCTTGTATATTCATATGCTCATTCGTTTTTCCGACGCTAAAGACAATGTCCTTTGTTTCGATGTAGTAGGTATATATACCCACACTTTGGATACTTTACGAGCCGAACTTCGTGCGTGATTCACATCGTGATTATGGCTCCTTGTATTCTTTATTTAATAATCGAGTTGAAGTTTCAAATGGTGCCTCGGATCTATCGCTGTTGGATAAAAAAATATGTGTGGGGGTGTACGTAAGGTATTAGTTTTCCGGGGAACTCGAAAGTTTTTATTCGACCGCGAGACGCTTGGCTTTCTCGGAATGGTTCGACCATTATGATAGTTTTTACGACTGCTAACTGTGTCGAAGCGGAGGAAAAGAGAAAAAACAACAACAACGATTCCTCGACACAACTGGTTCCTTCTTTTTTCCTTTTTTTTAAGGCTTCCATCGCGATTTATTTCCCGCGAATATGTATCTAATTTATACGTCCAAGTATACACTTGACATCTGAAATTTAAAATAGCTCGTTGGGTGAAAATGTGTATTATTATAATTATTATAATTACTTTTTGCATCAAATTTCTGACGAAGCGAAAAAAAAAACTAATAATTGAATTTCAGGTACAGAAAATTGGCGCTCAAATGGCACCCCGACAAAAATCCGGACAATCTCGAGGAGTCGAACCAGCGATTCAAGGAGATCTCCGAAGCCTACGAAGTCCTCATCGACGGTAAGCCGCTATTTTTTCCCCTCCTCCCCCCCCAAAGCCACCTTAATATTGTACAAGCTGCGGCTCTTGCAACAACTACAACACAAATCCCTCTCCAACTTAATAATAGCGAAGCACGCACGTAGCGTCGTTGCGAATGCACTCTTATCGTGAAATCGAATTTTTAACTTGTTTTTTTTTTTTTTTTTTCTCAAATTCCTTTCGCGACGCGCGCACTTTGCTTTATTCTTGTGTAGCCACTCAAAGAGCACTTTAGAAAACATAATAGAAGGCTTCTTCTTCCACGCGTCCTTGCAGTGCAACACATATAATATAGTTGCTTCTTACCCACCACTTTGCAAAGTTGCCAATAAACAAATCGATGCAGAGCACGACTACTAAAAAACGTCATCTTCTACACTCTTCCCTCTTACAATTATTATAAAACGTAAGTGATACGGTGTGTATGAGTTACAGTGTAAATGTACAACAGGAAGCTGTTCGCTTGTACGTATACGCGTTACGTAGAAATTTGCCGGTAGTGCATGCAATTCGAGAAAGAGAAAGTTCAGCTCTCCGCGGGGGAGGGGGGGCACTGTTGATATTTTGACCGTACTTTATCGGTACCACAAGTATACTTACCTAATATGCAAAATGAAAGTGAAACGACGGCTCGGGTATGTTATGGCCTCGTGAATTTTGTCGTCTCTCTGTAAAAGTATATACTTATACATCCAGCGCACACGGTGAAATTTGCTCGGGTAACAGATCTGCAGTCACGTGTTCGGACACTTGTAAATATTTATCTTTCTTTACACGTGCCTCGATTCTTCGATGAATTTTTGATTAGTCCGTGGTTAACAGTTTCTCTGCGCTTTTGCACGTGCAAATTGCACGCGATTGCGTTATCCGTTGCGGAATCACACAAGTTGGAGTCGACGAGCCACGGTGTTGAGAAAGCGCGAATAAAATTTCTCCCGTAAAAGAGAGTAAAAAGCCACAACAAAAGTAAACCCCAATTTGCCCTCAACGTATAATTATAGTCTCTTACACATTCGATCGGCGCGTTAACAGCGGCTAATTTAGGGGGGGGGGGAAGTGCGCTTTTGTTACGCCATTACTTACACGTATCTCCAATAAATTCCTGTGCAACTTTCACTCGCGTTCTTGCATACAATACACCATATTCGCGTAAAAGTAGACTAAAAACGACTACAATTCCACACTATACAGTAAACTCCATTGTTCCGCGCACACGAACTAGTTTTATCACTAGCGCGTCCCGATAAATTTCGAAAAAGTGGAGTAAAATAATTAAAAAAAAAAAAAAAAAAAAAAAAAAAGAAAGGAAAGTGAGCTTAGAGGGAAGCGCAAGGCCGCACGGAATATACCGCGTGTCCTCGAAAGAAAGAACGTGTGTGTGTATGTGCGAGGGTAAAAAATATAATACACAATATATGTATATATACACGAGTATAATAAACGGGAGGGGAGAGGAGAAAAAGAGAGAGGGGGAAAGAGATAAGAAACAGGAGAGAGAATAGAGCTTGTGGTGTGTGTTGTATACAGATGCAAAGAGGCGGAGGTACGACCAGCGAAATCAAAGAGCTACGTCGAGGCCGGCGCGTGCCGCAGGATACACCTACCGGGATCTCTTTGACTCGCCTTTCCACAGATTTTTTGGTATCTTCTTCTTCAACTCTGTACACTCGACCGTCCCTCTTTGATGATGATCCTTTTTTTTTTTCAAACTACCTTCATTACACTTACCGAGTTCATATAAATTATTAATACTGGTGCGATGACGAAAAAATAATAATTTTTCCTTTTTCTTTGTTACAACTTGCCTGAGTTGCCGCTTTCCTATCTCTTTAACGAATATTTCACCGCTTCTAATAAATTAATCAAGCTGGAAGCAAACACGATAACGTTATTTTGTCATAGTATTGAAACCTCCTTGATTAATGATTAATAATTACGCACATGTTTACCCAAACCATTTCTCGCGAGAGTGTGTACTTGCAGCGTTCAAATTAAAGTTATGGGCACACGCGCAAGGTTATTAAATAAAAAATAAGCGTGTTTTTTGCCAAGAGCGTTATGTTGTTACATGATGATGTTTTTCTGTGTGACTGGCAATCGTAGAAATTGTTTTTTTCTGGTATATATAGCACTAACTTACTGCTAATCCGTTTTACAACCGTATCTACCGTACGTACATCTTGGACCTGAGTTTGTGAGGTCATTTATTATTTTTTGCCATCTCGGCAACTTTCGCAATCGCGATGATGGTTTTAATCGAATCGTCATTGATATCGATCTCTTGGTGGGATTCAATTGAAGAAGAAACAATAAATGTGTAGGTATACTGTATCCCGTATCGCGATGATGTCAATAATATTATTGTTCACGTCTATTTTTACGAGGAAATAGCTTTCGAAAAAATTTTTCAACAATCGTCTCTTGTATTTTCTAAAATGAATCACGTGTTCGGGTTGAAAAATAAAAAATCTGTCACATCATTATACAAAAAACATTATAAATACAGTATGAACAAATTTTTATTTATTTATAATTTTACGAGTAAAATGAAATTCTATAAGGCTATTGTCTCGTTTCTGGATGAGTAGTTTTTGAAGTTTTTTAATTTTAATCATTTTTAATTATTATTTTGTTATAATAGTTAAAGGTGTAACAAAAAATGAACAATATTTAGAAATGTATGTCATGTGAATATCGCTTTTTATTTCATTACGTGTAAATAATAAAAAATCGAACTCTGTTGGATAATCGATCAGATTATCTGCTTTTCAATTTTTAATTATTATTTTTTTGTTTTCCTCAAACGATAGTGTTAAATTATCGATCGTTGCCTTTATATGTATTGACACACATCTATATCGAAGAATCATCGAGATAAGCCCCAATAGGTGGACGCTTTAGTTTATATCGCTTGCCTTAATAATAACGTCGCCTTGCAATGTTTGATGCAAAATTATCTGCGCTTACATCGAGGTGCGAACAAAAAAACGCGCAAACAATAACAATATCGTCTTGCGATTTCTTATCCCCGACAGCTTTCCTGGTAATGAATCATGAGCTCTCCGTCGAATTTTCTTTCTAACACGAGTACTCACACCTTTTTTTTCTGATCCATGTGTGTTGAGCTAACGCTACGTATTATAGGCTGCTGCATAACGTTTTGTACTTTTTCTGTTTCCAATTTTGAGAGGCTCTTTTTCTTTTACCTTCTGTGAAATTTTTACCATGACCTATTAATCGGAAGATTATCCATTTCAAGTGTTTTTGTCGAATCTCGATCTCAAGAAATATATATATATATACCCAAAGGGCCTCTCAGAGTGATAAACTGGAGTACTACACACACCCTCGTACTTAATGGGTTTTACGAAGCTTTGCGAGCGAACGCAGGGACGAGCGGAGAGGGAATGAATGAGCGAGTGAAGAAAAAGTAACCATCACCAGACCAGTTTTCCATTAACTCGTTTACATGTTTTTTTTTTTTTTTTTTTTTTTTTTTTTTCTTCCTCTTCTGCAGAGCGAAAACGACGAGTTTACGACCAGTACGGCAAAGAGGGTCTGCAGATGCCGGGTGGCAAGAGACGTCACGAGGAGGACTTCGACTTCAACTTCAACCCGTTCGTCTTCAGGGATCCCGAGGACGTGTTCAGGGAGTTCTTTGGCGGCAACTCGCCCTTCGACTTGTTTGCCGGTCAGTATGCATTAATATTTGTGGGGTTTTCTCTTCTTCTTACGGTTCGTCCATAAAAAATATTCGTGACCCATAGTCGACTGAGAAAGAAAAGAAAAAGAAGATAAGTCTTTTGAAACGTAGCACGGAGGGGCCAACAAAGTAGCCCACGAGATAAATCTTTGGGAAATGTTGTTTGATTAAGCGACAGGTACCGGTCACCGCCCGAGAATATTATACTCTATCGCTGAGAATTCACTCTATTCTACAATTGTACTCAAAGTACATATCATGCGATTGAAAAAGAAAAAAAAAAAATTAATAACAACTATAAAGAGAGACAAAACCACCTTCGATTTTATGCGCTATTAATAATCGGTTGCGCAACGAGCCGCGAGAGCAGGAATTTAATTTGTGCTCGGTAGGCGATAACTGTCGCTAAAGCCTTCGCCACTCGTCATGTGCGTACATGACGAATGATCCACAGGGTCGCGGGCGATTTGACATCTAGCAGATTTTATTAATACGTGTCTTTTCCTTGCAGATCTGCACGGGCACTCGCGAGGGCACAGGAATCGAAACGCCGGCAACAGCATAAGCACCTCGTTCTTCTCGCCCTTTGGACACTTTGATTCGGCGTTCGGCGATATCTTCGGTGGTGGCTTTGGCATGAACAACTGCACTACCTTCAGCACCTGCGCAAGCTTCGGAGGACCCAGCAACAATGGGCCCCGGGAAATGAAGCGAACGAGTACGTCCACGAGGTTCATCAACGGCAAAAAGATCACCACCAAAAAGTCAGTTTACTTACATGTTCAATTCACATTGAAAGGGATGTTTCGTTTGTGCTGATGAATCGTCTTTGTTTTTTTTTTCGTTTCAGAGTCTACGAGAATGGAAAAGAGACAATTATGTCCTACGAGAACGACGTCCTCAAGTCCAAGACGGAGAATGGAGTGCCTATAGCGTACAAATAAATTTTTTTTTAAAATTTTTGTTATTAATTCGTCAAACTTAGGACTTAATAAAACTATTTGTATCTTTTTTCAAATCCGCTGCTCTAAATGTGAAACTACATCTAAATTAATCAACAGCTGCAATCGATGTACAATTGATTAACCAAAATTTTACATCAATAGCCACAGTAACCCCTTCGCTCAATAATTGGTTTGTTTGATACAACATCTTAATTTTATCACGAAACATTAAGTGTCCAAAAAAAATAATAAAATAAAGTGCGAAATTTTTTTTTTTTTAAACTTCAAGAGAACAATGCAGTAGCGTATTTCTAGGCGGAAATATTACCGCCGACGAAGATATTGCTGCAACAGACTGATTCAAGCGTAGCTGCTTTTTTGATTTTAGAAAGCCTCTATAATGATTAATTTTACTTGCGTATGTAAGAGCCAAAAAAATAACCAAGAATTAATATAGCTCGGATGGCTGTGATTAGGGCGTTTGTGGTATAGTTCCGTAAAGCTACGGCTACATCGACAAAAAAACTTAAAAATTCATTACTAACCGCTAAAATTTGATTAACCATAATTCTTTTTTTTATTATTAATTTTTTCTTTTCCAACTTTTTGCTAATTGTTTGTAATAACCAAAGGTCATGGGGTACACAATGACTTAATCAAATAAATGAAAGGATGGTTTATTTTTTGCAAACAAAGCTTTATATTGGTCCACATCAGCTTATGCTTAAAAAGCTCATTACATACAAGGCTCATTCAGAGAGAAAAAAAAAAAAAAAAAAGGATAAACATAACAAATAGATCGTGTAATGATGTGTGAATTTGTATGATTACATCTTAACAATTAGAATGTCCCTGATCAAGTATTGATTTCGAGCTCTGGACTTCCCAATCTGACGATTTAAGTGGTACTTGATAATTAAGTAACTTTGAACGTGACATACATTTCAATTAAATAATGATAATATGAAGCTTTATTTGCGCTAATTTAACCATTTCTCTTCATAGAGTCAGTGACCTTTAGTTAAGTGGAAGTAAAACTAAAAATTGGTTTGTAATGGTTAGTGATCAATTTTTCAAGTTACAGATACACGCCCACGGATGACGAAGGAGTCGGTAATCATGCAAAACAGGGTAGTCCAAGCCCAAAATTGCAAACGACGGGTAGCCAGAGCTCTAAATCGGAGCAAGCTGTTAGAAGCCCGAGTTCGAAAACAGAACAGACTGGTAGTAGCCCGAGCTCGAAAGCACAGCAAACAAAGAGCAGTGCAAGTTCAAATTTACACCAGCCGAGTAACCCGAGCACGAAATCCTACCAAGCATCGAGCCCAAGCTCAAAGATCCACCAAACGACTACTAGTCCGAGCACAAAGTCCTATCAAACGTCAAGCCCAAGTACCGGGTTGCCAAGCTCAAAGACCACCTACAATCCGAGCTCGAAACTCTACCCTACAAGTAGCCCGAGCTCGCGTTTGTACTCATCAACCAATCCGAATTCTCGATTGTTCTCCTCCAGCAGCCCAAGCTCTAAGCTGAACTTGACAGGCACCCCCAGCTCGAGACTGTATTCTGCGACCAGTCCCAGCTCGCGACTGCACACGGCAAACAGTCCGAGCTCTAGATTGTATTCTAGCGCCAACCCGAGCTCGAAATTGTACTCGGGGAACGGTCCGATTCCAAAATCTAGCTATCTTACTAAAAGGAAAAAGTAACAAACTGTTTGCAAACACTCGCGTGCTCGGACGCGCAAACAACACGCTCCATCTTTCTAATGATTACTCTTGTCCTATGAAATAAGTTAATATTAGTTTTTTAATTAACTCCGCGAGCTACGATGTTCATTTAATATTTTTTTTTTCTTTTTTAACATTTCGGCTTACAGTGCTGAGTTAGTATCAAATAACTGCAAAAAAAAAAGATGGTTAATTCGAACAGTTAACAAAAAGTCCCTATTTTTCTTTTAGTTTGCAGCTGGTAATATGCATATTTACGAGTGTTTTAATGGATTTTGGCAGACTCTTAATACGTAGGACATTAAATAAAATAATAAAGCTTAAAGAAACGAAAAATATGATTGTGAAGCGGAGAATCATAGGTTCATAGCGATGATACAGATATGGGTAATGTAGTGAGGTATTGCAAATAAGATATGTGGAAAGCATTAGATTGAACTTATTTAACAATACTTGAACTGATAACGATTGTATTCCTACATAATAGATAATTCAACGATTTTCATGAAAAGTTGGAACACACGAAAATTGTTTAAGTGAAAATAGGCTTAAAAAAGTTGTACAATTATATATCTTGTGTTTAATTTTCATGCACAAAAATTGAGAACATTGTTTTTGAAAAATACATTTATTTTTTTTTAAAGCAACCATCGTTTTTTTTCTTTTCTTTTCCGTCTTTTAATTACCTCGACAGCTTAAGCTTTTATAATATTGATGAATCCTAACTGTTACTGATTCTATGGATTATGATGATGTGTTGGTGAATGTTTTTTCATGTAACGCGCTGTATTTATCGGCAAAGCGACGAGCCGTTGTTCCTTTTGGGGTAACAGTAATTTTTTCTGGTAAACAAAAGCAACGACGGTAGTGTAGAGCGAGACGATAATTTAATTTTCCCTTGTTTAATATTTAAACACAAGCGGTCATGTTACACATAACAACTATTATTATTATTATTATTATTACTATAATTATTACTATTCATATTTATAATGGAAAATAATAAAAAAAATCTTATCTTTATTTAAGAGATACAGATGGTTGGCACGAATGATGATAAGTGAGAAAGATAATTAGAGAAGGGTTGGAATTATGAAAAAAAAAAAAAAAAAAAAAAAAAATTGAAATGTAAACGGCTTATAAGTTTGTAGCAGCAAAGGAATACATTGTAAACGATCCATGATTCTGCTGCCTGTAGAGTCAATGTGTGACTTTTCTTTGCATATAATATCGACCCCATTGGGTCATCTAAACTGCGTACAGATCGTGTGAGTGCTCGTTTTTGTGAGTTTGTTAAATTAAGCAAGTAGTAGTAGTAGTAGTTTTACATACAGCCACTGAAATTAAGCAAGAGCATCTCCAGTAAGGAGACGACGGTGTCACGAACCAAGTGTGCGATATTTATAAATTATCGGGTAGATCGTAAGGCTTAGAACCGACAGATTAAGAAAAAGCACGTAGACTGGTAAAAAAATAAAATAAAGCTTATCTCATTGCAACTACCTATAGTAATGGCAGTCGTATTTTGAATTGCGTTGTTATCAGTTTTTGTCACCCTTTAGAAATAAGCAAGTATCTCTTGCGTCAATATCTTAATTGTGTGTATTTTATTGTCATCGATGATACAACCGAAAAATCGTGCTAAAACGTGCATCAAAGCTTATTAGGCGTTGTTTAAAGAATTTAATACCTTTCGAATTAGCAAAATGATTGTTTAGAACAAGCAAGCAAGTAATCTTTTTTTTTTTTTTTTTTTTTCTTAATGTTTCCTCTTTAATTATACTCTTAAGTTGTATCTTCCCACACCTTACCACCCCTTCTCTCTCCATTTCCCTTTTAGCAAAATAATTTTGCGTATGTGTACATAAAGATAAGAAACAGTGTTAAACTTAAAAATACATTATTATTCATTAAATCAGCATCTCGTTTGTTTTCTTTCCTCTTCCTCTCTCTATCTCCGTTTCCGCAGCAGTAATTTGAACAAGAGGATTTTATTTTTCGTAATAAGTTTTATTCTTCAAATACAACAGTTATTGCGTACACAAATATAAGTCAAAGTTCGTTTAAAAAATAATTAACAAAAATAACTTGCAATCGACTCTACGACCATCTTGTAATTGTTTACGTGCATATAGACACAAAATAATCGGATTTACAATTAAAAATGAATTCCGTGTGTGCAAAAAAGATTGTGCGATCGATTTTGTTATCAAAAAATAAGCTCCTTCTTCTCCCTCACACATTTTTTTTTGTCAAATTCACATAAGCACCTTGTGTCCGCGCAACTCATAACAAGCCAATACTGGCAATGAGACTATTCGCCTTCTCTATGTAAAACTTTTTCGCCTCGTCCTGGCTCATGCCTTTCTTCTTGCACCAAGCTTCTCGCTTGGCTTTTCCCTTGAAATCGAAAAAGCGTGCTTCTTCTACGGAAAAAAAAAAAAAAAAAATTGTTTTGTCAAACTGTTCATTAAAACTTGTTTATTTGTCTTGGAAGGTTTACCTGTTTCACAGTCTCCAATAGTCGCCTGCTTGAACAGGGCGTAGAGCTCGAGCATGTCCTCTTTCAACGGCTCGGACTTTAATTTCTTGACCTCCTCGGCAACTTTGTTGAATTGCTGAATAAGATAAAAAAGAATCATCAAAAAGTTCAGAGACCAAGTCGATAAAGCGAATCGCGACACTACCGGCCGAGCTCGCGATACTGGCGTGGTCCGGCTATAATGTTTTGCCACATCAGTCCGTAAACTTATTAGGCACATCATTTTCTCAATGCACCGTAGGTAAGATATAACGAACAAAGCACGAGCCAATCAAAGTAATTGGCCCCTATGGCATTTTAAACACGCGCACTCATCCTATGCATGTATAAGGTAAAAGTACGTAATATGAAACGTGCCCATATTATGGAAACTCAAGATTAAATAATCATGAAAATTCTAATAATAAAAATAAAATATACTGAAGAATCTCTATAATACTACCGTATCAAATTAACAAAAATAGTAAACAAATTCAAACATTATTATATTGAAAAATATATTATTACGAATCCGGTTTTCATAATACGGACAGTTTGAAACATAACCTGCAATATGTGATGTTCCTATTTATGAAACGCACGAGCCCATTTAATTAACATGTAAATTTCATAATTGGGACTTGTGTCTCATAAATATGGACACAACTTTTTAGCTATTCCATAGTTATGGACATTTTGATCGTGTCAATATTTGCTTATAAAATTATTTTTTTACATCTAAATTTCATTTCAAAAATGTCAATTTGTTCAGAAGAGCATAGCGCTTCTATTAAAACCAAAAATTATGGACATATGACTATTTTTTTATTTAATATTGGTCGATGAAACGTAACAATCGAAATTTGTATCCATAATACGTACTTTTACCTTACCAGTTTATTATCGAACCTACTCGAGCTATTCTTAATAGCTTCCCATCACGCGATCCATTCACCAGTCACACTCTCTCCCTCTGTGGCTCATTCATCAATAAAGGCATTCGATTTTTTTTTTTTAAATCAAAATACCACGAAATAATCAATTTAAACATACCTCGTCGAGAGACATGATGCGCGTTTGATGGTGTTGATGGATTTTTATTTTTTTTTATTTTATCAGTTGGTTGCTCCAAAGTCAGGTTCGCGTACCAAAGATGATCTGCTCTCTCAACTCTACAGCGTCCCAGTTCCCTGTATAGCACCGAATGCTGCACTGATGCCGGCAGTGCACAGTCGCACCGTATGTACGTGTACATGGTGATATATACAGTAATAGTTATGGTGAAAAGAACAGAGAGAGCGAGTGGCGACGAGGAGGAAAAAAAGGAGGGTAAGGCCGGGGATGATATATATCGGTGAGCGATGGAGGGGAAGTACGCGATAAATAAAATAACGATTATACCTAGTATATATTTAAGTATTAAGTACCTATACCGTAGATTTGCGGAGTGGTAAAAAACAGCTTGAAGAAATGCCGTTTTTATAAATGTTCAACAAAGCTATAAAACAAAAGCTCGTGATGAAGATGCGAAAAAGTTTTAAAAATGTCCAACGAGTCTATTCTTCTTCTTGTTTTTTTTTGAAATTAAAATAGCTTCTATTACAGTCTAGTGTGCAGTTAATTGAATGTACAGGTGATCGGTTTCTACATGGATATGCTTCATGTAATCATATATGTATGTAAACAATATATTGTTTGAAAGTAAAGCTTAAGTCCTTCCCTCAAAATTTTATGTTATGCATTTACTTACTTGATTTTACAATTTAACAGGGTATGGTATGGTTACTTATCACGACAAAAAAATATCAACTTGGTTCAACTTTCTACAAAAAAAGGATATGGTTCCGATTTCTACGTGTGTATGGGTCATTCTGCGAAAACCGGCATGCTTCAAGGAATGGACAAACGCCTCAAATTATTTTTATCGTATTCTCCATGACCAAAATAAGCTAAACTGTTATGGGCCATGTAAGATCTGCACAAGAAATTTTTTTACGACGACTTTGTTATTTTATTTTTTTTAAATAGGAGCGTTACGGGTTTGTACAAAATCGTCGAAAAATCGAGATTGTTACGCTCTAAATGAAAATTTAAAAAACGTGGCCACTACTCTTAATATATCATGTACAAACCGTTACATTATATAACTCATCATCTTTTAAATCGATTACCGAACGCTTCGTAAAGATACATGACATTGATCCTTAGCGTTACGGACCCTTAGTTTTCGTTTTTGGAGAGTTCGCGTTTACGAATTCGCGAGCGTGTTTGTAGCACTGGCCAATTGGAATATAAAAAGCGAAAAAATTTATGCAACATCCTTGACCTCATCGGTATAATAAAAAACGTCCCAATTGAAATGCCCAAATTCAAGTGAGAACATTTTTCATGTAAATATTGAATTTATCAGATTTCGGTCCCGCAACTTTAGTCTTGGATACACTTTTTTGTTTTGGTTCTCTCAAATGCGTGAAAATGTTGTTTACTGTCATAACTTTAAGATCCCACGATGTATACGAAACATTAAAAATCTGTATTTTGATTCCAGGTGTCGTAAAAACTGTAAATTTTCGAGTAAAACCGGAGCCCGTTACGCTAATTTAGCCTCTTTTTTTCATCGGAAACTAAAGCAATACTTATTTTATGATATAATTTCCGATGGTCTGCGACAAAAACTACTATTTCGTCATACAAGCGCCATCGTAACCAAGGGGTGCTGTAAACATCTAAATGTCACGAAAACGCCCCCAATAGGAAAATGATTTTTTGACACAAATGCCAATCAACCAGGATTACCTTATGGATGCAAAATAGCCCCGACAGCTATGGCTTTTCTGTGACGAAAATTACTACTTCCATGTTTTCACAATTTAATTATTTTTCATGACATAGTAAAATGTATGACGTAGAAAAATCTTTTATTTTATTGTAATCTACAACTTTGTCTCTGAACACAAACCCTTAGCTTTGACATTGAACTTGAAATTACGTACAAAATTTGGGCCCATCTGGACAACGATTACTTGAGTTGGTCAAAAAGCTCATGTCATGTGACCAAATCGGATCCCCCTCATGCTAAGTTATAAATTTGTTTTACATCGAAAATAGACGATGCAATGTATAAGTGGTTACACTTTTTGCTCCGATAAAAATATAAGGCACTCCAATACAATTTTGATTGTGTCCAAAAATACCGATTAGTCTTGATATTCGAGGTATTAATAATTATACCATTAAAAACAAAAAACCTTTTTTTTTCAGTAAGGGACAACGTAACGTATAAATTATTGTACTACTTATCTGTAAAAAAAAAAAAAAAAAAAAAAAAAAATGTTTTGCCACTGCTTTATTATTTAAATGTGCAACCGAGAGTTTTCGGCAGTATAACGATCGGCAGAGCAACTAGTTTTACATGTTTGTTGCAACGAATTCATGATTCTGCAGATCACATTCCACAGGAAGGTGTTTCTTGTTCATTTTTTCAACAGTGAGTACATTTTGGTAATGCGCACGGACTATGTATATTTTACCCTCAGTGTTACACAATCAAAGGATGTCACCGTTGGACGAGTCAATATAAATTAAAATAAACGTTTATTTCATCAACAAAAAAAAGGAAATAACATTCTTAAAAAATTATTTTACAAGGTAACAAAAACCGCTTACATGACTATATATAGGTATGCGTACTTTGTGCACATACACATGCGCACATCTCCAAAAGAAAAAAAAACAAAATTGAGTTCTAGAGGAGAGGACCAAAGTTTGAAACGTACGTTTGCATGCCACACTATCCTGTATAGGCTGCGAACATGAGTCCTCTTTCATCAGCTTAGTCCGTCTGATATAGGATTTCCCTACAGAGGCACACTATAAAAGTGTATGCGCTAAGAAGAGTGGCCGTGTATAAGAATAAATTCGAGGAAAATTAATGTCATTCTTAATTTACCTATTGATAAATGTAATTTTCATTCATTTTTGGCGTGCAACGTAGAAACGTTCAAATTTTCAAATTTTGGTTTTCTCCGTCGCTTTGATAAAGTTCAATATGCGCGTCAATAGCAGCATAATTCCCACTAAATGCAGCTTCTCGCATAGTATCGGTGAAAAAAAAAAAAAAAAAAGTAGGATTCAGCACTACCAGTGCGAGTAGGGCTATATATACTTATAATAGCACCGTCTTCAGTCCTTGTACTTCTCGACGAGTTTGTCGACGTATTCGATGTACGCTTCTTTGGCGGCGTCCTTGGTCATGCCCTTCTTGCTGTTCCAGAACTCCCACTTTGCCCTTCCTTTCTGATCAAATATCCCTGGCTTGCCTGTTTTTTTTTTCAGGAGCAAAAAAACAAAATAAACATTATACAGTAATACAGTTTTTTTTTTACAACTTTAGCACGATTATTTGAATCAACGTCACCAGATTTTCTAAATTTCCGCGCATTAGCACGGAACGCGAAAGAAAAAGAAAAAAAAATAGTCAAATCAATTAACACCCCGAATTGTGATGAATCGAAGACCGCGGTAAAATTTATTTATTTTTTTTTCTTTTTCCCCGAGGCAAAAGCATATACGATTAGCAACGCCAAACGACTCGAGTTCGAGTATAATAAGTTTCGCGCCGCACATGCGCTAATCGACGAAAAAAATATATTCTAAAACATTTTTTCAAACAAAGCCGACGCTTCGAAAATAGCAACTTCGCAACTTTTTCCGACGCTACCAACCGATGTGGGTATAATATATTATGATGAAAAAAAAAAAAAATAAAAAATATACACGCACTTACACGTCGAAACTTACCAGTATTGACGTCACCAACGGTCGCTTGCTTGAAAAGAGCGTAGAGCTCGAGAAGTTCTTCGTTCGACGGCCGTTTCGTCAAGTTTTTCACAGCCTCGGCCGCGGCTTCGAATTTCTACAGCGGAAAAATACCATAAATTCCACCGTATGCAATTAGCCGATCGTTACCGACGATTATAACGCACGAGCTTTCAGATAAGCTTTGTACTTCCGTGAAAAATGGTTATTTTCGTTTAGCCGCTAATTATACATGCAGTTTATCATCGTGTCGACTTGACCTGCGGCTTGACCTTTTCTTTCAGTTCAGTAAGATGAATTCTTTTTTTTTTTTTTTCACCATTATTTAAACACACCCATTAACCCATTACGGCGTAAAACTCGAAGTAGATTTCCGATATCTTTAGTAAGTGAATTTAAATGAACACACTCTGGGGCCGAAGAGGTCGATGCAACGACGAATATATGAATATGGCCAACGGGCCCGTTGTGTTTTATCCTACGATACCGTGCACGTAAGCGTACAAAGAAAAATATACTTAGCAGAGAAAACAAAAAAATTATCGACTATGTTAAAAATTTCGCGCGAGGCTCAGAGATTTATCTTCCAAGTCACGCGTGGCGTTGAATCCATGTTATTTCTTTGTTTATTTTTATGTACGAGAGTTCCCGTTCTCGTTTTACCGCATGCACTCGAGAAAGAGAATAAAAAAAACACGATCGCAACGTTTGTATCTCATCAATTACACAATAAATATTGTGCTAATATGCACGAGCACGGCTCAACGATAGCGTTTTATTTTTGTAATTTATACTGTAGGGAAAATAATAATGTAACTATCATGAGAGCCATGTGCCGATGATTTCGCTAATCAGCGCGTATAGAGGTATACCATCACTGTTTTACGTAATCGTTGGAAAACTTGACATCAAGTTTGGTTTACCAAAACTACATAGTTAAGTATACTTTGAAGCAAGACAATCGTTCCATCCGAAAGTGCAGAGCAGCTTACGTAAGCTGTCTTATATACGGGCCATTCTACCAAAAACGGTCTATTTCATGCCTCAGTCGTGGAAAGAGATACCAATCCTTTTTTTAAATAATCAAAGTAGTTTTTCTGCTGAAGGTACAACAAACAAACGAGATTAGATCATAAAAAAAGCATTGCTGTAGTTTTAGATGAAAAAAACGGCCAAAATAACTTTACGGGCTCTCGTGCCTCACTCGAAAATTTATACTTTTACGACGCCGTTTTTACAAAACACGTATTTTTAATTTTTCCTGCGGTACAACATTTTAAAGTTACTGACGGAAACAACGTAAAAAAAAAAATAAAAAAAAAAAATGTATCCAAGACTTTGATGGTGTTTAACCTGCGGGACCCACATCTGACAAATTTAACACTCCCACGGAAAATGCGGACAATTAAGTTTGGATGCTGAAATCGGAAAGTTTTTGTATTCTGAAGAAATTCAATGTACCTATTGTAGAAAATTTTTCCATGACGAAAAAAGCTAGTGCCGTTAGCGCACAAATTGAGAAAGTCAGTCTTTGCCAAAATAAAAACTAAAAGCCCCTCACACTACCTGTTACGTTACTATGAGAAAATTCTCGTTCAGCCTCTGAAATAATCCGTTTTTCATGGAATGGCTTCTACGAAACTCACAAATATAAAAAAATAAAATAAAAAACAAGCGATACGAAACTTTGTAAATCCTGCACTGGCGCAGCTAAAATGAAAAATAATCTAAAACAAGTTAGAAATGTTGGTGATTGTGGGTAAGTACCTCGTCGATTGACATGTCTCGGGTACGTGCAGTGGTAGGTGTTTGCGAGCAACTTTGTCAGGGCCGATGACCAACTCGGCGTCCGAATGACTACTGGATTTAGAATTTGGTTTTCTGCAGCTTATATGTAAGCATTTCATATAAAAGTCGCAAAGATAATATATGCTCTCGTCGAGCGTGTGTAACTGGTGATGCCAACAAAGGGGTGTATATAGACATACAGCAAAGTCCACCGCTGCAGTGGAAGGGGACACGAGGACTGTTTCGCGACTAAGTGGAGAGAAGAAAAAAAACAATGAGGGGAACCAAAATGCAATCGGCTACATCAGCACTAAACTTGTGCCTATATTATGTACGTGTGATTAATATAGTTGTGCAAATTATTTTCTTTTTTCTTTTCGCGATCTCAAGGACTTTTGTTAAAAGCCATCTCTGAAGGGGTAACAAAAAAATTTTTTTTTAAATTGACAATCATCACATTATAAATCACTTTCCCTTTGATTATTATATGATCGTGCAAATGTTTTGTTCTACAAGAAAAAGTAAATCGAGGCTCCGAGATTTTAGCTCATGTACGAGGACACATTTGCACACTTATTGGCTTGGCAATTTAATGGTATATGTTTATGTTTTTGGCTGTACATGATTATACACGCGTCACTTGGAGTAGTAGAATGAGTCGCTTGGATAAAAAGACAAAGCAAAAAACAAACCTGCCGCACGTGTATGTATAATAACGACAAATTAATATACACGAAGGTACGTCGGTCGAGAGTAAACTTTTCTAAAGAAATCACGTTTTACGATACATCGTGTCTCATTTGTCCTTACGTGGAATATTGTACTCTGACCTACTCGCCAAATATATTATGCATCAACAATATCCTGTATTCAATTTTATTTTATTTTTTGTTAACAACACAATAATTAGACTTGAAAGTCAAAGTCGCAAGTTACATCATACTCTCCTCGGCTGCCTTGACAAAACAAAAAATCCCATACATCCGTTGTATATATACACACGAAAAGCAGCAAGCACTTTTGATGACCTCGTTTTGTATAGCCTCGGATCCGCAACTTCCGAGCTCATCATTTTTTTTTTTTTTTTTTTTTTTCTCCTCTCACCACAAGCATCATCAGGTGGAGATTGACTTCTTGGTCAGACGTCGTTCTCATTGCTGTTATTTCTCCTTTAAGTACAACAGTGAGGGCTCCAGTCGTCGAAAGGAGATAAATCGATCTGGGACAGAGTTCAAGGGTCCAGTTGGGACGCGAAAGTGGAAGGAACAGGTTAGCACTCGGAATCCCAAGGATACCCAATGCACACGCGCATATGTACATTATAATCATAAACACTCGGCTCGACTCGTCCGGCAAGTGTATTATACACATATACTTATCTTCATCTTTGCTCATTCGCGCGTGCACGATGTACATATAGTGTACGAGAGACTTTCATTGACAGCAAAAAAGCGTTTGGCCCACCCACCCACCGGTATAAGCACCGACCGATTTTTCTCGCGAAAGAGAGAGAGAAAGGTTTTCACTGGAACATATATTTACGTATAGACACTTATACCGTTTGGGAAATAATGCGCGCGCCAAGAGCGTCAGCCGCGCTGGAATGCGCAGCGACTGTGCCTTTTCTCATCCCCCTGCAACCGATTTCCTTTCTCTCTCGCTTTTTTTTCTTTTTTTTCCTTCATTTCTTTTGCACGCGCTCCGTACGCTTTGAACCTGTTCCTCCTCTCGCGCGGGGCACAGCGATCCAGTTTCGCATCTCGGCAACTTCTTGGCGTTTTTGTTTTCCTTTTGAAAGTGTTTTGATGACTCAGAGCTCACCAATCAAAATATTATATACCTGTATACGCCACAACCAGAGATACAGAGGGCTTCTATTTAACGGAGCGAGTTCCGATTACCCGTACATAGTACCAATATTACATCCAAACGATCGGCCACGGTTTTTTATATTTACACGGGGGGCGAGAGGCACTTGCATTAAATTTCGAGGCTTAGTTTTCTTTTTCTGCTCTTCCGTTGTTTTATAACGTACTAAATGTCACCGTAGAGTTCCATTCCACGATCGTCTTTCGAGATAGCAGTGTAGTTATCTGTGTATTATATTCTATTAAACTTGATGTAAACACCATTTGACGTTCAAATTGAAACTTTTTTTTTTTTTATCTTCTTAACTAATAAAGTTGTTTCCAGTGTCGCTTGGTGAGGGGAAACGATTTTGCCGATTTTAAACGGCGATCGGTTCCCGCGATGCTGTCCCTCCGCAGGATTTGCAGCAGCAAACCTGCAGCGAAAACGAGCAATTGCAGTATAGGAGGAGGAGGTGGAGGGGCCCGATCTCGGGAATTCCAAAGACCACGCACAGCGCCTGTCTCTCGGCAACCGCAGTACCGATCTCCCCACCCGCGCCGTCTTCTATTGTACAGAGCGACTTGCAATGGTATCAGGTGTTCCTCAGACCACGGCCGATTGGTCGCTCATGTACAAACATATATGTATTTAAATAGTCTTTCTCTGTCCTCTTCACACCCACACGTATATATATATACACGAGTTTGACTTATCGGCGCGACTATATATATACACACACACATACACAGCCAGAGCAAAAGAATCGGCAACGCACACACGCCACGACGGCGATGGCGCTCCGGCGCTGTTGAACTGGAAAGAAATCTGTTATCGAGAGGTGTAGTCGAGCTCTCACTCTCCTCTCGGCCTCGACCAGTCGACAGTCTCTCCGCGACGACGCGAACGCTGACTCTCTGCGCTCCGCACCCGTCGCTCGCGTTGCATCATCGACGCCCGCGTTTCTTCATTGACACCGAATCGATTAACGCTAGCCTCGCTCGTTGCTCCACAACATACGCACGTGACGATCGGCACGTTCCGCGAGAATCTCGAGTTTTTTTTTTTTTTGTTTTTTTTTTTTACCTCCGGGGTTACAGTGTTGGGTTTCAGACGTTGTTGCATCAAGCCGATATTTGTGCGCGTAATTTAACGAAGAGCAAGAGCGATAACAAACGATTATATATTGGCAGGGGCACGCGTGTGCGCGGCGAGATGCGTTATGACAGAAGATAAATAAAACCCGTGTGCATCGATGAAGTAAAAAAAAAAAAAAAAAGGTGCGTGCGCGTGTATTTCGACAAAAAGTGCCGGAGGATGATCGAGGATACTAGGCTGTGCGATTGGTGAATAAGTGAGCGAAAGCATGGGCCCCTCCACGGGTTTGGTCAACCGGAGTTTTCTGTACAGCTGCGCCAAACCGCAGCAGTCTCCGGTCTCGGGTGGCGCAGATAACGCGACCGGCAATGATAAGCTCGTCCACGCGCTGGACGGCCCGAGGCTGCACCGGCTCTCAATGCCCCGAGTTGCACCGATCAAGGTTCGAGATGTCACTACTACACTGTGTCTTTCCTTGTCTCTCTCTCTCTCTCTCTGTGTTACACGCGCGGGAGTTCATTGTCATATAAACTCTTTGTTGGCGAGCGACGCGAAATTCTTTTTTTCGCGACAAACAGTTTATACTGCCGATGGGTGCATTCCTCGTTGCGCGCCGATCGTTGGGATGCTCGTTGCGCCGTGGTTTTTTTTTTTATCGCGAAACTCGAAAATACGTCAAATCGATAATCACCGACGTGTTTATCGTTGCAGCGCACTTAGATACCACTATCGCTTACCTACATCACATTATATACGCGTTAAGTCGTTGACGCGCGATAAGCTGCCGTAAATTATATACCCACGAGGAGGACCGACGTAATCTCCTTATACACACGGCAAGCTTTTCTTGCTTGCTCAAAGATTTTCGAATTCCGCGCTAACTGTACGGGTCAATCCTGGATATTTATTAGTGCCATTTGCGGAAGCCCACATGAATATGACACTATACCGTACCCTTACATATATATGCATTTGGTAATTTTCAGATAAGATAACGATCCGCGATGGGTGTATCATTTGGGGTCTTTTTTTTCTTCATTATCATCGTTATTATTATTGATGCTGTTTTGTTTGTTTCACGGAGTTGCCGTGTTTCGCGACACTAAACCGTTGCGAAATCGGTTACGAAATACTTGAATTTTGCCGAGAAACGCGCGCGGAAGTCATTGCTTCGAGTTTTTACAGGCTGGTGTAAATAATTGGAGTATGCGCTCTGTGCATCAGAGAAAGTATTTGTAATCAGCATTTCTCAGTGCACATCTTGTTAATTTTTTTTTTTTCTTTTTTCTGCCGAGTATCAGCTGGTAGTTGGTTTTGTTTTGGCCAAGATTCCTCCGTTGATGTAGCTCGACACTATTACCACAGGTTATTTCAGAGTAACTTTGAGGTAAAAACACAAAATCAATTAAAACCAAACATCACGAATATTGTAAGCACGTTGGAAATGCAATACTTGAGTGACGAAAATTACTATTGTTATTATCAAAGCGTGTTGTTGTGTTTGTTGCTTCGTCTTCCTTGAACTCTTTTTGACGTTAAATTTCCGTGTTTTTCAAGAAATTCTCAAAATATCAACAAGAGCTGTTGCAATAGTAACTTGAAAAACGTTAAGCACAACTATAACGATACAGCCATTAACCGGACCGTTATTTTCACGAAAAGGCTATGCAATAAAAACATTCAACGATTTTTTGATACTCCATATCTCTGGAATAATGAACATTTAGTCGTTGTTCAACAGTTGAAATTTAAAGGAAAAGCCCCAGTTTTCTATCGCATATATACGTTTCCTCGGTTTATTTTCTACAGCCATCTAGTTGACCGCTGACTTTTACTTGTACAAAAAAAAAAAAAAAAAAAAAAAAAAAAAAACAACTAGGCTGCATTTCAATTTTTGTATACAGTTTCTCCTGTCAACAAAAGCAACTTGCTTCCTACCAGTGATTTTCCAGGACTCTGATACTCGATTTACGCATCTTGACTTTTTTCATCATAAATAATGGAACTTTTTACTCCAATGCGGTATCACCGAGTGTGAAACAAACTTTGGGTCCTTTTTCTCAGTCGCGTGTTTTTCTTCGCTATTTTATTGAAAACGAACCATCATCGGTCACTCCCAAAAATTGATCAACCATTTATATTGTGTATACGTTGCACGGTTACGTAAGGCATTATATTACGATCACCGTGGGCCTCTTTTCCCCGCGTTCTTCGAAAAAGCGCTCGCGTCACGTTATTAATTCCGTATGATTCACTGCGCGTGAATTTCGTCCTCTCCTCCTCGAGGCTTCGGATATTGGCTCGAAAATCGATACACACGCTCTCCGCGCGCGGACACCTACATACGACTCTACCGGGAGAAGGGAATGACTCCAGCCTCTGTGCGTGAGATGCTGCTCCTTTGCCATCGTTGCTCAATCATTTGTTGTACGTGTGCTTACGCACTAGGTATGCCGACGACCCCATGAACATCAATGACAAGAAAACTCGCACTCCGATACATTTGAGTGTGGGTGAGTGATTCCGCAGTCAGGTGCGATTAATTTATTGGGAAGCTACGAGCAGACATTCTCTTTAGTTTTTCGGATACTAAGTACTTCTACAATATTCGCGCGCCGAATGATTTCGTTGGTGCAATCTGTAAATGTAGTCGCAAAGTCTGGACCATCAAATCAACAAAACAAAAAACCACAATGCAGTAATTGATAGATGCTTCTTTTTTTTTTTTTTTTTTTTTTTTTATTACTTTTAAGTAATTATCTGGCCGTTGAACTATCGTTAACGATTTCAGGCTAACTTCATTTTTATACAATTTACAGAATAACCGTCAAAATAAGCTATAACTTTTTATCGACAATTTCAAACTCGGCGACTTTTAGTTATGACGCTGACGATGGTTATCGCAACAATGTCACGTTCAAACGATTTAAATATTTTTCTTGTCCCCGGTGATAATCCCCACCGATCTTGCGTGCACACGTATTGTCACAAGCAATGGCCATAGAGCACTTTTTTCGAGTTTTGAATGAAATTGAAGGTGATGGCAATCGAGACAACAGCTTATTTGCGCCCAATGAGGTGCGATAAAAATAACAAATCAGTACGTCTAACTTTATTCATAGATTAACGCATTTTTACTAAAAAGTTATGTACATTATTTGGTGGGGTTACTGAACACTTCAAAAATCACCTTTACTTCGGATTTGGAAGATTTTTTAATTTGAATGGATAATTGAATTGGTGCGAATGTCAATTTTCAGTTGGAACTGATGGCACTGCCAAAGCCCAAATCGGCAAGCAGCGCGACATCCTGCGAGTCCGTCCAAACGAGTTCCCTTGTGGCGTCTACAAGCGCAGAAAAGCGAAAATCCAAAATGGAAGTGGCGTCGATAGCAAACCTGCGGTTGACCCCCGAAAACGAGAGCAGCGGCGAAAGCGTGAAAAATTCTAAACTAACATTGAAAAAAAAGTACCAAAAAGACGGCTCCAAAGCTTGCAAGCTCACCTCCAAAAGCGTATCGTCCAAGTCTCTCGACTCCTCGATAAAGAACCTGACGATCTCGGAGCCCTGTAATTTCGTTCACGTGGAATCGTACGTGAAAAACATTCCAAAGCTGCACGAAGACAAATTAAACCCACTCCCTCAGAAAGACAAGTACTCGGATTTTGAGGACAACGTGTACGCGGAGATTGCGCTTCGGGACGAAAAAGAGAATGAGGACCAAAAAACCTCGACTGGTGTCAACAGTAGTTTTCTTTGGGGTAAAATGGCCAAAGTTAAGGACAACTCCGCGAGTAGTCCCAGAGGCAGGGAAGACCTTTTGGATGACGTGGACGATGATTGTTACGATGATATTGGATCGCCGGATGAAGTAGTGGTGAGTATTTTTTTCTTCAAATAGTTGTTTCTCCAGCCAACATTGCTGGAAAAACTTAATATATATAGGAGTTCGTGATGAGGCCCCAAAATGAGTTTACTAATGGTAATTTCCGTATCTGGTGGTGCATATCGCCAGAGCAAGCACCAGGCCTGAGGGACTCCTTGTGATTGCCCTGGTTGGATGTGCACCAGGTGCGAACCCTATTTTTCCTACCGAGGGCACACTAAACGTCCAAATGTTGAAGAAAATGCCCAAAGTAGGAAATGGTATATTTCTTATCTACGGCAGAAAGTAAAACTTGTGCTCCCGAAGAGCGCAGTTGTTGTATGTTTGTTCCCGAGGTGAAAACGGCGTTTTTTGTATCGAGGGTGCAAAGCACTGCGCCCGAGAGACGAAATAGTTATTTACGTAACAAGTGCGGAAAAGACGATTTCCCGCATGAGTCGTGATTGACTCGCACGAGTGGCTGGGGTTGGCGGGAATGAGTGCTACCTAGTTGAGCATACGAGTGCGTAGCACGAGATACTAAAACTAAAAATAGTGCGGTAAATATCTATTTTCCGCACAGTATTGCAAAAAAGATTTGTATTGATATTTACGTTAAATCGTGTTCGGCATCGATAAAGAAAAATAAAGTAAAACCAATAAAGTTCCGAGTAAAATCCTCTATTGATTCTTAATGGCAAAAATATCCTGCCCTGCTGCTGCTTACGTAAACTTTTTGTTCATCCGATGTCATATGTTTAGAAATGAAGGAGACGAGCCCTACTACTTATATGTCGACAACAAATAAAAAGCATTCCACAAACCAATGAAAGTATGAGTATGTATACTGATGGGAATGAGAGGAAAATTTTCTCATGTACTAACTACTTATCTTAATATATAATAGCAACAGCATACAAATCTATGTAGATTTATCTATCAATGAAAGTGTATCTGCACTTATTGATTAACGTATATTGAGTGCCTTGAGAAATACCTGTTGGCTAGCTAATTACAGCCTCCATTATACACCATTTACCACTCGCTCCAACTCTTATAAAAGGCTCTTTCTTTATCTATCTTTTTTTTCTCCTCTGCAAGTGAATAAAACAAATCGCAAGATAATTTCTTACGCGTTGCATGGAATACGGCAAAAGTATAAACAGATCCGCAAACAGCACGCCGTAACATTATAACTTTGCATCGAATTGCCTCTCACTTGACTATATTTATGGGACAATGAGAATGCAGACTTGTACACATACGGCTTTACTGTTTGTTTTTACCATGTGATTTTCGTGCCTCGTAATTTTTCGACTTTCCTGTATTTTCGGGACATGTTGCAACTTTATTTTTCCATAACGTATTCTGAATACCATATATATTTTGTAATCTTACGACGAATCAATAGACTACAATGTATTGATTATATACTATTGCATTATTTTATGTCCAAATTGCCCCAAGGCTTGTGAAGATTAAAACACGCTTATCTATAATAGCCAGATATAATCCATCAAGAGATACCGAGTACTACGTACAATCTGAAATACATTAATTTAGTTGTAATTGTATGTCTTTCATAATCATTACCTGATGTATGTGCATGCCGAAATTGCCGAACATAATACAATATTTCGTATTGTACATACCTATGTAATTTTGTAAACTTCATAGCAACACTTTTTTTTTTTTTTTTTTTTTCTTAATTACCAGAATTAGATATTACTAAAGACAATATGTCAAATAAATGTGTGTGCAAGCTAATATCCGAGATAATCTTTTGTACATAGCCAACTCAGGTTCTCATTATACGTGCAGTAATAGTTACAGGGATGTTTGAGATGCATCACTTACACACTGTACAGTTTTCATGCTGATCCATAAAGCGTTTAGTTTTGCGCCAATTTGTGTATACGTTGAACCAGGATGTTTACGTTTTGTTATTCAAATACCTGTATATTGATACATGTACACTTTAAATCATCAAAAAAAACAGATATTTGTTATCTACAACTCAAGAAGCGGGCAAGTTTTGTGGATGTAACGAATATCAATTACTATCTCGAGGAAAATTAAAAAGATATTAATATGAATGAGAAAATGTGACGTATGCGTTCGATGTAATTACCAAATCGTATACCGATAGCTCGTCGTTTCGATGCATTCTATTAAAAGTCTATTAAAGTAATCTGTCTACTTAGTATACGTTAAAGTATATATTATCATCGGCTTTTGGGTGTTCCCTTGAACTTTTGTACATTTTTATGTATTGATAAGACTGTTTTTTTTTAAAAAACATCATCATCATAGTTTTCGTTGGATAAGTGCCATTATCTCCGAGGCTAGTTTGCGACCCGAGATATGTTACCCGCGATGCGATGGCGCTTATGTGGCCAATCCTGTTTTTCCAATCGAGGGCACACCATGCAGCCTCTCAAAAATGCCCGAGGTAGAAAAAAAAAATCCACTGTCATGACGATAAAATACCGATTGATGTAATTACGTCAAACAAAACCAATTTGATATACGAGTTTTTGTGGAAACCAACGTCTACGGTACCTACAAAGTGGTGCCATTGAAATTAATCATGTTTAATATAAAAAATTTTTTTACTTGAATAAATAACAAATCAAATCTTTCAGTTGGAACTGACGGCACTGCCAAAGCCCAAATCGGTGAGCAGCGATAAGCCAAAAAGTGACCAACACTCGGTGAGCAGCGCGACATCCTGCGAGTCCGTCCAAACGAGTTCCCTCGTGGCGTCGGCAAATGCAGAAAAGCGAAAATCCAAAACGGAAGTGGCGTCGAAAGCAAACCTGCGGTTGACCCCCGAAAACGAGAGCAGCGGCGATAGCGTGAAAAATTCTAAACTGACATTGAAAAAAAAGTATCAGAAGCATGTTCGCAAAGCTCAGAAACTCAAGTCCAAAAGTGTATCGTCCAAATCTCTCGACTCCTCGATAAAGAACCTGACGATCTCGGAGCCCTGTAATTTCGTTCACGTGGTGTCGTTGAAAAATGGTTTGGTTCTCAACGAGACTAAACTCAATCCGATCACGCGAAAGGACAATAGTGAAGACGTTGAGGACAACGTGTACGCGGAGATTGCGCTTCGGGACGAAAAGGAGGAGGAAGACCAGAAAACCTCGACTGGTGTCAATAGCAGTTTTCTTTGGGGTAAAATGGCCAAAGTTAAGGACAACTCCGCGAGTAGTCCCAGAGGCAGGGAAGACCTTTTGGACGATGATTGCTACGATAACGTTGGCCCTCCTGACGGCAAAGATGTAAGTGTTTTAATTTATATTTAAAAAAATAAATTACATTTTCCGAGGGCAAGTTGTAAAGTTTATTTAAAACTATATGTCATTGGAACGGTCGTCCTTTGTTTTGCGGGTTTATTGGTCAATGACCAATGCATTGCAATTGACAAGAAAAAATAGTTTGGGAAAAAACGTCCAAGTACTTTAAAAAATATCTCAATATTTTATTTTAGATTTTTTATAATAAACTTGGATATGTGAAGCACTCATATGCTAAGAAAATGTATACACGTTTATTTCGTTGATCTTCTGGGGCAAATGAAACCAAATATCTGTCGATAAAACTTTTTATTAAAGGTAAAATATGTATTTTCAAATAGAAACTTAGTTAAATATATAATATCAACACACGGGATTCTTGATGCAGTTACTTAACGATTCTTAACGGTAGTTACTTTACACCAAATTTCTAATAACCATAATTTTGAGTGGGACAGTATAAAAATATTAGACAAAGAGCCGAATTACAGTAAACGTTTGATCTCTGAAATGTTACATATTACCTCCAACATTCATAATATAAATAAGAAAGAAGATATTTATAATTTAAGTCGCACTAATCGAAGTTTCTTTAATTCTGTACGTTTCTAAGGACTATGTACGTTCTTAGAATTGTATACTGATAATGTGATATGTGAACTGAGGGCTCGGGTCATCGCACTGCGAAACTTGTATATGTTTGTGTGTGTGTGTGTGTTTGTTATAAAAGCGGGGTACATTGCGGTGTTGGGGCCTTTGCCAGTTTGACTTGCGTGTGAGCTATTTGCTCGATACGTTAAATAAATTGTCTTTCACGGTTTAAATTAAGGTAATTTATTTGTCAGTTCTACATTATATGTATCTGTTGTTTATATTAGTCATTGTAATAATTTATCATTGTTGATAAAGCCTGAACAGGTCGACACGCCGCTTAAACTAAGTGTTTTCATTTGCCCTAGAAGATCAACGAAATAAACGTATATATGGAGGGCGAGAAAGACTCAACTATGCTAAGAAAATGGTTTCAAAATCCTGTTATGAATAGCGACGGAGTTTTACACGGGGCTTTATTCGGGGAAAAACAAAATTTTTCTTACAAAGTCGTAAAAAGTGAAAATATAATGGTGTCAAATTCCGAATAAAAAATCGTACGAAGAACTTTTGTAGAGAGTTGCGTGTCATCAACATTTTTATTATAATGCATTGATTATTTTTCTTTTGTTTTTTTTATCAACAAGATATTGCGGTTTATTTTTGTTAGACGACAATAGACATTTGCACTTTTGATTATTGAAACTCCCAAAAACCTGCAGTTTTTCGCTAAACATCTTATAACTTTTAATTTGAAAAGAAAAAAAAAATCTTTGTTTCATGTTTGATTGTTAAATAATAACAATTGTAATGTAAAAAAAATTTCGTTTCTGTCTCCCCGATATTAATAAAAAAAATTTTTCGAGGCACACCCTACGACTTCCCTTTCTTGGAGTATATTATAACCCTGGTTAATTGGTGGTGGTAACAATCGGCTAAGAATATTATCTGTACCGAGGAAACTCTAATATTAGGAACCAACACATAAACAATGTTAGTGTTTATATGTCGGAGGGCGGGTTCGTTGCCCTGTGTAAAAGAGCGAAGTAGCTCGGATTGCCGATTATATAAAATATTTAAAATAATTTTTATCAAGTTTAAAAATTTATCTGTTGAATAATCAATTAATTCCTGTGCGATATACAGAAATTTTTTTTAATTATTGCTTTATTGATTTTTATCGTTCCCTGAATATTCCCTTAAGTTAATGTCTTTATCTTTTTAAATTTATTTCTGCCCTTTTTTGGGTACAGACAATATTCTCAGTTTATATAAAACAATTTTATAAATATCTCAACAGCTATTATTCTAGTTTTTATTCTTAAACTCTAAAAAGGAAACTCACAATCATACGTGGAGGGGAAGGTTTATTTAAATAAGCACAATCAATTTTTTTTAATTTTTAATTATCTTATATTTATCAAATCATATAATTCTAAGGAAATCGTATCTTTAATTTCTTCATGTATTAGTTATTTTTAAGTAATCGCGATTCTTTAAGTTAATAATGCAAAAAGAAAATATATGATATTGGCCAGGTGCAAGTGATGGGAGGGGATAGATGAGTCGACGCCAGCGTGCGTAGTGGCAAAAACAGGAAACCTGGGGTACCAAATTACTGTCATTTTTGCTTAATTAAGGAAAGAATAACAGTATCTCATCAAATTTACAGATGTTATCATCACGTATGCATAAATGGTATCAACATTATAAAATTGCAGTTACACAAATGTAAAAAAATGAACTATGTGGTGCCAAGAACGGTTGTAAAATGTTTGAATGTAACAATATATTAATGAAGCCTCGTTAGTTTTCGATCCAGAGCACACTCTCAGAAACAGACGGCAAAAAGAAAGATAATTACGCGAAATCAGACGTGATCATTGTGATTTCTATTATTTAAACGTTTATGAAATGTGGGTGTAAGAAAGTGCTGTGTCGTTCAGTGTAACAGTAGGGCAAAGACAAATAGAGTAAAATTACATAAATTTCAATGATTATCCAAATGTAAATAAAAGTAATATTCATGTGCATTGCAACTTAGACAATTTTCAAAATAATCTAAATAAAACGTACTTGCAGGTTAACTTTGTAGGGAGCTGAAGTTACCGATCGAGGTCTGCCTTATTACGACGGCACTTGTCAAATTGCTAACTTTATTACTATGAAATTCTGTAACATCGCACACATGACTACTTTCAACCAACTGTTTACCTTTTTTTAAGGCTTCAGAGTTAAAACAAATCGAGTGTGTGATATTCCTAGAGCCTGTTTTTATTATAACATCCATTATCAGATGAATAAATACACTAATTTTTTGCTAGTTAATTAATTATTAATAAAAGTGTACATCGGTGTATGTTGTTGACGTGTAATGTGGGTATCCGCGGTTGCATGATTTTGACACCAAGGGTGGCGCTGCATGACATGCATCTGGCCAATAATCGATAATTTCGAATTTACTTAGAGTTTATCCGCATTCATTTAACAGAAATTTTTACACAAGCGACAATTCAAATTTGAATGTTCCCTCCTTAATATTTCCACTTAAACACATTGGGTAGACTAGAACGAATTTTGAGTACAAAGTACAACCACGGGCGGTAAGTGCTAGGGAACTTCATATCCTACAAAGTCACGTAGAGTTAGGTCGTTCTTGGGGCCCTTGGGTGTCTTCAGCACTGCTCAAGTCGTCGGCCCAGAAACTTCACTTAAGAACGTGGTCGCTAACCCTAGAGCCTTGACTACTTGGCGATGCGTCGTCTCCACGCTTAAAGCGGTCGAGCACCGAAAGTCCAAGATGCCCAAGTAGGAACCGGTTAGTGGAAGTGTTACCTGTAGGTGGTGTGCGAACTTACTTTTCAGCTCTCGGCCTTCGTAGTTGGTTTCTTTCTCTCACCTTGCGCTCGTCGCGGTGATGTATCGGTGCACGGGAGAGTTCCAGGTCTGGGTGAACAGCGGATTTTTCGCGTCCCAGGTTTTCGGAACAAGGACTCTTTTCTGTTGCGCGCTGGCGCCTTTTATGCCTGCGTTGTTTCCTTTTGAGTAGCAGGTTTTTCCTTGTTTTAGTGAACGCGCTCTAGCATTTTCTTACCGTACTAGACGCACATTCCCCACACGCGGCGTTCAAGTTTGAATTTTCCTGTTTCAAATAGGAATTTTTTTATGAAATAAAATGAAATATATGTATACAAAAAAAATTGGTACCCTTGAATTGTCTATTCGACGGATTTTTTATTACAAGAAAATATAATAAATAGAAGAATATAAATATAAATGTAAAGCGTATATTATAAATTCTAGGTGATAGAAGTGCCCCCTTGCAACCCTTGAAACCGAGCTCATTTTACATTAATTTTTTCTCATGGTACACGAAGTCGCGAGCAAAAAACGTGTGCTTGGAAAAAAAAAAATTGTTTTATTTAAAAATGAGGGACAAAAACGAAACCCCCCATACCCTTTATACATGTAGAATTGATGATCCTCGACTGTAACCAGATGTACTGCACGGTGCCGGAGGTCCAAGCAAAAGAAGACCCAACCACACCGGAAATCGGCGAGTACGACGACGCGGTGCCAGCCGATCGTGCGACTCCCCTCGCTCCCGAGGCGACGAACGAGGACGACTCGGTGTACGACGTCATAGGACCATCGGCTTACGCGAATTACGAGGAACTCGCCGAGCCAGGGACAATGAGCACAAAGCCATCGGAGGAGTCGGACTACGAGGTGGTGGAGTCGAAATCGGTACCGCCAGAGCCCAAGGAAGCGTACGATGACGTGAACCTGCCGCCGGCGCGAGTGGCCAAGACCTTCGCGGAGCGCCACGAGAGGATCAACAGCCTGTACGCGAGCTCGGGCGTCGCAAAGTCCGGGGGCTACGACAAGGAGTCCGAGTGGGAGGACCTCGGGGACCTGGTCATGTACGACGACGCCGGGTAGGTGGGCTTGAAGTGACAATAAAAAAAAAAAAAACAGCATTTGACGTTGCCTGGTGTTTACAGGGTGAAAATGAGGAGCATCGCCTGCAGCCACGGGGGCCCGAGCGCGAGGAAAAAGTTGGGCCCGAATCGGGGCAGGTCGCGCAAGGTGCGCCGCCAGCGGTCCCGGGCGTCGCGGAAGGGCTCCACCAGGTCGAGCGCTTGCAGCAAGGGCCGAGCGAGGCCGAAGAACCCTGGAGCCGTTTCCGGTAAGTGACGATATTCTGTACCGAGGACCTTTTTGACGGACGCACCTTTTACGGTGTCTCCTAGGACAAACCCATGATGGTTGAGGGTCGGAGGGTGGGGTTTTGAGCCACGAGAGACAGGGGACGACAAAGAAAAATCAGTCCCCCTGTGTCTTTTGTCCTTCACTCTCGAGCAAAGTGAGACACGAGACGGCAAGAAATAAGGCGCGCGCTTTTACCTTCGTTCTAAGGCACGGCCAATGTATTGGAGTGCCTCATTGGATTTTTGTCGGAGGAAACAGTAGAAATATCATCTTTTTTTCATACTAAACAAATTTCAAACTAAGTATAGTGTGTTTTACAAGTTTACATCAAGTTTTTCGACCAACTCAAGTAACTTATCCAAATGGGCTCAAATTTTGTTGGCAACTTCAATGGAGAAGCTGATTTATTGCGTTTGAATGGTTTCCATTAGAGAGGATAATTTTTTTACCATTTTTATTATAATATCACTCTAAGAATATAAAAAAAAAAAACAGTTTTAACACATACATTTTACACGTTTGTGTTCCAAGACAAAGTTGCAGATCACAATAAAATATAACTTTTTTGTTTTACGCATGATTTTACTCCTACAGATACTCTAATGCAATGCAAAATAAAAGTGAAAACAGTAAAAAAAAAAAACGTTTTTTTCACATTAATAGAAAAAATTTGAATTCTACAACAAAGTGTTCAATACCAAAGTTGTAGAGCTCATTAAAATCAAACTTGTTTGTGTAGTTGGTTTTTCTCCATACCGTGTCGTCTTAGTACTATAAATAGTAAAAATCAATTCAAAACGGCTAAAAAACTTGTTTTAAAGTATATAACTGTTTTCAACATCCACACACTAAACAAAGAAACCGTACGAAAGAAATCATTGTAAGTACAGCGTATAACTTTTTCACGTGTCATTCGCTCGGTCATTCGCTGACCAAATATTTAATATAAAACTTATAGATCTTACTTGTATTTGTATTATATTTACTTACTTAAAATAGACTTATTTGTATTTGACATTCAAGTCTTCAGTGTCATTCTAAATCAAGATACAAAAAAAAAGCGTTTCGAAATGACGGACAATTTGATTTGTAATACGTAATATTATTCATTTAACATTTAGTAAAAAAATGTGATCTCTAACTAAAATCCTACAGTTAAAACCGTGAATTGGTCGTGCCTTAAATGCAAGACGCAAAGTTTTGCAGAAATGAAGCCGCTCGTTGTTACCCGTACACATACACATTAGATGTTTGCATTGCGTTACACATCGAGAAGAAAGGAAAATAAGTGGCGCGCTTGACTGGTGCACTGCATATATATGTATATATATATACAGCAAGAGTTATAATATACAATAAAAGCCAGACGCGCGCGATATACGTTGCGCAGTTGATTCATGCCCGAGGAGACAAAAGCTTTTGATTAACATTTTTACCTTGCAATATTATTGTACACCCGCGTTACATGTTAATCACTCGTACTTTCTTTCTCCCGCTTTATTCCATATGGATAAAACAATATAACATACGTATATACATATACCGATGGAGTTTACGCGGGTGAGGTTGCAATTATACGATCGTAGGTATACAAGTATACGGTGTCACGCAGGGCAGACACGCGCAGATCCGCGGCCTTGACTTTGAGCCGAGATCGAGAAGAAGAAGAGAAGCAGTCAGACCGAGCGAATGCCAATGGCCGCGCTGTGTAATGCGTGTGGGTGCGCTCTCCAGATCTGTACAATCCTGCCTCGACGGATCGACTGTTACATGGTTTTGCCAACCTATCCAGGCTGGAGGTGTTTTTTTTTTTTTTTTTTTTTCTCCTCGGACTAAATGAAGAAGACAGAGAAAGAGCGCCCGTGAGCATTGGAAAACTTGGAAGTTATTCATGGCCGCGTTACGCGGGGAAGATGTTAATTTTCTGATTTTTTCGTTTCTCCTTGGAGGATCGCGCGCTAACGGAATACCGAGAGCGCGTCGGTTGAAACGGCGAGCGAGTCATGTAACGCGTGAACACGGAACTGCTGCGGTCGCCAACGGTGTGGAGTATTTGGATTTTCGGGGTGGAACAAAAATAAATAAAAACGCCTTGATCCAATCGAGAAAAAAAAAAAAAAAAAAGATACGCGGCGGGTGTTTGTGGAACTTTCGAGCAAGCAAGGGTATGCGTACTTTTTCCACGCGCCAAATAAAAGGAGAAAATCGGTAATACGGATTCCTGAATATCTCGTCTTTCGTGTTTTTTTTTCCCATACAACACCGAGTCACTTTCGTATCACTATGATGATGTGCCGTGACTTTCTCTCACCGCGACGTACACGGTGTTTCTGAAAAATTGGTTATTCAAGTGTGCGCCTATACCCTTTTACCGAATTCCCGTGAGCTCGAAACGGTTATTTGAAAACTTTTATACTTTTGTTTATGTTTGAATTATAATTTTCTCAATTTGATGTCCTACATCGGATTATTATATAGTTGGGAGATCGGCAATAGCTAAACTGTTGCGTTGCACGGGCTCCTTACAACCATACGACAACACGATATTATTACGAAATCGAAAACAGGTTTCTACCAGTATGCGAGCGTCGAAATTTAAAAATCGAGAGCATCTAACCGATCCCGGAGTTTCCTCCCAAGTTGCTTATCATACGGTTATTATTCGTGTATTTTCCGTACACGATCCGTGGAAAAGCCCGTCTTAATGAGCTCCCTTGCTCCTTACAGGATCGAATCTTTCGGGTCAATTATATTGAATAAAATATCTCCGTGCTCATTACAAAAATTAAAATTTAATTACTCGACTTCTAAGTTTTAACATACCACACGCTCTCGACATACCGATTTCGCATATACGTATACGTTGTTACGCAACGCACAGCCAATCAACATCGAATCGCTTCAACGTAAAACACGTCTATTTGAGCTGCGTAAGAAAATAAAAGTAAAAAACAAAAAAACAACTTTGCCGATTTCGGGAGTATCGCACGCCCAAGAACACAAGGTATAATAATAATATTAACGGCGAAGCGCAGAGACGACACAATGAGACGGCCTTGCGATCTGCACATATACATTACCCATACGTGTACAACAAAGCAGCACGGCAATAAATTGCCAAGAGAAAAAAAAATGAGGATGGAGGAGGAGAATACATCACGCTGCCATACATATATACGCGTATACATTGGCATGTATAGCTCGCGTCGTCAACCGACACCACCGAAAGGCGTACGGTTTCTCGCGATTAAACGGCTTTCGCTACCGATCTGCTCTCCCCATCGATTTTCACGCCTGATAAAGACACAAGCTACTCCTGCGATTCGCGCTTCGATGAAACGTATATATTTTCGTGGTAATATACATATACATATACACACGGAATGCATAACATTATATTGCGCACACTTTCGCGATACGGTCATAACTTTTGTTCCGCTCCGATTTTTCAAGCGGCTCACCCGTATATACGCGCACCACTCGTGCACGGTATATATATATATATGTATATACCTGTACATCCATGTAATAGAAAAATCTCATCTCGGAGCCGATAAAACAACTGCCATCTTTAATAATACCCGTATGAGTACATATTATTCAAGGATCCCGCGTTCCAATTAAAATATAAATTGGAAAAAAACAATACAGAGTGATATCTTCCATGAGCGAGCACGAGTGTGTGGCCGAGAGAGAATTATCGCGTATAAAACACGCACACGATATACGTATACTACGTTAACTGTGGTATATATATTTTGTATTTTATACGTACTAATACATAGGTATATATAGGGTGTAAGTATGTGTATACATGGCGAGGTGAAAGCGCGCGGCGCGACGTGGTGCACCGCGTCCTCAGTCACGGCCGAGACGCGACAACGCGCGCACCTCAGCCGCGCACCGTGGATACTTTTTTTCCTTCCTTTTTTCCTCTCTCTCTCTCTTATCTCGTTCGAATGTACTCGGCTGACTATATATATATATGTACGTATCCGCGCCGATTGCGAGGGTGAAAACCGATCGAGCGGTCAACCACGCTCCGGGAGCAGCGGCTACGGTATAGCCATGAGTCGGGAATGAGGCAGAACTTGAAGACGCCCTCGCGGCGACCCAACACCCAAGGTTTGATTGCCGTTGGCTAGTGTATTTTATATCCATATTGTGGTGATCAGTGGTCACCGGTGTACCGATCATATATTTTCGATCGGCTTTCACGATGATAGTACAATTGGGGATATCGTGCGGAGTGTTTATTGCGTGGGAGAGCGCTGAAATACATATACGTGATAAACGTATACGTGTAGATATCGGATGCTGTGAACCAGTTGTTGTTGTCGATGTCACTTTGTTCTTTATACCCTTTACCGTGTAGAGCCAAGGGATCGCGACACTCACGCCGATTTAATTGTTGCTGCGCCCTACAAGTATTGGCATCAGATCGCTAGATCGGTATAACGTGTATTGTGGCTATAACCGAGTGTACACACAACATACAAACGTATAGTTTTCTTCTTCTTCTTTTTTTTTTTTTCTTTCACCTTGTCGGTACTGTTACGTACACGCACAACGTTGTACACTATACGTAGTACACACCAGACAGATGATGGGGCTGTTAGGTAATCGGTGCTCGCATCTATGTGTATATATATATATATATATATATATATATATATATATATATATCTGTATGCGTTTGCTGTTTTACCATTGTGTTCGCTCAATTCTGTGTAGGTACCGTATAGTTTTGTTCTTTTCTTCGGGTGGAAAACGCCTTGCAATTAACAATACTCGCGTCTTGGAAAATGAGTTGAAAATCGTACAAGGGGGAACAAAAAAACCGAGCTTTAAATTCTTTTTTTGTTTGTTTTACTTTGGATTATACTAGTAGTATGCATATATATATATAATTAACGACGGGTCCACTCCGCGCGTTGAACGCGGCATCGGAGAGAAAAAGAAAAGTTTCTCCCATCGGACGAGTCACAATAACTCCCCATCGGTATATGTCTTGCCGATATGTATAACGTACATTATTAATACACGAACACCAGCGACTGGCGGACAAAACTCTCGCTCGGGCGCGAATAAAGAATTGGTTGGTCCTCACGGAGAAGACAACACGTATACAGGTACACGTAATAAAGAAAGAAAAGAAAAAAAAATCCCATCGAGTGTGCACGTACATTCGGGCAGAGCGGCGGTGTGGCCGCGATGTTGGCCAACAACGACAACCGGTTCACTCGCTCCTCCTTTCGCGTTCACCTCGGTTTCGGCGCTCTCTCCCCGATTCGGCAAGAGCCCGTGCGACCTTGACGCGCGTGGGTGCGCGGGAGTGATGAAAAAAAAAAAAAAAAAAGCGTTATAATAATAATATGATGATGCGTGTGAAAAGTGTCAGTGAGCCTGGGCGCGGGCTCGGTTCTGCTCCTCGGGTCGATCGACGAGGCCGCCAAGAGCCAGCAGCAACAGCAGCCGGGGGACGACCATGGGGAGACCAGGGGACTCGTGCAACTGCGCGTCGTACTCCTCGATGAGGAGGTCGACGTGCAGGAGACGTCGCTCTACGTCGAAGGTGCACATTCCTCGGTTATTTTTTTATTTCATTTTTGGTTTTATCTGTTGAACCTGTTGAGGTACAAGCAATCATTGTGCAGGTTTCACTTTAGGGTTTTTGTTCATTTATTGGGCTGTCCATGCTTTCTAAATTTTAAATGGCGAAAATTTCACTATTTGCGTAAGTAAACATTTTCACTGGTGGTGTAGTGATAAATTAGGATCGTTTGTTTACGCCCCGTTGATATAAATTTTAACTCTAAATATTTATCGGTAATCCAGCTAACGATCTCCACTCGAATGACGGAAATTGTACATCCCAGACACATTATTTCGAGTGGTAGTATATATCAACAATAAACTTGCCAACTAATTTAAATAGTGACACGTTAACTTGGTAGAAATAGCGAATAATCACAGTTACGCAGTAAAATCCACTATTTCGTAGTAAATATTCACTAATTCAATTAAGTTATAAATATACAACTTTGAAAGAGCGAAATCGACTATTTCATTGTTTAAATAGTGCATATTCACTATCTTACAGTGTATAAGCAGTATTTTGAAAAAGTTGCATACTTATCACTATTCCAAATTTATGGAGTGGGGTTGGCAGAGCGATTTAAGAAGTATATAGGCATTATTACTTTGCGGGGAAAAGTAAAAAAATTATGTTATGAGTTTCAAAAAGAAAAAGAAAAAACAAAGCTAATGACCCAATAAGCCCGGAAATTCTTCCTTTATCGATAAATTTCACGCTCCTCCCCGATTTGTGGATCTGAGATGATCTCGAGATTTCGCATTGACATTAAAAGAAAAGAAAAAAACAAAGACGGATTGTTCCATTGTATGTACGTATACTTGTCGCATGCGAGCTTCCCCTCCCACTCTCTCTTAATGTTTCCCAATTAATAACATTTGAATCTACTCGTTGACAAATTTATTGTTTTTCGCGTACACAATACGTACATAAGAACGAAACGCGCACTTCTCATCAAGTCTAATGGCCGTGCACACCTGTTATACCGTATAATACATTGCCGCGGGTAAAATTAAATATTGTCGCTTTCGACGAGGACGGTAATTAACGAAGATGACCCGCGGCGATCGGTCCACGATTCCCTCGACTCTCCAACCAATATATATATTAATTATGTACTGTAGATTTGAAAAAATGTATGTTTAATCTTACAGACTCGTCGGACGACAGCAACTACGAGGAGGTGCTGGTGGAGACCTTCGAGCCGGACAATTTCAGCACCGACTCGGAATCCGATTTCCCGAGCCGGTCCTCGGTACCGATCGCCCATCAGTATGACCAAAACGGTACTGGCCACCTGGAGGCGCCCGACCGCGAGGTGCCACCCCCGCCGGTCCACGAGCCGAGTCTCGGCAACACCCTCGGCCGGCCCATCAAAATGCTCAGGCGCACTTGGAGCATAACAAAGAGCCTCGGTCGCATGCGAAAGCGCGACCAGGTCGCCGCGTCGAACCACCAGCCACTGCACGAGTTGTCGGACAAAACAGTAATTGACGCTTATCTTGACTATTGCTTAAGGAGCAATGAGGAAAAAGGAAGAAAGTTAAAGAGGACTCCTGCCTTTAGAAAATCGGCCTTGTGATTTTATCTATTTTTTTTTCCCCTCAGGGACACCTTTGTACGTTTTTAAATAAATATGTATGTGCATTATTTTCGCGCACGGCGATGTCGAAACTAATTTTTTTGAGAAAAAACAGGTGGTGTATTGTTTTATTGTACATGTCGTATCGTCATCTGAGAGAAAAGAAAAAACAAATAAAAAAAACAAGAGGATTATTTTTGTTGTAAAAGGGGGTAAACTGGGTTTCACGGTGAAGTAAGGGGGGTACGATTCAGCACCAAATAACTCAATCAAATCACATTGGCTGTCACGCAGGGTCAATAAATTTTTTTTCACCATACCACGCCGGCACGAACATTCCTTCTCTTGGCGCACGATTGGTGAAAAATAGAGTACATTACGCGCATAATCTATACTATGTTTTAACCATAGTGTGTGGAAAGTGGGCGTTTTCCGTACTGTTCTTAGAGTGGGAAATTGGTTTTTCCGCATTGTGTGCGGCAAATGTTTCACCGCACACCAGAAAAGTTTTTGCTACACACGCTGGTTTTCAAAATTCATGCTTATATATTTTATACCTATTTTCCTCACACTTGTCGCGAAAAATCTCGTACGCAACTCGTGCGGGACGATTTCCCGCACGAGTGACCAGAGTTGATCAGGAACGAGTCTTTTCCGCCCTTGTTATGTAAAAAATATGCTATGCGCGACGAGCTGTGGTGTTTACCTTCCTATCTGATGCGTTGGTTTTCAAGCCTTGTACATACCCCCAAACACGAAAACGAAACACCTGTAAACACATGTGTCCGTGTCTTAAAAACAGCAGCCCGGTGTGAACGAGCTACAATCCATCAGTCTGAATAACAACCACATCAACAACAACAACAACAACGTGGAGCTGAGGAAGTACTTTAGCTTCAAGAAGCCGTTTAAAAAGAGCCAAGCCCTGACGAGCTCGTCGACCTTCTACCTCGACAAATCGGCATCGGCGCCCGACGTCCTCGGCGACGAGCGGCCGTCCGCCGAGGAGGAGCCCGTCTACTACTCGAACGACCCGTACCGGGAGGCCGGGCTCCCCAACGAAGCCCAGCCTCAATCACCGCCGCCACGCGACGACGCCGCCGACGACCAAGTTGCCGTGGGTAATTACACACACATCGCACAACGTACAAATCACGTGTATATATGGGGTTCATTATTTCTCGCCAACGGGCGCTTTCACCGGTATAATCTTGGCAAT
Source organism: Copidosoma floridanum (assembly GCF_036245765.1). Taxonomy (NCBI): domain Eukaryota; kingdom Metazoa; phylum Arthropoda; class Insecta; order Hymenoptera; family Encyrtidae; genus Copidosoma; species Copidosoma floridanum. Next base: position 18,212,675 of record NW_028321907.1, on the reverse strand, counting down.
TAACGAGCAGTCCCTAATAACCACTCGAAACTAGGATTTGCTCCACGGGGTGGGCCGCGGTGGTCGGGCATCCACTATGATCAAACACGGATCGCGAGCCAAAAAAAAAAGGGAAAAACCAATGTACGTATAGTCAGCGCGCTCTCGGGGTCATTAAAAATGACGGCAAAGGTCGTTAAAAGGAAGGACTTGGCTGAGTCTTTATCGAGGCTCCGAGAGTGCGCTGAGCCTGTGTACCTGCACGCAGAAGAAAACTGCCGAGTGCTCTTGTTCCAGCTTTCCCGGCACCAATTAAGCTGCCCTATACTGCACGACAAACGCGCGTCCTCCTTCTCTCGAAGGTATATTTGCTTCCTCTTCCCATCATTGATCGTTAACTGATTTATGCCCCATCCCTCTAAATAACTCGTGGAATAATGATAATAATAATAAATAAGCTTACTCTCTCTCTCTCTATGTATATAACATCAGTTGACTTTTGTTTGGTAGACCACTACAGCGTCCTCGCCGAGGAGCCGCTCTACCAGTTCTACATCGAGTCTACCCTCAAAGCCGTGCCCGAGCCCTACGAAGTTGCATCCTCGGATAACGACGGCTACGAGACGGTGAGGATTTTTTTCCTTTTCTTTCCCTCCACACGTGAGCTCGACAATGACGTGATGTGTCTCGTTCGACAGGTAGAGGAGCTGGCACCGACCTCGGCGACCACGGATCTGGCCAAACCCGGCCACCGGACTCTCTGGCAGGAGACGCCGCGCGTCAAAAACAGCGCCCTGCTGCGTAAGTCGCCTCGTGCTTGCGACCGATCGTTGCATTGTAGGTACTTAACACATGTATCTATACGGAATTTCCACAGGCAATAGGCTGTCGAAGGCAGAGCTCAAGCTCCAGGAGGCCAAGTTCGAGATCCTGACGTCGGAGGCGTCGTATTTGATATCGTTGCGGGTCCTGCAGAAGGAGTTCGCCGAGGACCGTGATCTGCGGCAAGTCCTCGGGCCGGAGGAGGAGAGCTGCCTGTTCGACAACGTCCCGGGGGTGCTCGTCGCCTCGGAGCACTTTCTCGCCGAGATGGAGTTCGCGTGGGACCGGGACGTCATGCTCGGCCGGCTGTGCGAGCTGGTGGTCGGCCACGCCGAGCGCTGCGCCGGAGTTTACGTGGACTACTGCTCGAACCAGGTCAACTTCGACGCCCGGCTCAAGGAGCTCCAGACGCGCAAGCCTTGCCTCGAGGCTCTCGCGAGGATACAGGCGCGGCCCGTATGCTACGGCCAGAGGCTCGACTCGTTTTTGCTGCTGCCCATGCAGAGGATCACCAGGTAAGTCTCTCACTGTCGACGCTTCCGAGCGATCGGTAAACAAAAAAGAAAACACTTCATCCGTATATTGCAGGTGATTGTTTTGTGTATTTTTTTCACTCAGAATACGAGTCACGAGTACACAAAACTAGGGTAACTTTATAGGCATGATTTTTTTCCCGTTTGAAACTCAACGAATTATTACATTTTCCCGTGTCAAACTAAAGGCTGCCTCTGCTGGCCGAAGCCGTGCTCGCGAGTTTGCCGCCCGACCACAGCGAGCGGTCCAGCTGGGAGGCTGCGCTCAAGGCCTTTCAGAACATTGTCGTCAAGTGCAACGAGGGGGCCAGGCGGGTCGAGCGCCGCAACGAGATGGACGCTCTCGTGAGGTGTGGACCCATTTTTTTTTTTCTCCTTCTTGCATTGGAGAAACGTGTTTCAGTGCAACGGGGAACTTGGTATTTTTCAGAAAACTCGAGTACCCGGCCAAAGTGCAGCCCGTGGATCTGACTGACAGGGAGCTCATCCGCAGCGGTATGGTCGTGCAACTGCTGTCGAAACACGACAAGGAGACCAAACTCACTTTTGGCAGGAAGGCTCACAAGACACCGCTCCACTTGGTCTTGCTCACGGATTACCTTCTAGTCACGAAACTCAAGCCAAAGTAAGCGGCGATGACGCGTGAACTCTGATATACTTACAACTAATTGATAAATTGTCAAACATCAGCTCGAACGAGGATACGTACAGCGTCGTGGACACGTGCAAGCGCGATCAGGTGGTGCTGGAGAGCGTCCCGGACAATTCACCGTTTGCGGGTAAACACGCGTTATTGCTGACGCTGCTGGACAACCACGCCGGTCAAAGAGTCGAGTACGTCCTGGCGTGCGCCAACAACACGGAGAGGGAGCGCTGGCTCGACGCTGTTTCCCCGCCCAAAACCGTTGCCGAGGCTGAAGCCCTTTACGCGCCCATTAAATTTACGCGGGTCGTTGCTGAGCACTCGTACTTTCCCAGACAACCCGACGAGCTGGCACTCCAACCAGGTACGATAAATCATTGACCATGTATGTACAAGGCCAAGAATTTGCGGATATTGTGACTTTTTTTTTTTGGTGCTTTTAGGCGATGCGATCAAAGTGCTCAGAAAAATGGAAGACGGGTGGCTGTTTGGGGAAAAATTGCTGGACGGACAGCAGGGCTGGTTCCCCGGTAACTTTACGAAGGAGATACCTTCGAAGCACGCGAGGATGAGGAATATACGTGTTTGAAAGCGTTCATGGAAACTCTCTGAGAACAAAGAAAGTATTGTACTTACAGGGCCAGTAACTTTTGTATGTTTATACATATGAGCCTACTCGTCATAATTATCGTTAATGTTTTTTTTTTTTTTTTTGTTTTTTTTAAGACTTTGCTCGTGTGATTTTAAACGATACGAGTGTTTTGTAAATATTGTACACTTATACATACATTTATATACGTACGCATGTAAGCTTTTTGTAACAAATGTACATGAAAATTTATTTGTAATTTTTCAATATAAATACATTTACAGTCAATAAAATCTCTGTTGTTTTAGTTTTTTTTTTCAATTATTTCCTTTCCTTTTCCTCTCTATAAATATAATTATGGTCACTTTTTTGTACAAACAGTAAACATTATATGCAACTTTATAAAAACCACACTCATATAGGTATAGATCACCATCCATCAATTACTTAGAAAAGACAACTAGAGTAAGACTTTCCCATTTGAAAAGAAATAAAAAGTGTACAGAGTGTATAAATGCATTTCGTAAAGTGAGTTTACAAACGTTAAGAAAAAACTGTATAAAAATATTAAGAAATACACACCGATAAGACGGTGCTATAAAAGTCAATCTCACTCAAGTATAGTATAAAAAGTCTTATAGGAGTCACGGCGTTTAACAACAGGCGCCGTGATGTACGTTTATCACAAACTTTTTCTTTTTGTAAAATTCGCTTTAGAGTTGCGAAAAACATGTAACGTTTAAATTCGCATTTTCGCGTAACCGGACGACTTCACCTCAAACAATCTTCTTACAAAGAAAACTTGCAACACCGTTGTCGCAAGAATCACCACTATCTGAAGAAGAGACCACCTTTGTACGTACGAGTTATTGTCAAGCAGTAAATTGTAATCACGATCCTCTTTGCTTCTACCAAAGTGCTGAATCTGAAGTACTTCGTGGATATTCTTCTCCACACTACCAAGTATATTCTAAAACAACAAAATTGATGTACTCGCTTAGACTCGAAAAAAACATGATTTTTTACAATAAAAGTAAAAACGTACTGTGACATTCACAACTGATAGTTCCATGTCATTAATTTCTTTTGCATACTGTTCCCACTGGTCATACCTGCAAATCAAGCCACACGGTAAAATAAAATTGCATAATAACGGGTTTCAACAATAAAGCAACGACACTCACTTGATAACGGTAATGTACAAGTTGACGCGTTTCCCGGAAAATCTTGAAAACTGGTTGTCAACGCAAATACCATAGTACCCACCGTTTTGGGATTGATCTTGGTAATCAGAGCTGGTTTGCCACTGATATGGATGCACCAATTCACCAGCGGGGTTTCTCACTGCAAAACCAGCTTTTCCATCGCCACCTTTCAATACCTGAGAAAAAAAAGATTCATTTGTACAGTTTCCTGGTTCCTTCGTCATCTTTACCTTATCTCAAAGTGCACTTATTATGCTCCAATATGTAGCTCAACTGACCTATTGTCACAAAAAAAGAGAGAAAAAATCTTCAAACCAGCATTCATTGTTTTAAGTAAAATAGGTAATGCACCACCACACGCGATGAATATTCAAAGCCATAGCCGTGCGATAAATCAGCAAAAAATTAAATTTTCATTCGATGAACAGAGGAGGTGGCCAAATTCAACCCGTGCTCGCTATAAATCTCCAAAAATCGAGAGATCGCAAAAATAAAAGAAAAGAACATATCTCTCCTTGGTGTGCGTTCTGAATCTTCATTGCCAGATTGCGACACCACAGACCGGTGATATACATAAACTTTCACGCAGCCTACGCTACATGTATACTAAATGTGTATTACATATTGTGCCTATATACACATACAGTATTTATAAGGTACCGCAATATATGTTGTACATCATTTTCCACCATATGGATGGTGCTATTTGCCCTTCTGAGAGGTTTTTTTCTTGCTGTTTGTGAGCTTGAGGAAAAACTTGTTCCAAATGGAAGGAGAACTCTTGTGAGAATACAATAACGTTTGGCATTGCTGAATAAGCATAGGTAAATAAAAAAAGGGGAACAAGGACAAAGAAGCAGGTGTGGCAAAGAAGCCCCCGAAGAAAAAGCAAGTAAGCTAAGTATACTCGGGAACGTCTCGAAATCTCATTAGGCCGTCATTGAGAAGAATATGGAGATAAAAGATATACGTGCACAGATTGAAAGGTGTCAAGTACAAGAGCGAGGAGTTTCTCTCACCTGAAAGCTGACGTAGAAGGTAGCGCCAGGCTGGACGTACTGGAAGTAGCAGTCTTCCTTGCCCGGGTCGATGTGCACCTTGTAATCCATCACGACGGCCGGCATCGTCTCATACCAGGGCTGGTTGGACAGCGCCGGGCTGACGAGCATCAAGCTCACCGCCAGGAGCAGGCCCAGCACGAACGACATTCCGTAGCCCCGCTAGGCGCCGCACTACTTTCTCTGCGCGACCAAAAATTTTTTTTTTTCCCGACCCACTTTGCAGCTCTGACTTTAATAGTCACTGTCTACGCGGCTGTCGTGACGTGGATCTAAATACTTATATTTTCCAACGTACAGCTTACAGTTAGGTACCAGTAAAAACAGCAAGCGTGTTTCGTTTCGTCTCTTCTGTACTTCTTTTTTTACTTTCTTATCACCTGTTAGCCGAGAGTTTGGCCGATGATGGCTGGCGGATCCTGCCTCCACCACCACTTCCTCCTCCTCCTACTAATCGCAGCCGAGTGATTCGGAGCATAACCTAACTTTTCCAAGACGACACGTTGAATCACGAAAATCGCGCTCGACTGCACTCACCGTTTTTTTTTTTTTTTGTCTTGATCAACTCTCGCGACCACTGGCTTACAAACACGTAGGTAAGTATACGCAAATTTAAAGGGATGCCACTTAACGGGGCCCAATTGTTGCGCCGCCTGGTCTGCAAGGTTGCAGAATCAAAACAAAAGCAAACTTTAAACTCACACGCGGACCTGCTGCGCAAGTGCGAAGCTCGCGCGGGAAAAATTCAAAGCCAACATGCTCTGATAAGACGTGGGTGCATTGTGAGCCCCCCATGAAATAAAACAGATCACTTTAGCAGACACGATTAAGGTAACTTCACGAAACTATTGGCGTATTTTTTTTTTTCAAACCGCAGAACCACGCAACGCTCAAAGTCTCAAATATCAGCTCTTAAACCTACGAAGCCTGTGGGTGAGCGTAGCCAAAAAGCCTTAAATATATAACGATGAGGGAAAAAAAAAAAAAAAAAAGATGAAGCACCATTGCTCTCCTCCTCCTCTCGGAAACTCTCCTCTGCAGTGGAAGCGAACCACCCCCACGTGTACAGAGCACTGCAGCTGTACGGTATATATTTGGGGTGGGGATCCAGGGGAGCGGGGCAGTTCTCTCTACATATACATGTACGACCTATGGTAAGTAAGTACATCGCTCCTATGGCACTCGTTAATTATGTACAAAAGCGCGGTGGCCGTGCACCTATAGGAACTTTTCCTCCTCCCGTTGTCACGTGGCTCCTTTTTTTTTTTTTTTTTTTTCGTCGTAAGTACTGTTATTAATAACCTCAGTGGGCCGCGCCTGCATAGCGCAGACTGCTCCTACTTTTTTTCCCTCCTTTACTCATTCCAAAGAAGTTTCCCTCGAGGAGCTAACGACGCGGATGACTTTATTGACTATCGTGTACCTACTTTACCGCGGTTGCTGTGGAAGAGGTATAAAACAGAGGGGTATCTCCGGCTCGACCGTAAGAACCTTGTATTTCAAGACTTCGATGTAATTGCTGTGCACGAGTGTGTTGGCCGAGGGGTAACTTTTTAGTAACGGTCTCTCCATCGCCGATTTTCAAGGCAACTCGCTCGAGTGTTTCAAGCACGGCTGGACCCGAGCCAACGATATTCGGCAGTGCCACACTGTTTACAGGCCGGTTAATGTGCCGCATCCGGTTGGTAGCGAAAAATCAAATTAAACCGCGTCATACGTGCGGGGGAAAGTAATTGTTTTGCGCTTATACCTTCTTCCATTTGGCGGTCCGTTATTGGAAGGCATTCGTTGCAGTTTCCCATTCGATGTGTATATATATATATATATATATATTATCAAACGCACGTGGAGCCCGAATCTTCGGAGCAGAGAGAGAGAGAGAGAGAGCGGATTATAGTGGCTTCCTTGAGGGATTATTTTAGAGCTCGCGGGGAGACGCACAATACGGAAGCCGCTTTCGGATATACATCGCGTTCCTGTGCCTATATATTTTCGTATTCGCTTTTAATTACTGATTTGACCGTGCAGTCAACAGGGGAGGGGGGACGATTCTCTTTGTCGTCGGAGCTTATTTTGCTATTGTCGTGAAATTAATTTTGTCGTTTCGTCGCGGCGATTAGTCGGCGCTTTTATATCACTGCTTCATTTAACGGCTTGACCATGTGTGTGTGTGTGTGTGTATGTATATGGAGCGCTAATACACTGGAATCGAAAGATAATATTACACGCTCGGCTGAGCCGTTATTGTCCCCTGCACAGCTCGTCCGGAGTGTTTTTATTTCTTTTTTTCTTCCTCCTCCGTTATTTCTCTTTTCGAGCATTATTAGGTGCACATATCTTCTCGGTGTTTTGTTTGTGATTGTGTTTTTTCTTTTCCTTTGTTTCTTCTTCAAACACGTACAGTTTTTAGATAAATGTTTGCTCACAAAAGGTACTTTTTCTTTCATCCAATTAGCCTTCAATACAATAAAGTGCACCACGAAGTTGATGTATCATTTAGGTATTCTACGACTAATAATAATTTTCACGTTTTCTGAACTCGCCAACAACAAACTTACTACATTAACATTAGACTAGTGGAATTGTCGAAATTCACACCCCCGATCCCCCAACTTCTGGTTTCTCCTTTTTTTTTAATCGCTTTAAAATAGTGTCTTACAACATGTACAATAGTAAAAAACAAAACACCTACATGGTTGAGTCATCTGTCGTTAACAAATTAGTCGCGAAAATCTCATTTTCATTGTCAGTTCGTTAAATATGTTACATGTAAAAATTATAGCTTGCTTAATTATCTGCAATTTAAAAATAAAACAATTTTGACCACTATAGTAAAGTTGCGAATTGCACGAAAAACTAAGAAATCGGAATTTTTGCTGTGACTAAAAAACTATTGCCATTGTAATGAGATTCGTAAAATCCAACAAAATGGAAAGGTACTAAACAACGGACTTTGCAACTACAAAATTTCGATGGTTTAAATTTGTTGTAAAAATTTTTTGAGCGACAATACATTACTGCCCTTGATTTTACATTTTTGGGTAATCATACATATTTAATATTTATTGACAAAAATTGCAATTTTTCTGTAATAAGCAACAATTTCGTACGTACCCTAATGGTTCATTGATTTTCCAAAACTCAGTGATGCTTCGAATGACATCATGTCGCAAGAATATTTCTGCGAATCCATAATAAAAATTGTTATACGACCAATAGGAGCAAAAATAATTTTTTCTTCAAAATTACACCATAGCACAGCACACGAGTTTTTGAAACGATCCTTCATTTGATCGCGTGCGGCTTACCATTAAGTTACTGCACAATGATGCAATGACAAATTTCTATTTTATTGTATATACGTAAAAAAAATAATGCCAAAGAGCTGCAACATGTGCTCAAAAGCCCCGTCAACGGAATCAGGGCACTAAAGAGTCCCCGATGGGAACGTCAAACACGCCCTTTCTCCAAAAAGCCCTCGCATCACTCCTTCCCTCCCCCCGTCTCGTACTATACCGAGCCTTTGACTTCCACTTGCCACCCCCCCGACATAAGATATTTATCCCGCACATGACCGTCGCCCCGCGACGACCAAAGGAGCCCTGAATGAGAATGTGCTTACAGAAAAAATCAGGTCTCCATAGAAAATAATTTTCTCGGCCGCCTCTGGTGGTGCGTGATAAACTACCTCTCGCAGGGCACTTTTCAAGCCGCGATTTCGGTCCAAGGGGCGGCGATGGTGTTTCCCGATTGAAAGAGATGAATCTCTATACGCCGATGGGGAGCTCTTTTGTTGGGAAAAAAAAGGGGGGGGGGGTGTCGATGTAGCGTCATTTTACGTGCGCGTATGGGTCAATCGTATCGCGAGGTTTATGCCACGTGTGCTATAGGAGCGTGTTTCACGTCGGTCGAGAGATTTTATTGTCGCTCGACGCCGCTGACAACCAACAGCGCATTGTCACCTCCGCAGCTTCCTCCGTAAAGGACCTCTCCCTCTCTCTGTCGTGCCCCTCCAACCTGTACGACCTATATAACACGGCGCATAAAAGGAATATGGGTGTATATACACATACTTGTGCCTTACTTTTATATTCGTTTCTCCTCTCCGTCCCCTGGATTTTCATCGCGTTGATCGATTCGTCGATATTTCTCCGGTTTACACGTGTGCTCGGCTGCAAACATCAAGTATTTTTCATTGGAAACGATAAAAAGTGTTTGGGGTGGCCGGGACAATTTGCTTTTCGGGGTTTTGGGAGATCGCCATGCTGAGCATTAAAAAATCTCCTCTCGATATACAACAAGATCAACATTAGCTTGAAGTTAATTTAAATAATTGATCAGTTGCTCGAGGGAGACTTGAATTGGTTCAGTTACGTGTAAAACAAAATGACGGAGAAACCATTTATTTTAAACGGACTAAAGCAACGTTACGGCTAATACTTTTGTTACGTGGGAAAGAGATTGGTGAGGAGGTCGGTGTCGCGAGAATATGATCAATACTTATTTCCTTGAAGACTTTTATTAAAAATACCACATTTATAAGGCAAAGTCGCGTGTCCATCTGGGTAACGCCCGACCCTCTTGATAGCGCTCGACTGCCGCGATTTGAGGCCCTTACATTACCTTGTTCCCCTCCCGTTGGTGCCCTCTTGAGAGTCAGTATATATATGCCTTTTTTCTCTCTTATTGAAAATTGGCTAATCACGAAGGTAGACGATTCATGTTGTAGAATCGGGAAATCGATTGGCTTTAAGTCAGACGTGGGGATCTGTATGGGTAGTCAAGGTTTATAATCTTTCAAGACAAAAAACATTATTCGAGGATGCGGAGGTATGGGGATTTGGTTGTGTCTTACCTGCTTCTGCAAACATGAGTTTTTTTTAAATCAGGATCATCAGATTTCGAGAGGTTTTGAAATATTATATTGTGGAATTTTATTCCATTAAAGTAAAAATAGCCCACCTTCAATGAGACGTTGCGAAATTTCGAACATCCCTTTATTATTCACAATTTGGTTTTTCCTCGGGGGTTTGGAGCTCCAATTTTTGATGATACTCGTGCTATGGTCAAGTGTCTTTTTTTCCCATTTTAAAAATAACGTGACCCTACCGCTGAAACAAATGAATCCGTAAAATTTTAGACGCATTTGGATGTAAATATATTGTTAAAAATAATGGGTACACTGTTACCGTCCGAATCATCGACAAAACAATTAACAAAACGGTATTAGGAAAAAAAAAGGTTATAGTATAAAAATATTTTCAATTGGAACTTGAAGTTCACTTTTCATCCATGAATCCCGTAAATTCTGTAAAATGTAACAGAAACCTGCCGGGGAACGGAAACCGCTGAGAGCAGGTACGTATATACATTTAGGGGCTTTGGAAATCGTCAGCAATTTAGATAAATCGAGAGCAACAATACCGCTGTGGGAAAATGTCTTGATAACGAAATTTTTCCTACGTTACACGTATGTACATACTTGCACAATCACGAGTACCGCTTCCACGTACTAGCGGGCAATTTTTTTTTTTTTTTTTTTCACCACGCCGCTCCGATATTGCACACCGCACTTGCTCATTAAATACTTGTTAAAGTTCAATCGAAGCGAGATGAGATATGCGTATACATCGTACACGTAGGTGTAGGATACCTGTACGTGTGCGCACCGCTTATTTGTCAGTGAAACTCGACAGGCAACTAATTTCGCTATATTGTGTGTGCCTCCCCCCCCCCTAAAGCCTCTCGAGAACGTTACTTGTACGCACGAGAGAGAAGTGCCTTCCACCCTTTCCTCCCCCGTGCTCTTCTCCAAAATATATATATTATAATATAACTTGGCGCGGAGCGTGCACCATGTATCGCCTATTGCGCCTATGTATATAATTTTCATCGCTAGCTTATATATTTCAAACACATTTCCACCCACCTCTCGTTGTCGTGATACCACAAGTACAACTCTACCTATGTGTACGTACCAAAATTAAAATGTAACTTATCCCGTTCGAAGGATCGTTTATTAAGTCCATTCAGTCTCTGCTGCAGCGCTTAATAGTAGTTCGCGTCGATAATCCGCTGCCGTTGGAACTCTCCATCCCCAGCGGCAGCAGATTCATTCAAAACAACAACTTCTCCCCTGTACATATCTCACCAACCGGGTGCGAGGACTTACCTTATATTATATACATATATATATGTATGGGTGCCACCTAGACAGGCAGTTCTATACATCTTATGGGTACGACCAATGCGAGAGCTGCCCTGATCATATATATTGCCTAAAGTTCATCGTACATCTCCTCCGCCCCCCCCCCCAGTCCTAATATACAGCTTCGCGCGATCTATGCATGAGTTTGAATTTCCTGTATATGTACATAAAAAAAACCTACCAGATGCTTTGGTGGTAGATGGAAGAAGGGGGGTGAAATGACCGCTCGATGGGCTATCTACCCCCCCCCGGCCCCCAAGGTAAGCCCGAAAATTGTGTTGAAAGTGCCATTCGTCGATTAATTTCGGATGAGAAAATATAACGCGCTTATATCGCGTGGGAAAAACGCATATTGTAAATCACGTTAATCGTCTTTTTATGTCACCCCCCCCCACGCCCCTCTTTTTTCTCTCACTCTCTTTCGTTGCAAGCCAAGGCAATTTTTTTCCACCCTCCAAACTCCCTTACAGATTCAGTCCGATGCTCGCGTGTGCCCGGCGGCGTGTTTTTTGAACAACAACAGCAAAAAAAAAAAAAAAAAGAAAAATCCCATACCGCACGCGTCAGCTTTCTTGTTAACATTCAACGCTATGCAGTAAAATGCGCAAAAAGCCGGAACCTCCCATTCACCAATTCGTCCATTCTTTTCCACCCCCCCACGCATGGATCCACATAGAAATTCAACGAAGGCCTGCACCATCCCCATATAAACCATAAGAATTCTGATTAAGCGTGTATAACGTGTACGTGGGGGGGGGGGGCGCAAGCGCGCATTTTTCTCAAAAGCTCACCGAATTCGGGACGAAAACAAACATAAAAATTGATTCTCCACCGTAATAAATCTACCTTCGACGCGCCAACTCCCCCTCCCCAACAGAAAAGAATATCCATCGATATTTCTCCCCCCCTCGCCCCTCTCCGACGCTATCTTGGAATTCCTTGGCGTTTAAGAGAAACCCCTTTCACGTATACTCGCACACAGAGCGAAAGAACAATAAGTTATCTCGGCGATAGGCTTATCAATCAAAGCTGGACCGACCGGGTTGAAAAATAATATATATATATCCATTCAGTGGGTGTCCACCCATCCCTTATTCTTTCTTCCCGCACAAGAGAGAGAGAGAGAGATGTAATAGCTGTTCTACCCCCCTGCGCCTCCCGCTCCGAAAGAGGTAGGTATACAAGTGCAGTCCCGTGGAGCATCAGGAGCGCCCGTTTAATCTTTCAGTCTCATACATCTCGGGCGGGTGCTTCTCTACTCAAGAGAGGGAGGGACGGCGGAGCAGAGGAAGGAAGAAAGACAGGGGCTCCTTATACTCCTCCCTCGCGGACGGACCTGCAAAGGGAAAGAGAGCCGTAATACACGTCCTCTAAGCATGTCGGGGACAGAGAGAGAGAGAGAGAGAGAGCCTTGTACTCCCTTTCTGCGACTGCTGCTCAAAAGAGCCAGATGAGGAGGAAGAGGAGGTGGTGGCAACCCCTTGAAATAAAAAAGGGGGCTATGGGACGAGGCAGCGCAGAACAGAGGGTATAGGTGGGCGGTGAAGAGAGAAGAAAAAAAAAAAAAAAAAAAGCTCGAAAAGGGAGTGCAGAGCTGCCCCCCGCAGCCGAAAACTCGTCTCTCTCTCTCTCTCTCTCTCTTCCTTTGCTTGTATCCCTGTACCTCCCTGCTGCAACCCTCTCTCTCTCTCGCTCCTTTCCTCCGCACACGTCCGTCCGTCCGTCTGTCTCTCGTCCTGCAGCCGTTCCTCTACATATACACACACACACACACAATACATTCGGGGGGGGGGGCGAGCTCGCAGCTACCGTATAGAGTCGCCGGGGCTCGCGCTTGCGTGCATCCCCTTTTGGTATAGTTTCGGTGTATACGTAAGGTACTTATACTTACATACACACACACACAAATATGTATATGTATATACAAGGCCCGCGAGAGATGGACGGCCTTGCAGGTATAGGTATATAAAGCGTGATGGGGTGTTTTACCCTTGTGCGCGAGCGCTACCCCAACACCAACGATACACATGCGTACATTGTGTATGAGGCACTACCTAGCCAGACGGTGTACCACGCATATCTGTGTGGAAGAGAGAGGGAGGGAGCGGACCAACCCCCGGATAACGCCGCCGAGGTGGTGGAGCAGCAGTGCCTGCCGAGCCAGCCCCGGCGCTAGCCACGCCAGCCAGCACCGGAGCACATACATACGGAAAGAGCGTAAAGACATATATAGCACTGCAGGCACGGGCACCCTCCTCCACTTTCGATTCCCTTGGTACATATACATACGTATACACACATGTGCCGTTGTGTACGTACATAGAGGAGGAGGAGGAGGAGGAGGAGTAATTGTAGCAGAGGAGGGGTCTTCACCCCTTGATGTATACATACAGACACGTACAAAGGGACACGGCGTGATAAGAGGAAGCGCGAGCGAGGAGACTTTATCGACATACGCGTATATGCACGCTCAGGAGGAGCACCAGGACGAGTTGTACACTGACCAACGAAGAGACGGGCAGGCGAACGCGCGTGTGTGTGTACGCGCGGCGGGGGGAGGCGAGAGACGAGGGTTGAAGCTCCGCAGGGCCGGTGAACGCGCGCGCGCGTGTGTGTGTACAAATATACATATATATATATATATATAGAAGGGTGCCGTATATACGTACCGTTGCTCCGCGCGTCCAACTCCAACGAGAGGGACCAGAGCGTGTGTAAACTCCGGCTTGACGCGTTAACCCGGTGGCAAACCTATGTACCGATCGATTGACCGCGAGGACGACGCCTCCTCTTCCTCCGGCCGATAGGTACCGGACACCCCGGTCCGTGCGCGCGTGTGGTGTTGTGCTTATAGTGGGCCCCCCCCCCCCGCAGCGTGCGATGGGCGCTTAGCGAGGAGATGGTGACTGCCGGGCGAGACGGCGGTGGCGTCCTGGGAGGGCGCTCCTGGCCCGCCCGACAGATCCCCGGTGTCGAGGTCTTCCTCGCAGTTGTAATGATGTCGACGCGAGGAGGGGCGGAGGGAGGCTGGCTCGCGAGCAGCCACTGAGGCGTCCCGGGGTTCGAGGGAGAGAGAGAGAGAGAGAGCCGGGCCGATGTCGTCGGGCTGCCTGCTCCTGGCTGCCGCGAGCCTCCTCGTGGTGGTGTGCCGCGCGGGGGGCGGGGCCGAGACGACGCCCGGGGCTAATCGCCACCGCGACCAGCAACAACAACGGCAATCGGTCCTGCTCGGGGCCAATAACGGGGCTGGTGTCGGCAGGACGACGATTGCGACGAGCACGGTGGGACTGGTGCACAACGCGAGCAGGAGTTGCAAGGTGAGCGAGCACAGGTGCACGAGTACCGGCGCCTGCATTGCCCAGGACAAGTTTTGCGACGGTGAAAACGATTGCCAGGAGGAAGGCAAGTTTTGCACTCCCGGAGCCGAGGACGAGTGCGACAAGAGCGACGAGCCCGAGTACTGCACCCGTTAGTATTTCAATATTATCGATACTATTATTGCTTCATCTATAATATCCACTCCCTATCATATAATAGACCTTTTTACCCTGATTTTGAACTATCGCCTACATTGTACACTTGTCCTGTCGTTGAAAATCACAACCGTACACATAATGGGGGGTCAAGGGGGGCTACGTTATTTCTTTTCCAGAGATGTTTAGTCTCTCGCTCATTTTCGGGGGGCAAAGGGGAGGTGGGGAGCATTTGCATGAAATCCTCACTCGACTGGCTCGGTTTTTTTTTTTTTTTTTTATTGTGCGTATAATGTACACACCATTCGTATATACAAACATCCACCTCGCACATCTCGCCGAGCGGGAGGAGAGAAAAATATGCTCGCTCGTTAGAACCGCGCGAGTGCAGGAAGACGCGGGTGGGTGGGCTGCAGTTGGAGGAAGAACAGAAAGAGAGGGATTTACGACGACGACGACGACGACGACGAGGCTTGTTCCTTCCCTCTTTCTCTCTTGCGGATATTACGCGGTGAGCGCGCCCCGCTTTAGCGCCCGATGGATCCTCTTTAACCCCCTCCTGCTCCTACTCGTTCGTCGTGTCGTCCACCCCCTCTCGCGCGTATACATACTTTTACTGCTTTTTGGTCCTGACGTGTACTTATTCGCGCTCTACATCCGTGCTGTGGGTTGCACCCCGTGCCTGTGCCGTATACACATTTCTCTCGAGCATCGGAGTCAAGTCGTCGAGTATGATGTGCAGCTCGCATTGTGCTGGTACATCCTACGTACTTGGGCGACGATTGTTTTTTTTTTTTGTTTTGTTTTTTTTTCCTCTTTCCGAGTCTCGCGTCGCTTCGACGCGTAATATCTCTGTCCTCGGTGATAAAAAAAGGCCACCCGCAGTTTTTGCGGGATTTAAAAGAAAGAGAGAGAGAGAAAAAAAGATTTATTTACAAGATTTGCCGTTTTACATTCCGAACGAGCTCGCTCTCGCGCGTTTTCAAATTAAACATAATGAAATCGAAGGAAGGCGAAAAAAAAAACCGGTGCAACGCCAGTAATAATAATCCTCCTCCTGCATCACGCAAATAACCGAGGGAGAAAAAATGAAAGAGAAGGAGAGGAATTCTTAATGAATTTTCAGCGCACGCTCTCTGATTATATTTAAATAGTGCACCCGGACAAGCTCTCTCTCTCTCTCTCTCTTTTATTCACCTCCCCCCCCTCCATAGTATCATTTCGCCGCTAATGCATTTAATTCCAATTTGAGCTCGCGGCGACGCTGAATTATTAAATTCTCGATGCCCCATTTTTGCGCACGATAAATATAATAATCATCGTCGCAAACCTGCATATAATTACGTGTACGAGTGTATGCATGCGCCAATAATCCACTCGGCCGAGGGAGCGGCTGAAAAGTTCGAGACAATAACCGACGGAAATCTGCTGTCTGATTCTCGGGAAAAGTTTCCCGGCGAGGACCGGGATTAGCACCCCCCCCCCCCCGGAAAACACGCGTATATACACACACATATATATATATACACGTGTGTATATAGGACGGACGCCAATCAAATTACAGCCGGCCACTTTTAACAGCGAAACAATCAAGCCCTGCCTTCCCGCCAGGTTCACCTTTACTTTTAATGTTTAGCAATCGATCGAGCTGCGATCCGCCTTTTTTTTTTTTTTTTCATGAACTGTTTCGCAGTTAATTCCTACCGTGTACATACGTAGTTATGTGTACAATTATACCGCGAGGGAGGGATGTTTAATTGCACGAGTGTGTACATGCTGCGTTGGCGGGTTCACGGGAGGGTATTACGCTCCAAGTTAAGTATGAGGTGAGCATATAATATATTATGCTTGGATGGTCGATCGTCCAGAGGTACTGTATTAACAATTGTCAACGCTAAAGTATAAGGGGGTTGTGCAGCAAAACATACGACTAATGCGGGTATATTTTTGATACAAGCTGTTCCTCTTGTTGGTAGACCCCGGGCAAACATATAGGGAACGACGAAAGGATTATGATTAATAAATACATCGGGGAAAAAAGGGTTTAATTCACACGAGTTGGCTTTTACGGTCTAATTGAGTGATTTGATTAAAAGACTGTTGGAACTGTGTGGGCTTAATTTATTTTAGAGGGTTGCCACCACCAGTCCCGTACTGTAACGCGGGTGTGCAGATTTCGCGTATTTTTATCACGTAATGTACGAATATGCATAATATCAGTGCCCCCCCCCCCTTTTTTTTTTTCGGAAAAAATAACGAAAAAGTTGGTCCAAAAACGGCCCGGCGAGCATCTTAATTGCGAAGACCGAATAATTGGCTTTGGCCGAGCTTTGTCAACGATGATTCACAGCCAGAGCCAAACAAAATTTACATTATGACGTATTCCAAAGAGCTGCAAAGCCGACTTCTCGGCTCTGTAATTTTTCTAAAAAAGCGCGGGGGGGCACTCGTTTTTTTTTTTTTCCTTTCCTTCCTCCAGCATCCCTCGGGAGGTTTTTGCTTCACGCTCGTCGGGCAAAACTCGGTCGGCACTTGGAATCACGCAGCGTGCGAATAAACAACGATTAAAGCGAGTCGGGGGATGGAGCGAGGAATATAAAAATCCCGGGGTCGAGAGAAGCGAAAGAAAATGAAGGCGCAGGAGACGAGTAACGTTGTTATTCCACTTGTTATTTCCTTTTTTCCCGTGTGCACTTGCGCAGCCTGCAACCGCACGCTGTACGGAGATGTGGGTCGGACGTACGAGCTGCAAATACGGAGGCCACGCGAGGAGAGGCTGCCCTTCCTGTGTCACCTCAACTTCACTGCGGCTGGCCAGGAATTCGGGGACCTCGTGCAGGTACGTTGCCTTATTCTTTATATTCTTTTGCACGCATTATTTCCAACTCAAGCAGGATACAATATCGTACGCGAGTCCGCGTGTTTGGCTCGAGACGCGCGGAGAGTTTGGTACAAATGCACCGGTAATGCAATGAAAGCGCAGTCAAAGGACACGAGTGTGTACACGGAATGTAGCAAATCGAGTAAAGGTAGGTGCACCTGTACGGAGCTACGGTCCCGCGTCTCTCGTTCATTTTATTCCTGCCAAACATCAATCATTCAAACGAAGCGCCCCACATTTCCCCTTTGGCTCGTCTCGGGCAAATTTCAGAATGCACCCGCTACTCGAGCACAACTCCTATAGAGCCGGTTTACTTATATTATGTACACCCCTGCCCTTCGAAGGGTGGAAAAATCGGTGTCACGCTTTAGCGATTGAAATTCAACGAGGGGGCGGGGCGCTTTTCCCCCAAATGAACACAAAAGCCATGGTATATGGATTATCATCGTGCACTTGATTTTTAGGACTCCGGTGACGCGTGGCCGCGCCCCGTGTGCGACTCGAGCGGGCAAGTGTGGATTATGAAAGCCGGATTTCGAGGCAGAGCAGTGGTTTTTTTTTTTCTTTCCTTTGCCCCGCGCGCGTACTTATACACGCTTGTCGCTCATCCTCGAAATGAGTTTTGCATTTGAAAGCCCTCCCCGGGTGTATATACCTTGTACACGAAATGAAATATAACTACCGCGAGAATTTTCTTTTTTTTTTTTTTTTTTTTTTTTTTCCCCGAGAACCAAGGAAAAAAAAAGTTTATTTTTCTCGCTACAAACACCGCGTAGTACAGCAGGAGAGAGACAACTTTTGTGCGCGTCGTCGGCCCGAAACCTCATTTGCGCGCGTTTGACCTTTCGTCGCGATGCACATCATACACGAGGTGTTTGTTACTCCGTCTCTATAAATATACACACGTACGTGGACACCGACGAGATTTACGGGGGCGCCCAGTTAATGGAAAAACTAGATATTCGTTTGCTGAAAAAGGAAAAGTTCTCCCCTCCCCCCTCCCACGTAAAACTTTTAGCTCGTCGAAAGATTCGCAGCGAGAGACGCGCGAGTATTACTCAACAGTTTTGCTTTTAAAACATATACATAAACACGCACGCGTGTACGTGTATTTTTGGAAACGCAGAGATGTTTCCGTTGTTTGCTGAAATAAAAAAGATGTTGATGATGATGATGATGATGATAATAACAAAGAAAGATGTACATGTGTGTACAAAAGGATGCGATACTCGCGATGAGGCAAGAGAAAGTATTAAAAAAACAGAGAACGGCGCGGGAGAATGTCTGTTGGTAGGGGTGGAGATGTTTTGTTTTCATTTTTACCCGCAAAGTTTCGTCCTGAATACACCGCGGTGCGCGGAAACTCCTAGCTCGGGCGAGCGGAGAAAAAACATGTTTGCCCGCAACAAGGGACGAGCGCTTTGTTTTGCGCGATCATATAATAATGTGGAAGAAGAAAAAAAATTAAAATTGTAAATTGTTGCAGTTGACCTTTGACACGTTCACGGTGGGCCGTTTCCAGTCTTACACGTCCGACGGCTGCCCGGACGGCTACATGAGCATCAGCGAGGAGGGCCGGCCGCCGACGGGTGGCCAGTGGTGCGGCAGCGCCTGGGGCTACACGGTCTACTACAGCGAGACTCGCTCCATCAACTTGACCCTCTACCTCTCGTGGCTACCCGGACAGGTATATAATATATATGCGTTTAATTATGGCGCGTCTCGTACCATCGCGTTGCTTTAGATTATAATACAATAATATCGAGATCTAAATGCAGTCAAGTTTCATCATAGCGTTGGACTGTTTTTTATCCACAGCTCGAGTTTATACATCGGGTTTTTGTGTGTTAAACTCGTGGAGGATTTAATCGAAGCAATTTTTTGTTTCTGTTTTTCATCCTTCACCGCTCAATATGTCAAATACTTCAATCACCGCGGAAATGCTCTTAATAGGAAAAATAACTACATTTTCCCGAGTGCGCACATATACACGTGGTATGTTTCCCAAACTTTTGATGAAAAGTGTTTTCCAAAACATACCCCCGTTGCGCGGAGTTTCGACGAAAATCATCTTCCGAGCGCTTCGTGTTTATCTTTTTAAAAAGCAAAACCAAAGAGCAAAAAGAGAGAAAGACACGCCATACATACTACGAATGACGACGATGACGACGATTCGATTCAAAAATTTCAACGAAAGTTGCACCCGATGCGTGAAAAAGGGACGAAGCAACGCGGCAAGTTTAATTTACATTTTCAATTACTCTGTCGGCGTTTTTCCGAGCGAGCGCCGCCACCACCGCGGTTGCGCCTCCATTTCTTTCCTTCTTTTTTGCTCCCTCCTTCTCTCGCTCCGTATACCCGCAAAAAACGATCCCTCGGTTCGTTGTGTGTGCCCGTACATGTACATGTATTCCAACTTTGTTGTTAATCAAAACACGTCGCGGCTCCGAGTCCTCCGTCAATTAAATCGAGCGCCGATGCAAAGGGGGTTGTGGAGCAACCCTTCGATGCCGCGAGCAATTATCGACAGCTCGGGAATTGCCGATCGGCTCCCGAGTGCAGCCTGTACCTGGCGAACAACAATCGCTGACTCGCGCGTAATTGCTTCGATAAACCCCGAAATCGGGAAAGGCTCGGGCGTCTTTGCTCGTCGAGCAAGTCGATCGGCTCCGCGGTGACCCCGCACACTTACCGCGTAATGCAGTGGCAACTGTACCTACGTCGTTTCAACAGCCAAAGGGGGGTCAATCGAACGAAAAAAAAAATGTAAATCGCGTTCCAGGGCAACAACTACAACTTTGACTTCAAGCTGTCGTACAAGTTCTTGAAGCGCAGCGAGGCCCACCTGAGGTACGGCAACAGCAGCATGAGCACGTGGCGCGGCGAGCTCGTCAATGCCACTTACTGCGATCGCGTTTTCACGAGGTTAGTATATATATATATATATATACATGCACATTTGTGCCTACTTATACATATATATTTTTGAGCACTCGTTTCAACATATAATACAGTGTATGTACAAGTATACAGGGGTGGGCTTGTAATGTGTTGGGGCAGCCAAGCGGCCGAGGTATTAGCGGCGCTCTCGAGAGACCCTTGGCCCCGCATCGTGCAAGTTTCATCGAGCCAAGGCTCATTAGCAAAGGTCGACCCTCCCTTGTTGCTTATCCCCCCCCCCTCGGTGATGCGTGTCTCTTTAAGCTCGCGTTTATTATCTATTCATCAAGTGCTCGCCCTCGCCGTCGCTCTTTTCAACCGAGTACACGTATATGTGTGTATTTATTTGGGGGGGCCCCGAAGGGGAGAAAAGTTGGTTATCACCGTGTAAGAACGATTATGGCCTTGTTTCGGATGCGTCGAGAGCAAGGTAACAAAAAATACATGCCAAGTGGGCCCTTGCGACTTGTTCCGAAGCTCATCTGGGAAAGTTTGCGGTGACATCCCTTTTTTTCGTAACAAGTTGAAAGCTGTTTGTTTTTTTCAACGAAAGAAGACAGAAAAATTGCAATTGCCCCGATACCGAGTACAGAGCAAACCCTCCGCGTGGCAAAACAGGGGCACATCGATGATCTAATTAAAAAGTGAAGAAAGTAAAGCAAACGGGGAAGGAAAGAGGGAAAGAGAGAAAAAAAAAAACAAAAAAAAAAACAAGGAGCCGGGATGGAAGAGCGCATCGCGCACTTGATGAATCCCAGAGCTCTGGGACGGGAAAAATCAAAGTGTCTCGACCCAAGAGAGAACGTACCCTCTCGACACCTCCCCGCCCCCCGTACCCCCTGTATATACATGTGCCCTTTCTCTTCCCTCCCCCTTGGATATCCAAGTTTAACGAGGCCCAGCTGCAGCAGTGGCGCGCACCCCGTTACGTACAGTGTTATAGCTGCGACGCCTCATTAATACGAAAACGCGAGCGCGTGCGAAAACACGTAAAATCTGCACGTTCGCGTGCATGGGTGTGTGTATCGCCTTGAACGCCGTCGTCTCCCGGCACACGCCGAAGGAGAAGAAGATAATATCCGTATATATACCTACATATATACGCGCATACAATGTAATTTATATAAAGGAGTATGTATATATAATATACAAACTGTGGGTGTGGAAGCGCTGGCGCGGCATCGAGCGGGGGTTGTACTTAAAACCCCCGTGCAAGTTTAACGAGGCGCATGTATATATACGTGTGTTATTGCAGATGCGACCAGCGCGCCTGCCGGCTGCAGTCGCCCAACTATCCGGGCGTGTATCCGCGCAATGTCACCTGCTACTACAGGATAGAGCAGAAGCGCGCGCCCCCGGGACACAGGGCCCTGTTAGCCGTCAGCCAGCGCAACAGCCACAAGATACACATCAAGGACCAAGTCAACAAGTACGACACCAGCAGGAGGACGCTCAGGTTGGCTCACTTTTTTTTTTCCCCTTCGTTTCATTGTTTGTTTGCTCTGGTGCGTCCAACCGATTTTTTTCCTCGTGCGCGCGCCCTGTTCATCCTCCCCCCGGTGACTTACGGTCCGCTGTACATTGGAGAACTTAAGCTTGATTACATTTTTGTTCGCTCCTCCGCGCACCCGAATATTTCCGCGAGTTTGGCCGCTTTGCTTTTTACTTTGGCAGACAATACGTGCTTGAAACGCTAATCACCGGGAATCGGCGGTCTAATCGACGCGTGTAATTTAATACATCGTCAAAAGCGACAAATTTACTTGCGTGCGAGTATACGCCCTTACGCGTGTAAGAGCTCTAAAAACGAAATGTACAAGAACCAGTATATACGTGTACACGTACACACGTTGCTTTGTAATAACTTGATGCAACGTAACGACTCGTCGGTGGATGAATAAATTAAGCCGGCCGCGTATATATCCGTGCGAAACTCTCCGCAGTAACTTCGGCCCAGTTTATCAAGCGATTGACAGACCCGAATCGATTACTTTTCGCTGTGTGTACATACATATATACATATATACGTATGTCGAGGCAGCAGTAGCAACTGTACAGGCTAATATACACGTGCAATGCCTAGTCGCCGAACGTGCTGTGTATTATATTATGTACTAATTAACTTTAGCTCGCCCCCGTACCTATACTCTCGACTTTATGATTATTTATAACCCACCCCGATAAGTGCCTCGCGTTTCCTCCACCCCCCCCCACACCCACTTACTCGTTAATGCGCGACGAACATATTTATGAGCAGGGGTGTATTTGTGTCGGGTTGTAGACTTTGGCTTGTATTAATTATACGTGGCCGGTTATTTCGGTGCGGAAAGTGTGGGTGCAATGTAGAGAGCGGGTACTTATCGATCGTTTGGTCAGAGTTTCGTTTCGCGCGTCGAAACGTCACGTGGAGGCAGAACCCAACTGTATACCGGGAAGTTATAACGGTACAACACATGAATACATAAACACGTAAGATATACGGTTATAATGGTAAACTTTCGCTATATGATGCTATACCGGTCCCCCGAATGATGAAGATTGAATTAATTAATTGGTCCTCGGCACATAGACACTCGCTATCTGCGTACCACCCTATAACAATAGTAAAATATTTCGCGTGTGTGATCGCGATCTCTCTCTCTCTCGGTGTGTGCTTTTCGTTTGAAGGACCAGATAATTAAATTAAGACCCGTCGTCGCCGATGAGGGATGATTTTAACCGATTGTCACTCGGTTGTATATATTATAAACCTGGGATGGAATCTTTTTTTTTTTTTTTTTTTTTTTTTTTTGTAACCGAAACGAAAATAACCAAATTCCCATGTGGCTGTAACGCGCACAGAGTTTGGGACCAGTGCAACGTGGTGCAGGACTACCTGACGGTCTACGACGGTGGCTCGACGTCCGACCGCGTCCTCGTCAGGCTCTGCGGTGGCGACGCCGTCCCCGATGTCGTTGGCAGCCGCGACACCATGCTCCTCGAGTTCCACACGTCGCCTTACGACAACCCCTTCCATCCCGTGCCCCTGTCCTTTCTGCCAGGCTTCGAGCTCGAAGTGCAGGTGAGTCTCACACCCTAGAAAATAATAAATAGGGTTAATGAAAATACACGCACGTACGATTTGCCCGAAACGCAGGTGATATTCGTGGACGAGCGTTCGACGGCGAGCTTCGTGATGAAGAACAACGACAAGTGCGACTTTTACATCTCGAGCTACGAGAGCAGCTCGGGCATGTTGGAGAACCCTAAGCACTCGTTGCCGCCAAACACGACCTGCCGCTACCACTTCCAGGGCAAGCCCAACGAGATCGTCTGGCTGGCGTTCGTCAAGTACTACGCGGCGACCACCGACCCCACGAGCAGTCTCGCGGCAGTGCCCGGCGACGCGGTCCCCGGGACGGAGTGCAACGTCAAGCTGCTCATCTGGAACGGCGAGCGAATCGGCGACGAGCGCGGCAGGCACGCCACGGCTTCCTCGAGAATTTTCAAGGGAGACGCTGCCCATCCGGGGACCACCGGCTCGTCGGACGCTGCCTCGGGAGTCAGGGAGGTGTGCGCAGCTTTTTTTTCCATTGAGTCTCATTTTGTAAATGCGGATTTTTCCACGAGGGTGTTTTATTACGGAGGGATCTGCAAAGGGTAGAGCCGAGGAGTTTTCGATTCCATCAGGAGATTGGAAAAATTTTACGACTCGCGTGGATTTCAGCCTTATCTTGCTCCCCACCCCCCTCGTCGTGTGTGCGCGTCCGCGCAAGTAGAAACAGACCGTGTCTGATCAGACGCGCGTGGAAATTCGGACATACATATGCGCATTTTTTTGGAAAATGTTGATTGACCAGTGATTTCAATTTTTATCTTATTGTTTGTTTTTTCAATTGGAAAATATAATCAATAGACAAAAGGACTATCGGATTTTTGTCATTCTAACGTAATGCAAGTGGGAGGAGCAAAACAAACCAACCTCTGGTTTCTCGTTTCCTAGAACGCGACGCTGATGGGCGAGTTCTGCAAGGACGAGGTGCCTCGTCTCTGTGACCACAGCCTCCTGCGCAACGGCAGCCGTCACACGCGTCCCTGCAGCATGGCCGAGAGTTACGTGTCGACGGGACGGCACCTGACCCTCGAGCACGTCCTCCGCCAGGGCAGCGCCCTGTACCCGGTGAGCTTCGTCGTGCGCTACGAGTTTGTGCACGAGGCCAGCTCCTGCAACCGGGTGCTGAGCGCCGGTGGCTCGGCCTCCGAGTTCCAAAGCTTCGGATCGCCGAGGAGCGTCTTCTTCTACGGGCGGGGCGGCGCGGCCAACTTGAGCTGCGTGTACCGGTTCGAGGTCGGGCCCGACCGGAGACTCGAGCTGGCCATTACGAGGGCCTCCTTCGGCGGGAGGAGCTGCAAATCCAGGATCGATCCGCTCGTCAACAGGTGGTCTTGCGAGAGGCCCACGGGGAACAACCGGAGAACCGTCGGCTCCAAACAGAAGAACGGTGGGTCGCTTGGTTCTTCCCTTCTGATGTAGTATTCTAATATTCTTTTCGTTCATCTCCAAAAACCAGCAGAGGAGGGCACGGCTGAGCTTCGCCTGGCCGAGTACCCGTGGCAGGGCGTCCAGCTGCCCCGGGACTGCCTGTGCTCGAACCTCAGCGAGCGGATGGTCTTCCAGAGCCTGTCCTCGGCGGTGCTCGAGCTCAGCTTCGTCGTCACGCGGATGAACGTCACCCAGGACTACCTCGACTTTTTCTTCGAGGGAGAGTACCGATTCGTGCCCGTGGCCTCGGCCACCACACCCACCCTGGCCGTCCCCGGGGAAGCTCTGGGCGCCACAAACCTCGGCCAGCAGCACCACAATCAGCACCATAACCAGCAACAGCAGCAGCACACCTCGGCCGGCGCGGTAGCAGCTGCAGCCGCGGCCGCCGCCGGTGCCCAGGCCTGCCACGGCTCGTCCCACTCGCTGTCCGACTCGTCGAGGCTGAGCAGGCTCGAGGAGAGGCGGCTCAGGGGCACCAGTGGCGAGATCTCGCTGCGCAGCCCACCCCTGACCCCGGCGTCGTCTGGCCCGCTCCGCAACACGGTACACCTACAATTATCGCGTACAACCGAAAGGGATGAATTTTGTTTGAAAAAAAGAAAAAAAGTTAAAATCCCACTTACCCATGTACAGGTATCGGGATCGTCGTTGTTGGCCTCGGAGGGTGTGCTGCGCAACCGGCTGGGTGGATTGGCGACGGTTGACGAGAGCCTCGGTCCGGTGCTCATGGGCGCTCCGTCGCAGGAGCCCTCGCAGCAGCAGCGCTCCGGGGGAGCGAGCGCCGCCGAGGTGACGCACTGCGTGAACGAGCCGTGGCTCATAGAGCCCGAGGACTCGCGGCTGCACTTCCTCTACCTGAAGACCCCGGGCTTTCGGCTGACGAGGCACAACCTCGACGAGTGCCCGACGCGCAACCGCATAATCGTCTATCCGGCGGCAAACACGCGAGACCGCACGGTGGTGTGTCCGGCCGAGGGAAACGGCACTGCTCGGCGCAGTGGTGGCCAAAGGATCGTCGACCTCATCTCCGGGGGCTGGAATCGGACGAGCGACGTCGTGGCCGCGGCTGGGGATCGGCCGCCCCAGTCGCACCAGCAACAGCAGCAACACTCGAGGAGCTTCGTCGTCGAGTTCCTGCAGCAGGAGCCGGGTTACTACGTGGTCACCTGGATGGCCATCTCCAAGAGGCTACTGGCCGGCCCGGCGGACGACAACTTCTTCGAGGGGGCCCTCGCGCCCTCCAACGTTGAGTGCCCTTACAGGTGAATGAACCTTTTTTTCCATCCGTTTGTTTATTATATACCTGCTTCGGTTTTTCATCGGTAAAAGATATTGTCGCGCTCACGCGTCCGGAAAGTGACAATGCATCATCATTGGGAGATAAAATGAGTACGTGAGAAAACGCCCGCTCGATGAGGCTTTTTTTTCTGGATGGAGAATATACGAGGGAGATATAAATACATTAATCGCGCACGTGACGATAACAACAAGGCCATACATGATCAAGCTCAGCGTTTTCTCGTGTTGTATATTAAACAAAAAAATAATAATAATTCAATTGCAGATGCCCAGAGCTGAACGCGTGCATAAGTTCAGTGCTGTGGTGCGACGGGGTGCACCATTGTCCCTCCGGGTTCGACGAGCGCGAGGAGAACTGCTCGTACCGATTCGGCGTGACGCTGCTTTACGTGGCCATCGGAGCCGGAGCCCTGGGTATATTCCTCATCCTCCTCTTGGCCACCGGCTGCCTCAAGTATTGCCTGTACCGGCGACGCCGACTCCAAAGACGTCACCTGCAGAAGAAGCTACCGCATCAGGTATACCGAATGATAACAAACAGCTTGTAATCATAACCTAACAACTTGTGGTCTCTAACTATATCATTAATAGGCGGACGAGCAGACGCGCCTGCAGAAGAAGAAGGTCCAAGTACTGAGCGTGAACCACCTCAACAGTCCAACGAACCACTCGAGCGTCAACCGCAACAACGGCAACCTCGACTCGTCCGTTCACCAACAACAACAAATGAATCAACAACAACAGCAGCAGCAGCAGCAGCAGCAGCAGCAGCAGCCGCGCTACGCAAACTCGACATTTGCCCGTATCGGCCGCCACGACGGTAACAGCATGCTCGGAACTTGGCACAGGCAGCAGCAGCTGCACCTGCACCACCAGCAGCCGCCACAAATCATAGACGATCTCGACGACGAGGAGGACGAGTTTGCCGACAAGTACTCCAAGGACAGCATCTGTTGACAGTACGCCACCACCACCTGTCACACCGACGACGTTATGGAGACGACCGTTTGAATACGAGTATACACATATACATAGATAGATATTTATATGCATGTATACATTTTTTGATGATTATATGATATATAAATATTTATACATACATATATATATATATATATATAAATATTTAGGACCTCCTCTCTTTTTGCGCGGTTGTACTATATGGTATGGATATATTATACATTAAAATACACGACATAGGTGCTGTTGAGCGTGATGATGATGATAAAAGGATGATATATATGATTATTATTGATTGTATAATCGTAAAATCTTGCGAGAGAGAATTTTGGATGAATATAAAAAAATAGGTCATTGATATATAAAAGCAGATTTAAGTACATACGTTGACTATAAGTACGTCTCGCCAGAATTCAACGAATAAGTACTTAACAATAAAATACTTATGTATCCACTGCCGTCGAAAGAGCTTTAAATATGTATACTTACCTACATACTTTTTCTTTTCGGGCTATGACGTTTCCACCCCGAAGCTCTGTCGATTTTTTACAAGCTGTTCATCGTTGCTTATTTTTTTTTTTTTTTTGTACGTTATCTTACCCTGTGACTCGAGATTTTGACACATTTTCATATATTACTTACAATGGACAACGACGAATTTAAGAAGAAAACAAAAAAGAAAGAATGAAAAGAAGCAATGAATCACTTATACCTGTGTGAAATTAAAAAAGACACGATGTATAAGTGTATAGCATTATTGCCATTGTTTATGATGTATGTATATTATATAAAAACATCTTTACCCCAAAAATTAACAGACTGCCCGTTTTTTTCACGGTAATACACGACACTTGCGTTTTTCAATCGTGTCTTTTTTCACGTTTCGTAAATTAAAAAAAAACAAAAAAAATCAATACAAAACAAAAAAAACATAAAACGAAAAAAACGTTTTTTGTTCTCGTTGGAGGGAAAAAAGTGGGGGAGAGTACAGTATTGAATTATCGGATATCAAAAAAAGCGACAATTTTATATTATATAAATATATACCTTATTACACGGACGTTTTGTGCGGAGCTAAAGTTTCGAGCATTTATGACACGCGCATTGTATGAAATACACGTGATAACTGGAAATCGATGATAAATAACTAATCGAACCAAAACAAAAGCACTTACCAATTAATTTTTTTTCGACGCGAAAAAAACGAGCGACCGAACGCGGCTCTTTTGTACTTGATTGTTTTTCTTTTTCCTCGAAAAGTGTTCAAGAGAACAAACACGAAAAACGCCAATATACAAAAATCGTCAACCATCCATTTATCGCGAGATGGACGGGGAAAGGTACAATTGAAAAAAGAAGGCAACACAAAAGAAAGGCGATTGAAAAATGTTGATCTCTTTTACACGTGAGACGAAAAATTAAAAAAAAAAGCGCGTGTGTGAAAAAGAACGAATGTAACGTTATGCATATAATGATCAACGCATTAGCCGTTTGTGAACTAATTTCGCAAACGATGACGTTTTCTGGCTTGTACATACAACATGATGAGTAATAAAATTAACCGACACCCTCAGTCCTTCGATGTATATCCTTCACGTACCATAATATTATAATTATAAGCATAACATGTATTGGCGGCGCGAGAGAACGAACGCATAAGCAATAAAACGAGAGAGTGTGTGCGCGTGTGTGTATATGTATATTTCATGTACCTATACGCGAGCCAGAGCCTTTTTGTATACTTTTTCGTCCATTTCCTCCTACACCCCCTACGTAAGATTAACATTGTTCTTTCGCATCGGAAATTCAGGGTGCAATGTCACCGTAAGCTTCGAATCGTTTAAAAAAATAGGCTCTGTCAAAGAAAGTGTTGATATATAGATATATATGAGTACGAAGCACGAGCGCATTGATTTTCGTAGGTTCAATAGGATTTGTGATATACTAATATAATTACGCTAATTTGGTATATGACGATGAAAGAACAAAAAGTTTGTGGAAACATGAAAAGAAAAATTACATTGTGATAATTTACGCTTTACGTGCATAAGGAATACTTATTTATACGCGCGTACCGTTAACTGCGATGTAGTGAGAAATGCTTGGCGATCGCCCCGATTCCAGGCCCCCAGCAATGTCATGCGCGACTTGTTTAATTATTTCGAATCGTCTTCCTTCCCCGTGTTTCCGATCGTCGCTACTATATGTACACTTATTCATTTTACCGCGTCGCGTGTCGTGTGTTGCGTATATGAGTTCGCGAGGACGAAAAAATTAAGGATATACACGTGAAGGAGCAAAAAAAAAAAAAAAAAAAAAAAAAGAAACGAATAACTATATATTATACATGATATAAAAAAACATGCGCGAGTAATAGTGCAACGAGAAGAAAAGTGATTTTGGTGTGGGGACGTTTGCGCGCGTGCACATGGACTCTTTTCAAATTTTCACGCATTCATCGTGCAGCGGAAAGAAAAAAGATAACGACGAGGCGGATGGACGGAGGCCGAGAAAGCAGCAGGAGGAAAAAGTATTACGTAACTTTGAGAATTGTAGATGAAATGCCATGTAATGTATAGAATAAGGATTTATTATTAAAAGAAACAAAAAAAAAAAAATCATGTATCCGCACCACTGCCCTGTAAACGTGTTTCCTCGCACGAGTTGTCGTTTTGCCATTAGCCGTGGTTTTGTTAATTTTATTGGTTTATTTACAAAATGCATCCAAAATAAGAAGTCCACGTGGTGGCTGCCATGTCTCTTGCAGTCGTTGTTATTTATTCATACAAAACATTATATTTGCACCAGAACGCGTACACAATAAACAAGGATCAAGGATTCGTCGCTCCTAGGAATTACTCGCCGTTCCAAGTGATCACAGGAAATTTCCAGACCCGAACCGCGCGACAACCACTCCATTAAGGTGGTTCTTTCATGAATTGTTTATGAACAGAATGGTATGAAACCTTGGGGAATCATTTATTGAGTTACAATACACTATACCTCTCAAAATTTTATAGAGTATAGAATAACGAATATAAACGCAAGAAAATGATAAATGAAAAGCAAATTCTGAACGTGTGCTCTTATGGCAACTAAGCATTTTTGTACCGAAAGTTGCAGCCTAGTTGTTTATTTGCTGAACATAATCAAGTGAAAAACTGACACAACAAAATAAACATACTGCCATCTCGAAATGTATATGTTTACAGACTTAATCAAAAGACATTAAAAGAAACACAATCATATATACATTTTCGTGTCCTATATCGGATATCATGATGTACAATTTCGAATCAGTACTCAATTTGACTTAATAAATAATGTTAACAAA
The DNA here is from genome assembly GCF_036245765.1 of Copidosoma floridanum. Classification (NCBI taxonomy): domain Eukaryota; kingdom Metazoa; phylum Arthropoda; class Insecta; order Hymenoptera; family Encyrtidae; genus Copidosoma; species Copidosoma floridanum. The sequence goes on along the minus strand of NW_028321907.1, from coordinate 18,182,226 downwards.
TAATCGTTTAAAATTTAAGCAGTATTGATAACTATCAAGTTGATGTAGTCGCGTCTTTGACTCGGGAGTCATGAAAGAACCACCTAAATGTTGCACTTCTGATATACAATATCACACCGGCGTATACACGTTGTACGTGCGACCGCGAGAATCTCTTACACATTGACAATCGGCGTAAAAAGTAGGCTACGGCATGGTATATCATCAATATAGAGACAAATAAATAACATATATATATGGTACAGTTTTAAATTATACACAAATTACACACAGGCAGTGCCGTTGCTCGATTCGGACGTTAGCAGCGAACGCGCGATGCGTAAAACAAAAAAAAAATACAAACCACATCTGTACACGCGCGACGCGGTCGGTCGCCGGTATACGACGCGTGCTCGTGTGCGTATACGAACCTATAATTGGGTCGCGCTTCTTCCGCGACGCCTCACGCGAGAATGGAAAGGTCCTTGTTTCCCTCGATGACATATTATATTCAAAGTCGGGAAAAAAAAGGAAGGAAAGGAAAAAAAAAAAAAAAAAAAAAAAATAGCCTAAGAAGCTAACCGGCCGGTGGATCGCCGGGAAAAGTGTCCAAAGTAAGGTCCCGGTGGTAGGGCGTTGACACTGTCGGGCAGTCCTTGGTGGTTATACCCTGGGGCTTCGATGGGCAGCTCGAGCTGGTGGACGCTGCGCTCGTGCCAGGGCTCCGGGACGCCGGTGTGGTACAGCCCGTAGTTGATGCCGCTCTGGGCGATCCGCTTGAGGCCCTGGATGCTCGACATCATGAGGGCCATTTTCGCGAGTATGAGCGCCTTGCCGCCCAACACGGCCAGAAATTGAAAGGCCATGGGCGTCAGGACGCTGCCCATCAGGATCATCCCCATCATGACGATCGGCAGCATGCTCATCTGGTGCTTGCGACGACGCCGGCCTGCGGATTAATCACACGTGGGTGTGTATGTTCTAGCTTGTTTGCGGATCAATGAGTCACTCGGGGATTCACGCGATCAGTGGTATGTAACCGGTTTCCAAGATAATGAACAGTTTAATTGCGACACTGGAAACAATTTTACGTTCACCGACTTGCAATTGAAAAACATGCCCGTCGTTGAGTTTGACTTTAATTCCGAAAATTAACCAAAGATACCGACAGAGTTGCACCCGGTAAGTTCAAAGTTCGTACTTCTTACAGAGAAGAGGAAGAAGAGCAGGGGGGGGGGGGGTAGGATTTCAAAGTTACCTCTAGCCTCGACCTGATCGGGTGCCGATTTTTCACGCAACCGATCGACGTCGATCCTTATTACGTGGGTTCTGAATACGCGTGCCAGCCGACTGCCCACCTTTTCCCGCCAGCTGCCATCCTCACCTCCATCGTGCGTCCGCTCCAATGATTTTCTGCAAACAAAATGAAAACGCTCCGTTTATTTGGATTTATTTTTTTTAATGCCTAATGGACAATTTTCAACTGATGCGTGCAACTCGATCTTTTATCGTTGGTGCTATCGTGTGGTTGTATAATTTTAATAACACACTTTTCACCGGATTTAGCTAGCAAACAAGGAAATAAATTACAAAGCTCGCGGAGCAATTAAATCATTTACGATTTGTTTTATTTTTCACTCGATGATTCTTGCGTGTCATCTACTGCAATAACTTTCCGTACCGACGAATCGACGCGTTTTTCTTCGAACAGCACCGATCTCTGACACGAGGCGCGACGTCGTTGGACGTTTACCCTTCGAAATCGAGGAGGCAAGAGTCGTATACCCACCGAACGTGATGGTCAACGCTGGAGTTGACGGGCCGATCGGCAGTTCGCTGGCTCGGGCCGACGAACCGTACGAGCTCGAGTCCGTCAAAGATCGGCACGACGTCGTCCTCGAGCATGCGGTCGATGGCCATGAGAGTCCTGCGCCTCACGCACTCCGAGAGCGTCCGCACAAAGCCGTGAGCCGGTGTCGAGGTATTCGGCTCGACCTTTACCGATCTCACGGGGCAGCCCTGCAACAGACCCTTGAGACCGGCGAGCCAGGCGCCCCGAGCTGCGGCGCCCCCGATACCGATCACCAGCAACAAGGACAGGACCGTCCGCGCTGACATCCTTGCACGCGCCAAGTACAAGGCCGCGACGCGGCGCCGATCGCTTATATAGTTTCACGCGGCATCGGCAAAACTGTGCCGTTCAGCGGTAAGCCTCGGTTCGCCGATCGCGCACTGCTAATGACACGTGTGCGTCTGTCCTGGGGACTCTTCGTTTCCTGTCCCCCTACATGTCTCTTGTCCACACACGCATCTCTCTCGGATATACTTACCGATCCTATATGCTCCTCTTTAGCGACTTACTTTTACCAAACGCTCCATCGGCTCGTTGTCGACCATACGTCCTCGCGTAATGGATACACACGCGCATATTATTGTGGGTTTTCTAATTAAGTTGGCCAAGGTTTCACCGGGAGTTATTCGTCCCGTCGTTCATTCGTTTTCATCGATTTACGCTCAAGCGTTGGCCGAAATATCGATCTCTCGAGGGCGGAAGAGCAGCGACAGCTAAACATGAAAATCTCGCGCGATCTTATCACCCCGACAACAGACAACCTATTATATCATTCGACCGAGTTTGTGAAAAAAAAAAAAAAAAAAAAAAAAAAAAGGAAAAAAGACGATAGTCTCAATAATAATCAACCGTTTCTCCTTTTTTTCCTCGTTACCGAGAGTTACGCGAGTGCGCGCGCGTCGTTTACTTCGGGGGAAAACCACTGCGTTGCGTGTAGATGTATATACACCCATATACATGAATAAGAGGCAAGCCCGAGGACGATTATCGCACATTGGGCAGCGAGAGCTGGCGCGTCAGTTTTTGACAATCCGCGGGGAAGGTATGACGAACGAACGGAGAGGGTACACCGCGGAGGAGGTGGCTCGGAACGACGGCAGGGACGGCTCCAGGGTCTGGGTCATCGTCCACGGAAGCGTCTACGACGTCACCGGCTTCATGGACATTGTGAGGATTATTGTTTTTTTTTTTTTTTTTGTTTTATAAATAAATCACTTTGTTTTTCCTTTTTTTTTTTTTTTTTTTATTCGTTAAAAAAGTTTTTTTTTTTTTTCTTCCTTTCGCTTGTACAATATGATGAAATAACAGCTAGTGTACTTATACAAAAATTCATCGTTTACCTGCATGGAGGATAAAACCGTACGTGTAATTGAAAGAAGAAGAGGAAGGAAAAACAAGCCAAAGACATATATATAATATAATATAATTTTCTACAAGCTGGTATATTTATGTACTTGAGTCTCATTTTATTATTTTTCTCGCTACAGCATCCCGGTGGTAGGGAGCTCATAGAAGAGTACGCGGGCGCCGACGCGACCGAGGGCTTCGACGACTACGGCCACTCGAGCGACGCCAAGAGGATCCTGAAAAAGCACGAGATCGGCACTCTCGTCGAGGTCCGTATATTGATACCATTAAATGTTGTCCCTCTCGTTTTTCTAAATTACAATGACGATGATGATGTCGCTCTCGTTAATCGCAGTCGTCGAATGAAAACAACGCGATGGCCAACGTCACTTGCGCCGGTCGCGCAAGCGGTGATGCCATCACCACTGCCACCGACAGTCGACCCAATAAACGGCGCAGGTATACAGTTATGCTATAAAATTTTCGTTTCAATTTAACAATCTGCAAACTTTCAACTGATAAACGTATGATACCCGTGCACACTGTTAAGTCCAAAAGTGTTCAAGTACATTTTTAAGGCGTGGTATTGCTGTTTCGTTTTTTTTTTTCTTACAAAACGCATTGTAATAGTCTCGATAAACTTTTTCAATGAAAACAAATCGATGCTTCGTAAACCATTGCACCTATTCCGTTAAACTAAACTATTTCTTTTTCCATCAACGACCGTTACATAATCAAGGAGGCTGTAGAGAGCAAACCATTTCTTTCAGCCGAGTTTTTTCACTTTACAGCTTTCCTACATTTATTTTTCCCCATTCGAAACTGTCCAATTTAATTGAACTGTTCTTCAAATTCTGTAAATCCGCGCCACCACGATGTATCTTATAAAATACGAAAATTTCAACCACACGCTTGAACACGCTTGGATTTACAGTGTACCTATAAGCATATATACTTGAAACAATAATAATAATAATAATAATAATAGTAAACGATAAGTAGTCGAAAACATTTTCCATCATCGCGTACGTATATCGATGACTCGGCGGGGAAAGGTGCAGATGGGTATAATTTTCCGAAGACTGAATCCGGCGAGGCATCGATGCACGCTTCGTTTCCAAAAATGGCGCGAACAAACATGTAATGTGTTGTTGTTTTTTTTTGCTCGTCCACTCGCAGGAATATCCTGAGCGCCATACTCGGGCCGTGCTCCACGAGACGGTAACATGTACAACGCAGAGCACCAAGACAGAGCGGATGAAAAAAAAAAAAAAAAAAAAAAGGCACCACCCAGTCCGAGTACGGCAAGTTGTTGGCTAGTTGGGCGTGGATGGCGCTCATATCCAGCCACCGACGATCTGACCGGTGGCCTTGGACCGGCCCCTTTGCTTGGTCGTGGAGGGCGCGTCATCGTGGACGGGCGCAGGTGCCGCCGGAGCAGCCTTCTTGTCCTCCTTGGGGGCCGGGGGTGCGGCGCCCGAGGGTTGCTTCTTGACGACGGAGGGTTTCTTCTTGAGGGAGGCTGGTTTGGGGTCCGCCGGTGGGGCCTTTTGCTCCCCGGCGGGGGGCTCCTCGGGTATGGGCGAGGGCGAGCGCGCCTCCGTGGAGGGCTTGGAGTCGAGGGTCGGCTTGGCGGTGGTGGCCGGCTTATCTTGGCTCGACGTCTTGCTCATCGACCTCATGGCCATCGCGCTCAGGGCCCGGCTCGGCCCGGCCGGCTTGCCGTCCTCCGTCTTTGCCGGCTCGGCGATCGTCACTCGCTGGCTCTGCCGGGTCGACTGACCGCCTTCGGCTGGATTCAATCATTTTCACGCGTGTAAATACCACTTTGAGGATTTTTAATGAAATATATTCAACCTGCTTGTGCAAATAATTATCATTTTTACATGCTGCGTTCTATATTCTGTGGCTCATTATTCTCTTACCCCTTAACTGAGATTTTTTTTAATTCAATTTATATGTACTTTATCCAAGTTACGTGATTTTATTCAAAACCTAAGTTCATTTCAATGGAATTTGAAAAAAAAAAAAAAATTTAAAGAGCGTTACGATACTTTTTTTGCGATTGTGAAGCCCCAAGTTGCAATTGTTTGCCACAATGGCCCCCCAGACCCCTTCGTATACTACAATCAATTAGTCAATCATTTCAAATCCCTCCGAAATTAGGGGCGTTTATTTTACTGGGAAAAATGCTGTGTACTCGCGACGATACTACAAATAGCCAAATGAAAATTTGGGGCTGCAAAAATATTGACAATCTTTTGGTACACTCCGGAATACAAAACGATCAATTGCCAGTATTCAAAGATTAACTGCTTGGCTCAATTAAATCATTTATGTGGCGTGATTGAAAAGTGTCAAAAGTAGGCTTGACGAATGAAAGGTTCCGTACTTGAAAAAAAAAATTTCATATTTAAACTGCAAGAAAAAGTGCATATTGTTTAAACGTTCAAATAGTAGGTAGGTGGTAAAAAATAAAAAATAAAAAATGAACGTCCAGACACCAGAAGCTGCAAAAAATGAAATTTTTGAATGCTTCGCGTAGAGGCAATGACCGTATGGCCAGTTATTACAATTTAACGGCCAGGCCAACAAATGTTTCAACTCAGTCTCAAAAACGTATTTAGGAAGAATTGGTTGGCACCGTGTGAAAAAAATAGGTTCCTACACGAGACAATTCAACTGCGTCGTTTTCGTGAAACGGCCCACCCACGTTACCTGGGGCAGCATCCCCGGTGGCTTCCTTGGGCGGGGGACGCCTGAGCATGAACTTGGCGTAGGCGATTTTGGTGGTGTTGGACACCTCGGAGAGGTTCGGATTGTACTCGACGAGTTTGGCGGGATCGAGGGACTCGAGGGCCGAGTTGCCCTGGTGCTGCAGGTGCCGGCGCAAACTGCGCCTGTGCTGCCGGTCCACCTGCTCGTTGGTGCTGCCTATCGGGTCCCCGGGTATCGTGTTTTGCCGCACCACCGCGTTCCAGTCCTTCTTCTTGCTCCCACCGCTCGCCCGCCTACCGATCGCCTTCGCTATCTGGCTGAACACGTCCTTCGAGCCCTGCTCTCCCTCGCGGATCACCTGGTTCACCAGACCCTCCACGAACCCGATCTGGAAGTCCTTCTGCAGCCGGCGCTCCATCACTCGGCCCTTCTTCCCCGACACTACGCAAATCTTACATCTTACACCTTCATCCCCGCGTTTTTTTCACAATGATCATATATTGTAGGGTCATTACGCGCTCCGTCCTGCTTGTCGTCTACGTCCGGGGTCTTGAAGTTGTTCTGCTTGAATATGTCGATCAGCTCGTACCTCAGGGTCGATATGTCCTGCCTGATCTCCATGACGTCGTCCTCGGTTATGCTGAAGTCGTTGGTCTTGCTCTGCTCGGTGGTCACGTACCGGCGAATCAGCAGCCGCATCACAGTGTCGTGGCGCTCTTTGGCCTTGTCCCGGGACTTTTTCTACAAACAAAAAATCGACCCCCCCGCCCCAACCGTCAGCTTTTCTCCTCCCTATAATATGTGTATTATGGCAAAACAGGACTTTTGACTTACGATAACCGATCGCGTGGGCTTGCCGGACTTGCCGCACTTCATCAGCCGATCGAAGGTCTTGGTGGTCGGTATCATGTTGAAGGGCGGCGGTACCGTGTCGCCGTCCTCGAAGTAGCTCATCCAGAGGTGGCTGCGTGCAAACTTCCACTCGGTGTCTGCTCGTTCCTGCACATTTTTTGGGTAAGGGGGGATTAATTTCTCTTCTTTTTTTTTTTTTTTTTTTTTCGTTTTCCCGTGTATGCGAAACGCTCACCGAGATGATCTGGTACGAGTTGGACATCATGGCGATGAGCATGTTCAGGAGGACGATGATGTTGATGACGGAGTACGAGCCGAACATGAGGAGGGCCCAGAAGCGCGTGAAGCTCTTGATGCCTGTCAGGTCGAAGGACATGAGGTCGACCATGCCGAAGCTCGCCCAGAACAGCGATTGCGACGTCTCGAACAGACTGAAACGAGGGCGCGGTTTTTTTTAATTTTTATTTGTTTTATTTATTTATTTATTTTTTTTTTTTTTTTTAGTTGACGCACTTTGCGAATCGCCTCCAAGTCGAGCAGGCCTTTTCGTTGTTGTCAAAGTCCGGCAAGCCGCTCGGCAAGTGGTAGCACTTTTGCTTCTCGAGATCGGCGTAGAACCACAGCAGCTGATTCATACCTACGCGTGTTAACGGCAAAACCCGAGGGAAAACTTAATTAGCTAATAATTAATTATCAACGAACCGCTAATAGAAAATGATTAAGTACACGCATCAGACGGAGAAGATAATTTAATAACTGTTAATTATCGCTAGTTATTTTTTGTGGGTGTGTGTTTTTAAAGGTAAAAAAAGGAAAAAGAAAAAATTGATAACAACAGTTATAAAAATTACAACCAATTGAAACTTATCGTTTGTAAAAAATGTATGGTTTATAATTAATTGTTTTATAACTTTCGAGCAACTAATAACAGTTTTACTATACATGTTTAACGATTTGTTGGGAACAAAACTAAATTTTTCGATACATGGAAAAAAAAAAAAAAAAGTACTTATTAGAAAGACAGTTATTATATAGTCTTGAATCTTTTGAGACAATAACACTAAATAACTGTTGCTTGGGAGTACTAGCAACGATTGTACAGTTTTTTCAAGAGAACTGATGAATATGTACCTAATAATAACATCAATAATAATAGTGATGATAAACAACAATGAGGAAGCGATGTCAGACGTACCGCAACCAAAGGCAAACAGCACGAGGGTGTAGATGAAGAAGAACTTGATGATGTCGATGATCATGCGGCCGAGGGATATCTGGAGTGGCCCTAGATGCGGATTGACGCTGAATATGTGCACGAGTTTGAGGAAACTGAATATCATGGCGGCGCCGAAGGCACCCTCGCTCAGCAACATCGGCTCAAAGTCGTGCCAGTGATCGCGGGGGTACCACGGGTCCTCGCCCGACCAGTACTCCCGCTGTTTATCCCGCATTTCATTAACACGTGACGTGACCTATTTTTTTTTTTTCTTTTTTTTTTTCATTCAAACAAGCGAGCAAGCACTCACCATAACCACGAACCACGAGGAGGCCCTCATGCACAGCCATATGACGTAAAAGACGTTCTGGATAAAGTCGACAATGTTCCACAGGTCCGACACGTACTCGAGCAGACCACCTGACCACAGGGACCGTATCTCGCCGATCACCAGACCTTAAGGAAAGGGGGGTTGGGAGGATTAAACAGAGTACAAGTATCGGCGTATGTACTTTTGCATGTCACTTTAACGCACTGATGACGTATATGACGACGCCGGACTCGACGAGGCCGGGCAGGGAGCCGCGCTCCCGGCGCTTCCAGCCCGCGAGGATTTCCTTCAGCCAGTCGTTGCCGAAGAGCTCGATCGCGAGGTACTCGATCCGCTGGGAGGCTGCGCCGAGCAACACTATGGACAATCCAAAAGTTTTTTTTATCCCCCTTCTCATGATTGTGGAAAAAAAAAAAAAAAAAAAAGTACCACGCAAAATGTCACTTTATCGTGTCCGACCGTACTCGGCTTTATCTACTTTGGACAAGGGTATATGTATACGTAAAACGTTTCGTTGTCGCGAGCAGTGCTTGGAAGATGAGAAGAAAAAAAAAAGCCCGTCATCCGTAAAGCAATCGATGGTTGACGAGATTCGGAACAATGGAATGGATGGTATACAGAGACGTATTTTTTCCGATACTCCTCGGGGGGAAAGGGGGAAGTTTGGCGCTGCTGCCAGTCATACACTTTAATGGTTTTCCATCACGAGCGAATGCATAATTAAGACCCGCGCGTACGAATAAATTTCCCATTGATCATAAATCACGTTTTTCTATTCCCCCCAAACCCAATGACCCTCGTGTGGAGACGAGACAAAAGGGGTGCGTATGTAAAATAAGAGTCCCTCACTGAGAAAGAAGGCGTAAGAGGACGAGTGGATGATGAACTTGACGAAGGGCTTCTTGACGAAGAGGGCCTTGGGCGAGTTGGGGGCCATCATGTATATGGTGCTGTAGACGGGAAACTGGGCCCCGAGTTTGCCAACCTCGACCAACTGGGCGATCATGCTGAGCCGTCGAAAACCCGGCAGCCCGTCGTACCAGATCTTGGCCAACAGTTGCTGGACGTTGGGGTGGGCCACAAATTGCTTTTGCTTGTACTTGATGGCGAGCTTCAGTCGCTCGAGGGTCTGGCGCTCCCCCGGCTCCCAGTTGTCGCCCGTTGGGTTGTAGTTGAGCATTATCTCGAGCTCGTTCGACGTCCGGGCGTGGTCCAGCAGCGACGTCGCGAACTGCATCACGTTCTCACGCATCTCCTATGGGTGTGTGAACAATTTTTTTTTTTTTTTTTAGGTATACAATGTCTCCGAGCATGGCAGCGTGCCCCTAATGATCGACCGCCCCATTTTTCGTTGCTCGTACAAGTCTGCGGGAGCGACAAAAGCGCGCGTGTATGTGCTCGTAATTTTTTTCGTTTCCCGCGCATTTGTACGCGGCAAATTGAATTAAACGGCTCGGCTGATCCGATAATCAACAACCCGATGAGCCCCGTTTCATTGCTACCTGGCCCCGGCGTAATCCAACTAATCCAGAGAAATCGTGCCACCTACACGTACGCGTGTCGCGTGCGCGGGGCCAGGGTGACGCGCTACGTATATATAGGTATGCCATAAATCCCCGACACCCACGTCTTCGCGCGCGACATTTCTATCCCTCCCGAGGGCTAACGCTGACGAATCCTTTGCAATTACCTTGGAAATTATTGTTATTATTATTTTATATATATGTGTGTTTACATCTTTCGTTTGTTTGTTTTTTTTCCGTCCTTGCGTGATTTCATCTAATTGTCCCTTTGGTCTTTGTGTAAAATCGGTTTAACCGCAATTTGGATGTTGAAAAGCAACTCCATACCACCGAGACACTTCGAGTCCATAATGTAGCGCGGGAATCAACCACTCGGATGTACACATTTGTACAGTAAATAGCGACGCGCGTCGAGGGAGAGGAAAAAAAAAAAAAAAGAAGAAAAAAAGGGAAGAGTACCTCGTACTCGGACCTGAACTCCTGCTCGAGGCGGCTGAGCCTCCTGAGCTCCCAGGACAGCTCGAAGGCGGTGAGTAGGGGGTCCCTGGAGGAGAGGGCTATGAGGGAGGAGGACGACAGGGCCCTGTACGCGTTGATGCGCGACTGGGAGTGCCGCAGCGAGTCCTGCTCGCTCGAGTTGACGCAGTCGTCGCAGCCGCAGCGCACGTCGTGGGGCGTCGGCAGAGTCGCGCCCCGGTCCAGCAGGATCTTCAGGATCTCGTAGTTGTTCATGTGGGCCGCGAGGATCAGGGGCGTTATGTCCGGGGTAAAGTTGGACGCCGACCTGTCGACCGCCTCCCAGCTCTGAAAATACGTGTTTTATTATTTACCCGTTCTAAATTTGAAATTCTTGGTGATAATTATACAACTTTTTCTATATAGTGCATATACACCGTTAAATATTTACTACTTCTACCAAGTTGACGTTTCACTATTTAAATTATATAGTTGGTTAACTTATTCCTGATATACCACTCGAAATAATATGTGTGGGATGTACAATTTCCGTCATTCGAGTGGAGATCGTTAGCTGGATTGCCGATAAATATTTAGAATTAAAATTTATAACGATTGGGCGCGAATAATCTATCCTAATTTTCCACTATACCACCAGTGAAAATGTTGTTCACTTTCGTTCAAATTTAGAGAGTATATATGTTGAAAGCCATGAGTAGTAAAAGCCGCGTGCTGGTAAGACACGTTTGATAGTGGTGTATCTGGTACTTGTGAGGAATTCTCCTTTCATTTTTAACTTTTCAGGGTACCCAAAAGTGCCAAACTTAAATTTTAAGCTACACCTCGTTTAATGATTTTTTTTTTTATTGGTGGTAACCTAAATAGTGGAAAAAATTTCCAAGAACACGCAATTCAGGGCTTTGCACATTTTTTTTCAGCATTAAATGTAAAATAATATTAATTTTCGTTAAAACAATGGACGTATTTTTATCTTTCGGGCTGATTATCGTGTAAATGTACGTAAAAAAAATAGGCGAAACATCTTGCCCACCATTTTCGAGGTTGCTCTTTTTAAGAAGTAAATTTTTTTCACCCCAGACCATATTTACGCACTGTACTATAGGGAAATATTATGAAGTATTCGAGAAATGCTGAAAATCTGGAAAAAAATAAGAAAATTGGTGTTTCTTAATTTTATATTGGCAAAAAAATATGGTAACAAACGGGATATTAGCAAAATGTAAACTGCACCATTGAAAAGAGCGACCATAAAAATTGTGGGCTAGACGTTTTGCCTATTTTTTGTACGGATATTTTCACGTTTATTAGTCCGAAAAATAAAAATACGTCCATTGTTTTAACGAAAATTAATATTATTTTACATTTAATGCCGAAAAAAATGTGCAAAGACCTGAATTGCGTGTTCTTGGAAATTTTTTCCACTATTTAGGTTACCACCAATAAAAAAAAAAAATCATTAACGAGGTGTAGCTTAAAATTTAAATTTGGCACTTTTGGGTACCCTGAAAAATGAAAAATGAAAGGAGGATTCTTCTTATATGTGTGGACGCGCATATTGGGATCATTTGAAACGAGATCGCGAGACAGTTGAAGGCTCATCCGATTTGAGTGGCTGCACTTTAAGAGAGAGAGAAACCCCGCCAGGCGGGCGCGTGCCATCGAAATCGAATAAAACCACCTTTGCATGTGTAAAACGTGCGCGTAACGGTGAGTGAATCACGCCTCTCTTTGACAACACGTTATTGCGTAATAATTCATCGGAAAGGCGCGATCGGTGAGGGGGGGGGCGTATTATCGCCGCGGCTGTATTACAGGCGACGCGCTAAAGTTGGCAAGGAGGATGAGAGGCGTGTGAAACGTGAGCTGTTATAAACGCGAGACCTCTGATGTAGACGTGTATATATGTATATACATGTACAGGGGACTCGGCTTTCCGATATCTGCGTGTATATATACACGTATACTTACCCTTGCCTACTGCCTAGGACTAGGAGTCTCAAAGACGCACACATGCACACCAGTATTTTGTGTGCACATCCATACGAGTATATAATATAGAATACGTGTGTCTCATCACAATGCAGGTTGCGGGAGATTATAACTGCATTAGGTTAACTGAATTAAAATTTGAATTTTCAACAAAAGTTGATGTAAGCGTGCACGGTGTATCGCATGAGCTTCTTTTCGAATGGATGGGTGTATATTTAGCGCGAACTTTGGCGAAAGATGAAAAGAAAAAGACAAAGTGTTTAATTCAATTATATTGCCCTATTTTTTTTTTTTTTTTTTTTTTTTTTTTTTTTTAATAAAGTATCCCTACGTGTTTTAATATGTCAATTGTATCAACGTATTTTGTACAACGTAGAAGGTGTACGCTGCTTTTTCTTTTGTTGTTAAAAATCACTCGATAGCAATACAGTGAGTAGCATTATTTGGAAGTTTGAACAGAATTACGATGATTTACGAATTTATAGATAGGTATCCTATGTAATACTGTTTTTAATAAAACAAAAATCAGCTTCGACACCTTCAACGTTTTGAATCTGCTGATATATTTGGTGGTACGCGTGTACTCTTCTAGGACTGTAACAATATTAGCCGCCTTTTTAAGTATATACCATCGCCATAATCTTTGAAAAAAAAAAAAAAAAAATCAACTTCTCACGAATTCGAAAAAAATACGGTATACAAAGTGACTACTTGGTTGAGGGTGTATTTTTATGTGCAGTAAAGTGATGAAAAGTATAGGTGTACGTTGTCTCGAGTTGTCGAGGCTCTACGGGCTGTCACGACTTACGTATGGTTGTCCGGGCTGATGTATTTTCTCCTCGTGCTCCAGCAGTACCTCCACCGCCTCGACATACTCCTCCTTGATGGCGTGCAACAGGGAATCCTGCGAAAGAATACCAGTGCGCATCCCCCCCGTTAGCAGCCGAATCATCAAAATAAAAGTGCAAAAAATCGGCGTTTCTCCCCTTGAAAACGCGTGCGGGGCATTGAGATCCCATGAAAATGGAAGAAACGTACAAATGATCCAAAAAAAGGGGGGAAAAAGAAACACGACAGCGTCCCCGAAAAATGTGTGTCATTGCCACGATGGTCATCGTCATAAATATACAAGGAAAATGGAAAAAAAAGAAAGGAAAAAAAAAATCGATCATCAGCATATACACACGCGCGAAGAAGAAAGTTGCGAGAGCAGCTCGGCTGCTTGAAAGGATTCACCCCCCGGCCTACCTTGACTTGAATCCCCATCTCGAGCAGCAGCATTATGAGGTCGTAGTTCTCGTTCTCGATGGCGGCAATCAGGGCCGACCTGTTAAGCGGATCGACGCAGTTGATGTTCAGCTGGTCCGGCCGGTCCTTGTTCTCCTCCAAGAGCCGCTTGACCGTGGCGCAGTCGCCCCGCTCGGCGCTCAGCAAAAAGTGCTTCTCCACGGGCCCGAGGATGTACTCCCCGGCGGGGCCGAGGGGGGCGTCGTTGGGCACCGACCCGTTTCGCCCCATCGCCGCCTCGTTCTTTATCAAGTTCTGCTGCGACTCGGACGGGTTCATCGCGGCTCGGAACTACCCCTTTTTTTTGTCACTGTCCCTCTCTCTCTCTCTCTCTCTCTCTCTGCGTTACTCTGGCCCACCCTCGAGTCCCGGCGCTCCGGGCATGCTCATACATACAAGTGCCCTCGGGGTGCGCTCGCGGGAACGGCCAGCGCACGACTGCCGGTGGCTGGCACCTCGCGGGGGAGGCCTACTTTTTCCCCACCGAGCTGAATCCTTAGAACCGGCGCCTCTGGGCTCGGGTGCATGCACGACGATTATACGCTCGCCCTCGGTGGATTGGGCACACGCCGACTTGTCTCCTCTCGCTTGTAGACACGTGATGCCCGGGGCTCTCAATTATACCTATAAATATACTGTACCTCGGTGGTTTTACTCTCGCGAGCCATTGTTGATGCCCGTAACGTTGGCTTTTCTGTCCTGTCCTTTTTTTTTTTTTTTTTTTTTTTTTTTTTTGTCGTGCGCTGGGGTGTGACGGATATTTATTGTTATTGTTTTCTTTTCTGTTTCTTCTTACGAGTGGAGAGGAAAAGCTTGAAAGACCATGCTATGAAGGGTTGGGAGAGTACACTCGGTTGATGTTCATCCTTTCTTTAATCTGGATGAACTGGGGAGGGGGGGGGGAATGCAAAACACACACGGACGGCGTTTGGTGAAAAAATTAAAATTTATTGCATTAAAAAATCAACAACAGAGGAATGGGTAAACAATGAAATTTGGATTTTTATCATATGTTCTTTAGCGTTTGTGTGTTGGGTGTGCGAGGTGGCGCAAACAATATTAATTGATAGCCGATATATCGTACAGAGTTGTTGTGTTTTTCCACCTAAATGCCGATACACTGCTGTATACTTCCACATATAGAGCCCGTAGCGTTGATGTTTAAGCATATTTGCCGTGAGTGCAATACATACAAATTATATTAGGTTTATCATTACATAATAATATCGTTTTTAGTAGCAGCAGCGGTGGTGGGTATAGGTATACAAACTAAACGGGTTTCATCTTTAGCGTTTCAATTTTATTATTATACATCTCGATGTGCACTGTTACATCGTATTGTAATAATATATATATATATATATAATACACAATCGTTATTATCGTACTCGTTATTATTAATATACACACATAAATAGTGTACCTATATGCGGTGCATTTTTTTAATTTTTTTTTCCCCAATCGTCTCGAACACGGCAACATAGCCTCCTCCTTCTTCTTCGTGTACAATGTAACGTAGCATTTTGGATTATATGCATAAAAAAACAAACGAGAGCCAATACAGCAAAACTCATCAATGGTCATGTATAATGTAAGAGGCAGATAATATGCAATACATGGTGATTATTCGATGGGTGTCAGTCTTTGATAGAGTGTAACATCAGCTCCCTCGGATGAGTATAACATTTTCGTCGCAACACTTGCGGAATAGAAAAAGAAAAGAAAAACCGGCGAGGGTGAAAACACAAAGGGGCCACTAGACGAAATCGGGCACGGTCGGGTGGAGCGGGGCGTCCCTGCACATCTCCCGTATGATCCGGTCCTCGGCCGAGCTCGGAGCCTCCAGGTCCTCCTGGCTCTTGTTGGCGCAGACCAAGGCGAGCCTCGCCAAGCGTTGCATCCTCTCCTGCCTGAGTCTCGCCAGCCGGTTGTTCAGCTCGTCCCTCTTGAGCAGCAGCTCCTCCTTGCCCGCCCCGCCCCGCCCGTACCTTATTATTATGTCCGAGCGCGTGTGCGGCTGGCTCACGGCTATGTCCCTCCCGTACCTGATGAACGACGAGCCCATGCCGCTGCTCCGACCCTCCCGAGGCTCCAGCACCAACTGCCCCTGCTGCTGCTGCGGCTGACCCCCGGTGAAGCGCAGGGCGTAGGGCAGGGGCCCAAACTCCAGGCCCGCCCTTGGGGACCCCTCGTCGCTGGTGGCTGCTCCTCCCCGCGCTCCCGGGGCTCCCTGGCACTCGTGCAGCGCCACCACCACCAGGATCCACAGCAGCCGAGCCATGTGTCTACCACCTGCTCCTGCGAACACCCGTGCAAGATTTCGAATATATAAATATTGGGGGTGGAAGGGGGGGGGGTTTGACGGGTCGAGCCCTTGTTCTCCCCGCGCCCTTGGGCAAGCTTCCGAGTGTTGTATGGTATAATAACTCAGCGATCCGTGAATTCGGCGAGTCAAAGGCCCATCGGCCCGTGAAATTCATTCAAACAGCCTCGACGTCCGAATTCCCAGACGCGCGTGTCATTCGTTCGCTCGCGCTTTTGCACATATGCGAGCGTGGGTGTTTTTTTATTTTTCTTTCCCCCCCCCCCTCCGTCTTCCGTTGTTTTCGCCCCGGGAGGAAGTCGAGATCGAACGACCAACGGCTACTACACTTTTGAGGCGTGGAATCGAAATTTCTGTTTTTTTTTTTTTTTTTACAAAATGGTCTTGGTAAACGGTTTAAGAAATATCAAATCGATGCTCCATAAACCATATCACATATTCTATTCAACTAACATATTTTTTTTTTTTTTTCCATCAACGATCGATACAAGAAGGCTGTAGAGAGTAAAACATTTCTGTTATAGATTTTACACGGTTGTAAGCGTGATCTTTCCCCATTAAAAATTGTTCAATTTAACGGAACTGGTTAACGACTTGGTGCACCACAGATTTGGTTGTTCTTCAAATTCTCATAAACGCAACTGCGATGTATTTGACGAAAGAACACATTTTACACGGTTGGATGTGCAGTGTAAAGCTGCAGAGCGATGGGCGCAAGGACGGGCAAATGAAAACAGACGAGATGTTTTGTCGTATGGGTATACACACGCGTGTTATTACCTTTGGAGCTGGGCTAATTTGTTTTCGTCGCACGATAATTGCCCGACCGGAGTTTCCGGAGGGGGTGGCGCGTCTTCGGGGGACACCCAAGGTCCGGCTCTTTCGAACGAGACGCGTGTGGCGTTTGTTGCACGCGCCCTCACAAAGTTGACGAATGGCCGTTGGAAAGGAGGGAGGGACAAAAAGGGCTCTCGCTCGATTGATCCGATGCGATCGAGTTTACAACACGAGAGATTTCGTGTACTTGAGTGGGAGCGAAGGAAGAAAGAAAGAAAAGCGGCTACATGTGTACGTTGTTTGCCATCTCAAATCCGAAAGTATACGGCGAGCGGGTAATCCTTTGGTAAATAATGATAAAAACAAACGAGGAGAAGGTGGAAAGACCCCCCGGTGCCACGAGCCTTTAATTCGATTTATTTCCCTGTACCGAATGTTACACCCTCTTCCTGCAAACACACGCACGGACTTTTAATTACCTCCAACTTGGATTGTTTTACCACCCCCCCCCCCTCGGAAACTCGTCCGCGTAAATTCGTTTAACATACCATTAGTCTTATACCTTGTTGAATTTACTTTGGGCTTTTTGACGCGAGAAGGTAAAAACAATGGCTCGCAGTGCACGGACGAAGCTTCATTTTGATTTGATAAGGGAAAAAAGCAATGTAAACTCCTTGAAAATAGAAGAAAAAAAAAAAAAAAAAGTCGATTACTCTTGTGCGCGGTTTCTTGAAAACTTTGCGAATTTATGCACTTTCCGATATGCGATCCGGTGAATACCAAGCGCGCGAGTCTCGGAGACTGGAAAATTTTTAATTTCACTCCAGGTAGGACACTTGGACGCCGTCAAAGCTCCCTTTTTTGAATATGTTTTCACAAGTTTGATCGTGTAGAGGATGCGCTTCGGAAAAATCGGCCGTTTTCCCGAAGATAATCGAGGAACCGCGCAATACCAGTGACGGAAGGAAAAAAAAAAAAAAAAAACTCTTACCTTCGAAGGCAAAGTTGAGCGACTTCCGGGGGTAATCGGGCCCCTCCTCTCTTCCGACAGTGGCACTGGTAATACGACGGAACGAAGGGGCGATCGGGTGATGCACACAGACGAAAGCAAATAGAAAAAAAAAACGTCCCGGGCAAATGTTGGGCACAGTGCTCGGTTGGACCAGCGCGTTGAAAATGAACGGACAGCGGGCAGGGGCGAGAGCTTTATATCGCCCGAGGTCCCAAGCTCCTCCACCCCCCTCTCCGTACGTGTACGCAGCATCCGGCGGTGCTGCGACGTACACACGGATGACCGGCCGTGGGCTGCCTACCCGCCCCGACTCGGACACCCAAGAACCCCATACATGCTCTTGTGGTAGCCCTCCACCCTCCACACACACGCATACGAGCGCTTGTGCGTCGCAGGCGATATATTATCGGTGTCATTATATCCCGCGCTCCGAGTGCACCCACGTATACGCCTCAGCTGCTAAGTACACGCGTACCTTACACCTTTCGTTATTTACGAGGTCGCGCGCACATACCGGCCGTGTGCGACGCATTAGTGTTTTTTTCAATAACTTTCCGCGCTATGCACTCGCAGCTTCCGATTCCCATGCGCGATGTCGCTATCGAGCCCAGGGCGCGTGAACGGCCATTGAAAAGAGTAATCAAGGGAAGGGCGGAGCATCGAGAATCGGCGTCCTTCACCTGCCTGCACCATTGCCATACCCCTTCGCGCGAGGTTGTAACTCGATGACTTGCTTATACGTGCAAGTCTATGGGCGCCTTGTGGTGCACGCGCTCGTATAGTGTTTATACCCAACGCATGGGTATGATGTATGGGGCACGCGCGAAACCGTACACCCGGCGAACTATATGTGATGGGCAGATACTTGTGTATGGTGGTGGCTGGAGGTTTCTTTTAAGAGGAGTGATAATACAGGTACGATTGTCTTTGATTCGGAGGTTCGAGGACCATTGTTGCCATTTTGTGTCGATGGTGCTTAACTGTCTTTGTTCAACAACTGGTGAGGATGCATTTTTTTTCTCATTTGCACCAAAGCATGCAGGGCATATAATTGTGCACCCACGTTTTTTTTTTTTTTTTTTTTTTTTTTTTTTTTTTTTTTTTTTTTTTTTTTTTTTTTTGCCAAAACATTCGGGGGCGTGAATCTTTACTTTCACAGGAGACGATTGATATCAAACTACATACCCCTTGATGTGTGAAAAAAAAAAAAGTCAAAGAGTAACGAGCCCAGGGCTATGGATTGCAGTGTATCGCTTGTCTGGCCATAATCGACTCGATCTACTGAATTTTCGTAAACACGACTAATAAACAAAACAAAACTTTTTTTTTACATTTTGATTTCATAACTTTGCATGGCAACGTATAACAATGAGAATGCACAAGGAGAAATACGATTTTCATTGCCAGTACTTATATGAAGGATTCTGAAATTCGTTGAACAGTATTTTTATTTATCGAATTTACCTAACCCTTTAGATTTGTTAAAGGTAATTTTTAAGGGGATTTAATTTCCACTAATAATATCTTACATTATTTTTATTTAATTATTTATTATTTTTTTTTTTTCTAAAAAGAGTAACAATCATTACCTCTCTGGGCGTAATTGAGGCTCCATTTTTTCACCTAAAATCAAGAAAATCCCCCTTTTTATCTGAAAAAAATAAAAACTGACGAATAATGATTCTTTCAAACATTTATTTACTATTACGCTAAAAAAACAAACCAAGCTATCAGGAAAACATCCCCCCCGCCGCGCGACCAACTATGTCTGACTTAAAAGGCTGTTTATCACTTTTAGCGAGCCAAAGCCCTCGTCACGCGTTACACGTTTCATTCAACTCTCCCCGAGCACGTGTACCCATTCTTTCTCTGCTGACTGCATCAGTCCTTCCCCGAAAAGATTAGCGCAGTTTGAGGGAAAAAAATTATCACCCCCACGCGCGAAAAAAAAAAAAAAAAAAAAAAAAAAAAAAAAAAAAAAAAAAAAAAAAAAGAAATCGTACCACCAGTTAGTAACACCGCGATGATGAACTCGAACCGGGTCACCGAAGGGCTAAAAATAAACCGGTTGGCGAGTGAAATTTCAACGGGGGCATCGAGCAAAGTTATCGAAAAACGACGACGATTGATCGCCCGCGCATCGGATGCCTACTTGGTTTCCTCTTTGAGCTACTCTCGCGTACCACGTTCCGCGCGCGTATCTTTGCCTCGAGTCGATTCCCCAGATGATACCACTGTGTGCGCGTGTGTGTACGTACATGTGTGAATCGGGGGCAGGGAATGGAAAAAAAGGAGGAAAAAAATTGCGTTCATATACGCCCGTGTACGCGCAACAATCGGCGACTTAGCTTGAAAAATGCGCGTGTACTGCCACACTCGGGTATGGCTTCCATTGTTGGGGCACAAAAGAGTTGCTGCCGCTACGGTGACATTTATGTCCGCGACTCCGTATGTACACTTGTGCCGTTGCTTCAGATATTAATGAACTTCCCTCCCCCCGACACCCGTTTTATCAAAGGTGTACGTGGTGGAGAAGGAGTGGGATGAAAGGACACGAGTTTATTTCGATGTTGTCGTTGGCGGAAATCAATGAGTGTTTTTTGTATATGTATATATATTACATCCGTTACTTTTTATTTTTCATACCTACAAATGCTACATTCATCATATTATAACTAAGTGGATCTTTGATTCACCGAGTGAAGAGGATTTTTTTTTTTTTTCGAGTATACAAACATGTCCTTACGTAGCTCTTGAATTTTACATGATACTAAGTGTATATACCTAAAAGTAATAAATATCGACAACTGGCAGGAAAAAATATGACGTATCGAGTTATCTATAAGCGTCACCACTTCCGCCCTGTTCAAGACGTATATTTTAGTTTATACTTTTTACCGTCCAGGGAAGATTTAGTCAATAATCACCGAAACAGAATTTGCGAAAAAGTGCAGCAATTTGAGATAGCGCTTTTCCTTCCTCGAGCCGTCGATGCCCGACTTTGGCGCGTAATTTCATGCTTTTGTCATTTTTTTTGCAACATAAAATTAAATTTTAGTTTAGTTAATGATAATCAGAATTTTCACGGTGATTTAATGCTCGAAGTAAAAAATTTTGCAATGCAGACGCTATGGTCAATACAAATATGCTTGTACAAAATTATATTCAAAATTTATTGTACGATAAATGGAAAACATAAAATAGTAAAGTTTCTGTCTATGTACCGTGCGAATATAAGCTCACTCACATTAACATGTACAACAATGTTCGATTAAAATTTATACACATAAATTACTGTATGTACATCATATGAAGAAAAAAAGCTCCAAGCAGGAGTTTCCTTGAAGATAAATTTTTTACGTCCACTTTTGGAAAAGAAATTTTTATTTTTCACTTTTCGTTTGAAATGTAGACATTTTTATAAATACAAACTAAATAAAGTTTGGTATAAATCTCAAAACGTCATGTATCATCTTTTCAATTTATTTTCATTTTGGGATGGTAAATGTTTTTTTTTTTTTTTTTTTTGTTTTTTACATCAACTTTAACAATGCACATAAAAAAAATCATCAAAACTATTGTTTTCTCAGTACGAAATAAATTGAAAAACTGAACAATTGTGTCATACCTCGCTCAACGTAAGTTCACAAATTTTTCTTCATTTTTGAAGCCACGGAGTAAAATAGTATACATTAGTGACCCTATATATTATAGGGATTTTTTTACCTTTTAACGTTTACTGCTTTTTCTCAGTAGGAAGCATAGAGTTCGCACCTGGTGCTTACCCTGGGTACATGATGGGGTGACATGACGAAAATTATCGAATGGCTTACGCATGTCGATTACTTACAGTTTACAAACACATGTGTACGCTTTTATATATGTATAATATTATAGAGTACTAAATTCACACTTACCGTCACACTCGCGCGCGCACATAAAACATACACATTCACAAAGAGTAACGAGCTCTTTTGCGATATAAAATCAATTAATAGTGAAACCATCATCGCTGGTTAACTAAAAACTATATATATTTCCATCCTTGATATTTTTCCATACGTATGCGTCTTATCTATAATAATATCTGTATTAATGTATTAACATGAGATGATTGTCTATTCTAATGATAGCTTGCAACATTAAGACGCCACAAAGGCCAAAAACGTCCTTCAAAAAGTGAAAAAAAAAAAAAAAAAAAAAAAAAAAGACTTTTCTCATAGCAATAATTACGTTACAACTAATGCACTACACAGTCATCATATAACATGTACTTATATATACTTATGGTATATCCGTATAGTATCGTTTTCGGTTGAAAAACGCTCGATTTTTTTTAATGTATACAGTACACAATTGTGCAAGTGCACCATGTCCGTGACGTTATGAGCCCGGTAAAACAACAACTTTTATGATAGCAAGCTCGACACAAAAAATTGAAAAACCCATAGCCTGTGTACTACCTGTATGATTAACAAGTATATACACGCGATTCAAACAACAGCCACGAGGTGGGAGATAGAAGAAAGAAAGGAGCGCTCAAGCGATCGAGCAGCCGTTGTTGTGGGGATACTTGTTTTTGGCACCAGGTTTGGGCAGCGCGAAACCCGGGCAGCAGTGGTCCTCCCTCACCTGGACGACCTGCTGGGCGCAGCTCTCGGACGAGTCGCTCCCTGCCGAGGACGAGGCCCGCTGCTTCGGGCCCTCCAGCCCCGGGTGCTGGTATATCGAGGTGGTGTGCACGGGGGCCGACTGCTCGTACGACTGCTTGGTTTGGCGCGACGCGCCCTCCCGGTGGTGCCGGAAGTGCTCCGTGTCCGAGACCAGCGTGCCCAGGAGTTGGTCCGACGGCTGCGGGTAACCCAGCGCGGACACTGCCCCCAGGGAGTTTGAGCGCAACTCTGTACCCCACACGCAACGGTATGTGATGAAAAAACGTTTGAGCATATCGTTGTTATTATACTGTGAGCTATTGAGATATTGACCTTTGACGGAGAGGCTCTTGGTGGGTGAGTTGGCGACGGATCTGCGAGCGACGTCCTGGAAGGTGATGGGTGAGTAGACGGGCCGCTCGTCGGCGCAGGTCTGAGGTGGCGTCGGGGAAGTGGGGAGTCGGGCGAGGAGGCGAGCCGAGGGAGAGTGGCACGTTCGCACGGGGGATGACAGGGTGGACGAGGGTAGGGCCGGGTTGGTCGGGTAGGCCGTGGAGACGGGGGTCTCGATGAGGCAGGGGATGCGGGTGAGGGAGTTGCGCGGCGTTATCGCGTGCCACTGGGGCGGCTGGGCTATCGTGATGTTTTTCGTCGACGCCGAGCGGACCTCGCGCTTCTCCAGCCAGTAGGTCTTCATCGTGCCTAGATGTGTGCACACATAAATTGGTAACAATCATGTATATATATACATACTTATGTATGTACTTCACTTTCGCGGCAATGGAAAAAGGAGTTTGTTAAAATATCGAAAATGCCCTTCATTTTGCGAGTAAAACTATGAATGCACTGAGAAAAAGAAATATAGTAAAAGTTACTGCGTCGTAGTCTCGAGACTTTTTACTATTTGAACAATAATTTTTTGCTGCTCAGAACATTCATTTTTGTTGCAAGTACAGTGATTTTTACTGCTTATACAATAGAAATTACTGCCCAGCAATGAAATGGTAAATATGTGGTTGCCAAAAGTAAAAATCCTAGATAGCGAAATGACACCAAATTACTATTGTGGCACAGTAATTTTTATTATTTTTTTTATTCCATCGGCGTTGATTTCGACACAGCAGTTCAGAGCACCGACTCTACATTGTTTCGACAGTCAATCCCCTTTGGATTTTCATTTTTGCTGCTGTGTGATTGGCTGGGACCAACAGTTATTGCACTGAGCTGTCGTCGAAATCAACGTCACTGGAATGAACTTTACTACAAAGTTAAAGTGCACCGTCAATGTTTCGGTCGCCCCAATACCCCATCATGTAAGGTGTATGTATATAAGGAATTCTACGAATAATCTGCCGTTTTCCGGAGTCATAAAATGAGGTAAAAATGTAGGTAAGCACACCTCTGGAAATATTTTTTTTGTCCCAGGTATTCCTCAGCAAAAAAAAAATTATATAATCATGATTAAATATGATCGGTGTCAAAAGGTAGAAACAGAATAAACTTGAAAATTGGAAAATACAATAAAATTCGTGAAATTATATTAAGTCCTATCAAGTTTTAGAATGTCAGTTAGTTTGATTTTCTTTGTTTGAGCGACTAACACCGACTTTTTGGGATAGAGTTATGGTACAAAAAAGTAAAAAAAATCGTGAAATTTGATTTAATATTCAGCATCGAAAAACGAAAAATGTGAAGAAAAAAAGTGTGTACCAGACACTGAATAGCTTGTTCAAGGTATTTTTCTTGCCCCGAGTAACACCTGGGACAAAAAAAACGTACTTCCAGAGGTGTGGTGGCTTTTTCGTAGGATTCCTCGTATAAAATGCTAACGGTGTGCGCACCTTTGCCCTTGACTTGTATCTCGCCGCGTTCGATGACCCGGTAAGACGGCGAGAGCAGTTCCTTGGTCGACTGGGATATGTGTATCTGCATGGCCTCGCTGGTGGCCTCCATCCTCGAGGCCACATTGACCGAGTCGCCAAAGAGACAGTAGCGCGGCATCTTGAGGCCCACGATGCCCGCGACCACGGCCCCGCTGTGGATCCCGATGCGTATCTGCAGGTGCTGCCCGGTCGAGCGGTCCGTCAGGTCGGTTATCGCCTCGAGCATGTCCAGGGCCATGTCGCACACCCGGTCGGCGTGGTCCCTCTGCTTCACCGGGGCCCCCGACACCACCATGTACGCGTCGCCTATCGTCTCCACCTATATGTGCCAACCGACAATCTTGGGTCACTCCGATCTCGTCGCCTTACCGCTGTGTATAACCCACCTTGTACACGTGGTTGCGCTCGGTGAGGGTGTCGAACAGGGAGTACATGCCGTTGAGCATCGACACGACCTCCATCGGCGTGATCCGGCTGCATATCTCCGTGAAGGTGACCACGTCCGAGAAGAGGATCGAGACGCTGTTGAACATCTGTCGGCAAGTTTTTTTTTTTTTTGGTTTTGTTTTGTTTTGTTTACAAGTGTATTAAGATGAAAAAACAACAAAAAGAACTACCTCGCACGTGTCTATCGGGCTCTCGCCGTTTCTCAATCTGTCGGCCACTTGCTTCGGTATCATCTGGTAGAGCAGCTCGTCGGTGCGTTTCATCTCCTCGTCGAGTTTCCGCATCGACTCTTCCAGCTTTTTGCTCTTCAGCTGTTCCTGGTCCAACGCGAGTTTGAGCTCGACGGATTGTTGCGTGCCGGCGAGCATCAGATCCCTAAAACGAACGCCGTCTCGTCAAGCACATATTACATCGTGCATCTCTGGTCAATTCAATCCCAACTTTGAATTAATTTCGTGGAGGATTAATCAAAGGCATATATGTATATACTCGTACTATTGAAAGTACTGTCGATTTTTTACGACTCCACCAGTCCAAGTACGTAGATGAACACCAATCAAAAGGGCTTTCGAGTACAATTCGTACATTAAATTTTTTTTCATTGGTTTCAAAATAATTGTAACTTTGATTATGCTTGGCAATCGATCAATACTCAAAATTCAGTTTTAATAGCCCCTATTTTGTTTGCTTTTTACATTTTATTTCATACTTTTAATCCCTTTTGTATATATATTTTAATTTGTTTATTCAGTTTGTATATTTTGTTAGTTTTTCATTCAACATTTAATGTTGCACGTGAAATCGAGCTTCATTAACGAGTAAATTTAACTTTATACGTGTAGATGTGTTGCTCCAGTAAACTGTACCAATTTATTGTGTATTTTTAGTAAATGGGCCTCGGGCCCGTTGATTAAACAAAATAAATGATAAATGATGAAAAAAAAAAAAAACAAGGGTAAAGTATAGACTCACCGGCTGAAATCGTGCAACGATAGATCGTTTATGTACAGTCCCGCGCCGATCAGCGCATTCAAATCGGGCATCACCGGTGTACCGAGGTACATCATCATCTTCCAGTCGTCCATGTATATCATCTGACCTGCACCCACACACACACACACAGACACATGTGCATTTAACAATGATGCGATGGAGACAAATGGGTCGATCTTACCTTTAAGTCTGAGGGCTCGATCTTCCTGGTTGTCGAGTTCGCTGCCCAAGGGAATGTCGTCGCGGCGACGGTCGCTCGGCCTCTCGGCAAGCACCGGCTCGACCGACAGCAGCTCGAATATGTTGTTCGTTCGGTTTAAAATCTGCGTGGTGACGATTTTTTTTCCAAATGATAATGTATATATTAACTTGCGCCCAACCGGTCTTTTAAATAATACAACAACAACAAAAACAATAACCCCTACCGATTGAAACTTGAAGGCTATGAGGGGTCGGACCAGATCGAAGCGGTGGGTGATTTTTTTCCCCACGAGATCGGACAGTATGACCATGAGGGAGTTGCCGATGCTTCGTACGACCATGTCGGGGCTGTGACAAAATAAATTTAAAAAAAGTCCTTATATCAATAAATGTGCGTCCGACGATTGACTAAATGCCAACGGAGCTAAAATCGTGTGACTTTGGAGCAAAAATAAAGCAAACCCAATATTTTTAGCTCACCCTTCCCTATGATGTGTCGGTAGGTAATATAAACTCGGGTGGGCAGCAAATATAACTTTTATCTCTCTCTATCTCTCTCTCTCTCTCTCCGTAAATACCCGTTTTTTCGGCTAATTTCTCCCTTCCCTGAGATATTATATCGCGCGGATACAAAAATAACTACGCGATATTTCGGCCCTCGTCTTTCCCTTTTAAATTTTATACTTTTTCTCTCACCTCCATCATACTATACCATGTATATTATGACTATACAGTAAGCTTGTGCGATACCCACTTCGAGACGAGACGATGCCTGCCCAAGTCTCGTCTCGTTTCGAAAAAATCCCGAGACCCTAGAGACTTTTTTTGAGTCTCGAAAATTTTTTAAAATTTTCTTGACGTTTTCGGAGTCGTTGGGGTGTTAAAAAGTCTCTACTTTGGTCACGCGTGTGTGTATTGAATGCATAAAAGCTCTTACGTAGCAGAAAAGGGTTGAAGAGACTAAATGTTTATTTTTTCAAGACTTCGAGACGAGACTTTTAGAAAAAAATTTACATGTATATTTGGAGCAGGATGCTTTATGCAGATCTGTACATGTAATGTGCGAGGTGACTGGTGAAAAATGCACTGAGTGGAAAACATAATAAAAATTACTGTGCTAGAATGGAAATCTAGTACGAGAGACTTTTTACTATTTAAACAATGATTTTTATCGTTTGGAACAATAATTTTTGTTGTCCAGCACAGTAATGTTTTATTGAATTTGTCTCTCTGTGGTGTTGTTATTTATCGAGCCGAGAGAAAAATGAGCTCACCCAAAGACGATGCAAAAGGGAAAAATCTCAAAGAGAACGGACGCGTTGATGGGCAGGTGTTTCTCCTCGCGCGTCATGGTGAGGGAGGCCAGGGTGAAGGCCCGATTGTCGAAGGTCAGCTGGAAGGTCACGTGCACCGTGTCGAAGAGTATTTCCTCGCGCACGAGCTCGATCTTGAGATCCTTGTGGTAAAAGTGACGGGCCACCTCGCGGATCTGGCCCATCGTGTAGTAAACGAAGCCCCGGCGTTTGCTTCTGTAATGCAGAGTCAGTCCTACGGCGATATCGAGAATCATTTTCACCGACTTGCATTATCATCGTGAGTTTATCATGCTTATTGGGTTACGTGCACTTGTACACAAATTTTTACATATACATATAAGAGCAAGTGTTGCAAGCACAATTTGCCCACGACAGGGGCATCAGTCCTTTAAATCCTTCGGGGACAAAAAAAGGCCATTTCTTTTTTTAACTTCATTCAAAAAGACAAACTATGAGATACCCCCTTAATTGGCTGCACAAGTGGGTATAGAAATATTGGGCATGCATTATGAATGATTAATAGAGGTATACGGTTAAATGGAGCATCGATCCCACTCAAGCTCTCATGCATATTACAATATGTGCCTTCACAATTAGAGAATCGATTTTATAGGTATTTTGCTTGTCAATAAATGTAAAGTACTGATTAATGATGCACAAAGGAAAAAACGATTTTTTTTTTTTTTTTTTTTTTTTTTTTAATGTGTACGTATGAGTCGTTGCGTTAGTTCGCCGAAAAGGAGTAGAGAAGAAATAAGACAAAACAAGCGGCTCAATTCATGAAAAACCAGCACACGGGCCGCCAGAGCAAAAAGTGCGATTTAAATTGAAGAAATTTATTTTTAGACCATTTTTATATGGTTTAACATCATAAATCCAAACGAGTTTTACATCATTTGTACTTTTCAATATAAAAGTAACGAAATCATATAGTATTCTAACAGTAAATATTAAATTTTTAATCAATAAATAACATAGTAAGTAACAATTATTCGAACATTTTATCTAACGATTTTCGTTGTTGCCTGTGTCAGAATAATACTACAGATGAGAAAAGCAAACACAAAAGAGTGTTTTTTTAAAATAACAATATCCATATGTAAGTTTTGTATTTCACATTTTGTTCGCAAGTGAAATGTAAAAAAAGTTATATTTTTCGACTGTCTATATCCGATTTTCTTATTCAAAGTCTTAGGACAACATGGACGAAAATGGTTAGTAAAAAAGAGCTCATTTCCATAAGATCTACAACTTGTATTTTTAATATTTTGTCTGCACAAACGTAATGCACAGGAAAGTTATAGAATCTATAAAAAAAATGAGTTTTTTGCCCTTTTCAAACGATTTTTACCATTCATAGAATTAAGACAGTGGTATACAGAAATACTTACCAAACAAAAAACTTTTTTAAAACTATGTTGTAGAATTCGAACTTCTTTTATTCACACGCAAAAAACGATTTTTTTCGCTATTTTTGTACCTATTTCTATATACAGACATCTGTATTGCATGACAGAGTAAAATGTATAGTTCAAAAAAGATTTTTTTTTTTTTTTCTTTTTTTTTAAGATCTACAAATTTATCGTTCAACGCAAACGTGTAAAATTGAAGCGTCAAAAGTCATAGCTAAAAACCTGCTGTATTATCTCCTTTGAAGCACTGCAGTAAAACTGTTTGCGATTTTTTTCTTTTAACTACACTTGTCCAAATCCAAACAACCAGCTTCGATTTTGAAGGCAAACTTGTGTATACAAAATCGAGGCTCAATCGGATAACAATAACTTGAGGTAATCAAAAACAATTACATGATCACGTGTATACATTGTACAACATCTATGTACGTACAGCGTAGGACATACGCGGAACACCTTTGGTTTTATGTGAAAAATAGACAAAATTTATAAGTGGTTACACTTTTTGCTCAGAAAAAAACATAAGGCAGTCGCATGCATTGGTCGAGATGACGGTAAAAATACAGTGTAGGCCGCGTATACTGACCTTGTCGGGTTTCGTTCTCGCAGATGAAGGACGGGGCGCGCATCCTGGGGTACGAGAACTTCAGGTACTCGTGCAAGTTGTCGAGGCCGTTGAGAAAGTCCCGCACGTGACGTCCGAGCACCGAGAGGACCCGGTCGTAGCCGTACTGGCCCACAAAGCTCACAAAGTGCACGCCCATCTGGTCGAAGAATTCGCGCTCCGTTATACCCAGGACCTTTGAATTACAACAATTTTATTCGTGTTGACAATATTTACAAACTTTTTTTTTTTTTTTTTTCCTTGTAAAATCAGTATGAAAAAAAAATTATCGAGCTATGACGTTTTTGCCTAACGGTTAAACTTCATTGCTCTTGGTAAAATATCCTGTTGAGATTTATTTATTTTTTTTTTTTTTATCATTGTTTACACTGAAAAATTTTCTTTCTTTCTTTTTTTTCAATTATATTCCATAGATCATTTATGAAGTTTTTTTTTCCATTTGTGGATGAAAGAAAAAAGACTCGTATTGAATATTTTTTGCTGTTCCACAGGTACATACGTTTGAAAACTAGTTTCTTCGTATTTCAGCGCAAAATTATTGTTACCATGCGCTTATGAGTGACACCAAAAGTTTGACCCTTCCTCGCTTGTCGAAAAAAATTTTCCTAGATCAGTGTATATTTGTTCAGATAAAGTAATCTGTCAATAAAAATCGTGCGCAAGTAAAAATGTGCACTTGTATGTATTGAAAACGCACTTTCGATTGTCGGATATCGGTATAGTGGCCCCATTACCATGGACATCACGTATTTCGATCCCAATTGCGTCGCGAATACTCAATGATGATACTTATATTTAGAATAAACAGCGTTACGCTCGTTTACTGTAAACCATAATGATGTGAGTACGCACACATGTATATACCTATAGTACATGGTAGCCGGTCAACCAATCACAAGTTCAAATAGACGCACGTATTTTAATTCTCAAATATTTCGGATTCAGCTCTCATGGGAGGGAAAAATAATCTAAAAATACAACTTGCCATGGATAAATTATTGTACATGTATACGTGTGTATGTTATCACCAAAGGGTATCACTGTACTTTTTGAGAATGAAAATGTCAAATTCAGTAATTTATGGAGAAAAAATTGGTAAAGCAAATCTAGATCCATTCAACATATAGGAATCACATACAAAGAGCCACGGTGACTTTTCTATGTTGTTCACAACGGAAAAAAGATACCAACTCTCTTACCTTGCCGAAAACGCAAAAACTGAATTCTTGATAGATTGGCGTATCAAAAATACTATTCAAGTGGATGTTTTGTTGTCAATTTTGTAAAAACTGTTAATCAATTGTATTGTAAAACGTTGCGTGCCATCGGACTGATCTTTTGATTTGGCACCGCGACAAACTCTTAAACGAAATAATCTCGACCACGTACCAAACTTTTTTTTTTTTTCTCTCGAATTAATTCTCAAAGGTATCACCTCAATAGCCCATGTACAAGTGCAGGGCTGCTCCATTTTTTATGAAATGGAACACAATAAGTACGCGGTGCACTAAACTTTCACGTGTACCTATATTACCATAGAAAAAGAAAACCGGGATTGACGAGGTATAAGGGAGGAAAAAAAGATCAGCGCGTTACTCCCGGTAAAACCTGCCGATCATCCATCGCGGCTGCAGAGCGATTGTCGATGTCGCGACAATTCCTTTGAATGGATCCGATAGTGGTACTCATTAAAAACGAAAAAAACCCACAATATATAGTATTACCTGTATAGCCTTGTTGGCCAGCCGGGGTATCAGGTTCTCCGAGTAGACCTGGTGGACGCTGAAACTGGGCTGATCGACGGCGGCCTGTCGCCTGATTTCCTCCCACCGATCCTCGCCGTACGACTGCCGAATGAACTCGGACATGTTCTCCAGTATGAGTCCGTACATGTTGCCGACCTGTCTTCCCTCTATCCGCGTTTATGCCCGTCTCTTCTCAACTCCCATCGGCGATTCCCAACGATCGAGCCGATTTTTGTCCCGATGCCGATCGGTGGGCGTCCTCACACGACGCAGGGCGAGATGAGCCCGTGCACTGGTATATCCTCGTCGTCACCGTCACCAACACCAACAACACTGTATATATACCTACCACAGCGACCAAAGCGGCCTTTCGCAACCGGTCGTCGCGATCGGTACGAGCCTCGCGGGGGTCAGAGGTCGCGCGAGCGCGCGAGTCCGCTACGGTCTGGCATTGCTCCCGGCCGATGCGCACCGCTTACCAAAGCTCCTTTTCTCTCCCTCCGCTGCTGCCCGTGGCTCCTTGCGCCTGTACAGATATATGCTCGTTGAGATCGTTAATCGAGCAAAGAGCGCCGCGCGAGGGGGGAAAGGACTATATACCGCGGCTCATCACCGGGGGTCGGTGAGTTTATTATTAGCCGGCTGGCTGCTCGGAAATTTTGGTCAGGTAGCGCCGCGTCCGCTCAATCGTGTGTTGTGCTTCTATGTGCAACGAGACCATGTATATAAAGCAAAACAATGTAACTACACCCTAGGCCCACACGCGTGTTATACATACCGAGACTATATGCATGTATTGTAATAAAATTATTACACGAGTATATTATATGTGTACCGATTCATGTGAGGTACGTCTGGCGTGCAAGCAAAATGGGGGAAAAATTTGCAATCTCGTATAATATACGAGTGTAGAATGGTAATTCCAGTCGTCGCCCTGGACGCGTGCACTTTCGGTCGTACACTTCGATCGCCCGCTAAGGGGTCGATTTTTCGATGAAACGGTCCACGATGCGCGAATCGGTGATAATCGCACGTATATATGCATAATACTTCTTCCAGCTCATTCGCCGGTGCGTCTATTTTCGGCGCCGCTCGTATGGTCGCGCGGATTCGCGTCGCAAGAAAAATACAATAACTCAAAATAAGCGACGCGTGGCGCGCACATTTTCGTGTATATAAGGGGGAGGGGGGTTACCAAAGACGGGGTCTCTCTCTTTCTCTACTTTTAATAAGCGCGTATTGATTTTGCGCTGAATTTTCCCTATTTAATATAGTACAGTCGGCGGCTGCGTGTGTAGTGCCGTCCAAAAGGAGCCGGGGACACGCTACGGCCTATATACATATATATATATATATATATATATATATATATATATATATATATATGTGTATATATGTGTATAATATGATATTCCAGCGACTCCCATCCGTGCAAAGACTCGTATGTTATATCTGTGTACAACATTGACATCATACGTATCCAACATAGTCGTCAAACTCGTGTGCAGAGCAGCCGGAGCTATTGTCGTGCTCGGAATCGTTAAGCAAGCGACGATTTCTGCGATCGGTTCCCGGTCTCCTGAGGACTCCCTGGGGACAACTCGTGCGCGTCTCTCACGTATACTATACAATACGCATTATACCCAAGCTTTTACCAATTATTGCACGATTTTTGCCCCCCCCCCCCCCCAGCCACTATATGTTGTATTTTTAGTATAGGTGTACCTGTGACATTGTTGTTGGTGCTTTTGTATTGAAATATTGTATGTATGTCATATGGATGGAGATAACGAAATAACGAGCGCGAGGGAGATCGGACGCGCTGATAAACCGAGGAAGAACAAAAAAAACGAGAAAAAAAAAAAAGAGTCGCGCGAGCGTCTGCAGTTTTATAGCCGAGCTGGGTGAGTTCAAGTGTGTATAATGTATGCGCTCGGACATATGGAGCTCCTACTTTGATTTGATTTTCATTTGGATCGTGAGTTTTTAGAATTTTTCTACACATTGTATATCTGTATCCTCATTCGCGTTTAATCGGTATACTTTATTGTGGTTCCATAATCTGCGGTTGCCGATCGGGTAGTTTGATATTAGTTGTTATATCGTGATTGAGTGTGTGGTTGATCATCTGAGAAATTTTTCACGTCACTAATGATTTTGACATTTTTTTTTTAGAGGTTGTAGAGGAATATTGATGGTTGATGTAACGTATGAAAATATCTTTGTTTTTTTTTTTTTTTTTTTTTTTTTTTTTTTCTATCGTAGAGCTTTGAAAATCAGAAAAAACGCATTTTCCGAAAATTGAGGAATTTTTCACTCTAAAACTAAAGGGGTTCAGGAATAAACGTCCCAATTAGCTTTTTGTTCCGAATGTGCCAAAGAAACTGAAAATATTTATTTTTGGACCAAAAGAGCAGCTTTGTCTAATTTGTTTAAAAAAAAAAAAAATACTTGTTCCAAACAAACAGTGACCAGATAAACAGTGTAAAGATTAAAAAAGAGCAGGGCTCTGCACCCAAATTCTACGTGATTCAACTTGATTTTTTTACTATACTTATTATGAAATTATTATATACATTTTTAATCCCGATTCTTTCTGATCGCCCAAATGTCCCAAGTCATTTTTATATCGTCGAGTCGGCAATGGCCAAAGTTCTTGTCCACGCAAAACTACAATACGTACACGCGTATACTTACATTAAATTATCGAACCCAAAGTAAAATGTTGCGCGCAAAACGAGAACACAAGTAAAAAAAAAAAAAAAAAAAAGCAATTAAAATTTTAATCCGCGTATTCTTCCCTGTTGTTAAATTTAGTTAGTAATCTAAATGACTTAGACAAAAATGTCACAAAAATGAAAAGAAAAAAAAAGAAAAAATTGTACGATTGCGTTGTGTAGAATCACGGAAAATGTCCAACGAGAATTTATTATAGAAGAAAAAACGACAAACAAACCCCACGGCATCGGGCGATCGCGTGTCTCGGGCCTCTTGCCGATGATTAACCCAAAGCGCCTCTAATGTCAATTAGACCCCTCGGTACCATTCTACGAATGTATACTTGCTTCGTTTGGTTGGAAATCTAATGGTTTTCGAGCACGATTTGGCCTTACTGGGGTAAACACGTTGAATCGTATGCCGCCACGTGTCGTGAGTGTACGTCAACTTGTAGTTTTTCACGAGGAAGAACCCATTACGAGCACCAACCTTTAGTATACTCCGTCTATGTATGTATATGCATACAATGTAATCAGGGTATGGCGTAATAGGAGCCAAGGGGATATATATTACATTGGGATGATTTTAATGGGAGGTCGAGTGGATTATATACGCAAGAGACTAACGACGTATTGCATTTTGTATCTTCCTTTATTTGCCTCTCGTTCAAAGGACGATATATCCACCAGTTCTTCCATTGATTCGACAGAGACTCGTGGGGGCATTGTTGCTCTTGAAAAAGTATACACCGATACAGATTCGCGCCCAAGGTGCCATTATTTTGTTGCTGCCCGGCTATAGAGTTTTGTTGTTATTATTATTACTTCGCCGTCGAGTATAATTTATAGTGATCGGCGGAATGTGACAGAAAATACGAGGGAGCCACTTGAGAAATCGAGACTTGCCGCGAGGGAGTCAAATTAGGTCGTATCGACCTAGATTTCGTGCGCGAGTAAACACGCGGTAGCGGCTAATAACCGTCAGGGCCCATCACATCCACATGACCGATCAATTGGCTATTCGTCAAGTATATTATTTTCGCATTTTTTTATTTAAACTCGTGCATGATTTTCTTACGTTTGAAGTATACATTTTTTTCACATTTGTAAATACTAGCCCATTATGTCAGTTTAATGAATCACTTCAATTGTGGACGCTGTGTTGAGGTAACGAGGCATCTTTTTTTTTTTTTTTTTTTTTTTTTTTCAGACGAAACAATGATAAGGTCGTGAATTTTTACTATTCTATTTTATGACAAAATAATTCGTTTGGTCGGTATTTCTCATTGAAATCTAGCTTACATCCTGGAACAAAAAAAACCAAAAAGCAGGTGCCCAATCAGGGCTATGGATTGCAGTATCGCCTGTCTGGCTATAATCGGCTCGATCTACTGAATCGTCGTGAACACAGTAAATGGTAGTTGACTGTTTAGAAATTGGGTTTACTTAAATGAAAAAGACGATATCGTTTTAAAGTATCAGTTTGATATACCTACAAGCTATTATTTATGAACATTCAAACTTTCCCCCATTTATATCGATTACGCTTAATTTCTCTCATCATTACCTATACTAAAGTATTCACCCGTAAAATGGATACGAGTTTATTTTTATATGTACGCTTTGTATATGTGCGTACACATATATGAATATATAAAATAGCCGATAAAAATGATTGTAGAGTAGAAAATTGTTGATTACGTCCTGGTAAATAAGTTTTGTACACTGTATCGTGCGATTCACATAAAAAGTGCAACCCATTCATGAAAATCAAGGAACGTCTTGACCATACATAAACACTTTTGGGGTGAATTGCATGTGTTAGAGCTACATCTACGTAAAATATAAGATCTTCCTACAAAAAAACATGAGTTATTTTCCGAGTGAAATAATTTTTTTTTCTCCAACGAATGACTCAAGTTTTGCACTCTACAGCCTTTCTTGTACAGCAGATAAAGCCATTGGTATTAGCATGGGAAAAAACAATTGGATTAATCAATTAAAATTTGGTTGTGCAATGCCAAACCAATTTTATTGGTTAACCTAACAAAAAAAATGGTTGCTGTAACTAACTTTTATTAGTTGAAGCAGCTATTGATTCTTTGGGTACCATAAGGAAATCAAATAGTCATCCGAATCAACTTATTTGGTTGACGTCAGATCGATTTTAAAATCATTTTTTTTTTTTTTTTTTTTTAATCAACTACATGTATTTTCTAATGACTTTGTTACCTATTGCTACTAAATAAATAGTTAATATAATTAACAACTACTATTTCTAATTATTTTTAACTGTTTTTAATAGTTAGAGTAACTATTCAACTGTTTTAAATCATTTTTTAATTGTTCAGCTAACCAAATTTGTATTCCCATGCGATTTACTTGATTGCTCTATAAAAATTCTTAGTTTTACACTACTGCAATACATTTGAAAAAAAAAAAAAAAAAAAAAAAAAACAGTTTTAACACACTTGGGTATATATTTACACAGTGCACGCATGATTAAACGCTACACAACAGGAGTCGCATCCGAGGCCACCATCGTCCCTTAAGTACACGGACTCTTTTTAATCTCACTGTAGATATATAGATGTACATATAGAGTTGGAGGTAAGTTCAACAAGTGTCGTCATGGAGACGAGAAAGAGAGAGAGAGTGGATGATTTGTGGATAATAATGAGAGTTCCGTATACATGGGTCATTTCATAAAAAACTGCGATCTTTTCACGCTCTGATTGAAATTTTTTTAATTGAATGTTTCGAATTTTTTAATTATTTTTTCCAAGTTATATAAGGTTCAAACTAGTTGTAAAACTTTTGGGCCCGACTCTATGGTCGTTTATTAAAAACCTATGTTAATTTAAATGCATTTTAAAGTGTCACATTAGAGTTGTCATTACTGTAACGGTACTTTTTTGCGATTGTGAAGACCCAAGGTGGAATTTTTCAACGATATTTCGTTTATCACATCTGCACCCTAATCCCTTCGTACGCTATAGTTATCTAATCGATGATTTTAAATCCCTCCGAAATTAGGGGCGTTATGGTAATGACCACTTATTTTACCGGTAAAAATATTCTACACTTGCAACGACGCTACAAGTAGCCAAATGAAAATTTGGGGCTGCAAAAAAATTGACAGTGTTCTTGTACATTTTGGAGTACAAAACGATTAATTCCAAGTGTCTGAAAATTAATCACTTGGCCCAATTAAATCATTTGTGGTGCGCAATTCAAAAGTGTCAAAAGTAGGCTTCACAAATAAAACGTCCTTAACTTAAGAACAAAATTTTTTTTGGTTCTAGACTATGAGATAAGGTGCTCAACACCTCAAAATTTTAGATAGTGCATCGTAAAAAAATTAAAAATTAAAAATCTAGGCACCAGAAGCCGCAAAAAATGAAATTTTTGAACGCTTCGCGTTACGGTAATGACATTTTGGCCTGTGTTTTCAATTTAACGGCCACGCCAACAAATGTTTCGACACGATTTCAAAATGTATTCAAGAAAAATTGGTTTACACCGTGTGAAAAAAAAGTTCCACCTCGAAATAATTCGATCCGTCGTTTTTAAACGTAGGCTTCATGGAACATTGCATTTTTTGTGAAATGGCCAATATACACACGGAGAAAAAGAGAGAAGGCGAGGCGGGGGCGTGCACTGCCGGTAGTAAGAAGTGCACCGTGCGCTCAACGCGACTTTTCATCCCTCGTGCACGACGAGTCCGACAAGTGTGGTCGGGGGAGGGAGACAAATAACGAGCGTCGCGAGAGCTACAGATGAGCGCAAGAATAAGAAAAAATGGCCCACTCGCCCGGCTCCTTTTCAAGGTAAACCCGCAACCCCAGCGAAGGGAAGAAGAAAAAAGCGCAAAGTCCGATCGGCGTATGGTGTTTTTTGTTGTTATTGTTTTGTTCTCTTTTACCTCTGCTTCCCGTAAAATCCAGCCAAAAAGC
The DNA here is from genome assembly GCF_036245765.1 of Copidosoma floridanum. NCBI lineage: Eukaryota > Metazoa > Arthropoda > Insecta > Hymenoptera > Encyrtidae > Copidosoma > Copidosoma floridanum. The sequence continues at coordinate 18,144,596 of NW_028321907.1, read as the reverse complement.
ACCGCCGAAGGTGCAGGTTCGCTCTCCTCACTCGAGCATCGAGAAACGTGGCTGCAGTCCACAAGGAGGGGCACGTGTGCCCTGGTACAAACATCCCAGGAAACTAACAAAACAACCAACTGGCCTTCACTCCCGACCTCCTAGACTTTCGTACATTTTTTCCTTTTTCTTTTTGGCTTTGTGTTGCTACCATCACCGATTCGTCTTCTACGGGGTGTACGTACGCATGGACCATCAATCCTCCCTCGCTCTCTTGCTTCCCTCTCCCCTCGTATCGATTTCGGAGCTGTACAGCTTGGACAGATGCTGGGAGGGGGGGGAAGGAGTGCGTGTGTTACCAAGCACGCGATTACTCCGTGCATGTACGGCACGAAAACTCGAGTATATAAAAAATGACGTGTGCCTGTAATATATATACGTATCATCCCTACCGTACGTCATTACATATATTTATATACTTGTACGTCTTGCGAATACAGGTTGGATATCCGAACAATTAGGCCGTTGCTAATTGATTATACTCGTACTTTTGGTGGCCAATCTTCTTCTTCTTCTTTTGCGCGTTAAGCCTAATTGGACGGCTAAGATTGTACCGGCTGGATACGTGTGTGTGTGTGTGTATATATATACGTATGTACAGTTGCCGAGTGGGCGAGCAATGAAAACAAATGTGATGAAAATCATTAATCGAGTTAATACTTTGGGCTGAAGGCTTTTTTCATATACTTACATAACATATACGTGCACGCGCAATCTTAATTTTTTTTTGTAATTTAATTGATTAGCGCGTCGGGGGCGAGGGTGCGTTTTGGGGCTCGTTCAAATAAAACAAATAGTTGTATAAAAAGGGAGCTGTTTGGAAAATATTTAACTCCAATTTTTTTTTTTTTTTTTTTTTTTTTATTTAAAAAGTTAAAGTCGTACACGTTTGACTTTGGTAGATCTCGAGAAATCGCATTTTTTTCCCCCTCATTATTTTCATTGATTTTTTTCACATTCTATTATTAATATTTTTACAGCCTACTAAAAGTTGTAGATATCATGAAATAGTTGATTGTTTCTTTATAATGTAAAATATATATTGAATGAATAAACAACTAATGAATAAAAAATCCATGTATAGATTAAAAAAGTGATGAATAAAATTTTTCTATGCTTTGGCTTAGGGGAGTAACCGTTGAAAATAATAAATAATGAAATACTTGATGTAAATTTGAGATAATTACGGTAAACTCGTAGGAGAATAATATCGTAAAATAATTAACTTTTTCCCTGATTAAAATTGTAACAGTCGTGCAAACACGAAGCCCCTTGTTAATGGTATGATTTATTTGATCGAACCGTGCGTGCCTCTTGGAAACGGGGACGCTTTTTCACGCCCGGAAGCAGTAGGGAAAAACGTAACAGTGACTAATGGAATTTACATGCTAAATTGTGTAACGACAAAAGATGATTTTGAAAATGATTGTCTTTACTGACAAGTACCACAGTGTACCAATTGATCTGTAAATTATTTCGACACCATTTTGGCTTATCATCAATGTTGTACTATATATCGCCTTGAAGCGTGTATTGTTGCGAATTTATTATGCTACCTAGTTTCAAAGGATGGATGGATACTTATTCATATAAAAAATCGTGCTTTTTTGTAGAAATTCTCAAATTCTTAGATGTTAAAAATATATCAAGCTACAAATGCGCCTGTAATTTTAATTTTTCCGAATAACCCACTCACGAGGTGAGGGACCGAGATAACAATAAGTAGGTATAATAATAGCGCTTGCTCTCCTTTTTATTTTTGAGTAGATGTGCACATAATATATGTACCCGATACACTTGCGTCGATCGGAATTTTCATGACGCGTGTACTTCCATTCGAATGGTGCACAGTATTTGCCGAGCACGCAGATGAAGAGCCAAGTATTGTGCTCCATTAATTGAGCTCTCAAATACCCATAACAGCCTCATTCCGCTCGATAAAACACGATTATGCAAAAGTGCTTCTTTTTTTTCTTTCTTCCCCCCGGCATCGCGTCCGTGGAATCTTACCTCAAATTGTACTCTCGAGCATTTGCATATATACCTATACCTGCCGTAATTTACGGCATTTGTCTGCGTGTATGTGCACACACGCGTGTGCAAACACTCGCGCTTCCGAGATCGCAGTGCTGTTTGTTCGATAAGACAGCTCTCGATGAAAAATCATCATTCGGTGTATCGACACAATAGGTATATGTGTACATGGTGTGTCGCTCGAACACAGGATTTTTAGCTGCGCGCGAAGCTCCATCGAGTATATAATATATATGTATTTTACAATTTGACATGCAGCTACATTTAGTACGCACTTTTACTTGAAAACATATATATTATATGTATATATACTTGACGCGACGTTGTACGCTTTTGTCGGAACGTCTTTCGTATGCTTGTATGTACGATAATAGAGGTGTTTGCCGAGATGATTGTTTCGCTGCCTTTTACACGCTTACCTACTAAGTATACCGTATTTCCTTGTTTGTAGTGACGCTATTGGTTTTTCTCTTACGGTTCCTCACTGCACGCGTATTCAAACTGTATGTACATCAGGAGTTGATTGATTGTGCGTTGGTAAACGCTTTTCGATGAACAATAGCTTGTGCATTGCGTTGCAAAAGGAACAAACGCAAAAGCTCATTTGTTTTTCAAAGAAGGACCGTCATCGAGTTGGGGAAGAAAAAAAAACATTATTTAAACGAATTACCAAAAGGATCGTGCAAACGGCACCCCTAGAATCAATCCTAGCGAAACTGGAGGCTCGATTAATCGTCAAATAAGGAGCGGAGAAAGAAAAGAAACGAGTATAACGAAAGCGTGAGAAAAAGGAGGAGGGAAGGAAGATGGCCAAAAGCGTCCCCTTCCTAATCCCATAAATGTACCAAAAACTCCTAAATAAGCCCCGATGCGTGTGGACGTAAGGAGAGACTATACGAAAAGCGTGGGCCGACACCATCACGTGGCGGACAGGAACGAGAAAAGTAGACACAATAGGATACAGGTACGGCTTACTTTATCCACCGTCTGTGTTCTTCCTTGGCTGTACTTGGCAGAAAAAGTTGTAGGTATATATAGGCACACATGAGTGTGTATGTTCGTATGCCTAGTACACCAGCGACGAGCTTTGCCGGCAAATCCCATGAAAAACTATCGAGATACGTCTTGGAGCGACTATACGAGCAAGTCCACAAAAAATGTCACAAATTGGTCCCCCATTTGAAAAAAAAAAAAAAATTTACTCGTAATTTCATGTACTATGAGGGAAAAATCGTGGACACAAGTATCAGTCGAGATGACACACTTTGTGTACGTGATATCATTTCATTTTAATCGTAAATGTGGCATTGCGAGCAAAATTGATGGGGCTCCCCGACGGTTCGACTAAAAACGGGGGGCAAAAACAGGACATTTTTTTGTGGATTTCCTCATATATATATAATATACAAGTGTAACATTGACGACGTGACGACAGAAGCTAGTGCAGCTTGACGCTATCCGGGTATAAGCTTTTGCAAGGCACACGCGCGTGTTAGTCCACACACATACGTGAGTATGTTATTACAGCAACGTAACGAGAGATAGAGAGCCGCCGACGTCATGGGATAGCGTGTAATGATGATGACACGCTGACGACGAGGAGGAGGAAGACGAGCCCTCTTTCTAGTTTATGTTTTGCGTAGACGACGCCATCGGGGGCGATGTACAAAAAAAAAAATATAGACTACAGCAATCTGTAGTCATAATTATAACGTAACGAAGAGTTGCAAAGTGCGTGCATTGGATGTGTATGCGTGTATTGGAGTTTTTGAAAAATTACGTGAGGAATCTGAGGGGGATCGGCATTGGAAACAATTTTTGACTTAAAAATGCACACAAAAAAAAAAAAAAAAAAAAATTAAAGTTAAGTCCTGTGGATACAAATTGCTCACTAAATATACGCTTCTATTTAATAACTAAATTCATTTGCAGCTCTATACTTTTTCTTTTTTTTTTTACTTGGCGTAAAACAAAATTTCACCCTTCAAAATCGCTTGGAACGAGAAGCTTTGATGGGTTAAAAATAATAAATATTCGTTCGGCAGTGAAAGTTACGGGTGGTATTCGAGTTTCTCGTACCACCACACTTTTCAAGATATCTTTACCCGATGGGGGAGTTAAGCCAGATTCTGGAAAGACAAATACTGCACAAGGAATTTGTCAAGTATTACTTGCCGTGCAAAAACCTACTTTGTTTTCGAATTTTTAATTTACTTAGTCTCGTGATTTTTCAAAAAATTTTACATATGAGGAAATTCACAAAAAATATCCCGTTTTTGTCCCCCATTTTAATAAAAAAAAAATTTCTTTGAGGCACACCTTCGAGATACTCATTTTACTCGTAATGCCATGTACTGTGAAGAAAAAATTTTGAACACAAGGTTTAGTGTGGGTGACCCTTTTCCCGCGATTAACATGTTAAAATTATATCTATAAATATCATGTATACAGATATAATTTTAAGATGTGCGTTCAAAGTTTGTTCCCTATAGTACATGACATTGCGAGCAAAATAAGCCCGATCTCAAAAATGTGCCTCAAAAATTTTTTTTTTTTAAATGGTACAAAAACGTGATATTTTTTGTGGATTTCCTCATATATATTTTTGTGTGCGTGTTTACAGTTCTTGTGTTTGATTATTGGTATACACATATATTTATAAGGTACGCACATATGACGCACGTAAAAACGACGCGACTTACGAAGGATCGTCTTAACTGATTAACGCCTAAACGCAACTCGATTGGCACTTTTGGGCACTCATGTTTGGAAATAACTGTAGAATTAAAGAGCAGCCAAGTATTCGGTAGTACATCCGATGTTTAATTTTTTAATTTTATTATACACCCTTAGATTGGAGTAAATAAAATACCGATGGATTTGACTCATTTGAATGGAAGGATTAACAAAAATGTGCAAAGGCTGAGTTTGAAGGCTCCTCGAACGCGACCCCTGATTTAGTACAAAAGTGCCCAGTTTTAACTGTACACTTATATTAATATATCGATCTTCTCTCCTCGCGCGCACTTGACGAAAATCCGTCATCTTCCGCACACATCATCAATTCAGTGGCACATTGCGCATACACCCGTACCTAAAATAAGACGAAAAAAAACAACAAAAAAGACAAATGGAAATACCTATCGGCGCCAGCTGCCGCGAGAAGTTTTCTAAAGATAATGAAAGAGCGATTCTTGGCGCTCTCTCTCTCTCTCTGTTGACTTTGCGCGCCGCTTTGAAAAATCAATCGAACAAGAGCGCGTCCTCGCTCACTGTCACACATGTATCTCGTTTTGCCTCGCTGTGCGTTACATTGTAATCCCCCTCTCCCACCTTACCTGGATGAAAAAAAAAAAAAAAAAAAAAAAAAAGAAAACTAAAACGGAGAGAAAATAAGCGAACACGCACAACAATATGCCGTACACCGGCGTTTAATCGTCAGCATCCACGCGCGCTCCTCTCTCTCTCTCTGTCCCTCGCGCCCAACTGGCGGGTGTCTATATTAAACGCATTAGAAACCGAGCACTCGGCGTCGACGGTAGTACTATTTTTCTACAGCTCGTCGATTTCAGCCGATTTTTCACACTGGTGTGGCGTAGTATACGTACACCCTTGTCTGGCCAAATATGAAGACAACAACGACTGCGATGCAACAACAGCAGCCGATCATGAGGCAAGTGCCGCCCGACGGCGGCTGGGGCTGGCTCGTCCTTTGCGCCGCGGTGACGATCAACGTCCTGGTTTCTGGGACCGTTAAATCCTTCGGGGTCCTATTTTTGGAGTTTCTCAGGGTTTACCACACTACCCCGACCGAGGCGTCCTGGGTAACGGCCCTCTGCTACTTTCTTTACTATTTTCTCGGTGAGTAATCTCGACTTTGAGTTTATGGCATTGACTAATGATTGTTCAAGTATATATGAAATCTGGTACTTTTTTTTTCTTTTTCAGGTCCACTGTCGAGTTACCTGTCGATCAAGTACTCGTACAGGACAGTCACGATGATCGGGGGATTTTTCGCCTCCAGCGGCCTCATGCTCAGTTTCTTCGCCAATTCCGTGACTTATCTGTACTTCAGGTACGAATCACATCTATACCTATATACTTATATGAAAGCAACAAAAAAATGGCACTTTAGTGTGATGATATTTATTATCTGTACCTTGACGCAATAATATAGTTTTTTTTTTTCATACGCTATAAGCGCATCTTAATGAGTATGCGTATGCGCTTATGCGGCTGACGATAATCCCATAAACCAGAACCACATACCGATAAACAAATATTGAATATGAAAAAAAAAAAATGCCCACAAATGTATCAATCTCGATGTTGAGTTGAAAAAAAACTATTTCACTTTTTTAAAACTGAGAGATATGCATTGCAAGGAAAAACAATAATACCGTTTCCAAAGTGAAAATCGAGACATTGTGACCTCTTTTCGGTAAACGCGTCGACGAATCTGGAGAAACAATTAGCCCGCCGATCGTAATAATCTCTCCTCGCGCGTGATATTGTTGTGTCTCCTTATACTGAGTCTTTCGTTCTCCTTTTGTGCGCCAACTGTATGCAGTTACGGAATAATGATGGGAATCGGAGCGGGCTTGTGTTACCCCGTGACGATATACATCGTGAGCGAGTACTTTGAGCGTAGACGCGGCCTTGCGACCGGACTCTGCATATCGGGCAGGTAAACAAACGTTTAATCACCGACTTTAACGTCTTTTTCTTTTCGTCTCATTTAATAATTAATTATAACCACCAGCACAATAGGCACGGTCGTGCTGTCGCCTCTCCTCCAGTTCCTCATCACCAAGTTGGGTCACAGGTGCGTTATACATGTATACATACATATATATACCTGCTTACATCTCTGTTATCTATTATCTGTCTGTCGATCAATGTCTGCTTGTTTTTTTCCAAAACCTAATTCAGCGCTTGTCTCCTTTATTGTACATGTATGATGATACATTTATGTGCAGCAACGCAACGATTCTCAAGCTATTTTGAAGCCTCTCTTATTGAATTGCGTACAAAAAGCTCACGTACTATTTTTCTCCCCAATGACAGATACACCGTCCTGATCTTGGGTGGCCTCGTGGCTACGACGATGATATGCGCCTTATTCTACCACCCGGTCGAGCGGCACATGAAGCTCGTACCTGCAAACGACCCCGAGAACCAGCAGCAGCGACAACAACAACAACAACAACAACAACAACAACAACCGCAATCGCCCAGCAAAACGGCGAGCGAAAAGGACACGGACGGACTGTCCTCGCGTCGGAGCAGCGTCATCTCCAACGTCGAGTCCATAACCGCCGACCCACGCCACGACCTCAGGGTCAGCCTGATGAGGAAGAAGCTCTTCAAAAAGCAGATTGTGAGTTTTTTTTTTTGCGCTTCGTCCCCATCCACCTGCACTTGCCTTGTACGTGTTATCTGAAACAAACACGACTTTAGAGCCAGATATCGAGCGCGAGCGACGAGGTGGGAGCGGATGGTGGTGGTGAGAGCCCCGGGGAGCCCCCGATATTCCAGTGGTCGATCCTGCGCAACCCGCTCTACCTGATAATCCTCGTCTCGAACTCGGCCTCGGTCATCAGCAACACCAACTTCATGATCCTCCTGCCGGCGTACGGCGTCTCGGAGGGCTTCAGCGGCGACCGCTCGGCCCTCCTCCTCTCGGTGGTCTCGCTCTTCGACCTCATCGGCCGAATCGGCGGCGCCAGCCTCTCGGACCTGAACCTCGTGCCGAAGCACTACTACTTCGTCAGCGGCCTCGGCTTGAGCGGCATCGCCCTGGCCCTCGTCGCCGGCTCCGTCGGTGATTACTACAAGCTGGCCGGGCTCTGCGGCCTCTTCGGCCTCGCCTCGGGCCTGTACATCGGCACGACGGCCGTGGTCCTCGCCGACATGCTCGGCCCCGAGAACCTAACCTCCTCGTACGGTATCACCCTGTGCGTCGGCGGGGCTCTGCAGCTCGTCGGCCCGCCCGTTTGTACTCTGGCGTACGAGCGGATCGGGTCGTTTCGCCCGATTTTCCTCGCCCTCGGGCTCCTCCTCGTGCTCGGGGCTGCCTTCTGGACCCTCTTGCCGCTCGTCAGGAGGAACAATGCTGCCGGGGCGTCGAAGAAGAGTCCCGTGGCCACGGCTTGACCGCACGCACCACGGGACGATATCGTTGCACGGATGGTTTTTTATTTATAGGTATCTGCAGGGAATTCGAAAATCTCTGATGTTTTATTGTAAATATCACGTATATACGTACTTACAAATAGGCCAATCTGGGGATTTATAGCGAGATATACATATGGCTTGTACAATAAAATTGTTGTTTTGGTTGTATATATATATATGTACATGAAATATTGTGACTAGCGGCGTGTAAATATATCTTTGTTAATATTGTAAATATATATTATATCTGTCATTGTTTATGTACATCGTATAAATAATGACCCAAACAGAAATTATGTCTTGGTGAAGATGAGCTACAATAATGATGAGTGATGAAAAAACCGATAATGAGAAATATAATTCAGTCCAGATTTGAGACTGACATGATAATATTACTGTTGATTACTTTTTATTATTTTTTATGTTCATTACATAAACATCAACGGCAAGTTGGCCGGGGTGAGGAAAAAAAAAATAACTTAATTGCCATAAAGTATATATGACTAGTTGTTCATGAAAAAAGTTTACAGTCGTTAATGACGGTATGAAAGAATTTTTTTACTTTAATTTGTAAACAAAAAAATAATCAATAAACGATAATAATCGATATAATTATAACTTTTGGAAAGATAAATGACTTATTATTGTCTCAAATATGGACTTTAGTAATTGTTAATTAGTCTTTATATTTGAAACATGTTTATTTTTATGTTTACAAATAATTGAATAAACGAGAGATAATTGTATTGTTTGGAAAATACTTGGATCTAATGTGAATTCTTATCTCTCTCTATAGAGATTTATAATGCACCTTTTGTTATCGCGGTACTTATATGTGGAATGTTGAACCTGTTTATAAAAACGATCGAAAGCCTAAGTAACTTTGTTAATCAGAATGAAACGAACGGTAATTTAAAAGTTTCGTAGCAAATAAATTTTTACAGTAGTGAATAATTAGTTGCAAAACGAAAGTGCAATAACTGATGTGACGCGAGATTCTTGCAAGATTTCACAAAGCATATTTAAGTATTTGTCGCCCAAATTCTATAGCAGGTATTTCTATGAAACTTTTATCTCATACGGTAATTTGTATTTACTTAGAAAATTATATTTTATTATATTTTAATTAGAAAAAAAAAATTTTCCGTATGCGTAGTATATATATATATATGTTTTGAACAAACTTTTATTACCACAACTTTTATTGCTACAACGTTTCGTGATAACAATTCCAAATTATGAATACAAAATTTTTGTATTAAGAGATAAGAATAATATTAAAAAACTGATAATAGACAAATTAGAGGCTTAAGTAATAGATAAATGAAAAAAAAAAAAAAGATAAGAATCGACATTCGACACTCGGAATACTCATGTAAACACACCTTCCGCATCCTCTGTCCTTTTTTCAATCCCCCCTCTCTCATTTCTCGCCGTGTGTTTTCATTTTATCTCCGCGCACACAGTTTCACCCCTCATTTATTAGTAATAACCTGACTTTCAAAACATACGAGCCCGACAAGCAAAAACTACACGTCATTATTTTGTCATTAGTCGAAAAACGTAGTCAATAAGACACATAGTTCAATGCAAATGAGAAGAAGCAATGGCTGGAGGACGTCGCTGTCCAGGCGGACGATCGAGTACTCGGCTCCAAGTCGGTAGTTCGAACAGCAACAACAACAATAGTGGTTCGGTACCTTCAGGTAACAGCAACAGCAACAACGCTGGTTGTTACAATAATGTTGACGATAAGAGGAACCACAACAACATGAACGAGCAGATAAACGTTGGGCGCACGCTTGCTCCCAAACACATACCCGTGCCATCCGTACCTGTCGACGGACAGATACCCTTTGAGGCTTTGTCCTTGGCCACGTCCCTTGTCGTTGCTGCCCTGCAACTGCTCAACTTGTACAAGACTATCTGGTGGCTGCCACACTCCTATAACGATTATAGCATGGTGAGTATACTTTTTATCAGATAAAGTCATCATCTTGTTTAATTTCTTTACTCTTTCCAGAATTTCTATTTAATGGATCCCTACCTTTTAATATTTATCATAACCATGGCAGCAAGACAACTCGTCCACGCCATGATTTGTAAATCGATGGACAGTGTTATTCCCCAGAGGTGGTTACCATTTGCTCAAAGAGTCATGAGGATACTACTTTTTACTGTTGTTATGGGCATACTTCTCTGGTGCCTGTATCACATGAATCAGAGGCACAGTACTATTAAGATTTTTTACCTTTGTTATCCGTAAGTATGGAGTATTGCATTATGCTACATCAATTGTGGAATTAAAACGTTTATCTTCAATGTTAACGTGGGCTTCTTTTTTTTTTTTTGCAGTTCTGTATCCTTCTATTTTCTAATGTTTGGCTTTAGCATAAGACCGTTTTTTGATGTTTCAAGTCCACCTCTTTACGTGAAAGAGGACAGAAAAACCAAATTTTTATTAGGTAAGCCATGCCAGAAGCTTACATTAACTAACTGCATTTGAATATTCAATCATGATTCTTTCGTTTCAGATAAGCCTTTGCATAATTGTTCGTTGAATGCAACTGCCATTAGAGCCGAGGTAGCCAGTCTACAGTTAGACTTTAATAAAAGGTTGAAGAAGGCTCTTTTCGCATCTTCTGGAAGTGCGTACTTGTGTGGCGTTGCACCTGTGATATTTATTCCTCAGCATTTACATTACGACTTCGGCTGGGTGGCACAGCACGTTATTTTCATTTGGCTGGGTAGGTTAGGTACCCATCTATGTCAATCCTACCCCGTCAGGTTGGTTTAAATTTTAATAAACTGCTGTCGTCCCTTGAAAATTATTATTTAAAGTTGACATTTTGTCGTGAAAAATTCAGATATTGCGACGTTCTTCATCGAGCAGCGCTTCATTTGGGCAAATGGTCCAAATTTGACAGTAAAAATGTCCACATACCCATACAGTCGTGGAACGACGGGATTCTTTGGCCTCACGGTTCCGTAGTAAGGCATAACAAGGAGCTTTATCGCTCCGAAGGTCTTTGCACTGCTGCGGAACCGGGAAATCCAACTCACTACCGATTTCACGTACGTACTACTAATCAAAACTTAATTTTATGTCTCAAGCCAAACATTAATATTATTGTTGTTTTTTACAGACGATGTTCGGCAACCCCTCCTATTTTCAGTTTTCTTTGTTTGTCTTGGAGTTGACGATCGTCGTTGCTCAGTTTATGATACTCTTCCGTGCAAGAGAGTGGTATCGAACATTGTCCATGTGTCTTTTACTCATGACAAATTATTGCACGCTCTACAGACTATTCAGAGATTATCTAGTGAGTTACAAACTTTACCATACCGAACAGATAATCCAAGAGAAGGCACAAATAACTATGGCAAATAACGCTCAATAGGCTCGTGAAAAATCCAAGAAGAGAAATAAAACGATACCAGAACGGTACAAAGGCGAGGAAAACAAATGAGTTTGTTTTTATTTATCGATATTTTTTTTTTTTTTTTTTTTTTCATAAAATACATGTTACAGACTCAACAGAGATTAAAACATGTTTAAAAACGATTCTCATAATCTCAAGTGTGACTTGAAGATTTTTGTAAAAGAAAAAAAACAAAAACAAAAAAACAAAAAAAAAACAAGAATCGTTGTGGTTCTTAAAGAATTTCAAAACAATACTACTATTTACATGATTGTGATAAAATTCATGATTTTACAATCTACACATTTTATCCTAACACACATCACCATTTCGATGAAAAAATCGAAATATCTTAGAACGAAAGTAGTAATATAACAAGTTTCTAATAAAACATGGTATTGTGCTTTTTCTTTTACGCATAACAACGAGCCTGCTATTCTTTCTATCTTTTTTCCTTTTACAAGTTAATTTTTCTTCTCGAAAACATCAATTCCTCACAACAAAGAGGAAAAATACAAGGATAGCGTATTTTTTTACGGAAATGATTTGTGTTGACGGACCTAGCATCATCATTATTATTTTGTTTAATAACTTGCATGCAAATGAAACGTGTTTGTGTTAGTTTGCGGTGAAACTTTTTTTTTTTTTTTTTCTAATATTGACATTCAACATGATTTGTGTCTGTGTTTTCGTACTATTTTCCCCAGCAAATGGTGCATCCTATACTTGGCAGTTTGTGTGAAAATTCCAGTGGGCGTGCGTTGCTTGTCTGCCTTCAAAACAAAAAGTTTACCGATCCTCAACTTTTACGCCTCCATTTCCCGCTCCTTGTACAATATTTAACGTCAACAGCCCCCAGAGAGTCTTTTCTTGTTAGAATCTTTGTTTCGCTTGCGTCACTGTCCTCTTTTAAACGGCTTGCGTGTCCTTTCGACCCGTGAAGGATACGATCGATCGAATGCCTTTAACCGACGTCTAAATGGAAAAACCAAACATTCGTTTTATTGTTAATCATTTTCACGCATTGTGTTACGTAAAATAAATTTTTTTACCCCGATCTTCTTCTTGGAAACATTTAGGAAATCTTTGTACAAGTCCGAGCGCAAGTATCTCGAGTACGAGTCGCTCTTCATCAAATGGTACACGTGCGCCTGTAAAATTCGCATTGTTTAAATAAAAAAAGAAACGTTTACACTTGCCGTTAAGTACACAAATAAATACACTTTTTTGTAAACGTACCGCCGCAACGTCAAAAGACCAGCGGTCCGGCTTCTCCAGATTCCGCTTCGTCATCTCGTACGAGCGCGAATCGACGTTGATCGGACAGCTAGCGTCAGCAGCCAGAAACTCGTTCCAGATTTCTTGGACCTTCTCCTCGACGTCCTTCTGGGGCAGCGTCTTCAGGTTACGCACGGCCTCCCAAAATCTTAAAAGTAAAACATCGAAACAGTGATAACAAGAGTAAGTGGGGAACCACCGCGTTTTCTCAAAGTAAATGTGTGTATACTTGAGATTTTCCCCGCTAAACTCCTTGTCGAGGAACCGTATGAACTGCTCCCGGCCGACCGGGTCCTGCAGCAGCTCCTGGAGGCTAAAGGCCCACCGTTTGACCCTCCTCGCCGACACCTCTTTCCTACGGAAAAAACAACAACGAAATCACACTTTATTCATAATACAGTACTTGAAAAGCATCGACAGCTCACGGCAAGTTATCCTGCTCCCACATCTCAGTGCTGTCAGACGTCCAGGGGTTCGGGTACTCGGGTATCGTGAGGAACGCATCGTACTCGGCGTATTGCTCGAAGTAACCGATGAGCCTGCGACGCATGAAATCCATGACCTCCTCGTACGGGGCGTAAAGTAATGAAGTAAAAAAAAAAAGAAAAAATGAACTCACGCGTCAGCGACCTTGGACACTTTGATGACGCGCCGGTCGAGCCGATTCCTGAGGTGGTCGATCTCCTTTTTGAGCTCGGTGCACGTTCGGGACTCGGTGCGGCGGTTCGACGGCGCCGGGCCGCCAAAGACCGTGATGGTCCGTCTGTAGATTGGCTCCTCGCAGGCGGACTTGCTCTGGTTGCGGTACGCCTTCTTTATGTCCCGCTCGGTCGTGTTCACGCATCCCGGCTTACAAACGAAGAAAAACGTGTCATGTATATCGCAACCCCTTTTTTCTTTCCTTCATATCGATACGTCAATGAAACTTTTATCATACCATTGGCCGGTGGACGTCCCAGAAGGCTCTCTCCTGGCTGTCGAGGATCTTGCGCTCGAGCTTGTCGCGCTTCTTGTCGACCTTGTTCTGCGCCTCCGCCTGCATGAAGATGAACTCCCACTTGCGCGAGAAGAGCCTCTGCAGGCGCGCCAGGTACTCCGACTCGTAGTCCGCCAGCTCGAGGCGCGCCTTGTGCTGCATCGTGCGCTTGCACAGGTAAACGGCTGATGCGAGACGTCATATGGAGAAAAAAAGTTAATGAATAACGAGTTCGGTTGGACTTTGTAGGTGCGATGTGTGTATATTTAGGGGGTCGGTTGATAAGTGCAAGTATAATATGTAATTGTATACCGTAATCGGTGTTCTCGGGCTCCCAGCAGTTGGACGGCCAGAAATACGGGGTTTGAAACCGATAGAACGTGTTGTCGTTCTTCACGGCGAGACTGTGGTCGTCGATCGGAAAAAAGTAGCCGTGCGCCGCCATCAGCTGAGCAACGTGAAGGGCCTCTGTAACGCGAATTTCACGCACATTTAGAGATCGGCAAGAATCAATAGGTATATTTTTATTTATTCTTCGTTACCCTGATCGTCGATGTCCATATCCTTCATCATCCACGCTATCAGATCCGTTCCTGCGGCACATTTCAAGATTGATGCATATTATTTATGGAACGACTGTATAATATATTTGACGTTTATAAAAGAAAGAGATGAGTGTGACGACGAACCTGTAAAAATGGACGGGATTTTAGTCATGAAAGTCTTGACGGTCTTCACGGGTATGCCAGTCTCTTCGTTCTGCATTTTTTCGATGATCGCCTCCATCTGCAGGTAACATATTTTTTAGCTCTGTATAAACGTGCAGTATAACTCGAAAATCATGATTTTACCTTTTTGTAGGCGAGATAATTGGGCGACTCTTGAGCAGCCGGGGCGAAGGGTGTCGGGTGGGCCTGCGCCGTAAAAGTCAAGGACGGTGGCAGCTGGATCTTCGGGCCCTCGGATTGTTGTTTGGGGCCGGTGGCCGTTTTTTGCTGCTCGGTGATGATTTTACCCTCGTCGCCGGCATTACTTCCGGTCGACGTGTCTGCCGCGTTGGGCTTGCTCGTGGACTTTTCGCCGCTCATCGCCGTTACCATGACGAAGTACTTGGATATATGCTATGGGGCCCACGGCGCTCGCCACCTCTCCTATACTTTTTTGCCTTTTTTTTCTTGTTTATTTGTCACTTTGCTCCATAACTGACTTTCTCCGCTCGCCGGCGGCAATGATGATCGATGGTGTAGCAACGCCACTGCCACCGACTGCTGTTGACGCCACTTCTGCCGTCGGAGCTCCCATCGTGCAGGTCATGACGGGGAGGGAGCTTTACACCGGACGACGATCATATAAAAGCCTGCGTTTACATATATACACATATAGGAGAGGGGGAGGATAACAATGCAGTACAACACACGCGTGGCCCGTGTGATAATAACATATGTATACACATGTCATTATGGGTATTTGTGTATGTATGGATGCGTGTACAGAGAATGATTTCGCGCGGGCGGCAGCAGCTGGTGTTTAATTGTTTCTTTCCTCCCTTCACTTTGGACTGCTCTCATTCGAGCTTGAGATTGTTTTCTTTCCGACAAACATATAAATGAGCTCGAATCGTAATGCGCGAGGGGCTATTTTCACGATTTTGGGGGATATTTATGTGTGTAAATGTCCATTTGGTCAATTGTAATACCGGATATACAATGAGCTGACCCTTTGGGAAAAACAAGCTGATCGATCAATATTGCGTATAACTTGCTGTTGTTGTTTCGGTTACGCGAATTTATTTATTTTTTTTTTTTTTTGTCACCATAAAACTGTAACGACAACTTAGTTAACCCGCCGCCAACTAAGTGTTTTATTTAACGCGGAAATATATAAATAAACAATAACCATCCGGAAATTCACTTGTTTTGTTTTACACTTTTATGTTTGTCATAGATCTTTGGAGTAGTTGTATTGTTTTCCATTATCCGTAATTTTATAGCTCGAGTATAAAAATACACGAAAAAAAGCCATACTCTTTTATAAAAGCACATATATATACAAAACTATATGTCCAACCACCCCATGTATATATATATGTACGGACCAGCTTTTATCTTAAATGTATCGTATTTCACACGCGCGCTTTCACGTAAAGGGATACGAAAAGGCAGAAAGTGGAAGAAATATCTCGAATGACACAACTTTGGGGTTTTACGCCGCGAAAAAATTCCACCCACCACCCCTATACGCGATCCCAATGTATTTGTGTGTGTGTGTGTGTGGAATGTATATATATACATTCTCTCTCTCTCACCCTGTCACCCTTGTACTGGATAATGGAAAAGCTCATCGAAGTTGCCTCCTCTTCTTCTATCCTACCGAGTTGCTGGGGTCAAGGCTGCACCTGCACGTATACTGTCATCATCCACTACTGCTGCACCACCACCCTCCAGCTCCAAGAGACATCGGAGCCAAGTCTTGGTGTTTAACTTGTTTTTTTTTTTTTTTTGTCCCCAAAGCACACGCACTTTAAACAAAAACAAGAAACAAAAGAAAAAAAAAAAAAAAAAGAAGAAGAAAATCCTTGCGTGTATGCGCTCCACTCCTCTGCGTGTACGAGAGCTTGCACGCGCGCGAAACCTCTTCTTGTTTATTTACATCTGTCGCGTCTCTGTCAGAGAGAGAGAGAGAGAGAGGGAGAGAGGGGCGTGTGGAGAACAGGTGTGTGCCAATATATTAACGTGTATACAAAAGTACACCTCCCCCGTGTAGGAAGGGGTTGCTGGCGTCCGTCCGCTGCTTCGGCGGGAGAGCCAGTACTGAGAGAGAGCGCCGAGGAAGGAGCAAGAAAAGCTCGGCCGTTTTGACACGGGTCAGTGCGACTGCGCGCAAACACCTTTCTAATCTCTCCCCACGTATAAATCAAGCTGGAGCTCCTCTCCGTACATCCTTTCTTGGACGCCCTTGTGCTTTTCACGTTCTTTGAGATAATATATACCAGAGAGAGAGAGAGAGAGGAGCTTTCAAAAAGTATATTATGTGTAGGTATATCACAGTAGGTGGAGAATTGCAGTCATTCTCAGTCCCCTAATTGTAAATGGCCTCCGTGCTGGCACAATTACTCCCTTGTTTTTCCCTCTCGCAATGGCACAGATCCCTCTCTCTGATAACTCTTCCCCCTCGGTGGCCCACACACACACGCCTACGCCCAGTAAAATTTCTTCCTCAAGCTCTGCACTTTCTCTAGGGGAGCTGTATAGACGTTGCTCATATCGGAATGTGGGTGGGTATACATATATACAGTGTCGCAGAAACGAGACCAACAGATAAAAAAAGCTTATCCTAACCGGGAGTCCGGGCAATTCATACATATATATGTATATGTTCTCTCCTCTCCCAAAGGGGATTCGCCCAAATGTATGTTACATGTGTTATATATATGTGACAAGTCGTTTGAAAAAATAAAAGAGCTATAAAGTCTACGTATGGGGTATATTGTTATATTGCTTCTGTCAGTTCATTCACACAACGTGCAGTTTATGGGAGCTTGCGCGCTTTTGCATTTACACTTGACGTCTCACACTTTCTTCCCGAGTATGAGGTTTCAAGGGTTGGCTGCAGAGAATCCCATGTTGGGATTTTTTTTTTTTTTTTTTTTTTTTCACAGTGATGTTAAAAGAACCATGTATTTACTGATGACAATCCAAGGTATTTCTAAAAGGAAAAGCTCTCACAAGTTCTTTCGTGACTCGCGTCGCGAATAATGTATGCAACACACTTGACGTGCGAGATCAGCGAAATTTATTAATCTCCAGTAGAGTAGCGAGCGAAATATGCGGTGGGGTTGGAGGGGAGTAGGATCGATCGATCAATCGAAGCCGAATTCCTGAACGTTAGCCTCCCAGCGCAGAGTCGTGAGGCTGTAGGAGTTGTCCGAGTAGCGCTTCAGCCAGCCCTTCTTCACGGCCTTGTCGGCCTGCTCCAGGAGTTGGCTCCTCAACGCGTCGGCGTTGCTCTGCACCGGGAAGTTGCGCTGGAAGTGGGTCAAGAGCAAACTGATCGGCACGCGCTCCCGCCTCTTCTCCAACTCCTCGACGGCGTCCCGCACCATCATAGGCGTCACCAGCGTGTACCCGACTTTGCTCGACATCTCGTTTCCTTATTTCTACAGTCAATTGTTCACATTAATACTCAAAATGTAAATAACAATGTATGAATGTCAAAGTAAAATCAGTTGAATAGGGGATGAAGAAAAAACTGTGCTTCATGACCGTTGGAGGAAGATAAATGTACATAACGTGCAATATGAATATATGGTACCTCGGCAGGGAAAGTTGATGAAACGTTTGGTAGAACTCGACTGCTCTTGTGTAATTTTTTTGTTTTTTTCTTCTTCTCACTTTATTAATTTCTTTCTAATTTGGTAATAATAATATTTGTATAACATGTACAATTTACTGACAAATCAGACTTTATCTGCAACAAATGTTATCGAGGAGAAAAAAAGAGTACATACGTACAATGAATCAATATTATACGAAGTTTGACACTTGAAGAAAGACTGGCTTCGCTTGGAAGCTGGAAATTTTTTATTATTATTTTTTTTTTAATTTATCCAAAGAGAGTATAATTACATAGGTTTTGAGGAAGTAGTTAAGTAACGTGTGACATTTTTGTCTCTCTCTTTCTTTTCTATTTTCTTTTTTTTTAATATATATATATGTATAAAAAAATTTCATTCAGCGTATACTTCACGATAATCTTGTTTCACACGAAGCTAATAAAGATCGTAACATTTTTATTAATACGTCTGTTTTTCGCCCATTGCTTAGATTTTGGGACTTTGATCAACTTATTTCATGTAATACATTATTAGATTTATATTTTTCTTTAGTTATAGATATTTGGAATCGATTCTTGTTTGCAATGCATCTATCGAAATATATATTTAATTAGGTACGATTGTATCTTTTTTTTTTCTTTTAAGCTAATAGCTGCCTAGCACTTGGTACTACAGCAGGGGAACTTTTATTTTCGGACTTTAACAACAATACCTCGAATCGAATATCTATATTCTGTGATTGTGCATTTTATATTTTTCTATCTCCTCGTCCCTAATATATCAAGTAGAAAAAACAACAGACACGCACTTGTATGTTAAAAAAAATATTTATTAGATCAACACAAATAAAACAACATAAACAGAGCAGCCGGAAATTAAAACTCGTTATGGCCTCGAAAAGCTCATTATTTTTTTTTTTAATTCAGAATTTCAGATCATATATTTTTTTTTACGTTTTTTCAAGCGCGTAAACGAGTTTTACGATTGATCCGGATACTTTTACATAATGGAACAAGCAATTAAAAACTCCATATCGTAATATACATATATGGGCAAGCACACAAACATATATCACTGAGCCTGATACTCCCAATCAAATGAAATAATCATATCAAACGAATACTTTGAAAATGCAAGGGAAGAAAAAGAGATGACAAAACCAGATGGAAATCCCTTGTAAAATACTACTTTACACTATTGATAGGAGCATCCTTGTAACGACATAATATAAGTAGCTTCTTGCCCGTAAATGCCTCTCTTTAACTATTTATATCTCGATCTGTACTTTAAACTTGCAATACATTCAACCAAAAAAGCACCCAATTATATACATTTCAAGAAAAATAAAAACAAACATAGTGTATATACTGGTCATTATTAAGCTCGGTATGGTTTTTCTCTTAAAAATAAAAAACAGCGTTTTTTACACTTTGCAATAAAATAAGGTGCGGAAAATTCAAAAAGTAAAGGTACAAATCAAATTCTCTTAGGTTAAACTTTCATTATCTTACGCTTCTTATTCTTTTTCTTACTTTTAATACACACATTAATCGAAAAGTCGTACAAAGTTATTGAAAAAGAATTTGTGAAAAATGGAAAAAGTGTTGAGCTCACGCAGTACACTCGGAATATTCGGTCTTCTAACATTATTATCTTTAAGCTATCAAACTTGTGGAGAGCAAAAAATTCCATTTTATGCTATTGTTTGAAAATACGAGAAGTAAGTAGAGGACCTTGAGCCAACACTGGAATTTTATTCGCGTCCTATCCTATGTATCACCTAAGGTCACGATATTTGTATGTTTTAGTTTACACACTATAAAAAAAAGAATATTTGCGATGACTTGTAATAGCTGCAACAAGTTCATACTATGCTTTCGTCATAGTATATTTTTTATTTCACGTATTATTAGTTGCATTGTGGCCTATTGATTGATTTTCAAGAATCTCGCATAAACCTGTATACCATAATGCTACAAGCATCCTCATAAAAGTTTATTTTTATTGCTGTCAACTAGTTGAAGATAAACATCCAATTGATATTTAGTTTATATATTCTTCTGTTTAAAAAGTAGAAATAAAAAATATGAGTTTTTTTGCTAAAAAATGCAAAAAAGTATTTGTTTAAATCTACATCTAGTACCGCAATTTACAGTAATACTAACACTTGTCGAAAAATAACACGTATATACCCTAAAAACTAAGTGGAAAAACTGGTTTTCTCTCAAATCACTTTTAGGGAAGCCAAAATTTAAATCACGGAAAAGCAAAATTAGGACCCACCTCATTGTAATACATAATGATAATAATAATAATATAAATGATAACTATGATAATAGTAAGAATATTAATATACCTCGCAACTGACTAACTCTCGAGAGATATATTTGCGCCGTATTTGGCTAGCGACTAGGGTGAAAACAAGATGCCGACCGGTTCGATCAATAATACGATCGAGTCGAGTCAACGAATAATATCGAACCGATGCTTAATAGGAAAATCACTACAAGTCTGCGGCCTTGACCGAGTTGCTACTCCAAAACCTCATGATAAATTGGGCGATAAAGACAACTAGAACGACGATCAACGTGTCCGTCAGGTGTTTGGTTAAACGTCCGCCGCTGAGCCTGTCTCTTGCAGCTCTCTGACGTACCGCGGATTGCTCCAATAGACGCTGTATATTGTCCAGCTTCTCTGAGTGCTGATGAAGCCTTTCCTCCACATGCTTAACCATATTTGTTACTCTGAAATCGAACAAAACGTCAATGTAAATAATATTCCAGTAACTACTTCTTGTGACGCTTAAAAAAAAAAAAAACAATAATGATAATAATAATTACCTAGCTATCGAACGTCGTCGTTTGCCAACTGACTGACTCGAGTCGGAGTGTGCCGCGTCGGAAGAACTAGCCGAGTCGTGCGCTGCTTCGGTGGATTCGGGATGATTGTTTGAGAGTTGGCGCTTTGAAGACTTCAGGACCGACAACGAGGAACGTGACTCGGCAAGTAACAATGGAACCTTTTCAAAAGTAATAAAGTTTAGCAGGTTGTTTTCATATCAAAGTAATAATGCGCGCAGTCGACTAATTTTATACCTGAGACTGTGGCTCCATAGAAACAATACTCCCGGTACGCATGATTGGTGTTTTGTGTCGCGTCTTTGTGCTAATGATGTAATCGTGCTCGTATTGCACAACATCATTTCTCGAATCCCATGGACGGATGTCGGCGTGACGGTATACCCAGTTGCCCGTTATAATGTCTTGAACAAAGTGCTTGGGTATCCACTCCTGGCCGAGGGCTTTCCTCTCTTTGGCTCGTTCGCGCTGCGCCTCCTCCAGCGCAGTTTTGGCTTCGGTCGCCATAGTTTGGTCATCGTTATTTATTGCTTTTGATACTTCAAGCCACAATTTTTCGCTCTCCCAGTCGCCCTGATTTTCCAGCGGCACAGTATACTTCTTCAATCGAGTCTTGCGAACATCGGGCGTTGGATTGAAGAAGACGCTCTCTTGCTGCAAAGGTGAAAATATCGTTGCCTCAGATTCAAAGAAATCATAAAACGTCTTTTCAAAAAGTCGAGAATACTCACGCCTGTTCGCTTATCTGTGATCATGATCTGACCATCCCAGTAACCGCTAATATTGGCAAGAGTTTCTTTTCCGAGCTTTATTCTTCCCGATACCATGTTCAATTGATCCGCACCTCCGAGAAAAGGCTAAAATCGGAAAATAAACATTGAAATATCGTATTCAAAATGAGCAAATATACGATGACTTGTTTGTACTTTTAGTTTGAATTCGAGTTCACAATTGTAGCCGGTCTTTTCGCACACTATATTGATTTTTCCTCCAAGCTCCATGGACAAGGTTCCCATCAGAATACCCTTACAGTGTGCGTAGGGAATGGTCATTGTGTAATCTTCGCCGCGCGGGAGCATAGTCAGCACAGCTGTCCCGTCAAGTATGGCGGACGTAGAATTGCCTAAAAAATACGCAATTTGATTATAACGAAAAAAACTACGTTTAGAGGCAATCAAGCGCGTTTACCGTAAAATTTAGATTTAGCGATAATAGATCCACTTATGGTAAAGCCATCCTGTCTATTGGTCACGTAAAAGCCGGAGATCGGCGGATGATGGGAGACCTGATGGAGAAAAAAAACAGCAGATTTTCAGCGTTACCTGCAAGCAGCACCGTGATTTTGATAAGCGTTGTAAAGAAACAACCCACCTGTTCGGCCAAATAGAAAGTGCGCGATCCATTGGGATGCTGCCAGTAGCACCGAAACGTTTCTCCCAGGAGCGAGTTGTAAGGTTTTTTCAGGCCCTGCGGTTTTTTGTAGAAACCCGACAGATACCACTTGATAACTGCTTTCATGCGCGTGAACGCATCATCTTCCAGAACTGCTCTGTAATTTCGACAAAATAATAATTCCATTATTCCATTGCAAGGCTCGTTCGTATGGAGTTATACCTATAGTAAGACGTGGCACTTACTGCGACAGGAGATCTACGTGGTAATAGGAGTCGGCGAGTTTTTCGAGAAAAGAACGTGGCTCGAGGATGAACGTCGGCAGGACGACCTTGGACAGATCCATGCCCGGGCGCACTTGCTTTATGAGGAACCAGATGAGGGACTTTTGCTCTTCTTGAAGCTCAGCGACGACCTCGCCGGCCTTTATTGTAAAAAAAAAAAAAAAAAAAAAATTAATATTTTCACACTATAACTCCACTTTGGACTAATATCGCATTGACACAGAGGTATAATGCAGTATAATTTCAGACGACGATACCGTATGTTTATCTCAAAGAGATCGGTATCTTTGACGCGGGCGCGACATATCCCGCGTGTATCTAATCGCGATTTCGGCGTGCTCGGGCACCAAAATATTATGATAAAATAAAAAAAAAGATAGTCAAGTGCTGTGTCTACATTCAGCGAAACGGCATGGTTAGGTTGAAAGAAAAAAAAAAAAAAAAAAAAAAAAATTAACAATTATCCACGCTTTGTCATCGTCGTCCAACAATAATAATACATACGATAGGTATAGACTGACCATGCCAAAGACCTCGTTCTCCTGGGCGACGTAGGGGGTCTCGTTGATGGGTTGCTGCAGCTCGGCGTCGTCGTCCTCCTTGTTGTGCTCCTCGTCGTCGGATTCGCTGTCCGTGGGACTGATCTCCGCGTCCGCGGCCATGCCGTTCTCGGCCGACTGGCTGACGGTGTCCTCGAGGTCTGCTCGTGCGCGGCGGCCGCGTCGGGACAGCAAGGGATCTAGCGTAACTACATGCTGCTGCTGGTGCTCAAGGTGCTCGGCGGCGGCATCGCCGACAACAAGCTCGCGGCCACCGCTGCAGCCCAGCTCGGGCGAGCTCATGCGCCGCCGGCTTGCAATGCCGGGGGCGTCGAGCTTGCAGGACGAGGAGGAGCCAGCGGCCGCGAGCCTGGGGGGAGCATCGACGCTCGTGCTCGCCGGGAAGAAGGGGCTGGGGGACCGGGACCGGAACTGCTGCAGGGAGGTGCTCTCGCGGAGGGAGCGGTGCTGGCCGAGGAGCCGTTCCCAGTGGGTGACGACCTGGCAGAGCTGTTGGATGTAGGGAGTCGGTGGCTCGAGGGATCGGGACGGCGAGGGGCAGAGGCTACGCAGTTTGGACCTTATGGCGGGAGTGAGGGTGGCCAATGTGGGAGTTGTCGGGGCCGAGTACTCGGGGGGATCGGGACAGGAGTGTAGCCGGCGCTTGTGGTGGTCGTGGGTGATGGAGGGGCTTGCGTGGTGGATGTTTAGGAGGATCGAGGGTGGCTCGAGCAGGGAGGACGAGGCGGGCCGGCGCGGCCGGCGTTCCTGCAGCAGCAGCGGCGACGGCGAGCCTCCTGGTGTATTGTATATGTACCCGGCGGGACACGTTTTTGTTGTTGTTAACATGCACAACAACACTCAGGCATCATCGTAACCCCTCCCTTACCGATTTTTTTTTTTTTTTTTTTTTCTCCCCTTGTATCATTTGTTGTATGTCGCACTGATATTGCGATTTCCAAGTGTTGGTTCTTTTTCTCTCCCGTGTCTGTGTTGACGAAAAGTTTACAAAAAAATTTAACTCTCGATCAATCGGCTGGTTTCGCCGAGTATCGCACGTTCCAGAGACGTGCAATTAGATCAAACTTTTTGCTCCGCAGAATAAGAATTACCAAGATCGAAGAAAAAAAAATTGTTGTTACGTGACGCAGTTGAATGAGTACACACATTTATCGGTGCGCTGCTTAGCAACGATGCGTCGAAATCGACTACCTGTCACGTTAATGGTATAAACGAACAAACTTTAATTTTCTAAAAAGTTTGTTACAAAGAAAAGCCACTTTATTTTCATAAAAACTCTAATCATCCAACGTAATAAAGTAATGGATGTTTCAAACGAAGCGTACTCAAGTGGTGGAACGTAAATAGACCATTTTCCTTTTTTTTTTTTTTTCGTAAATATGTACGCAGTGGAGGGTAAAAAAGATTCTTTAAAAACTTGGATACACACACGATGAGCACGAAAAGCGTACTTTGGTATTTTTTATGCTCGTTTATAACAGTTTGGAAATTATTCATGCACCAAGCCGAATGACAAGAGAAACTTTTCAAAGTAAATCGTGCTTGTTAGGGAAACACGAAAAATCACACAGACACGCGAGATACCATTATCAACTGATGAGAATTAAAAAACTTGTCCATACCATGTCCTTCAAAGTGCTTCTCGTAATCGGCTTCGCTCCACTGCGTCTCGTGAGTCGTTAGCGTTGAATCGTGCTGCGGCGATCTAGGTATTACACTCGTTGACCTGACTATCAGTGACGAGCATCGTAGCGACAGCTCTAGAGCATCCAGCCAGCACTTGCCCGCCGCTTGGGACGGAGCTCGGAAAATCAGGTATGACGTTGGTAGCGGTTGGACGACGGCGCCTTCAGGGAAGATATCGTTAGTGATCATTTTTTCGCTATGGATTTGAAGTTGATGGCGGAAATGTTTGGCGTCTTACCAATGGCTTCTTTTTCCGGGCCACGAGGCAACCAGATTGATTGTTCAAGCGGATGGAACAGCTTAAAGCAGAAACCATCTTTTTTACTTGGACGCTCGATAACTTGGCAAGTGTTCAGCAAAACGGTGCCCACCCAATGATTGCTCTGAAAAAAAGCATCAAAGTTCAGTTTACACGAGTTGATTTACCACCGCGTCTGTATTAATAGATCAAAGGGCGGATATTTACTTTAATCTTGGGGCTTTTGTAGAGCAAAAGCAGTCCTGGTTTTAAAATACACCACAATTTGGTCCAGCTCTTGAGTGTCCCTCTGACTTTTAACCAGTCGCTCATGACGACCACCGTGGGATCCTTGAGCGAGCTGAGAAGTTCCTCGGCAACGCGCTTCTTCTCCATCCTGTAATTTTTTCGTTGTGCTTTGTAAGACTCCTTCCTTGTCAATTTGCATCCTGGTTCGTTCATTTTTTCCGAAGCGTCAGCTTTAGGACTGCTTTCCCCGGTCGTAGGAAAAACACCACCCAATCCTAAAAGACAAAAAAATAAAAAATAAAAGATAATCAAAATTATTTACATCAATGGCTATTTTCAGAATTGTTGCTCTCTATAGAATATATGTATTTCTCACTGAAAAGCCTATTCATGTTTGCGCAAGGCTCACGTTCAAGAAACACGTATGCGCGTAATAGCGGCATGTTTAATCAAACGAGTTAGTGTTTTACGTAATTATCTTATCAGCCCAAGCTTTGTCCGGGTATCCTGCTCGCGCATAAGACTTTCCGGCGCTTGGATTAGTACATCGTTATCAATTTACCTGGCGACAGAGGTGGTGCTGGCGAGTCGGCCCACGTACTACTGTTGGCCATGAGCGACTCCTTGGAAATAGGCTTAATCAGTACAGGCTGCACTTGACTGCTGCCGCGTCGGATCAGTTTCTCCTCCAACACTGAGCAAAGAGCAGGAAACACAAAAAAAACAGTGGCAATAAAAAAAATCTCTCGAGCGACTGCACGCAAAAAAGGTAATAAGAAAAAAATAAAAAGAACAGATTAACGTACCAGCCGAGGATCGACCGGTCCCTGGTGGAGTCATGGTCTTGAGCACATCTCCAGCGAGGCTTCCAACATTGGGTGGATGGGACATGGACTGCGTCCTCCTGCTGCTGTTGTGCTCCCCCGATGGTGGCACAGTAATCGGCTGGGAATCCATGTCAGTGATTACAGTACGAACGAAATGTCAAACACAGCGTTTTTTTTTTATTTTTTATTATCAAGCAACAGCCAAGCGGCAAAAGCAACAGCCTCGACCGAACGGTCAAAGTAAATCAGTTCTCGCGTGTCGCAAAGATAAAGAAAAACTCGACGACGTGTGCAGGAGAAAAACGCTCATCCTCCTGCTTCTCTGCAGCTCCAAAACTCCTAATGCATGTTAGAAGAGAGGCGTCGATCGTTATTGTTTTTCTCTCGCACGTTACGTCCGCTACGCGACGGCGAGACCCAGAAGCAACGGCGGCAGTTCAAGCGATGATGCAGCGGTGTAATAAGTGTGATTAGTTGCCGCAGTCCGATGAGTTGCAAGAAAGCGGCAGCCGGGACGGAACATCGCTGATGCTTCTATGTATATACTATATATCCTACTACTGTACGTCACATGGGTATACGGAATACGGGCATAAAAGTACCTGCAACAACACACATGATGAATGTTATAGAGAGGCTTGCGCAGTGAAGAAAAAAATAAACCAGTTTTTTCGCTAATCGTAGAGCTTGATGTGTAAAAACAGCTACATGTTTCGATCACTCGCGAAGAGAGCTTGCAAAAAAACACACAGCTTTCATTTTTACAGTATATATATATTACACATAGGGAAAAGATAAGATAAGAGGGAGTGCATTATAGAATAGGTATAGCCGACAAGATGAATATACGTAGTTGTTGTTGTTGAACCGAAACATACACACACTAACATGTATGACTGACACACTTATCACTATCACATGCTTTAGAGAATATATACAAGTATAAGAGAGTAGACTAATTGCCTACTGCAGAAGAACAGAGAGTAGGTTGTTATAGTGGCAGCCTCTTTTTTTCTTTTTTTTTCTTTTTTTTTTTTTCTCAACACGACTACGTGCTTGAGGAGTAAAAATTCTCTGAGAGTTTCTATTTTTATTACTTGCACGTTTGGTGTTAACTCTGTGAGTTTATTTATTTACTTGTTTTGCCTTTTCGTTTTTAGAACCAATGGAAATAACGAAAAAATATATATTTGTCTGTGCGCGCAAAATGAGAGAATAGAGAGATAGAAGAACAACAATTATATATAGACTGACGTGTGCGTGTGTGTATACATGCAAGGGGGTGGTTCGGGGGGTTGTTATGTTTTGTATCTGGCCTGCAGGTGTGTGCTGCTGACAAATTTAATTTAGGTTATGCACGCGAGCGGAGATTTAATGCTGGTACAGGCTTCTTTTCTTCTCCATTGCATGTTGAATTAGTCGCTGCTTCGAGCACGATAGTTAGGAAAGATAGACACTGCACACATTCAACGTGTGTATATGCTTTTTTTTCTCTACATAAATTATTATTTAGCTAATTAAAATTACATGGAAGTACGTTACCCGTTGATACATATATATACACGTAAGCAAAGATGAAAAACAACACTTAGGTGATGTAAACACTTGTGACTGAGTCGACTTTACATTTACACAACACTTATTTTTCATGCAGATTCAGAAATATTAACCATTCATCAGACACTGCACCACCAGCAGCAGCAGAAGAACTGCACAAAAAAGTGTGTGGTCTTCTGCTCTTCTTCGGCCCTCTAATGACGTGTTTTTTTTTCCTGATAGACCATCAAGAGCTGGCGGGGTACATGTTGGGCAAAAAATTAATACCTGCCGCCACCAGGCGTATGGGAAAGGAAATAAAAAGTTGTCTATACCAAAGTGACATTGGCGGCAGAATTGGGACTCATCTACCCGAAAATCGACTTATAAGTAAATGGACCTCCCACAACATATAAATTACTTGTCTTTAATTTTCCAAACGTATTTTCAAGATGGATAATTTATATCCAGAACTACAGTGGCGGTAACTTTGGGATTGAATAAGAAGGGGAATTGGGGCCAATTTCGTCCGCATTATGAGAATAAAAGTATACCTATTATTAATTTATAAGGTGTATATATTGCATGTTAACTTGAAAGCCAATTTTCGGGTTGTAAATGAGTTCCAATTATGCTGCCAATGTCACTTCCTCGAAAACAACTTTTTATTTCGTATCCATTAAGCCTGGTGGCGGCAGGTATTCTTTTTTTGCCTTATATATGCACCCCAGCTCTTGGTCTATGATGCATAAAAAAGAAAATAAGTGAAGCATTACAATATTACATATTTGGAGAGTGGAGACTATAGGCAGATATAGGTAGCAGCATCATCTGTGACGTAAGTCGTCCCGTCATCCGAGGATCCGAGTGATTTCCGGGATTTCAACCAACGTAGATGGTGAAAAGGGAGCAATCGACGAAGGAAAGATATTTTTAAAGGAATATCAAATAAAAGATAATGTAATCAGATGTGACCCAAAAAATGGTTCAAGTGTATGTTTCAGATTTCTAAGTAAGCTCATAGATGATTGTTTTTTTCATTTTTATGAAATTTTGTGCCTGAATTTTTATGAAAAAAAAAAAAAAAAAAAAATTAAATGTGAGAGATGTACCTATATGTCTTGGATGCAATAACTTATCAGTTGTAGACAAACATAGGTATGATTCTTTATACATTTTTCGGAGAGTCTTGTTCTACACCGTAAACGAAATGAGAGATAAATTATAATCTCCACGGTATAATCTTTTTACTGTGATTTTTCACTGGTGTACACACATGTCTGTATGACATTAAGATACTGAGATGAAATAATCAATAGTGGGTTCACCATCTCTCTCTCTTTGAACAATTTATTGTTGAATGAAAAAATCTCCGGAAAATCGAGAGGTAGAGGAACAAGACCTTTTTTTCTTTCCGTACAGTTGTAGGAAACAATTGTAAGAAGTTTCACTTGATTTGCCCTTTATTTTCAAAGTTTACGCTTTTTAACTAGAGAGATACAACCACTTTTTTTTTTTTTTTTTTTTTTTTTTTTTTTTTTTTTTTTTTTTTTTTTTTTTTTTTTTTTTTTTTTTTTTTTTTTTTTTTTTTTTTTTTTGTAATCACGATTTACAGGCCAATTTTTTTTTTTTCTTTCAAGTATTAAATTTATTCTATTTATTCATAATTTGCTTCCCAACAAAAAATGAAGGGATGACATGCAAAAATCTGCGTCTCCAATGTTTCGACGTGTACTCGTCGGTGATACGAATATTGTCATTATACCAAGTCCATACTCTTTACGTTAAACTTTTTGCAAGTCCAAGGCTTTGCGTATTTTTTATTTTTAGAAAAAATAACAATAATGATACAGAAGACTATGCATTAATAATTTGAGACAATGTGATCGCGAGTCGTATTTTCTCTACTCTGATGGCCTTCACCTATAATGTATGCTCAAAATTCGCACTGCGCCTACACGATATGGCAACGAATCGAATGGTGATTATGTTTTTTGATAATTTATTTTAATCAGTTTTTTGCAAATGTCTTTTTTTTAATAAGTTTTTTTTAACTAAACGCTAAAATTTACATTGTCACCCGTATTTAAAAATAAATTCGTATTCGAATCAATACTCGTGCCGCTGCAGCTACGAAATTTCTAGACTGAATTTATTGATATTCTCGAAATAATTGCGGGCAAGTAATAAATAATGACTGTTTTCGACATTCAGGCGATGCGTGCATTATTAATGCAACACTTACACGTGTACAGGTATGTCAATATGTCAAACGAAAAACGGTATACGATTGTATAGGTAAAGTACAAGTACTCCACGTATACGCGGTAAAAATAACAAATAATTCAAAGTAACGTAATATAACCGTGAACGAAACAAATTTCTCCAAAACGGCACAAAAGTGGAATACGATTATTTTGAACGCTCACGAATAGAATGATAATATATACATTATTCTTATCGAGCGGTCCTTTTTTTTTTTTTTTTTTTTTTTTTTCGGCCACCGAGGCGTGTTATGGATTTTAATGATTACTCTTATTGGTATGTCCTTGATGATTTGAATATAACCACCGGGTCTTTCTGAGCCATTAAAATACGCGCCTATACACAGAAGTATAGAATAAAATGTACGTGTTCCTGAAAAAAAAAAAAAAAAAAAAAAAAAAAAAAAGATAAGTATTGACTGCGACGGTCTCTTTTAGATTGCGTGTGTGGATTGAAAAAAAAAAAAAAAAAAAAAAAAAAAAAAAAAAGGGGGTTCGATGTGAAATATTAAAAGGCCGCATGTGTATCCTATATATGTACATATTATATATATAGACACCCACGTCAGATTTGCGTGCCGAATAATTAGCGGATATGGAGACTATGCGATGTATAGCTTCGCTAGCCGTTCCAGAAAAATCGAAAGAATCATCGCTGGGAGAGAGCACACTGGCGTGCTCTAGATAGAAAAAAAAAAAAAAAAAAAAAAAAAAAAAAAAGTTACAGATGTACGGACGCGCTTGAAACTTTCTTCCGCGGGGATTTTTGTATAGAAATCTCTCTCGGCCGAGCGCTCACGTAAATTGTACATCTTTCGCTTCCCCGCGAATATGTACTATAATACATGCAGGGAATCGATGATTAGATGCTTGTATATATAATAGATATCGTACACAGCAGCGCGCGTTTCGTGGATGTATATAATTACAACGCGGGTCCATAACGGGTGTACACATAATATGTAAGCGTGTAGTGTTTCAAGACGAGAGCGCACGGAGCCGCTCGTTCTGCAGTTTAAAACATCGATAATTTCTCGCGACTAAGCACTTCATTAAGAGGCTTAAACTATATACATATACTTACAATATAAGTAGGGAGAGAGGGGAGCCTTACTCCTCACCTACATAAATGGTTGAGTGTTAATACCTTATGAAAGGTAAATACCTACACCATATGATATTAAAAAAAAAAAAAAACACAACCTATGCATTATTGTATGTGTATTACTATACTTTTAACAATAAAAAGAAGAAAATAAACCCTACTGTGAGCATCATCATCTCATCGTAAATGAGTTGTCACTATGTAAAAACCGTAAGGCATCCTTGATGTATAGCTATTTAGAGGTGTATGTAATACGGAGGATCGGATATAAACATTATCCAAATAACAAGAGTGTAAACACCTCATACGGGGCGACCACACTATAATATATAAAAAAGTATACACAAGAGTGTTGAGAAGTGCGAGTACATGGGCTGATGATCGATCCTTTTGAGTATAATTATCTGTGTGACTCTGGACACTACACTACTTATCATAATTATGGAGATTATCTTTTCCTTTATAAGTACATTGTAGGTAAGAGGCAACATTAATTTTTCTCATTATATACCCTAGTTGCATGAAATAGTGATTTTGACACCGCGTCGCGTTATCATGAAGCAGATAAGTATAAAGGCAGTGACTATCCGTAAGCATTTTGATGATTGCAATATGTAGAGGGATTTCAGTTAATTTTTATGATTGATGATAATAATGCATGTGTTAGATATTGACACATGCATATATATATTGTGTAGGTACATGTGACCCGTGCGGGCACGCGCCGATGACTTATTACATCTTACGACTCCAATTTATACGGGTGACATGCCATGCATAATAAAAATGTACGTATGTACACACTATAATCTACGTTTATGCTTCAAATTGTCTAATTTTTTTTTTTTCATCCACGTCCTTTTTGGCTTGCTTTTAAAAATATTTACACAAGCGATATTTTACGTAATTGTACTAATTATACACAGATGTTAAAAAATATAGGACGCGTGTGTTTCAAGCTTTGGTACTTAAATGATGAAATAAATGAGTGTACGAGCAGCTTTGAAATACATGATCGAAAATGTAAGACGATACGGGCGGATGGATGATGTTAACATGTACTTGTTACAATAGATTCAAAGAAAAACATTATTCTTACTGTGCTGTGTCTTGTTAGTCCTGAATATTCTTCATCATCTTAGTGCAGCATCTCGTTGATTTACGTTCCCAAAGGAATATAAAATACTACCCACAAAATGTAACAAAGAAAAAATAAAAACACTTGAAGATAAAAATAATAATAAAAAAAAAAAAAAAAAAGTTATGCACAAAACTTAGAGCAATATATGCTCTAAGTTTCTCAGATTCTGATCTCTGCAGCGTAAATATCACGCAGTGCAGGCATCATTTAGAGCAGCTTCACTTGTACTTTTATATATATATATATATATATGGTTTAACGAAACGCTATATCCGCAAACCGCGAATGCGCAAAACTGTATGAAGTACCTGTAACTGCGAACTACTCCTCCTATACGCACTTCTTAACATTACGCAGATAATATACAATTACTAACGGCACGAGCGAAATAAGAGTACCTACTGAGTAGGTAAGGTTTTTTGCCCCAATCTCAGAGGCGCAGGCCGCGCAGCAGCAAAGAAACAAACTTAACAAACAAAACCCCTGCAACCCCTGCAATGCGCGATGGGCGACGGTGGTGAACTGGTGAATGATATGCTGCACTCACAGCGCGAGTACCATATTGAGGATATATATATATATATATATATATATATATATATATATATATATATATATATATATACACCTATAGGTGTAAGGACTATGAGGAGAGTGAGAAGGTAACTGAGGATGGATAGTGAGGATCCGAGAGATTCAAATACCGATTATATACTGAGTTGTGAATTCAGCGGTGCGGCTATACATACATCCAATTGTTATAAAACTAATACTATATGTGCAATTACACTACTACGAATACGTACAGTGAATAAACTACACTAGCAGACAAACAGACTTTGATACGATTCGTATTACGAATTTACGAATTTACGAATACGAATTTACGAATTAGGAACTTAAGTATAATATATACGAACATTAAAAACATTAAGAACATGAATTTAACACATTCATTTTATATTTGGTGTGATACATATGTATATACAAACTATATATATACATATACGCTATACGCCCACGCATGCGTGGCCGCGCATTTGTGTAAAAACAGTAAAACACACACGTATATTTATGTATGACAGTATGTGTGTATAGTATACAACACATATATATGTAAGGAAAAAACATATACACATATTGGGTCGATCAGCGAAAATATGGCGGCTTGAATCGCGTGTGTGTGCTCGTGCTCCGCTGCCTCCGTTTCTGCTGCAGCATAAAGATGAAAAACTGCTGATGGCCAACAAACCCTGAAGATGCAGGGTTGCACAACTTTTACTTCCTAAAGTACGCCCACCTTAAACAAAACTTTGTTCTCGTGAACGTGAGAGTGGATATACTGGGTGGTGTCTGCCCTGGTTGAGTTGGATTGGAGCTTGG
Source organism: Copidosoma floridanum (assembly GCF_036245765.1). NCBI lineage: Eukaryota > Metazoa > Arthropoda > Insecta > Hymenoptera > Encyrtidae > Copidosoma > Copidosoma floridanum. Next base: position 18,110,814 of record NW_028321907.1, on the reverse strand, counting down.
ACTGCTGGGCTGGGGGAGCAGAGCTTCATTATAGAGATTATATACATAGGGGGAAAAAAAAATAAAAGGCCAGAGTGTGTTCGCAAGAGGTAGAAAGTGGGGGATAAAAAAAGGAGTTTTGAGATCAAGAGAGAGATAAATATTAATGTGGTTGCGGTACTTATAACAACATGTGTAATTTGCGTACAGTAATACACGCGCTTGGGTTGTTCCCCGGGGACCCCCCACCTGGACGCCGTTACTATTAGTTGTTGTCTAGGCACGTGTTTACTTACTCTGTGAAGATTTTAGTGTAAACTTAATTCATCCAACACTTTTGTTAGTAACTATATACCTACACCAAGTGCCAAGTAAAAGAAGATACAAGTGTTGTACAAACATGACGTTTGGCAGAACAATCACGGCTGCAGTCATCCCGATTCACCTTGCCCTTGTATCCACAAAGAATCCGGTTCCTAAGCTACAGCATCTGGAGCAGTTCACAAATGTGCAATATCTAATAGTCATACAATAAAGTCCGTCTCTCCTCGAGGTAGCTTGTCTTCGTGTGTTGGATAGTTGTTAACGGGAGGCATCAGCAGCTCATTACGCTTATCATCGACTTGAATTACTACTTACTTCTTTTTTCGTTTGTTTATTTATATACACTTACGAAGCAGTATTCTATAGTGGTGTTAAAAAGGCAATACACCGCGATAGGGTAAGCATATACCAAACCAAGTGGTGATTGTAGCTGCAGTTGGTGCTCGTGATCGTTCGAATGCTCGGATTTCCAAGCCACGACGAAGGCTGAAAAGGCCAAGGAGGAGTACTTAGCTTATATTTACACAGGAGCAGTAATAGCATTATCAGGACACGGAGCCAAGGAACGGTAGAAGGAGGGAGCCCCCCGGCGCCAAACAAGACTGCTAGAAAATGCTGAAACAATTGCAGATGGGGATGAGAGCTTTTCTCTTGATGGCCTCCCGTGTGTGGACCTGCATTTGTTTTATACTCAGGAAGCAGGTTAGAGCCGTAAGTAGGTGCTTCAGCACCTGTGCACCCACTTGTATTAACACGTACAAAAATAAAAAAAATGGACAATTTGACCATACATGACTATATTTTTTTTTTCTTATTTTTTCAGATCTCACAAATGCAACCAGTCAAATATGAAATTTTTCCTCTCTCTCCACTGTCAAGGCACAGGCTCAGTAAATATTTTTCTTTTTTAAACTTATGTATCCTTTTCCTCTTTTTTTTTATCTCTCATAAAATACATACACTTGATTTAAAAAAATAATGTATGAGAGTTATTACGTTCTCAGACTTATTCTTTGCCATTTGTTTTAAAGAATTGAAAATTATTATTTACTCTTGGAGCACTTCCAAAATACTGCATGAAGAGGGAAGACAGATATATTAGGAAATGACTAAAAATTTCGTAGTATTCTATAGATCAGTTAATTACATAAAGGTGTCGACACTTACGTAATATTTTTATGAAATGTTTATAATTTTTCAGGCATTGTTAGGAGGAAAGTGCTTGTGCTTGATTTGGACGAGACACTCATTCATTCTCATCACGATGGAGTTGCTAGGACAACAGTCAGGCCCGGCACTCCACCCGACTTTATTCTTAAAGTGACGATAGACCGTCATCCGGTTAGATTTTTTGTTCACAAAAGACCGCACGTTGACTTCTTTTTGGACATAGTTAGTCAGTGGTGAGTAGTTTTTTTTAGATCACGATGAGCCTCCTCATTAATTTCACCTTTACAGAATTTTCATTTAATTCATTATTTCAGGTATGAATTGGTAGTTTTCACTGCTTCAATGGAAATTTATGGTGCTGCTGTTGCTGACAAATTAGACAACAACAGAGGAATACTAAGACGCAGGTACTACAGGCAACACTGCACGCCTGAAATGGGTTCCTATACTAAAGACTTGGCTGCCATTTGCTCAGATCTCGCTTCAGTCTTTATTCTGGACAATAGCCCCGGGGCTTATAGAGCTTATCCACGTAAGTCTTGTCATACAAATTTTCTACTTGTATAAATCATAAGTTGTAGTGATTAACTCCGAATCAAAATTTTTTTTATCACAGATAACGCAATCCCTATCAAATCATGGTTTAGTGATGCAGGCGATACAGCGCTTTTAAGCTTACTTCCAGTGTTAGATGCTCTTCGTTTCACACAAGACGTTCGGTCCGTTCTTTCGAGGAATTTACACTTGCATCACACCTGGTAGCATACTTTTGCTGCATCGTTTTAATTAAAAAACAAAACAAAAAAGGAAAGAGATGGACTGGTGTCGTCTAGGCTACATGCAACTTAAGATATGCGCGCTCGTGTCGCAGAATCATTGACGAGTTTCATCGTCATTGAAATAGATAGACGTATGCCCGGATGTGACGCTAAGCACGCCCAATACACTTTTGCATCAGTGAAGATTCCTTGATCAACGTGAAGGCTTCTCGGCACAAAACATCAATTTCTCTCTCTGGATCCACTGTTTTTCTTTTTCTTTTTTTTTGGCTTCGACATAGGAATGTTGTTCCGCAGAAATCGCTGCTCAATCGTGCATCAGCCAAAGATTCAATTTTTTGCTCTACTCTCAATTTAAAAAAATCACGAGTTGAAATATTTGTTTTGTTACAACTTGCCAAATATACTTTTTTGTGCCTGTTTTTTTTTTTGACCCCAAGTATGGCTATTTTTGTGTATTTTTTTTTTTTAGATATGTCATTGTAAAAAGCTCATGCAAGAGAGAGACTGTAATCTCCAAGTACAATGCTCTTATTACAATTGTACATTGTTTGATTGGATGGTTAAATAAGTTGCGGTGATTCACTGTATCAGTGAAGCACAGCTAGTTTGATTATATTATCTATGCGAAAGATATTAATAAAATGAACAAATAATTCAATCCAAGATGAATTAATTTTGATTGAATATTACGATTGTGAAGATGACATAAGATATGATAATAAATATAATTGGAAATCATTAGTAGCAATCATTAGCATGGTGTGTAAATATCAGGGATGTACTCGTGTAGAGAATGAATGATTCTTTTTAGTAAGTTTAAAAAGCAACTGAAGATATAGTTGGGAATTATAGAATGGAATGTGTGAATAATAGATGTACACGTGCGCATAATTTTGCGCATTATATTTGAAACTTGAGACGGACGTGAACAAATGATGCAAGAAACAAAATAGCCGGTTCAAAATTATTTTTGTTGCAAGATTTATGGCGTTTGTTATTTATACAAAAAGTACTAATTTTTTTTTTTTTTGGCTCTTTGATGAATAACAGATGATAAAGAAATTTATTTAATCATGAGACATAAATTGCTGAAAATAAATTTTTTTTTGACACGTATCTAATTTTATCAAAATATATCTTTATCAAGTTTATTCATTTTTTCAGTATTTGACGTATTTTATTTCCAAAAACTAAGACGAAAAAAAAAAAGTAATTTTTTCAAGGATACAAGAAATATTTTGATACAACTATGTATACAAAAACATTGAACTTCATCATGGCTATGAGATATTGTGACACCGAATTGAATTGTATAAATTACAATATGTATTCTATTTATATTGTATTGTTTATTTAGAATAAAAAGCAAGAGTTTTATTTTTTTCCACTTTCTTTATTCCAATTTACCTTTGGTCAAGAAAAACACAAAGTATTGGAATACATTGCTTATCAATAAGACAGATATGCATAATTCAAAAAAATAAAAAAACATAGCCCAACACTTATTTTTATAACACACCCAGTTCACACGTATAAAATATCTCAAACTAGAAAACAAGTTTCACTTCTTTATTATCATTTGTGTCGCACAATCTTGTGTATTTCTCTGGAATAGCAATCATTACTCAATGAAAATGCTAAAATAAAAGAGAATAGTCCATATTTTAAAACAGCCCAGTAATTTCATTCTTTGGGAGGATCCTCTCGAATCATTTCTAAAGAACTATCGGAATTATTGGTACTGCTACCACTACCGGCGTCATCTTCTCTTTCAGTAGTTTTCTCTTGGCCTTGACTTGACGCTTCTAATTGCCAAGGAGGAATGGAAGCTGGCGCACTTGGAAACTGTTTCCTAAATTTTTTTTTTTTTTTAATTGTATGAACTTTGGTACCTGATAATTTTTCACACAGAAATTGCAGCAAAGTAAAAATTACCTTGACAATAGAAGCGACTTTAAACTTGCCAAGTCTTGTTTCAATTCTTGTACAAGTTGAGGTACTGACGGATCATTTTGGTTTTGTGTCAGCTGCTGGACATCACTTTTGACTTGATTTATGGATTCCTTCACCTGCTGGATATTTTTGTCCAATTCAACAGCAGGATCCTTGGCATCTTTTTTCTTATCACCAAATAAAAATCTAATGATAACTTTCTGTAAAAGAATAATTCACTATTACGAATTGATATCTTAATATGACAATAGACGAATACAAAACCTACCTTGTAAAACCAGTATACACAGTAACAGCTCGCTGCAAACAACACCACTCCATTCAACAACTCTTTAACTTTATAAAACAAACTTGACTGAACCACTTGCTGTGGATAATTCAAGTATGGATGATTCGGTGGTACATTTACAATACTGTGATCCCCCGTAGGTACTGGATTTGCTGCCACAAGTTCACATGCCCTCTGAATTTCAACATCTGTCAATCCTTTGCGCCTAAGGAACTCTTGTTTCTGACTTGAAGGACTAGTAGCTACCTTTGGATTTTGCAAAAACTTGACGGCTGTGTTTACCTGCAGGATCATAAAGAAATCGTTTCTACAATTTGAATTTTTTTTTTCTCAATAAAACTCCAAGTTTTAACAATTTAAAGCCCAATATTCCAACAACACTCAAGTATTTAATGTTGTAAAAATTGATCTTGATAATTATTAACCTCCACTTTGAGCAAGATAAAGTCCAATGACTATGCTTTAATATTTCCTTATAGTTTTTCATTAGAGGTGTAAAGCTGTTTCGCAGATAACGAAAAAGTGAAATCTAGATTAGTATGTATCATTCAACGAGTTTAAATATCAAAAGTCATTCTTTGCTCGGGGAATTGATTGAGTGAGGGAGAGAGAGAGAGAGAAACATGCAGATTACTGGCAAAAACAAAATTCAGTCGTAAAGTGTTTGTCACCCACACATAACGATGCTGCACCATCATCTTGCTTATCAATAATTTGAATGTAAAATCGTCAACAATCAAGATTTATAACGTACTCACACGTAGTAAAGGAAATAAATGAGTAAAAAACGTCATGCGAGTGAAAAGAGTGTCAAGTACTTATAATAACTGTTACTCACGAGATTTTCTCGCAGAGCGACGACCTGATCTTCCATCCCTATTTATCTATTTCTGTATTTTACACGAGAGCGCGCACACACACACTCCAGAGACTCCGGAACAATTTTGTTTTTACTATTATTGTTATTATCCTTGGACGAAACTCTCTGCCAACAATAATATACAATAAGCAGTTGCAGAGCAAGGCGAACTCACTCTATGATACTCTCACGTGAAAAAAAGCCGCATGATTATGCAATGCACGCGCTCTGACTCCTTTTTTTTTATGTATTCCAGCATCGGTGACGGCTCGATGTGCAAATTTGTTCAAAACATATCCAACGGACGAGGGGGATAAATTTTTTTCCAAGCAAAAAAAAAATACCTACAGAAGAGGTGGGAAGACACACGATGAGATATCCTCTTGTTGAGGCCTGAAAACACTGACTGATTTTATTAGGGCGCGCGCACTAACAACTTCTTTTTTTTTGCTTTTATTCAATTTAAGTATTCCTCTCACTTTGCGAATTTAGAATTGTGTGCGGAAATATGTAGCTGTTACGACTTCCAACTTACAACAGTTACAACCACTGCGAACTTATATTTAATGTAAATAAATAATACTTACCTAGTTCGCTTTGTCTTTCTAATTTGTTTGCAAGTTTATGAAGTGGTCCAGTTAGGAGCTGCTAAAATATTGCAATTGCAAAATATATGAATCGCACGATTTATTAAGTAGCGCTGACTTTTGAATTTTAGGATTTTCGATGAACGAAAAATGTTTAAGTATACGGTTTATATTGCGTTTGTACATAGAGGAAGTTTGGTAATGGACGAAAAATCACATATACTTACTTAAGTATCTAGATAGAATTTTTTTTCTTAAATTTAAATTTTATCAATCAAAAAAAAATTTTTTTTCTAAATAATTTATTTTTCGCCTTTTCTTGTCATTGAAGAATAATTTATGATAAGTAAATCTAATAGTTCACTTAATTTTGTACACAAAATATGATTATCAAACTTTAAAAATAATGAGGGTGTATGTGGGTGTTTATGTGCATCCATATATGATTCTCAGAGGATTCCATAACGGATTTTTATAAACCTCAGTTTTTTTTTTATAATTGATGGACGCATAAGAGAAAAATTTCCTATTATACCGATGAACGCCGAAAACAGTTTTTTTCTAAAGTTTAATTTCAATCGATGAAATTGAATTTTGTTCCTATTTAAAAAAATCGACTTCTCCGAAAAAAATAATTTTTTTGTATTTTTACGCCGATTTTGGATATTTAATGTTAAAGAATCTAGAAGATGATTAAATTTCTTGTCTAAAAGTTGATCAAATTTAGAGTTTACAAAAGTATATAAGTATATGCATACATATATACGTATGCGTACGTAGTTATAACTTTTAGATTATAATCATTTCTAGGGTTAAAAAAGTGATATCAAACAAAGTTTTAACTGAAATATTTGTATGACAATTCGTATTGTATTTTGTAGTTGAAGGTATATCACACAATTTCAATTGGAGAGTGTAAAAATAGTATGACGGGCATAACACAAACACTGCATTATTATAGAAGATAAAAAAAATGTAATGACTCACTGGAGGTCGGGTTACTTAGGTACCAAAAATTAATACCAGGCTCAATTCTTACAGGAACTGAAAAATCTCATGATTTGAAGAGATCCAAAATATTTTGTCGTAAGTATTCCATTATGGTAAAGAGTTATGTGGGTATTTAAGTAGTGCCATATAGTAAATTATGTAAAAACAGCCGCAGTTTATAACAACGGATAAAAAAAAAACATTTTCGAATGAAAATGTCATTTTCGGCATGATTAAAATTTATTATGTACTGTACCCGAAAATCGACCTCCGATTACATAGATACTCTAATTTTATCTTTAACCTTATCTATTATCTCAGATGATTTGTAACTTACAAGATGAGCGTCAGATAAGTGGTGCAGTTGAAATTCTGATGAAAGAAAGGTCATTTTTTCCCCTTTATTTGATCTAAAAATGGCCGCAACCTCCGTCCATGAACAAAAATATTGTTACAAAATAGATTAGCTAAGTTGTGGCAGGTATTGTTATTATGTAGGAGCGTCTATTTTTTGGAGATCAATTTTCGGATAGTAAAAAAATTGTAATCTTGCTTTAAATGGCACTTGCTTGTGAAATCTTTTAATTTTCTATCTATTGGTTTCGGTTGCAGCTGGTATGTTGTACTGACAACATGGCACTTCTTTAACACCAACAAAACTCTTCACCAGAAAACCAAAATGAAATAAGTTAGTATAGAACAAAATTATTTGGGATCTCCACGAATTTTACGAGGTTTCTGCTCATAGAAGAATTGCGGCAGTAATTTTTTGTTATATACTTTTGAAGCCTGGAACGAGCCTTGTTTATTAAACGCGGAGACGCGGACCGTGGAGTGCAGTACTGCGGTCGTGTCAAGTGTTGTTTTGTGTTTTCCTGTCGTTATCGTTAGTCGCTGGCAACACTGCGAATCTTGACTTTACTTACCTTATTTAATTTATTCAAAGGTTTGTGGTCAATTATTTGAAAAAGTAATAATTAAAAAAAAAAAAAAATAATAATAACAATAATAATAATAAGGGTCTGTAATACTGAGTACAGATTTAACAGATTGTGTGTGACATGTAAATTGTGTATCTTGAACCTATTGGAATACCGTATACTACTTGCGGCTTGGTTAAAGCTAAGCTAAGGGGCACCGCCTTTACTTTCTTTCTCTCCCACTCACAATCTCCCTACACTGTATATACTGAATTCACTGACGTATACTTACTCTCTGTTTATAGGTTTTCCTATTACCCTCGATTTGTCAGCTACTCATCTCTGACTCCACATTTCCACAACAACTTAGACAAAATTATCATTAGGTAGTAGGTACTCAGAATCAGCTCAGAATTGGATCGAATCCGAATGGTGTATTTTTTTAAGGCGTGTACACCTACATGATCATCATGTGATAGTGTGCTGAAGTCGATATTTTTTTTCTGGCTTGCGCGAAAACGCATAAGTGTACATTCTGTATATACATATACTCATTTATATGATTCACGGGGGGAGAGAACACATGAGAGCTCCGATCGCCCCGATATGAGCGGGGGCCCGCCTACTGATTACAATTAACTTGTACAGGATTTTACAATACTCACTCTCATGTATCATTAATCTTGCAACAAGTTCAGTTTATCTGTGCACGGGTTTTAAGATTTGTTACATTTTTTTTTTTTCCCACAAGCGAGTCTCTAACGGGAGTGAGTGTCTTCTTCTGGCGTTGAAGATTTCCCACGCTGACAACATTCTATCCTATACTTACTTCCTTTGACGTTTAAGTTCAATATCCCGTGTTTTCTTCTTAACTCTCTTCTACTGCTGGGCTCCGATTTCTTAACACTCCAGTTATAATCGAACTTAACGCCTATTGCTGTTTTTTTTTTTTGTTTGGTCTACAAAAAATAGCGTACTTGACTCTTTTTGTCTTTAGTTATTTCGCAGAATATTCATTTAAGATGTCTAAGAAGCCAGGAGCCGCTCAGGCTCTGCACAAAGTCATAATGGTTGGAAGTGGAGGTGTTGGAAAGTCGGCCCTTACACTGCAATTCATGTATGACGAGGTTTGTAGATTTTGATACAAATTGCATATTAAACTTTGTTTTTTAAAAGGATAATGAGGTGCGTGTTTGTTAGCGTGTTGTACATGTAAGTTAAGTAATCCCTTTTTTTGCAGTTTGTCCAAGACTACGAGCCCACCAAGGCTGATTCGTACAGGAAAAAAGTTGTTCTCGATGGGGAAGAAGTACAAATAGACATCTTAGATACAGCTGGACAGGAAGATTATGCTGCTATAAGAGATAATTATTTTAGGAGTGGAGAGGGCTTTTTGTGCGTATTTTCTATAACAGAGGACGATAGTTTTCAAGCAACGCAAGAATTCAGGTATTGTAAATTACTTAGCAACTTTTTAAGACTTCAATATGCATTACAACACAGCTTTTTCCAACTTTTGTACTATCATTAGAATACACACGAATCATGCATTTTAAAATGTATATTTCATTAGATAACATTATCAACCTTAAACACTTTTTTTTACACTGATGATTCCAAAATGTATTTGTTGGAAACCTATATTTTTTATTTAAAAAATTCACTCTAATCATTAAGAGCTAAAGAGATATGATATTCGTATTTATTTTTCAGAGAACAAATTTTGCGAGTAAAGAATGATGAAAACATTCCTTTTTTACTTGTGGGAAACAAAAGTGACTTACAAGATAAAAGAAAAGTTAGTCTGACAGAAGCACAAGGAAGATCACAACAGTGGGGTGTCCCATATGTAGAAACTAGTGCCAAAACTAGAGAGAACGTTGACAAGGTAACATTATACATTATGCATCCTATTTTGTGATGTCTTTTATCCGATTGATGTATATGTATGAATATTGCTTGAAAAATGGGCACTCGAAAAAATATTTGTGTAGGTAGTAGAATTAGTGTTGTATGATTCTTAGATATATAAGTACACGAGCTTTAAAGTAATTGCTGCAACAAGTCTTGGAGTTATGCACGCATGAAAATTAAACAATTGAGGTGAACCAGTTTTATTTTAGCATCTTGATTTGAATGCTTGAACATAGCAACACTTGCACATTTTCAGGTATTTTTCGACTTGATGCGTGAAATACGATCACGTAAAATTGAAGATAAGTCTGCGAGTAACGGCAGAGGCAAGGACCGAACAAAAAGGAAGAAACGGAAGTGTATTATTCTATAGGTTCGCTATTATTGGCACTTATTTTCATTTGATACATCACTGATGGTTTTGCATTCAAACATGGCTTTTGCATCAGCTAGAAAGTAGCATGCCCTTATAAATTAAATAACGCAACAATTTTTCGTTCTACTATCTATTATTGACACTAGTACCACTGGTTTAATAATTTGATATTCATTAATTGATGCATACGAAATTTTTTTTTCTATGTGTTACTAAAATTTATTACCTATTATGATGTATGTGTTAAATATATTCTATTGTTATCGTGATTAATATTGAAAAATCGTATTAGTTGTATAGTACAAGTTACAAACAAATGAACATTAAAATCATACTCTCGTTTACAGGTATTTTTTGACCTTATGCGCGCCATTGCTGCTCGTAAAGCTCAAGAAAATCAAGGAGAGGCAGGGGAAGGTAGGAAAAAAGCAAAGTGCTGCAACATTCTTTAACATAAATGCAGTGCAGCTTGGTGGCCAATCAAACGTGTCTACGGAAGGGCACAAATTAATTAATAAAATCTCGACAATTAATCGTAACAAGCGATACATGCGATGACATTAATGAAATAAAATGCACATACACGTTTTCATTGGCAGCTCCTTTCTGCTCGTAGTGACAAGTTACTTTGGCAATACGTTTCATCATTCATTTCGCCTACATTGTCACTCTTTGTCAGAAAAAAAAAAAAAAAAAAAAAAAAAAAACACAGACAAGTGAAACCGTGAAAACGTCGCACAAAATTTCTTTCAAATTTTTTTTCTAAAGTGTTTATGTTGTGTTAATTATTAGTTTTAATTATTTTTACTAATTGAGTTGAAAAGTGTTTTTTTGATGAACATTAAAAGATAATATATACATATATATTATGTTTGACAATAATCAAAATTATTTATTACTTATATGTGCACGATAGAAATATATTACTGCCGATAAATTTTAATATTACTACAACTATTTCTTTTGTTCTTATCTTTATTTTCTTTCTCATCCAATTACATTACTTGTAAAATACTTAAGCTTATTTGTTACTGAAGTTAATGTTAAGTCAAATACAGTAATAGGATTTATAAGTACATTTATTTCATTATTTTTATAAATAAATTTCACCTGTCTGTGTATCATTACTATCGAAGAAAAAAATGTTTTCAATAAACACAAGCTTTCAATTGTAAATTGTAACTCACAAGCTTATAACATTAATTGTCTATATTGTTTACAAGTTCCTAGATATATGGAAAAGGCTTGAGATCTGTTTGCAAGATTAATAATGGAGTAGCAAATGTTTTGAATTTGAATCAAATACTTCTCTACAAAATTTTTTACTCTTGTGAAATTCACAGTTCTGAGAAATATTAAAAACTACAGTTTTGTAAAATTAAGTATGTGAGATCAGTCACAATTATACATAAGAATAAACAGACTGAAAATTAAAAAAAAAAGCTTATAGCGTAAAAATAAAATAAGGCTAATGCACCTCTGCGAGGTCATGTAGGGTCTTTGTAACGTTATTTTCCAGACTTTTTCATTATAAATTACGAATAGGTGGTATAATTATTCAACACAGAAAAATTTAGTTGAACTAAAAAATATTCAGCTATGTTGTAATAGCTGAATAGCCGTTTGTATAGAACAGATCTCGCCATATGCTTGAGTTTTATATTTTTATAATCTTGCAAATTGTGCCTTTATAAATTTTGTGAATTGTACGTAAAAATTGCTTAATATACTTTAATTAAACATTTTAACTATCTAATTAGTTAAGTAAGTAGTATCTCTGTCAAATATATATTATTTGTCACCAAAATTTTTTTTGCTTAGTGATTAACTTAAAAAAAGGTGTAATTACCTATCATATAAACGAGTTTGTATAAAACTTTGTTATCATACTAGGTGTAAAAAAAAAACATTTTATAAACTTACGATTTCGTTAAAATGCATTTCGTAAAATAAATGTATATACAAAAAGTTGAAAAATTTATTCGTAATTTCCAATAAAAAACGTGCAACATACCATCATACCATATGTATACATGTTGCACGTTATAGGAACATATTAACATATATGTACAATTACGCATGTTTTGTGTCATGAAATTTCGATCATTGGAGTACTCCAAAAATACAGAACGTATCATACGTACTCGCACATGTGACCACAACCAGTGGGACACTGCTTGTTAGCGCTAAACCAATCTCTCAAGTGAGCCAGGTGGCCACCGTGAGCACACGCCTGACACCAAACGTATGTTCCTTTGACAACCTATTTTTAAAAAACACTCATTTCAATAACATTCATTATGAGCAATAACGTTTTTATTCTTACGTTAAATATTTTACCTGATGGCAAATTGTGCACAGGGCGTGATTGGATGAACGACATCGATCGCACACCCACGCCGAGCGTGTCAGTGCTTTCGTACATAATGTACAACATACATAAACTGTCGTCGATTGTTGATTGAGTTGAGAAATGGAAGGTAGCCACGCTTGTCTTATGATCTGAAACATTGCATCAAGTTTTAAAACACCTGACTCGAGTTAGTTTTTAGAAATTAAATTGCGCTCTCACTCTTGTAGCCACTTCCCACAGCCTGAATCTTCCGAGCATGTCTAAGTACTCGAACAGCCAGTGCTCCTGCAAAGTCGGTTCGATGTTGAGATTTTTCCTCTTGTCGCCCAACGCCATCAAAATGCAAACCGTCGTCTGGACATCTTTCATATCAGCGTGATGTCTCAGCGTATTCTCGATCAAGCTCGTGGGATCCCAAAAAGCCGGCTTTGGAACGGATGTCACGAGGAACTGACAGGGTTGGTTATCGATTGTCACCGAGACCAAGTCATCGTTAATATCCGGCGAGTGATTGGGAAACTGCTCCGGCGGAGGTGACCTGTTCTGTATCTCGTGCCTGATGGGGAAGGCTTCTTTCGGCAAGGACCAGTCGTTGTCATTGTCCTCGTGGATAATCATGTTGTCAACGAAGCCCGAATTGTACTCTATCGTCAGTGGCTCGAGTTCGCTTTCCCCGAATGAGAAATCGCCCTGTGGTTGGCGCTTATAGGCCGACGTCGGTTTGTCGCGGCTTGTTATGAACGGTCCTATGAAATTTTGGTTCTCCGGAGGCTCGTCCATCTCGGTCTCGTCATCACCGCCGCTCACCATGCCTGGGGCCGACTCGCCTAGCAATGATTTTATATCGTTTTCGAAAGCTGGAAAATAGGACTGGTTGAGTCTGAAATAACAATTCTTTAATAACCCATGATAAACCATAAATTTTACCCGTACTTGTTTGTTCACTGGTATTGCCGATTGTCATCGGTATATTTAATGTGCTGGCTATATCATTGTCGGATATCGGACGCTTTGACGTGGTGCTGTTATTGTTATTATTACTGTTGCTGTTGATATTGCTTCCAAATGGATTTTTGAAGCAAGTTTTAATGATACTCCATACAGTGCTGACCTGTCAAGTTATTCAAATTTTAATTTAAAATTCACAAGATTTGACCCATGTACACTTACGTCGTTTCTACCGGCGTTTTTGGCAACAACGGCGTTGTGATCACAGATATCATTAAGATTACCATGCAATATGTAATTTTCTGCGCACATTTTGAACCACCGGAACTCACGGCTGCTGTTGGACGTAGCTGAAGTAAACCTGTGCATGTAACTAATGGCTTTGCAGAAAGTGTCGCTGTTGTTAAGCGAGGGTTTCCTTCAAAAAATTGAATGAAACATCACAATTAAAGCTCAAATAATTGTGCAAAGGAAAAAGTACATGACGATAATGGGTACTTTATTATTTTACTCGTGACGTGTTCTATGCCATTGGGAGTACTAGCTACGGCTTTGCAAGCGTAAGCTATGTCTCCTTTGATGTTTAGTGCAATTCCCTGGGGATTAGCTTTATTGATGGGTCTCGCGGCATCTTTGAATACATGATGATACAATGTTTGGTCCTGTGAAATAAAAATAATTTTATGGAAAAATGCGGAGTAAAATGTAAAAAAAACGAGCGGCTAAATTTATGCAAAACTTGAAAATTAGGCACGACCAATCCACGGTTTGCCAGAAAACTGATTGAATGCAATAAATTACATTAGCTTTGACACTGAACTTGAAGTTACCTATAAAATTTGAGCTCATTTGGATAAGAATTACTTGAGTTGGTCGAAAAACTTGATTATGTATGTACGTACACGATGTGACTCAGATCACCATTATACTTGGTTTGAAATTTGTTTTATATATATAAAAAAAAAAAAAAAAAAAAAAAAAAAGATGATTTAAAAATGGTTACAATTTTTGCTCTGACAAAAATATAAGGCTCTCCAATACATTGGTCGTGCCTAAAAACAACGAAATCGATCAAATATACCCACTCTACTGGAAGACAAGAGCGACTGAGGATCGCCTCGCCAAATAATGGCAAGAGGAGAGTTCGTGTGTTCCTCAAAAATGGCAAATGGAATGTACGGCCTCCTAATGTCCCACACGTTAATACTGTAATCGACGAGGAGCGAACAACTGGCGATCTGATATTTGCGATTCGGTCTCCACTTAATCCTGCCGACCGACACGAGAGTGTGTATCGTGTAATCGCAGCTCGGCTTGGTCGTCAAGTCCCACACCTTGATGGTTTTGTCCCTCGAGGCGGTAGCGATCCACGAGGTCTCCGGATGCCACTCGCACGCAAATATGGGCCCACTGTGGGCGGTAAAGTCCTGAAAACAACGCTCGGGACGGCGTACGTCCCACATTTGCACGTGCCCATTCTCCGAGACTGCGGCGAACGTATTTGGCTGTTGCGGGGAAAATTGAACGTCTCGCACAGATTCCGTGTTGCTATAAACGGGTAACATGTCATTCAGGTCCGAGGATATGAATGAATGGGCGAAAAGTGTACCTGACAAATGTTGTTGCCGGATCTTTGGATCTAAAATCGAAGCATTTTATCGTGCCATCTTGAGAGCCCGAGATAAGCCAAGAAGGCTCGGTCGCGTGGAAGTTAATTTTATTGACAGTTCGCGTGTGCTCGCTGAACATGCACTTTTGTTTGGACCTCGATCCTCTATTCATGTCCCATATGAGGATGACACCGTTTGTCGAAGCAGTGGCCAGAATATTTTCTATGGACAAGGGTCAACATACCACAGAGTTAAACTATGAAGAATATCGGAAATTCAAGGTGATCAGTGATCCGTTGGGGGCGAAATGTAAGAAAATAAATAAATACAAGTAAAGTGTATTTAAATTTTCCTGCGTTGATTTATTGATGCACAACGTTTCAACGAATATAGCCATTCCTAAAGATGTCGCCGAAATTGCATCTCTTGGACCGAATTTCAATCTCCCATCTTCTTTTCGTGAACGCGATTTTTTATGTATTATCAAAAACCTAGAAGTTGGTCTCTCACACCTCGATACGAACGATCGAGTAAAGACCGAAATCCGTGACAAATTATCTCAATATTTAGTTAATGCTTGTAAACAAAAGCCAGCTATTTCTAGAAAGGACCGCCAATATGCAAAAAATTTAAAATCAACAAAAAATTTTCTAAACAAAAATCCCGATATATTTTTCACCTCTGCTGACAAAGGCAACGTTACGGTTTGTCTCAAAAAAAGTGACTATACGGAAAGAATGCATAATTTACTGTCTGATAAATCGACGTATAAAATTATTTCAAAAAACCCATTAAACTCTCTACAAAAGAGAACCTCTAACATTTTAAAGAATCTCAACTCTAACGGCTTCCTTTCTAGAACATACCATCCCAACGCTTTGTCGCTCACAGATACAACTCTAGCTAAATGTTATGGCTTGCCGAAAATTCACAAGGTCGATGCCCCTTTACGTCCTATCGTCTCTCTTATCAATAGCCCTACATATTTTCTAGCAAAAGTAATTTACGATGAACTCAAGAAGTCAGTCAACGTTCCAATATCACACATTAATAATAGCTTTGAATTGAAAAACAAACTAAAAAATATAAAACCCACTACTAATTATAGACTAATGTCTTTAGATGTCAGCTCCCTATTTACTAATATTCCTCTAGAGTTGGTACTACGGAGCATCGATCGACGTATTGTGACCATAATGAATAAATGTCGAATCCCGGTTGATGAAATTCGACAATGTACAGAATTTTTGTTCAATAATACTTTTTTTACTTTTGACAACATTTTTTATCAACAAATTTTCGGCACGCCAATGGGTTCTCCTATTTCACCTTTGTTTGCTGACCTTGTAATGGACGACCTGGAAAATGATTGTCTCTCCATCTTAAAAAATAACTATAATATTATTCCATCTTTTTATTTTCGTTACGTGGATGATGTATTACTTTTTATTAATGTTGACCATATTGACCAAATCTTAAATATTTTTAATTCATATCATCCCAAACTACAATTTACATATGAAATGGAGATTGACAAGAAACTCAACTTTTTTGACTTGACGATAATAAGAAATTCTAATTATTTTAATTTTGACTGGTTTGAAAAACCTACTTCTTCCGGACGAATCTTAAATTATTTTTCTGGTCATCCAGTTAGCTATAAGAGAAATATTGTTTTTAATTTGGTTGATAGGGCGATCTTACTTGCCAGTACACGTTTTCACGGTGTGAATATTGCTAGGGTGAAAAACCTGTTGATAAAAAACAATTACCCTTTTAACTTTATTAATAAAAACATAAAGGTCAGATTAAAAAGACACAAATATAGTAATCATAACAGAAGCACTACAAACACCTACCCTCTCTGCAAAATTGGCATACCATATATTGACAATAATTTTGAAAAAATTACAACCATGTTAAAACCCTACAATATTCACACTTACCCTCTTATTAACAATAAACTGCAGCATATCGTCCGCTTAGGAAAAGATACAACGAATAAACATAAACAGACAAATGTAGTATATAAGTTTTATTGTAAAAATTGTCCCGCGTCATATGTGGGTGAAACAAAGCGAGCGGCGGAGGTCCGCATCAGTGAACATATGAAAAGTAAAAACTCCGATTCCGTTGTTTGTGCACACCAAATCAATTTTGACCATGAATTCGATTGGGATAACTTTAAAATCCTTGACAAAGAATCCAATTATAAAAAAAGAATTATTTCCGAAATGCTTTATATAAAACTCGACAAACACAACATCAATAGAAAGGAGGATGTGCTTTCCTTTAATAGAGCATACCTTCCTTTACTACGAAAGTTTAAATGTCCCGATCGAGTTCATCGCCCTTTACCGTCTACCTTTGCGGCTCCGCCTATATAAGCGCTGGCTTGTGGTTGTAATTTATTGTCAGTCGACAGCACGACAGGTGACGAGTAAGTCAACCAAACTTACGAATTCTCGCGTACCTGCGGTAACAATTTACAAAAAAAATTTATTGTATTTTTGTGTTTGAGCCTTCCAGATCACTCATTGTGTGTTTTTAATTTTAATTTTGTAGCCTGATGAGGCTGACGCATATTGTCAGCGAAACGTTGCGCATCAATTAATCAACGCAGGAAAATTTAAATACACTTTACTTGTATTTATTTATTTTCTTACATTTCGCCCCCAACGGATCACTGATCACCTTGAATTTCCAAATTCACCAGAGGGCACTGATATATACTAGCAAATTATGAAGAATATCAATATACTCCGTGATGGAGCTTACCCTCAATTTGATTCCAAACAACATCGTTGCAGGAATAGTTCATATTTGTCGTTTTGCCGACCCTCAGACTGAAAGTCTCGACGAACTTTTCCTCTTGGAGCTGGAAAATCTTGAATACTGCAAATACAAATTCCTGATCAGTACCTACTCATTGCTAATGGACAACAGGCATAGAAAAATCAACTCACTGTTTCGTCCGGACACGGCGACCTGGGAGTTATCTTTGTTGAGAGCCAGCGAGTTTCCCGGACTCTCGAGCGGCGTGAAAAAAGTCGTCCTCGACGCCATGGCTCAAACAATTAACAATACCTCTTTTCAGGAGCAACACTTTTTGAAATACTTTACAAAAATAAACTAGTGCCGCACATGTTTAATTGGAACAAAAACAAAGGCGGCCAATATTTTTTTTTTACTTTCAGCAACGTGGGTGTGTATACACGACAACCATCAACCTGTCAGCCATATCAGCATAGTAAAAATATCAGCCTCAAATCAATACCCGCACGATACAAATTTTCACACATATATTTTCTGAAATTCCTTGAAAACGGCGCTCTGCAGTGTTTTAATATCACAGTACAATAATTAAACAACATAAAAAGAAAGTTAACACAAAACAAACTCAACGAACGAACACTGCAACAATATAGGTACACTACAAAAACAAAATTGCAGACGACGTGACGACGGTGACGACGCGCGGCGGCGGCACACGGTGCGCGCGCTGTTTCACACGTATTTATACTTATACTTGGGTATTATACCTCTATTGTGCGTGCGTGTGTTATTATTGATGTTATGCAACCGTAGAAAGTAGCAGCATACAGTAGTTGGCATCTGGTGTGGTGGTGGTGCTCTCTTGGTAAATGTGAATTCGGCACACATCTTCCTTTAGACGAGAAACAAAGTTTTCGGGCGAAATGGCTACGAGCAGGATAAATATACTTGTAAGTCTACTAAAGTTTTATTTTAGATCTTGTCAGGTTTGGAGGAAGGATGTGGTCCGTGTGTTGTTTGGCTGTACTGAATTTGGAGTCT
This sequence comes from Copidosoma floridanum, assembly GCF_036245765.1. Classification (NCBI taxonomy): domain Eukaryota; kingdom Metazoa; phylum Arthropoda; class Insecta; order Hymenoptera; family Encyrtidae; genus Copidosoma; species Copidosoma floridanum. The sequence continues at coordinate 18,091,944 of NW_028321907.1, read as the reverse complement.
AGATTTGATGGGGGAGGCATAACCTTGATCCTCTACTGTCACAAGCTTATTGTCTGCATTTTTTTTTTTTTTTTCTAATTTACTTGCTTCGATGGCCTATTTATTCATTTATTCCAGCTTCTGTTTCGATTATACAATTATTTTGGCGCTATAATCTTGAATATCCTCACATTTTTTTACACATTGGTGTTAAACTTGAAAGTTTTCAAATCTCCTTATATAATTGAAAGTGCATTGATTAAATGAGTTTTTGATTGTTTACAAGATATTGCAGTATTGTTTAAGTCGTAAATTCTCTAATGATGCATTTCAAACATTAAATACAATTCCTAGGCAAGGTCTTTCTCAAGTTCCTCTGTGGCACAGCAAATGGTCAAGGTAAGATACAACATATGAGCTTGATGGACTTGAATTGTAGACTGTAAATAATAATTTGTATCATCTTAGCCACCTCTACAAGTATTTGGCGTGGAGGGTCGTTATGCTACTGCACTGTATTCAGCTGCCAGTAAACAAAAGTCGTTGGATGCTGTTGAAAAAGATTTGCTCAAATTTCAGGTTGAAAAATTATTTCTTTTCATATGGTCTTTCATGAAAATTTTCATTTTAGTACATGTTTTAACATTTCTACAGGGTCTTTTGAAAACGGACAAAAAGTTGTCTGAATTTATCAAGGATCCAAGCATCAAGCGCCAAACTAAGGCTAGTGCTTTCCAAAAAATTGGCTCCAACTTTAACCCTGCCACAGCTAACCTTCTGGGTCTCCTTGCTGAAAATGGAAGACTGTCAAATTTGAATCAGATAATTAACACGTTCAAGCTCATCATGTCAGCTAGTAGGGGAGAAGTTTTGTGCGAAGTGACATCAGCCAAGCCCCTTGATGCCGAGAGCAAGGGAAAATTAGAGGCTGCTTTAAAATCATTCTTGAAACCGGGTCAGAACATTCTGTTAACGACAAAAGTGGATCCCAGTATCATTGGTGGTCTGGTTGTGTCGATTGGTGATAAATATGTCGATATGAGTGTTGCTACCAAAATTAAGAAATACACGGAAGTCATTAACGCTGCTGTTTAAATATTCTATCATTTTCATTACGTGTAATAATTTTTGCGACATATTAGAAATGTCTTTAAATAAATAGATGTTAAAGAAAAAACACCTTTGTTATTTTTATTAACAATAAATCGTTTTATTTTGTTAAATTTTTTCGTGTATATGTACCAAGTTAAATTAATACCTATGAAGCAGAGCTCATATTACTGATAAAAATTAAATTACTCCTACTTAAAGATCTATGTTGGCTTGATTAAAAAAAAAATTTGTTTCTACACATAGTATTTGGATTTTGCTTGACTATATGAATATTAATCAAATCAAAGAATAAGTTTTTCATCACGTGTACAAACCTGAATAAAATTGCAAAAATTAACAGTACTATTTAACAGGAGAAAAAAATCTGAGTAACTGAGACAAGAATTTATGGTATAGAAAAAAACATTCCTCCAACGTGTGGCACGTTGTACTCAAGGTATTAGAAACTTCATCTACTTATATACATCAACAAACTTATTTTTTTTTAAACATAATTTTTTGAGTAAAACGACTAAGAAAAATCCTAGTGCAATGATTTCAAATATGCCGCATCAAACAAATCGAGCTCGTTTGCCAAGTAATTTGCCTTGTTTCTAAGGACTTTAGCATTTGTAGCTGCCTCTTCCAAAGTACGAATTTTTATAGCAATCGTTTTTAATTCGCTATCCATCTCAGACGTAGATTCATCTATCAAGTGGCACAATCTTGCAAATGTGCTTGATAGTTCCCTGTAATGAAAAGATATTGGTAGCATTTTTTTCTTCGCATATTCAATGGTTAATAATAAAATCACAGATGTGAGCTTACTGTTGAACTTGATGGCTACAGTTGGCCGATGTGAGATCAACAATGAGTCGCAGTTTTTGTGTCACATGACTGACGTATTGACGTTTAAATTCACGTTCCTTTGCTTTATTTGTCCATGTCAAACGTTCATACAGATATAAAGCGCCATAAATCGCTCCTGTTACAGCTATTAGTCTCCAACCAATGGTCTTTAACATCTTGGATAAAATACAATGAGCATATGATTATTGATGATAGTGAATTTTTTTCAGTAAAAACTTACGAATCCTGCAACAATAAGGCCTCCCATTGTTCCCTGTGAAGTTATTGATGCTACTGCTATTCTAGAAGCTAATGACCAGTCATCAGGTCTAGGTACAAAGCAGCTCGTTGTGGTAACGAATTTCGAAGAGTCTATACTATCTGCAGGAGATACGAGGGATTGAGGGATCTGAAAAATAAAAATCATAGACATTAACATTGATTTTCGGTGAAAATAAAGTACACGTATGGAAACGAACCTCCTGAGGTGCATTCATGATAGCCATTTTCTGACCCTTTTTACCAGCAAAACGACTGATAAGGGCAGTAATGCCCCAAGAAAAGCGAAACTCCAAGTCTTCGTGGAAATCAGCACACAAGTTTTCACAATTTAATCTGTATAAAATTTCAAAGGGTTCTCTTCTCGGCAAAACGTTCATAGTGATCTGTCGTTTATTTTCAGGTAGCAAACACGACATCCTCTCGGTCATCTCCCTCTGCGAATTTTCAATGTTTAATGAAAGAGCGGTACTTAGACGAGCTCTCAAGTTCGAGCCCAGACCGCATTCAACGTGTGCATGAAGTTCACGTTTGTAAACGTTCAATACTAGAGGCTCAGATTGGAAAGGAACATTGAATTCGTCAATGAGAACCGCTAGTCGACGAATCTCTTCGCTTAGGGCCTTTGACACTCGCTGTTCCACATCCTCCGTCATCCGATGTATTTTGTCCTTCATCTCCTGGGTTAACAACATTAACTGTTGCTCTGTGAAGTTTAGCCTGTCGTGCACCTCTTTTTTTATGCCTATTTGCTCGGCCTTCATTTTTTGTGCACGATCTAAAATTTCGTCTAAAGTTTGTCGTATTTCTCTGCAATGATTTAATATATTGGTTAATTTTTCAATTAATTACCATGTATTCTTATTTACAGAGTAGACTTACGTTGCTATGTGTTTTCCTCGCTGAGAATGTTGCTCAAATTTTGTTTTTACGGCCGATTTCGAAATACATTCTTCAAACTTTCTCTCAAAGTCTTGGAACTCGAAAAAACGATTTTGAAAGCCTTCCGCTACTGCGCCATCTGCGATTGGTGAATCGGTACAATTAATAAATTACTCTGTCAATCAATATAAACATTACACCAAGAGTGAAACTTACTGTGTGCCGGTTGTCCTTGCTGTTCCTGAATACGAGCGTTAAGCGTTTCCTTAGCCGAAACAAAGAAAACGCGTTCCTCTGCATCCTTAGGAGTACAAACCTTTAACTCTCTGGCTAGAAAATCAACCGCTCGTTCTTGATGTTGAGCTCTTACTAGTTTCACCTGTTGAAAATGCTCAGCGTTTATCAATGCCGTTTTTTAAAAACTCATAAAACACTAATCGTGTGGAGACTGGAAAATAAAATTAATGTGCACTATTTGCTTAGTGCATTTCTATTTTTCCGCAAAAAAGTGAAAAATTAAAAAAACTTGCGAAATCGCAAGAAAAGTTGTAAAAATAGATAACACAAAATTTATAGTCAGCAACACAAAGCTTCTTAAAATACATTTTTTTTCATTCTTTCTCTTTTACAAAAGCTTACCTCCTTTTGTTCATCGACCAGCTAAAGAATAAATTTACAGGACGATCATAATTTATGTTATTTAATTTTCACAAGTAACAATTAATAAATATTAATAGCTAAATGTATTTAAATAATTTACTTTATTGCCTCACCTGATTGAGACTATCTGGTTCAGAAGCAGAGGCATCCCATCTATTATTTAAAATGAAAATATTTGGTTTTGACAACTTTGTGGATACTTTGTGGAAAAAGTTTTTCTCCTAAAATAAAAAATGATTAAAAATTGCTTTGATCCAATGTTTTTATGACTTCAAGCTTTAGGTGAAAAAAAATCCTAACCGCAATCATTAACGTTGACTCTGCATTTGCAACAAGAACAAAAACATCTGCATCAAGGCAGTGTTTGTCAATGCAAGCATCAAGATTTGTTGTTACATCAACACCAGGACTATCAACAAAGACTACATCATCCCTCAAAAGTAAGCACTTTTCCTTTGGCCAAAAAATTCGTACTAGGGCATTTTCACACAATTTTTCTTCGCACAGAGCATTGCCAAGTTGACCAACTGACTGCACAGGCTGCTTTTGATCAGATTCTTCAATGACTAGGTAAGCTTCAGCACTATCTGATCCCTCAACTTGCAGGAAACAGTTTGTTGTATGACCAAGACCACTGGGCAATATTTTGTCACGCAACATAGCATTGATGACGGTACTTTTTCCATTACTAGTTCTGTAAAACGCATAGTCAATTATAATATTATGTTTGGCATAACGCGATGAAAAATAATAAGTTTTTAGTACCTTCCAAAGAAAGCCACTTTCATGTGATCCCGCTTGAGAACATCTCTGATACCTTGAACCTTCACTTTGTAACTTTCTATTTTACTGGCTTCTTCAGGATTGAGTATAGGAGGTTCATTTTTTAGAGCTGAAAAGCATGTTTTGTTAAACAATCTAGTGATATATGGTTTATAAAGTTGATTTGAATGGAAACTCACATCCAATGAACCTGGTTGTGTCGTCAACATAATCATCGATCTCAAGGAAGATGTCATTAATTTTCTTCTTGGCCTTGACAAATATCTGTAGAGGAGAATTTTCATTTTTTATATCTGTTGTGCGAAATTGATTCTCTCCAGCTATCATTGACATTGTGCGATTGATATATGCAGCCATTATTTGCTCTACTACTTGGTTGAATTGTTACTTAGCAAATTAATTATAACAATGTGACTCTGCTGGTGGTGTTTGATTGGTGGTGACGAAGCATGCGAGGTTGCAACTGAAATCAAAAAATAAAAACCAAGCATCATTCAAACTAAAACGTTGTGTTGTTGTGTAAGATACATATATTTTTAACATCTAGTCATCTAGTGTACACAAATTATGCCATAATAAAGTATAATACATATAATTGTTTATATATATAGATAAAATACGATATCTATGGTGCTTACTTTAAAATCTTTTTTTATTTCATAAACTTCAAAGAAAGTTATCAAGAGAACATCAAAGTTACTGATGATGTAGAAAGCAGATAAATACATAAAAATATTGTGGATGGTAAATATGTACATACATATAAATGATAATTCATGTGACTGCTACAGCAAAATATGGACAATATAATGATAATGGCTAATAATTGATAGACACAACACTAAAACGCAACAACGATAAATTAACGATGTTTAACCTGTTTCTCTTCAGACATTGGAGTATCTAATTCGTGTAAATCTATGATATTATATAGGATGAAATGGTTTGTTAGTTCCCAACTCCACTCTGAAACATTTATTCAACACGAAAAAATAACATCTAAAAAATGTCTGAGATCACAGCTTTTAAATATAAATTAAAGTTCGATCATTCGATTACCCCGTGTATATGATCATTTAAAAAATCAATGAAACTTATTTCTGTAAAAGTAAATAAAAATATTACTGGTAAAAAAAATAAAACCCGTAGGTATATTTAATGCTCTCATATGTGCAGGTGTATTTTTCTGACACACACGATGACCTAACCTAAAAATACTCGTGACGCAACTTCAACCATGGTATCAGACTCTGAAGTTGCTTAGTTGCATCGATCGTTAACAAGTATAATTGTTGTACTGTTATTAAGTACAAGTAAGCTTGAGATCATTAATCATGTATCTGACAATTCGATGACTTAGGTACGCTAAAGTGATCGATTTTAGAGATGTCAGTAGCAAAAGAGGCCTCAAAAACTGCGCGTTGCGTTGTATAAAGCACGAGAATAACAAGTAAAAAGAAGCATTGTACAGACATAAGTATTTATTTTGACTTACGAATTTTTCGTTCGGTACGGCAAATATAATTGTTTCGTTCGAATTTCATAAGGATCGGATCATCGGATCGTCTGCGACGGGCCGCACCTCTCACTACTATTTACGTGCAACTCGATTGATTTTCTTTTATCACAACCTTTATAAACTTAAAATGACCTTCGGCTACTATACTCTACTATACTGTCTAATCCGCGTGAGAACGACATTGATGACATTCGTAGGTACACGAAGGAGGCCGTCGGATGATGATCGCGTGCGAGGGAGCTGAGGAAATAATTGTTTTATCGAATCCAATCTCTAGTACGGCTCTATAGGCTCTACCCACACACTACTTATTATAAATGTCCAGATGCCCAGTGCCCAGTTGCCCACAGAGAGCTCTCATCATCTAAGTATGAGGTAAGGTAGCTGTTTCTCAGTTTTCTCTTACGTTTCGTCAACGTGATCATATAAATATAAGTATATTATGAACAACTGGTCATAAGTGCAGTCATCACTCAGGTTTGCACCGATGGCTAATTAACACTATTCTTGTGTATACAAGAATGCCGTGTCTGAGCCTAAGGGCGATGATGAATAAATAAAAAATCTATACAGCTCGCAACGCAACTCATACTCGGTCTACTAATCTCTGTCAAAGGAATCCCTTGTTATCTGATCCTTCTCTCTGTCTTTTGGCTCAAAAACTACAAATTTTCACAAGGTTCCAGCAAATAACAACAATCGAAGTACATCCGAGTCGGATTTTGTTTTGTAAAATTTATTTCTTTACCTGTTCAAAAATACTTACTGATTAACTTATTGTTGTGATTTATAATCATACGCATAAATAGTTAAAAAACCAACGGTGAGTATAATTCGAGTTTACCAAAATTAAAAATTAAAAATTTAAATTTGGCATTAAAAAAAAAAATAAAAAAAATACGGCACACACAGTTGAATAGTTCTACATTCTTGAGTTGTGGATTGTTTTTGCCGATAATAGGAGCTGTTCGCTAGTTTTTCCGTGGATTGGGTGCGAGAAACGACTCTTGGTGCGAATCAGTTTTTGAAAGACCAGCAGCGATTGAAAAGTGGACGTCGGGAGCGGACGATAACGTTGAAACTGGAAATTTGGATTCGGACAAAAATTAATAATTGTTTTTCATCAACAGTTCATTATGTAGTTGGAATCAATTGTAGTTGATGATTTTTTGAAAGGTCTGACTAGCGATGAAAAAAATAAAAAATTACAGATTATTTTGTTCTAATGAAAATTTTCTCTAGGTAAAACACTAAAAACATTTGTCTTTTTAAAAATTCTCCAGTTAATACTTAATTCTTACATTAAATGTGTATTAATTATATCATGTGCTACACCAAAAATTCGCAATAAAACTATCTAAACAAAAAAAAAATTATTTTTACTTCATCCTCCCTGATATTGAAAAATTATGCCTCCGTAAATTATTAAAATTTATTTTACCTTCAGGTCCGTGAAAAGTCAGGTAATAAAAAAGTCATTTAATACTACAATATAATGTACATACGCAATGTTCCATGCCAACTTCGCTGCAAAAAATAAATTTCTTTGAAAAATTTTAACATAATGAGCCAATTACATTAAATTGCAGAAAAAATAAAAATGGAGTTGGTTTATCGTACAAATATATTCAAAAGTAATACTACTCGATTTGTTTATACTCTGAAAAATGTTTATAACTCTGTTTGATTTACGTTAAAACAAAATAAAACTACACGTAACTTTCCAATATTTCTCATATTAGTTATAGTGAGTCGCATACATTTTCTTTTTCCTTTAAATATTTTTAAATTAATAACCGCTTATGTACGTTATCAAAAAAAGCCAAAAATGCTTGTACATACGGCCAGATTACTTGGTTATCGACAACGGATGGACACACTGACACTGCAGCATTGATGCTGACTTGATAGTATAACTGAATCTCCGACCGCGTGGCGGCATGATTCGCTCCCGCATGTAACGAAAAAAGTGTCTGGTTAGTATATATAGACCAAATTGACAAAAGGCGTTCAGAGATGTGTACACACTGGCTCATGACGTATGTCTACGGCCACCCACAAAGACGGATTCGGCTTCAATAGTTTGCTACGTATTAGTGGCTCACCGATCCGCACCTATACAGGTATAAGTAAGGTAAGTAGGACGTGGATGACTACTTGCTGGTGTGTACATATTTTTTGTTTTTATTTTTACATTCCTGTTAAAAATCAGTGTCCTGCTTTATTATTTGCGTTTTTCTAAAGCAAATTCCTCTATTTTTTTCATTTCAAGAATAAAAATTCTGAGAAATCAAGAAAAACATAATCATTTTACATACCTATTGTAATATGTGCATTTATTATAAAATGTATAATCGTAGTTGTTTAATATGCCTTTAATCTCAATCAGCTGAGATATTTAGATAAGTATTAAAACTTTAAATTTTTTAATCATTTTTTAATAATTTCTCAAAGTAAAATAACATAAATACACTAATTAAAAAAAAAAAAAAAAAATGATAGAACAATTTTGTTTGAAAAAAAGAAGTTAATATCGTTATGCAGCATAAAATTTTTATCTTTAATTATTTTTAAATAAACCATAACATTGTAAAATATTAACACATGTTATGCATTAACATCAAATCATATGGTTGCTGTCACTTTTATTTTTTTATTTTTTTCTTTTAAAACGTGAAACTTATTCCACAATGTAAATTTTCACATTAATTTTAACGGATATCCATTATTTAGTTTTTCGTCTTGACATAAAAATAAGCGTAATATCATCGCATGATTATTATATTTTAATAAGTAAGTACATACACACATTAGACTCTTGACCATCACATGTAGCGGTTATTATTCAAAATTTCATATATCTTACTAAATATAATAGCGCGTTTTTAACGCGAAAGCGACGATCACCGAGAAAAAAATTGGAATGAAATAAACAGACACTCCATACTAGACAAGCTCTCAGTGGCTTAGTGATAGGGCACTTGCTATCTACCTGGAGGGCTCGGGTTCGAGACCCCGCTCCTAATAGCTCCTAGGCAGCTGGTGTAATGCTTACCGTGCTATGCTGATAGTTAAAGAACAACGGTGCCTGATCGGGCCGAGGTGTAATGCATACCGTGCCGTCGGAACAGTAAGAATCAACGGTGCTTCGAGGGGGGAAGGTAGGCGACCCTTTCGTAGTAAAAATCCTCTCGGAAATTATTATTATAAAAAGCATGAATTGTGGCGATTCGGAGTTTTATAGCCATTCAATAACAACAATCATTCAAAAAATATATAATACTAGACATGTTACTGAGCTCTGATCGCGGTTTTCAATATCTTGTAAAAGTAAGCATTTTTTCGATAATCTGACAACTGCGTTTGCGCTTAACCATTATTTTATAAAAAATGATCGAAAAACAAAGTATAAGGCGTAGTGGACCTAGTGGTGGTGTAGGGTAGGGGCATCGGAACTACATCAAAAGGAAGAGAGGAGAGAGTTACTTTATCCTCTTTAATTATTGTATTATTATACACAACACAAATACCGACTAACAGTGGCGGTTGTTTTAAAACCAACTATTCGAACAGCTTAATACATTTCGAATTTGGCTGACACTATGGGCGAGAAAATAGAATCGGTTCGATCAGTCGTATATGTAACTAGTTTAGATAAAAATAATGATAAAAGTTGTTCTAACTGTAACTCAACCTTTCAAAATTAAACCACTGGCATTTTTATCGACATTTTTTAATTATTAAACACTAAAAAAAAAGTTTATTTAACATTATTAAACACTAAAAAAAAAGTTTATTTAACAATGTCGAGAAAAGCATGGAAACGAAACAAGATTATCGACAAACGATCATTTTAAATTATTAACAGATCAAAAATCTCTTGCCAAAATAATACAAAAATCGTAACTTGTCTAAAATCCTTCTTCATTAGAAAATTAACGAACGCTCACGACCAAAGTAAATTTTTAATTTTCGATTGTAATATGAAACTTGTGCATATGCGATGATCATACATTTCGATAGCAGATAAATTTTACATCATACTTAGTTGTTTTTGATGTCCAACTCATCCGGATACATACGTGTGAGGACGTAGATAATGTATGTACGTAGATACACGTGACACGGCATCACCTGACCTGTACCCCAAGGTTTACAGTAGGTAATGGACCAGCGGTTTGTTTTGGAGTTCCGGAGCACCCGAGTGGAAACTTTAAGCCCAGCCAGATCACATAGCCCAACATGAGGGACCGAGCCTGGCCACACGTATAATTTTTTTTGGCGCATAGTTTGTACGGCCTGACTTTCGCTTGCACTGTTATTGTGAGATCGTTTATTCAAAAAAGTTGGTACAACGGAAGTAATTTTGTTTAATAAAAACATGCGGAAGTAATTTTGTTTAATAAAATGGTAATAATTATTTTTTTTTAATTAGTAGGAAATATAGAAAAATAATAACAGTTCTTTATGTCCAGATTTAAAACAAGTAATAAGACTTATTATTCACAATTGTCTGTCACAAGTTGTTATTAAAACTTGTAAATACTTATTATTAGTTTTTTTTTTTTCGTTCACGAGATGAAACGGTACAACCGTGCCCATAGAGATTGTTATTTTTATTATTTTTTTCTATCTCATATAAAATATAAAACAATAAATACAATGTATTATTAACGATTTTTAATAGCTATCAGTTTTTAAAAAATGTTAAAAGTCATGTGTTAAATAGTGATTATTAATCATAAAAATTGTTTCCAGTTACTTTTTTCGATGTTTCTATAATGACATTCATAACGAAAAAAAAATACTAAAAATAATAACTAATAATAATACTTATTGAACTTTACTATAGTCTCAAAGCTAGAATTTATGAAATATTACTATTAGAATTTTTTTTTTTTCATTACTTAATCACAAAAAAAATTTCAGCTTGGGTTGGAATGAAGTTTTCGTTAAAAAAAATTAATTTAAGCTTAAGGGTTGTATCATATGTACATGAGGAATTTTCCTTCCATTTTTTACTTTTCAGGGTACCCAAAACTGCCAAATTCAAATTTCAAGCTACAACTCTTGAATAACTTTTTTTCATTGGTAGTAAGCTAGATCGTTAAAAAAAATTCCAAGAACACGCAATTCAAGTCTTTGCACATTTTTTTCTGCTTTAAATGTAAAATAATATCAATTTCCGTTAAAACAATAGACGTATTTTCGGCTCCCGGATTAATTAACGTGAAAATGTCCGTACAAAAAATAGGCGAAACATCTTGCCCACAATTTTTAAAATTGCTCTTTTCAATGGTGCAGTTTAGATTTTGCTAATATTCCGTTTGTTACCATATTTTTTTGCCAATATAAAAGAAAAACACCAATTTTCCTATTTTTTCCCTAATTTTCGGCATTTCTCGAATACGTTATATTATTTTCCAATTGTTAAGTAAGTAAAAAGGATCTTTAAAATAAATTTTGATTGGTTGAGGATTATTTGGAATTATTTCAAGTAAAACTTGTGAAAACAATTTTTTCATACAAATCATAGCAAAAACTGAATTCCTACGAAAATTATACGCAAATTTCATTTAACGAAAAAGTATGTTAAGACATAAAAGTTTTTCAATTTATTTTTAAAAATTATATTATTAAGACATGCAACAATATTATCATTCATTAACAGTGCAATTATTAGCTAGTGAAGTTATATTTTCAATATTTTAATCATTTACTTCAAGTACATTTTTTCAATTTTAATTTATTAATGAAAATTATTTCTATAAAACGAGTGAATTTTTTTTACTTTTCAAAACACTACTTTATTTTGGAATCCAAAACACATGCAAAACTTTTATTTCCTAACATATTTTTTCCTACACCCAAGTTTAGCTATAATGAAAACAGATACCCATAAATGCAAGGATAAATAAAAAAACTGATCAATAAAATTATCGTATGATATGGGTAATTTATATGGGATCAAATGAAAATCCAAGTTTATGTATGTACAAAATACGAAATGTTATTTTATTTTACCATAAAATCAAGTGAATAATTTTCGTTAAATGACATTTGTGGTTACAAATTTTAACGACGTAAATGATTTATCCAATATGTATGTACAAATACTATATAGAAATTAATTATACACTATTTAGAAGTTTTGTTGACTATGATACAATCTGCTTATAAACTAAATCACACTTGAAGATTTTAATGCTAGGATACAAGTTAATTTTTTTTTTATATAAACGCTGTACACTCTAAATATTAACAATGAACTTAAAATTAAAATCACATGAAAAAGCTAGTTTACTTTAACACACTCGTCACTCAATAAAGCTTAATCAAAATTGTCTGACTACATCCCTCGGTCAAAGAAGCAGGTACAAAAGCAAAGAAAGTCCACAAAAACAAGTCGATTATCTTTTATGGTTTTTTATATTAAATGTCTTCCTTGGCCTGAGAGTTTGTTCGTTCGACTATAGGCACTCACTGGTAACTATATTCAACATGTTAGTACTTGGATGGGTGACCGTTCAAGTCTTGCCGTTTCGCCTCTGCTGTTCTCTTCATGGGTTGGTTGACTATTTCTCTGTCCCTTTGACATCGTGAGTGGAAGGTATGCCAAATTTCTGCCCCGTTGTCTTAGACACCAGGTCAGAAATGAGACAGATACACCACGCTGTTACGGAACAGGTTTTTCCTACGGGAGATTTCCCGGGATTTTCCTGATCCACATGACAATTGTTATGGGCGAATGTGGAGCAGTTGTTAGGGTTCTCCTTCCTTCCAATCCCATCCCAATTATATAAAATATATATATATAAAACTATATTCAACAGCCCTATTATTGAATAAAAGTACACTATTGATCATAATTATTCTTGCTCTCGTAACTATTTCTCTTTCCTTATCTCAACTCGATTCATAACCACATAGTCCCATGGATAAAAGCACAAGAAAAAATAAACGTTCTGATACGTATCCCTGGGTGTAGCCGCATCTAAAACCGGACGTAACTTTTTTCGTCAACGACGGATCTCAAGTGTGCCTAGTCACAATAGGCACCCGAAGTTACGGTGTAGAAAGATATAAGGAGGTTAAGACGGCAGCAGTGGCTAGTTTACGACTACCCTACAAGTTAAGGTGGACGGGTTTCGAGTGCCGGCGTCGTGGAGGCAAAGGTGGCGGCGTCTCCAGCCACGTTTGCTTGTGATTGTTATCCTCATTGTTACCGATTATGCAACTGCCACTGCTACTGTTCCTACTACTGTCGCTGCCGATGTCTTTTTTGCCAAAGTCGTGCAGTCTGGCTTCCTGCTGTGCCGACTTATTGTAGTCTACTATGATGTCCGTGAATTTGATGATTCTCCACCGGTACAGGACCTCTTCCTTGGGGTTCTCGGCGTTTTTTTTTACGGCCTCTTGAAGCTTGACAGCCGAGTCCGCGGAATCCATCGGCGATTCAGGGACAAAGATCTCACAGTCCGACAGCGCCAGCCCAGAACTCGTGGACAAGGATAAGCAATCTTTGCGTAGAGGTTCTGTCAAACAGAGATTGTCCAGGGAAATTCCATCAGCTACTATAAAACGAGAGAAAAAACGATTGAAACCAGTTTTTATAGTGTAAAGTCTTTGGCGGGTCTCAAGAAAAGTTTGGTGCTTACAGTGTAGGCTGTCGGTGCTGTCTTTGGCTCCACTGTCGCTTGGCTTGGCGCCGAAAAGCAGGTCTACCCCTTCACCGAACAGGACCTCGCAATGCTGGATAAGCATCTCCACGAGGGCAGGAATCGCCTGGCTCTGGTTGACCGAGGGACTCTCGGACCAGAGCAGACTTGGCCCACAGCACACGCCGAGGTTACTCGCGCACATAAGGTTGTGCTTCGAGCGCCGGGCTATGTGGTGCAGCACATGGATCAGGTGCGACAGCAGCGTATAGTTTGCCCTCGGCAGACGGTCCAAAATGCTACAAACCAAACGAACGATAAATAAATGGAAAATCGTATATGATAAGGTAGCTCCATTGAAGTAAAAATATTAGGGGTCGTACCTTTTGATCGTCGTGAGCGGGTCCGGAGACTCGAGGCTGGCCATCCACAGGGAGAAGAGGTGAGAGGTGAGGAGGGGGTCGGGCAGTGATCTCAAGAAGTCCTTGAGTAGGGCAGCCACTACGAGTACGGACGCGTCCTCGAGGCAGCTGGTGTCACCCAAGGACTCAATCTGCTTCTTGAGCTCCCGGACCACCCTCAAATTGGCGGATTTGCGAAAGATGCCTTGGGTGGAGGGACCCTTGGCGAGGAGCTGCTGCAGCATGACGAGGACCGGCTCAGGCAGGCCGTTCTCGTCGAGCCGTGCCAGATGGACACCAAAGACGCGGGGGCTAGAGGAGGCGAATTTTCGCAGGAGATTCCATGTCCGGGATTTTTTCGACTTTGTATTACTAGTGACTGACGCCAAATTTCGCGCGTCGGTTCCCATGTACTTTTCGTACTCGGCAAGCCTCTGAATCTGGAAGGAAAAACGGTTGAGGTTTTGGTTAGTCGTTACTTTTTGATTATGATTATGAGACAGGGTAACAATTTTATTTTTATAAGAAGATAAAAATCTGCAAGTCGGTACTTGTGTCGGAGAAACATTATTGATTTGATTTTTTTTTTGCACTCGAAATATGTCTCTCGAAGAGCTTATCTTATCTTTTTTTTTCTTAATGAGCTAATTGCACATGTCCCGAAACCAATGAATAGTTTGTACGCTCGAGAAAAATAGCGATGCTACATATACAAGGGAAAGATTTACGCTTTAACCAGTGTAAGTGTACAGCGAAGAACAAAAAAAGCGCGCCGGAAAAACGGATAATACAAAATAGCAGCTGCGCCCGAAAACACCGTTGTCCCGAAAATTGGACATAACATTACATCGGAGGTAACAATACTAGCTCTGAGACACACTTAAACCCCGATTTTCAAATTCAAAAGTAGGCAGCAATGATATTTTAATGCCCGATTATTCACTTTAAATAAATCTACTCATTCAACTGATATGAGAATGAGCGCAAGGGAAATATGTTTTATGTAAGTTTAATCAAAACTTACCTCACTACTCGGCTGGTGATCATTTGATCCGTGTCGAAGGGACCGGAAAGACGCTCTAGTCTTTCTGCACCAGTTAGAAACGGCCCTCTTCATTTTTCACTCTGACGTACACTCCGATTTCACTAGTTGCACCTTCGGTTCACAATGCGAGCAGTTACCACTAGTAAACACTAGAACACTCCGGAGAAGAATAACTGAGGACTGAGGGACGGTGGTCTCATTGCACTCCCGAATATCCCCACACTGTGCAGTGATGAGTTTACGCCCTTTCACTATTGGCCCGAGTGCAATTAGTCTTTAATAGGAAGGGTCAGTACTGTCAGTAGTGGGATTATTTGGGTGGTGACATATACATGACTAATTGTGTTCGAACATATCTCAGGTAGCGCTACCCATACCGGAGCTCGGCACCAAATTTTCCTGCATGGAAGCATAGGATCTTATGGAGACGGTTTAATTTCTATTCTTTTATAATTTTACTTTTATGTGGTAGTTTATGGAACTGGTACTTTTTACAAGATATTGGAATAGTTTATTGGGAAAAAATTATCATAGAGAAAATACATGGGCACGAGGAGGAGAAAAATAAGAGTACTGAAGCTCTTCAAGTAAATAAGACATATTAGCTATGCCGAAATATTTATACTTATGTATTTTTTTTAATACAAATTATGGCAAAAAATTGAATTTCTTCAAAAATTCGTCTATATTTTATTAGACGAGAAAGTACGTTAAAAATTACAAGTTTTTCATTTTATTCTCGTAAAATTATTTTATTCAGTATTTTTATTTTAATTTGTTGTTAAAAATTGTCTTAATTTAACCAGTGCAACTTTTTACTGTTCAAAACACTACATTAATTTAGAATCAAAAAATATACAAAACTTTTATTTCTTAACATACTATTTTGTATATTGAAAATTCGCTACAACTTTTGTAGAAGTTAAATTTTTCGCCACGATTTGTATGAAATAATTGAATTTGATCTTAAGATATTAAATTTGTCTTTGGACTTTCAGTGAGATTCAAAATTAATTATTATACCATATTCTTGGCTTTTCAAATATATAGCTTATTTATTACTTACACTGAGAAAAATGATATTAAAAAAAGTATTAAAAGTATAATAAGTCCTCCGATGATTTAATTAAGAACAACTTCCCAAGAAAATAAGAAATACCCTTATAAAATAGCAGATCGTTTAACTGCACCCTTTTTTACATGTTTTATTTAAAAAATTTACAGTTTAACATGTATAACATTATTGAAAAAATCACTTCGAATTGGATTTATAAGATCTATATAAAGCTCCCATTTTTTGTTTGTATGAAAGATTACTATTAGTTAAACCTGTTTTATTTTCAAATAGGTCTATAAATATTTTTTTTTTTTTTTTTCTTTTATTAACACAATAAACAAGTCAAGTATGCGTTAATATAAGCGTGCATGTAAGCTTATCGTTACGGGAAAAATAATTTTCAGCGTTGCAGCATTTATTTGCGCTCCTCCCACCTCTCTGAATTTTGTTCTCAATTACAAAGTAAAAATTGTAAGAAAAGAAAGCGCAATAAAAATCAATTATTGTAAGTATTCATACAGTACGGATATTTTTTTTTTAATTTTATTTATGAAAATTCTAAAATATGAAAAAATTGTATAAACAATAATTTATTTATTTCAAAAGTAACATATTAATCGTAAATAAACGAATTTTCCAAACTTTTGAAAAATTATGTACCAAACAAATATATTTTATTGAATAACTTATTTATTTAATGTAAAATAAAATCAAATAAATGAATGCATAATAAATAAAAAGTCACATTGAAAATAAGTTACGAACTGTAAGATGAAATGAAGTAATCGGTTATGTGAAATGAAGGATCTACTTCTTAGGGCACTCGACACTAAGGGAGGGAATAAGAAAAGGAATGGGAGGCCTCCCATTACCAGGAGGGTGTGGTAGGGGGTGAAATAGGCAATTTTGCTCGAGGTCGCCCATACTCTTGACGAGGAGCATTGCGTGGTGAACGAGCACATTTGAAAATTCATAGAGGTAATTATTGTCTCGAAAAAAGTCGCACTTGCCGGGAACAAACGGCGGTCTCCTGCGTGCTGACCCACGACCTAGCCGACTGAGCCACCGCGATCTCCATAATATGTGTGTATATGTATATATAAAGTGGTGTACATACCTCTTAGTGGTTAGTACACTGTAATATGAAAAAAAAAAAAAAATTTGTATATATATGCACATCGCATTTTTTCGGGATTACCAAAACATATAATTTGCTTTTCCGGTATCCATAAGAAACATATTTCTATAGGATCTCTCAAGTAATATATCATTTTTTCTGGGATGTATATATGTAGGATCCCAGAAATATTGATCATTAAATTTGTTGATTTTTCTTATTTTTCATATTTGCTTAAGGAGGCTCCGTCGCCTACTGCGGTAGTCAATTCAGTGACGATCGATGCGATGTCACTAGACGAAAGCTTCCTTTTATACTAGTAGTATGTCGGTAATGAAATTTTTTTTATTTTCAACTGAATCCACCTGCTATTATATATAGTTTACTACATATTGGTACAGTCAGCTGTCGAATAAATAAATATTTATGATTGCCATAATTTACTGCGTTATTACCAAACAAATAAAAATTGAAAAATCATAAAAGTTTTCATGTTGTTATACAAATTTAAATTTTTTTTATTGCGCGCGCTCCCTAAACTAATATGGCCGGCAGTGTTTGTCACTGCATTTACAGAACGTAACTGCAAACCAAAATAGTATTTTAGCTATTTTATCAATTTTTTCATCGCCAACGCCTATAAAGTCACCCGGTTTCTTAAAGATGAGAGTGTCAGGGTTACGATAAGTATATTTTTTTTTGCTTGTACATTCCATTTTAGTGGTTTAATTGATAGTCAAAAGTTTGCTTCAGGCCTTCGGCCATAAAAGACTGTGTTAAACGAGCTCGAAAAGTGCTGATTTTGTATTGAATTATCTCCGGATTTTGATCGTCAACCCATAAAAATAAAGATACTATTGGATTCAGCGCGATCTCAACTTCAATAATATATCTGTCAAAGTTCTTGCACATTCCGTGATGGAGCCTTCTTAAGCATTTTAGATGTTACTGTTTGTTCAACTTTTGAATTTATTAAAAGTTGTATTGAATCATCACGATTAATATTTTACAATGACACTTCAAAATGAGCATCTTATGCACACTGACCATACAAATTTATCTCAAGAAAAAATGAGATAAAAATTTAAACCACGTAAATTTATTCTAAATAACAAGAAGTTTACTATTCAAATCATCTCTTTGTTTTATTTCGATAATGTATAACTACATTATAACCATACTTTAACTTTCTTGACGTTAAAGTAATTTTGCAACCCTTTTGAGTATAAAGTCGCATGACTGTAGGTCATAGCTAAACAGCACATCTTAGCATATTTATAATTCTTATGTCTTTGTACTGAATCAATAGAATGTAATAGTATATAAGAATGAAAGTCGTGTTATTTTATAAAATATTCGGTTACGTAATATTTAAAAACTTTTTTGAATGAAAAAATTTTTCTCACAACTTTATTAAAACTTTATTGATCTTGGTTAAATATATATATATATACATATATATATATATATATATAAATTTTGAATTTCTATTTTATTACAACGAACATCATCGCATGATAATTATATTTTAATAAGTAAGTACATACACACATTAGACTCTTGACCATCACATGTAGCGGTTATTATTCAAAATTTCATATATCTTACTAAATATAATAGCGCGTTTTTAACGCGAAAGCGACGATCACCGAGAAAAAAATTGGAATGAAATAAACAGACACTCCATACTAGACAAGCTCTCAGTGGCTTAGTGATAGGGCACTTGCTATCTACCTGGAGGGCTCGGGTTCGAGACCCCGCTCCTAATAGCTCCTAGGCAGCTGGTGTAATGCTTACCGTGCTATGCTGATAGTTAAAGAACAACGGTGCCTGATCGGGCCGAGGTGTAATGCATACCGTGCCGTCGGAACAGTAAGAATCAACGGTGCTTCGAGGGGGGAAGGTAGGCGACCCTTTCGTAGTAAAAATCCTCTCGGAAATTATTATTATAAAAAGCATGAATTGTGGCGATTCGGAGTTTTATAGCCATTCAATAACAACAATCATTCAAAAAATATATAATACTAGACATGTTACTGAGCTCTGATCGCGGTTTTCAATATCTTGTAAAAGTAAGCATTTTTTCGATAATCTGACAACTGCGTTTGCGCTTAACCATTATTTTATAAAAAATGATCGAAAAACAAAGTATAAGGCGTAGTGGACCTAGTGGTGGTGTAGGGTAGGGGCATCGGAACTACATCAAAAGGAAGAGAGGAGAGAGTTACTTTATCCTCTTTAATTATTGTATTATTATACACAACACAAATACCGACTAACAGTGGCGGTTGTTTTAAAACCAACTATTCGAACAGCTTAATACATTTCGAATTTGGCTGACACTATGGGCGAGAAAATAGAATCGGTTCGATCAGTCGTATATGTAACTAGTTTAGATAAAAATAATGATAAAAGTTGTTCTAACTGTAACTCAACCTTTCAAAATTAAACCACTGGCATTTTTATCGACATTTTTTAATTATTAAACACTAAAAAAAAAGTTTATTTAACATTATTAAACACTAAAAAAAAAGTTTATTTAACAATGTCGAGAAAAGCATGGAAACGAAACAAGATTATCGACAAACGATCATTTTAAATTATTAACAGATCAAAAATCTCTTGCCAAAATAATACAAAAATCGTAACTTGTCTAAAATCCTTCTTCATTAGAAAATTAACGAACGCTCACGACCAAAGTAAATTTTTAATTTTCGATTGTAATATGAAACTTGTGCATATGCGATGATCATACATTTCGATAGCAGATAAATTTTACATCATACTTAGTTGTTTTTGATGTCCAACTCATCCGGATACATACGTGTGAGGACGTAGATAATGTATGTACGTAGATACACGTGACACGGCATCACCTGACCTGTACCCCAAGGTTTACAGTAGGTAATGGACCAGCGGTTTGTTTTGGAGTTCCGGAGCACCCGAGTGGAAACTTTAAGCCCAGCCAGATCACATAGCCCAACATGAGGGACCGAGCCTGGCCACACGTATAATTTTTTTTGGCGCATAGTTTGTACGGCCTGACTTTCGCTTGCACTGTTATTGTGAGATCGTTTATTCAAAAAAGTTGGTACAACGGAAGTAATTTTGTTTAATAAAAACATGCGGAAGTAATTTTGTTTAATAAAATGGTAATAATTATTTTTTTTTAATTAGTAGGAAATATAGAAAAATAATAACAGTTCTTTATGTCCAGATTTAAAACAAGTAATAAGACTTATTATTCACAATTGTCTGTCACAAGTTGTTATTAAAACTTGTAAATACTTATTATTAGTTTTTTTTTTTTCGTTCACGAGATGAAACGGTACAACCGTGCCCATAGAGATTGTTATTTTTATTATTTTTTTCTATCTCATATAAAATATAAAACAATAAATACAATGTATTATTAACGATTTTTAATAGCTATCAGTTTTTAAAAAATGTTAAAAGTCATGTGTTAAATAGTGATTATTAATCATAAAAATTGTTTCCAGTTACTTTTTTCGATGTTTCTATAATGACATTCATAACGAAAAAAAAATACTAAAAATAATAACTAATAATAATACTTATTGAACTTTACTATAGTCTCAAAGCTAGAATTTATGAAATATTACTATTAGAATTTTTTTTTTTTCATTACTTAATCACAAAAAAAATTTCAGCTTGGGTTGGAATGAAGTTTTCGTTAAAAAAAATTAATTTAAGCTTAAGGGTTGTATCATATGTACATGAGGAATTTTCCTTCCATTTTTTACTTTTCAGGGTACCCAAAACTGCCAAATTCAAATTTCAAGCTACAACTCTTGAATAACTTTTTTTCATTGGTAGTAAGCTAGATCGTTAAAAAAAATTCCAAGAACACGCAATTCAAGTCTTTGCACATTTTTTTCTGCTTTAAATGTAAAATAATATCAATTTCCGTTAAAACAATAGACGTATTTTCGGCTCCCGGATTAATTAACGTGAAAATGTCCGTACAAAAAATAGGCGAAACATCTTGCCCACAATTTTTAAAATTGCTCTTTTCAATGGTGCAGTTTAGATTTTGCTAATATTCCGTTTGTTACCATATTTTTTTGCCAATATAAAAGAAAAACACCAATTTTCCTATTTTTTCCCTAATTTTCGGCATTTCTCGAATACGTTATATTATTTTCCAATTGTTAAGTAAGTAAAAAGGATCTTTAAAATAAATTTTGATTGGTTGAGGATTATTTGGAATTATTTCAAGTAAAACTTGTGAAAACAATTTTTTCATACAAATCATAGCAAAAACTGAATTCCTACGAAAATTATACGCAAATTTCATTTAACGAAAAAGTATGTTAAGACATAAAAGTTTTTCAATTTATTTTTAAAAATTATATTATTAAGACATGCAACAATATTATCATTCATTAACAGTGCAATTATTAGCTAGTGAAGTTATATTTTCAATATTTTAATCATTTACTTCAAGTACATTTTTTCAATTTTAATTTATTAATGAAAATTATTTCTATAAAACGAGTGAATTTTTTTTACTTTTCAAAACACTACTTTATTTTGGAATCCAAAACACATGCAAAACTTTTATTTCCTAACATATTTTTTCCTACACCCAAGTTTAGCTATAATGAAAACAGATACCCATAAATGCAAGGATAAATAAAAAAACTGATCAATAAAATTATCGTATGATATGGGTAATTTATATGGGATCAAATGAAAATCCAAGTTTATGTATGTACAAAATACGAAATGTTATTTTATTTTACCATAAAATCAAGTGAATAATTTTCGTTAAATGACATTTGTGGTTACAAATTTTAACGACGTAAATGATTTATCCAATATGTATGTACAAATACTATATAGAAATTAATTATACACTATTTAGAAGTTTTGTTGACTATGATACAATCTGCTTATAAACTAAATCACACTTGAAGATTTTAATGCTAGGATACAAGTTAATTTTTTTTTTATATAAACGCTGTACACTCTAAATATTAACAATGAACTTAAAATTAAAATCACATGAAAAAGCTAGTTTACTTTAACACACTCGTCACTCAATAAAGCTTAATCAAAATTGTCTGACTACATCCCTCGGTCAAAGAAGCAGGTACAAAAGCAAAGAAAGTCCACAAAAACAAGTCGATTATCTTTTATGGTTTTTTATATTAAATGTCTTCCTTGGCCTGAGAGTTTGTTCGTTCGACTATAGGCACTCACTGGTAACTATATTCAACATGTTAGTACTTGGATGGGTGACCGTTCAAGTCTTGCCGTTTCGCCTCTGCTGTTCTCTTCATGGGTTGGTTGACTATTTCTCTGTCCCTTTGACATCGTGAGTGGAAGGTATGCCAAATTTCTGCCCCGTTGTCTTAGACACCAGGTCAGAAATGAGACAGATACACCACGCTGTTACGGAACAGGTTTTTCCTACGGGAGATTTCCCGGGATTTTCCTGATCCACATGACAATTGTTATGGGCGAATGTGGAGCAGTTGTTAGGGTTCTCCTTCCTTCCAATCCCATCCCAATTATATAAAATATATATATATATAAAACTATATTCAACAGCCCTATTATTGAATAAAAGTACACTATTGATCATAATTATTCTTGCTCTCGTAACTATTTCTCTTTCCTTATCTCAACTCGATTCATAACCACATAGTCCCATGGATAAAAGCACAAGAAAAAATAAACGTTCTGATACGTATCCCTGGGTGTAGCCGCATCTAAAACCGGACGTAACTTTTTTCGTCAACGACGGATCTCAAGTGTGCCTAGTCACAATAGGCACCCGAAGTTACGGTGTAGAAAGATATAAGGAGGTTAAGACGGCAGCAGTGGCTAGTTTACGACTACCCTACAAGTTAAGGTGGACGGGTTTCGAGTGCCGGCGTCGTGGAGGCAAAGGTGGCGGCGTCTCCAGCCACGTTTGCTTGTGATTGTTATCCTCATTGTTACCGATTATGCAACTGCCACTGCTACTGTTCCTACTACTGTCGCTGCCGATGTCTTTTTTGCCAAAGTCGTGCAGTCTGGCTTCCTGCTGTGCCGACTTATTGTAGTCTACTATGATGTCCGTGAATTTGATGATTCTCCACCGGTACAGGACCTCTTCCTTGGGGTTCTCGGCGTTTTTTTTTACGGCCTCTTGAAGCTTGACAGCCGAGTCCGCGGAATCCATCGGCGATTCAGGGACAAAGATCTCACAGTCCGACAGCGCCAGCCCAGAACTCGTGGACAAGGATAAGCAATCTTTGCGTAGAGGTTCTGTCAAACAGAGATTGTCCAGGGAAATTCCATCAGCTACTATAAAACGAGAGAAAAAACGATTGAAACCAGTTTTTATAGTGTAAAGTCTTTGGCGGGTCTCAAGAAAAGTTTGGTGCTTACAGTGTAGGCTGTCGGTGCTGTCTTTGGCTCCACTGTCGCTTGGCTTGGCGCCGAAAAGCAGGTCTACCCCTTCACCGAACAGGACCTCGCAATGCTGGATAAGCATCTCCACGAGGGCAGGAATCGCCTGGCTCTGGTTGACCGAGGGACTCTCGGACCAGAGCAGACTTGGCCCACAGCACACGCCGAGGTTACTCGCGCACATAAGGTTGTGCTTCGAGCGCCGGGCTATGTGGTGCAGCACATGGATCAGGTGCGACAGCAGCGTATAGTTTGCCCTCGGCAGACGGTCCAAAATGCTACAAACCAAACGAACGATAAATAAATGGAAAATCGTATATGATAAGGTAGCTCCATTGAAGTAAAAATATTAGGGGTCGTACCTTTTGATCGTCGTGAGCGGGTCCGGAGACTCGAGGCTGGCCATCCACAGGGAGAAGAGGTGAGAGGTGAGGAGGGGGTCGGGCAGTGATCTCAAGAAGTCCTTGAGTAGGGCAGCCACTACGAGTACGGACGCGTCCTCGAGGCAGCTGGTGTCACCCAAGGACTCAATCTGCTTCTTGAGCTCCCGGACCACCCTCAAATTGGCGGATTTGCGAAAGATGCCTTGGGTGGAGGGACCCTTGGCGAGGAGCTGCTGCAGCATGACGAGGACCGGCTCAGGCAGGCCGTTCTCGTCGAGCCGTGCCAGATGGACACCAAAGACGCGGGGGCTAGAGGAGGCGAATTTTCGCAGGAGATTCCATGTCCGGGATTTTTTCGACTTTGTATTACTAGTGACTGACGCCAAATTTCGCGCGTCGGTTCCCATGTACTTTTCGTACTCGGCAAGCCTCTGAATCTGGAAGGAAAAACGGTTGAGGTTTTGGTTAGTCGTTACTTTTTGATTATGATTATGAGACAGGGTAACAATTTTATTTTTATAAGAAGATAAAAATCTGCAAGTCGGTACTTGTGTCGGAGAAACATTATTGATTTGATTTTTTTTTTGCACTCGAAATATGTCTCTCGAAGAGCTTATCTTATCTTTTTTTTTCTTAATGAGCTAATTGCACATGTCCCGAAACCAATGAATAGTTTGTACGCTCGAGAAAAATAGCGATGCTACATATACAAGGGAAAGATTTACGCTTTAACCAGTGTAAGTGTACAGCGAAGAACAAAAAAAGCGCGCCGGAAAAACGGATAATACAAAATAGCAGCTGCGCCCGAAAACACCGTTGTCCCGAAAATTGGACATAACATTACATCGGAGGTAACAATACTAGCTCTGAGACACACTTAAACCCCGATTTTCAAATTCAAAAGTAGGCAGCAATGATATTTTAATGCCCGATTATTCACTTTAAATAAATCTACTCATTCAACTGATATGAGAATGAGCGCAAGGGAAATATGTTTTATGTAAGTTTAATCAAAACTTACCTCACTACTCGGCTGGTGATCATTTGATCCGTGTCGAAGGGACCGGAAAGACGCTCTAGTCTTTCTGCACCAGTTAGAAACGGCCCTCTTCATTTTTCACTCTGACGTACACTCCGATTTCACTAGTTGCACCTTCGGTTCACAATGCGAGCAGTTACCACTAGTAAACACTAGAACACTCCGGAGAAGAATAACTGAGGACTGAGGGACGGTGGTCTCATTGCACTCCCGAATATCCCCACACTGTGCAGTGATGAGTTTACGCCCTTTCACTATTGGCCCGAGTGCAATTAGTCTTTAATAGGAAGGGTCAGTACTGTCAGTAGTGGGATTATTTGGGTGGTGACATATACATGACTAATTGTGTTCGAACATATCTCAGGTAGCGCTACCCATACCGGAGCTCGGCACCAAATTTTCCTGCATGGAAGCATAGGATCTTATGGAGACGGTTTAATTTCTATTCTTTTATAATTTTACTTTTATGTGGTAGTTTATGGAACTGGTACTTTTTACAAGATATTGGAATAGTTTATTGGGAAAAAATTATCATAGAGAAAATACATGGGCACGAGGAGGAGAAAAATAAGAGTACTGAAGCTCTTCAAGTAAATAAGACATATTAGCTATGCCGAAATATTTATACTTATGTATTTTTTTTAATACAAATTATGGCAAAAAATTGAATTTCTTCAAAAATTCGTCTATATTTTATTAGACGAGAAAGTACGTTAAAAATTACAAGTTTTTCATTTTATTCTCGTAAAATTATTTTATTCAGTATTTTTATTTTAATTTGTTGTTAAAAATTGTCTTAATTTAACCAGTGCAACTTTTTACTGTTCAAAACACTACATTAATTTAGAATCAAAAAATATACAAAACTTTTATTTCTTAACATACTATTTTGTATATTGAAAATTCGCTACAACTTTTGTAGAAGTTAAATTTTTCGCCACGATTTGTATGAAATAATTGAATTTGATCTTAAGATATTAAATTTGTCTTTGGACTTTCAGTGAGATTCAAAATTAATTATTATACCATATTCTTGGCTTTTCAAATATATAGCTTATTTATTACTTACACTGAGAAAAATGATATTAAAAAAAGTATTAAAAGTATAATAAGTCCTCCGATGATTTAATTAAGAACAACTTCCCAAGAAAAAAAGAAATACCCTTATAAAATAGCAGATCGTTTAACTGCACCCTTTTTTACATGTTTTATTTAAAAAATTTACAGTTTAACATGTATAACATTATTGAAAAAATCACTTCGAATTGGATTTATAAGATCTATATAAAGCTCCCATTTTTTGTTTGTATGAAAGATTACTATTAGTTAAACCTGTTTTATTTTCAAATAGGTCTATAAATATTTTTTTTTTTTTTTTTCTTTTATTAACACAATAAACAAGTCAAGTATGCGTTAATATAAGCGTGCATGTAAGCTTATCGTTACGGGAAAAATAATTTTCAGCGTTGCAGCATTTATTTGCGCTCCTCCCACCTCTCTGAATTTTGTTCTCAATTACAAAGTAAAAATTGTAAGAAAAGAAAGCGCAATAAAAATCAATTATTGTAAGTATTCATACAGTACGGATATTTTTTTTTTAATTTTATTTATGAAAATTCTAAAATATGAAAAAATTGTATAAACAATAATTTATTTATTTCAAAAGTAACATATTAATCGTAAATAAACGAATTTTCCAAACTTTTGAAAAATTATGTACCAAACAAATATATTTTATTGAATAACTTATTTATTTAATGTAAAATAAAATCAAATAAATGAATGCATAATAAATAAAAAGTCACATTGAAAATAAGTTACGAACTGTAAGATGAAATGAAGTAATCGGTTATGTGAAATGAAGGATCTACTTCTTAGGGCACTCGACACTAAGGGAGGGAATAAGAAAAGGAATGGGAGGCCTCCCATTACCAGGAGGGTGTGGTAGGGGGTGAAATAGGCAATTTTGCTCGAGGTCGCCCATACTCTTGACGAGGAGCATTGCGTGGTGAACGAGCACATTTGAAAATTCATAGAGGTAATTATTGTCTCGAAAAAAGTCGCACTTGCCGGGAACAAACGGCGGTCTCCTGCGTGCTGACCCACGACCTAGCCGACTGAGCCACCGCGATCTCCATAATATGTGTGTATATGTATATATAAAGTGGTGTACATACCTCTTAGTGGTTAGTACACTGTAATATGAAAAAAAAAAAAAAATTTGTATATATATGCACATCGCATTTTTTCGGGATTACCAAAACATATAATTTGCTTTTCCGGTATCCATAAGAAACATATTTCTATAGGATCTCTCAAGTAATATATCATTTTTTCTGGGATGTATATATGTAGGATCCCAGAAATATTGATCATTAAATTTGTTGATTTTTCTTATTTTTCATATTTGCTTAAGGAGGCTCCGTCGCCTACTGCGGTAGTCAATTCAGTGACGATCGATGCGATGTCACTAGACGAAAGCTTCCTTTTATACTAGTAGTATGTCGGTAATGAAATTTTTTTTATTTTCAACTGAATCCACCTGCTATTATATATAGTTTACTACATATTGGTACAGTCAGCTGTCGAATAAATAAATATTTATGATTGCCATAATTTACTGCGTTATTACCAAACAAATAAAAATTGAAAAATCATAAAAGTTTTCATGTTGTTATACAAATTTAAATTTTTTTTATTGCGCGCGCTCCCTAAACTAATATGGCCGGCAGTGTTTGTCACTGCATTTACAGAACGTAACTGCAAACCAAAATAGTATTTTAGCTATTTTATCAATTTTTTCATCGCCAACGCCTATAAAGTCACCCGGTTTCTTAAAGATGAGAGTGTCAGGGTTACGATAAGTATATTTTTTTTTGCTTGTACATTCCATTTTAGTGGTTTAATTGATAGTCAAAAGTTTGCTTCAGGCCTTCGGCCATAAAAGACTGTGTTAAACGAGCTCGAAAAGTGCTGATTTTGTATTGAATTATCTCCGGATTTTGATCGTCAACCCATAAAAATAAAGATACTATTGGATTCAGCGCGATCTCAACTTCAATAATATATCTGTCAAAGTTCTTGCACATTCCGTGATGGAGCCTTCTTAAGCATTTTAGATGTTACTGTTTGTTCAACTTTTGAATTTATTAAAAGTTGTATTGAATCATCACGATTAATATTTTACAATGACACTTCAAAATGAGCATCTTATGCACACTGACCATACAAATTTATCTCAAGAAAAAATGAGATAAAAATTTAAACCACGTAAATTTATTCTAAATAACAAGAAGTTTACTATTCAAATCATCTCTTTGTTTTATTTCGATAATGTATAACTACATTATAACCATACTTTAACTTTCTTGACGTTAAAGTAATTTTGCAACCCTTTTGAGTATAAAGTCGCATGACTGTAGGTCATAGCTAAACAGCACATCTTAGCATATTTATAATTCTTATGTCTTTGTACTGAATCAATAGAATGTAATAGTATATAAGAATGAAAGTCGTGTTATTTTATAAAATATTCGGTTACGTAATATTTAAAAACTTTTTTGAATGAAAAAATTTTTCTCACAACTTTATTAAAACTTTATTGATCTTGGTTAAATATATATATATATACATATATATATATATATATAAATTTTGAATTTCTATTTTATTACAACGAACATCATCGCATGATAATTATATTTTAATAAGTAAGTACATACACACATTAGACTCTTGACCATCACATGTAGCGGTTATTATTCAAAATTTCATATATCTTACTAAATATAATAGCGCGTTTTTAACGCGAAAGCGACGATCACCGAGAAAAAAATTGGAATGAAATAAACAGACACTCCATACTAGACAAGCTCTCAGTGGCTTAGTGATAGGGCACTTGCTATCTACCTGGAGGGCTCGGGTTCGAGACCCCGCTCCTAATAGCTCCTAGGCAGCTGGTGTAATGCTTACCGTGCTATGCTGATAGTTAAAGAACAACGGTGCCTGATCGGGCCGAGGTGTAATGCATACCGTGCCGTCGGAACAGTAAGAATCAACGGTGCTTCGAGGGGGGAAGGTAGGCGACCCTTTCGTAGTAAAAATCCTCTCGGAAATTATTATTATAAAAAGCATGAATTGTGGCGATTCGGAGTTTTATAGCCATTCAATAACAACAATCATTCAAAAAATATATAATACTAGACATGTTACTGAGCTCTGATCGCGGTTTTCAATATCTTGTAAAAGTAAGCATTTTTTCGATAATCTGACAACTGCGTTTGCGCTTAACCATTATTTTATAAAAAATGATCGAAAAACAAAGTATAAGGCGTAGTGGACCTAGTGGTGGTGTAGGGTAGGGGCATCGGAACTACATCAAAAGGAAGAGAGGAGAGAGTTACTTTATCCTCTTTAATTATTGTATTATTATACACAACACAAATACCGACTAACAGTGGCGGTTGTTTTAAAACCAACTATTCGAACAGCTTAATACATTTCGAATTTGGCTGACACTATGGGCGAGAAAATAGAATCGGTTCGATCAGTCGTATATGTAACTAGTTTAGATAAAAATAATGATAAAAGTTGTTCTAACTGTAACTCAACCTTTCAAAATTAAACCACTGGCATTTTTATCGACATTTTTTAATTATTAAACACTAAAAAAAAAGTTTATTTAACATTATTAAACACTAAAAAAAAAGTTTATTTAACAATGTCGAGAAAAGCATGGAAACGAAACAAGATTATCGACAAACGATCATTTTAAATTATTAACAGATCAAAAATCTCTTGCCAAAATAATACAAAAATCGTAACTTGTCTAAAATCCTTCTTCATTAGAAAATTAACGAACGCTCACGACCAAAGTAAATTTTTAATTTTCGATTGTAATATGAAACTTGTGCATATGCGATGATCATACATTTCGATAGCAGATAAATTTTACATCATACTTAGTTGTTTTTGATGTCCAACTCATCCGGATACATACGTGTGAGGACGTAGATAATGTATGTACGTAGATACACGTGACACGGCATCACCTGACCTGTACCCCAAGGTTTACAGTAGGTAATGGACCAGCGGTTTGTTTTGGAGTTCCGGAGCACCCGAGTGGAAACTTTAAGCCCAGCCAGATCACATAGCCCAACATGAGGGACCGAGCCTGGCCACACGTATAATTTTTTTTGGCGCATAGTTTGTACGGCCTGACTTTCGCTTGCACTGTTATTGTGAGATCGTTTATTCAAAAAAGTTGGTACAACGGAAGTAATTTTGTTTAATAAAAACATGCGGAAGTAATTTTGTTTAATAAAATGGTAATAATTATTTTTTTTTAATTAGTAGGAAATATAGAAAAATAATAACAGTTCTTTATGTCCAGATTTAAAACAAGTAATAAGACTTATTATTCACAATTGTCTGTCACAAGTTGTTATTAAAACTTGTAAATACTTATTATTAGTTTTTTTTTTTTCGTTCACGAGATGAAACGGTACAACCGTGCCCATAGAGATTGTTATTTTTATTATTTTTTTCTATCTCATATAAAATATAAAACAATAAATACAATGTATTATTAACGATTTTTAATAGCTATCAGTTTTTAAAAAATGTTAAAAGTCATGTGTTAAATAGTGATTATTAATCATAAAAATTGTTTCCAGTTACTTTTTTCGATGTTTCTATAATGACATTCATAACGAAAAAAAAAATACTAAAAATAATAACTAATAATAATACTTATTGAACTTTACTATAGTCTCAAAGCTAGAATTTATGAAATATTACTATTAGAATTTTTTTTTTTTCATTACTTAATCACAAAAAAAATTTCAGCTTGGGTTGGAATGAAGTTTTCGTTAAAAAAAATTAATTTAAGCTTAAGGGTTGTATCATATGTACATGAGGAATTTTCTTTCCATTTTTTACTTTTCAGGGTACCCAAAACTGCCAAATTCAAATTTCAAGCTACAACTCTTGAATAACTTTTTTTCATTGGTAGTAAGCTAGATCGTTAAAAAAAATTCCAAGAACACGCAATTCAAGTCTTTGCACATTTTTTTCTGCTTTAAATGTAAAATAATATCAATTTCCGTTAAAACAATAGACGTATTTTCGGCTCCCGGATTAATTAACGTGAAAATGTCCGTACAAAAAATAGGCGAAACATCTTGCCCACAATTTTTAAAATTGCTCTTTTCAATGGTGCAGTTTAGATTTTGCTAATATTCCGTTTGTTACCATATTTTTTTGCCAATATAAAAGAAAAACACCAATTTTCCTATTTTTTCCCTAATTTTCGGCATTTCTCGAATACGTTATATTATTTTCCAATTGTTAAGTAAGTAAAAAGGATCTTTAAAATAAATTTTGATTGGTTGAGGATTATTTGGAATTATTTCAAGTAAAACTTGTGAAAACAATTTTTTCATACAAATCATAGCAAAAACTGAATTCCTACGAAAATTATACGCAAATTTCATTTAACGAAAAAGTATGTTAAGACATAAAAGTTTTTCAATTTATTTTTAAAAATTATATTATTAAGACATGCAACAATATTATCATTCATTAACAGTGCAATTATTAGCTAGTGAAGTTATATTTTCAATATTTTAATCATTTACTTCAAGTACATTTTTTCAATTTTAATTTATTAATGAAAACTATTTCTATAAAACGAGTGAATTTTTTTTACTTTTCAAAACACTACTTTATTTTGGAATCCAAAACACATGCAAAACTTTTATTTCCTAACATATTTTTTCCTACACCCAAGTTTAGCTATAATGAAAACAGATACCCATAAATGCAAGGATAAATAAAAAAACTGATCAATAAAATTATCGTATGATATGGGTAATTTATATGGGATCAAATGAAAATCCAAGTTTATGTATGTACAAAATACGAAATGTTATTTTATTTTACCATAAAATCAAGTGAATAATTTTCGTTAAATGACATTTGTGGTTACAAATTTTAACGACGTAAATGATTTATCCAATATGTATGTACAAATACTATATAGAAATTAATTATACACTATTTAGAAGTTTTGTTGACTATGATACAATCTGCTTATAAACTAAATCACACTTGAAGATTTTAATGCTAGGATACAAGTTAATTTTTTTTTTATATAAACGCTGTACACTCTAAATATTAACAATGAACTTAAAATTAAAATCACATGAAAAAGCTAGTTTACTTTAACACACTCGTCACTCAATAAAGCTTAATCAAAATTGTCTGACTACATCCCTCGGTCAAAGAAGCAGGTACAAAAGCAAAGAAAGTCCACAAAAACAAGTCGATTATCTTTTATGGTTTTTTATATTAAATGTCTTCCTTGGCCTGAGAGTTTGTTCGTTCGACTATAGGCACTCACTGGTAACTATATTCAACATGTTAGTACTTGGATGGGTGACCGTTCAAGTCTTGCCGTTTCGCCTCTGCTGTTCTCTTCATGGGTTGGTTGACTATTTCTCTGTCCCTTTGACATCGTGAGTGGAAGGTATGCCAAATTTCTGCCCCGTTGTCTTAGACACCAGGTCAGAAATGAGACAGATACACCACGCTGTTACGGAACAGGTTTTTCCTACGGGAGATTTCCCGGGATTTTCCTGATCCACATGACAATTGTTATGGGCGAATGTGGAGCAGTTGTTAGGGTTCTCCTTCCTTCCAATCCCATCCCAATTATATAAAATATATATATATAAAACTATATTCAACAGCCCTATTATTGAATAAAAGTACACTATTGATCATAATTATTCTTGCTCTCGTAACTATTTCTCTTTCCTTATCTCAACTCGATTCATAACCACATAGTCCCATGGATAAAAGCACAAGAAAAAATAAACGTTCTGATACGTATCCCTGGGTGTAGCCGCATCTAAAACCGGACGTAACTTTTTTCGTCAACGACGGATCTCAAGTGTGCCTAGTCACAATAGGCACCCGAAGTTACGGTGTAGAAAGATATAAGGAGGTTAAGACGGCAGCAGTGGCTAGTTTACGACTACCCTACAAGTTAAGGTGGACGGGTTTCGAGTGCCGGCGTCGTGGAGGCAAAGGTGGCGGCGTCTCCAGCCACGTTTGCTTGTGATTGTTATCCTCATTGTTACCGATTATGCAACTGCCACTGCTACTGTTCCTACTACTGTCGCTGCCGATGTCTTTTTTGCCAAAGTCGTGCAGTCTGGCTTCCTGCTGTGCCGACTTATTGTAGTCTACTATGATGTCCGTGAATTTGATGATTCTCCACCGGTACAGGACCTCTTCCTTGGGGTTCTCGGCGTTTTTTTTTACGGCCTCTTGAAGCTTGACAGCCGAGTCCGCGGAATCCATCGGCGATTCAGGGACAAAGATCTCACAGTCCGACAGCGCCAGCCCAGAACTCGTGGACAAGGATAAGCAATCTTTGCGTAGAGGTTCTGTCAAACAGAGATTGTCCAGGGAAATTCCATCAGCTACTATAAAACGAGAGAAAAAACGATTGAAACCAGTTTTTATAGTGTAAAGTCTTTGGCGGGTCTCAAGAAAAGTTTGGTGCTTACAGTGTAGGCTGTCGGTGCTGTCTTTGGCTCCACTGTCGCTTGGCTTGGCGCCGAAAAGCAGGTCTACCCCTTCACCGAACAGGACCTCGCAATGCTGGATAAGCATCTCCACGAGGGCAGGAATCGCCTGGCTCTGGTTGACCGAGGGACTCTCGGACCAGAGCAGACTTGGCCCACAGCACACGCCGAGGTTACTCGCGCACATAAGGTTGTGCTTCGAGCGCCGGGCTATGTGGTGCAGCACATGGATCAGGTGCGACAGCAGCGTATAGTTTGCCCTCGGCAGACGGTCCAAAATGCTACAAACCAAACGAACGATAAATAAATGGAAAATCGTATATGATAAGGTAGCTCCATTGAAGTAAAAATATTAGGGGTCGTACCTTTTGATCGTCGTGAGCGGGTCCGGAGACTCGAGGCTGGCCATCCACAGGGAGAAGAGGTGAGAGGTGAGGAGGGGGTCGGGCAGTGATCTCAAGAAGTCCTTGAGTAGGGCAGCCACTACGAGTACGGACGCGTCCTCGAGGCAGCTGGTGTCACCCAAGGACTCAATCTGCTTCTTGAGCTCCCGGACCACCCTCAAATTGGCGGATTTGCGAAAGATGCCTTGGGTGGAGGGACCCTTGGCGAGGAGCTGCTGCAGCATGACGAGGACCGGCTCAGGCAGGCCGTTCTCGTCGAGCCGTGCCAGATGGACACCAAAGACGCGGGGGCTAGAGGAGGCGAATTTTCGCAGGAGATTCCATGTCCGGGATTTTTTCGACTTTGTATTACTAGTGACTGACGCCAAATTTCGCGCGTCGGTTCCCATGTACTTTTCGTACTCGGCAAGCCTCTGAATCTGGAAGGAAAAACGGTTGAGGTTTTGGTTAGTCGTTACTTTTTGATTATGATTATGAGACAGGGTAACAATTTTATTTTTATAAGAAGATAAAAATCTGCAAGTCGGTACTTGTGTCGGAGAAACATTATTGATTTGATTTTTTTTTTGCACTCGAAATATGTCTCTCGAAGAGCTTATCTTATCTTTTTTTTTCTTAATGAGCTAATTGCACATGTCCCGAAACCAATGAATAGTTTGTACGCTCGAGAAAAATAGCGATGCTACATATACAAGGGAAAGATTTACGCTTTAACCAGTGTAAGTGTACAGCGAAGAACAAAAAAAGCGCGCCGGAAAAACGGATAATACAAAATAGCAGCTGCGCCCGAAAACACCGTTGTCCCGAAAATTGGACATAACATTACATCGGAGGTAACAATACTAGCTCTGAGACACACTTAAACCCCGATTTTCAAATTCAAAAGTAGGCAGCAATGATATTTTAATGCCCGATTATTCACTTTAAATAAATCTACTCATTCAACTGATATGAGAATGAGCGCAAGGGAAATATGTTTTATGTAAGTTTAATCAAAACTTACCTCACTACTCGGCTGGTGATCATTTGATCCGTGTCGAAGGGACCGGAAAGACGCTCTAGTCTTTCTGCACCAGTTAGAAACGGCCCTCTTCATTTTTCACTCTGACGTACACTCCGATTTCACTAGTTGCACCTTCGGTTCACAATGCGAGCAGTTACCACTAGTAAACACTAGAACACTCCGGAGAAGAATAACTGAGGACTGAGGGACGGTGGTCTCATTGCACTCCCGAATATCCCCACACTGTGCAGTGATGAGTTTACGCCCTTTCACTATTGGCCCGAGTGCAATTAGTCTTTAATAGGAAGGGTCAGTACTGTCAGTAGTGGGATTATTTGGGTGGTGACATATACATGACTAATTGTGTTCGAACATATCTCAGGTAGCGCTACCCATACCGGAGCTCGGCACCAAATTTTCCTGCATGGAAGCATAGGATCTTATGGAGACGGTTTAATTTCTATTCTTTTATAATTTTACTTTTATGTGGTAGTTTATGGAACTGGTACTTTTTACAAGATATTGGAATAGTTTATTGGGAAAAAATTATCATAGAGAAAATACATGGGCACGAGGAGGAGAAAAATAAGAGTACTGAAGCTCTTCAAGTAAATAAGACATATTAGCTATGCCGAAATATTTATACTTATGTATTTTTTTTAATACAAATTATGGCAAAAAATTGAATTTCTTCAAAAATTCGTCTATATTTTATTAGACGAGAAAGTACGTTAAAAATTACAAGTTTTTCATTTTATTCTCGTAAAATTATTTTATTCAGTATTTTTATTTTAATTTGTTGTTAAAAATTGTCTTAATTTAACCAGTGCAACTTTTTACTGTTCAAAACACTACATTAATTTAGAATCAAAAAATATACAAAACTTTTATTTCTTAACATACTATTTTGTATATTGAAAATTCGCTACAACTTTTGTAGAAGTTAAATTTTTCGCCACGATTTGTATGAAATAATTGAATTTGATCTTAAGATATTAAATTTGTCTTTGGACTTTCAGTGAGATTCAAAATTAATTATTATACCATATTCTTGGCTTTTCAAATATATAGCTTATTTATTACTTACACTGAGAAAAATGATATTAAAAAAAGTATTAAAAGTATAATAAGTCCTCCGATGATTTAATTAAGAACAACTTCCCAAGAAAATAAGAAATACCCTTATAAAATAGCAGATCGTTTAACTGCACCCTTTTTTACATGTTTTATTTAAAAAATTTACAGTTTAACATGTATAACATTATTGAAAAAATCACTTCGAATTGGATTTATAAGATCTATATAAAGCTCCCATTTTTTGTTTGTATGAAAGATTACTATTAGTTAAACCTGTTTTATTTTCAAATAGGTCTATAAATATTTTTTTTTTTTTTTTTCTTTTATTAACACAATAAACAAGTCAAGTATGCGTTAATATAAGCGTGCATGTAAGCTTATCGTTACGGGAAAAATAATTTTCAGCGTTGCAGCATTTATTTGCGCTCCTCCCACCTCTCTGAATTTTGTTCTCAATTACAAAGTAAAAATTGTAAGAAAAGAAAGCGCAATAAAAATCAATTATTGTAAGTATTCATACAGTACGGATATTTTTTTTTTAATTTTATTTATGAAAATTCTAAAATATGAAAAAATTGTATAAACAATAATTTATTTATTTCAAAAGTAACATATTAATCGTAAATAAACGAATTTTCCAAACTTTTGAAAAATTATGTACCAAACAAATATATTTTATTGAATAACTTATTTATTTAATGTAAAATAAAATCAAATAAATGAATGCATAATAAATAAAAAGTCACATTGAAAATAAGTTACGAACTGTAAGATGAAATGAAGTAATCGGTTATGTGAAATGAAGGATCTACTTCTTAGGGCACTCGACACTAAGGGAGGGAATAAGAAAAGGAATGGGAGGCCTCCCATTACCAGGAGGGTGTGGTAGGGGGTGAAATAGGCAATTTTGCTCGAGGTCGCCCATACTCTTGACGAGGAGCATTGCGTGGTGAACGAGCACATTTGAAAATTCATAGAGGTAATTATTGTCTCGAAAAAAGTCGCACTTGCCGGGAACAAACGGCGGTCTCCTGCGTGCTGACCCACGACCTAGCCGACTGAGCCACCGCGATCTCCATAATATGTGTGTATATGTATATATAAAGTGGTGTACATACCTCTTAGTGGTTAGTACACTGTAATATGAAAAAAAAAAAAAAAATTTGTATATATATGCACATCGCATTTTTTCGGGATTACCAAAACATATAATTTGCTTTTCCGGTATCCATAAGAAACATATTTCTATAGGATCTCTCAAGTAATATATCATTTTTTCTGGGATGTATATATGTAGGATCCCAGAAATATTGATCATTAAATTTGTTGATTTTTCTTATTTTTCATATTTGCTTAAGGAGGCTCCGTCGCCTACTGCGGTAGTCAATTCAGTGACGATCGATGCGATGTCACTAGACGAAAGCTTCCTTTTATACTAGTAGTATGTCGGTAATGAAATTTTTTTTATTTTCAACTGAATCCACCTGCTATTATATATAGTTTACTACATATTGGTACAGTCAGCTGTCGAATAAATAAATATTTATGATTGCCATAATTTACTGCGTTATTACCAAACAAATAAAAATTGAAAAATCATAAAAGTTTTCATGTTGTTATACAAATTTAAATTTTTTTTATTGCGCGCGCTCCCTAAACTAATATGGCCGGCAGTGTTTGTCACTGCATTTACAGAACGTAACTGCAAACCAAAATAGTATTTTAGCTATTTTATCAATTTTTTCATCGCCAACGCCTATAAAGTCACCCGGTTTCTTAAAGATGAGAGTGTCAGGGTTACGATAAGTATATTTTTTTTTGCTTGTACATTCCATTTTAGTGGTTTAATTGATAGTCAAAAGTTTGCTTCAGGCCTTCGGCCATAAAAGACTGTGTTAAACGAG
This sequence comes from Copidosoma floridanum, assembly GCF_036245765.1. NCBI lineage: Eukaryota > Metazoa > Arthropoda > Insecta > Hymenoptera > Encyrtidae > Copidosoma > Copidosoma floridanum. The sequence continues at coordinate 18,053,796 of NW_028321907.1, read as the reverse complement.
CTCGAAAAGTGCTGATTTTGTATTGAATTATCTCCGGATTTTGATCGTCAACCCATAAAAATAAAGATACTATTGGATTCAGCGCGATCTCAACTTCAATAATATATCTGTCAAAGTTCTTGCACATTCCGTGATGGAGCCTTCTTAAGCATTTTAGATGTTACTGTTTGTTCAACTTTTGAATTTATTAAAAGTTGTATTGAATCATCACGATTAATATTTTACAATGACACTTCAAAATGAGCATCTTATGCACACTGACCATACAAATTTATCTCAAGAAAAAATGAGATAAAAATTTAAACCACGTAAATTTATTCTAAATAACAAGAAGTTTACTATTCAAATCATCTCTTTGTTTTATTTCGATAATGTATAACTACATTATAACCATACTTTAACTTTCTTGACGTTAAAGTAATTTTGCAACCCTTTTGAGTATAAAGTCGCATGACTGTAGGTCATAGCTAAACAGCACATCTTAGCATATTTATAATTCTTATGTCTTTGTACTGAATCAATAGAATGTAATAGTATATAAGAATGAAAGTCGTGTTATTTTATAAAATATTCGGTTACGTAATATTTAAAAACTTTTTTGAATGAAAAAATTTTTCTCACAACTTTATTAAAACTTTATTGATCTTGGTTAAATATATATATATATACATATATATATATATATATATAAATTTTGAATTTCTATTTTATTACAACGAACATCATCGCATGATAATTATATTTTAATAAGTAAGTACATACACACATTAGACTCTTGACCATCACATGTAGCGGTTATTATTCAAAATTTCATATATCTTACTAAATATAATAGCGCGTTTTTAACGCGAAAGCGACGATCACCGAGAAAAAAATTGGAATGAAATAAACAGACACTCCATACTAGACAAGCTCTCAGTGGCTTAGTGATAGGGCACTTGCTATCTACCTGGAGGGCTCGGGTTCGAGACCCCGCTCCTAATAGCTCCTAGGCAGCTGGTGTAATGCTTACCGTGCTATGCTGATAGTTAAAGAACAACGGTGCCTGATCGGGCCGAGGTGTAATGCATACCGTGCCGTCGGAACAGTAAGAATCAACGGTGCTTCGAGGGGGGAAGGTAGGCGACCCTTTCGTAGTAAAAATCCTCTCGGAAATTATTATTATAAAAAGCATGAATTGTGGCGATTCGGAGTTTTATAGCCATTCAATAACAACAATCATTCAAAAAATATATAATACTAGACATGTTACTGAGCTCTGATCGCGGTTTTCAATATCTTGTAAAAGTAAGCATTTTTTCGATAATCTGACAACTGCGTTTGCGCTTAACCATTATTTTATAAAAAATGATCGAAAAACAAAGTATAAGGCGTAGTGGACCTAGTGGTGGTGTAGGGTAGGGGCATCGGAACTACATCAAAAGGAAGAGAGGAGAGAGTTACTTTATCCTCTTTAATTATTGTATTATTATACACAACACAAATACCGACTAACAGTGGCGGTTGTTTTAAAACCAACTATTCGAACAGCTTAATACATTTCGAATTTGGCTGACACTATGGGCGAGAAAATAGAATCGGTTCGATCAGTCGTATATGTAACTAGTTTAGATAAAAATAATGATAAAAGTTGTTCTAACTGTAACTCAACCTTTCAAAATTAAACCACTGGCATTTTTATCGACATTTTTTAATTATTAAACACTAAAAAAAAAGTTTATTTAACATTATTAAACACTAAAAAAAAAGTTTATTTAACAATGTCGAGAAAAGCATGGAAACGAAACAAGATTATCGACAAACGATCATTTTAAATTATTAACAGATCAAAAATCTCTTGCCAAAATAATACAAAAATCGTAACTTGTCTAAAATCCTTCTTCATTAGAAAATTAACGAACGCTCACGACCAAAGTAAATTTTTAATTTTCGATTGTAATATGAAACTTGTGCATATGCGATGATCATACATTTCGATAGCAGATAAATTTTACATCATACTTAGTTGTTTTTGATGTCAAACTCATCCGGATACATACGTGTGAGGACGTAGATAATGTATGTACGTAGATACACGTGACACGGCATCACCTGACCTGTACCCCAAGGTTTACAGTAGGTAATGGACCAGCGGTTTGTTTTGGAGTTCCGGAGCACCCGAGTGGAAACTTTAAGCCCAGCCAGATCACATAGCCCAACATGAGGGACCGAGCCTGGCCACACGTATAATTTTTTTTGGCGCATAGTTTGTACGGCCTGACTTTCGCTTGCACTGTTATTGTGAGATCGTTTATTCAAAAAAGTTGGTACAACGGAAGTAATTTTGTTTAATAAAAACATGCGGAAGTAATTTTGTTTAATAAAATGGTAATAATTATTTTTTTTTAATTAGTAGGAAATATAGAAAAATAATAACAGTTCTTTATGTCCAGATTTAAAACAAGTAATAAGACTTATTATTCACAATTGTCTGTCACAAGTTGTTATTAAAACTTGTAAATACTTATTATTAGTTTTTTTTTTTTCGTTCACGAGATGAAACGGTACAACCGTGCCCATAGAGATTGTTATTTTTATTATTTTTTTCTATCTCATATAAAATATAAAACAATAAATACAATGTATTATTAACGATTTTTAATAGCTATCAGTTTTTAAAAAATGTTAAAAGTCATGTGTTAAATAGTGATTATTAATCATAAAAATTGTTTCCAGTTACTTTTTTCGATGTTTCTATAATGACATTCATAACGAAAAAAAAAATACTAAAAATAATAACTAATAATAATACTTATTGAACTTTACTATAGTCTCAAAGCTAGAATTTATGAAATATTACTATTAGAATTTTTTTTTTTTCATTACTTAATCACAAAAAAAATTTCAGCTTGGGTTGGAATGAAGTTTTCGTTAAAAAAAATTAATTTAAGCTTAAGGGTTGTATCATATGTACATGAGGAATTTTCTTTCCATTTTTTACTTTTCAGGGTACCCAAAACTGCCAAATTCAAATTTCAAGCTACAACTCTTGAATAACTTTTTTTCATTGGTAGTAAGCTAGATCGTTAAAAAAAATTCCAAGAACACGCAATTCAAGTCTTTGCACATTTTTTTCTGCTTTAAATGTAAAATAATATCAATTTCCGTTAAAACAATAGACGTATTTTCGGCTCCCGGATTAATTAACGTGAAAATGTCCGTACAAAAAATAGGCGAAACATCTTGCCCACAATTTTTAAAATTGCTCTTTTCAATGGTGCAGTTTAGATTTTGCTAATATTCCGTTTGTTACCATATTTTTTTGCCAATATAAAAGAAAAACACCAATTTTCCTATTTTTTCCCTAATTTTCGGCATTTCTCGAATACGTTATATTATTTTCCAATTGTTAAGTAAGTAAAAAGGATCTTTAAAATAAATTTTGATTGGTTGAGGATTATTTGGAATTATTTCAAGTAAAACTTGTGAAAACAATTTTTTCATACAAATCATAGCAAAAACTGAATTCCTACGAAAATTATACGCAAATTTCATTTAACGAAAAAGTATGTTAAGACATAAAAGTTTTTCAATTTATTTTTAAAAATTATATTATTAAGACATGCAACAATATTATCATTCATTAACAGTGCAATTATTAGCTAGTGAAGTTATATTTTCAATATTTTAATCATTTACTTCAAGTACATTTTTTCAATTTTAATTTATTAATGAAAATTATTTCTATAAAACGAGTGAATTTTTTTTACTTTTCAAAACACTACTTTATTTTGGAATCCAAAACACATGCAAAACTTTTATTTCCTAACATATTTTTTCCTACACCCAAGTTTAGCTATAATGAAAACAGATACCCATAAATGCAAGGATAAATAAAAAAACTGATCAATAAAATTATCGTATGATATGGGTAATTTATATGGGATCAAATGAAAATCCAAGTTTATGTATGTACAAAATACGAAATGTTATTTTATTTTACCATAAAATCAAGTGAATAATTTTCGTTAAATGACATTTGTGGTTACAAATTTTAACGACGTAAATGATTTATCCAATATGTATGTACAAATACTATATAGAAATTAATTATACACTATTTAGAAGTTTTGTTGACTATGATACAATCTGCTTATAAACTAAATCACACTTGAAGATTTTAATGCTAGGATACAAGTTAATTTTTTTTTTATATAAACGCTGTACACTCTAAATATTAACAATGAACTTAAAATTAAAATCACATGAAAAAGCTAGTTTACTTTAACACACTCGTCACTCAATAAAGCTTAATCAAAATTGTCTGACTACATCCCTCGGTCAAAGAAGCAGGTACAAAAGCAAAGAAAGTCCACAAAAACAAGTCGATTATCTTTTATGGTTTTTTATATTAAATGTCTTCCTTGGCCTGAGAGTTTGTTCGTTCGACTATAGGCACTCACTGGTAACTATATTCAACATGTTAGTACTTGGATGGGTGACCGTTCAAGTCTTGCCGTTTCGCCTCTGCTGTTCTCTTCATGGGTTGGTTGACTATTTCTCTGTCCCTTTGACATCGTGAGTGGAAGGTATGCCAAATTTCTGCCCCGTTGTCTTAGACACCAGGTCAGAAATGAGACAGATACACCACGCTGTTACGGAACAGGTTTTTCCTACGGGAGATTTCCCGGGATTTTCCTGATCCACATGACAATTGTTATGGGCGAATGTGGAGCAGTTGTTAGGGTTCTCCTTCCTTCCAATCCCATCCCAATTATATAAAATATATATATATATAAAACTATATTCAACAGCCCTATTATTGAATAAAAGTACACTATTGATCATAATTATTCTTGCTCTCGTAACTATTTCTCTTTCCTTATCTCAACTCGATTCATAACCACATAGTCCCATGGATAAAAGCACAAGAAAAAATAAACGTTCTGATACGTATCCCTGGGTGTAGCCGCATCTAAAACCGGACGTAACTTTTTTCGTCAACGACGGATCTCAAGTGTGCCTAGTCACAATAGGCACCCGAAGTTACGGTGTAGAAAGATATAAGGAGGTTAAGACGGCAGCAGTGGCTAGTTTACGACTACCCTACAAGTTAAGGTGGACGGGTTTCGAGTGCCGGCGTCGTGGAGGCAAAGGTGGCGGCGTCTCCGGCCACGTTTGCTTGTGATTGTTATCCTCATTGTTACCGATTATGCAACTGCCACTGCTACTGTTCCTACTACTGTCGCTGCCGATGTCTTTTTTGCCAAAGTCGTGCAGTCTGGCGTCCTGCTGTGCCGACTTATTGTAGTCTACTATGATGTCCGTGAATTTGATGATTCTCCACCGGTACAGGACCTCTTCCTTGGGGTTCTCGGCGTTTTTTTTTACGGCCTCTTGAAGCTTGACAGCCGAGTCCGCGGAATCCATCGGCGATTCAGGGACAAAGATCTCACAGTCCGACAGCGCCAGCCCAGAACTCGTGGACAAGGATAAGCAATCTTTGCGTAGAGGTTCTGTCAAACAGAGATTGTCCAGGGAAATTCCATCAGCTACTATAAAACGAGAGAAAAAACGATTGAAACCAGTTTTTATAGTGTAAAGTCTTTGGCGGGTCTCAAGAAAAGTTTGGTGCTTACAGTGTAGGCTGTCGGTGCTGTCTTTGGCTCCGCTGTCGCTTGGCTTGGCGCCGAAAAGCAGGTCTACCCCTTCACCGAACAGGACCTCGCAATGCTGGATAAGCATCTCCACGAGGGCAGGAATCGCCTGGCTCTGGTTGACCGAGGGACTCTCGGACCAGAGCAGACTTGGCCCACAGCACACGCCGAGGTTACTCGCGCACATAAGGTTGTGCTTCGAGCGCCGGGCTATGTGGTGCAGCACATGGATCAGGTGCGACAGCAGCGTATAGTTTGCCCTCGGCAGACGGTCCAAAATGCTACAAACCAAACGAACGATAAATAAATGGAAAATCGTATATGATAAGGTAGCTCCATTGAAGTAAAAATATTAGGGGTCGTACCTTTTGATCGTCGTGAGCGGGTCCGGAGACTCGAGGCTGGCCATCCACAGGGAGAAGAGGTGAGAGGTGAGGAGGGGGTCGGGCAGTGATCTCAAGAAGTCCTTGAGTAGGGCAGCCACTACGAGTACGGACGCGTCCTCGAGGCAGCTGGTGTCACCCAAGGACTCAATCTGCTTCTTGAGCTCCCGGACCACCCTCAAATTGGCGGATTTGCGAAAGATGCCTTGGGTGGAGGGACCCTTGGCGAGGAGCTGCTGCAGCATGACGAGGACCGGCTCAGGCAGGCCGTTCTCGTCGAGCCGTGCCAGATGGACACCAAAGACGCGGGGGCTAGAGGAGGCGAATTTTCGCAGGAGATTCCATGTCCGGGATTTTTTCGACTTTGTATTACTAGTGACTGACGCCAAATTTCGCGCGTCGGTTCCCATGTACTTTTCGTACTCGGCAAGCCTCTGAATCTGGAAGGAAAAACGGTTGAGGTTTTGGTTAGTCGTTACTTTTTGATTATGATTATGAGACAGGGTAACAATTTTATTTTTATAAGAAGATAAAAATCTGCAAGTCGGTACTTGTGTCGGAGAAACATTATTGATTTGATTTTTTTTTTGCACTCGAAATATGTCTCTCGAAGAGCTTATCTTATCTTTTTTTTTCTTAATGAGCTAATTGCACATGTCCCGAAACCAATGAATAGTTTGTACGCTCGAGAAAAATAGCGATGCTACATATACAAGGGAAAGATTTACGCTTTAACCAGTGTAAGTGTACAGCGAAGAACAAAAAAAGCGCGCCGGAAAAACGGATAATACAAAATAGCAGCTGCGCCCGAAAACACCGTTGTCCCGAAAATTGGACATAACATTACATCGGAGGTAACAATACTAGCTCTGAGACACACTTAAACCCCGATTTTCAAATTCAAAAGTAGGCAGCAATGATATTTTAATGCCCGATTATTCACTTTAAATAAATCTACTCATTCAACTGATATGAGAATGAGCGCAAGGGAAATATGTTTTATGTAAGTTTAATCAAAACTTACCTCACTACTCGGCTGGTGATCATTTGATCCGTGTCGAAGGGACCGGAAAGACGCTCTAGTCTTTCTGCACCAGTTAGAAACGGCCCTCTTCATTTTTCACTCTGACGTACACTCCGATTTCACTAGTTGCACCTTCGGTTCACAATGCGAGCAGTTACCACTAGTAAACACTAGAACACTCCGGAGAAGAATAACTGAGGACTGAGGGACGGTGGTCTCATTGCACTCCCGAATATCCCCACACTGTGCAGTGATGAGTTTACGCCCTTTCACTATTGGCCCGAGTGCAATTAGTCTTTAATAGGAAGGGTCAGTACTGTCAGTAGTGGGATTATTTGGGTGGTGACATATACATGACTAATTGTGTTCGAACATATCTCAGGTAGCGCTACCCATACCGGAGCTCGGCACCAAATTTTCCTGCATGGAAGCATAGGATCTTATGGAGACGGTTTAATTTCTATTCTTTTATAATTTTACTTTTATGTGGTAGTTTATGGAACTGGTACTTTTTACAAGATATTGGAATAGTTTATTGGGAAAAAATTATCATAGAGAAAATACATGGGCACGAGGAGGAGAAAAATAAGAGTACTGAAGCTCTTCAAGTAAATAAGACATATTAGCTATGCCGAAATATTTATACTTATGTATTTTTTTTAATACAAATTATGGCAAAAAATTGAATTTCTTCAAAAATTCGTCTATATTTTATTAGACGAGAAAGTACGTTAAAAATTACAAGTTTTTCATTTTATTCTCGTAAAATTATTTTATTCAGTATTTTTATTTTAATTTGTTGTTAAAAATTGTTTTAATTTAACCAGTGCAACTTTTTACTGTTCAAAACACTACATTAATTTAGAATCAAAAAATATACAAAACTTTTATTTCTTAACATACTATTTTGTATATTGAAAATTCGCTACAACTTTTGTAGAAGTTAAATTTTTCGCCACGATTTGTATGAAATAATTGAATTTGATCTTAAGATATTAAATTTGTCTTTGGACTTTCAGTGAGATTCAAAATTAATTATTATACCATATTCTTGGCTTTTCAAATATATAGCTTATTTATTACTTACACTGAGAAAAATGATATTAAAAAAAGTATTATAACCATACTGAAAATTACATTCTTTAGGAATGCTACTAAGACATACTACCGGAGCCAGTGCCAGTGGTGGGTATAGGTATAAGACCTTAGATAACATACCAAATCTCTGACAGGTAAGAGTTAAAAGTTATACTTATATAAAATTATATGATAAATAATAAATTTGTAAATATAAGTATACGCAGTATGAAATCATATCATATACAAAGGTAGTGCAATTATCGTTTAAATGAGTATACCTACGTTAGTTGGATGTGGTTTCAATAAATACTGTAATATCTAATAACAGAACAATTATAAACAATATTTTATGACACAATACAACATGAACAATATGTAGGCTGGCCAGTATAAGACTATGCAGTTTCATCAAGTCCTCCGATGATTTAATTAAGAACAACTTCCCAAGAAAATAAGAAATACCCTTATAAAATAGCAGATCGTTCAACTGCACCCTTTTTTACATGTTTTATTTAAAAAATTTACAGTTTAACATGTATAACATTATTGAAAAAATCACTTCGAATTGGATTTATAAGATCTATATAAAGCTCCCATTTTTTGTTTGTATGAAAGATTACTATTAGTTAAACCTGTTTTATTTTCAAATAGGTCTATAAATATTTTTTTTTTTTTTTTTCTTTTATTAACACAATAAACAAGTCAAGTATGCGTTAATATAAGCGTGCATGTAAGCTTATCGTTACGGGAAAAATAATTTTCAGCGTTGCAGCATTTATTTGCGCTCCTCCCACCTCTCTGAATTTTGTTCTCAATTACAAAGTAAAAATTGTAAGAAAAGAAAGCGCAATAAAAATCAATTATTGTAAGTATTCATACAGTACGGATATTTTTTTTTTAATTTTATTTATGAAAATTCTAAAATATGAAAAAATTGTATAAACAATAATTTATTTATTTCAAAAGTAACATATTAATCGTAAATAAACGAATTTTCCAAACTTTTGAAAAATTATGTACCAAACAAATATATTTTATTGAATAACTTATTTATTTAATGTAAAATAAAATCAAATAAATGAATGCATAATAAATAAAAAGTCACATTGAAAATAAGTTACGAACTGTAAGATGAAATGAAGTAATCGGTTATGTGAAATGAAGGATCTACTTCTTAGGGCACTCGACACTAAGGGAGGGAATAAGAAAAGGAATGGGAGGCCTCCCATTACCAGGAGGGTGTGGTAGGGGGTGAAATAGGCAATTTTGCTCGAGGTCGCCCATACTCTTGACGAGGAGCATTGCGTGGTGAACGAGCACATTTGAAAATTCATAGAGGTAATTATTGTCTCGAAAAAAGTCGCACTTGCCGGGAACAAACGGCGGTCTCCTGCGTGCCGACCCACGACCTAGCCGACTGAGCCACCGCGATCTCCATAATATGTGTGTATATGTATATATAAAGTGGTGTACATACCTCTTAGTGGTTAGTACACTGTAATATGGAAAAAAAAAAAAAATTTGTATATATATGCACATCGCATTTTTTCGGGATTACCAAAACATATAATTTGCTTTTCCGGTATCCATAAGAAACATATTTCTATAGGATCTCTCAAGTAATATATCATTCTTTCTGGGATGTATATATGTAGGATCCCAGAAATATTGATCATTAAATTTGTTGATTTTTCTTATTTTTCATATTTGCTTAAGGAGGCTCCGTCGCCTACTGCGGTAGTCAATTCAGTGACGATCGATGCGATGTCACTAGACGAAAGCTTCCTTTTATACTAGTAGTATGTCGGTAATGAAATTTTTTTTATTTTCAACTGAATCCACCTGCTATTATATATAGTTTACTACATATTGGTACAGTCAGCTGTCGAATAAATAAATATTTATGATTGCCATAATTTACTGCGTTATTACCAAACAAATAAAAATTGAAAAATCATAAAAGTTTTCATGTTGTTATACAAATTTAAATTTTTTTTATTGCGCGCGCTGCCTAAACTAATATGGCCGGCAGTGTTTGTCACTGCATTTACAGAACGTAACTGCAAACCAAAATAGTATTTTAGCTATTTTATCAATTTTTTCATCGCCAACGCCTATAAAGTCACCCGGTTTCTTAAAGATGAGAGTTTCAGGGTTACGATAAGTATATTTTTTTTTGCTTGTACATTCCATTTTAGTGGTTTAATTGATAGTCAAAAGTTTGCTTCAGGCCTTCGGCCATAAAAGACTGTGTTAAACGAGCTCGAAAAGTGCTGATTTTGTATTGAATTATCTCCGGATTTTGATCGTCAACCCATAAAAATAAAGATACTATTGGATTCAGCGCGATCTCAACTTCAATAATATATCTGTCAAAGTTCTTGCACATTCCGTGATGGAGCCTTCTTAAGCATTTTAGATGTTACTGTTTGTTCAACTTTTGAATTTATTAAAAGTTGTATTGAATCATCACGATTAATATTTTACAATGACACTTCAAAATGAGCATCTTATGCACACTGACCATACAAATTTATCTCAAGAAAAAATGAGATAAAAATTTAAACCACGTAAATTTATTCTAAATAACAAGAAGTTTACTATTCAAATCATCTCTTTGTTTTATTTCGATAATGTATAACTACATTATAACCATACTTTAACTTTCTTGACGTTAAAGTAATTTTGCAACCCTTTTGAGTATAAAGTCGCATGACTGTAGGTCATAGCTAAACAGCACATCTTAGCATATTTATAATTCTTATGTCTTTGTACTGAATCAATAGAATGTAATAGTATATAAGAATGAAAGTCGTGTTATTTTATAAAATATTCGGTTACGTAATATTTAAAAACTTTTTTGAATGAAAAAATTTTTCTCACAACTTTATTAAAACTTTATTGATCTTGGTTAAATATATATATATATACATATATATATATATATATAAATTTTGAATTTCTATTTTATTACAACGAACATCATCGCATGATAATTATATTTTAATAAGTAAGTACATACACACATTAGACTCTTGACCATCACATGTAGCGGTTATTATTCAAAATTTCATATATCTTACTAAATATAATAGCGCGTTTTTAACGCGAAAGCGACGATCACCGAGAAAAAAATTGGAATGAAATAAACAGACACTCCATACTAGACAAGCTCTCAGTGGCTTAGTGATAGGGCACTTGCTATCTACCTGGAGGGCTCGGGTTCGAGACCCCGCTCCTAATAGCTCATAGGCAGCTGGTGTAATGCTTACCGTGCTATGCTGATAGTTAAAGAACAACGGTGCCTGATCGGGCCGAGGTGTAATGCATACCGTGCCGTCGGAACAGTAAGAATCAACGGTGCTTCGAGGGGGGAAGGTAGGCGACCCTTTCGTAGTAAAAATCCTCTCGGAAATTATTATTATAAAAAGCATGAATTGTGGCGATTCGGAGTTTTATAGCCATTCAATAACAACAATCATTCAAAAAATATATAATACTAGACATGTTACTGAGCTCTGATCGCGGTTTTCAATATCTTGTAAAAGTAAGCATTTTTTCGATAATCTGACAACTGCGTTTGCGCTTAACCATTATTTTATAAAAAATGATCGAAAAACAAAGTATAAGGCGTAGTGGACCTAGTGGTGGTGTAGGGTAGGGGCATCGGAACTACATCAAAAGGAAGAGAGGAGAGAGTTACTTTATCCTCTTTAATTATTGTATTATTATACACAACACAAATACCGACTAACAGTGGCGGTTGTTTTAAAACCAACTATTCGAACAGCTTAATACATTTCGAATTTGGCTGACACTATGGGCGAGAAAATAGAATCGGTTCGATCAGTCGTATATGTAACTAGTTTAGATAAAAATAATGATAAAAGTTGTTCTAACTGTAACTCAACCTTTCAAAATTAAACCACTGGCATTTTTATCGACATTTTTTAATTATTAAACACTGAAAAAAAAGTTTATTTAACATTATTAAACACTAAAAAAAAAGTTTATTTAACAATGTCGAGAAAAGCATGGAAACGAAACAAGATTATCGACAAACGATCATTTTAAATTATTAACAGATCAAAAATCTCTTGCCAAAATAATACAAAAATCGTAACTTGTCTAAAATCCTTCTTCATTAGAAAATTAACGAACGCTCACGACCAAAGTAAATTTTTAATTTTCGATTGTAATATGAAACTTGTGCATATGCGATGATCATACATTTCGATAGCAGATAAATTTTACATCATACTTAGTTGTTTTTGATGTCCAACTCATCCGGATACATACGTGTGAGGACGTAGATAATGTATGTACGTAGATACACGTGACACGGCATCACCTGACCTGTACCCCAAGGTTTACAGTAGGTAATGGACCAGCGGTTTGTTTTGGAGTTCCGGAGCACCCGAGTGGAAACTTTAAGCCCAGCCAGATCACATAGCCCAACATGAGGGACCGAGCCTGGCCACACGTATAATTTTTTTTGGCGCATAGTTTGTACGGCCTGACTTTCGCTTGCACTGTTATTGTGAGATCGTTTATTCAAAAAAGTTGGTACAACGGAAGTAATTTTGTTTAATAAAAACATGCGGAAGTAATTTTGTTTAATAAAATGGTAATAATTATTTTTTTTTAATTAGTAGGAAATATAGAAAAATAATAACAGTTCTTTATGTCCAGATTTAAAACAAGTAATAAGACTTATTATTCACAATTGTCTGTCACAAGTTGTTATTAAAACTTGTAAATACTTATTATTAGTTTTTTTTTTTTCGTTCACGAGATGAAACGGTACAACCGTGCCCATAGAGATTGTTATTTTTATTACTTTTTTCTATCTCATATAAAATATAAAACAATAAATACAATGTATTATTAACGATTTTTAATAGCTATCAGTTTTTAAAAAATGTTAAAAGTCATGTGTTAAATAGTGATTATTAATCATAAAAATTGTTTCCAGTTACTTTTTTTGATGTTTCTATAATGACATTCATAACGAAAAAAAAAATACTAAAAATATTAACTAATAATAATACTTATTGAACTTTACTATAGTCTCAAAGCTAGAATTTATGAAATATTACTATTAGAATTTTTTTTTTTTCATTACTTAATCACAAAAAAAATTTCAGCTTGGGTTGGAATGAAGTTTTCGTTAAAAAAAATTAATTTAAGCTTAAGGGTTGTATCATATGTACATGAGGAATTTTCCTTCCATTTTTTACTTTTCAGGGTACCCAAAACTGCCAAATTCAAATTTCAAGCTACATCTCTTGAATAACTTTTTTTCATTGGTAGTAAGCTAGATCGTTAAAAAAAATTCCAAGAACACGCAATTCAAGTCTTTGCACATTTTTTTCTGCTTTAAATGTAAAATAATATCAATTTCCGTTAAAACAATAGACGTATTTTCGGCTCCCGGATTAATTAACGTGAAAATGTCCGTACAAAAAATAGGCGAAACATCTTGCCCACAATTTTTAAAATTGCTCTTTTCAATGGTGCAGTTTAGATTTTGCTAATATTCCGTTTGTTACCATATTTTTTTGCCAATATAAAAGAAAAACACCAATTTTCCTATTTTTTCCCTAATTTTCGGCATTTCTCGAATACGTTATATTATTTTCCAATTGTTAAGTAAGTAAAAAGGATCTTTAAAATAAATTTTGATTGGTTGAGGATTATTTGGAATTATTTCAAGTAAAACTTGTGAAAACAATTTTTTCATACAAATCATAGCAAAAACTGAATTCCTACGAAAATTATACGCAAATTTCATTTAACGAAAAAGTATGTTAAGACATAAAAGTTTTTCAATTTATTTTTAAAAATTATATTATTAAGACATGCAACAATATTATCATTTATTAACAGTGCAATTATTAGCTAGTGAAGTTATATTTTCAATATTTTAATCATTTACTTCAAGTACATTTTTTCAATTTTAATTTATTAATGAAAATTATTTCTATAAAACGAGTGAATTTTTTTTACTTTTCAAAACACTACTTTATTTTGGAATCCAAAACACATGCAAAACTTTTATTTCCTAACATATTTTTTCCTACACCCAAGTTTAGCTATAATGAAAACAGATACCCATAAATGCAAGGATAAATAAAAAAACTGATCAATAAAATTATCGTATGATATGGGTAATTTATATGGGATCAAATGAAAATCCAAGTTTATGTATGTACAAAATACGAAATGTTATTTTATTTTACCATAAAATCAAGTGAATAATTTTCGTTAAATGACATTTGTGGTTACAAATTTTAACGACGTAAATGATTTATCCAATATGTATGTACAAATACTATATAGAAATTAATTATACACTATTTAGAAGTTTTGTTGACTATGATACAATCTGCTTATAAACTAAATCACACTTGAAGATTTTAATGCTAGGATACAAGTTAATTTTTTTTTTATATAAACGCTGTACACTCTAAATATTAACAATGAACTTAAAATTAAAATCACATGAAAAAGCTAGTTTACTTTAACACACTCGTCACTCAATAAAGCTTAATCAAAATTGTCTGACTACATCCCTCGGTCAAAGAAGCAGGTACAAAAGCAAAGAAAGTCCACAAAAACAAGTCGATTATCTTTTATGGTTTTTTATATTAAATGTCTTCCTTGGCCTGAGAGTTTGTTCGTTCGACTATAGGCACTCACTGGTAACTATATTCAACATGTTAGTACTTGGATGGGTGACCGTTCAAGTCTTGCCGTTTCGCCTCTGCTGTTCTCTTCATGGGTTGGTTGACTATTTCTCTGTCCCTTTGACATCGTGAGTGGAAGGTATGCCAAATTTCTGCCCCGTTGTCTTAGACACCAGGTCAGAAATGAGACAGATACACCACGCTGTTACGGAACAGGTTTTTCCTACGGGAGATTTCCCGGGATTTTCCTGATCCACATGACAATTGTTATGGGCGAATGTGGAGCAGTTGTTAGGGTTCTCCTTCCTTCCAATCCCATCCCAATTATATAAAATATATATATATATAAAACTATATTCAACAGCCCTATTATTGAATAAAAGTACACTATTGATCATAATTATTCTTGCTCTCGTAACTATTTCTCTTTCCTTATCTCAACTCGATTCATAACCACATAGTCCCATGGATAAAAGCACAAGAAAAAATAAACGTTCTGATACGTATCCCTGGGTGTAGCCGCATCTAAAACCGGACGTAACTTTTTTCGTCAACGACGGATCTCAAGTGTGCCTAGTCACAATAGGCACCCGAAGTTACGGTGTAGAAAGATATAAGGAGGTTAAGACGGCAGCAGTGGCTAGTTTACGACTACCCTACAAGTTAAGGTGGACGGGTTTCGAGTGCCGGCGTCGTGGAGGCAAAGGTGGCGGCGTCTCCGGCCACGTTTGCTTGTGATTGTTATCCTCATTGTTACCGATTATGCAACTGCCACTGCTACTGTTCCTACTACTGTCGCTGCCGATGTCTTTTTTGCCAAAGTCGTGCAGTCTGGCGTCCTGCTGTGCCGACTTATTGTAGTCTACTATGATGTCCGTGAATTTGATGATTCTCCACCGGTACAGGACCTCTTCCTTGGGGTTCTCGGCGTTTTTTTTTACGGCCTCTTGAAGCTTGACAGCCGAGTCCGCGGAATCCATCGGCGATTCAGGGACAAAGATCTCACAGTCCGACAGCGCCAGCCCAGAACTCGTGGACAAGGATAAGCAATCTTTGCGTAGAGGTTCTGTCAAACAGAGATTGTCCAGGGAAATTCCATCAGCTACTATAAAACGAGAGAAAAAACGATTGAAACCAGTTTTTATAGTGTAAAGTCTTTGGCGGGTCTCAAGAAAAGTTTGGTGCTTACAGTGTAGGCTGTCGGTGCTGTCTTTGGCTCCGCTGTCGCTTGGCTTGGCGCCGAAAAGCAGGTCTACCCCTTCACCGAACAGGACCTCGCAATGCTGGATAAGCATCTCCACGAGGGCAGGAATCGCCTGGCTCTGGTTGACCGAGGGACTCTCGGACCAGAGCAGACTTGGCCCACAGCACACGCCGAGGTTACTCGCGCACATGAGGTTGTGCTTCGAGCGCCGGGCTATGTGGTGCAGCACATGGATCAGGTGCGACAGCAGCGTATAGTTTGCCCTCGGCAGACGGTCCAAAATGCTACAAACCAAACGAACGATAAATAAATGGAAAATCGTATATGATAAGGTAGCTCCATTGAAGTAAAAATATTAGGGGTCGTACCTTTTGATCGTCGTGAGCGGGTCCGGAGACTCGAGGCTGGCCATCCACAGGGAGAAGAGGTGAGAGGTGAGGAGGGGGTCGGGCAGTGATCTCAAGAAGTCCTTGAGTAGGGCAGCCACTACGAGTACGGACGCGTCCTCGAGGCAGCTGGTGTCACCCAAGGACTCAATCTGCTTCTTGAGCTCCCGGACCACCCTCAAATTGGCGGATTTGCGAAAGATGCCTTGGGTGGAGGGACCCTTGGCGAGGAGCTGCTGCAGCATGACGAGGACCGGCTCAGGCAGGCCGTTCTCGTCGAGCCGTGCCAGATGGACACCAAAGACGCGGGGGCTAGAGGAGGCGAATTTTCGCAGGAGATTCCATGTCCGGGATTTTTTCGACTTTGTATTACTAGTGACTGACGCCAAATTTCGCGCGTCGGTTCCCATGTACTTTTCGTACTCGGCAAGCCTCTGAATCTGGAAGGAAAAACGGTTGAGGTTTTGGTTAGTCGTTACTTTTTGATTATGATTATGAGACAGGGTAACAATTTTATTTTTATAAGAAGATAAAAATCTGCAAGTCGGTACTTGTGTCGGAGAAACATTATTGATTTGATTTTTTTTTTGCACTCGAAATATGTCTCTCGAAGAGCTTATCTTATCTTTTTTTTTCTTAATGAGCTAATTGCACATGTCCCGAAACCAATGAATAGTTTGTACGCTCGAGAAAAATAGCGATGCTACATATACAAGGGAAAGATTTACGCTTTAACCAGTGTAAGTGTACAGCGAAGAACAAAAAAAGCGCGCCGGAAAAACGGATAATACAAAATAGCAGCTGCGCCCGAAAACACCGTTGTCCCGAAAATTGGACATAACATTACATCGGAGGTAACAATACTAGCTCTGAGACACACTTAAACCCCGATTTTCAAATTCAAAAGTAGGCAGCAATGATATTTTAATGCCCGATTATTCACTTTAAATAAATCTACTCATTCAACTGATATGAGAATGAGC
The DNA here is from genome assembly GCF_036245765.1 of Copidosoma floridanum. Lineage (NCBI taxonomy): Eukaryota > Metazoa > Arthropoda > Insecta > Hymenoptera > Encyrtidae > Copidosoma > Copidosoma floridanum. The sequence continues at coordinate 18,036,411 of NW_028321907.1, read as the reverse complement.
GCAAGGGAAATATGTTTTATGTAAGTTTAATCAAAACTTACCTCACTACTCGGCTGGTGATCATTTGATCCGTGTCGAAGGGACCGGAAAGACGCTCTAGTCTTTCTGCACCAGTTAGAAACGGCCCTCTTCATTTTTCACTCTGACGTACACTCCGATTTCACTAGTTGCACCTTCGGTTCACAATGCGAGCAGTTACCACTAGTAAACACTAGAACACTCCGGAGAAGAATAACTGAGGACTGAGGGACGGTGGTCTCATTGCACTCCCGAATATCCCCACACTGTGCAGTGATGAGTTTACGCCCTTTCACTATTGGCCCGAGTGCAATTAGTCTTTAATAGGAAGGGTCAGTACTGTCAGTAGTGGGATTATTTGGGTGGTGACATATACATGACTAATTGTGTTCGAACATATCTCAGGTAGCGCTACCCATACCGGAGCTCGGCACCAAATTTTCCTGCATGGAAGCATAGGATCTTATGGAGACGGTTTAATTTCTATTCTTTTATAATTTTACTTTTATGTGGTAGTTTATGGAACTGGTACTTTTTACAAGATATTGGAATAGTTTATTGGGAAAAAATTATCATAGAGAAAATACATGGGCACGAGGAGGAGAAAAATAAGAGTACTGAAGCTCTTCAAGTAAATAAGACATATTAGCTATGCCGAAATATTTATACTTATGTATTTTTTTTAATACAAATTATGGCAAAAAATTGAATTTCTTCAAAAATTCGTCTATATTTTATTAGACGAGAAAGTACGTTAAAAATTACAAGTTTTTCATTTTATTCTCGTAAAATTATTTTATTCAGTATTTTTATTTTAATTTGTTGTTAAAAATTGTTTTAATTTAACCAGTGCAACTTTTTACTGTTCAAAACACTACATTAATTTAGAATCAAAAAATATACAAAACTTTTATTTCTTAACATACTATTTTGTATATTGAAAATTCGCTACAACTTTTGTAGAAGTTAAATTTTTCGCCACGATTTGTATGAAATAATTGAATTTGATCTTAAGATATTAAATTTGTCTTTGGACTTTCAGTGAGATTCAAAATTAATTATTATACCATATTCTTGGCTTTTCAAATATATAGCTTATTTATTACTTACACTGAGAAAAATGATATTAAAAAAAGTATTATAACCATACTGAAAATTACATTCTTTAGGAATGCTACTAAGACATACTACCGGAGCCAGTGCCAGTGGTGGGTATAGGTATAAGACCTTAGATAACATACCAAATCTCTGACAGGTAAGAGTTAAAAGTTATACTTATATAAAATTATATGATAAATAATATATTTGTAAATATAAGTATACGCAGTATGAAATCATATCATATACAAAGGTAGTGCAATTATCGTTTAAATGAGTATACCTACGTTAGTTGGATGTGGTTTCAATAAATACTGTAATATCTAATAACAGAACAATTATAAACAATATTTTATGACACAATACAACATGAACAATATGTAGGCTGGCCAGTATAAGACTATGCAGTTTCATCAAGTCCTCCGATGATTTAATTAAGAACAACTTCCCAAGAAAATAAGAAATACCCTTATAAAATAGCAGATCGTTCAACTGCACCCTTTTTTACATGTTTTATTTAAAAAATTTACAGTTTAACATGTATAACATTATTGAAAAAATCACTTCGAATTGGATTTATAAGATCTATATAAAGCTCCCATTTTTTGTTTGTATGAAAGATTACTATTAGTTAAACCTGTTTTATTTTCAAATAGGTCTATAAATATTTTTTTTTTTTTTTTTCTTTTATTAACACAATAAACAAGTCAAGTATGCGTTAATATAAGCGTGCATGTAAGCTTATCGTTACGGGAAAAATAATTTTCAGCGTTGCAGCATTTATTTGCGCTCCTCCCACCTCTCTGAATTTTGTTCTCAATTACAAAGTAAAAATTGTAAGAAAAGAAAGCGCAATAAAAATCAATTATTGTAAGTATTCATACAGTACGGATATTTTTTTTTTAATTTTATTTATGAAAATTCTAAAATATGAAAAAATTGTATAAACAATAATTTATTTATTTCAAAAGTAACATATTAATCGTAAATAAACGAATTTTCCAAACTTTTGAAAAATTATGTACCAAACAAATATATTTTATTGAATAACTTATTTATTTAATGTAAAATAAAATCAAATAAATGAATGCATAATAAATAAAAAGTCACATTGAAAATAAGTTACGAACTGTAAGATGAAATGAAGTAATCGGTTATGTGAAATGAAGGATCTACTTCTTAGGGCACTCGACACTAAGGGAGGGAATAAGAAAAGGAATGGGAGGCCTCCCATTACCAGGAGGGTGTGGTAGGGGGTGAAATAGGCAATTTTGCTCGAGGTCGCCCATACTCTTGACGAGGAGCATTGCGTGGTGAACGAGCACATTTGAAAATTCATAGAGGTAATTATTGTCTCGAAAAAAGTCGCACTTGCCGGGAACAAACGGCGGTCTCCTGCGTGCTGACCCACGACCTAGCCGACTGAGCCACCGCGATCTCCATAATATGTGTGTATATGTATATATAAAGTGGTGTACATACCTCTTAGTGGTTAGTACACTGTAATATGAAAAAAAAAAAAAAAATTTGTATATATATGCACATCGCATTTTTTCGGGATTACCAAAACATATAATTTGCTTTTCCGGTATCCATAAGAAACATATTTCTATAGGATCTCTCAAGTAATATATCATTTTTTCTGGGATGTATATATGTAGGATCCCAGAAATATTGATCATTAAATTTGTTGATTTTTCTTATTTTTCATATTTGCTTAAGGAGGCTCCGTCGCCTACTGCGGTAGTCAATTCAGTGACGATCGATGCGATGTCACTAGACGAAAGCTTCCTTTTATACTAGTAGTATGTCGGTAATGAAATTTTTTTTATTTTCAACTGAATCCACCTGCTATTATATATAGTTTACTACATATTGGTACAGTCAGCTGTCGAATAAATAAATATTTATGATTGCCATAATTTACTGCGTTATTACCAAACAAATAAAAATTGAAAAATCATAAAAGTTTTCATGTTGTTATACAAATTTAAATTTTTTTTATTGCGCGCGCTCCCTAAACTAATATGGCCGGCAGTGTTTGTCACTGCATTTACAGAACGTAACTGCAAACCAAAATAGTATTTTAGCTATTTTATCAATTTTTTCATCGCCAACGCCTATAAAGTCACCCGGTTTCTTAAAGATGAGAGTGTCAGGGTTACGATAAGTATATTTTTTTTTGCTTGTACATTCCATTTTAGTGGTTTAATTGATAGTCAAAAGTTTGCTTCAGGCCTTCGGCCATAAAAGACTGTGTTAAACGAGCTCGAAAAGTGCTGATTTTGTATTGAATTATCTCCGGATTTTGATCGTCAACCCATAAAAATAAAGATACTATTGGATTCAGCGCGATCTCAACTTCAATAATATATCTGTCAAAGTTCTTGCACATTCCGTGATGGAGCCTTCTTAAGCATTTTAGATGTTACTGTTTGTTCAACTTTTGAATTTATTAAAAGTTGTATTGAATCATCACGATTAATATTTTACAATGACACTTCAAAATGAGCATCTTATGCACACTGACCATACAAATTTATCTCAAGAAAAAATGAGATAAAAATTTAAACCACGTAAATTTATTCTAAATAACAAGAAGTTTACTATTCAAATCATCTCTTTGTTTTATTTCGATAATGTATAACTACATTATAACCATACTTTAACTTTCTTGACGTTAAAGTAATTTTGCAACCCTTTTGAGTATAAAGTCGCATGACTGTAGGTCATAGCTAAACAGCACATCTTAGCATATTTATAATTCTTATGTCTTTGTACTGAATCAATAGAATGTAATAGTATATAAGAATGAAAGTCGTGTTATTTTATAAAATATTCGGTTACGTAATATTTAAAAACTTTTTTGAATGAAAAAATTTTTCTCACAACTTTATTAAAACTTTATTGATCTTGGTTAAATATATATATATATACATATATATATATATATATATATAAATTTTGAATTTCTATTTTATTACAACGAACATCATCGCATGATAATTATATTTTAATAAGTAAGTACATACACACATTAGACTCTTGACCATCACATGTAGCGGTTATTATTCAAAATTTCATATATCTTACTAAATATAATAGCGCGTTTTTAACGCGAAAGCGACGATCACCGAGAAAAAAATTGGAATGAAATAAACAGACACTCCATACTAGACAAGCTCTCAGTGGCTTAGTGATAGGGCACTTGCTATCTACCTGGAGGGCTCGGGTTCGAGACCCCGCTCCTAATAGCTCCTAGGCAGCTGGTGTAATGCTTACCGTGCTATGCTGATAGTTAAAGAACAACGGTGCCTGATCGGGCCGAGGTGTAATGCATACCGTGCCGTCGGAACAGTAAGAATCAACGGTGCTTCGAGGGGGGAAGGTAGGCGACCCTTTCGTAGTAAAAATCCTCTCGGAAATTATTATTATTATAAAAAGCATGAATTGTGGCGATTCGGAGTTTTATAGCCATTCAATAACAACAATCATTCAAAAAATATATAATACTAGACATGTTACTGAGCTCTGATCGCGGTTTTCAATATCTTGTAAAAGTAAGCATTTTTTCGATAATCTGACAACTGCGTTTGCGCTTAACCATTATTTTATAAAAAATGATCGAAAAACAAAGTATAAGGCGTAGTGGACCTAGTGGTGGTGTAGGGTAGGGGCATCGGAACTACATCAAAAGGAAGAGAGGAGAGAGTTACTTTATCCTCTTTAATTATTGTATTATTATACACAACACAAATACCGACTAACAGTGGCGGTTGTTTTAAAACCAACTATTCGAACAGCTTAATACATTTCGAATTTGGCTGACACTATGGGCGAGAAAATAGAATCGGTTCGATCAGTCGTATATGTAACTAGTTTAGATAAAAATAATGATAAAAGTTGTTCTAACTGTAACTCAACCTTTCAAAATTAAACCACTGGCATTTTTATCGACATTTTTTAATTATTAAACACTGAAAAAAAAGTTTATTTAACATTATTAAACACTAAAAAAAAAGTTTATTTAACAATGTCGAGAAAAGCATGGAAACGAAACAAGATTATCGACAAACGATCATTTTAAATTATTAACAGATCAAAAATCTCTTGCCAAAATAATACAAAAATCGTAACTTGTCTAAAATCCTTCTTCATTAGAAAATTAACGAACGCTCACGACCAAAGTAAATTTTTAATTTTCGATTGTAATATGAAACTTGTGCATATGCGATGATCATACATTTCGATAGCAGATAAATTTTACATCATACTTAGTTGTTTTTGATGTCCAACTCATCCGGATACATACGTGTGAGGACGTAGATAATGTATGTACGTAGATACACGTGACACGGCATCACCTGACCTGTACCCCAAGGTTTACAGTAGGTAATGGACCAGCGGTTTGTTTTGGAGTTCCGGAGCACCCGAGTGGAAACTTTAAGCCCAGCCAGATCACATAGCCCAACATGAGGGACCGAGCCTGGCCACACGTATAATTTTTTTTGGCGCATAGTTTGTACGGCCTGACTTTCGCTTGCACTGTTATTGTGAGATCGTTTATTCAAAAAAGTTGGTACAACGGAAGTAATTTTGTTTAATAAAAACATGCGGAAGTAATTTTGTTTAATAAAATGGTAATAATTATTTTTTTTTAATTAGTAGGAAATATAGAAAAATAATAACAGTTCTTTATGTCCAGATTTAAAACAAGTAATAAGACTTATTATTCACAATTGTCTGTCACAAGTTGTTATTAAAACTTGTAAATACTTATTATTAGTTTTTTTTTTTTCGTTCACGAGATGAAACGGTACAACCGTGCCCATAGAGATTGTTATTTTTATTATTTTTTTCTATCTCATATAAAATATAAAACAATAAATACAATGTATTATTAACGATTTTTAATAGCTATCAGTTTTTAAAAAATGTTAAAAGTCATGTGTTAAATAGTGATTATTAATCATAAAAATTGTTTCCAGTTACTTTTTTCGATGTTTCTATAATGACATTCATAACGAAAAAAAAATACTAAAAATAATAACTAATAATAATACTTATTGAACTTTACTATAGTCTCAAAGCTAGAATTTATGAAATATTACTATTAGAATTTTTTTTTTTTCATTACTTAATCACAAAAAAAATTTCAGCTTGGGTTGGAATGAAGTTTTCGTTAAAAAAAATTAATTTAAGCTTAAGGGTTGTATCATATGTACATGAGGAATTTTCCTTCCATTTTTTACTTTTCAGGGTACCCAAAACTGCCAAATTCAAATTTCAAGCTACAACTCTTGAATAACTTTTTTTCATTGGTAGTAAGCTAGATCGTTAAAAAAAATTCCAAGAACACGCAATTCAAGTCTTTGCACATTTTTTTCTGCTTTAAATGTAAAATAATATCAATTTCCGTTAAAACAATAGACGTATTTTCGGCTCCCGGATTAATTAACGTGAAAATGTCCGTACAAAAAATAGGCGAAACATCTTGCCCACAATTTTTAAAATTGCTCTTTTCAATGGTGCAGTTTAGATTTTGCTAATATTCCGTTTGTTACCATATTTTTTTGCCAATATAAAAGAAAAACACCAATTTTCCTATTTTTTCCCTAATTTTCGGCATTTCTCGAATACGTTATATTATTTTCCAATTGTTAAGTAAGTAAAAAGGATCTTTAAAATAAATTTTGATTGGTTGAGGATTATTTGGAATTATTTCAAGTAAAACTTGTGAAAACAATTTTTTCATACAAATCATAGCAAAAACTGAATTCCTACGAAAATTATACGCAAATTTCATTTAACGAAAAAGTATGTTAAGACATAAAAGTTTTTCAATTTATTTTTAAAAATTATATTATTAAGACATGCAACAATATTATCATTCATTAACAGTGCAATTATTAGCTAGTGAAGTTATATTTTCAATATTTTAATCATTTACTTCAAGTACATTTTTTCAATTTTAATTTATTAATGAAAATTATTTCTATAAAACGAGTGAATTTTTTTTACTTTTCAAAACACTACTTTATTTTGGAATCCAAAACACATGCAAAACTTTTATTTCCTAACATATTTTTTCCTACACCCAAGTTTAGCTATAATGAAAACAGATACCCATAAATGCAAGGATAAATAAAAAAACTGATCAATAAAATTATCGTATGATATGGGTAATTTATATGGGATCAAATGAAAATCCAAGTTTATGTATGTACAAAATACGAAATGTTATTTTATTTTACCATAAAATCAAGTGAATAATTTTCGTTAAATGACATTTGTGGTTACAAATTTTAACGACGTAAATGATTTATCCAATATGTATGTACAAATACTATATAGAAATTAATTATACACTATTTAGAAGTTTTGTTGACTATGATACAATCTGCTTATAAACTAAATCACACTTGAAGATTTTAATGCTAGGATACAAGTTAATTTTTTTTTTATATAAACGCTGTACACTCTAAATATTAACAATGAACTTAAAATTAAAATCACATGAAAAAGCTAGTTTACTTTAACACACTCGTCACTCAATAAAGCTTAATCAAAATTGTCTGACTACATCCCTCGGTCAAAGAAGCAGGTACAAAAGCAAAGAAAGTCCACAAAAACAAGTCGATTATCTTTTATGGTTTTTTATATTAAATGTCTTCCTTGGCCTGAGAGTTTGTTCGTTCGACTATAGGCACTCACTGGTAACTATATTCAACATGTTAGTACTTGGATGGGTGACCGTTCAAGTCTTGCCGTTTCGCCTCTGCTGTTCTCTTCATGGGTTGGTTGACTATTTCTCTGTCCCTTTGACATCGTGAGTGGAAGGTATGCCAAATTTCTGCCCCGTTGTCTTAGACACCAGGTCAGAAATGAGACAGATACACCACGCTGTTACGGAACAGGTTTTTCCTACGGGAGATTTCCCGGGATTTTCCTGATCCACATGACAATTGTTATGGGCGAATGTGGAGCAGTTGTTAGGGTTCTCCTTCCTTCCAATCCCATCCCAATTATATAAAATATATATATATAAAACTATATTCAACAGCCCTATTATTGAATAAAAGTACACTATTGATCATAATTATTCTTGCTCTCGTAACTATTTCTCTTTCCTTATCTCAACTCGATTCATAACCACATAGTCCCATGGATAAAAGCACAAGAAAAAATAAACGTTCTGATACGTATCCCTGGGTGTAGCCGCATCTAAAACCGGACGTAACTTTTTTCGTCAACGACGGATCTCAAGTGTGCCTAGTCACAATAGGCACCCGAAGTTACGGTGTAGAAAGATATAAGGAGGTTAAGACGGCAGCAGTGGCTAGTTTACGACTACCCTACAAGTTAAGGTGGACGGGTTTCGAGTGCCGGCGTCGTGGAGGCAAAGGTGGCGGCGTCTCCAGCCACGTTTGCTTGTGATTGTTATCCTCATTGTTACCGATTATGCAACTGCCACTGCTACTGTTCCTACTACTGTCGCTGCCGATGTCTTTTTTGCCAAAGTCGTGCAGTCTGGCTTCCTGCTGTGCCGACTTATTGTAGTCTACTATGATGTCCGTGAATTTGATGATTCTCCACCGGTACAGGACCTCTTCCTTGGGGTTCTCGGCGTTTTTTTTTACGGCCTCTTGAAGCTTGACAGCCGAGTCCGCGGAATCCATCGGCGATTCAGGGACAAAGATCTCACAGTCCGACAGCGCCAGCCCAGAACTCGTGGACAAGGATAAGCAATCTTTGCGTAGAGGTTCTGTCAAACAGAGATTGTCCAGGGAAATTCCATCAGCTACTATAAAACGAGAGAAAAAACGATTGAAACCAGTTTTTATAGTGTAAAGTCTTTGGCGGGTCTCAAGAAAAGTTTGGTGCTTACAGTGTAGGCTGTCGGTGCTGTCTTTGGCTCCACTGTCGCTTGGCTTGGCGCCGAAAAGCAGGTCTACCCCTTCACCGAACAGGACCTCGCAATGCTGGATAAGCATCTCCACGAGGGCAGGAATCGCCTGGCTCTGGTTGACCGAGGGACTCTCGGACCAGAGCAGACTTGGCCCACAGCACACGCCGAGGTTACTCGCGCACATAAGGTTGTGCTTCGAGCGCCGGGCTATGTGGTGCAGCACATGGATCAGGTGCGACAGCAGCGTATAGTTTGCCCTCGGCAGACGGTCCAAAATGCTACAAACCAAACGAACGATAAATAAATGGAAAATCGTATATGATAAGGTAGCTCCATTGAAGTAAAAATATTAGGGGTCGTACCTTTTGATCGTCGTGAGCGGGTCCGGAGACTCGAGGCTGGCCATCCACAGGGAGAAGAGGTGAGAGGTGAGGAGGGGGTCGGGCAGTGATCTCAAGAAGTCCTTGAGTAGGGCAGCCACTACGAGTACGGACGCGTCCTCGAGGCAGCTGGTGTCACCCAAGGACTCAATCTGCTTCTTGAGCTCCCGGACCACCCTCAAATTGGCGGATTTGCGAAAGATGCCTTGGGTGGAGGGACCCTTGGCGAGGAGCTGCTGCAGCATGACGAGGACCGGCTCAGGCAGGCCGTTCTCGTCGAGCCGTGCCAGATGGACACCAAAGACGCGGGGGCTAGAGGAGGCGAATTTTCGCAGGAGATTCCATGTCCGGGATTTTTTCGACTTTGTATTACTAGTGACTGACGCCAAATTTCGCGCGTCGGTTCCCATGTACTTTTCGTACTCGGCAAGCCTCTGAATCTGGAAGGAAAAACGGTTGAGGTTTTGGTTAGTCGTTACTTTTTGATTATGATTATGAGACAGGGTAACAATTTTATTTTTATAAGAAGATAAAAATCTGCAAGTCGGTACTTGTGTCGGAGAAACATTATTGATTTGATTTTTTTTTTGCACTCGAAATATGTCTCTCGAAGAGCTTATCTTATCTTTTTTTTTCTTAATGAGCTAATTGCACATGTCCCGAAACCAATGAATAGTTTGTACGCTCGAGAAAAATAGCGATGCTACATATACAAGGGAAAGATTTACGCTTTAACCAGTGTAAGTGTACAGCGAAGAACAAAAAAAGCGCGCCGGAAAAACGGATAATACAAAATAGCAGCTGCGCCCGAAAACACCGTTGTCCCGAAAATTGGACATAACATTACATCGGAGGTAACAATACTAGCTCTGAGACACACTTAAACCCCGATTTTCAAATTCAAAAGTAGGCAGCAATGATATTTTAATGCCCGATTATTCACTTTAAATAAATCTACTCATTCAACTGATATGAGAATGAGCGCAAGGGAAATATGTTTTATGTAAGTTTAATCAAAACTTACCTCACTACTCGGCTGGTGATCATTTGATCCGTGTCGAAGGGACCGGAAAGACGCTCTAGTCTTTCTGCACCAGTTAGAAACGGCCCTCTTCATTTTTCACTCTGACGTACACTCCGATTTCACTAGTTGCACCTTCGGTTCACAATGCGAGCAGTTACCACTAGTAAACACTAGAACACTCCGGAGAAGAATAACTGAGGACTGAGGGACGGTGGTCTCATTGCACTCCCGAATATCCCCACACTGTGCAGTGATGAGTTTACGCCCTTTCACTATTGGCCCGAGTGCAATTAGTCTTTAATAGGAAGGGTCAGTACTGTCAGTAGTGGGATTATTTGGGTGGTGACATATACATGACTAATTGTGTTCGAACATATCTCAGGTAGCGCTACCCATACCGGAGCTCGGCACCAAATTTTCCTGCATGGAAGCATAGGATCTTATGGAGACGGTTTAATTTCTATTCTTTTATAATTTTACTTTTATGTGGTAGTTTATGGAACTGGTACTTTTTACAAGATATTGGAATAGTTTATTGGGAAAAAATTATCATAGAGAAAATACATGGGCACGAGGAGGAGAAAAATAAGAGTACTGAAGCTCTTCAAGTAAATAAGACATATTAGCTATGCCGAAATATTTATACTTATGTATTTTTTTTAATACAAATTATGGCAAAAAATTGAATTTCTTCAAAAATTCGTCTATATTTTATTAGACGAGAAAGTACGTTAAAAATTACAAGTTTTTCATTTTATTCTCGTAAAATTATTTTATTCAGTATTTTTATTTTAATTTGTTGTTAAAAATTGTCTTAATTTAACCAGTGCAACTTTTTACTGTTCAAAACACTACATTAATTTAGAATCAAAAAATATACAAAACTTTTATTTCTTAACATACTATTTTGTATATTGAAAATTCGCTACAACTTTTGTAGAAGTTAAATTTTTCGCCACGATTTGTATGAAATAATTGAATTTGATCTTAAGATATTAAATTTGTCTTTGGACTTTCAGTGAGATTCAAAATTAATTATTATACCATATTCTTGGCTTTTCAAATATATAGCTTATTTATTACTTACACTGAGAAAAATGATATTAAAAAAAGTATTAAAAGTATAATAAGTCCTCCGATGATTTAATTAAGAACAACTTCCCAAGAAAATAAGAAATACCCTTATAAAATAGCAGATCGTTTAACTGCACCCTTTTTTACATGTTTTATTTAAAAAATTTACAGTTTAACATGTATAACATTATTGAAAAAATCACTTCGAATTGGATTTATAAGATCTATATAAAGCTCCCATTTTTTGTTTGTATGAAAGATTACTATTAGTTAAACCTGTTTTATTTTCAAATAGGTCTATAAATATTTTTTTTTTTTTTTTTTCTTTTATTAACACAATAAACAAGTCAAGTATGCGTTAATATAAGCGTGCATGTAAGCTTATCGTTACGGGAAAAATAATTTTCAGCGTTGCAGCATTTATTTGCGCTCCTCCCACCTCTCTGAATTTTGTTCTCAATTACAAAGTAAAAATTGTAAGAAAAGAAAGCGCAATAAAAATCAATTATTGTAAGTATTCATACAGTACGGATATTTTTTTTTTAATTTTATTTATGAAAATTCTAAGATATGAAAAAATTGTATAAACAATAATTTATTTATTTCAAAAGTAACATATTAATCGTAAATAAACGAATTTTCCAAACTTTTGAAAAATTATGTACCAAACAAATATATTTTATTGAATAACTTATTTATTTAATGTAAAATAAAATCAAATAAATGAATGCATAATAAATAAAAAGTCACATTGAAAATAAGTTACGAACTGTAAGATGAAATGAAGTAATCGGTTATGTGAAATGAAGGATCTACTTCTTAGGGCACTCGACACTAAGGGAGGGAATAAGAAAAGGAATGGGAGGCCTCCCATTACCAGGAGGGTGTGGTAGGGGGTGAAATAGGCAATTTTGCTCGAGGTCGCCCATACTCTTGACGAGGAGCATTGCGTGGTGAACGAGCACATTTGAAAATTCATAGAGGTAATTATTGTCTCGAAAAAAGTCGCACTTGCCGGGAACAAACGGCGGTCTCCTGCGTGCTGACCCACGACCTAGCCGACTGAGCCACCGCGATCTCCATAATATGTGTGTATATGTATATATAAAGTGGTGTACATACCTCTTAGTGGTTAGTACACTGTAATATGAAAAAAAAAAAAAAATTTGTATATATATGCACATCGCATTTTTTCGGGATTACCAAAACATATAATTTGCTTTTCCGGTATCCATAAGAAACATATTTCTATAGGATCTCTCAAGTAATATATCATTTTTTCTGGGATGTATATATGTAGGATCCCAGAAATATTGATCATTAAATTTGTTGATTTTTCTTATTTTTCATATTTGCTTAAGGAGGCTCCGTCGCCTACTGCGGTAGTCAATTCAGTGACGATCGATGCGATGTCACTAGACGAAAGCTTCCTTTTATACTAGTAGTATGTCGGTAATGAAATTTTTTTTATTTTCAACTGAATCCACCTGCTATTATATATAGTTTACTACATATTGGTACAGTCAGCTGTCGAATAAATAAATATTTATGATTGCCATAATTTACTGCGTTATTACCAAACAAATAAAAATTGAAAAATCATAAAAGTTTTCATGTTGTTATACAAATTTAAATTTTTTTTATTGCGCGCGCTCCCTAAACTAATATGGCCGGCAGTGTTTGTCACTGCATTTACAGAACGTAACTGCAAACCAAAATAGTATTTTAGCTATTTTATCAATTTTTTCATCGCCAACGCCTATAAAGTCACCCGGTTTCTTAAAGATGAGAGTGTCAGGGTTACGATAAGTATATTTTTTTTTGCTTGTACATTCCATTTTAGTGGTTTAATTGATAGTCAAAAGTTTGCTTCAGGCCTTCGGCCATAAAAGACTGTGTTAAACGAGCTCGAAAAGTGCTGATTTTGTATTGAATTATCTCCGGATTTTGATCGTCAACCCATAAAAATAAAGATACTATTGGATTCAGCGCGATCTCAACTTCAATAATATATCTGTCAAAGTTCTTGCACATTCCGTGATGGAGCCTTCTTAAGCATTTTAGATGTTACTGTTTGTTCAACTTTTGAATTTATTAAAAGTTGTATTGAATCATCACGATTAATATTTTACAATGACACTTCAAAATGAGCATCTTATGCACACTGACCATACAAATTTATCTCAAGAAAAAATGAGATAAAAATTTAAACCACGTAAATTTATTCTAAATAACAAGAAGTTTACTATTCAAATCATCTCTTTGTTTTATTTCGATAATGTATAACTACATTATAACCATACTTTAACTTTCTTGACGTTAAAGTAATTTTGCAACCCTTTTGAGTATAAAGTCGCATGACTGTAGGTCATAGCTAAACAGCACATCTTAGCATATTTATAATTCTTATGTCTTTGTACTGAATCGATAGAATGTAATAGTATATAAGAATGAAAGTCGTGTTATTTTATAAAATATTCGGTTACGTAATATTTAAAAACTTTTTTGAATGAAAAAATTTTTCTCACAACTTTATTAAAACTTTATTGATCTTGGTTAAATATATATATATATACATATATATATATATATATATAAATTTTGAATTTCTATTTTATTACAACGAACATCATCGCATGATAATTATATTTTAATAAGTAAGTACATACACACATTAGACTCTTGACCATCACATGTAGCGGTTATTATTCAAAATTTCATATATCTTACTAAATATAATAGCGCGTTTTTAACGCGAAAGCGACGATCACCGAGAAAAAAATTGGAATGAAATAAACAGACACTCCATACTAGACAAGCTCTCAGTGGCTTAGTGATAGGGCACTTGCTATCTACCTGGAGGGCTCGGGTTCGAGACCCCGCTCCTAATAGCTCCTAGGCAGCTGGTGTAATGCTTACCGTGCTATGCTGATAGTTAAAGAACAACGGTGCCTGATCGGGCCGAGGTGTAATGCATACCGTGCCGTCGGAACAGTAAGAATCAACGGTGCTTCGAGGGGGGAAGGTAGGCGACCCTTTCGTAGTAAAAATCCTCTCGGAAATTATTATTATAAAAAGCATGAATTGTGGCGATTCGGAGTTTTATAGCCATTCAATAACAACAATCATTCAAAAAATATATAATACTAGACATGTTACTGAGCTCTGATCGCGGTTTTCAATATCTTGTAAAAGTAAGCATTTTTTCGATAATCTGACAACTGCGTTTGCGCTTAACCATTATTTTATAAAAAATGATCGAAAAACAAAGTATAAGGCGTAGTGGACCTAGTGGTGGTGTAGGGTAGGGGCATCGGAACTACATCAAAAGGAAGAGAGGAGAGAGTTACTTTATCCTCTTTAATTATTGTATTATTATACACAACACAAATACCGACTAACAGTGGCGGTTGTTTTAAAACCAACTATTCGAACAGCTTAATACATTTCGAATTTGGCTGACACTATGGGCGAGAAAATAGAATCGGTTCGATCAGTCGTATATGTAACTAGTTTAGATAAAAATAATGATAAAAGTTGTTCTAACTGTAACTCAACCTTTCAAAATTAAACCACTGGCATTTTTATCGACATTTTTTAATTATTAAACACTAAAAAAAAAGTTTATTTAACATTATTAAACACTAAAAAAAAAGTTTATTTAACAATGTCGAGAAAAGCATGGAAACGAAACAAGATTATCGACAAACGATCATTTTAAATTATTAACAGATCAAAAATCTCTTGCCAAAATAATACAAAAATCGTAACTTGTCTAAAATCCTTCTTCATTAGAAAATTAACGAACGCTCACGACCAAAGTAAATTTTTAATTTTCGATTGTAATATGAAACTTGTGCATATGCGATGATCATACATTTCGATAGCAGATAAATTTTACATCATACTTAGTTGTTTTTGATGTCCAACTCATCCGGATACATACGTGTGAGGACGTAGATAATGTATGTACGTAGATACACGTGACACGGCATCACCTGACCTGTACCCCAAGGTTTACAGTAGGTAATGGACCAGCGGTTTGTTTTGGAGTTCCGGAGCACCCGAGTGGAAACTTTAAGCCCAGCCAGATCACATAGCCCAACATGAGGGACCGAGCCTGGCCACACGTATAATTTTTTTTGGCGCATAGTTTGTACGGCCTGACTTTCGCTTGCACTGTTATTGTGAGATCGTTTATTCAAAAAAGTTGGTACAACGGAAGTAATTTTGTTTAATAAAAACATGCGGAAGTAATTTTGTTTAATAAAATGGTAATAATTATTTTTTTTTAATTAGTAGGAAATATAGAAAAATAATAACAGTTCTTTATGTCCAGATTTAAAACAAGTAATAAGACTTATTATTCACAATTGTCTGTCACAAGTTGTTATTAAAACTTGTAAATACTTATTATTAGTTTTTTTTTTTTCGTTCACGAGATGAAACGGTACAACCGTGCCCATAGAGATTGTTATTTTTATTATTTTTTTCTATCTCATATAAAATATAAAACAATAAATACAATGTATTATTAACGATTTTTAATAGCTATCAGTTTTTAAAAAATGTTAAAAGTCATGTGTTAAATAGTGATTATTAATCATAAAAATTGTTTCCAGTTACTTTTTTCGATGTTTCTATAATGACATTCATAACGAAAAAAAAAATACTAAAAATAATAACTAATAATAATACTTATTGAACTTTACTATAGTCTCAAAGCTAGAATTTATGAAATATTACTATTAGAATTTTTTTTTTTTCATTACTTAATCACAAAAAAAATTTCAGCTTGGGTTGGAATGAAGTTTTCGTTAAAAAAAATTAATTTAAGCTTAAGGGTTGTATCATATGTACATGAGGAATTTTCCTTCCATTTTTTACTTTTCAGGGTACCCAAAACTGCCAAATTCAAATTTCAAGCTACATCTCTTGAATAACTTTTTTTCATTGGTAGTAAGCTAGATCGTTAAAAAAAATTCCAAGAACACGCAATTCAAGTCTTTGCACATTTTTTTCTGCTTTAAATGTAAAATAATATCAATTTCCGTTAAAACAATAGACGTATTTTCGGCTCCCGGATTAATTAACGTGAAAATGTCCGTACAAAAAATAGGCGAAACATCTTGCCCACAATTTTTAAAATTGCTCTTTTCAATGGTGCAGTTTAGATTTTGCTAATATTCCGTTTGTTACCATATTTTTTTGCCAATATAAAAGAAAAACACCAATTTTCCTATTTTTTCCCTAATTTTCGGCATTTCTCGAATACGTTATATTATTTTCCAATTGTTAAGTAAGTAAAAAGGATCTTTAAAATAAATTTTGATTGGTTGAGGATTATTTGGAATTATTTCAAGTAAAACTTGTGAAAACAATTTTTTCATACAAATCATAGCAAAAACTGAATTCCTACGAAAATTATACGCAAATTTCATTTAACGAAAAAGTATGTTAAGACATAAAAGTTTTTCAATTTATTTTTAAAAATTATATTATTAAGACATGCAACAATATTATCATTCATTAACAGTGCAATTATTAGCTAGTGAAGTTATATTTTCAATATTTTAATCATTTACTTCAAGTACATTTTTTCAATTTTAATTTATTAATGAAAATTATTTCTATAAAACGAGTGAATTTTTTTTACTTTTCAAAACACTACTTTATTTTGGAATCCAAAACACATGCAAAACTTTTATTTCCTAACATATTTTTTCCTACACCCAAGTTTAGCTATAATGAAAACAGATACCCATAAATGCAAGGATAAATAAAAAAACTGATCAATAAAATTATCGTATGATATGGGTAATTTATATGGGATCAAATGAAAATCCAAGTTTATGTATGTACAAAATACGAAATGTTATTTTATTTTACCATAAAATCAAGTGAATAATTTTCGTTAAATGACATTTGTGGTTACAAATTTTAACGACGTAAATGATTTATCCAATATGTATGTACAAATACTATATAGAAATTAATTATACACTATTTAGAAGTTTTGTTGACTATGATACAATCTGCTTATAAACTAAATCACACTTGAAGATTTTAATGCTAGGATACAAGTTAATTTTTTTTTTATATAAACGCTGTACACTCTAAATATTAACAATGAACTTAAAATTAAAATCACATGAAAAAGCTAGTTTACTTTAACACACTCGTCACTCAATAAAGCTTAATCAAAATTGTCTGACTACATCCCTCGGTCAAAGAAGCAGGTACAAAAGCAAAGAAAGTCCACAAAAACAAGTCGATTATCTTTTATGGTTTTTTATATTAAATGTCTTCCTTGGCCTGAGAGTTTGTTCGTTCGACTATAGGCACTCACTGGTAACTATATTCAACATGTTAGTACTTGGATGGGTGACCGTTCAAGTCTTGCCGTTTCGCCTCTGCTGTTCTCTTCATGGGTTGGTTGACTATTTCTCTGTCCCTTTGACATCGTGAGTGGAAGGTATGCCAAATTTCTGCCCCGTTGTCTTAGACACCAGGTCAGAAATGAGACAGATACACCACGCTGTTACGGAACAGGTTTTTCCTACGGGAGATTTCCCGGGATTTTCCTGATCCACATGACAATTGTTATGGGCGAATGTGGAGCAGTTGTTAGGGTTCTCCTTCCTTCCAATCCCATCCCAATTATATAAAATATATATATATATAAAACTATATTCAACAGCCCTATTATTGAATAAAAGTACACTATTGATCATAATTATTCTTGCTCTCGTAACTATTTCTCTTTCCTTATCTCAACTCGATTCATAACCACATAGTCCCATGGATAAAAGCACAAGAAAAAATAAACGTTCTGATACGTATCCCTGGGTGTAGCCGCATCTAAAACCGGACGTAACTTTTTTCGTCAACGACGGATCTCAAGTGTGCCTAGTCACAATAGGCACCCGAAGTTACGGTGTAGAAAGATATAAGGAGGTTAAGACGGCAGCAGTGGCTAGTTTACGACTACCCTACAAGTTAAGGTGGACGGGTTTCGAGTGCCGGCGTCGTGGAGGCAAAGGTGGCGGCGTCTCCGGCCACGTTTGCTTGTGATTGTTATCCTCATTGTTACCGATTATGCAACTGCCACTGCTACTGTTCCTACTACTGTCGCTGCCGATGTCTTTTTTGCCAAAGTCGTGCAGTCTGGCGTCCTGCTGTGCCGACTTATTGTAGTCTACTATGATGTCCGTGAATTTGATGATTCTCCACCGGTACAGGACCTCTTCCTTGGGGTTCTCGGCGTTTTTTTTTACGGCCTCTTGAAGCTTGACAGCCGAGTCCGCGGAATCCATCGGCGATTCAGGGACAAAGATCTCACAGTCCGACAGCGCCAGCCCAGAACTCGTGGACAAGGATAAGCAATCTTTGCGTAGAGGTTCTGTCAAACAGAGATTGTCCAGGGAAATTCCATCAGCTACTATAAAACGAGAGAAAAAACGATTGAAACCAGTTTTTATAGTGTAAAGTCTTTGGCGGGTCTCAAGAAAAGTTTGGTGCTTACAGTGTAGGCTGTCGGTGCTGTCTTTGGCTCCGCTGTCGCTTGGCTTGGCGCCGAAAAGCAGGTCTACCCCTTCACCGAACAGGACCTCGCAATGCTGGATAAGCATCTCCACGAGGGCAGGAATCGCCTGGCTCTGGTTGACCGAGGGACTCTCGGACCAGAGCAGACTTGGCCCACAGCACACGCCGAGGTTACTCGCGCACATAAGGTTGTGCTTCGAGCGCCGGGCTATGTGGTGCAGCACATGGATCAGGTGCGACAGCAGCGTATAGTTTGCCCTCGGCAGACGGTCCAAAATGCTACAAACCAAACGAACGATAAATAAATGGAAAATCGTATATGATAAGGTAGCTCCATTGAAGTAAAAATATTAGGGGTCGTACCTTTTGATCGTCGTGAGCGGGTCCGGAGACTCGAGGCTGGCCATCCACAGGGAGAAGAGGTGAGAGGTGAGGAGGGGGTCGGGCAGTGATCTCAAGAAGTCCTTGAGTAGGGCAGCCACTACGAGTACGGACGCGTCCTCGAGGCAGCTGGTGTCACCCAAGGACTCAATCTGCTTCTTGAGCTCCCGGACCACCCTCAAATTGGCGGATTTGCGAAAGATGCCTTGGGTGGAGGGACCCTTGGCGAGGAGCTGCTGCAGCATGACGAGGACCGGCTCAGGCAGGCCGTTCTCGTCGAGCCGTGCCAGATGGACACCAAAGACGCGGGGGCTAGAGGAGGCGAATTTTCGCAGGAGATTCCATGTCCGGGATTTTTTCGACTTTGTATTACTAGTGACTGACGCCAAATTTCGCGCGTCGGTTCCCATGTACTTTTCGTACTCGGCAAGCCTCTGAATCTGGAAGGAAAAACGGTTGAGGTTTTGGTTAGTCGTTACTTTTTGATTATGATTATGAGACAGGGTAACAATTTTATTTTTATAAGAAGATAAAAATCTGCAAGTCGGTACTTGTGTCGGAGAAACATTATTGATTTGATTTTTTTTTTGCACTCGAAATATGTCTCTCGAAGAGCTTATCTTATCTTTTTTTTTCTTAATGAGCTAATTGCACATGTCCCGAAACCAATGAATAGTTTGTACGCTCGAGAAAAATAGCGATGCTACATATACAAGGGAAAGATTTACGCTTTAACCAGTGTAAGTGTACAGCGAAGAACAAAAAAAGCGCGCCGGAAAAACGGATAATACAAAATAGCAGCTGCGCCCGAAAACACCGTTGTCCCGAAAATTGGACATAACATTACATCGGAGGTAACAATACTAGCTCTGAGACACACTTAAACCCCGATTTTCAAATTCAAAAGTAGGCAGCAATGATATTTTAATGCCCGATTATTCACTTTAAATAAATCTACTCATTCAACTGATATGAGAATGAGCGCAAGGGAAATATGTTTTATGTAAGTTTAATCAAAACTTACCTCACTACTCGGCTGGTGATCATTTGATCCGTGTCGAAGGGACCGGAAAGACGCTCTAGTCTTTCTGCACCAGTTAGAAACGGCCCTCTTCATTTTTCACTCTGACGTACACTCCGATTTCACTAGTTGCACCTTCGGTTCACAATGCGAGCAGTTACCACTAGTAAACACTAGAACACTCCGGAGAAGAATAACTGAGGACTGAGGGACGGTGGTCTCATTGCACTCCCGAATATCCCCACACTGTGCAGTGATGAGTTTACGCCCTTTCACTATTGGCCCGAGTGCAATTAGTCTTTAATAGGAAGGGTCAGTACTGTCAGTAGTGGGATTATTTGGGTGGTGACATATACATGACTAATTGTGTTCGAACATATCTCAGGTAGCGCTACCCATACCGGAGCTCGGCACCAAATTTTCCTGCATGGAAGCATAGGATCTTATGGAGACGGTTTAATTTCTATTCTTTTATAATTTTACTTTTATGTGGTAGTTTATGGAACTGGTACTTTTTACAAGATATTGGAATAGTTTATTGGGAAAAAATTATCATAGAGAAAATACATGGGCACGAGGAGGAGAAAAATAAGAGTACTGAAGCTCTTCAAGTAAATAAGACATATTAGCTATGCCGAAATATTTATACTTATGTATTTTTTTTAATACAAATTATGGCAAAAAATTGAATTTCTTCAAAAATTCGTCTATATTTTATTAGACGAGAAAGTACGTTAAAAATTACAAGTTTTTCATTTTATTCTCGTAAAATTATTTTATTCAGTATTTTTATTTTAATTTGTTGTTAAAAATTGTTTTAATTTAACCAGTGCAACTTTTTACTGTTCAAAACACTACATTAATTTAGAATCAAAAAATATACAAAACTTTTATTTCTTAACATACTATTTTGTATATTGAAAATTCGCTACAACTTTTGTAGAAGTTAAATTTTTCGCCACGATTTGTATGAAATAATTGAATTTGATCTTAAGATATTAAATTTGTCTTTGGACTTTCAGTGAGATTCAAAATTAATTATTATACCATATTCTTGGCTTTTCAAATATATAGCTTATTTATTACTTACACTGAGAAAAATGATATTAAAAAAAGTATTATAACCATACTGAAAATTACATTCTTTAGGAATGCTACTAAGACATACTACCGGAGCCAGTGCCAGTGGTGGGTATAGGTATAAGACCTTAGATAACATACCAAATCTCTGACAGGTAAGAGTTAAAAGTTATACTTATATAAAATTATATGATAAATAATATATTTGTAAATATAAGTATACGCAGTATGAAATCATATCATATACAAAGGTAGTGCAATTATCGTTTAAATGAGTATACCTACGTTAGTTGGATGTGGTTTCAATAAATACTGTAATATCTAATAACAGAACAATTATAAACAATATTTTATGACACAATACAACATGAACAATATGTAGGCTGGCCAGTATAAGACTATGCAGTTTCATCAAGTCCTCCGATGATTTAATTAAGAACAACTTCCCAAGAAAATAAGAAATACCCTTATAAAATAGCAGATCGTTCAACTGCACCCTTTTTTACATGTTTTATTTAAAAAATTTACAGTTTAACATGTATAACATTATTGAAAAAATCACTTCGAATTGGATTTATAAGATCTATATAAAGCTCCCATTTTTTGTTTGTATGAAAGATTACTATTAGTTAAACCTGTTTTATTTTCAAATAGGTCTATAAATATTTTTTTTTTTTTTTTTCTTTTATTAACACAATAAACAAGTCAAGTATGCGTTAATATAAGCGTGCATGTAAGCTTATCGTTACGGGAAAAATAATTTTCAGCGTTGCAGCATTTATTTGCGCTCCTCCCACCTCTCTGAATTTTGTTCTCAATTACAAAGTAAAAATTGTAAGAAAAGAAAGCGCAATAAAAATCAATTATTGTAAGTATTCATACAGTACGGATATTTTTTTTTAAATTTTATTTATGAAAATTCTAAAATATGAAAAAATTGTATAAACAATAATTTATTTATTTCAAAAGTAACATATTAATCGTAAATAAACGAATTTTCCAAACTTTTGAAAAATTATGTACCAAACAAATATATTTTATTGAATAACTTATTTATTTAATGTAAAATAAAATCAAATAAATGAATGCATAATAAATAAAAAGTCACATTGAAAATAAGTTACGAACTGTAAGATGAAATGAAGTAATCGGTTATGTGAAATGAAGGATCTACTTCTTAGGGCACTCGACACTAAGGGAGGGAATAAGAAAAGGAATGGGAGGCCTCCCATTACCAGGAGGGTGTGGTAGGGGGTGAAATAGGCAATTTTGCTCGAGGTCGCCCATACTCTTGACGAGGAGCATTGCGTGGTGAACGAGCACATTTGAAAATTCATAGAGGTAATTATTGTCTCGAAAAAAGTCGCACTTGCCGGGAACAAACGGCGGTCTCCTGCGTGCCGACCCACGACCTAGCCGACTGAGCCACCGCGATCTCCATAATATGTGTGTATATGTATATATAAAGTGGTGTACATACCTCTTAGTGGTTAGTACACTGTAATATGAAAAAAAAAAAAAAAAAATATGTATATATATGCACATCGCATTTTTTCGGGATTACCAAAACATATAATTTGCTTTTCCGGTATCCATAAGAAACATATTTCTATAGGATCTCTCAAGTAATATATCATTTTTTCTGGGATGTATATATGTAGGATCCCAGAAATATTGATCATTAAATTTGTTGATTTTTCTTATTTTTCATATTTGCTTAAGGAGGCTCCGTCGCCTACTGCGGTAGTCAATTCAGTGACGATCGATGCGATGTCACTAGACGAAAGCTTCCTTTTATACTAGTAGTATGTCGGTAATGAAATTTTTTTTATTTTCAACTGAATCCACCTGCTATTATATATAGTTTACTACATATTGGTACAGTCAGCTGTCGAATAAATAAATATTTATGATTGCCATAATTTACTGCGTTATTACCAAACAAATAAAAATTGAAAAATCATAAAAGTTTTCATGTTGTTATACAAATTTAAATTTTTTTTATTGCGCGCGCTCCCTAAACTAATATGGCCGGCAGTGTTTGTCACTGCATTTACAGAACGTAACTGCAAACCAAAATAGTATTTTAGCTATTTTATCAATTTTTTCATCGCCAACGCCTATAAAGTCACCCGGTTTCTTAAAGATGAGAGTGTCAGGGTTACGATAAGTATATTTTTTTTTGCTGGTACATTCCATTTTAGTGGTTTAATTGATAGTCAAAAGTTTGCTTCAGGCCTTCGGCCATAAAAGACTGTGTTAAACGAGCTCGAAAAGTGCTGATTTTGTATTGAATTATCTCCGGATTTTGATCGTCAACCCATAAAAATAAAGATACTATTGGATTCAGCGCGATCTTAACTTCAATAATATATCTGTCAAAGTTCTTGCACATTCCGTGATGGAGCCTTCTTAAGCATTTTAGATGTTACTGTTTGTTCAACTTTTGAATTTATTAAAAGTTGTATTGAATCATCACGATTAATATTTTACAATGACACTTCAAAATGAGCATCTTATGCACACTGACCATACAAATTTATCTTAAGAAAAAATGAGATAAAAATTTAAACCACGTAAATTTATTCTAAGTAACAAGAAGTTTACTATTCAAATCATCTCTTTGTTTTATTTCGATAATGTATAACTACATTATAACCATACTTTAACTTTCTTGACGTTAAAGTAATTTTGCAACCCTTTTGAGTATAAAGTCGCATGACTGTAGGTCATAGCTAAACAGCACATCTTAGCATATTTATAATTCTTATGTCTTTGTACTGAATCAATAGAATGTAATAGTATATAAGAATGAAAGTCGTGTTATTTTATAAAATATTCGGTTACGTAATATTTAAAAACTTTTTTGAATGAAAAAATTTTTCTCACAACTTTATTAAAACTTTATTGATCTTGGTTAAATATATATATATATACATATATATATATATATATAAATTTTGAATTTCTATTTTATTACAACGAACATCATCGCATGATAATTATATTTTAATAAGTAAGTACATACACACATTAGACTCTTGACCATCACATGTAGCGGTTATTATTCAAAATTTCATATATCTTACTAAATATAATAGCGCGTTTTTAACGCGAAAGCGACGATCACCGAGAAAAAAATTGGAATGAAATAAACAGACACTCCATACTAGACAAGCTCTCAGTGGCTTAGTGATAGGGCACTTGCTATCTACCTGGAGGGCTCGGGTTCGAGACCCCGCTCCTAATAGCTCCTAGGCAGCTGGTGTAATGCTTACCGTGCTATGCTGATAGTTAAAGAACAACGGTGCCTGATCGGGCCGAGGTGTAATGCATACCGTGCCGTCGGAACAGTAAGAATCAACGGTGCTTCGAGGGGGGAAGGTAGGCGACCCTTTCGTAGTAAAAATCCTCTCGGAAATTATTATTATAAAAAGCATGAATTGTGGCGATTCGGAGTTTTATAGCCATTCAATAACAACAATCATTCAAAAAATATATAATACTAGACATGTTACTGAGCTCTTATCGCGGTTTTCAATATCTTGTAAAAGTAAGCATTTTTTCGATAATCTGACAACTGCGTTTGCGCTTAACCATTATTTTATAAAAAATGATCGAAAAACAAAGTATAAGGCGTAGTGGACCTAGTGGTGGTGTAGGGTAGGGGCATCGGAACTACATCAAAAGGAAGAGAGGAGAGAGTTACTTTATCCTCTTTAATTATTGTATTATTATACACAACACAAATACCGACTAACAGTGGCGGTTGTTTTAAAACCAACTATTCGAACAGCTTAATACATTTCGAATTTGGCTGACACTATGGGCGAGAAAATAGAATCGGTTCGATCAGTCGTATATGTAACTAGTTTAGATAAAAATAATGATAAAAGTTGTTCTAACTGTAACTCAACCTTTCAAAATTAAACCACTGGCATTTTTATCGACATTTTTTAATTATTAAACACTAAAAAAAAAGTTTATTTAACATTATTAAACACTAAAAAAAAAGTTTATTTAACAATGTCGAGAAAAGCATGGAAACGAAACAAGATTATCGACAAACGATCATTTTAAATTATTAACAGATCAAAAATCTCTTGCCAAAATAATACAAAAATCGTAACTTGTCTAAAATCCTTCTTCATTAGAAAATTAACGAACGCTCACGACCAAAGTAAATTTTTAATTTTCGATTGTAATATGAAACTTGTGCATATGCGATGATCATACATTTCGATAGCAGATAAATTTTACATCATACTTAGTTGTTTTTGATGTCCAACTCATCCGGATACATACGTGTGAGGACGTAGATAATGTATGTACGTAGATACACGTGACACGGCATCACCTGACCTGTACCCCAAGGTTTACAGTAGGTAATGGACCAGCGGTTTGTTTTGGAGTTCCGGAGCACCCGAGTGGAAACTTTAAGCCCAGCCAGATCACATAGCCCAACATGAGGGACCGAGCCTGGCCACACGTATAATTTTTTTTGGCGCATAGTTTGTACGGCCTGACTTTCGCTTGCACTGTTATTGTGAGATCGTTTATTCAAAAAAGTTGGTACAACGGAAGTAATTTTGTTTAATAAAAACATGCGGAAGTAATTTTGTTTAATAAAATGGTAATAATTATTTTTTTTTAATTAGTAGGAAATATAGAAAAATAATAACAGTTCTTTATGTCCAGATTTAAAACAAGTAATAAGACTTATTATTCACAATTGTCTGTCACAAGTTGTTATTAAAACTTGTAAATACTTATTATTAGTTTTTTTTTTTTCGTTCACGAGATGAAACGGTACAACCGTGCCCATAGAGATTGTTATTTTTATTATTTTTTTCTATCTCATATAAAATATAAAACAATAAATACAATGTATTATTAACGATTTTTAATAGCTATCAGTTTTTAAAAAATGTTAAAAGTCATGTGTTAAATAGTGATTATTAATCATAAAAATTGTTTCCAGTTTCTTTTTTCGATGTTTCTATAATGACATTCATAACGAAAAAAAAATACTAAAAATAATAACTAATAATAATACTTATTGAACTTTACTATAGTCTCAAAGCTAGAATTTATGAAATATTACTATTAGAATTTTTTTTTTTTCATTACTTAATCACAAAAAAAATTTCAGCTTGGGTTGGAATGAAGTTTTCGTTAAAAAAAATTAATTTAAGCTTAAGGGTTGTATCATATGTACATGAGGAATTTTCCTTCCATTTTTTTCTTTTCAGGGTACCCAAAACTGCCAAATTCAAATTTCAAGCTACAACTCTTGAATAACTTTTTTTCATTGGTAGTAAGCTAGATCGTTAAAAAAAATTCCAAGAACACGCAATTCAAGTCTTTGCACATTTTTTTCTGCTTTAAATGTAAAATAATATCAATTTCCGTTAAAACAATAGACGTATTTTCGGCTCCCGGATTAATTAACGTGAAAATGTCCGTACAAAAAATAGGCGAAACATCTTGCCCACAATTTTTAAAATTGCTCTTTTCAATGGTGCAGTTTAGATTTTGCTAATATTCCGTTTGTTACCATATTTTTTTGCCAATATAAAAGAAAAACACCAATTTTCCTATTTTTTCCCTAATTTTCGGCATTTCTCGAATACGTTATATTATTTTCCAATTGTTAAGTAAGTAAAAAGGATCTTTAAAATAAATTTTGATTGGTTGAGGATTATTTGGAATTATTTCAAGTAAAACTTGTGAAAACAATTTTTTCATACAAATCATAGCAAAAACTGAATTCCTACGAAAATTATACGCAAATTTCATTTAACGAAAAAGTATGTTAAGACATAAAAGTTTTTCAATTTATTTTTAAAAATTATATTATTAAGACATGCAACAATATTATCATTCATTAACAGTGCAATTATTAGCTAGTGAAGTTATATTTTCAATATTTTAATCATTTACTTCAAGTACATTTTTTCAATTTTAATTTATTAATGAAAATTATTTCTATAAAACGAGTGAATTTTTTTTACTTTTCAAAACACTACTTTATTTTGGAATCCAAAACACATGCAAAACTTTTATTTCCTAACATATTTTTTCCTACACCCAAGTTTAGCTATAATGAAAACAGATACCCATAAATGCAAGGATAAATAAAAAAACTGATCAATAAAATTATCGTATGATATGGGTAATTTATATGGGATCAAATGAAAATCCAAGTTTATGTATGTACAAAATACGAAATGTTATTTTATTTTACCATAAAATCAAGTGAATAATTTTCGTTAAATGACATTTGTGGTTACAAATTTTAACGACGTAAATGATTTATCCAATATGTATGTACAAATACTATATAGAAATTAATTATACACTATTTAGAAGTTTTGTTGACTATGATACAATCTGCTTATAAACTAAATCACACTTGAAGATTTTAATGCTAGGATACAAGTTAATTTTTTTTTTATATAAACGCTGTACACTCTAAATATTAACAATGAACTTAAAATTAAAATCACATGAAAAAGCTAGTTTACTTTAACACACTCGTCACTCAATAAAGCTTAATCAAAATTGTCTGACTACATCCCTCGGTCAAAGAAGCAGGTACAAAAGCAAAGAAAGTCCACAAAAACAAGTCGATTATCTTTTATGGTTTTTTATATTAAATGTCTTCCTTGGCCTGAGAGTTTGTTCGTTCGACTATAGGCACTCACTGGTAACTATATTCAACATGTTAGTACTTGGATGGGTGACCGTTCAAGTCTTGCCATTTCGCCTCTGCTGTTCTCTTCATGGGTTGGTTGACTATTTCTCTGTCCCTTTGACATCGTGAGTGGAAGGTATGCCAAATTTCTGCCCCGTTGTCTTAGACACCAGGTCAGAAATGAGACAGATACACCACGCTGTTACGGAACAGGTTTTTCCTACGGGAGATTTCCCGGGATTTTCCTGATCCACATGACAATTGTTATGGGCGAATGTGGAGCAGTTGTTAGGGTTCTCCTTCCTTCCAATCCCATCCCAATTATATAAAATATATATATATAAAACTATATTCAACAGCCCTATTATTGAATAAAAGTACACTATTGATCATAATTATTCTTGCTCTCGTAACTATTTCTCTTTCCTTATCTCAACTCGATTCATAACCACATAGTCCCATGGATAAAAGCACAAGAAAAAATAAACGTTCTGATACGTATCCCTGGGTGTAGCCGCATCTAAAACCGGACGTAACTTTTTTCGTCAACGACGGATCTCAAGTGTGCCTAGTCACAATAGGCACCCGAAGTTACGGTGTAGAAAGATATAAGGAGCTTAAGACGGCAGCAGTGGCTAGTTTACGACTACCCTACAAGTTAAGGTGGACGGGTTTCGAGTGCCGGCGTCGTGGAGGCAAAGGTGGCGGCGTCTCCGGCCACGTTTGCTTGTGATTGTTATCCTCATTGTTACCGATTATGCAACTGCCACTGCTACTGTTCCTACTACTGTCGCTGCCGATGTCTTTTTTGCCAAAGTCGTGCAGTCTGGCGTCCTGCTGTGCCGACTTATTGTAGTCTACTATGATGTCCGTGAATTTGATGATTCTCCACCGGTACAGGACCTCTACCTTGGGGTTCTCGGCGTTTTTTTTTACGGCCTCTTGAAGCTTGACAGCCGAGTCCGCGGAATCCATCGGCGATTCAGGGACAAAGATCTCACAGTCCGACAGCGCCAGCCCAGAACTCGTGGACAAGGATAAGCAATCTTTGCGTAGAGGTTCTGTCAAACAGAGATTGTCCAGGGAAATTCCATCAGCTACTATAAAACGAGAGAAAAAACGATTGAAACCAGTTTTTATAGTGTAAAGTCTTTGGCGGGTCTCAAGAAAAGTTTGGTGCTTACAGTGTAGGCTGTCGGTGCTGTCTTTGGCTCCGCTGTCGCTTGGCTTGGCGCCGAAAAGCAGGTCTACCCCTTCACCGAACAGGACCTCGCAATGCTGGATAAGCATCTCCACGAGGGCAGGAATCGCCTGGCTCTGGTTGACCGAGGGACTCTCGGACCAGAGCAGACTTGGCCCACAGCACACGCCGAGGTTACTCGCGCACATGAGGTTGTGCTTCGAGCGCCGGGCTATGTGGTGCAGCACATGGATCAGGTGCGACAGCAGCGTATAGTTTGCCCTCGGCAGACGGTCCAAAATGCTACAAACCAAACGAACGATAAATAAATGGAAAATCGTATATGATAAGGTAGCTCCATTGAAGTAAAAATATTAGGGGTCGTACCTTTTGATCGTCGTGAGCGGGTCCGGAGACTCGAGGCTGGCCATCCACAGGGAGAAGAGGTGAGAGGTGAGGAGGGGGTCGGGCAGTGATCTTAAGAAGTCCTTGAGTAGGGCAGCCACTACGAGTACGGACGCGTCCTCGAGGCAGCTGGTGTCACCCAAGGACTCAATCTGCTTCTTGAGCTCCCGGACCACCCTCAAATTGGCGGATTTGCGAAAGATGCCTTGGGTGGAGGGACCCTTGGCGAGGAGCTGCTGCAGCATGACGAGGACCGGCTCAGGCAGGCCGTTCTCGTCGAGCCGTGCCAGATGGACACCAAAGACGCGGGGGCTAGAGGAGGCGAATTTTCGCAGGAGATTCCATGTCCGGGATTTTTTCGACTTTGTATTACTAGTGACTGACGCCAAATTTCGCGCGTCGGTTCCCATGTACTTTTCGTACTCGGCAAG
Organism: Copidosoma floridanum; assembly: GCF_036245765.1. Taxonomy (NCBI): domain Eukaryota; kingdom Metazoa; phylum Arthropoda; class Insecta; order Hymenoptera; family Encyrtidae; genus Copidosoma; species Copidosoma floridanum. The sequence continues at coordinate 18,006,168 of NW_028321907.1, read as the reverse complement.
CCTCTGAATCTGGAAGGAAAAACGGTTGAGGTTTTGGTTAGTCGTTACTTTTTGATTATGATTATGAGACAGGGTAACAATTTTATTTTTATAAGAAGATAAAAATCTGCAAGTCGGTACTTGTGTCGGAGAAACATTATTGATTTGATTTTTTTTTTGCACTCGAAATATGTCTCTCGAAGAGCTTATCTTATCTTTTTTTTTCTTAATGAGCTAATTGCACATGTCCCGAAACCAATGAATAGTTTGTACGCTCGAGAAAAATAGCGATGCTACATATACAAGGGAAAGATTTACGCTTTAACCAGTGTAAGTGTACAGCGAAGAACAAAAAAAGCGCGCCGGAAAAACGGATAATACAAAATAGCAGCTGCGCCCGAAAACACCGTTGTCCCGAAAATTGGACATAACATTACATTGGAGGTAACAATACTAGCTCTGAGACACACTTAAACCCCGATTTTCAAATTCAAAAGTAGGCAGCAATGATATTTTAATGCCCGATTATTCACTTTAAATAAATCTACTCATTCAACTGATATGAGAATGAGCGCAAGGGAAATATGTTTTATGTAAGTTTAATCAAAACTTACCTCACTACTCGGCTGGTGATCATTTGATCCGTGTCGAAGGGACCGGAAAGACGCTCTAGTCTTTCTGCACCAGTTAGAAACGGCCCTCTTCATTTTTCACTCTGACGTACACTCCGATTTCACTAGTTGCACCTTCGGTTCACAATGCGAGCAGTTACCACTAGTAAACACTAGAACACTCCGGAGAAGAATAACTGAGGACTGAGGGACGGTGGTCTCATTGCACTCCCGAATATCCCCACACTGTGCAGTGATGAGTTTACGCCCTTTCACTATTGGCCCGAGTGCAATTAGTCTTTAATAGGAAGGGTCAGTACTGTCAGTAGTGGGATTATTTGGGTGGTGACATATACATGACTAATTGTGTTCGAACATATCTCAGGTAGCGCTACCCATACCGGAGCTCGGCACCAAATTTTCCTGCATGGAAGCATAGGATCTTATGGAGACGGTTTAATTTCTATTCTTTTATAATTTTACTTTTATGTGGTAGTTTATGGAACTGGTACTTTTTACAAGATATTGGAATAGTTTATTGGGAAAAAATTATCATAGAGAAAATACATGGGCACGAGGAGGAGAAAAATAAGAGTACTGAAGCTCTTCAAGTAAATAAGACATATTAGCTATGCCGAAATATTTATACTTATGTATTTTTTTTAATACAAATTATGGCAAAAAATTGAATTTCTTCAAAAATTCGTCTATATTTTATTAGACGAGAAAGTACGTTGAAAATTACAAGTTTTTCATTTTATTCTCGTAAAATTATTTTATTCAGTATTTTTATTTTAATTTGTTGTTAAAAATTGTTTTAATTTAACCAGTGCAACTTTTTACTGTTCAAAACACTACATTAATTTAGAATCAAAAAATATACAAAACTTTTATTTCTTAACATACTATTTTGTATATTGAAAATTCGCTACAACTTTTGTAGAAGTTAAATTTTTCGCCACGATTTGTATGAAATAATTGAATTTGATCTTAAGATATTAAATTTGTCTTTGGACTTTCAGTGAGATTCAAAATTAATTATTATACCATATTCTTGGCTTTTCAAATATATAGCTTATTTATTACTTACACTGAGAAAAATGATATTAAAAAAAGTATTATAACCATACTGAAAATTACATTCTTTAGGAATGCTACTAAGACATACTACCGGAGCCAGTGCCAGTGGTGGGTATAGGTATAAGACCTTAGATAACATACCAAATCTCTGACAGGTAAGAGTTAAAAGTTATACTTATATAAAATTATATGATAAATAATATATTTGTAAATATAAGTATACGCAGTATGAAATCATATCATATACAAAGGTAGTGCAATTATCGTTTAAATGAGTATACCTACGTTAGTTGGATGTGGTTTCAATAAATACTGTAATATCTAATAACAGAACAATTATAAACAATATTTTATGACACAATACAACATGAACAATATGTAGGCTGGCCAGTATAAGACTATGCAGTTTCATCAAGTCCTCCGATGATTTAATTAAGAACAACTTCCCAAGAAAATAAGAAATACCCTTATAAAATAGCAGATCGTTCAACTGCACCCTTTTTTACATGTTTTATTTAAAAAATTTACAGTTTAACATGTATAACATTATTGAAAAAATCACTTCGAATTGGATTTATAAGATCTATATAAAGCTCCCATTTTTTGTTTGTATGAAAGATTACTATTAGTTAAACCTGTTTTATTTTCAAATAGGTCTATAAATATTTTTTTTTTTTTTTTTCTTTTATTAACACAATAAACAAGTCAAGTATGCGTTAATATAAGCGTGCATGTAAGCTTATCGTTACGGGAAAAATAATTTTCAGCGTTGCAGCATTTATTTGCGCTCCTCCCACCTCTCTGAATTTTGTTCTCAATTACAAAGTAAAAATTGTAAGAAAAGAAAGCGCAATAAAAATCAATTATTGTAAGTATTCATACAGTACGGATATTTTTTTTTAAATTTTATTTATGAAAATTCTAAAATATGAAAAAATTGTATAAACAATAATTTATTTATTTCAAAAGTAACATATTAATCGTAAATAAACGAATTTTCCAAACTTTTGAAAAATTATGTACCAAACAAATATATTTTATTGAATAACTTATTTATTTAATGTAAAATAAAATCAAATAAATGAATGCATAATAAATAAAAAGTCACATTGAAAATAAGTTACGAACTGTAAGATGAAATGAAGTAATCGGTTATGTGAAATGAAGGATCTACTTCTTAGGGCACTCGACACTAAGGGAGGGAATAAGAAAAGGAATGGGAGGCCTCCCATTACCAGGAGGGTGTGGTAGGGGGTGAAATAGGCAATTTTGCTCGAGGTCGCCCATACTCTTGACGAGGAGCATTGCGTGGTGAACGAGCACATTTGAAAATTCATAGAGGTAATTATTGTCTCGAAAAAAGTCGCACTTGCCGGGAACAAACGGCGGTCTCCTGCGTGCCGACCCACGACCTAGCCGACTGAGCCACCGCGATCTCCATAATATGTGTGTATATGTATATATAAAGTGGTGTACATACCTCTTAGTGGTTAGTACACTGTAATATGAAAAAAAAAAAAAAATTTGTATATATATGCACATCGCATTTTTTCGGGATTACCAAAACATATAATTTGCTTTTCCGGTATCCATAAGAAACATATTTCTATAGGATCTCTCAAGTAATATATCATTCTTTCTGGGATGTATATATGTAGGATCCCAGAAATATTGATCATTAAATTTGTTGATTTTTCTTATTTTTCATATTTGCTTAAGGAGGCTCCGTCGCCTACTGCGGTAGTCAATTCAGTGACGATCGATGCGATGTCACTAGACGAAAGCTTCCTTTTATACTAGTAGTATGTCGGTAATGAAATTTTTTTTATTTTCAACTGAATCCACCTGCTATTATATATAGTTTACTACATATTGGTACAGTCAGTTGTCGAATAAATAAATATTTATGATTGCCATAATTTACTGCGTTATTACCAAACAAATAAAAATTGAAAAATCATAAAAGTTTTCATGTTGTTATACAAATTTAAATTTTTTTTATTGCGCGCGCTGCCTAAACTAATATGGCCGGCAGTGTTTGTCACTGCATTTACAGAACGTAACTGCAAACCAAAATAGTATTTTAGCTATTTTATTAATTTTTTCATCGCCAACGCCTATAAAGTCACCCGGTTTCTTAAAGATGAGAGTTTTAGGGTTACAATAAGTATATTTTTTTTTGCTTGTACATTCCATTTAAGTGGTTTAATTGATAGTCAAAAGTTTGCTTCAGGCCTTCGGCCATAAAAGACTGTGTTAAACGAGCTCGAAAAGTGCTGATTTTGTATTGAATTATCTCCGGATTTTGATCGTCAACCCATAAAAATAAAGATACTATTGGATTCAGCGCGATCTCAACTTCAATAATATATCTGTCAAAGTTCTTGCACATTCCGTGATGGAGCCTTCTTAAGCATTTTAGATGTTACTGTTTGTTCAACTTTTGAATTTATTAAAAGTTGTATTGAATCATCACGATTAATATTTTACAATGACACTTCAAAATGAGCATCTTATGCACACTGACCATACAAATTTATCTCAAGAAAAAATGAGATAAAAATTTAAACCACGTAAATTTATTCTAAATAACAAGAAGTTTACTATTCAAATCATCTCTTTGTTTTATTTCGATAATGTATAACTACATTATAACCATACTTTAACTTTCTTGACGTTAAAGTAATTTTGCAACCCTTTTGAGTATAAAGTCGCATGACTGTAGGTCATAGCTAAACAGCACATCTTAGCATATTTATAATTCTTATGTCTTTGTACTGAATCAATAGAATGTAATAGTATATAAGAATGAAAGTCGTGTTATTTTATAAAATATTCGGTTACGTAATATTTAAAAACTTTTTTGAATGAAAAAATTTTTCTCACAACTTTATTAAAACTTTATTGATCTTGGTTAAATATATATATATATACATATATATATATATATATAAATTTTGAATTTCTATTTTATTACAACGAACATCATCGCATGATAATTATATTTTAATAAGTAAGTACATACACACATTAGACTCTTGACCATCACATGTAGCGGTTATTATTCAAAATTTCATATATCTTACTAAATATAATAGCGCGTTTTTAACGCGAAAGCGACGATCACCGAGAAAAAAATTGGAATGAAATAAACAGACACTCCATACTAGACAAGCTCTCAGTGGCTTAGTGATAGGGCACTTGCTATCTACCTGGAGGGCTCGGGTTCGAGACCCCGCTCCTAATAGCTCCTAGGCAGCTGGTGTAATGCTTACCGTGCTATGCTGATAGTTAAAGAACAACGGTGCCTGATCGGGCCGAGGTGTAATGCATACCGTGCCGTCGGAACAGTAAGAATCAACGGTGCTTCGAGGGGGGAAGGTAGGCGACCCTTTCGTAGTAAAAATCCTCTCGGAAATTATTATTATAAAAAGCATGAATTGTGGCGATTCGGAGTTTTATAGCCATTCAATAACAACAATCATTCAAAAAATATATAATACTAGACATGTTACTGAGCTCTGATCGCGGTTTTCAATATCTTGTAAAAGTAAGCATTTTTTCGATAATCTGACAACTGCGTTTGCGCTTAACCATTATTTTATAAAAAATGATCGAAAAACAAAGTATAAGGCGTAGTGGACCTAGTGGTGGTGTAGGGTAGGGGCATCGGAACTACATCAAAAGGAAGAGAGGAGAGAGTTACTTTATCCTCTTTAATTATTGTATTATTATACACAACACAAATACCGACTAACAGTGGCGGTTGTTTTAAAACCAACTATTCGAACAGCTTAATACATTTCGAATTTGGCTGACACTATGGGCGAGAAAATAGAATCGGTTCGATCAGTCGTATATGTAACTAGTTTAGATAAAAATAATGATAAAAGTTGTTCTAACTGTAACTCAACCTTTCAAAATTAAACCACTGGCATTTTTATCGACATTTTTTAATTATTAAACACTGAAAAAAAAGTTTATTTAACATTATTAAACACTAAAAAAAAAGTTTATTTAACAATGTCGAGAAAAGCATGGAAACGAAACAAGATTATCGACAAACGATCATTTTAAATTATTAACAGATCAAAAATCTCTTGCCAAAATAATACAAAAATCGTAACTTGTCTAAAATCCTTCTTCATTAGAAAATTAACGAACGCTCACGACCAAAGTAAATTTTTAATTTTCGATTGTAATATGAAACTTGTGCATATGCGATGATCATACATTTCGATAGCAGATAAATTTTACATCATACTTAGTTGTTTTTGATGTCCAACTCATCCGGATACATACGTGTGAGGACGTAGATAATGTATGTACGTAGATACACGTGACACGGCATCACCTGACCTGTACCCCAAGGTTTACAGTAGGTAATGGACCAGCGGTTTGTTTTGGAGTTCCGGAGCACCCGAGTGGAAACTTTAAGCCCAGCCAGATCACATAGCCCAACATGAGGGACCGAGCCTGGCCACACGTATAATTTTTTTTGGCGCATAGTTTGTACGGCCTGACTTTCGCTTGCACTGTTATTGTGAGATCGTTTATTCAAAAAAGTTGGTACAACGGAAGTAATTTTGTTTAATAAAAACATGCGGAAGTAATTTTGTTTAATAAAATGGTAATAATTATTTTTTTTTAATTAGTAGGAAATATAGAAAAATAATAACAGTTCTTTATGTCCAGATTTAAAACAAGAAATAAGACTTATTATTCACAATTGTCTGTCACAAGTTGTTATTAAAACTTGTAAATACTTATTATTAGTTTTTTTTTTTTCGTTCACGAGATGAAACGGTACAACCGTGCCCATAGAGATTGTTATTTTTATTACTTTTTTCTATCTCATATAAAATATAAAACAATAAATACAATGTATTATTAACGATTTTTAATAGCTATCAGTTTTTAAAAAATGTTAAAAGTCATGTGTTAAATAGTGATTATTAATCATAAAAATTGTTTCCAGTTACTTTTTTCGATGTTTCTATAATGACATTCATAACGAAAAAAAAAATACTAAAAATAATAACTAATAATAATACTTATTGAACTTTACTATAGTCTCAAAGCTAGAATTTATGAAATATTACTATTAGAATTTTTTTTTTTTCATTACTTAATCACAAAAAAAATTTCAGCTTGGGTTGGAATGAAGTTTTCGTTAAAAAAAATTAATTTAAGCTTAAGGGTTGTATCATATGTACATGAGGAATTTTCCTTCCATTTTTTACTTTTCAGGGTACCCAAAACTGCCAAATTCAAATTTCAAGCTACATCTCTTGAATAACTTTTTTTCATTGGTAGTAAGCTAGATCGTTAAAAAAAATTCCAAGAACACGCAATTCAAGTCTTTGCACATTTTTTTCTGCTTTAAATGTAAAATAATATCAATTTCCGTTAAAACAATAGACGTATTTTCGGCTCCCGGATTAATTAACGTGAAAATGTCCGTACAAAAAATAGGCGAAACATCTTGCCCACAATTTTTAAAATTGCTCTTTTCAATGGTGCAGTTTAGATTTTGCTAATATTCCGTTTGTTACCATATTTTTTTGCCAATATAAAAGAAAAACACCAATTTTCCTATTTTTTCCCTAATTTTCGGCATTTCTCGAATACGTTATATTATTTTCCAATTGTTAAGTAAGTAAAAAGGATCTTTAAAATAAATTTTGATTGGTTGAGGATTATTTGGAATTATTTCAAGTAAAACTTGTGAAAACAATTTTTTCATACAAATCATAGCAAAAACTGAATTCCTACGAAAATTATACGCAAATTTCATTTAACGAAAAAGTATGTTAAGACATAAAAGTTTTTCAATTTATTTTTAAAAATTATATTATTAAGACATGCAACAATATTATCATTCATTAACAGTGCAATTATTAGCTAGTGAAGTTATATTTTCAATATTTTAATCATTTACTTCAAGTACATTTTTTCAATTTTAATTTATTAATGAAAATTATTTCTATAAAACGAGTGAATTTTTTTTACTTTTCAAAACACTACTTTATTTTGGAATCCAAAACACATGCAAAACTTTTATTTCCTAACATATTTTTTCCTACACCCAAGTTTAGCTATAATGAAAACAGATACCCATAAATGCAAGGATAAATAAAAAAACTGATCAATAAAATTATCGTATGATATGGGTAATTTATATGGGATCAAATGAAAATCCAAGTTTATGTATGTACAAAATACGAAATGTTATTTTATTTTACCATAAAATCAAGTGAATAATTTTCGTTAAATGACATTTGTGGTTACAAATTTTAACGACGTAAATGATTTATCCAATATGTATGTACAAATACTATATAGAAATTAATTATACACTATTTAGAAGTTTTGTTGACTATGATACAATCTGCTTATAAACTAAATCACACTTGAAGATTTTAATGCTAGGATACAAGTTAATTTTTTTTTTATATAAACGCTGTACACTCTAAATATTAACAATGAACTTAAAATTAAAATCACATGAAAAAGCTAGTTTACTTTAACACACTCGTCACTCAATAAAGCTTAATCAAAATTGTCTGACTACATCCCTCGGTCAAAGAAGCAGGTACAAAAGCAAAGAAAGTCCACAAAAACAAGTCGATTATCTTTTATGGTTTTTTATATTAAATGTCTTCCTTGGCCTGAGAGTTTGTTCGTTCGACTATAGGCACTCACTGGTAACTATATTCAACATGTTAGTACTTGGATGGGTGACCGTTCAAGTCTTGCCGTTTCGCCTCTGCTGTTCTCTTCATGGGTTGGTTGACTATTTCTCTGTCCCTTTGACATCGTGAGTGGAAGGTATGCCAAATTTCTGCCCCGTTGTCTTAGACACCAGGTCAGAAATGAGACAGATACACCACGCTGTTACGGAACAGGTTTTTCCTACGGGAGATTTCCCGGGATTTTCCTGATCCACATGACAATTGTTATGGGCGAATGTGGAGCAGTTGTTAGGGTTCTCCTTCCTTCCAATCCCATCCCAATTATATAAAATATATATATATAAAACTATATTCAACAGCCCTATTATTGAATAAAAGTACACTATTGATCATAATTATTCTTGCTCTCGTAACTATTTCTCTTTCCTTATCTCAACTCGATTCATAACCACATAGTCCCATGGATAAAAGCACAAGAAAAAATAAACGTTCTGATACGTATCCCTGGGTGTAGCCGCATCTAAAACCGGACGTAACTTTTTTCGTCAACGACGGATCTCAAGTGTGCCTAGTCACAATAGGCACCCGAAGTTACGGTGTAGAAAGATATAAGGAGGTTAAGACGGCAGCAGTGGCTAGTTTACGACTACCCTACAAGTTAAGGTGGACGGGTTTCGAGTGCCGGCGTCGTGGAGGCAAAGGTGGCGGCGTCTCCGGCCACGTTTGCTTGTGATTGTTATCCTCATTGTTACCGATTATGCAACTGCCACTGCTACTGTTCCTACTACTGTCGCTGCCGATGTCTTTTTTGCCAAAGTCGTGCAGTCTGGCGTCCTGCTGTGCCGACTTATTGTAGTCTACTATGATGTCCGTGAATTTGATGATTCTCCACCGGTACAGGACCTCTACCTTGGGGTTCTCGGCGTTTTTTTTTACGGCCTCTTGAAGCTTGACAGCCGAGTCCGCGGAATCCATCGGCGATTCAGGGACAAAGATCTCACAGTCCGACAGCGCCAGCCCAGAACTCGTGGACAAGGATAAGCAATCTTTGCGTAGAGGTTCTGTCAAACAGAGATTGTCCAGGGAAATTCCATCAGCTACTATAAAACGAGAGAAAAAACGATTGAAACCAGTTTTTATAGTGTAAAGTCTTTGGCGGGTCTCAAGAAAAGTTTGGTGCTTACAGTGTAGGCTGTCGGTGCTGTCTTTGGCTCCGCTGTCGCTTGGCTTGGCGCCGAAAAGCAGGTCTACCCCTTCACCGAACAGGACCTCGCAATGCTGGATAAGCATCTCCACGAGGGCAGGAATCGCCTGGCTCTGGTTGACCGAGGGACTCTCGGACCAGAGCAGACTTGGCCCACAGCACACGCCGAGGTTACTCGCGCACATGAGGTTGTGCTTCGAGCGCCGGGCTATGTGGTGCAGCACATGGATCAGGTGCGACAGCAGCGTATAGTTTGCCCTCGGCAGACGGTCCAAAATGCTACAAACCAAACGAACGATAAATAAATGGAAAATCGTATATGATAAGGTAGCTCCATTGAAGTAAAAATATTAGGGGTCGTACCTTTTGATCGTCGTGAGCGGGTCCGGAGACTCGAGGCTGGCCATCCACAGGGAGAAGAGGTGAGAGGTGAGGAGGGGGTCGGGCAGTGATCTTAAGAAGTCCTTGAGTAGGGCAGCCACTACGAGTACGGACGCGTCCTCGAGGCAGCTGGTGTCACCCAAGGACTCAATCTGCTTCTTGAGCTCCCGGACCACCCTCAAATTGGCGGATTTGCGAAAGATGCCTTGGGTGGAGGGACCCTTGGCGAGGAGCTGCTGCAGCATGACGAGGACCGGCTCAGGCAGGCCGTTCTCGTCGAGCCGTGCCAGATGGACACCAAAGACGCGGGGGCTAGAGGAGGCGAATTTTCGCAGGAGATTCCATGTCCGGGATTTTTTCGACTTTGTATTACTAGTGACTGACGCCAAATTTCGCGCGTCGGTTCCCATGTACTTTTCGTACTCGGCAAGCCTCTGAATCTGGAAGGAAAAACGGTTGAGGTTTTGGTTAGTCGTTACTTTTTGATTATGATTATGAGACAGGGTAACAATTTTATTTTTATAAGAAGATAAAAATCTGCAAGTCGGTACTTGTGTCGGAGAAACATTATTGATTTGATTTTTTTTTTGCACTCGAAATATGTCTCTCGAAGAGCTTATCTTATCTTTTTTTTTCTTAATGAGCTAATTGCACATGTCCCGAAACCAATGAATAGTTTGTACGCTCGAGAAAAATAGCGATGCTACATATACAAGGGAAAGATTTACGCTTTAACCAGTGTAAGTGTACAGCGAAGAACAAAAAAAGCGCGCCGGAAAAACGGATAATACAAAATAGCAGCTGCGCCCGAAAACACCGTTGTCCCGAAAATTGGACATAACATTACATTGGAGGTAACAATACTAGCTCTGAGACACACTTAAACCCCGATTTTCAAATTCAAAAGTAGGCAGCAATGATATTTTAATGCCCGATTATTCACTTTAAATAAATCTACTCATTCAACTGATATGAGAATGAGCGCAAGGGAAATATGTTTTATGTAAGTTTAATCAAAACTTACCTCACTACTCGGCTGGTGATCATTTGATCCGTGTCGAAGGGACCGGAAAGACGCTCTAGTCTTTCTGCACCAGTTAGAAACGGCCCTCTTCATTTTTCACTCTGACGTACACTCCGATTTCACTAGTTGCACCTTCGGTTCACAATGCGAGCAGTTACCACTAGTAAACACTAGAACACTCCGGAGAAGAATAACTGAGGACTGAGGGACGGTGGTCTCATTGCACTCCCGAATATCCCCACACTGTGCAGTGATGAGTTTACGCCCTTTCACTATTGGCCCGAGTGCAATTAGTCTTTAATAGGAAGGGTCAGTACTGTCAGTAGTGGGATTATTTGGGTGGTGACATATACATGACTAATTGTGTTCGAACATATCTCAGGTAGCGCTACCCATACCGGAGCTCGGCACCAAATTTTCCTGCATGGAAGCATAGGATCTTATGGAGACGGTTTAATTTCTATTCTTTTATAATTTTACTTTTATGTGGTAGTTTATGGAACTGGTACTTTTTACAAGATATTGGAATAGTTTATTGGGAAAAAATTATCATAGAGAAAATACATGGGCACGAGGAGGAGAAAAATAAGAGTACTGAAGCTCTTCAAGTAAATAAGACATATTAGCTATGCCGAAATATTTATACTTATGTATTTTTTTTAATACAAATTATGGCAAAAAATTGAATTTCTTCAAAAATTCGTCTATATTTTATTAGACGAGAAAGTACGTTGAAAATTACAAGTTTTTCATTTTATTCTCGTAAAATTATTTTATTCAGTATTTTTATTTTAATTTGTTGTTAAAAATTGTTTTAATTTAACCAGTGCAACTTTTTACTGTTCAAAACACTACATTAATTTAGAATCAAAAAATATACAAAACTTTTATTTCTTAACATACTATTTTGTATATTGAAAATTCGCTACAACTTTTGTAGAAGTTAAATTTTTCGCCACGATTTGTATGAAATAATTGAATTTGATCTTAAGATATTAAATTTGTCTTTGGACTTTCAGTGAGATTCAAAATTAATTATTATACCATATTCTTGGCTTTTCAAATATATAGCTTATTTATTACTTACACTGAGAAAAATGATATTAAAAAAAGTATTATAACCATACTGAAAATTACATTCTTTAGGAATGCTACTAAGACATACTACCGGAGCCAGTGCCAGTGGTGGGTATAGGTATAAGACCTTAGATAACATACCAAATCTCTGACAGGTAAGAGTTAAAAGTTATACTTATATAAAATTATATGATAAATAATATATTTGTAAATATAAGTATACGCAGTATGAAATCATATCATATACAAAGGTAGTGCAATTATCGTTTAAATGAGTATACCTACGTTAGTTGGATGTGGTTTCAATAAATACTGTAATATCTAATAACAGAACAATTATAAACAATATTTTATGACACAATACAACATGAACAATATGTAGGCTGGCCAGTATAAGACTATGCAGTTTCATCAAGTCCTCCGATGATTTAATTAAGAACAACTTCCCAAGAAAATAAGAAATACCCTTATAAAATAGCAGATCGTTCAACTGCACCCTTTTTTACATGTTTTATTTAAAAAATTTACAGTTTAACATGTATAACATTATTGAAAAAATCACTTCGAATTGGATTTATAAGATCTATATAAAGCTCCCATTTTTTGTTTGTATGAAAGATTACTATTAGTTAAACCTGTTTTATTTTCAAATAGGTCTATAAATATTTTTTTTTTTTTTTTTTCTTTTATTAACACAATAAACAAGTCAAGTATGCGTTAATATAAGCGTGCATGTAAGCTTATCGTTACGGGAAAAATAATTTTCAGCGTTGCAGCATTTATTTGCGCTCCTCCCACCTCTCTGAATTTTGTTCTCAATTACAAAGTAAAAATTGTAAGAAAAGAAAGCGCAATAAAAATCAATTATTGTAAGTATTCATACAGTACGGATATTTTTTTTTTAATTTTATTTATGAAAATTCTAAAATATGAAAAAATTGTATAAACAATAATTTATTTATTTCAAAAGTAACATATTAATCGTAAATAAACGAATTTTCCAAACTTTTGAAAAATTATGTACCAAACAAATATATTTTATTGAATAACTTATTTATTTAATGTAAAATAAAATCAAATAAATGAATGCATAATAAATAAAAAGTCACATTGAAAATAAGTTACGAACTGTAAGATGAAATGAAGTAATCGGTTATGTGAAATGAAGGATCTACTTCTTAGGGCACTCGACACTAAGGGAGGGAATAAGAAAAGGAATGGGAGGCCTCCCATTACCAGGAGGGTGTGGTAGGGGGTGAAATAGGCAATTTTGCTCGAGGTCGCCCATACTCTTGACGAGGAGCATTGCGTGGTGAACGAGCACATTTGAAAATTCATAGAGGTAATTATTGTCTCGAAAAAAGTCGCACTTGCCGGGAACAAACGGCGGTCTCCTGCGTGCCGACCCACGACCTAGCCGACTGAGCCACCGCGATCTCCATAATATGTGTGTATATGTATATATAAAGTGGTGTACATACCTCTTAGTGGTTAGTACACTGTAATATGAAAAAAAAAAAAAAAATTTGTATATATATGCACATCGCATTTTTTCGGGATTACCAAAACATATAATTTGCTTTTCCGGTATCCATAAGAAACATATTTCTATAGGATCTCTCAAGTAATATATCATTTTTTCTGGGATGTATATATGTAGGATCCCAGAAATATTGATCATTAAATTTGTTGATTTTTCTTATTTTTCATATTTGCTTAAGGAGGCTCCGTCGCCTACTGCGGTAGTCAATTCAGTGACGATCGATGCGATGTCACTAGACGAAAGCTTCCTTTTATACTAGTAGTATGTCGGTAATGAAATTTTTTTTATTTTCAACTGAATCCACCTGCTATTATATATAGTTTACTACATATTGGTACAGTCAGCTGTCGAATAAATAAATATTTATGATTGCCATAATTTACTGCGTTATTACCAAACAAATAAAAATTGAAAAATCATAAAAGTTTTCATGTTGTTATACAAATTTAAATTTTTTTTATTGCGCGCGCTCCCTAAACTAATATGGCCGGCAGTGTTTGTCACTGCATTTACAGAACGTAACTGCAAACCAAAATAGTATTTTAGCTATTTTATCAATTTTTTCATCGCCAACGCCTATAAAGTCACCCGGTTTCTTAAAGATGAGAGTGTCAGGGTTACGATAAGTATATTTTTTTTTGCTTGTACATTCCATTTTAGTGGTTTAATTGATAGTCAAAAGTTTGCTTCAGGCCTTCGGCCATAAAAGACTGTGTTAAACGAGCTCGAAAAGTGCTGATTTTGTATTGAATTATCTCCGGATTTTGATCGTCAACCCATAAAAATAAAGATACTATTGGATTCAGCGCGATCTCAACTTCAATAATATATCTGTCAAAGTTCTTGCACATTCCGTGATGGAGCCTTCTTAAGCATTTTAGATGTTACTGTTTGTTCAACTTTTGAATTTATTAAAAGTTGTATTGAATCATCACGATTAATATTTTACAATGACACTTCAAAATGAGCATCTTATGCACACTGACCATACAAATTTATCTCAAGAAAAAATGAGATGAAAATTTAAACCACGTAAATTTATTCTAAATAACAAGAAGTTTACTATTCAAATCATCTCTTTGTTTTATTTCGATAATGTATAACTACATTATAACCATACTTTAACTTTCTTGACGTTAAAGTAATTTTGCAACCCTTTTGAGTATAAAGTCGCATGACTGTAGGTCATAGCTAAACAGCACATCTTAGCATATTTATAATTCTTATGTCTTTGTACTGAATCAATAGAATGTAATAGTATATAAGAATGAAAGTCGTGTTATTTTATAAAATATTCGGTTACGTAATATTTAAAAACTTTTTTGAATGAAAAAATTTTTCTCACAACTTTATTAAAACTTTATTGATCTTGGTTAAATATATATATATATACATATATATATATATATATATAAATTTTGAATTTCTATTTTATTACAACGAACATCATCGCATGATAATTATATTTTAATAAGTAAGTACATACACACATTAGACTCTTGACCATCACATGTAGCGGTTATTATTCAAAATTTCATATATCTTACTAAATATAATAGCGCGTTTTTAACGCGAAAGCGACGATCACCGAGAAAAAAATTGGAATGAAATAAACAGACACTCCATACTAGACAAGCTCTCAGTGGCTTAGTGATAGGGCACTTGCTATCTACCTGGAGGGCTCGGGTTCGAGACCCCGCTCCTAATAGCTCCTAGGCAGCTGGTGTAATGCTTACCGTGCTATGCTGATAGTTAAAGAACAACGGTGCCTGATCGGGCCGAGGTGTAATGCATACCGTGCCGTCGGAACAGTAAGAATCAACGGTGCTTCGAGGGGGGAAGGTAGGCGACCCTTTCGTAGTAAAAATCCTCTCGGAAATTATTATTATAAAAAGCATGAATTGTGGCGATTCGGAGTTTTATAGCCATTCAATAACAACAATCATTCAAAAAATATATAATACTAGACATGTTACTGAGCTCTGATCGCGGTTTTCAATATCTTGTAAAAGTAAGCATTTTTTCGATAATCTGACAACTGCGTTTGCGCTTAACCATTATTTTATAAAAAATGATCGAAAAACAAAGTATAAGGCGTAGTGGACCTAGTGGTGGTGTAGGGTAGGGGCATCGGAACTACATCAAAAGGAAGAGAGGAGAGAGTTACTTTATCCTCTTTAATTATTGTATTATTATACACAACACAAATACCGACTAACAGTGGCGGTTGTTTTAAAACCAACTATTCGAACAGCTTAATACATTTCGAATTTGGCTGACACTATGGGCGAGAAAATAGAATCGGTTCGATCAGTCGTATATGTAACTAGTTTAGATAAAAATAATGATAAAAGTTGTTCTAACTGTAACTCAACCTTTTAAAATTAAACCACCGGCATTTTTATCGACATTTTTTAATTATTAAACACTAAAAAAAAAGTTTATTTAACATTATTAAACACTAAAAAAAAAGTTTATTTAACAATGTCGAGAAAAGCATGGAAACGAAACAAGATTATCGACAAACGATCATTTTAAATTATTAACAGATCAAAAATCTCTTGCCAAAATAATACAAAAATCGTAACTTGTCTAAAATCCTTCTTCATTAGAAAATTAACGAACGCTCACGACCAAAGTAAATTTTTAATTTTCGATTGTAATATGAAACTTGTGCATATGCGATGATCATACATTTCGATAGCAGATAAATTTTACATCATACTTAGTTGTTTTTGATGTCCAACTCATCCGGATACATACGTGTGAGGACGTAGATAATGTATGTACGTAGATACACGTGACACGGCATCACCTGACCTGTACCCCAAGGTTTACAGTAGGTAATGGACCAGCGGTTTGTTTTGGAGTTCCGGAGCACCCGAGTGGAAACTTTAAGCCCAGCCAGATCACATAGCCCAACATGAGGGACCGAGCCTGGCCACACGTATAATTTTTTTTGGCGCATAGTTTGTACGTCCTGACTTTCGCTTGCACTGTTATTGTGAGATCGTTTATTCAAAAAAGTTGGTACAACGGAAGTAATTTTGTTTAATAAAAACATGCGGAAGTAATTTTGTTTAATAAAATGGTAATAATTATTTTTTTTTAATTAGTAGGAAATATAGAAAAATAATAACAGTTCTTTATGTCCAGATTTAAAACAAGTAATAAGACTTATTATTCACAATTGTCTGTCACAAGTTGTTATTAAAACTTGTAAATACTTATTATTAGTTTTTTTTTTTGTTCACGAGATGAAACGGTACAACCGTGCCCATAGAGATTGTTATTTTTATTATTTTTTTCTATCTCATATAAAATATAAAACAATAAATACAATGTATTATTAACGATTTTTAATAGCTATCAGTTTTTAAAAAATGTTAAAAGTCATGTGTTAAATAGTGATTATTAATCATAAAAATTGTTTCCAGTTACTTTTTTCGATGTTTCTATAATGACATTCATAACGAAAAAAAAAATACTAAAAATAATAACTAATAATAATACTTATTGAACTTTACTATAGTCTCAAAGCTAGAATTTATGAAATATTACTATTAGAATTTTTTTTTTTTCATTACTTAATCACAAAAAAAATTTCAGCTTGGGTTGGAATGAAGTTTTCGTTAAAAAAAATTAATTTAAGCTTAAGGGTTGTATCATATGTACATGAGGAATTTTCCTTCCATTTTTTACTTTTCAGGGTACCCAAAACTGCCAAATTCAAATTTCAAGCTACAACTCTTGAATAACTTTTTTTCATTGGTAGTAAGCTAGATCGTTAAAAAAAATTCCAAGAACACGCAATTCAAGTCTTTGCACATTTTTTTCTGCTTTAAATGTAAAATAATATCAATTTCCGTTAAAACAATAGACGTATTTTCGGCTCCCGGATTAATTAACGTGAAAATGTCCGTACAAAAAATAGGCGAAACATCTTGCCCACAATTTTTAAAATTGCTCTTTTCAATGGTGCAGTTTAGATTTTGCTAATATTCCGTTTGTTACCATATTTTTTTGCCAATATAAAAGAAAAACACCAATTTTCCTATTTTTTCCCTAATTTTTGGCATTTCTCGAATACGTTATATTATTTTCCAATTGTTAAGTAAGTAAAAAGGATCTTTAAAATAAATTTTGATTGGTTGAGGATTATTTGGAATTATTTCAAGTAAAACTTGTGAAAACAATTTTTTCATACAAATCATAGCAAAAACTGAATTCCTACGAAAATTATACGCAAATTTCATTTAACGAAAAAGTATGTTAAGACATAAAAAATTTTCAATTTATTTTTAAAAATTATATTATTAAGACATGCAACAATATTATCATTCATTAACAGTGCAATTATTAGCTAGTGAAGTTATATTTTCAATATTTTAATCATTTACTTCAAGTACATTTTTTCAATTTTAATTTATTAATGAAAACTATTTCTATAAAACGAGTGAATTTTTTTTACTTTTCAAAACACTACTTTATTTTGGAATCCAAAACACATGCAAAACTTTTATTTCCTAACATATTTTTTCCTACACCCAAGTTTAGCTATAATGAAAACAGATACCCATAAATGCAAGGATAAATAAAAAAACTGATCAATAAAATTATCGTATGATATGGGTAATTTATATGGGATCAAATGAAAATCCAAGTTTATGTATGTACAAAATACGAAATGTTATTTTATTTTACCATAAAATTTTAACGACGTAAATGATTTATCCAATATGTATGTACAAATACTATATAGAAATTAATTATACACTATTTAGAAGTTTTGTTGACTATGATACAATCTGCTTATAAACTAAATCACACTTGAAGATTTTAATGCTAGGATACAAGTTAATTTTTTTTTTATATAAACGCTGTACACTCTAAATATTAACAATGAACTTAAAATTAAAATCACATGAAAAAGCTAGTTTACTTTAACACACTCGTCACTCAATAAAGCTTAATCAAAATTGTCTGACTACATCCCTCGGTCAAAGAAGCAGGTACAAAAGCAAAGAAAGTCCACAAAAACAAGTCGATTATCTTTTATGGTTTTTTATATTAAATGTCTTCCTTGGCCTGAGAGTTTGTTCGTTCGACTATAGGCACTCACTGGTAACTATATTCAACATGTTAGTACTTGGATGGGTGACCGTTCAAGTCTTGCCGTTTCGCCTCTGCTGTTCTCTTCATGGGTTGGTTGACTATTTCTCTGTCCCTTTGACATCGTGAGTGGAAGGTATGCCAAATTTCTGCCCCGTTGTCTTAGACACCAGGTCAGAAATGAGACAGATACACCACGCTGTTACGGAACAGGTTTTTCCTACGGGAGATTTCCCGGGATTTTCCTGATCCACATGACAATTGTTATGGGCGAATGTGGAGCAGTTGTTAGGGTTCTCCTTCCTTCCAATCCCATCCCAATTATATAAAATATATATATATAAAACTATATTCAACAGCCCTATTATTGAATAAAAGTACACTATTGATCATAATTATTCTTGCTCTCGTAACTATTTCTCTTTCCTTATCTCAACTCGATTCATAACCACATAGTCCCATGGATAAAAGCACAAGAAAAAATAAACGTTCTGATACGTATCCCTGGGTGTAGCCGCATCTAAAACCGGACGTAACTTTTTTCGTCAACGACGGATCTCAAGTGTGCCTAGTCACAATAGGCACCCGAAGTTACGGTGTAGAAAGATATAAGGAGGTTAAGACGGCAGCAGTGGCTAGTTTACGACTACCCTACAAGTTAAGGTGGACTTGTTTCGAGTGCCGGCGTCGTGGAGGCAAAGGTGGCGGCGTCTCCGGCCACGTTTGCTTGTGATTGTTATCCTCATTGTTACCGATTATGCAACTGCCACTGCTACTGTTCCTACTACTGTCGCTGCCGATGTCTTTTTTGCCAAAGTCGTGCAGTCTGGCGTCCTGCTGTGCCGACTTATTGTAGTCTACTATGATGTCCGTGAATTTGATGATTCTCCACCGGTACAGGACCTCTTCCTTGGGGTTCTCGGCGTTTTTTTTTACGGCCTCTTGAAGCTTGACAGCCGAGTCCGCGGAATCCATTGGCGATTCAGGGACAAAGATCTCACAGTCCGACAGCGCCAGCCCAGAACTCGTGGACAAGGATAAGCAATCTTTGCGTAGAGGTTCTGTCAAACAGAGATTGTCCAGGGAAATTCCATCAGCTACTATAAAACGAGAGAAAAAACGATTGAAACCAGTTTTTATAGTGTAAAGTCTTTGGCGGGTCTCAAGAAAAGTTTGGTGCTTACAGTGTAGGCTGTCGGTGCTGTCTTTGGCTCCGCTGTCGCTTGGCTTGGCGCCGAAAAGCAGGTCTACCCCTTCACCGAACAGGACCTCGCAATGCTGGATAAGCATCTCCACGAGGGCAGGAATCGCCTGGCTCTGGTTGACCGAGGGACTCTCGGACCAGAGCAGACTTGGCCCACAGCACACGCCGAGGTTACTCGCGCACATGAGGTTGTGCTTCGAGCGCCGGGCTATGTGGTGCAGCACATGGATCAGGTGCGACAGCAGCGTATAGTTTGCCCTCGGCAGACGGTCCAAAATGCTACAAACCAAACGAACGATAAATAAATGGAAAATCGTATATGATAAGGTAGCTCCATTGAAGTAAAAATATTAGGGGTCGTACCTTTTGATCGTCGTGAGCGGGTCCGGAGACTCGAGGCTGGCCATCCACAGGGAGAAGAGGTGAGAGGTGAGGAGGGGGTCGGGCAGTGATCTTAAGAAGTCCTTGAGTAGGGCAGCCACTACGAGTACGGACGCGTCCTCGAGGCAGCTGGTGTCACCCAAGGACTCAATCTGCTTCTTGAGCTCCCGGACCACCCTCAAATTGGCGGATTTGCGAAAGATGCCTTGGGTGGAGGGACCCTTGGCGAGGAGCTGCTGCAGCATGACGAGGACCGGCTCAGGCAGGCCGTTCTCGTCGAGCCGTGCCAGATGGACACCAAAGACGCGGGGGCTAGAGGAGGCGAATTTTCGCAGGAGATTCCATGTCCGGGATTTTTTCGACTTTGTATTACTAGTGACTGACGCCAAATTTCGCGCGTCGGTTCCCATGTACTTTTCGTACTCGGCAAGCCTCTGAATCTGGAAGGAAAAACGGTTGAGGTTTTGGTTAGTCGTTACTTTTTGATTATGATTATGAGACAGGGTAACAATTTTATTTTTATAAGAAGATAAAAATCTGCAAGTCGGTACTTGTGTCGGAGAAACATTATTGATTTGATTTTTTTTTTGCACTCGAAATATGTCTCTCGAAGAGCTTATCTTATCTTTTTTTTTCTTAATGAGCTAATTGCACATGTCCCGAAACCAATGAATAGTTTGTACGCTCGAGAAAAATAGCGATGCTACATATACAAGGGAAAGATTTACGCTTTAACCAGTGTAAGTGTACAGCGAAGAACAAAAAAAGCGCGCCGGAAAAACGGATAATACAAAATAGCAGCTGCGCCCGAAAACACCGTTGTCCCGAAAATTGGACATAACATTACATCGGAGGTAACAATACTAGCTCTGAGACACACTTAAACCCCGATTTTCAAATTCAAAAGTAGGCAGCAATGATATTTTAATGCCCGATTATTCACTTTAAATAAATCTACTCATTCAACTGATATGAGAATGAGCGCAAGGGAAATATGTATTATGTAAGTTTAATCAAAACTTACCTCACTACTCGGCTGGTGATCATTTGATCCGTGTCGAAGGGACCGGAAAGACGCTCTAGTCTTTCTGCACCAGTTAGAAACGGCCCTCTTCATTTTTCACTCTGACGTACACTCCGATTTCACTAGTTGCACCTTCGGTTCACAATGCGAGCAGTTACCACTAGTAAACACTAGAACACTCCGGAGAAGAATAACTGAGGACTGAGGGACGGTGGTCTCATTGCACTCCCGAATATCCCCACACTGTGCAGTGATGAGTTTACGCCCTTTCACTATTGGCCCGAGTGCAATTAGTCTTTAATAGGAAGGGTCAGTACTGTCAGTAGTGGGATTATTTGGGTGGTGACATATACATGACTAATTGTGTTCGAACATATCTCAGGTAGCGCTACCCATACCGGAGCTCGGCACCAAATTTTCCTGCATGGAAGCATAGGATCTTATGGAGACGGTTTAATTTCTATTCTTTTATAATTTTACTTTTATGTGGTAGTTTATGGAACTGGTACTTTTTACAAGATATTGGAATAGTTTATTGGGAAAAAATTATCATAGAGAAAATACATGGGCACGAGGAGGAGAAAAATAAGAGTACTGAAGCTCTTCAAGTAAATAAGACATATTAGCTATGCCGAAATATTTATACTTATGTATTTTTTTTAATACAAATTATGGCAAAAAATTGAATTTCTTCAAAAATTCGTCTATATTTTATTAGACGAGAAAGTACGTTAAAAATTACAAGTTTTTCATTTTATTCTCGTAAAATTATTTTATTCAGTATTTTTATTTTAATTTGTTGTTAAAAATTGTTTTAATTTAACCAGTTTAACTTTTTACTGTTCAAAACACTACATTAATTTAGAATCAAAAAATATACAAAACTTTTATTTCTTAACATACTATTTTGTATATTGAAAATTCGCTACAACTTTTGTAGAAGTTAAATTTTTCGCCACGATTTGTATGAAATAATTGAATTTGATCTTAAGATATTAAATTTGTCTTTGGACTTTCAGTGAGATTCAAAATTAATTATTATACCATATTCTTGGCTTTTCAAATATATAGCTTATTTATTACTTACACTGAGAAAAATGATATTAAAAAAAGTATTATAACCATACTGAAAATTACATTCTTTAGGAATGCTACTAAGACATACTACCGGAGCCAGTGCCAGTGGTGGGTACAGGTATAAGACCTTAGATAACATACCAAATCTCTGACAGGTAAGAGTTAAAAGTTATACTTATATAAAATTATATGATAAATAATATATTTGTAAATATAAGTATACGCAGTATGAAATCATATCATATACAAAGGTAGTGCAATTATCGTTTAAATGAGTATACCTACGTTAGTTGGATGTGGTTTCAATAAATACTGTAATATCTAATAACAGAACAATTATAAACAATATTTTATGACACAATACAACATGAACAATATGTAGGCTGGCCAGTATAAGACTATGCAGTTTCATCAAGTCCTCCGATGATTTAATTAAGAACAACTTCCCAAGAAAATAAGAAATACCCTTATAAAATAGCAGATCGTTCAACTGCACCCTTTTTTACATGTTTTATTTAAAAAATTTACAGTTTAACATGTATAACATTATTGAAAAAATCACTTCGAATTGGATTTATAAGATCTATATAAAGCTCCCATTTTTTGTTTGTATGAAAGATTACTATTAGTTAAACCTGTTTTATTTTCAAATAGGTCTATAAATATTTTTTTTTTTTTTTTTCTTTTATTAACACAATAAACAAGTCAAGTATGCGTTAATATAAGCGTGCATGTAAGCTTATCGTTACGGGAAAAATAATTTTCAGCGTTGCAGCATTTATTTGCGCTCCTCCCACCTCTCTGAATTTTGTTCTCAATTACAAAGTAAAAATTGTAAGAAAAGAAAGCGCAATAAAAATCAATTATTGTGAGTATTCATACAGTACGGATATTTTTTTTTTAATTTTATTTATGAAAATTCTAAAATATGAAAAAATTGTATAAACAATAATTTATTTATTTCAAAAGTAACATATTAATCGTAAATAAACGAAATTTCCAAACTTTTGAAAAATTATGTACCAAACAAATATATTTTATTGAATAACTTATTTATTTAATGTAAAATAAAATCAAATAAATGAATGCATAATAAATAAAAAGTCACATTGAAAATAAGTTACGAACTGTAAGATGAAATGAAGTAATCGGTTATGTGAAATGAAGGATCTACTTCTTAGGGCACTCGACACTAAGGGAGGGAATAAGAAAAGGAATGGGAGGCCTCCCATTACCAGGAGGGTGTGGTAGGGGGTGAAATAGGCAATTTTGCTCGAGGTCGCCCATACTCTTGACGAGGAGCATTGCGTGGTGAACGAGCACATTTGAAAATTCATAGAGGTAATTATTGTCTCGAAAAAAGTCGCACTTGCCGGGAACAAACGGCGGTCTCCTGCGTGCCGACCCACGACCTAGCCGACTGAGCCACCGCGATCTCCATAATATGTGTGTATATGTATATATAAAGTGGTGTACATACCTCTTAGTGGTTAGTACACTGTAATATGAAAAAAAAAAAAAAATTTGTATATATATGCACATCGCATTTTTTCGGGATTACCAAAACATATAATTTGCTTTTCCGGTATCCATAAGAAACATATTTCTATAGGATCTCTCAAGTAATATATCATTTTTTCTGGGATGTATATATGTAGGATCCCAGAAATATTGATCATTAAATTTGTTGATTTTTCTTATTTTTCATATTTGCTTAAGGAGGCTCCGTCGCCTACTGCGGTAGTCAATTCAGTGACGATCGATGCGATGTCACTAGACGAAAGCTTCCTTTTATACTAGTAGTATGTCGGTAATGAAATTTTTTTTATTTTCAACTGAATCCACCTGCTATTATATATAGTTTACTACATATTGGTACAGTCAGCTGTCGAATAAATAAATATTTATGATTGCCATAATTTACTGCGTTATTACCAAACAAATAAAAATTGAAAAATCATAAAAGTTTTCATGTTGTTATACAAATTTAAATTTTTTTTATTGCGCGCGCTCCCTAAACTAATATGGCCGGCAGTGTTTGTCACTGCATTTACAGAACGTAACTGCAAACCAAAATAGTATTTTAGCTATTTTATCAATTTTTTCATCGCCAACGCCTATAAAGTCACCCGGTTTCTTAAAGATGAGAGTGTCAGGGTTACGATAAGTATATTTTTTTTTGCTTGTACATTCCATTTTAGTGGTTTAATTGATAGTCAAAAGTTTGCTTCAGGCCTTCGGCCATAAAAGACTGTGTTAAACGAGCTCGAAAAGTGCTGATTTTGTATTGAATTATCTCCGGATTTTGATCGTCAACCCATAAAAATAAAGATACTATTGGATTCAGCGCGATCTCAACTTCAATAATATATCTGTCAAAGTTCTTGCACATTCCGTGATGGAGCCTTCTTAAGCATTTTAGATGTTACTGTTTGTTCAACTTTTGAATTTATTAAAAGTTGTATTGAATCATCACGATTAATATTTTACAATGACACTTCAAAATGAGCATCTTATGCACACTGACCATACAAATTTATCTCAAGAAAAAATGAGATGAAAATTTAAACCACGTAAATTTATTCTAAATAACAAGAAGTTTACTATTCAAATCATCTCTTTGTTTTATTTCGATAATGTATAACTACATTATAACCATACTTTAACTTTCTTGACGTTAAAGTAATTTTGCAACCCTTTTGAGTATAAAGTCGCATGACTGTAGGTCATAGCTAAACAGCACATCTTAGCATATTTATAATTCTTATGTCTTTGTACTGAATCAATAGAATGTAATAGTATATAAGAATGAAAGTCGTGTTATTTTATAAAATATTCGGTTACGTAATATTTAAAAACTTTTTTGAATGAAAAAATTTTTCTCACAACTTTATTAAAACTTTATTGATCTTGGTTAAATATATATATATATACATATATATATATATATATATAAATTTTGAATTTCTATTTTATTACAACGAACATCATCGCATGATAATTATATTTTAATAAGTAAGTACATACACACATTAGACTCTTGACCATCACATGTAGCGGTTATTATTCAAAATTTCATATATCTTACTAAATATAATAGCGCGTTTTTAACGCGAAAGCGACGATCACCGAGAAAAAAATTGGAATGAAATAAACAGACACTCCATACTAGACAAGCTCTCAGTGGCTTAGTGATAGGGCACTTGCTATCTACCTGGAGGGCTCGGGTTCGAGACCCCGCTCCTAATAGCTCCTAGGCAGCTGGTGTAATGCTTACCGTGCTATGCTGATAGTTAAAGAACAACGGTGCCTGATCGGGCCGAGGTGTAATGCATACCGTGCCGTCGGAACAGTAAGAATCAACGGTGCTTCGAGGGGGGAAGGTAGGCGACCCTTTCGTAGTAAAAATCCTCTCGGAAATTATTATTATAAAAAGCATGAATTGTGGCGATTCGGAGTTTTATAGCCATTCAATAACAACAATCATTCAAAAAATATATAATACTAGACATGTTACTGAGCTCTGATCGCGGTTTTCAATATCTTGTAAAAGTAAGCATTTTTTCGATAATCTGACAACTGCGTTTGCGCTTAACCATTATTTTATAAAAAATGATCGAAAAACAAAGTATAAGGCGTAGTGGACCTAGTGGTGGTGTAGGGTAGGGGCATCGGAACTACATCAAAAGGAAGAGAGGAGAGAGTTACTTTATCCTCTTTAATTATTGTATTATTATACACAACACAAATACCGACTAACAGTGGCGGTTGTTTTAAAACCAACTATTCGAACAGCTTAATACATTTCGAATTTGGCTGACACTATGGGCGAGAAAATAGAATCGGTTCGATCAGTCGTATATGTAACTAGTTTAGATAAAAATAATGATAAAAGTTGTTCTAACTGTAACTCAACCTTTTAAAATTAAACCACCGGCATTTTTATCGACATTTTTTAATTATTAAACACTAAAAAAAAAGTTTATTTAACATTATTAAACACTAAAAAAAAAGTTTATTTAACAATGTCGAGAAAAGCATGGAAACGAAACAAGATTATCGACAAACGATCATTTTAAATTATTAACAGATCAAAAATCTCTTGCCAAAATAATACAAAAATCGTAACTTGTCTAAAATCCTTCTTCATTAGAAAATTAACGAACGCTCACGACCAAAGTAAATTTTTAATTTTCGATTGTAATATGAAACTTGTGCATATGCGATGATCATACATTTCGATAGCAGATAAATTTTACATCATACTTAGTTGTTTTTGATGTCCAACTCATCCGGATACATACGTGTGAGGACGTAGATAATGTATGTACGTAGATACACGTGACACGGCATCACCTGACCTGTACCCCAAGGTTTACAGTAGGTAATGGACCAGCGGTTTGTTTTGGAGTTCCGGAGCACCCGAGTGGAAACTTTAAGCCCAGCCAGATCACATAGCCCAACATGAGGGACCGAGCCTGGCCACACGTATAATTTTTTTTGGCGCATAGTTTGTACGTCCTGACTTTCGCTTGCACTGTTATTGTGAGATCGTTTATTCAAAAAAGTTGGTACAACGGAAGTAATTTTGTTTAATAAAAACATGCGGAAGTAATTTTGTTTAATAAAATGGTAATAATTATTTTTTTTTAATTAGTAGGAAATATAGAAAAATAATAACAGTTCTTTATGTCCAGATTTAAAACAAGTAATAAGACTTATTATTCACAATTGTCTGTCACAAGTTGTTATTAAAACTTGTAAATACTTATTATTAGTTTTTTTTTTTGTTCACGAGATGAAACGGTACAACCGTGCCCATAGAGATTGTTATTTTTATTATTTTTTTCTATCTCATATAAAATATAAAACAATAAATACAATGTATTATTAACGATTTTTAATAGCTATCAGTTTTTAAAAAATGTTAAAAGTCATGTGTTAAATAGTGATTATTAATCATAAAAATTGTTTCCAGTTACTTTTTTCGATGTTTCTATAATGACATTCATAACGAAAAAAAAAATACTAAAAATAATAACTAATAATAATACTTATTGAACTTTACTATAGTCTCAAAGCTAGAATTTATGAAATATTACTATTAGAATTTTTTTTTTTTCATTACTTAATCACAAAAAAAATTTCAGCTTGGGTTGGAATGAAGTTTTCGTTAAAAAAAATTAATTTAAGCTTAAGGGTTGTATCATATGTACATGAGGAATTTTCCTTCCATTTTTTACTTTTCAGGGTACCCAAAACTGCCAAATTCAAATTTCAAGCTACAACTCTTGAATAACTTTTTTTCATTGGTAGTAAGCTAGATCGTTAAAAAAAATTCCAAGAACACGCAATTCAAGTCTTTGCACATTTTTTTCTGCTTTAAATGTAAAATAATATCAATTTCCGTTAAAACAATAGACGTATTTTCGGCTCCCGGATTAATTAACGTGAAAATGTCCGTACAAAAAATAGGCGAAACATCTTGCCCACAATTTTTAAAATTGCTCTTTTCAATGGTGCAGTTTAGATTTTGCTAATATTCCGTTTGTTACCATATTTTTTTGCCAATATAAAAGAAAAACACCAATTTTCCTATTTTTTCCCTAATTTTTGGCATTTCTCGAATACGTTATATTATTTTCCAATTGTTAAGTAAGTAAAAAGGATCTTTAAAATAAATTTTGATTGGTTGAGGATTATTTGGAATTATTTCAAGTAAAACTTGTAAAAACAATTTTTTCATACAAATCATAGCAAAAACTGAATTCCTACGAAAATTATACGCAAATTTCATTTAACGAAAAAGTATGTTAAGACATAAAAGTTTTTCAATTTATTTTTAAAAATTATATTATTAAGACATGCAACAATATTATCATTCATTAACAGTGCAATTATTAGCTAGTGAAGTTATATTTTCAATATTTTAATTATTAACTTCAAGTACATTTTTTCAGTTTTAATTTATTAATGAAAATTATTTCTATAAAACGAGTGAATTTTTTTTACTTTTCAAAACACTACTTTATTTTGGAATCCAAAACACATGCAAAACTTTTATTTCCTAACATATTTTTTCCTACACCCAAGTTTAGCTATAATGAAAACAGATACCCATAAATGCAAGGATAAATAAAAAAACTGATCAATAAAATTATCGTATGATATGGGTAATTTATATGGGATCAAATGAAAATCCAAGTTTATGTATGTACAAAATACGAAATGTTATTTTATTTTACCATAAAATCAAGTGAATAATTTTCGTTAAATGACATTTGTGGTTACAAATTTTAACGACGTAAATGATTTATCCAATATGTATGTACAAATACTATATAGAAATTAATTATACACTATTTAGAAGTTTTGTTGACTATGATACAATCTGCTTATAAACTAAATCACACTTGAAGATTTTAATGCTAGGATACAAGTTAATTTTTTTTTTATATAAACGCTGTACACTCTAAATATTAACAATGAACTTAAAATTAAAATCACATGAAAAAGCTAGTTTACTTTAACACACTCGTCACTCAATAAAGCTTAATCAAAATTGTCTGACTACATCCCTCGGTCAAAGAAGCAGGTACAAAAGCAAAGAAAGTCCACAAAAACAAGTCGATTATCTTTTATGGTTTTTTATATTAAATGTCTTCCTTGGCCTGAGAGTTTGTTCGTTCGACTATAGGCACTCACTGGTAACTATATTCAACATGTTAGTACTTGGATGGGTGACCGTTCAAGTCTTGCCGTTTCGCCTCTGCTGTTCTCTTCATGGGTTGGTTGACTATTTCTCTGTCCCTTTGACATCGTGAGTGGAAGGTATGCCAAATTTCTGCCCCGTTGTCTTAGACACCAGGTCAGAAATGAGACAGATACACCACGCTGTTACGGAACAGGTTTTTCCTACGGGAGATTTCCCGGGATTTTCCTGATCCACATGACAATTGTTATGGGCGAATGTGGAGCAGTTGTTAGGGTTCTCCTTCCTTCCAATCCCATCCCAATTATATAAAATATATATATATAAAACTATATTCAACAGCCCTATTATTGAATAAAAGTACACTATTGATCATAATTATTCTTGCTCTCGTAACTATTTCTCTTTCCTTATCTCAACTCGATTCATAACCACATAGTCCCATGGATAAAAGCACAAGAAAAAATAAACGTTCTGATACGTATCCCTGGGTGTAGCCGCATCTAAAACCGGACGTAACTTTTTTCGTCAACGACGGATCTCAAGTGTGCCTAGTCACAATAGGCACCCGAAGTTACGGTGTAGAAAGATATAAGGAGGTTAAGACGGCAGCAGTGGCTAGTTTACGACTACCCTACAAGTTAAGGTGGACGGGTTTCGAGTGCCGGCGTCGTGGAGGCAAAGGTGGCGGCGTCTCCGGCCACGTTTGCTTGTGATTGTTATCCTCATTGTTACCGATTATGCAACTGCCACTGCTACTGTTCCTACTACTGTCGCTGCCGATGTCTTTTTTGCCAAAGTCGTGCAGTCTGGCGTCCTGCTGTGCCGACTTATTGTAGTCTACTATGATGTCCGTGAATTTGATGATTCTCCACCGGTACAGGACCTCTTCCTTGGGGTTCTCGGCGTTTTTTTTTACGGCCTCTTGAAGCTTGACAGCCGAGTCCGCGGAATCCATCGGCGATTCAGGGACAAAGATCTCACAGTCCGACAGCGCCAGCCCAGAACTCGTGGACAAGGATAAGCAATCTTTGCGTAGAGGTTCTGTCAAACAGAGATTGTCCAGGGAAATTCCATCAGCTACTATAAAACGAGAGAAAAAACGATTGAAACCAGTTTTTATAGTGTAAAGTCTTTGGCGGGTCTCAAGAAAAGTTTGGTGCTTACAGTGTAGGCTGTCGGTGCTGTCTTTGGCTCCGCTGTCGCTTGGCTTGGCGCCGAAAAGCAGGTCTACCCCTTCACCGAACAGGACCTCGCAATGCTGGATAAGCATCTCCACGAGGGCAGGAATCGCCTGGCTCTGGTTGACCGAGGGACTCTCGGACCAGAGCAGACTTGGCCCACAGCACACGCCGAGGTTACTCGCGCACATGAGGTTGTGCTTCGAGCGCCGGGCTATGTGGTGCAGCACATGGATCAGGTGCGACAGCAGCGTATAGTTTGCCCTCGGCAGACGGTCCAAAATGCTACAAACCAAACGAACGATAAATAAATGGAAAATCGTATATGATAAGGTAGCTCCATTGAAGTAAAAATATTAGGGGTCGTACCTTTTGATCGTCGTGAGCGGGTCCGGAGACTCGAGGCTGGCCATCCACAGGGAGAAGAGGTGAGAGGTGAGGAGGGGGTCGGGCAGTGATCTCAAGAAGTCCTTGAGTAGGGCAGCCACTACGAGTACGGACGCGTCCTCGAGGCAGCTGGTGTCACCCAAGGACTCAATCTGCTTCTTGAGCTCCCGGACCACCCTCAAATTGGCGGATTTGCGAAAGATGCCTTGGGTGGAGGGACCCTTGGCGAGGAGCTGCTGCAGCATGACGAGGACCGGCTCAGGCAGGCCGTTCTCGTCGAGCCGTGCCAGATGGACACCAAAGACGCGGGGGCTAGAGGAGGCGAATTTTCGCAGGAGATTCCATGTCCGGGATTTTTTCGACTTTGTATTACTAGTGACTGACGCCAAATTTCGCGCGTCGGTTCCCATGTACTTTTCGTACTCGGCAAGCCTCTGAATCTGGAAGGAAAAACGGTTGAGGTTTTGGTTAGTCGTTACTTTTTGATTATGATTATGAGACAGGGTAACAATTTTATTTTTATAAGAAGATAAAAATCTGCAAGTCGGTACTTGTGTCGGAGAAACATTATTGATTTGATTTTTTTTTTGCACTCGAAATATGTCTCTCGAAGAGCTTATCTTATCTTTTTTTTTCTTAATGAGCTAATTGCACATGTCCCGAAACCAATGAATAGTTTGTACGCTCGAGAAAAATAGCGATGCTACATATACAAGGGAAAGATTTACGCTTTAACCAGTGTAAGTGTACAGCGAAGAACAAAAAAAGCGCGCCGGAAAAACGGATAATACAAAATAGCAGCTGCGCCCGAAAACACCGTTGTCCCGAAAATTGGACATAACATTACATCGGAGGTAACAATACTAGCTCTGAGACACACTTAAACCCCGATTTTCAAATTCAAAAGTAGGCAGCAATGATATTTTAATGCCCGATTATTCACTTTAAATAAATCTACTCATGCAACTGATATGAGAATGAGCGCAAGGGAAATATGTTTTATGTAAGTTTAATCAAAACTTACCTCACTACTCGGCTGGTGATCATTTGATCCGTGTCGAAGGGACCGGAAAGACGCTCTAGTCTTTCTGCACCAGTTAGAAACGGCCCTCTTCATTTTTCACTCTGACGTACACTCCGATTTCACTAGTTGCACCTTCGGTTCACAATGCGAGCAGTTACCACTAGTAAACACTAGAACACTCCGGAGAAGAATAACTGAGAACTGAGGGACGGTGGTCTCATTGCACTCCCGAATATCCCCACACTGTGCAGTGATGAGTTTACGCCCTTTCACTATTGGCCCGAGTGCAATTAGTCTTTAATAGGAAGGGTCAGTACTGTCAGTAGTGGGATTATTTGGGTGGTGACATATACATGACTAATTGTGTTCGAACATATCTCAGGTAGCGCTACCCATACCGGAGCTCGGCACCAAATTTTCCTGCATGGAAGCATAGGATCTTATGGAGACGGTTTAATTTCTATTCTTTTATAATTTTACTTTTATGTGGTAGTTTATGGAACTGGTACTTTTTACAAGATATTGGAATAGTTTATTGGGAAAAAATTATCATAGAGAAAATACATGGGCACGAGGAGGAGAAAAATAAGAGTACTGAAGCTCTTCAAGTAAATAAGACATATTAGCTATGCCGAAATATTTATACTTATGTATTTTTTTTAATACAAATTATGGCAAAAAATTGAATTTCTTCAAAAATTCGTCTATATTTTATTAGACGAGAAAGTACGTTAAAAATTACAAGTTTTTCATTTTATTCTCGTAAAATTATTTTATTCAGTATTTTTATTTTAATTTGTTGTTAAAAATTGTTTTAATTTAACCAGTGCAACTTTTTACTGTTCAAAACACTACATTAATTTAGAATCAAAAAATATACAAAACTTTTATTTCTTAACATACTATTTTGTATATTGAAAATTCGCTACAACTTTTGTAGAAGTTAAATTTTTCGCCACGATTTGTATGAAATAATTGAATTTGATCTTAAGATATTAAATTTGTCTTTGGACTTTCAGTGAGATTCAAAATTAATTATTATACCATATTCTTGGCTTTTCAAATATATAGCTTATTTATTACTTACACTGAGAAAAATGATATTAAAAAAAGTATTATAACCATACTGAAAATTACATTTTTTAGGAATGCTACTAAGACATACTACCGGAGCCAGTGCCAGTGGTGGGTATAGGTATAAGACCTTAGATAACATACCAAATCTCTGACAGGTAAGAGTTAAAAGTTATACTTATATAAAATTATATGATAAATAATATATTTGTAAATATAAGTATACGCAGTATGAAATCATATCATATACAAAGGTAGTGCAATTATCGTTTAAATGAGTATACCTACGTTAGTTGGATGTGGTTTCAACAAATACTGTAATATCTAATAACAGAACAATTATAAACAATATTTTATGACACAATACAACATGAACAATATGTAGGCTGGCCAGTATAAGACTATGCAGTTTCATCAAGTCCTCCGATGATTTAATTAAGAACAACTTCCCAAGAAAATAAGAAATACCCTTATAAAATAGCAGATCGTTCAACTGCACTTTTTTTTACATGTTTTATTTAAAAAATTTACAGTTTAACATGTATAACATTATTGAAAAAATCACTTCGAATTGGATTTATAAGATCTATATAAAGCTCCCATTTTTTGTTTGTATGAAAGATTACTATTAGTTAAACCTGTTTTATTTTCAAATAGGTCTATAAATATTTTTTTTTTTTTTTTTTCTTTTATTAACACAATAAACAAGTCAAGTATGCGTTAATATAAGCGTGCATGTAAGCTTATCGTTACGGGAAAAATAATTTTCAGCGTTGCAGCATTTATTTGCGCTCCTCCCACCTCTCTGAATTTTGTTCTCAATTACAAAGTAAAAATTGTAAGAAAAGAAAGCGCAATAAAAATCAATTATTGTAAGTATTCATACAGTACGGATATTTTTTTTTTAATTTTATTTATGAAAATTCTAAAATATGAAAAAATTGTATAAACAATAATTTATTTATTTCAAAAGTAACATATTAATCGTAAATAAACGAATTTTCCAAACTTTTGAAAAATTATGTACCAAACAAATATATTTTATTGAATAACTTATTTATTTAATGTAAAATAAAATCAAATAAATGAATGCATAATAAATAAAAAGTCACATTGAAAATAAGTTACGAACTGTAAGATGAAATGAAGTAATCGGTTATGTGAAATGAAGGATCTACTTCTTAGGGCACTCGACACTAAGGGAGGGAATAAGAAAAGGAATGGGAGGCCTCCCATTACCAGGAGGGTGTGGTAGGGGGTGAAATAGGCAATTTTGCTCGAGGTCGCCCATACTCTTGACGAGGAGCATTGCGTGGTGAACGAGCACATTTGAAAATTCATAGAGGTAATTATTGTCTCGAAAAAAGTCGCACTTGCCGGGAACAAACGGCGGTCTCCTGCGTGCCGACCCACGACCTAGCCGACTGAGCCACCGCGATCTCCATAATATGTGTGTATATGTATATATAAAGTGGTGTACATACCTCTTAGTGGTTAGTACACTGTAATATGAAAAAAAAAAAAAAATTTGTATATATATGCACATCGCATTTTTTCGGGATTACCAAAACATATAATTTGCTTTTCCGGTATCCATAAGAAACATATTTCTATAGGATCTCTCAAGTAATATATCATTTTTTCTGGGATGTATATATGTAGGATCCCAGAAATATTGATCATTAAATTTGTTGATTTTTCTTATTTTTCATATTTGCTTAAGGAGGCTCCGTCGCCTACTGCGGTAGTCAATTCAGTGACGATCGATGCGATGTCACTAGACGAAAGCTTCCTTTTATACTAGTAGTATGTCGGTAATGAAATTTTTTTTATTTTCAACTGAATCCACCTGCTATTATATATAGTTTACTACATATTGGTACAGTCAGCTGTCGAATAAATAAATATTTATGATTGCCATAATTTACTGCGTTATTACCAAACAAATAAAAATTGAAAAATCATAAAAGTTTTCATGTTGTTATACAAATTTAAATTTTTTTTATTGCGCGCGCTCCCTAAACTAATATGGCCGGCAGTGTTTGTCACTGCATTTACAGAACGTAACTGCAAACCAAAATAGTATTTTAGCTATTTTATCAATTTTTTCATCGCCAACGCCTATAAAGTCACCCGGTTTCTTAAAGATGAGAGTGTCAGGGTTACGATAAGTATATTTTTTTTTGCTTGTACATTCCATTTTAGTGGTTTAATTGATAGTCAAACGTTTGCTTCAGGCCTTCGGCCATAAAAGACTGTGTTAAACGAGCTCGAAAAGTGCTGATTTTGTATTGAATTATCTCCGGATTTTGATCGTCAACCCATAAAAATAAAGATACTATTGGATTCAGCGCGATCTCAACTTCAATAATATATCTGTCAAAGTTCTTGCACATTCCGTGATGGAGCCTTCTTAAGCATTTTAGATGTTACTGTTTGTTCAACTTTTGAATTTATTAAAAGTTGTATTGAATCATCACGATTAATATTTTACAATGACACTTCAAAATGAGCATCTTATGCACACTGACCATACAAATTTATCTCAAGAAAAAATGAGATAAAAATTTAAACCACGTAAATTTATTCTAAATAACAAGAAGTTTACTATTCAAATCATCTCTTTGTTTTATTTCGATAATGTATAACTACATTATAACCATACTTTAACTTTCTTGACGTTAAAGTAATTTTGCAACCCTTTTGAGTATAAAGTCGCATGACTGTAGGTCATAGCTAAACAGCACATCTTAGCATATTTATAATTCTTATGTCTTTGTACTGAATCAATAGAATGTAATAGTATATAAGAATGAAAGTCGTGTTATTTTATAAAATATTCGGTTACGTAATATTTAAAAACTTTTTTGAATGAAAAAATTTTTCTCACAACTTTATTAAAACTTTATTGATCTTGGTTAAATATATATATATACATATATATATATATATATATATAAATTTTGAATTTCTATTTTATTACAACGAACATCATCGCATGATAATTATATTTTAATAAGTAAGTACATACACACATTAGACTCTTGACCATCACATGTAGCGGTTATTATTCAAAATTTCATATATCTTACTAAATATAATAGCGCGTTTTTAACGCGAAAGCGACGATCACCGAGAAAAAAATTGGAATGAAATAAACAGACACTCCATACTAGACAAGCTCTCAGTGGCTTAGTGATAGGGCACTTGCTATCTACCTGGAGGGCTCGGGTTCGAGACCCCGCTCCTAATAGCTCCTAGGCAGCTGGTGTAATGCTTACCGTGCTATGCTGATAGTTAAAGAACAACGGTGCCTGATCGGGCCGAGGTGTAATGCATACCGTGCCGTCGGAACAGTAAGAATCAACGGTGCTTCGAGGGGGGAAGGTAGGCGACCCTTTCGTAGTAAAAATCCTCTCGGAAATTATTATTATAAAAAGCATGAATTGTGGCGATTCGGAGTTTTATAGCCATTCAATAACAACAATCATTCAAAAAATATATAATACTAGACATGTTACTGAGCTCTGATCGCGGTTTTCAATATCTTGTAAAAGTAAGCATTTTTTCGATAATCTGACAACTGCGTTTGCGCTTAACCATTATTTTATAAAAAATGATCGAAAAACAAAGTATAAGGCGTAGTGGACCTAGTGGTGGTGTAGGGTAGGGGCATCGGAACTACATCAAAAGGAAGAGAGGAGAGAGTTACTTTATCCTCTTTAATTATTGTATTATTATACACAACACAAATACCGACTAACAGTGGCGGTTGTTTTAAAACCAACTATTCGAACAGCTTAATACATTTCGAATTTGGCTGACACTATGGGCGAGAAAATAGAATCGGTTCGATCAGTCGTATATGTAACTAGTTTAGATAAAAATAATGATAAAAGTTGTTCTAACTGTAACTCAACCTTTCAAAATTAAACCACTGGCATTTTTATCGACATTTTTTAATTATTAAACACTAAAAAAAAAGTTTATTTAACATTATTAAACACTAAAAAAAAAGTTTATTTAACAATGTCGAGAAAAGCATGGAAACGAAACAAGATTATCGACAAACGATCATTTTAAATTATTAACAGATCAAAAATCTCTTGCCAAAATAATACAAAAATCGTAACTTGTCTAAAATCCTTCTTCATTAGAAAATTAACGAACGCTCACGACCAAAGTAAATTTTTAATTTTCGATTGTAATATGAAACTTGTGCATATGCGATGATCATACATTTCGATAGCAGATAAATTTTACATCATACTTAGTTGTTTTTGATGTCCAACTCATCCGGATACATACGTGTGAGGACGTAGATAATGTATGTACGTAGATACACGTGACACGGCATCACCTGACCTGTACCCCAAGGTTTACAGTAGGTAATGGACCAGCGGTTTGTTTTGGAGTTCCGGAGCACCCGAGTGGAAACTTTAAGCCCAGCCAGATCACATAGCCCAACATGAGGGACCGAGCCTGGCCACACGTATAATTTTTTTTGGCGCATAGTTTGTACGGCCTGACTTTCGCTTGCACTGTTATTGTGAGATCGTTTATTCAAAAAAGTTGGTACAACGGAAGTAATTTTGTTTAATAAAAACATGCGGAAGTAATTTTGTTTAATAAAATGGTAATAATTATTTTTTTTTAATTAGTAGGAAATATAGAAAAATAATAACAGTTCTTTATGTCCAGATTTAAAACAAGTAATAAGACTTATTATTCACAATTGTCTGTCACAAGTTGTTATTAAAACTTGTAAATACTTATTATTAGTTTTTTTTTTTTCGTTCACGAGATGAAACGGTACAACCGTGCCCATAGAGATTGTTATTTTTATTATTTTTTTCTATCTCATATAAAATATAAAACAATAAATACAATGTATTATTAACGATTTTTAATAGCTATCAGTTTTTAAAAAATGTTAAAAGTCATGTGTTAAATAGTGATTATTAATCATAAAAATTGTTTCCAGTTACTTTTTTCGATGTTTCTATAATGACATTCATAACGAAA
Organism: Copidosoma floridanum; assembly: GCF_036245765.1. Lineage (NCBI taxonomy): Eukaryota > Metazoa > Arthropoda > Insecta > Hymenoptera > Encyrtidae > Copidosoma > Copidosoma floridanum. The sequence continues at coordinate 17,968,373 of NW_028321907.1, read as the reverse complement.
AAAAAAATACTAAAAATAATAACTAATAATAATACTTATTGAACTTTACTATAGTCTCAAAGCTAGAATTTATGAAATATTACTATTAGAATTTTTTTTTTTTTCATTACTTAATCACAAAAAAAATTTCAGCTTGGGTTGGAATGAAGTTTTCGTTAAAAAAAATTAATTTAAGCTTAAGGGTTGTATCATATGTACATGAGGAATTTTCCTTCCATTTTTTACTTTTCAGGGTACCCAAAACTGCCAAATTCAAATTTCAAGCTACAACTCTTGAATAACTTTTTTTCATTGGTAGTAAGCTAGATCGTTAAAAAAAATTCCAAGAACACGCAATTCAAGTCTTTGCACATTTTTTTCTGCTTTAAATGTAAAATAATATCAATTTCCGTTAAAACAATAGACGTATTTTCGGCTCCCGGATTAATTAACGTGAAAATGTCCGTACAAAAAATAGGCGAAACATCTTGCCCACAATTTTTAAAATTGCTCTTTTCAATGGTGCAGTTTAGATTTTGCTAATATTCCGTTTGTTACCATATTTTTTTGCCAATATAAAAGAAAAACACCAATTTTCCTATTTTTTCCCTAATTTTCGGCATTTCTCGAATACGTTATATTATTTTCCAATTGTTAAGTAAGTAAAAAGGATCTTTAAAATAAATTTTGATTGGTTGAGGATTATTTGGAATTATTTCAAGTAAAACTTGTGAAAACAATTTTTTCATACAAATCATAGCAAAAACTGAATTCCTACGAAAATTATACGCAAATTTCATTTAACGAAAAAGTATGTTAAGACATAAAAGTTTTTCAATTTATTTTTAAAAATTATATTATTAAGACATGCAACAATATTATCATTCATTAACAGTGCAATTATTAGCTAGTGAAGTTATATTTTCAATATTTTAATCATTTACTTCAAGTACATTTTTTCAATTTTAATTTATTAATGAAAATTATTTCTATAAAACGAGTGAATTTTTTTTACTTTTCAAAACACTACTTTATTTTGGAATCCAAAACACATGCAAAACTTTTATTTCCTAACATATTTTTTCCTACACCCAAGTTTAGCTATAATGAAAACAGATACCCATAAATGCAAGGATAAATAAAAAAACTGATCAATAAAATTATCGTATGATATGGGTAATTTATATGGGATCAAATGAAAATCCAAGTTTATGTATGTACAAAATACGAAATGTTATTTTATTTTACCATAAAATCAAGTGAATAATTTTCGTTAAATGACATTTGTGGTTACAAATTTTAACGACGTAAATGATTTATCCAATATGTATGTACAAATACTATATAGAAATTAATTATACACTATTTAGAAGTTTTGTTGACTATGATACAATCTGCTTATAAACTAAATCACACTTGAAGATTTTAATGCTAGGATACAAGTTAATTTTTTTTTTATATAAACGCTGTACACTCTAAATATTAACAATGAACTTAAAATTAAAATCACATGAAAAAGCTAGTTTACTTTAACACACTCGTCACTCAATAAAGCTTAATCAAAATTGTCTGACTACATCCCTCGGTCAAAGAAGCAGGTACAAAAGCAAAGAAAGTCCACAAAAACAAGTCGATTATCTTTTATGGTTTTTTATGTTAAATGTCTTCCTTGGCCTGAGAGTTTGTTCGTTCGACTATAGGCACTCACTGGTAACTATATTCAACATGTTAGTACTTGGATGGGTGACCGTTCAAGTCTTGCCGTTTCGCCTCTGCTGTTCTCTTCATGGGTTGGTTGACTATTTCTCTGTCCCTTTGACATCGTGAGTGGAAGGTATGCCAAATTTCTGCCCCGTTGTCTTAGACACCAGGTCAGAAATGAGACAGATACACCACGCTGTTACGGAACAGGTTTTTCCTACGGGAGATTTCCCGGGATTTTCCTGATCCACATGACAATTGTTATGGGCGAATGTGGAGCAGTTGTTAGGGTTCTCCTTCCTTCCAATCCCATCCCAATTATATAAAATATATATATATAAAACTATATTCAACAGCCCTATTATTGAATAAAAGTACACTATTGATCATAATTATTCTTGCTCTCGTAACTATTTCTCTTTCCTTATCTCAACTCGATTCATAACCACATAGTCCCATGGATAAAAGCACAAGAAAAAATAAACGTTCTGATACGTATCCCTGGGTGTAGCCGCATCTAAAACCGGACGTAACTTTTTTCGTCAACGACGGATCTCAAGTGTGCCTAGTCACAATAGGCACCCGAAGTTACGGTGTAGAAAGATATAAGGAGGTTAAGACGGCAGCAGTGGCTAGTTTACGACTACCCTACAAGTTAAGGTGGACGGGTTTCGAGTGCCGGCGTCGTGGAGGCAAAGGTGGCGGCGTCTCCGGCCACGTTTGCTTGTGATTGTTATCCTCATTGTTACCGATTATGCAACTGCCACTGCTACTGTTCCTACTACTGTCGCTGCCGATGTCTTTTTTGCCAAAGTCGTGCAGTCTGGCGTCCTGCTGTGCCGACTTATTGTAGTCTACTATGATGTCCGTGAATTTGATGATTCTCCACCGGTACAGGACCTCTTCCTTGGGGTTCTCGGCGTTTTTTTTTACGGCCTCTTGAAGCTTGACAGCCGAGTCCGCGGAATCCATCGGCGATTCAGGGACAAAGATCTCACAGTCCGACAGCGCCAGCCCAGAACTCGTGGACAAGGATAAGCAATCTTTGCGTAGAGGTTCTGTCAAACAGAGATTGTCCAGGGAAATTCCATCAGCTACTATAAAACGAGAGAAAAAACGATTGAAACCAGTTTTTATAGTGTAAAGTCTTTGGCGGGTCTCAAGAAAAGTTTGGTGCTTACAGTGTAGGCTGTCGGTGCTGTCTTTGGCTCCGCTGTCGCTTGGCTTGGCGCCGAAAAGCAGGTCTACCCCTTCACCGAACAGGACCTCGCAATGCTGGATAAGCATCTCCACGAGGGCAGGAATCGCCTGGCTCTGGTTGACCGAGGGACTCTCGGACCAGAGCAGACTTGGCCCACAGCACACGCCGAGGTTACTCGCGCACATGAGGTTGTGCTTCGAGCGCCGGGCTATGTGGTGCAGCACATGGATTAGGTGCGACAGCAGCGTATAGTTTGCCCTCGGCAGACGGTCCAAAATGCTACAAACCAAACGAACGATAAATAAATGGAAAATCGTATATGATAAGGTAGCTCCATTGAAGTAAAAATATTAGGGGTCGTACCTTTTGATCGTCGTAAGCGGGTCCGGAGACTCGAGGCTGGCCATCCACAGGGAGAAGAGGTGAGAGGTGAGGAGGGGGTCGGGCAGTGATCTTAAGAAGTCCTTGAGTAGGGCAGCCACTACGAGTACGGACGCATCCTCGAGGCAGCTGGTGTCACCCAAGGACTCAATCTGCTTCTTGAGCTCCCGGACCACCCTCAAATTGGCGGATTTGCGAAAGATGCCTTGGGTGGAGGGACCCTTGGCGAGGAGCTGCTGCAGCATGACGAGGACCGGCTCAGGCAGGCCGTTCTCGTCGAGCCGTGCCAGATGGACACCAAAGACGCGGGGGCTAGAGGAGGCGAATTTTCGCAGGAGATTCCATGTCCGGGATTTTTTCGACTTTGTATTACTAGTGACTGACGCCAAATTTCGCGCGTCGGTTCCCATGTACTTTTCGTACTCGGCAAGCCTCTGAATCTGGAAGGAAAAACGGTTGAGGTTTTGGTTAGTCGTTACTTTTTGATTATGATTATGAGACAGGGTAACAATTTTATTTTCATAAGAAGATAAAAATCTGCAAGTCGGTACTTGTGTCGGAGAAACATTATTGATTTGATTTTTTTTTTGCACTCGAAATATGTCTCTCGAAGAGCTTATCTTATCTTTTTTTTTCTTAATGAGCTAATTGCACATGTCCCGAAACCAATGAATAGTTTGTACGCTCGAGAAAAATAGCGATGCTACATATACAAGGGAAAGATTTACGCTTTAACCAGTGTAAGTGTACAGCGAAGAACAAAAAAAGCGCGCCGGAAAAACGGATAATACAAAATAGCAGCTGCGCCCGAAAACACCGTTGTCCCGAAAATTGGACATAACATTACATCGGAGGTAACAATACTAGCTCTGAGACACACTTAAACCCCGATTTTCAAATTCAAAAGTAGGCAGCAATGATATTTTAATGCCCGATTATTCACTTTAAATAAATCTACTCATTCAACTGATATGAGAATGAGCGCAAGGGAAATATGTTTTATGTAAGTTTAATCAAAACTTACCTCACTACTCGGCTGGTGATCATTTGATCCGTGTCGAAGGGACCGGAAAGACGCTCTAGTCTTTCTGCACCAGTTAGAAACGGCCCTCTTCATTTTTCACTCTGACGTACACTCCGATTTCACTAGTTGCACCTTCGGTTCACAATGCGAGCAGTTACCACTAGTAAACACTAGAACACTCCGGAGAAGAATAACTGAGGACTGAGGGACGGTGGTCTCATTGCACTCCCGAATATCCCCACACTGTGCAGTGATGAGTTTACGCCCTTTCACTATTGGCCCGAGTGCAATTAGTCTTTAATAGGAAGGGTCAGTACTGTCAGTAGTGGGATTATTTGGGTGGTGACATATACATGACTAATTGTGTTCGAACATATCTCAGGTAGCGCTACCCATACCGAAGCTCGGCACCAAATTTTCCTGCATGGAAGCATAGGATCTTATGGAGATGGTTTAATTTCTATTCTTTTATAATTTTACTTTTATGTGGTAGTTTATGGAACTGGTACTTTTTACAAGATATTGGAATAGTTTATTGGGAAAAAATTATCATAGAGAAAATACATGGGCACGAGGAGGAGAAAAATAAGAGTACTGAAGCTCTTCAAGTAAATAAGACATATTAGCTATGCCGAAATATTTATACTTATGTATTTTTTTTAATACAAATTATGGCAAAAAATTGAATTTCTTCAAAAATTCGTCTATATTTTATTAGACGAGAAAGTACGTTAAAAATTACAAGTTTTTCATTTTATTCTCGTAAAATTATTTTATTCAGTATTTTTATTTTAATTTGTTGTTAAAAATTGTTTTAATTTAACCAGTGCAACTTTTTACTGTTCAAAACACTACATTAATTTAGAATCAAAAAATATACAAAACTTTTATTTCTTAACATACTATTTTGTATATTGAAAATTCGCTACAACTTTTGTAGAAGTTAAATTTTTCGCCACGATTTGTATGAAATAATTGAATTTGATCTTAAGATATTAAATTTGTCTTTGGACTTTCAGTGAGATTCAAAATTAATTATTATACCATATTCTTGGCTTTTCAAATATATAGCTTATTTATTACTTACACTGAGAAAAATGATATTAATAAAAGTATTATAACCATACTGAAAATTACATTCTTTAGAAATGCTACTAAGACATACTACCGGAGCCAGTGCCAGTGGTGGGTATAGGTATAAGACCTTAGATAACATACCAAATCTCTGACAGGTAAGAGTTAAAAGTTATACTTATATAAAATTATATGATAAATAATATATTTGTAAATATAAGTATACGCAGTATGAAATCATATCATATACAAAGGTAGTGCAATTATCGTTTAAATGAGTATACCTACGTTAGTTGGATGTGGTTTCAATAAATACTGTAATATCTAATAACAGAACAATTATAAACAATATTTTATGACACAATACAACATGAACAATATGTAGGCTGGCCAGTATAAGACTATGCAGTTTCATCAAGTCCTCCGATGATTTAATTAAGAACAACTTCCCAAGAAAATAAGAAATACCCTTATAAAATAGCAGATCGTTCAACTGCACCCTTTTTTACATGTTTTATTTAAAAAATTTACAGTTTAACATGTATAACATTATTGAAAAAATCACTTCGAATTGGATTTATAAGATCTATATAAAGCTCCCATTTTTTGTTTGTATGAAAGATCACTATTAGTTAAACCTGTTTTATTTTCAAATAGGTCTATAAATATTTTTTTTTTTTTTTTTTCTTTTATTAACACAATAAACAAGTCAAGTATGCGTTAATATAAGCGTGCATGTAAGCTTATCGTTACGGGAAAAATAATTTTCAGCGTTGCAGCATTTATTTGCGCTCCTCCCACCTCTCTGAATTTTGTTCTCAATTACAAAGTAAAAATTGTAAGAAAAGAAAGCGCAATAAAAATCAATTATTGTAAGTATTCATACAGTATGGATATTTTTTTTTTAATTTTATTTATGAAAATTCTAAAATATGAAAAAATTGTATAAACAATAATTTATTTATTTCAAAAGTAACATATTAATCGTAAATAAACAAATTTTCCAAACTTTTGAAAAATTATGTACCAAACAAATATATTTTATTGAATAACTTATTTATTTAATGTAAAATAAAATCAAATAAATGAATGCATAATAAATAAAAAGTCACATTGAGAATAAGTTACGAACTGTAAGATGAAATGAAGTAATCGGTTATGTGAAATGAAGGATCTACTTCTTAGGGCACTCGACACTAAGGGAGGGAATAAGAAAAGGAATGGGAGGCCTCCCATTACCAGGAGGGTGTGGTAGGGGGTGAAATAGGCAATTTTGCTCGAGGTCGCCCATACTCTTGACGAGGAGCATTGCGTGGTGAACGAGCACATTTGAAAATTCATAGAGGTAATTATTGTCTCGAAAAAAGTCGCATTTGCCGGGAACAAACGGCGGTCTCCTGCGTGCCGACCCACGACCTAGCCGACTGAGCCACCGCGATCTCCATAATATGTGTGTATATGTATATATAAAGTGGTGTACATACCTCTTAGTGGTTAGTACACTGTAATATGAAAAAAAAAAAAAAATTTGTATATATATGCACATCGCATTTTTTCGGGATTACCAAAACATATAATTTGCTTTTCCGGTATCCATAAGAAACATATTTCTATAGGATCTCTCAAGTAATATATCATTTTTTCTGGGATGTATATATGTAGGATCCCAGAAATATTGATCATTAAATTTGTTGATTTTTCTTATTTTTCATATTTGCTTAAGGAGGCTCCGTCGCCTACTGCGGTAGTCAATTCAGTGACGATCGATGCGATGTCACTAGACGAAAGCTTCCTTTTATACTAGTAGTATGTCGGTAATGAAATTTTTTTTATTTTCAACTGAATCCACCTGCTATTATATATAGTTTACTACATATTGGTACAGTCAGCTGTCGAATAAATAAATATTTATGATTGCCATAATTTACTGCGTTATTACCAAACAAATAAAAATTGAAAAATCATAAAAGTTTTCATGTTGTTATACAAATTTAAATTTTTTTTATTGCGCGCGCTCCCTAAACTAATATGGCCGGCAGTGTTTGTCACTGCATTTACAGAACGTAACTGCAAACCAAAATAGTATTTTAGCTATTTTATCAATTTTTTCATCGCCAACGCCTATAAAGTCACCCGGTTTCTTAAAGATGAGAGTGTCAGGGTTACGATAAGTATATTTTTTTTTGCTTGTACATTCCATTTTAGTGGTTTAATTGATAGTCAAAAGTTTGCTTCAGGCCTTCGGCCATAAAAGACTGTGTTAAACGAGCTCGAAAAGTGCTGATTTTGTATTGAATTATCTCCGGATTTTGATCGTCAACCCATAAAAATAAAGATACTATTGGATTCAGCGGGATCTCAACTTCAATAATATATCTGTCAAAGTTCTTGCACATTCCGTGATGGAGCCTTCTTAAGCATTTTAGATGTTACTGTTTGTTCAACTTTTGAATTTATTAAAAGTTGTATTGAATCATCACGATTAATATTTTACAATGACACTTCAAAATGAGCATCTTATGCACACTGACCATACAAATTTATCTCAAGAAAAAATGAGATAAAAATTTAAACCACGTAAATTTATTCTAAATAACAAGAAGTTTACTATTCAAATCATCTCTTTGTTTTATTTCGATAATGTATAACTACATTATAACCATACTTTAACTTTCTTGACGTTAAAGTAATTTTGCAACCCTTTTGAGTATAAAGTCGCATGACTGTAGGTCATAGCTAAACAGCACATCTTAGCATATTTATAATTCTTATGTCTTTGTACTGAATCGATAGAATGTAATAGAATATAAGAATGAAAGTCGTGTTATTTTATAAAATATTCGGTTACGTAATATTTAAAAACTTTTTTGAATGAAAAAATTTTTCTCACAACTTTATTAAAACTTTATTGATCTTGGTTAAATATATATATATATACATATATATATATATATATATATAAATTTTGAATTTCTATTTTATTACAACGAACATCATCGCATGATAATTATATTTTAATAAGTAAGTACATACACACATTAGACTCTTGACCATCACATGTAGCGGTTATTATTCAAAATTTCATATATCTTACTAAATATAATAGCGCGTTTTTAACGCGAAAGCGACGATCACCGAGAAAAAAATTGGAATGAAATAAACAGACACTCCATACTAGACAAGCTCTCAGTGGCTTAGTGATAGGGCACTTGCTATCTACCTGGAGGGCTCGGGTTCGAGACCCCGCTCCTAATAGCTCCTAGGCAGCTGGTGTAATGCTTACCGTGCTATGCTGATAGTTAAAGAACAACGGTGCCTGATCGGGCCGAGGTGTAATGCATACCGTGCCGTCGGAACAGTAAGAATCAACGGTGCTTCGAGGGGGGAAGGTAGGCGACCCTTTCGTAGTAAAAATCCTCTCGGAAATTATTATTATAAAAAGCATGAATTGTGGCGATTCGGAGTTTTATAGCCATTCAATAACAACAATCATTCAAAAAATATATAATACTAGACATGTTACTGAGCTCTGATCGCGGTTTTCAATATCTTGTAAAAGTAAGCATTTTTTCGATAATCTGACAACTGCGTTTGCGCTTAACCATTATTTTATAAAAAATGATCGAAAAACAAAGTATAAGGCGTAGTGGACCTAGTGGTGGTGTAGGGTAGGGGCATCGGAACTACATCAAAAGGAAGAGAGGAGAGAGTTACTTTATCCTCTTTAATTATTGTATTATTATACACAACACAAATACCGACTAACAGTGGCGGTTGTTTTAAAACCAACTATTCGAACAGCTTAATACATTTCGAATTTGGCTGACACTATGGGCGAGAAAATAGAATCGGTTCGATCAGTCGTATATGTAACTAGTTTAGATAAAAATAATGATAAAAGTTGTTCTAACTGTAACTCAACCTTTCAAAATTAAACCACTGGCATTTTTATCGACATTTTTTAATTATTAAACACTAAAAAAAAAGTTTATTTAACATTATTAAACACTAAAAAAAAAGTTTATTTAACAATGTCGAGAAAAGCATGGAAACGAAACAAGATTATCGACAAACGATCATTTTAAATTATTAACAGATCAAAAATCTCTTGCCAAAATAATACAAAAATCGTAACTTGTCTAAAATCCTTCTTCATCAGAAAATTAACGAACGCTCACGACCAAAGTAAATTTTTAATTTTCGATTGTAATATGAAACTTGTGCATATGCGATGATCATACATTTCGATAGCAGATAAATTTTACATCATACTTAGTTGTTTTTGATGTCCAACTCATCCGGATACATACGTGTGAGGACGTAGATAATGTATGTACGTAGATACACGTGACACGGCATCACCTGACCTGTACCCCAAGGTTTACAGTAGGTAATGGACCAGCGGTTTGTTTTGGAGTTCCGGAGCACCCGAGTGGAAACTTTAAGCCCAGCCAGATCACATAGCCCAACATGAGGGACCGAGCCTGGCCACACGTATAATTTTTTTTGGCGCATAGTTTGTACGGCCTGACTTTCGCTTGCACTGTTATTGTGAGATCGTTTATTCAAAAAAGTTGGTACAACGGAAGTAATTTTGTTTAATAAAAACATGCGGAAGTAATTTTGTTTAATAAAATGGTAATAATTATTTTTTTTTAATTAGTAGGAAATATAGAAAAATAATAACAGTTCTTTATGTCCAGATTTAAAACAAGTAATAAGACTTATTATTCACAATTGTCTGTCACAAGTTGTTATTAAAACTTGTAAATACTTATTATTAGTTTTTTTTTTTTCGTTCACGAGATGAAACGGTACAACCGTGCCCATAGAGATTGTTATTTTTATTATTTTTTTTCTATCTCATATAAAATATAAAACAATAAATACAATGTATTATTAACGATTTTTAATAGCTATCAGTTTTTAAAAAATGTTAAAAGTCATGTGTTAAATAGTGATTATTAATCATAAAAATTGTTTCCAGTTACTTTTTTCGATGTTTCTATAATGACATTCATAACGAAAAAAAAAATACTAAAAATAATAACTAATAATAATACTTATTGAACTTTACTATAGTCTCAAAGCTAGAATTTATGAAATATTACTATTAGAATTTTTTTTTTTTCATTACTTAATCACAAAAAAAATTTCAGCTTGGGTTGGAATGAAGTTTTCGTTAAAAAAAATTAATTTAAGCTTAAGGGTTGTATCATATGTACATGAGGAATTTTCCTTCCATTTTTTACTTTTCAGGGTACCCAAAACTGCCAAATTCAAATTTCAAGCTACAACTCTTGAATAACTTTTTTTCATTGGTAGTAAGCTAGATCGTTAAAAAAAATTCCAAGAACACGCAATTCAAGTCTTTGCACATTTTTTTCTGCTTTAAATGTAAAATAATATCAATTTCCGTTAAAACAATAGACGTATTTTCGGCTCCCGGATTAATTAACGTGAAAATGTCCGTACAAAAAATAGGCGAAACATCTTGCCCACAATTTTTAAAATTGCTCTTTTCAATGGTGCAGTTTAGATTTTGCTAATATTCCGTTTGTTACCATATTTTTTTGCCAATATAAAAGAAAAACACCAATTTTCCTATTTTTTCCCTAATTTTTGGCATTTCTCGAATACGTTATATTATTTTCCAATTGTTAAGTAAGTAAAAAGGATCTTTAAAATAAATTTTGATTGGTTGAGGATTATTTGGAATTATTTCAAGTAAAACTTGTGAAAACAATTTTTTCATACAAATCATAGCAAAAACTGAATTCCTACGAAAATTATACGCAAATTTCATTTAACGAAAAAGTATGTTAAGACATAAAAGTTTTGTCAATTTATTTTTAAAAATTATATTATTAAGACATGCAACAATATTATCATTCATTAACAGTGCAATTATTAGCTAGTGAAGTTATATTTTCAATATTTTAATCATTTACTTCAAGTACATTTTTTCAATTTTAATTTATTAATGAAAATTATTTCTATAAAACGAGTGAATTTTTTTTACTTTTCAAAACACTACTTTATTTTGGAATCCAAAACACATGCAAAACTTTTATTTCCTAACATATTTTTTCCTACACCCAAGTTTAGCTATAATGAAAACAGATACCCATAAATGCAAGGATAAATAAAAAAACTGATCAATAAAATTATCGTATGATATGGGTAATTTATATGGGATCAAATGAAAATCCAAGTTTATGTATGTACAAAATACGAAATGTTATTTTATTTTACCATAAAATCAAGTGAATAATTTTCGTTAAATGACATTTGTGGTTACAAATTTTAACGACGTAAATGATTTATCCAATATGTATGTACAAATACTATATAGAAATTAATTATACACTATTTAGAAGTTTTGTTGACTATGATACAATCTGCTTATAAACTAAATCACACTTGAAGATTTTAATGCTAGGATACAAGTTAATTTTTTTTTTATATAAACGCTGTACACTCTAAATATTAACAATGAACTTAAAATTAAAATCACATGAAAAAGCTAGTTTACTTTAACACACTCGTCACTCAATAAAGCTTAATCAAAATTGTCTGACTACATCCCTCGGTCAAAGAAGCAGGTACAAAAGCAAAGAAAGTCCACAAAAACAAGTCGATTATCTTTTATGGTTTTTTATATTAAATGTCTTCCTTGGCCTGAGAGTTTGTTCGTTCGACTATAGGCACTCACTGGTAACTATATTCAACATGTTAGTACTTGGATGGGTGACCGTTCAAGTCTTGCCGTTTCGCCTCTGCTGTTCTCTTCATGGGTTGGTTGACTATTTCTCTGTCCCTTTGACATCGTGAGTGGAAGGTATGCCAAATTTCTGCCCCGTTGTCTTAGACACCAGGTCAGAAATGAGACAGATACACCACGCTGTTACGGAACAGGTTTTTCCTACGGGAGATTTCCCGGGATTTTCCTGATCCACATGACAATTGTTATGGGCGAATGTGGAGCAGTTGTTAGGGTTCTCCTTCCTTCCAATCCCATCCCAATTATATAAAATATATATATATAAAATTATATTCAACAGCCCTATTATTGAATAAAAGTACACTATTGATCATAATTATTCTTGCTCTCGTAACTATTTCTCTTTCCTTATCTCAACTCGATTCATAACCACATAGTCCCATGGATAAAAGCACAAGAAAAAATAAACGTTCTGATACGTATTCCTGGGTGTAGCCGCATCTAAAACCGGACGTAACTTTTTTCGTCAACGACGGATCTCAAGTGTGCCTAGTCACAATAGGCACCCGAAGTTACGGTGTAGAAAGATATAAGGAGGTTAAGACGGCAGCAGTGGCTAGTTTACGACTACCCTACAAGTTAAGGTGGACGGGTTTCGAGTGCCGGCGTCGTGGAGGCAAAGGTGGCGGCGTCTCCGGCCACGTTTGCTTGTGATTGTTATCCTCATTGTTACCGATTATGCAACTGCCACTGCTACTGTTCCTACTACTGTCGCTGCCGATGTCTTTTTTGCCAAAGTCGTGCAGTCTGGCGTCCTGCTGTGCCGACTTATTGTAGTCTACTATGATGTCCGTGAATTTGATGATTCTCCACCGGTACAGGACCTCTTCCTTGGGGTTCTCGGCGTTTTTTTTTACGGCCTCTTGAAGCTTGACAGCCGAGTCCGCGGAATCCATCGGCGATTCAGGGACAAAGATCTCACAGTCCGACAGCGCCAGCCCAGAACTCGTGGACAAGGATAAGCAATCTTTGCGTAGAGGTTCTGTCAAACAGAGATTGTCCAGGGAAATTCCATCAGCTACTATAAAACGAGAGAAAAAACGATTGAAACCAGTTTTTATAGTGTAAAGTCTTTGGCGGGTCTCAAGAAAAGTTTGGTGCTTACAGTGTAGGCTGTCGGTGCTGTCTTTGGCTCCGCTGTCGCTTGGCTTGGCGCCGAAAAGCAGGTCTACCCCTTCACCGAACAGGACCTCGCAATGCTGGATAAGCATCTCCACGAGGGCAGGAATCGCCTGGCTCTGGTTGACCGAGGGACTCTCGGACCAGAGCAGACTTGGCCCACAGCACACGCCGAGGTTACTCGCGCACATGAGGTTGTGCTTCGAGCGCCGGGCTATGTGGTGCAGCACATGGATCAGGTGCGACAGCAGCGTATAGTTTGCCCTCGGCAGACGGTCCAAAATGCTACAAACCAAACGAACGATAAATAAATGGAAAATCGTATATGATAAGGTAGCTCCATTGAAGTAAAAATATTAGGGGTCGTACCTTTTGATTGTCGTGAGCGGGTCCGGAGACTCGAGGCTGGCCATCCACAGGGAGAAGAGGTGAGAGGTGAGGAGGGGGTCGGGCAGTGATCTTAAGAAGTCCTTGAGTAGGGCAGCCACTACGAGTACGGACGCGTCCTCGAGGCAGCTGGTGTCACCCAAGGACTCAATCTGCTTCTTGAGCTCCCGGACCACCCTCAAATTGGCGGATTTGCGAAAGATGCCTTGGGTGGAGGGACCCTTGGCGAGGAGCTGCTGCAGCATGACGAGGACCGGCTCAGGCAGGCCGTTCTCGTCGAGCCGTGCCAGATGGACATTAAAGACGCGGGGGCTAGAGGAGGCGAATTTTCGCAGGAGATTCCATGTCCGGGATTTTTTCGACTTTGTATTACTAGTGACTGACGCCAAATTTCGCGCGTCGGTTCCCATGTACTTTTCGTACTCGGCAAGCCTCTGAATCTGGAAGGAAAAACGGTTGAGGTTTTGGTTAGTCGTTACTTTTTGATTATGATTATGAGACAGGGTAACAATTTTATTTTCATAAGAAGATAAAAATCTGCAAGTCGGTACTTGTGTCGGAGAAACATTATTGATTTGATTTTTTTTTTGCACTCGAAATATGTCTCTCTGAGAGCTTATCTTATCTTTTTTTTTCTTAATGAGCTAATTGCACATGTCCCAAAACCAATGAATAGTTTGTACGCTCGAGAAAAATAGCGATGCTACATATACAAGGAAAAGATTTACGCTTTAACCAGTGTAAGTGTACAGCGAAGAACAAAAAAAGCGCGCCGGAAAAACGGATAATACAAAATAGCAGCTGCGCCCGAAAACACCGTTGTCCCGAAAATTGGACATAACATTACATCGGAGGTAACAATACTAGCTCTGAGACACACTTAAACCCCGATTTTCAAATTCAAAAGTAGGCAGCAATGATATTTTAATGCCCGATTATTCACTTTAAATAAATCTACTCATTCAACTGATATGAGAATGAGCGCAAGGGAAATATGTTTTATGTAAGTTTAATCAAAACTTACCTCACTACTCGGCTGGTGATCATTTGATCCGTGTCGAAGGGACCGGAAAGACGCTCTAGTCTTTCTGCACCAGTTAGAAACGGCCCTCTTCATTTTTCACTCTGACGTACACTCCGATTTCACTAGTTGCACCTTCGGTTCACAATGCGAGCAGTTACCACTAGTAAACACTAGAACACTCCGGAGAAGAATAACTGAGAACTGAGGGACGGTGGTCTCATTGCACTCCCGAATATCCCCACACTGTGCAGTGATGAGTTTACGCCCTTTCACTATTGGCCCGAGTGCAATTAGTCTTTAATAGGAAGGGTCAGTACTGTCAGTAGTGGGATTATTTGGGTGGTGACATATACATGACTAATTGTGTTCGAACATATCTCAGGTAGCGCTACCCATACCGGAGCTCGGCACCAAATTTTCCTGCATGGAAGCATAGGATCTTATGGAGACGGTTTAATTTCTATTCTTTTATAATTTTACTTTTATGTGGTAGTTTATGGAACTGGTACTTTTTACAAGATATTGGAATAGTTTATTGGGAAAAAATTATCATAGAGAAAATACATGGGCACGAGGAGGAGAAAAATAAGAGTACTGAAGCTCTTCAAGTAAATAAGACATATTAGCTATGCCGAAATATTTATACTTATGTATTTTTTTTAATACAAATTATGGCAAAAAATTGAATTTCTTCAAAAATTCGTCTATATTTTATTAGACGAGAAAGTACGTTAAAAATTACAAGTTTTTCATTTTATTCTCGTAAAATTATTTTATTCAGTATTTTTATTTTAATTTGTTGTTAAAAATTGTTTTAATTTAACCAGTGCAACTTTTTACTGTTCAAAACACTACATTAATTTAGAATTAAAAATATACAAAACTTTTATTTCTTAACATACTATTTTGTATATTGAAAATTCGCTACAACTTTTGTAGAAGTTAAATTTTTCGCCACGATTTGTATGAAATAATTGAATTTGATCTTAAGATATTAAATTTGTCTTTGGACTTTCAGTGAGATTCAAAATTAATTATTATACCATATTCTTGGCTTTTCAAATATATAGCTTATTTATTACTTACACTGAGAAAAATGATATTAAAAAAAGTATTATAACCATACTGAAAATTACATTCTTTAGGAATGCTACTAAGACATACTACCGGAGCCAGTGCCAGTGGTGGGTATAGGTATAAGACCTTAGATAACATACCAAATCTCTGACAGGTAAGAGTTAAAAGTTATACTTATATAAAATTATATGATAAATAATATATTTGTAAATATAAGTATACGCAGTATGAAATCATATCATATACAAAGGTAGTGCAATTATCGTTTAAATGAGTATACCTACGTTAGTTGGATGTGGTTTCAATAATTACTGTTATATCTAATAACAGAACAATTATAAACAATATTTTATGACGAAATACAACATGAACAATATGTAGGCTGGCCAGTATAAGACTATGCAGTTTCATCAAGTCCTCCGATGATTTAATTAAGAACAACTTCCCAAGAAAATAAGAAATACCCTTATAAAATAGCAGATCGTTCAACTGCACCCTTTTTTACATGTTTTATTTAAAAAATTTACAGTTTAACATGTATAACATTATTGAAAAAATCACTTCGAATTGGATTTATAAGATCTATATAAAGCTCCCATTTTTTGTTTGTATGAAAGATTACTATTAGTTAAACCTGTTTTATTTTCAAATAGGTCTATAAATATTTTTTTTTTTTTTTTTCTTTTATTAACACAATAAACAAGTCAAGTATGCGTTAATATAAGCGTGCATGTAAGCTTATCGTTACGGGAAAAATAATTTTCAGCGTTGCAGCATTTATTTGCGCTCCTCCCACCTCTCTGAATTTTGTTCTCAATTACAAAGTAAAAATTGTAAGAAAAGAAAGCGCAATAAAAATCAATTATTGTAAGTATTCATACAGTACGGATATTTTTTTTTTAATTTTATTTATGAAAATTCTAAAATATGAAAAAATTGTATAAACAATAATTTATTTATTTCAAAAGTAACATATTAATCGTAAATAAACGAATTTTCCAAACTTTTGAAAAATTATGTACCAAACAAATATATTTTATTGAATAACTTATTTATTTAATGTAAAATAAAATCAAATAAATGAATGCATAATAAATAAAAAGTCACATTGAAAATAAGTTACGAACTGTAAGATGAAATGAAGTAATCGGTTATGTGAAATGAAGGATCTACTTCTTAGGGCACTCGACACTAAGGGAGGGAATAAGAAAAGGAATGGGAGGCCTCCCATTACCAGGAGGGTGTGGTAGGGGGTGAAATAGGCAATTTTGCTCGAGGTCGCCCATACTCTTGACGAGGAGCATTGCGTGGTGAACGAGCACATTTGAAAATTCATAGAGGAAATTATTGTCTCGAAAAAAGTCGCACTTGCCGGGAACAAACGGCGGTCTCCTGCGTGCCGACCCACGACCTAGCCGACTGAGCCACCGCGATCTCCATAATATGTGTGTATATGTATATATAAAGTGGTGTACATACCTCTTAGTGGTTAGTACACTGTAATATGAAAAAAAAAAAAAAATTTGTATATATATGCACATCGCATTTTTTCGGGATTACCAAAACATATAATTTGCTTTTCCGGTATCCATAAGAAACATATTTCTATAGGATCTCTCAAGTAATATATCATTTTTTCTGGGATGTATATATGTAGGATCCCAGAAATATTGATCATTAAATTTGTTGATTTTTCTTATTTTTCATATTTGCTTAAGGAGGCTCCGTCGCCTACTGCGGTAGTCAATTCAGTGACGATCGATGCGATGTCACTAGACGAAAGCTTCCTTTTATACTAGTAGTATGTCGGTAATGAAATTTTTTTTATTTTCAACTGAATCCACCTGCTATTATATATAGTTTACTACATATTGGTACAGTCAGCTGTCGAATAAATAAATATTTATGATTGCCATAATTTACTGCGTTATTACCAAACAAATAAAAATTGAAAAATCATAAAAGTTTTCATGTTGTTATACAAATTTAAATTTTTTTTATTGCGCGCGCTCCCTAAACTAATATGGCCGGCAGTGTTTGTCACTGCATTTACAGAACGTAACTGCAAACCAAAATAGTATTTTAGCTATTTTATCAATTTTTTCATCGCCAACGCCTATAAAGTCACCCGGTTTCTTAAAGATGAGAGTGTCAGGGTTACGATAAGTATATTTTTTTTTGCTTGTACATTCCATTTTAGTGGTTTAATTGATAGTCAAAAGTTTGCTTCAGGCCTTCGGCCATAAAAGACTGTGTTAAACGAGCTCGAAAAGTGCTGATTTTGTATTGAATTATCTCCGGATTTTGATCGTCAACCCATAAAAATAAAGATACTATTGGATTCAGCGCGATCTCAACTTCAATAATATATCTGTCAAAGTTCTTGCACATTCCGTGATGGAGCCTTCTTAAGCATTTTAGATGTTACTGTTTGTTCAACTTTTGAATTTATTAAAAGTTGTATTGAATCATCACGATTAATATTTTACAATGACACTTCAAAATGAGCATCTTATGCACACTGACCATACAAATTTATCTCAAGAAAAAATGAGATAAAAATTTAAACCACGTAAATTTATTCTAAATAACAAGAAGTTTACTATTCAAATCATCTCTTTGTTTTATTTCGATAATGTATAACTACATTATAACCATACTTTAACTTTCTTGACGTTAAAGTAATTTTGCAACCCTTTTGAGTATAAAGTCGCATGACTGTAGGTCATAGCTAAACAGCACATCTTAGCATATTTATAATTCTTATGTCTTTGTACTGAATCGATAGAATGTAATAGTATATAAGAATGAAAGTCGTGTTATTTTATAAAATATTCGGTTACGTAATATTTAAAAACTTTTTTGAATGAAAAAATTTTTCTCACAACTTTATTAAAACTTTATTGATCTTGGTTAAATATATATATATATACATATATATATATATATATAAATTTTGAATTTCTATTTTATTACAACGAACATCATCGCATGATAATTATATTTTAATAAGTAAGTACATACACACATTAGACTCTTGACCATCACATGTAGCGGTTATTATTCAAAATTTCATATATCTTACTAAATATAATAGCGCGTTTTTAACGCGAAAGCGACGATCACCGAGAAAAAAATTGGAATGAAATAAACAGACACTCCATACTAGACAAGCTCTCAGTGGCTTAGTGATAGGGCACTTGCTATCTACCTGGAGGGCTCGGGTTCGAGACCCCGCTCCTAATAGCTCCTAGGCAGCTGGTGTAATGCTTACCGTGCTATGCTGATAGTTAAAGAACAACGGTGCCTGATCGGGCCGAGGTGTAATGCATACCGTGCCGTCGGAACAGTAAGAATCAACGGTGCTTCGAGGGGGGAAGGTAGGCGACCCTTTCGTAGTAAAAATCCTCTCGGAAATTATTATTATAAAAAGCATGAATTGTGGCGATTCGGAGTTTTATAGCCATTCAATAACAACAATCATTCAAAAAATATATAATACTAGACATGTTACTGAGCTCTGATCGCGGTTTTCAATATCTTGTAAAAGTAAGCATTTTTTCGATAATCTGACAACTGCGTTTGCGCTTAACCATTATTTTATAAAAAATGATCGAAAAACAAAGTATAAGGCGTAGTGGACCTAGTGGTGGTGTAGGGTAGGGGCATCGGAACTACATCAAAAGGAAGAGAGGAGAGAGTTACTTTATCCTCTTTAATTATTGTATTATTATACACAACACAAATACCGACTAACAGTGGCGGTTGTTTTAAAACCAACTATTCGAACAGCTTAATACATTTCGAATTTGGCTGACACTATGGGCGAGAAAATAGAATCGGTTCGATCAGTCGTATATGTAACTAGTTTAGATAAAAATAATGATAAAAGTTGTTCTAACTGTAACTCAACCTTTCAAAATTAAACCACTGGCATTTTTATCGACATTTTTTAATTATTAAACACTAAAAAAAAAGTTTATTTAACATTATTAAACACTAAAAAAAAAGTTTATTTAACAATGTCGAGAAAAGCATGGAAACGAAACAAGATTATCGACAAACGATCATTTTAAATTATTAACAGATCAAAAATCTCTTGCCAAAATAATACAAAAATCGTAACTTGTCTAAAATCCTTCTTCATTAGAAAATTAACGAACGCTCACGACCAAAGTAAATTTTTAATTTTCGATTGTAATATGAAACTTGTGCATATGCGATGATCATACATTTCGATAGCAGATAAATTTTACATCATACTTAGTTGTTTTTGATGTCCAACTCATCCGGATACATACGTGTGAGGACGTAGATAATGTATGTACGTAGATACACGTGACACGGCATCACCTGACCTGTACCCCAAGGTTTACAGTAGGTAATGGACCAGCGGTTTGTTTTGGAGTTCCGGAGCACCCGAGTGGAAACTTTAAGCCCAGCCAGATCACATAGCCCAACATGAGGGACCGAGCCTGGCCACACGTATAATTTTTTTTGGCGCATAGTTTGTACGGCCTGACTTTCGCTTGCACTGTTATTGTGAGATCGTTTATTCAAAAAAGTTGGTACAACGGAAGTAATTTTGTTTAATAAAAACATGCGGAAGTAATTTTGTTTAATAAAATGGTAATAATTATTTTTTTTTAATTAGTAGGAAATATAGAAAAATAATAACAGTTCTTTATGTCCAGATTTAAAACAAGTAATAAGACTTATTATTCACAATTGTCTGTCACAAGTTGTTATTAAAACTTGTAAATACTTATTATTAGTTTTTTTTTTTTCGTTCACGAGATGAAACGGTACAACCGTGCCCATAGAGATTGTTATTTTTATTATTTTTTTCTATCTCATATAAAATATAAAACAATAAATACAATGTATTATTAACGATTTTTAATAGCTATCAGTTTTTAAAAAATGTTAAAAGTCATGTGTTAAATAGTGATTATTAATCATAAAAATTGTTTCCAGTTACTTTTTTCGATGTTTCTATAATGACATTCATAACGAAAAAAAAAATACTAAAAATAATAACTAATAATAATACTTATTGAACTTTACTATAGTCTCAAAGCTAGAATTTATGAAATATTACTATTAGAATTTTTTTTTTTTCATTACTTAATCACAAAAAAAATTTCAGCTTGGGTTGGAATGAAGTTTTCGTTAAAAAAAATTAATTTAAGCTTAAGGGTTGTATCATATGTACATGAGGAATTTTCCTTCCATTTTTTACTTTTCAGGGTACCCAAAACTGCCAAATTCAAATTTCAAGCTACAACTCTTGAATAACTTTTTTTCATTGGTAGTAAGCTAGATCGTTAAAAAAAATTCCAAGAACACGCAATTCAAGTCTTTGCACATTTTTTTCTGCTTTAAATGTAAAATAATATCAATTTCCGTTAAAACAATAGACGTATTTTCGGCTCCCGGATTAATTAACGTGAAAATGTCCGTACAAAAAATAGGCGAAACATCTTGCCCACAATTTTTAAAATTGCTCTTTTCAATGGTGCAGTTTAGATTTTGCTAATATTCCGTTTGTTACCATATTTTTTTGCCAATATAAAAGAAAAACACCAATTTTCCTATTTTTTCCCTAATTTTCGGCATTTCTCGAATACGTTATATTATTTTCCAATTGTTAAGTAAGTAAAAAGGATCTTTAAAATAAATTTTGATTGGTTGAGGATTATTTGGAATTATTTCAAGTAAAACTTGTGAAAACAATTTTTTCATACAAATCATAGCAAAAACTGAATTCCTACGAAAATTATACGCAAATTTCATTTAACGAAAAAGTATGTTAAGACATAAAAGTTTTTCAATTTATTTTTAAAAATTATATTATTAAGACATGCAACAATATTATCATTCATTAACAGTGCAATTATTAGCTAGTGAAGTTATATTTTCAATATTTTAATCATTTACTTCAAGTACATTTTTTCAATTTTAATTTATTAATGAAAATTATTTCTATAAAACGAGTGAATTTTTTTTACTTTTCAAAACACTACTTTATTTTGGAATCCAAAACACATGCAAAACTTTTATTTCCTAACATATTTTTTCCTACACCCAAGTTTAGCTATAATGAAAACAGATACCCATAAATGCAAGGATAAATAAAAAAACTGATCAATAAAATTATCGTATGATATGGGTAATTTATATGGGATCAAATGAAAATCCAAGTTTATGTATGTACAAAATACGAAATGTTATTTTATTTTACCATAAAATCAAGTGAATAATTTTCGTTAAATGACATTTGTGGTTACAAATTTTAACGACGTAAATGATTTATCCAATATGTATGTACAAATACTATATAGAAATTAATTATACACTATTTAGAAGTTTTGTTGACTATGATACAATCTGCTTATAAACTAAATCACACTTGAAGATTTTAATGCTAGGATACAAGTTAATTTTTTTTTTATATAAACGCTGTACACTCTAAATATTAACAATGAACTTAAAATTAAAATCACATGAAAAAGCTAGTTTACTTTAACACACTCGTCACTCAATAAAGCTTAATCAAAATTGTCTGACTACAGCCCTCGGTCAAAGAAGCAGGTACAAAAGCAAAGAAAGTCCACAAAAACAAGTCGATTATCTTTTATGGTTTTTTATATTAAATGTCTTCCTTGGCCTGAGAGTTTGTTCGTTCGACTATAGGCACTCACTGGTAACTATATGTGATATCCAAGAATAATATATTAGTTCACTTATTTATATACCTTTGATCGGAATGCTCGAGTCAGTCTTACTCTGGTCGGCAACCGATAAACATCGAATATTATGTACACATTATATTTATACTTATAGTTACCTTGAATAAAGTTATACGTTATTATATGAAACTTCAGTTTAACCGGTATTCTATTTAAGCCCACTACTCTCCTTCAATACATCACAAATGGCGACGAGGATGATTTTCTAAAGGACTATGACGCGTGAGGTGTATGGAAAGAGAAACCGCGTTCAAATTGTAGAAAGGTACTTTTGAACTATCAGTGAAGTCGTGTATAAATGTAGAAAGGTGCATTTATATAAGTAATCGATCGAAATAGTGCAATAAGAAGTGAAATGGGGGTATGACTGATAAAAGTGGAACTAGCTGGATACAAAATCTTAGTAAACAGCAGATAATAGAAGAACTAAAAAATCGTAATATACAGAGTGATGATCAAGAGAAATATGAGGTACTTCGTGAGCGATTACGAAGAGTTTTAAAATCCTCAGTAGCTAAGCCGACCGGTGTCGAAAACATAAGTGAAAAAGAAGAAGAACAATCTTCGGAGAGTTCAAGTGAAGACTCAGAAACAAATAGCACGATGTCGAGTGAGAGTGTGAAACTGCAATTTTGTCTTGAACGTGATGATTGGGAAACTTTTATAGAACAATTTGAGTTTTTTATAATTGAAAAAGACATTAAAGATGATAAACGGAAAGTATCGACGCTAATGACGCGTATAGATCAGGAGGCGTTTAAATTAGTTAAGCAGTTAGTGGCTCCCGACAAAATAGTAGATCAAAAATTTGAGGA
This sequence comes from Copidosoma floridanum, assembly GCF_036245765.1. Classification (NCBI taxonomy): domain Eukaryota; kingdom Metazoa; phylum Arthropoda; class Insecta; order Hymenoptera; family Encyrtidae; genus Copidosoma; species Copidosoma floridanum. The sequence goes on along the minus strand of NW_028321907.1, from coordinate 17,945,055 downwards.
TTTAGTGAAAATTGTGTCAACACATTTTAAACCAAAGCCTTCGGTAGCAATGGAGCGTTGCAATTTTCATCAGGCTAAGCAGGAAGCTAGTGAGTCGGTTGCTGATTATGCTGCCAAGTTGAAAAAGCTGTCTTTAAATTGTAAGTTTGATGATATAAAAGTAGCCTTACATGACCAATTAGTTTGCGGTATAAGAGATAAGGATATACGAGTGAAGTTATTTGAAGATGATAGTCTAGATTATGATAAAGCGGTAAAGGTGGCAATGGCACATGAATCTGCTGTTAAAAATGCTGCAGCGTCATCGAACGCACTAGAAAATAAATACAAAAAATCAGAGGTTTTTTATACACGCCGAGAACACGAAAGTCCACGTAATAGAGGCGGCAAAAATAGCAAGAGAGTTAGGGGTAGACCCGATACAGAGCATCGAAACTCCAAACCTACGACTCAGTGGAAAGGAACAGAAAGAGATAGTACACAATGTTCGAGCACAGCATATCAAGGAACGGTGTGTTATTGTTGCGGTAAAAACAATCATATCAGGAAAGACTGCCGTTTTCGTGATTATACGTGCAATTATTGTAGTAAAAAAGGACATATCGAAAAGGCATGTCGCAAGAAAGAAGAATCTCAACAGTCCAAAAGAGCGGTAAAATTGATGTCATGGCAAGAGGATCAAGGTGATATCCAGGCCGAACAAACACATCAAGAGGATTTCTTTAATTTAACGATGAATGCGTGTGAGTGTGAGAAAGAATGTGTGAATATCGAGTCGAATGATAAAGTTGGCGATAAGGTAGTTAACATAAACAAAGTTTTTGAGAACCGAGTAATCGTAAGTTCGGACAAAACATATAATTCTGAAAATCAGATTAAATACCTTCATAATACGGAACCTATGTATATGAACGTAACTGTAAATAAACAAAGATTAAAATTTGAAATTGATACGGGAACTTTTGCGACGGTGATTTCGGAGAAAATTTACATTAAATACTTTAGCGATCTTGGACTCTCAAAAACTAATGTTAAATTAAATGCTTACGGCGGAACACCTTTACAAGCGATAGGCAAACTTACTGAATTGTTGGTAACATTTAATAATAAATCGAGCGTACTTGAATGTTTTGTTTTACCTGGTCAGGGACCGCCGTTGATTGGTAGACAATGGTTAAATTGCTTTGAATTATGGCCGCTAATATTACCAGGAATAAGCAATATCGACGTAAATAAGCTAGACTTTGAAAATTTATCAAGCTACTTGATGGATAAATACAAAGAATTATTTAGTGATGAGCCTGGCCTATATAATAAAAGTACGACGAAAATTCATCTATCAGACAAGGCACGGCCGATTGCGTTGAAATGTAGGCACGTCGCGCATGCCATTAAGCCACTTATAGAAAAGGAACTTGATCGTTTAGTTTCATTAGGTCATTTGAAGCCCGTAGAAGTAAGTGAATGGGTTACACCGATCGTCCCCATATTTAAAAGCAATGGCAATATTCGCATATGCGGCGACTTCAAACTGACGTTAAATCCGTTTATAATCGTTGATAAATATCCGCTTCATACCATCGATGATATTTTTACAAAATTGCAAGGTGGTATCTATTTTTCGGAATTAGATTTAGCGCACGCATACATGCAATTTCCTGTAGACGAAAGCTGTGAGAAACTATTAACGATTGTAACTCACAAGGGACTTTTCCGATATACAAAGATTCCCGAAGGCATTTCTCCTGCTCCAGCAGATGTGCAAAGAAAAATGGATGAATGTCTTCGCGGAATAGATAGTACCATTGCATATTTAGATAATATCTATGTTACTGGTAAATCGGAAAAGGAGCACATGGAAAATTTGGAAAAGGTACTTAATCGGTTACAAGGGTGTGGACTGAGGCTAAATCGAAATAAGTGCAAATTCAAGCAAGATAGAATCGAAGTGTTGGGGTTTGTTATCGATAAGAATGGGCTTCATAAAGCGAAATCAAAAATAAATGCGATGACCAATGCGCCTCGTCCTACCAATACTAAAGAATTGGCTTCTTTTTTAGGGCTAGTAAATTTTTACGCGCGATTTTTGAAAGACCGTTCGGCTAGAATGAAACCGTTATACGACTTATTACATAGCAAAAACTTTGATTGGAAAAATGAACAGAGTGAAGCATTTGAGTGGGTGAAAAACGAACTAATTTCACCACGCGTATTAGCTAATTTCGATCCGAAGGAGGAAGTTCTACTGGCTTGCGACGCGTCCGATTACGGGTTGTCCGCTATACTTTCTCATAAGTACAAAGACGGTTCCGAAAGGCCCATCGCTTATGCATCCAAAAAAATTTCGAAAAACGAACTTAAAAGATCTATTATTGATAAAGAAGCTATGGCGATAGTGTTCGGTTTTAAACGATTTTATCAATTTATTTTCGGTAGAGAAATTATTTTAAGAACCGATAACAAGCCATTGGAACTCATCCTCGGACCACGAAAAGGTATTCCAGTCACAGCAGACAATAGGCTTCAAAGGTGGGCGTATTTCCTATCTGGATTCAAATATCGCATAGAACATGTTAAGTCTGCGGCCAATGCAAACTGCGACGCTCTCTCTAGGCTTCCGATAAATGACGAAACTAGTGTGTGTGATACCGATTTTTCCAACATTTGTTATTTTGAAAGTGGCACAGTTTCATTTAATGGCCAAATGTTGGAAACTGAGAGTAAAAAAGATAAGACAATAAGTAATATAATACGATATATTAATAATGATTGGCCAAGTTGTAACAATTTGTCAAGCGACGAAAAATTGTATTATAATAAAAGATTAGAATTAGTAGTAGAGAGAGGATGTTTATTTTGGGGTGTGAGAGCATGTATTCCCGAAACAATGCACAAAATTATACTTGACGAGCTACATGCCTCTCACCTTGGAATCGTAAAAATAAAGATGTATGCGCGCTCACATGTGTGGTGGCCAGGAATTGACCATATGATTGAAAGTATTGTTAATGAATGTTCAATTTGTTCAGTAAAAAAGAAAAAACCGGCGAATACCCCACTTACAACGTGGCCATGGCCATCAAAAGCATGGAGCCGCATACACTGCGATTTTGCCGGCCCGTTTTTTGGAGATATGTTTTTAATTGTAATAGACGCGCATAGTAAATGGCCGGAAATTATTAATTTTAAAAATAACACAAGAGCTCATAAGCTTGTTCTGGAATTGAAAATATTGTTTGCTCGGCATGGACTTCCCTTGCACTGCGTTACTGATGGTGGTCCGCAATTTCGAAGCACTGATTTTCAGAACTTTCTTAAAGAAAATGGTGTGTATCATAGTTTTTCACCTCCGTATCATCCCGCCACGAATGGCGCAGCAGAGAACTTTGTCCAGACTTTCAAAGACAAAGTCACAAAAATAGTAAAAGGGGGAGAGATGCTGGAAGCAGCGGTAAATAAATTTTTGTATGATTACCGTAGTTTTCCTCATTGTACTACGGGAGAGAGCCCTGCTTTTCTATTGTATAAGCGCGAACTTAGGACACGCTTAGATATGCTTAAACCAAATGTATTGCAAACAGTAGAAAAGCGACAGCGAGCCCAAATAGTAGCAAGACCGGGAAAGCGTAAGATAAATCTATGCGCAGGTGATAAAATATTTTTAGATAGTTTTGGAACCAGAAGCGAGAAACGTGAAAAAGGCGAGATTGTTAAGAAAATTTCACCATCTACATATATTGTGAAAAGCGATGAAAATAAAATCCAAAAACGACATGTAGACCAATTAATAAAATGTGATGAACCCATTTTGCGGCGATCTCAGCGCTTAATAAATAAAAGAGGGAAGAGTTGTGATATCCAAGAATAATATATTAGTTCACTTATTTATATACCTTTGATCGGAATGCTCGAGTCAGTCTTACTCTGGTCGGCAACCGATAAACATCGAATATTATGTACACATTATATTTATACTTATAGTTACCTTGAAAAAAGTTATACGTTATTATATGAAACTTCAGTTTAACCGGTATTCTATTTAAGCCCACTACTCTCCTTCAATACATCACACTATATTCAACATGTTAGTACTTGGATGGGTGACCGTTCAAGTCTTGCCGTTTCGCCTCTGCTGTTCTCTTCATGGGTTGGTTGACTATTTCTCTGTCCCTTTGACATCGTGAGTGGAAGGTATGCCAAATTTCTGCCCCGTTGTCTTAGACACCAGGTCAGAAATGAGACAGATACACCACGCTGTTACGGAACAGGTTTTTCCTACGGGAGATTTCCCGGGATTTTCCTGATCCACATGACAATTGTTATGGGCGAATGTGGAGCAGTTGTTAGGGTTCTCCTTCCTTCCAATCCCATCCCAATTATATAAAATATATATATATAAAACTATATTCAACAGCCCTATTATTGAATAAAAGTACACTATTGATCATAATTATTCTTGCTCTCGTAACTATTTCTCTTTCCTTATCTCAACTCGATTCATAACCACATAGTCCCATGGATAAAAGTACAAGAAAAAATAAACGTTCTGATACGTATCCCTGGGTGTAGCCGCATCTAAAACCGGACGTAACTTTTTTCGTCAACGACGGATCTCAAGTGTGCCTAGTCACAATAGGCACCCGAAGTTACGGTGTAGAAAGATATAAGGAGGTTAAGACGGCAGCAGTGGCTAGTTTACGACTACCCTACAAGTTAAGGTGGACGGGTTTCGAGTGCCGGCGTCGTGGAGGCAAAGGTGGCGGCGTCTCCGGCCACGTTTGCTTGTGATTGTTATCCTCATTGTTACCGATTATGCAACTGCCACTGCTACTGTTCCTACTACTGTCGCTGCCGATGTCTTTTTTGCCAAAGTCGTGCAGTCTGGCGTCCTGCTGTGCCGACTTATTGTAGTCTACTATGATGTCCGTGAATTTGATGATTCTCCACCGGTACAGGACCTCTTCCTTGGGGTTCTCGGCGTTTTTTTTTACGGCCTCTTGAAGCTTGACAGCCGAGTCCGCGGAATCCATCGGCGATTCAGGGACAAAGATCTCACAGTCCGACAGCGCCAGCCCAGAACTCGTGGACAAGGATAAGCAATCTTTGCGTAGAGGTTCTGTCAAACAGAGATTGTCCAGGGAAATTCCATCAGCTACTATAAAACGAGAGAAAAAACGATTGAAACCAGTTTTTATAGTGTAAAGTCTTTGGCGGGTCTCAAGAAAAGTTTGGTGCTTACAGTGTAGGCTGTCGGTGCTGACTTTGGCTCCGCTGTCGCTTGGCTTGGCGCCGAAAAGCAGGTCTACCCCTTCACCGAACAGGACCTCGCAATGCTGGATAAGCATCTCCACGAGGGCAGGAATCGCCTGGCTCTGGTTGACCGAGGGACTCTCGGACCAGAGCAGACTTGGCCCACAGCACACGCCGAGGTTACTCGCGCACATGAGGTTGTGCTTCGAGCGCCGGGCTATGTGGTGCAGCACATGGATCAGGTGCGACAGCAGCGTATAGTTTGCCCTCGGCAGACGGTCCAAAATGCTACAAACCAAACGAACGATAAATAAATGGAAAATCGTATATGATAAGGTAGCTCCATTGAAGTAAAAATATTAGGGGTCGTACCTTTTGATCGTCGTGAGCGGGTCCGGAGACTCGAGGCTGGCCATCCACAAGGAGAAGAGGTGAGAGGTAAGGAGGGGGTCGGGCAGTGATCTTAAGAAGTCCTTGAGTAGGGCAGCCACTACGAGTACGGACGCGTCCTCGAGGCAGCTGGTGTCACCCAAGGACTCAATCTGCTTCTTGAGCTCCCGGACCACCCTCAAATTGGCGGATTTGCGAAAGATGCCTTGGGTGGAGGGACCCTTGGCGAGGAGCTGCTGCAGCATGACGAGGACCGGCTCGGGCAGGCCGTTCTCGTCGAGCCGTGCCAGATGGACACCAAAGACGCGGGGGCTAGAGGAGGCGAATTTTCGCAGGAGATTCCATGTCCGGGATTTTTTCGACTTTGTATTACTAGTGACTGACGCCAAATTTCGCGCGTCGGTTCCCATGTACTTTTCGTACTCGGCAAGCCTCTGAATCTGGAAGGAAAAACGGTTGAGGTTTTGGTTAGTCGTTACTTTTTGATTATGATTATGAGACAGGGTAACAATTTTATTTTTATAAGAAGATAAAAATCTGCAAGTCGGTACTTGTGTCGGAGAAACATTATTGATTTGATTTTTTTTTTGCACTCGAAATATGTCTCTCGAAGAGCTTATCTTATCTTTTTTTTTCTTAATAAGCTAATTGCACATGTCCCGAAACCAATGAATAGTTTGTACGCTCGAGAAAAATAGCGATGCTACATATACAAGGGAAAGATTTACGCTTTAACCAGTGTAAGTGTACAGCGAAGAACAAAAAAAGCGCGCCGGAAAAACGGATAATACAAAATAGCAGCTGCGCCCGAAAACACCGTTGTCCCGAAAATTGGACATAACATTACATCGGAGGTAACAATACTAGCTCTGAGACACACTTAAACCCCGATTTTCAAATTCAAAAGTAGGCAGCAATGATATTTTAATGCCCGATTATTCACTTTAAATGAATCTACTCATTCAACTGATATGAGAATGAGCGCAAGGGAAATATGTTTTATGTAAGTTTAATCAAAACTTACCTCACTACTTGGCTGGTGATCATTTGATCCGTGTCGAAGGGACCGGAAAGACGCTGTACTCTTTCTGCACCAGTTAGAAACGGCCCTCTTCATTTTTCACTCTGACGTACACTCCGATTTCACTAGTTGCACCTTCGGTTCACAATGCGAGCAGTTACCACTAGTAAACACTAGAACACTCCGGAGAAGAATAACTGAGGACTGAGGGACGGTGGTCTCATTGCACTCCCGAATATCCCCACACTGTGCAGTGATGAGTTTACGCCCTTTCACTATTGGCCCGAGTGCAATTAGTCTTTAATAGGAAGGGTCAGTACTGTCAGTAGTGGGATTATTTGGGTGGTGACATATACATGACTAATTGTGTTCGAACATATCTCAGGTAGCGCTACCCATACCGGAGCTCGGCACCAAATTTTCCTGCATGGAAGCATAGGATCTTATGGAGATGGTTTAATTTCTATTCTTTTATAATTTTACTTTTATGTGGTAGTTTATGGAACTGGTACTTTTTACAAGATATTGGAATAGTTTATTGGGAAAAAATTATCATAGAGAAAATACATGGGCACGAGGAGGAGAAAAATAAGAGTACTGAAGCTCTTCAAGTAAATAAGACATATTAGCTATGCCGAAATATTTATACTTATGTATTTTTTTTAATACAAATTATGGCAAAAAATTGAATTTCTTCAAAAATTCGTCTATATTTTATTAGACGAGAAAGTACGTTAAAAATTACAAGTTTTTCATTTTATTCTCGTAAAATTATTTTATTCAGTATTTTTATTTTAATTTGTTGTTAAAAATTGTTTTAATTTAACCAGTGCAACTTTTTACTGTTCAAAACACTACATTAATTTAGAATCAAAAAATATACAAAACTTTTATTTCTTAACATACTATTTTGTATATTGAAAATTCGCTACAACTTTTGTAGAAGTTAAATTTTTCGCCACGATTTGTATGAAATAATTGAATTTGATCTTAAGATATTAAATTTGTCTTTGGACTTTCAGTGAGATTCAAAATTAATTATTATACCATATTCTTGGCTTTTCAAATATATAGCTTATTTATTACTTACACTGAGAAAAATGATATTAATAAAAGTATTATAACCATACTGAAAATTACATTCTTTAGGAATGCTACTAAGACATACTACCGGAGCCAGTGCCAGTGGTGGGTATAGGTATAAGACCTTAGATAACATACCAAATCTCTGACAGGTAAGAATTAAAAGTTATACTTATATAAAATTATATGATAAATAATATATTTGTAAATATAAGTATACGCAGTATGAAATCATATCATATACAAAGGTAGTGCAATTATCGTTTAAATGAGTATACCTACGTTAGTTGGATGTGGTTTCAATAAATACTGTAATATCTAATAACAGAACAATTATAAACAATATTTTATGACACAATACAACATGAACAATATGTAGGCTGGCCAGTATAAGACTATGCAGTTTCATCAAGTCCTCCGATGATTTAATTAAGAACAACTTCCCAAGAAAATAAGAAATACCCTTATAAAATAGCAGATCGTTCAACTGCACCCTTTTTTACATGTTTTATTTAAAAAATTTACAGTTTAACATGTATAACATTATTGAAAAAATCACTTCGAATTGGATTTATAAGATCTATATAAAGCTCCCATTTTTTGTTTGTATGAAAGATTACTATTAGTTAAACCTGTTTTATTTTCAAATAGGTCTATAAATATTTTTTTTTTTTTTTTTTCTTTTATTAACACAATAAACAAGTCAAGTATGCGTTAATATAAGCGTGCATGTAAGCTTATCGTTACAGGAAAAATAATTTTCAGCGTTGCAGCATTTATTTGCGCTCCTCCCACCTCTCTGAATTTTGTTCTCAATTACAAAGTAAAAATTGTAAGAAAAGAAAGCGCAATAAAAATCAATTATTGTAAGTATTCATACAGTATGGATATTTTTTTTTTAATTTTATTTATGAAAATTCTAAAATATGAAAAAATTGTATAAACAATAATTTATTTATTTCAAAAGTAACATATTAATTGTAAATAAACGAATTTTCACAAACTTTTGAAAAATTATGTACCAAACAAATATATTTTATTGAATAACTTATTTATTTAATGTAAAATAAAATCAAATAAATGAATGCATAGTAAATAAAAAGTCACATTGAAAATAAGTTACGAACTGTAAGATAAAATGAAGTAATCGGTTATGTGAAATGAAGGATCTACTTCTTAGGGCACTCGACACTAAGGGAAGGAATAAGAAAAGGAATGGGAGGCCTCCCATTACCAGGAGGGTGTGGTAGGGGGTGAAATAGGCAATTTTGCTCGAGTTCGCCCATACTCTTGACAAGGAGCATTGCGTGGTGAACGAGCACATTTGAAAATTCATAGAGGTAATTATTGTCTCGAAAAAAGTCGCACTTGCCGGGAACAAACGGCGGTCTCCTGCGTGCAGACCCACGACCTAGCCGACTGAGCCACCGCGATCTCCATAATATGTGTGTATATGTATATATAAAGTGGTGTACATACCTCTTAGTGGTTAGTACACTGTAATATGAAAAAAAAAAAAAAAAAATGTATATGTATGCACATCGCATTTTTTCGGGATTACCAAAAAATATAATTTGCTTTTCCGGTATCCATAAGAAACATATTTCTATAGGATCTCTCAAGTAATATATCATTTTTTCTGGGATGTATATATGTAGGATCCCAGAAATATTGATTATTAAATTTGTTGATTTTTCTTATTTTTCATATTTGCTTAAGGAGGCTCCGTCGCCTACTGCGGTAGTCAATTCAGTGACGATCGATGCGATGTCACTAGACGAAAGCTTCCTTTTATACTAGTAGTATGTCAGTAATGAAATTTTTTTTATTTTCAGCTGAATCCACCTGCTATTATATATAGTTTACTACATATTGGTACAGTCAGCTGTCGAATGAATAAATATTTATGATTGCCATTATTTACTGCGTTATTACCAAACAAATAAAAATTGAAAAATCATAAAAGTTTTTATGTTGTTATACAAATTTAAATTTTTTTTATTGCGCGCGCTCCCTAAACTAAAATGGCCGGCAGTGTTTCTCACTGCATTTACAGAACGTAACTGCAAACCAAAATAGTATTTCAGCTATTTTATCAATTTTTTCTTCGCCAACGCCTATAAAGTCACCCGGTTTCTTAAAGATGAGAGTGTCAGGGTTACGATAAGTATATTTTTTTTTGCTTGTACATTCCATTTTAGTGGTTCAATTGATAGTCAAAAGTTTGCTTCAGGCCTTCGGCCATAAAAGACTGTGTTAAACGAGCTCGAAAAGTGCTGATTTTGTATTGAATTATCTCCGGATTTTGATCGTCAACCCATAAAAATAAAGATACTATTGGATTTAGCGCAATCTCAACTTCAATAATATATCTGTCAAAGTTCTTGTACATTCCGTGATAAAGCCTTCTTAAGCATTTTAAATGTTACTGTTTGTTCAACTTTTGAATGTATTAAAAGTTGTATTGAATCATCACGATTAATATTTTACAATTACACTTTAAAATGAGCATCTTATGCACACTGACCATACAAATTTATCTCAAGAAAAAATGAGATAAAATTTTAAACCACGTAAATTTATTCTAAATAACAAGAAGTTTACTATTCAAATCATCTCTTTGTTTTATTTCGATAATGTATAACTACATTATAACCATACTTTAACTTTTTTGACGTTAAAGTAATTTTGCAACCCTTTTGAGTATAAAGTCGCATGACTGTAGGTCATAGCTAAACAGCACATTTTAGCATATTTATAATTCTTATGTCTTTGTAATGAATCAATAGAATGTAATAGTATATAAGAATGAAAGTCGTGTTATTTTATTAAATATTCGGTTACGTAATATTTAAAAACTTTTTTGAATGAAAAAATTTTTCTCACAACTTTATTAAAACTTTATTGATCTTGGTTAAATATATATATATACATATATATATATATATAAATTTTGAATTTCTATTTTATTACAACGAACATCATCGCATGATAATTATATTTTAATAAGTAAGTACATACACACATTAGACTCTTGACCATCACATGTAGCGGTTATTATTCAAAATTTCATATATCTTACTAAATATAATAGCGCGTTTTTAACGCGAAAGCGACGATCACCGAGAAAAAAATTGGAATGAAATAAACAGACACTCCATACTAGACAAGCTCTCAGTGGCTTAGTGATAGGGCACTTGCTATCTACCTGGAGGGCTCGGGTTCGAGACCCAGCTCCTAATAGCTCCTAGGCAGCTGGTGTAATGCTTACCGTGCTATGCTGATAGTTAAAGAACAACGGTGCCTGATCGGGCCGAGGTGTAATGCATACCGTGCCGTCGGAACAGTAAGAATCAACGGTGCTTCGAGGGGGGAAGGTAGGCGACCCTTTCGTAGTAAAAATCCTCTCGGAAATTATTATTATTATAAAAAGCATGAATTGTGGCGATTCGGAGTTTTATAGCCATTCAATAACAACAATCATTCAAAAAATATATAATACTAGACATGTTACTGAGCTCTGATCGCGGTTTTCAATATCTTGTAAAAGTAAGCATTTTTTCGATAATCTGACAACTGCGTTTGCGCTTAACCATTATTTTATAAAAAATGATCGAAAAACAAAGTATAAGGCGTAGTGGACCTAGTGGTGGTGTAGGGTAGGGGCATTGGAACTACATCAAAAGGAAGAGAGGAGAGAGTTACTTTATCCTCTTTAATTATTGTATTATTATACACAACACAAATACCGACTAACAGTGGCGGTTGTTTTAAAACCAACTATTCGAACAGCTTAATACATTTCGAATTTGGCTGACACTATGGGCGAGAAAATAGAATCGGTTCGATCAGTCGTATATGTAACTAGTTTAGATAAAAATAATGATAAAAGTTGTTCTAACTGTAACTCAACCTTTCAAAATTAAACCACTGGCATTTTTATCGACATTTTTTAATTATTAAACACTAAAAAAAAAGTTTATTTAACATTATTAAACACTAAAAAAAAAGTTTATTTAACAATGTCGAGAAAAGCATGGAAACGAAACAAGATTATCGACAAACGATCATTTTAAATTATTAACAGATCAAAAATCTCTTGCCAAAATAATACAAAAATCGTAACTTGTCTAAAATCCTTCTTCATTAGAAAATTAACGAACGCTCACGACCAAAGTAAATTTTTAATTTTCGATTGTAATATGAAACTTGTGCATATGCGATGATCATACATTTCGATAGCAGATAAATTTTACATCATACTTAGTTGTTTTTGAAGTCCAACTCATCCGGATACATACGTGTGAGGACGTAGATAATGTATGTACGTAGATACACGTGACACGGCATCACCTGACCTGAACCCCAAGGTTTACAGTAGGTAATGGACCAGCGGTTTGTTTTGGAGTTCCGGAGCACCCGAGTGGAAACTTTAAGCCCAGCCAGATCACATAGCCCAACATGAGGGACCGAGCCTGGCCACACGTATATTTTTTTTTGGCGCATAGTTTGTACGGCCTGACTTTCGCTTGCACTGTTATTGTGAGATCGTTTATTCAAAAAAGTTGGTACAACGGAAGTAATTTTGTTTAATAAAAACATGCGGAAGTAATTTTGTTTAATAAAATGGTAATAATTATTTTTTTTTAATTAGTAGGAAATATAGAAAAATAATAACAGTTCTTTATGTCCAGATTTAAAACAAGTAATAAGACTTATTATTCACAATTGTCTGTCACAAGTTGTTATTAAAACTTGTAAATACTTATTATTAGTTTTTTTTTTTTCGTTCACGAGATGAAACGGTACAACCGTGCCCATAGAGATTGTTATTTTTATTATTTTTTTCTATCTCATATAAAATATAAAACAATAAATACAATGTATTATTAACGATTTTTAATAGCTATCAGTTTTTAAAAAATGTTAAAAGTCATGTGTTAAATAGTGATTATTAATCATAAAAATTGTTTCCAGTTACTTTTTTCGATGTTTCTATAATGACATTCATAACGAAAAAAAAAATACTAAAAATAATAACTAATAATAATACTTATTGAACTTTACTATAGTCTCAAAGCTAGAATTTATGAAATATTACTATTAGAATTTTTTTTTTTTCATTACTTAATCACAAAAAAAATTTCAGCTTGGGTTGGAATGAAGTTTTCGTTAAAAAAAATTAATTTAAGCTTAAGGGTTGTATCATATGTACATGAGGAATTTTCCTTCCATTTTTTACTTTTCAGGGTACCCAAAACTGCCAAATTCAAATTTCAAGCTACAACTCTTGAATAACTTTTTTTCATTGGTAGTAAGCTAGATCGTTAAAAAAAATTCCAAGAACACGCAATTCAAGTCTTTGCACATTTTTTTCTGCTTTAAATGTAAAATAATATCAATTTCCGTTAAAACAATAGACGTATTTTCGGCTCCCGGATTAATTAACGTGAAAATGTCCGTACAAAAAATAGGCGAAACATCTTGCCCACAATTTTTAAAATTGCTCTTTTCAATGGTGCAGTTTAGATTTTGCTAATATTCCGTTTGTTACCATATTTTTTTGCCAATATAAAAGAAAAACACCAATTTTCCTATTTTTTCCCTAATTTTCGGCATTTCTCGAATACGTTATATTATTTTCCAATTGTTAAGTAAGTAAAAAGGATCTTTAAAATAAATTTTGATTGGTTGAGGATTATTTGGAATTATTTCAAGTAAAACTTGTGAAAACAATTTTTTCATACAAATCATAGCAAAAACTGAATTCCTACGAAAATTATACGCAAATTTCATTTAACGAAAAAGTATGTTAAGACATAAAAGTTTTTCAATTTATTTTTAAAAATTATATTATTAAGACATGCAACAATATTATCATTCATTAACAGTGCAATTATTAGCTAGTGAAGTTATATTTTCAATATTTTAATCATTTACTTCAAGTACATTTTTTCAATTTTAATTTATTAATGAAAATTATTTCTATAAAACGAGTGAATTTTTTTTACTTTTCAAAACACTACTTTATTTTGGAATCCAAAACACATGCAAAACTTTTATTTCCTAACATATTTTTTCCTACACCCAAGTTTAGCTATAATGAAAACAGATACCCATAAATGCAAGGATAAATAAAAAAACTGATCAATAAAATTATCGTATGATATGGGTAATTTATATGGGATCAAATGAAAATCCAAGTTTATGTATGTACAAAATACGAAATGTTATTTTATTTTACCATAAAATCAAGTGAATAATTTTCGTTAAATGACATTTGTGGTTACAAATTTTAACGACGTAAATGATTTATCCAATATGTATGTACAAATACTATATAAAAATTAATTATACACTATTTAGAAGTTTTGTTGACTATGATACAATCTGCTTATAAACTAAATCACACTTGAAGATTTGAATGCTAGGATACAAGTTAATTTTTTTTTATATAAACGCTGTACACTCTAAATATTAACAATGAACTTAAAATTAAAATCACATGAAAAAGCTAGTTTACTTTAACACACTCGTCACTCAATAAAGCTTAATCAAAATTGTCTGACTACATCCCTCGGTCAAAGAAGCAGGTACAAAAGCAAAGAAAGTCCACAAAAACAAGTCGATTATCTTTTATGGTTTTTTATATTAAATGTCTTCCTTGGCCTGAGAGTTTGTTCGTTCGACTATAGGCACTCACTGGTAACTATATTCAACATGTTAGTACTTGGATGGGTGACCGTTCAAGTCTTGCCGTTTCGCCTCTGCTGTTCTCTTCATGGGTTGGTTGACTATTTCTCTGTCCCTTTGACATCGTGAGTGGAAGGTATGCCAAATTTCTGCCCCGTTGTCTTAGACACCAGGTCAGAAATGAGACAGATACACCACGCTGTTACGGATCAGGTTTTTCCTACGGGAGATTTCCCGGGATTTTCCTGATCCACATGACAATTGTTATGGGCGAATGTGGAGCAGTTGTTAGGGTTCTCCTTCCTTCCAATCCCATACCAATTATATAAAATATATATATATAAAACTATATTCAACAGCCCTATTATTGAATAAAAGTACACTATTGATCATAATTATTCTTGCTCTCGTAACTATTTCTCTTTCCTTATCTCAACTCGATTCATAACCACATAGTCCCATGGATAAAAGCACAAGAAAAAATAAACGTTCTGATACGTATCCCTGGGTGTAGCCGCATCTAAAACCGGACGTAACTTTTTTCGTCAACGACGGATCTCAAGTGTGCCTAGTCACAATAGGCACCCGAAGTTACGGTGTAGAAAGATATAAGGAGGTTAAGACGGCAGCAGTGGCTAGTTTACGACTACCCTACAAGTTAAGGTGGACGGGTTTCGAGTGCCGGCGTCGTGGAGGCAAAGGTGGCGGCGTCTCCGGCCACGTTTGCTTGTGATTGTTATCCTCATTGTTACCGATTATGCAACTGCCACTGCTACTGTTCCTACTACTGTCGCTGCCGATGTCTTTTTTGCCAAAGTCGTGCAGTCTGGCGTCCTGCTGTGCCGACTTATTGTAGTCTACTATGATGTCCGTGAATTTGATGATTCTCCACCGGTACAGGACCTCTTCCTTGGGGTTCTCGGCGTTTTTTTTTACGGCCTCTTGAAGCTTGACAGCCGAGTCCGCGGAATCCATCGGCGATTCAGGGACAAAGATCTCACAGTCCGACAGCGCCAGCCCAGAACTCGTGGACAAGGATAAGCAATCTTTGCGTAGAGGTTCTGTCAAACAGAGATTGTCCAGGGAAATTCCATCAGCTACTATAAAACGAGAGAAAAAACGATTGAAACCAGTTTTTATAGTGTAAAGCCTTTGGCGGGTCTCAAGAAAAGTTTGGTGCTTACAGTGTAGGCTGTCGGTGCTGTCTTTGGCTCCGCTGTCGCTTGGCTTGGCGCCGAAAAGCAGGTCTACCCCTTCACCGAACAGGACCTCGCAATGCTGGATAAGCATCTCCACGAGGGCAGGAATCGCCTGGCTCTGGTTGACCGAGGGACTCTCGGACCAGAGCAGACTTGGCCCACAGCACACGCCGAGGTTACTCGCGCACATGAGGTTGTGCTTCGAGCGCCGGGCTATGTGGTGCAGCACATGGATCAGGTGCGACAGCAGCGTATAGTTTGCCCTCGGCAGACGGTCCAAAATGCTACAAACCAAACGAACGATAAATAAATGGAAAATCGTATATGATAAGGTAGCTCCATTGAAGTAAAAATATTAGGGGTCGTACCTTTTGATCGTCGTGAGCGGGTCCGGAGACTCGAGGCTGGCCATCCACAGGGAGAAGAGGTGAGAGGTGAGGAGGGGGTCGGGCAGTGATCTCAAGAAGTCCTTGAGTAGGGCAGCCACTACGAGTACGGACGCGTCCTCGAGGCAGCTGGTGTCACCCAAGGACTCAATCTGCTTCTTGAGCTCCCGGACCACCCTCAAATTGGCGGATTTGCGAAAGATGCCTTGGGTGGAGGGACCCTTGGCGAGGAGCTGCTGCAGCATGACGAGGACCGGCTCGGGCAGGCCGTTCTCGTCGAGCCGTGCCAGATGGACACCAAAGACGCGGGGGCTAGAGGAGGCGAATTTTCGCAGGAGATTCCATGTCCGGGATTTTTTCGACTTTGTATTACTAGTGACTGACGCCAAATTTCGCGCGTCGGTTCCCATGTACTTTTCGTACTTGGCAAGCCTCTGAATCTGGAAGGAAAAACGGTTGAGGTTTTGGTTAGTCGTTACTTTTTGATTATGATTATGAGACAGGGTAACAATTTTATTTTTATAAGAAGATAAAAATCTGCAAGTCGGTACTTGTGTCGAAGAAACATTATTGATTTGATTTTTTTTTTGCACTCGAAATATGTCTCTCGAAGAGCTTATCTTATCTTTTTTTTTCTTAATGAGCTAATTGCACATGTCCCGAAACCAATGAATAGTTTGTACGCTCAAGAAAAATAGCGATGCTACATATACAAGGGAAAGATTTACGCTTCAACCAGTGTAAGTGTACAGCGAAGAACAAAAAAAGCGCGCCGGAAAAACGGATAATACAAAATAGCAGCTGCGCCCGAAAACACCGTTGTCCCGAAAATTGGACATAACATTACATCGGAGGTAACAATACTAGCTCTGAGACACACTTAAACCCCGATTTTCAAATTCAAAAGTAGGCAGCAATGATATTTTAATGCCCGATTATTCACTTTAAATAAATCTACTCATTCAACTGATATGAGAATGAGCGCAAGGGAAATATGTATTATGTAAGTTTAATCAAAACTTACCTCACTACTCGGCTGGTGATCATTTGATCCGTGTCGAAGGGACCGGAAAGACGCTCTAGTCTTTCTGCACCAGTTAGAAACGGCCCTCTTCATTTTTCACTCTGACGTACACTCCGATTTCACTAGTTGCACCTTCGGTTCACAATGCGAGCAGTTACCACTAGTAAACACTAGAACACTCCGGAGAAGAATAACTGAGGACTGAGGGACGGTGGTCTCATTGCACTCCCGAATATCCCCACACTGTGCAGTGATGAGTTTACGCCCTTTCACTATTGGCCCGAGTGCAATTAGTCTTTAATAGGAAGTGTCAGTACTGTCAGTAGTGGGATTATTTGGGTGGTGACATATACATGACTAATTGTGTTCGAACATATCTCAGGTAGCGCTACCCATACCGGAGCTCGGCACCAAATTTTCCTGCATGGAAGCATAGGATCTTATGGAGACGGTTTAATTTCTATTCTTTTATAATTTTACTTTTATGTGGTAGTTTATGGAACTGGTACTTTTTACAAGATATTGGAATAGTTTATTGGGAAAAAATTATCATAGAGAAAATACATGGGCACGAGGAGGAGAAAAGTAAGAGTACTGAAGCTCTTCAAGTAAATAAGACATATTAGCTATGCCGAAATATTTATACTTATGTATTTTTTTTAATACAAATTATGGCAAAAAATTGAATTTCTTCAAAAATTCGTCTATATTTTATTAGACGAGAAAGTACGTTAAAAATTACAAGTTTTTCATTTTATTCTCGTAAAATTATTTTATTCAGTATTTTTATTTTAATTTGTTGTTAAAAATTATTTTAATTTAACCAGTGCAACTTTTTACTGTTCAAAACACTACATTAATTTAGAATCAAAAAATATACAAAACTTTTATTTCTTAACATACTATTTTGTATATTGAAAATTCGCTACAACTTTTGTAGAAGTTAAATTTTTCGCCGCGATTTGTATGAAATAATTGAATTTGATCTTAAGATATTAAATTTGTCTTTGGACTTTAAGTGAGATTCAAAATTAATTATTATACCATATTCTTGGCTTTTCAAATATATAGCTTATTTATTACTTACACTGAGAAAAATGATATTAAAAAAAGTATTATAACCATACTGAAAATTACATTCTTTAGGAATGCTACTAAGACATACTACCGGAGCCAGTGCCAGTGGTGGGTATAGGTATAAGACCTTAGATAACATACCAAATCTCTGACAGGTAAGAGTTAAAAGTTATACTTATATAAAATTATATGATAAATAATATATTTGTAAATATAAGTATACGCAGTATGAAATCATATCATATACAAAGGTAGTGCAATTATCGTTTAAATGAGTATACCTACGTTAGTTGGATGTGGTTTCAATAAATACTGTAATATCTAATAACAGAACAATTATAAACAATATTTTATGACACAATACAACATGAACAATATGTAGGCTGGCCAGTATAAGACTATGCAGTTTCATCAAGTCCTCCAATGATTTAATTAAGAACAACTTCCCAAGAAAATAAGAAATACCCTTATAAAATAGCAGATCGTTCAACTGCACCCTTTTTTACATATTTTATTTAAAAAATTTACAGTTTAACATGTATAACATTATTAAAAAAATCACTTCGAATTAGATTTATAAGATCTATATAAAGCTCCCATTTTTTGTTTGTATGAAAGATTACTATTAGTTAAACCTGTTTTATTTTCAAATAGATCTATAAATATTTTTTTTTTTTTTTTTTTTAATAACACAATAAACAAGTCAAGTATGCGTTAATATAAGCGTGCATGTAAGCGTATCGTTACGGGAAAAATAATTTTCAGCGTTGCAGCATTTGTTTGCGCTCCTCCCACCTCTCTGAATTTAGTTCTTAATTACAAAGTAACAATTGTAAAAAAAAGAAAGCGCAATAAAAATCAATTATTGTAAGTATTCATACAGTACGGAAATTTTTTTTTTAATTTTATTTATGAAAATTCTAAAATATGAAAAAATTGTATAAACAATAATTTATTTATTTCAAAAGTAACATATTAATCGTAAATAAACGAATTTTCCAAACTTTTGAAAAATTATGTACCAAAAAAATATATTTTATTGAATAACTTATTTATTTAATGTAAAATAAAATCAAATAAATGAATGCATAATAAATAAAAAGTCACATTGAAAATAAGTTACGAACTGTAAGATAAAATGAAGTAATCGGTTATGTGAAATGAAGGATCCACTTCTTAGGGCACTCGACACTAAGGAAGGGAATAAGAAAAGGAATGGGAGGCCTCCCATTACCAGGAGGGTGTGGTAGGGGGTGAAATAGGCAATTTTTCTCGAGGTCGCCCATACTCTTGACGAGGAGCATTGCGTGGTGAACGAGCACATTTGAAAATTCATAGAGGTAATTATTGTCTCGAAAAAAGTCGCACTTGCCGGGAACAAACGGCGGTCTCCTGCGTGCCGACCCACGACCTAGCCGACTGAGCCACCGCGATCTCCATAATATGTGTGTATATGTATATATAAAGTGGTGTACATACCTCTTAGTGGTTAGTACACTGTAATATGAAAAAAAAAAAAAAAAAATGTATATGTATGCACATCGCATTTTTTCGGGATTACCAAAAAATATAATTTGCTTTTCCGGTATCCATAAGAAACATATTTCTATAGGATCTCTCAAGTAATATATCATTTTTTCTGGGATGTATATATGTAGGATCCCAGAAATATTGATTATTAAATTTGTTGATTTTTCTTATTTTTCATATTTGCTTAAGGAGGCTCCGTCGCCTACTGCGGTAGTCAATTCAGTGACGATCGATGCGATGTCACTAGACGAAAGCTTCCTTTTATACTAGTAGTATGTCAGTAATGAAATTTTTTTTATTTTCAGCTGAATCCACCTGCTATTATATATAGTTTACTACATATTGGTACAGTCAGCTGTCGAATGAATAAATATTTATGATTGCCATTATTTACTGCGTTATTACCAAACAAATAAAAATTGAAAAATCATAAAAGTTTTTATGTTGTTATACAAATTTAAATTTTTTTTATTGCGCGCGCTACCTAAACTAAAATGGCCGGCAGTGTTTCTCACTGCATTTACAGAACGTAACTGCAAACCAAAATAGTATTTCAGCTATTTTATCAATTTTTTCTTCGCCAACGCCTATAAAGTCACCCGGTTTCTTAAAGATGAGAGTGTCAGGGTTACGATAAGTATATTTTTTTTTGCTTGTACATTCCATTTTAGTGGTTCAATTGATAGTCAAAAGTTTGCTTCAGGCCTTCGGCCATAAAAGACTGTGTTAAACGAGCTCGAAAAGTGCTGATTTTGTATTGAATTATCTCCGGATTTTGATCGTCAACCCATAAAAATAAAGATACTATTGGATTTAGCGCAATCTCAACTTCAATAATATATCTGTCAAAGTTCTTGTACATTCCGTGATAAAGCCTTCTTAAGCATTTTAAATGTTACTGTTTGTTCAACTTTTGAATTTATTAAAAGTTGTATTGAATCATCACGATTAATATTTTACAATTACACTTTAAAATGAGCATCTTATGCACACTGACCATACAAATTTATCTCAAGAAAAAATGAGATAAAATTTTAAACCACGTAAATTTATTCTAAATAACAAGAAGTTTACTATTCAAATCATCTCTTTGTTTTATTTCGATAATGTATAACTACATTATAACCATACTTTAACTTTCTTGACGTTAAAGTAATTTTGCAACCCTTTTGAGTATAAAGTCGCATGACTGTAGGTCATAGCTAAACAGCACATTTTAGCATATTTATAATTCTTATGTCTTTGTAATGAATCAATAGAATGTAATAGTATATAAGAATGAAAGTCGTGTTATTTTATTAAATATTCGGTTACGTAATATTTAAAAACTTTTTTGAATGAAAAAATTTTTCTCACAACTTTATTAAAACTTTATTGATCTTGGTTAAATATATATATATACATATATATATATATATAAATTTTGAATTTCTATTTTATTACAACGAACATCATCGCATGATAATTATATTTTAATAAGTAAGTACATACACACATTAGACTCTTGACCATCACATGTAGCGGTTATTATTCAAAATTTCATATATCTTACTAAATATAATAGCGCGTTTTTAACGCGAAAGCGACGATCACCGAGAAAAAAATTGGAATGAAATAAACAGACACTCCATACTAGACAAGCTCTCAGTGGCTTAGTGATAGGGCACTTGCTATCTACCTGGAGGGCTCGGGTTCGAGACCCAGCTCCTAATAGCTCCTAGGCAGCTGGTGTAATGCTTACCGTGCTATGCTGATAGTTAAAGAACAACGGTGCCTGATCGGGCCGAGGTGTAATGCATACCGTGCCGTCGGAACAGTAAGAATCAACGGTGCTTCGAGGGGGGAAGGTAGGCGACCCTTTCGTAGTAAAAATCCTCTCGGAAATTATTATTATTATAA
The DNA here is from genome assembly GCF_036245765.1 of Copidosoma floridanum. Classification (NCBI taxonomy): domain Eukaryota; kingdom Metazoa; phylum Arthropoda; class Insecta; order Hymenoptera; family Encyrtidae; genus Copidosoma; species Copidosoma floridanum. The sequence continues at coordinate 17,923,503 of NW_028321907.1, read as the reverse complement.
AAAGCATGAATTGTGGCGATTCGGAGTTTTATAGCCATTCAATAACAACAATCATTCAAAAAATATATAATACTAGACATGTTACTGAGCTCTGATCGCGGTTTTCAATATCTTGTAAAAGTAAGCATTTTTTCGATAATCTGACAACTGCGTTTGCGCTTAACCATTATTTTATAAAAAATGATCGAAAAACAAAGTATAAGGCGTAGTGGACCTAGTGGTGGTGTAGGGTAGGGGCATTGGAACTACATCAAAAGGAAGAGAGGAGAGAGTTACTTTATCCTCTTTAATTATTGTATTATTATACACAACACAAATACCGACTAACAGTGGCGGTTGTTTTAAAACCAACTATTCGAACAGCTTAATACATTTCGAATTTGGCTGACACTATGGGCGAGAAAATAGAATCGGTTCGATCAGTCGTATATGTAACTAGTTTAGATAAAAATAATGATAAAAGTTGTTCTAACTGTAACTCAACCTTTCAAAATTAAACCACTGGCATTTTTATCGACATTTTTTAATTATTAAACACTAAAAAAAAAGTTTATTTAACATTGATAAACACTAAAAAAAAAGTTTATTTAACAATGTCGAGAAAAGCATGGAAACGAAACAAGATTATCGACAAACGATCATTTTAAATTATTAACAGATCAAAAATCTCTTGCCAAAATAATACAAAAATCGTAACTTGTCTAAAATCCTTCTTCATTAGAAAATTAACGAACGCTCACGACCAAAGTAAATTTTTAATTTTCGATTGTAATATGAAACTTGTGCATATGCGATGATCATACATTTCGATAGCAGATAAATTTTACATCATACTTAGTTGTTTTTGAAGTCCAACTCATCCGGATACATACGTGTGAGGACGTAGATAATGTATGTACGTAGATACACGTGACACGGCATCACCTGACCTGAACCCCAAGGTTTACAGTAGGTAATGGACCAGCGGTTTGTTTTGGAGTTCCGGAGCACCCGAGTGGAAACTTTAAGCCCAGCCAGATCACATAGCCCAACATGAGGGACCGAGCCTGGCCACACGTATATTTTTTTTTGGCGCATAGTTTGTACGGCCTGACTTTCGCTTGCACTGTTATTGTGAGATCGTTTATTCAAAAAAGTTGGTACAACGGAAGTAATTTTGTTTAATAAAAACATGCGGAAGTAATTTTGTTTAATAAAATGGTAATAATTATTTTTTTTTAATTAGTAGGAAATATAGAAAAATAATAACAGTTCTTTATGTCCAGATTTAAAACAAGTAATAAGACTTATTATTCACAATTGTCTGTCACAAGTTGTTATTAAAACTTGTAAATACTTATTATTAGTTTTTTTTTTTTCGTTCACGAGATGAAACGGTACAACCGTGCCCATAGAGATTGTTATTTTTATTATTTTTTTCTATCTCATATAAAATATAAAACAATAAATACAATGTATTATTAACGATTTTTAATAGCTATCAGTTTTTAAAAAATGTTAAAAGTCATGTGTTAAATAGTGATTATTAATCATAAAAATTGTTTCCAGTTACTTTTTTCGATGTTTCTATAATGACATTCATAACGAAAAAAAAAATACTAAAAATAATAACTAATAATAATACTTATTGAACTTTACTATAGTCTCAAAGCTAGAATTTATGAAATATTACTATTAGAATTTTTTTTTTTTCATTACTTAATCACAAAAAAAATTTCAGCTTGGGTTGGAATGAAGTTTTCGTTAAAAAAAATTAATTTAAGCTTAAGGGTTGTATCATATGTACATGAGGAATTTTCCTTCCATTTTTTACTTTTCAGGGTACCCAAAACTGCCAAATTCAAATTTCAAGCTACAACTCTTGAATAACTTTTTTTCATTGGTAGTAAGCTAGATCGTTAAAAAAAATTCCAAGAACACGCAATTCAAGTCTTTGCACATTTTTTTCTGCTTTAAATGTAAAATAATATCAATTTCCGTTAAAACAATAGACGTATTTTCGGCTCCCGGATTAATTAACGTGAAAATGTCCGTACAAAAAATAGGCGAAACATCTTGCCCACAATTTTTAAAATTGCTCTTTTCAATGGTGCAGTTTAGATTTTGCTAATATTCCGTTTGTTACCATATTTTTTTGCCAATATAAAAGAAAAACACCAATTTTCCTATTTTTTCCCTAATTTTCGGCATTTCTCGAATACGTTATATTATTTTCCAATTGTTAAGTAAGTAAAAAGGATCTTTAAAATAAATTTTGATTGGTTGAGGATTATTTGGAATTATTTCAAGTAAAACTTGTGAAAACAATTTTTTCATACAAATCATAGCAAAAACTGAATTCCTACGAAAATTATACGCAAATTTCATTTAACGAAAAAGTATGTTAAGACATAAAAGTTTTTCAATTTATTTTTAAAAATTATATTATTAAGACATGCAACAATATTATCATTCATTAACAGTGCAATTATTAGCTAGTGAAGTTATATTTTCAATATTTTAATCATTTACTTCAAGTACATTTTTTCAATTTTAATTTATTAATGAAAATTATTTCTATAAAACGAGTGAATTTTTTTTACTTTTCAAAACACTACTTTATTTTGGAATCCAAAACACATGCAAAACTTTTATTTCCTAACATATTTTTTCCTACACCCAAGTTTAGCTATAATGAAAACAGATACCCATAAATGCAAGGATAAATAAAAAAACTGATCAATAAAATTATCGTATGATATGGGTAATTTATATGGGATCAAATGAAAATCCAAGTTTATGTATGTACAAAATACGAAATGTTATTTTATTTTACCATAAAATCAAGTGAATAATTTTCGTTAAATGACATTTGTGGTTACAAATTTTAACGACGTAAATGATTTATCCAATATGTATGTACAAATACTATATAAAAATTAATTATACACTATTTAGAAGTTTTGTTGACTATGATACAATCTGCTTATAAACTAAATCACACTTGAAGATTTGAATGCTAGGATACAAGTTAATTTTTTTTTATATAAACGCTGTACACTCTAAATATTAACAATGAACTTAAAATTAAAATCACATGAAAAAGCTAGTTTACTTTAACACACTCGTCACTCAATAAAGCTTAATCAAAATTGTCTGACTACATCCCTCGGTCAAAGAAGCAGGTACAAAAGCAAAGAAAGTCCACAAAAACAAGTCGATTATCTTTTATGGTTTTTTATATTAAATGTCTTCCTTGGCCTGAGAGTTTGTTCGTTCGACTATAGGCACTCACTGGTAACTATATTCAACATGTTAGTACTTGGATGGGTGACCGTTCAAGTCTTGCCGTTTCGCCTCTGCTGTTCTCTTCATGGGTTGGTTGACTATTTCTCTGTCCCTTTGACATCGTGAGTGGAAGGTATGCCAAATTTCTGCCCCGTTGTCTTAGACACCAGGTCAGAAATGAGACAGATACACCACGCTGTTACGGATCAGGTTTTTCCTACGGGAGATTTCCCGGGATTTTCCTGATCCACATGACAATTGTTATGGGCGAATGTGGAGCAGTTGTTAGGGTTCTCCTTCCTTCCAATCCCATACCAATTATATAAAATATATATATATAAAACTATATTCAACAGCCCTATTATTGAATAAAAGTACACTATTGATCATAATTATTCTTGCTCTCGTAACTATTTCTCTTTCCTTATCTCAACTCGATTCATAACCACATAGTCCCATGGATAAAAGCACAAGAAAAAATAAACGTTCTGATACGTATCCCTGGGTGTAGCCGCATCTAAAACCGGACGTAACTTTTTTCGTCAACGACGGATCTCAAGTGTGCCTAGTCACAATAGGCACCCGAAGTTACGGTGTAGAAAGATATAAGGAGGTTAAGACGGCAGCAGTGGCTAGTTTACGACTACCCTACAAGTTAAGGTGGACGGGTTTCGAGTGCCGGCGTCGTGGAGGCAAAGGTGGCGGCGTCTCCGGCCACGTTTGCTTGTGATTGTTATCCTCATTGTTACCGATTATGCAACTGCCACTGCTACTGTTCCTACTACTGTCGCTGCCGATGTCTTTTTTGCCAAAGTCGTGCAGTCTGGCGTCCTGCTGTGCCGACTTATTGTAGTCTACTATGATGTCCGTGAATTTGATGATTCTCCACCGGTACAGGACCTCTTCCTTGGGGTTCTCGGCGTTTTTTTTTACGGCCTCTTGAAGCTTGACAGCCGAGTCCGCGGAATCCATCGGCGATTCAGGGACAAAGATCTCACAGTCCGACAGCGCCAGCCCAGAACTCGTGGACAAGGATAAGCAATCTTTGCGTAGAGGTTCTGTCAAACAGAGATTGTCCAGGGAAATTCCATCAGCTACTATAAAACGAGAGAAAAAACGATTGAAACCAGTTTTTATAGTGTAAAGCCTTTGGCGGGTCTCAAGAAAAGTTTGGTGCTTACAGTGTAGGCTGTCGGTGCTGTCTTTGGCTCCGCTGTCGCTTGGCTTGGCGCCGAAAAGCAGGTCTACCCCTTCACCGAACAGGACCTCGCAATGCTGGATAAGCATCTCCACGAGGGCAGGAATCGCCTGGCTCTGGTTGACCGAGGGACTCTCGGACCAGAGCAGACTTGGCCCACAGCACACGCCGAGGTTACTCGCGCACATGAGGTTGTGCTTCGAGCGCCGGGCTATGTGGTGCAGCACATGGATCAGGTGCGACAGCAGCGTATAGTTTGCCCTCGGCAGACGGTCCAAAATGCTACAAACCAAACGAACGATAAATAAATGGAAAATCGTATATGATAAGGTAGCTCCATTGAAGTAAAAATATTAGGGGTCGTACCTTTTGATCGTCGTGAGCGGGTCCGGAGACTCGAGGCTGGCCATCCACAGGGAGAAGAGGTGAGAGGTGAGGAGGGGGTCGGGCAGTGATCTCAAGAAGTCCTTGAGTAGGGCAGCCACTACGAGTACGGACGCGTCCTCGAGGCAGCTGGTGTCACCCAAGGACTCAATCTGCTTCTTGAGCTCCCGGACCACCCTCAAATTGGCGGATTTGCGAAAGATGCCTTGGGTGGAGGGACCCTTGGCGAGGAGCTGCTGCAGCATGACGAGGACCGGCTCGGGCAGGCCGTTCTCGTCGAGCCGTGCCAGATGGACACCAAAGACGCGGGGGCTAGAGGAGGCGAATTTTCGCAGGAGATTCCATGTCCGGGATTTTTTCGACTTTGTATTACTAGTGACTGACGCCAAATTTCGCGCGTCGGTTCCCATGTACTTTTCGTACTTGGCAAGCCTCTGAATCTGGAAGGAAAAACGGTTGAGGTTTTGGTTAGTCGTTACTTTTTGATTATGATTATGAGACAGGGTAACAATTTTATTTTTATAAGAAGATAAAAATCTGCAAGTCGGTACTTGTGTCGAAGAAACATTATTGATTTGATTTTTTTTTTGCACTCGAAATATGTCTCTCGAAGAGCTTATCTTATCTTTTTTTTTCTTAATGAGCTAATTGCACATGTCCCGAAACCAATGAATAGTTTGTACGCTCAAGAAAAATAGCGATGCTACATATACAAGGGAAAGATTTACGCTTCAACCAGTGTAAGTGTACAGCGAAGAACAAAAAAAGCGCGCCGGAAAAACGGATAATACAAAATAGCAGCTGCGCCCGAAAACACCGTTGTCCCGAAAATTGGACATAACATTACATCGGAGGTAACAATACTAGCTCTGAGACACACTTAAACCCCGATTTTCAAATTCAAAAGTAGGCAGCAATGATATTTTAATGCCCGATTATTCACTTTAAATAAATCTACTCATTCAACTGATATGAGAATGAGCGCAAGGGAAATATGTATTATGTAAGTTTAATCAAAACTTACCTCACTACTCGGCTGGTGATCATTTGATCCGTGTCGAAGGGACCGGAAAGACGCTCTAGTCTTTCTGCACCAGTTAGAAACGGCCCTCTTCATTTTTCACTCTGACGTACACTCCGATTTCACTAGTTGCACCTTCGGTTCACAATGCGAGCAGTTACCACTAGTAAACACTAGAACACTCCGGAGAAGAATAACTGAGGACTGAGGGACGGTGGTCTCATTGCACTCCCGAATATCCCCACACTGTGCAGTGATGAGTTTACGCCCTTTCACTATTGGCCCGAGTGCAATTAGTCTTTAATAGGAAGTGTCAGTACTGTCAGTAGTGGGATTATTTGGGTGGTGACATATACATGACTAATTGTGTTCGAACATATCTCAGGTAGCGCTACCCATACCGGAGCTCGGCACCAAATTTTCCTGCATGGAAGCATAGGATCTTATGGAGACGGTTTAATTTCTATTCTTTTATAATTTTACTTTTATGTGGTAGTTTATGGAACTGGTACTTTTTACAAGATATTGGAATAGTTTATTGGGAAAAAATTATCATAGAGAAAATACATGGGCACGAGGAGGAGAAAAGTAAGAGTACTGAAGCTCTTCAAGTAAATAAGACATATTAGCTATGCCGAAATATTTATACTTATGTATTTTTTTTAATACAAATTATGGCAAAAAATTGAATTTCTTCAAAAATTCGTCTATATTTTATTAGACGAGAAAGTACGTTAAAAATTACAAGTTTTTCATTTTATTCTCGTAAAATTATTTTATTCAGTATTTTTATTTTAATTTGTTGTTAAAAATTATTTTAATTTAACCAGTGCAACTTTTTACTGTTCAAAACACTACATTAATTTAGAATCAAAAAATATACAAAACTTTTATTTCTTAACATACTATTTTGTATATTGAAAATTCGCTACAACTTTTGTAGAAGTTAAATTTTTCGCCGCGATTTGTATGAAATAATTGAATTTGATCTTAAGATATTAAATTTGTCTTTGGACTTTAAGTGAGATTCAAAATTAATTATTATACCATATTCTTGGCTTTTCAAATATATAGCTTATTTATTACTTACACTGAGAAAAATGATATTAAAAAAAGTATTATAACCATACTGAAAATTACATTCTTTAGGAATGCTACTAAGACATACTACCGGAGCCAGTGCCAGTGGTGGGTATAGGTATAAGACCTTAGATAACATACCAAATCTCTGACAGGTAAGAGTTAAAAGTTATACTTATATAAAATTATATGATAAATAATATATTTGTAAATATAAGTATACGCAGTATGAAATCATATCATATACAAAGGTAGTGCAATTATCGTTTAAATGAGTATACCTACGTTAGTTGGATGTGGTTTCAATAAATACTGTAATATCTAATAACAGAACAATTATAAACAATATTTTATGACACAATACAACATGAACAATATGTAGGCTGGCCAGTATAAGACTATGCAGTTTCATCAAGTCCTCCAATGATTTAATTAAGAACAACTTCCCAAGAAAATAAGAAATACCCTTATAAAATAGCAGATCGTTCAACTGCACCCTTTTTTACATATTTTATTTAAAAAATTTACAGTTTAACATGTATAACATTATTAAAAAAATCACTTCGAATTAGATTTATAAGATCTATATAAAGCTCCCATTTTTTGTTTGTATGAAAGATTACTATTAGTTAAACCTGTTTTATTTTCAAATAGATCTATAAATATTTTTTTTTTTTTTTTTTTTAATAACACAATAAACAAGTCAAGTATGCGTTAATATAAGCGTGCATGTAAGCGTATCGTTACGGGAAAAATAATTTTCAGCGTTGCAGCATTTGTTTGCGCTCCTCCCACCTCTCTGAATTTAGTTCTTAATTACAAAGTAACAATTGTAAAAAAAAGAAAGCGCAATAAAAATCAATTATTGTAAGTATTCATACAGTACGGAAATTTTTTTTTTAATTTTATTTATGAAAATTCTAAAATATGAAAAAATTGTATAAACAATAATTTATTTATTTCAAAAGTAACATATTAATCGTAAATAAACGAATTTTCCAAACTTTTGAAAAATTATGTACCAAAAAAATATATTTTATTGAATAACTTATTTATTTAATGTAAAATAAAATCAAATAAATGAATGCATAATAAATAAAAAGTCACATTGAAAATAAGTTACGAACTGTAAGATAAAATGAAGTAATCGGTTATGTGAAATGAAGGATCCACTTCTTAGGGCACTCGACACTAAGGAAGGGAATAAGAAAAGGAATGGGAGGCCTCCCATTACCAGGAGGGTGTGGTAGGGGGTGAAATAGGCAATTTTTCTCGAGGTCGCCCATACTCTTGACGAGGAGCATTGCGTGGTGAACGAGCACATTTGAAAATTCATAGAGGTAATTATTGTCTCGAAAAAAGTCGCACTTGCCGGGAACAAACGGCGGTCTCCTGCGTGCCGACCCACGACCTAGCCGACTGAGCCACCGCGATCTCCATAATATGTGTGTATATGTATATATAAAGTGGTGTACATACCTCTTAGTGGTTAGTACACTGTAATATGAAAAAAAAAAAAAAAAAATATGTATATATATGCACATCGCATTTTTTCGGGATTACCAAAACATATAATTTGCTTTTCCGGTATCCATAAGAAACATATTTCTATAGGATCTCTCAAGTAATATATCATTTTTTCTGGGATGTACATATGTAGGATCCCAGAAATATTGATCATTAAATTTGTTGATTTCTCTTATTTTTCATATTTGCTTAAGGAGGCTCCGTCGCCTACTGCGGTAGTCAATTCAGTGACGATCGATGCGATGTCACTAGACGAAAGCTTCCTTTTATACTAGTAGTATGTCGGTAATGAAATTTTTTTTATTTTCAACTGAATCCACCTGCTATTATATATAGTTTACTACATATTGCTACAGTCAGCTGATGAATAATTTAATATTTATGATTGCCATAATTTATTGCGTTATTACCAAACAAAGAAAAATTGAAAAATCATAAAAGTTTTCATGTTGTTATACAAATTTAAATTTTTTTTATTGCGCGCGCTCCCTAAACTAATATGGCCGGCAGTGTTTGTCACTGCATTTACAGAACGTAACTGCAAACCAAAATAGTATTTTAGCTATTTCATCAATTTTTTCATCGCCAACGCCTATAAAGTCACCCGGTTTCTTAAAGATGAGAGTGTCAGGGTTACGATAAGTATATTTTTTTTGCTTGTACATTCCATTTTAGTGGTTTAATTGATAGTCAAAAGTTTGCTTCAGGCCTTCGGCCATAAAAGACTGTGTTAAACGAGCTCGAAAAGTGCTGATTTTGTATTGAATTATCTCCGGATTTTGATCGTCAACCCATAAAAATAAAGATACTATTGGATTCAGCGCAATCTCAACTTCAATAATATATCTGTCAAAGTTCTTGTACATTTCGTGATGGAGCCTTCTTAAGCAATTTAAATGTTACTGTTTGTTCAACTTTTGAATTTATTAAAAGTAGTATTGAATCATCACGATTAATATTTTACAATTACACTTTAAAATGAGCATTTTATGCACACTGACCATACAAATTTATCTCAAGAAAAAATGAGATAAAAATTTAAACCACGTGAATTTATTCTAAATAACAAGAAGTTTACTATTCAAATCATCTCTTTGTTTTATTTCGATAATGTATAACTACATTATAACCATACCTTAACTTTCTTGACGTTAAAGTAATTTTGCAACCCTTTTGAGTATAAAGTCGCATGACTGTAGGTCATAGCTAAACAGCACATCTTAGCATATTTATAATTCTTATGTCTTTGTAATGAATCAATAGAATGTAATAGTATATAAGAATGAAAGTCGTGTTATTTTATAAAATATTCGGTTACGTAATATTTAAAAACTTTTTTGAATGAAAAAATTTTTCTCACAACTTTATTAAAACTTTATTGATCTTGGTTAAATATATATACATACATATATATATATATAAATTTTGAATTTTTATTTTATTACAACGAACATTATCGCATGATAATTATATTTTAATAAGTACATACACACATTAGACTCTTGACCATCACATGTAGCGGTTATTATTCGATATTTCATAAATCTTACTAAATATAATAGCGCGTTTCTATCGCGAAAACAACGATTTCCATGAAAAATATTGTAAAGAAATAAACAGACGAAATATATAGACTGATACTGAACTCTGATCGCGGCTTTTGATATCTCGCTAAAGTAATCATTTTTTCTCGATATAGTGAGATAAATTTAGTCTAGCTCGAAAAAAATATGTTGTAGAGAATTAAACAATTCCGATCGATTGTAATAAAATTGAATTGAAAATATTTTTCGATAAGGCTTCAAAAAAAAAAAAATGGCAAAAAAGGTAAAACACGGTTTTTAGAGCCAGAAATGTACAATAAGCCTTAAAATTAAAAAAAAAAAAATTAGAAATCTGCGTACACAAAAAACGAACAAAGTAAGTTCCGGTCGATCCCAATTGGTCCAGTGATTTCCCCGCAAAATGTAAAAAACCTCGTTTTTTGAGCCAATATTCAAAAATTAATAACTGTCTTTCACATAAACATTAAGAGCTGAAATTTGGCAGAGTTGTAGCTTTAGTAGTCTTCAACAACCACACCAAATTTCATCAAGATCAGATCTATAGTTTAAGCAAACTGCAGCTAAATGCAAAAAAAGGTACTGTGACAATATTGCCTAAAAAAATTTGTTTACAACGTTAAATGCAATGTTTCTGCGGGATCAGATTGCAAAATTGGTGTGCTTGTTGAAGACTACCAAAGCTATACAACTTTGCCAAATTTCAGCTCTTAATGTTTATGCGAAAGAGAGTTATTAATTTTCGAATATTGGCTGAAAAAACGAGATGTTTTGCATTTTGCTCTGAAAACTACTGGAACACTGGACCAATAAAGATCGACCAGAGCTTATTCTGTTCGTCTTTTTGCTACGCATATTTCTATATTATTTTTTTTTTTTATTTTAGGAATATTGTAGATTTTCGACGTTAAAAACCGTGTTTTACCTTTTTTGCCATTTTTTTTGAAGCCTTAACGGAAAAGATTTTTAATTCGATTTTATTACAATCGATCGGCATTGTTTAATTCTCTACAACATATTTTTTTCGAGCTAGTCTGAATTTCATAAAAAATTATCGACATTTCAGCTAATTCGAATTCGACTAAAAATCTTACGACTGCGCATGCGCTTAACCATTTTTTATTTTATAAAAATTATCGAAACTACGTGACCAGTGACCACAGTACGACACTGACCACATCATCATTCTGATGTGGTCTATAACTCCACATCCTATGTTAATGTTAGTATCCTTAGATCCTTACATTTACATTCCTTATAGTCCTTACTCCGACTCTCCGAGTCGGCGCGAAAAACGGACCTGCGCAGAGTGAACTTTTCAAGTCCTAAAGGTGCATCCTTCCGCAACGGTGTAGATACAACAGCGTCAAGCGTCATAAAGCTACCAACACCATAGGTAGAATAGTATCAAAGTTGACGCTTGACGCTGATTTCTAGCGTCTCGTAAAAATGCGGCTTAGTTTGACTCAGGTACGTTAATCCGTCTTATTGGGCTGTTGGTAGTGGTTAGAGTAACAGTGCCAACAGTGCCATTACTGCCAACCCAACGCCCAAAACTGGACGAGGTAAAGTTGTTTAGTCGCTCGGCATTGCCCGGTGCCACAACAATCACGACCTGACACGACGGAAAAGAAAAACTCGGCAAACGAAAGAAGACGCGGGGATAATCTTCTCCTAGCAGAAGAGCAAGCCGGCAAGCTTGGAACAACTCCGTTCAGATAAAGAAAGCAAGAGGTTGCTAAGAAGAACGCAAGAGAATGAGTGTTTGCTTCAGTACCTTACTTTTAAGGTAGACAGTGCACGCGTATGTGAGTGATTGTGGGTCGCGCTCGAGCATCATCAACTCCCCGAGGAGGTGGAGGACGAAGAGGTTTATCCCTTTCGGCGACGACGAGTACTTGGCTCGACTCGGAGGCTCTTTCAGAGGCTGAAGAAGAGCAAAGAGGGCGACCGAGGAGTCGGAGGTCGGGGACAGGTGCTGTAGTGCGCGCGCGGAGCAGCAGCGCACCCCACGCGCTGCCGCAGCGTCGCTTGTAAAATGGCGGACGGTGACATCGATCTGTACGGCGACGACGATCTCGAGCAGGACTTTGGCCAGGTTAGTGAAAGTACCCCTACATACAATTGACTCTACCGTTCTAAGTGATAGCGCGGGCGGCTGTAGCGCTTGGAGTCGGCGTAGATGCCCCGGATCTCTTGGGATCGGGGAACATGAAATAAAAGCGCCTACTTACCCGGCGCTACAGTAGGTAGGTATACGCGTGTGCTGGAGTACATGTACAAATGGTGTACCAATACAATGGCGAGAATAGGAAGGGATAAGCATAGTGGCGGCGGTACACTATCGGAATTCGTGATAAAAAAAAAAAAAAAAAAAAAAAAAAAAACGGAGTCGCGCACGATAACGATCATCTGATTCTTTTGTCGCGAGAACGCCGAGGACAAGGTTCTTTGGGTATTTATTCCTACGACAAAGCTGATTAGAAAAAGCTACCTCTTTACCCAAACTTACGGAATGCATATAAGCCTAATGGAATCACGATTTTTTCCTTATTTTTTTTTTTCTCTTTCGTTCTATGCTGTGGTTTAGCGCCTCTTTTTACAGCTACTAATACTATGATGCTAAGTTGTTAGTTTGGCGAACCCCATGTTTTTCAGTGTAGTGTAATGAAAGCTTTAGAAGTAAAATTGTTTTTAATCCACTTAAGGTTTATTTGGTGTTCTTTGACTTTAGAGTTTAAAACAGCGTTACAAATAAATTTTTAATCAATCAATTTGTTTTTCCAGGTGCAAGGTGAGTTTCCTGGAGATGGTGTGGATTTATATGACGATGTAATTGCTGCGGCTCCTGGTAATAATGAGCGAGGTACTTCCGAAAGTAGTGAGAGGGGCGACAGAGGAGACAGAGAGACTGCCAATGAAGAGACAAATGGGGGTGCGCCCTACCATCAGCTTGGTAACAACATTCAGCCGAACCAGGTGGGAAGGAGGCATCAACTGTACGTCGGAAATTTGTCTTGGGTAATTATTTGCTTGATCTAAATCACAGCGTTTTCCCATGATTTTTTTTTTTTTCAACTTTTTTTTCTCTTTTTTTTCAGTGGACAAGTGATCAAGATATTGCTGATGCTATAGCTGGAGTGGGTGTACCAGATTTTATTGAAGTCAAATTTTTTGAAAATCGAGCCAATGGAAGGTCCAAGGGATTTTGTTTGGTTTCCTTAGGATCGGAACAAAGTATGAGAATATGTATGGATAGACTTCCTAAAAAGGAACTTCATGGACAATTGCCAGTCGTAACATATCCCAGTAAACAAGCTCTGAATCAGGTATTTACCATCTGTACATAATTTGTTGTCTGTATTTTTATAAGTGATTCACATTTTGTTTGTGAACTTTCAGTTTGAGTCGCAATGCAAATCGCGGCCAACACCATCGCCTCAACAGAGCCAGGGTCAAAGACCACACAATTCACACCAGCATCAACAATCTATGCCCCCGCACCAGCACCCTCCACACTCTCATCCTCAGCATTCGCAGCAAAATCACGGACCGAGAATGATGATGGGACCACCCCAAGGACAAATGAGACCTGGTCAGAGACTTCCGCCTGGTATGGGACCTGGCCCAGGAGGCCCACCGCAGCAAGGTCCCCCTGCACCTCGCATGCACTCTTCTCCAATGGGTCCAGGAATGCAAGGGCATCCAATGCAAGGACACCCAAATCAAGGTCCTCCCCCACCAGGTTTTGTGAAGGGTAATATGCAGCCACGTTCACATTATCCGTAAGTACCTTACCCAAAACTTATTTTTATATATTTCTACTTCAACTTTCTTTATTCTGCGTGCATAAAGGGAAGTAAAAGTTTGAGATATCAATTGAAATAATGATAGACTAACTGTCTCAGTAATTATCAATACTTTTAATAGGGATCGGCCCCACGGGATGTCTCCACAGCAAGGGCCACCAGGTCCCGGTCAAGGACGTCCGCCTGGCATGGTGCATATCATTTTTACATTTTCGTATCATAGCATTGTTTTTTTGGCAATGGATATGGATTGTGAATACTTTCAATTTTCCACAGTACAATCCTCATGCAGGGCCACCTGGTCATGCAGGACCACCTGGTCCACCTGGTCATGGGATTCCTCGCCCTCCACCTCCACAGCAAGGGCCACCACCAGGTCCCGGTCAAGGACGTCCACCCGGCATTGTGCGTATATTTTCTGCGTTTCTTCTCTATATATCTGTTTTACGTGAACAGAATATATGAAATACGACAATATTTAATTTTTAGCCTTACGGTCATCCAACCGGCCCCCGTGGACCACCAGGACCACCAGGACTAGGTCCATCTGGACCTCAAGGACAGCCTCCTCACGCGAATCCTGCTCCTCACGTGAATCCTGCATTCTTTCCACAAGGTCCGCCGCATCAACATCCTGGCCAACATCTTCCTCCCGGCCCACCCGGACCGCCACCTCACGGTCCGCCCCACCCGCCTCATGCTCATCCGCATGCGCCTCCTCATGGGCCTCCACAACCCCAACACCCACATGGCCATCCTGGTTACGGCCCACCAGCTGCGCAGGTAAGCTAAACCTTCAGGTCATTCCAGCTACTAAAATTGTAAATACGACATTGGAGTTGCAATTAAATGATTTTTTTTCAGCCCCCCTATGGTGCACCAGGCCCAGATCACCGTTCGGAAGGACCACCTCCGCTTTCGGAGCAGGAAATCGAAGAAATCATGGGTCGCAACAGAACTGTATCCTCGTCGGCCATCAGTCGCGCGGTCTCTGATGCTGCTGCTGGCGAGTACGCTAGTGCTATTGAAACATTAGTGACAGCAATATCCCTCATCAAGCAATCCAAGGTGGCGGCTGATGACCGCTGCAAAATATTGATCAGTTCGCTACAGGATACGCTCAAGGGGGTGGAAACCAAGAGCTACGGTTCTGCTCGCCGAGGTAACGTACATTTGCCTTTCGGGATAGTAAAAATCATTAACGTTGTAGACACAAGAGTGAAACATTTTAATGGATTGTAGAACGATCCCGATCGCGTGAGAGAGACCGCAGCCACAGAAGACGCAGGGAGAGGTCGAGAAGCCGAGACCGAGAGTATCGTGAAAGAAGTCGCGAGCGAGATCGTGATCGTGATCGTGATCGAGACCGAGACCGCGAGCGCGACAGGGACAGGGAGCGTGAGCGCTACTACACTGAGCCCTATCCACGTGAACGCTCGCGCAGCAGAGAGCGAGATCGTGAGTACCGAGAGCGCAGCAGAGAGGAGAGGTAAGAGGATGATGGCCTATAAAATTCGTAAGCATCTTCTGACTTTTGCGGAGTGCGTGTGCGTGAAGTTTTGGGCCTGGGATTATCTTGATATCGCATGGATAGTTTAACTATGACAATTTCATTCTTGGCTAATGTTATTTGTTACTTGAGGTAAACGAAAAAAAAAAAAAAATGTCATGTCATGTCCCAAAAAAAAGTGGGATTTATGTGACTGTACATTGCCATGTTTGACATGGCTCGTTTGTATTATTGCTATGCAATACGAATAACTTAGCCCATTCCTTTTTGTAAAAGGGATTTGTACAGTGGTATTTGTCTTTCAATTCCGCGTGTCATAACTGCGAACGCTTGTTTCAATTTGTTGGACAAAGTATTTTTCTTTCTGCCTCCCAATTCTAGTATTTTAGATTTTTTTTTTTTTTTCTTCCATTCAAGTGTTGAAAGTTATAATATAATTGGTTGCATGTTTGAGAAATGAAAAATTTAAAGCGTTATCGGCGTCTTAGAGTTTATAAAGTCTTGAATACTCTGGTCTTTTAGAAAACTCGTTCATACACTCATGTCAACTGATTAATCACATGCTTCCCCAATACTTACAATCTTTAAAAAGACCAAATTTTTGTACCAAGTCTTGAAACAATTCTATTTCCTATCATGCATTGTTTTAGGATAGTATTTTTTTTAAACATACAAAACATTATATATGTACTTGTTCAATTTCCCTGCGGCTTCAGTACTACTTTCTTTTGAACAAAATATAATGAGGTGATCGAATTAATGTAAACAAAACTGTGATAACCTAAAAAAAAATCTAAACAAAGCGTATATATTTTTATATCTCGTCTAGTTTAGAAACCTCATTTTTTATAAAATAGGCCAAACAACCGTTTGACGGCAACTTTGTGCTCAACATAAGTTTTCCTGTTGATTTGTGAGGGCACATTCGAAAATAATCGTTCGTTACTTCAATCATTCACTCCATAATTAACGAGGTCGAACGAATTGATTACAGAACTAGTTACAATTAAATACACTTGTTAAATTAAATAGACAATTGACCAGAACACCTTACAATGATTTTTCAATTTTTCAGAATTTGCAAAATTTTCATAATCAAGTTAATGAAAATGATTGTTGTAATGCATGCTACATGATTTGAGCGTCAGTTATAACAAATGTTAACTATTTATTTTTACATTTGTATTGAATTTAAATTCAGTTTTTTCACACAAACACCAGGCAAATAAATAAGAGTGTTTCACTAAAAAGCTAACTAGAAGTTACAAAATACCACCCCCGGGATGCCTGCCTTTTTGAATACGTCTCAAATCTTACTGCACTGCTGCTTTGTTCCGTTCGAAATACATTAACTATGGAACGAACGATCATTTTCGAACGTGCTCTTATATACTTTTTAGCTCATTAATCCTTTCAGTCACAATAACAATTGTGGTTGATGTACATTTTTATACAAAATGTATTAAGCATCTTTTGACTTTTTGCATCGTGAATAATGAAATTTAATTGTTAGTTTTAACAAAATGAGGTACAAAGACTGTTTTCGCTGTACGTATGTTATTTTGTTTAATTGAGTAATATACATAACTCGTCCAACGTATTATTTAATAATACGTGTGATACCGTGATGTGCTAGCGCAGTATACTTTATGAAAAGTACGTCTTAAAAGTGATAATTTTATGAATGATCTTTTTACGTCGTAAAATGAATTTTCTGTGATATTTTAAAATAAATTTTAAGATGCTATTCAAGCTTTTAACTATTTTACGTATTTTATTACTTATCAGACTATTATTTAAAAAGTTCAATACTTACAACTGAAAGGATTAATTCAAACTTTTTCTATGGGTATCGTTTCATTGTAAGATGTGTTGAAAAAATCTGTGAAGCGCTAAAATTGTAACTTTAAAAACAGATTTCTCTGGAAATCTACAATGTACAAAACCCTGTGTAACAATTCTGCTACTGTGCTCTACGACAATCACAAAGAGGTACAAGTAGATCATGTACAGCTCCCAATGACGATCAAAGCAACAAACAAAAAGATATTTTATATTTAACTTTTGCGATTAAGTACTAGGTTTATTTGATACACAGGTTTATTTTGCGCCAACATTTTATTGTAAAATTTAATAGTAAATTAGAAATATATTAAAAAGTTAATGCCAGAAGCACATAAGCCTGGTTATTTAGTATGTAAATCATAACGTAATATGAATTTTTGATTAGTACGACACGTCAATCCACCAGGCCAAGAGTAAAGGAAGAACCGCCTGAGGCGGCACCTGTCTCATCTTCCAAGACATCTAGGTAAACCATAATTTTTTACACTAAAGTGAATGCATGTACATAGCCTATACCATAGACGAAATACTTTTATAATTGTAGTTTTCGATTGCGTCTCGTGATAGTATGTAAAACAAAAAAAGGAAATGACTCGTTTGCTCGTTGGACGAGTTGACAAGCTTATTTCTTTGTAAAACAGACGTCAATATATAAATTTACAATGACTTGCAAAGTGTCATAGCTTTATACCGCGTGTGGGGCAAATCGCTGTTGCTCATTGCATCAGCTCTTACAGTGTAAATTGACGCTTTTCAAGTCATCGACAAAAACTGCGCTAAGAGTAAGAACAAAATTTGTGAGATGACTGTGTAAATTTTTGTTTTCTTTTTGGTCCTTTCAAAATGATTGTCCTGGCCGTAACTTTGAAAAATACAATCAGAACCTGAAATATAAAACAATGACAGTCATTCTGAACGATAAAAATATATTGTATGAAATCTGCGCAATTCTCAAAAAAACGTAGTTTTTGAAAGCATTCTCGACTCTTCATTACATAATCATTCACTTTGTTATATCTCGTGTAACTCATGTTGGAACGTAAAAATAAGTTATGTACATTTTTGTGATTATTGAACAATTTCTCAGTCTCTCAGGGTATCAAATACAATGTACTTGAATAGATGTCAAACATACGGGTCAAAATAACATTCTCCTAAGCTTTTATGACAGGAATAACGAAATATCAAAAAATCTGTGCAAAATGTAACCCGAATGTTGTTTTTAATACAGATATCTTGAGAGAGATGTTAAAAATCTTCAATCAACTGTTCCTCAATCATGTACATATAAGTATTTGGCAACTCATAGATAAATAATAACTGTAAGTCACGTTTGCGAGTACGAATTTTTTAAAATTAAACAGTGATAACAATCTTCTACATTACACGATTTGATTAATCACTCTTATAAATTTTTCATTAGTAATGACCTTGAAATTACATACATGTATTTGATTATTGAAATTCGTATGGCCAAATAAAACTTGCAACATTTATAAAACAGTAATATTACTCAAGTTTTTTTTCCAACAATTGATACCAATGAAATTTTTTATTTTGTTACGATTACGAGTTCGTTTATGTGAGGTGGATGTAAAAAAAAATACTTATAATCAGCGTTGCTGAAATGAAATCGTCGTGAATTATCAATTTCTTATTTCAGTATTAATAAAAAAGTTTCAATACACATATTTATGAAAAAAAAAAAAAAAAAAAAAAGCTTGAAGTATATAATGAGTCCAAGTACGATAGGGTAGATGTATTTTTTTGTTACAATAGTTTTACTTTTGATTGAGCTTTAAAACTTGATTTATCAGCCAATAATAAGCATAGCGATGATTAAAAAAAAAAACATAATATAAAGTAAAATTCATAAAACCAATGTACAAGTTTGGAATCAGTGACATCTACCCTAGTATTAGTAGTTAATTTTTAAGATAATTGTGAATGCAATATCACTGTCTAGGTATTATGATGAACGCAACAGAGAACGCGATCGCGAGAGAGAACGAGAAGCCTCGAGCAGAAGACCGGCGGAACGTGAGCGGGAGCCAGAGCGCGAGCGAGAACGTGAGAGGGAACGCCGCGACGAAAGGGCCGACTCGTCTCATCGCTCCAGACACTGAATTCTCCACGTACCGTCGGCTCAAACAGCAACATCAAAAGACGACGACAACGTGCTTGCTGCTAAAATATACACAAGAAAAGAGAGAGAAAGTACTTCGATCGCACAGCCACACTCGTCATCAAGCCACTCAACGCATGGACAAGAGATCATTGCCAACGAGACGACCACAGCTATTTAATTATGAAGAGAAAGCGCCCGGCAAGTGTGACTTTCGATGTATTCCAATCAATTTCAATCAATAACTATTATAATTATATTGACAACCAAAGGAAGGGAACTTATGCACGAGTTTATTCGTTTATTATACGGGTCGATGACTTACGGACGATTAAGAAGTGACTTTAAAAAAAAAAAAAAACAATAATAATAAAAAAAAACTTCAAATAATTTATATTAAAATGATTAAAAATTTCAATAGCGTGTTTGATTCAAGTTGACATGCTTCAGTAGATAATAATTCCAAAAGAGAAAGAAGATACAATACAATGATGAAATAAATAATAAAAAATTTTGGATGAATAATTTAATAATCCACCTTCGCCTATTATCATTTAATTGAATTTAATTGTCTCTCAACCAGTGGGTGAGTATGCGAGTGTTCATTTTTATATATCCATTTATATATACATATATATATATATTTTCTTTATTTGTATCTATGTATAATTATATGCATTATCGAAGGTATCTGTGCGATTCGTATGCCATTTCTAATTGTAGGACAAGTGAGTTTTTTTTGTACATTTTTCCCCATATTTTTGAGCTTTGTTTTATTACGTAGTCTTATGTATAAGCAATTCTATTTCAAATAAAAATTTCTTTATTGTAAGTATACCCAGCGGAGATGAGAACAAAATATTTAACAAGTTGTCAACTATCTTCTATTTCTTTATTGATATGTATGATTTTATCTGAGAAACTAAATTTTATATTTGTCAAATAAAGTTTGTCTCGCTTTTGTTAGAAATATTTTAAGTACCCGCTATTTAATAATTTTGATTACTTTTTTTTGCACGAAAAATGTCCGATACAGCAAAAAGTTGATACACTGCCAAACAAGTTCCTAGCTAGCAATATTTCGATGAGTTTCTCCAAACTTACAGAAACTCTAGAAAATCGTTTTTCTTAATGACGTGTAGGTTTATAAAGTGAAAAACAAAACATAATGTACAAATAACAGTGATTATTTCAAAATATTTTATTTTAGAAGATAAAACCATGACGAATCTAATGAATGTGCCAAGCGTAGTGATCTCATACTTGACCCTGTAAATATCCTACAAAATACTATGATCTGTACTAGCAAATATTTCCATTGATTTTATTTTCTCTTGCTAAATTGAGTCGAAAAAAAATTGTACAAAACTTTTGTATCATAAACTATCGACATTCATATATCGAACTACTGGAATACTGATTATTTTACTACTTGTACATTTTTTTTTGTATAAAAGAAGAACATTTAATGATGTTGCATCTGTGTAATCAAACATGTATTCGTTCCATATCATAGAAAATTTATTTTACTTTTGCGCGCGCATTACCATCACACATTTTCTTACAAATAACGCACTGTATATAATTGACGTGAAAGACAAAATAAATTTTCTATTAAAAAAAGATTACACTACCAGCTGCAAATTATTTGCACAAAACAATCATTAGTGCGTTAATTTGCGGATTAAACACTTTCCATAATTTTACTATACACCAAAATTCATCTTTTTTGGCAATCTAAATTTCTAAATGCCTCTTAAAATATCGTCGAATGTTATAAATTCATCTATATTTTTATTAAAATGTATTTAATAGAATTCATAACCATTTTATGAAAAGACTCAAGTATTACTTAAAATGCAATTCTGAGGTGTGGAAATCTATTTTACTAATAATCGAATACAACAATATAATTAATTTACAATACTTTGATGTTTAAGTATTTTCACACGAAGAAAAATACAAATGCATAAGTGTGTTAAAGTTGTTGAATGTAAGTTCGTAATTTTTATTTTTACTCTTTACCAAGAGTTAGTTCAGCTTGTTTTCTTATTTGCGAAAAATAGTGTAAACGTGTATTTTTACTCTCAGTAGTTGCTTTCTTATGCTGGGCTTTTTCAATTTTTAAAAAATTTTTTTTATTAAGTTTGTTTTGAGGTCCATCCCAGTAGCATATTTTCTAGTCAATTTATACACATTACATTCTTATTGAACGAAAACAAGTCATGTACACCTTTTCTTCAACAATTTGAAGGTCCATTACTTTGTAATTTGCATTTACAAAAACATGATTCATTCATATAGACTAATTGAATTGCAAAAGATTCTCTAAAAGTCTATGATTGAAATCACAAAATTTTTAAGTATTAATCATTATAACAAACTTTTTTATCAAGTAAAAGCGCAATTTTCCATACTATAGAAATCACCAAATGAAACATTTTAAAATTATTTTATCAATACATTTATTATAATGATATTGTACTATTTGAAGTATTATTTGAAAAAAAAGATTTTTAATTTATATGAAAAATACTTGTATAATTTTTGGGTTTTATATTCCTGACAAAAAATTGTAAACATAGCAAGTTGCATGTCTCTGTATTTGTTATTCAAATCAACTATGTTTTCTAAGTGTGCATTTTAATTATTGTATGAAAATTTTCGGTCACGATTGAATATAAAAGAAAAATTTGATTTTACACATTGTCACTCCTTATTGGCACCAATTTCAAAAATGTTGTAGACTTTTATCATTCTCGTTAAATTCACCATACAGTTTAACGCGACTTTTATTTAAATGTGATACTATACAACAACTCTAAATTTTTTCGTTTAATAATTGAGTCGATCACAAGCAAGTTTTGCTTTTCACTCGGTCGTTTGTATGCTTTTATTGGAAAAAAGTGTATTTTTTTACTTGATGATTTTGACATATCTTGTATAATGAGATAGTGCAGTACATTCTAAAGATGTACAAATCATAGATGATTATTCAAAAAAATTTAGAGAGTGAAGTCACCTGTGTAAGTTCATTGTAATTATTTGATGCGCTCTTCATGACTTGTAGGTACAACATTCTTGTACATGTCTTCAAAAATCTGTTGTCCTACAAATTAATGTACCATCAGTAAATTGTCAATTTGTGTTCTTAATTATCTGAATAATTTTTCTGATTGTCAACGTCCAAATAACGGTACCGCTACTTGTGAACTTTGACAAAATTTGGGATTTGAGTAATGATTATTCTCGAGAATGCTTTCATAAAATTTGAAATCTTTTCACGTTGCATCACACGAAAAATCATAAATTAGTTTTAAACCAATAGGCTGATTATTTTAGGATATAATAGGTCTTTTTATCATTGTTAAATTATTTAATATACTTGTGAGATACTTGTACAAAAATTAGTTTAAGGTAAGTTGTAAACCTGTCTCGAAATGGACGCCAGAGAGCTGCGTGATATTAGAAATAGGCTTTAATTCTTTGAATTAAATATATTTTATATTTTAAGTTTTGTAACCCAATGATCAGCGTAGAACTGTTCATTTTACGTAAAAATGCGTAGAATAAAGATAAAAAAAGGGCGATCTGATTTTTTAAAATATTTCTGTATTCGTAAATGGACGATATTTAACATTTTAAATTCTTTGAGTGTAACATTGATATGATTTCAGCATGTTTTTATACATGCAATATAGACTCTATTCCGGGATGTATTCCATTTTTTAATTTAGGCATTA
The DNA here is from genome assembly GCF_036245765.1 of Copidosoma floridanum. Taxonomy (NCBI): domain Eukaryota; kingdom Metazoa; phylum Arthropoda; class Insecta; order Hymenoptera; family Encyrtidae; genus Copidosoma; species Copidosoma floridanum. The sequence continues at coordinate 17,900,432 of NW_028321907.1, read as the reverse complement.
GTATGGATCTTGATTTTCATTATAAATTAATATCTACTTTTGTTTCATCCAAAAAACAATATTCATTGCCTTTCTTCGAATTTGTACATACAAGTGCGTTTGATAGATTTAAAAAATGAATATAAGTTTTACCGGCCAAAGTACTATTTAACTTGGCGCAATTAATACAATTTTGTACGACAAAGTTTAAAATTGACAAAATTCGTATTTAAAAAAAATCATGTATACTCGTACTAAACTAGTCAATAATACAAAAAAAAAAAAAAAAATGTTTCAACACGCTTTACATAATTATAAAAATTGAATAAAATGTCTGTACACATATTTAAAAAAAAAAATTTCCATAAGTATAATTTTTAAAATTATGGTTCGAGACTAGATAATTAGTTAATATAGTAAAAGTGTTAAACAGTCTGACATAAGTACGACTGCACGTCCTTGTATTAAATTTTTACGTGTGAAGATTACACCTCGAAATCTTCTTTTGAATCATGCAGTTGACGTGGTAAGCATGACCACAAGAAAAAAGAGCTATACCGCTGTTGCCTAACAAAACCGGCGTTTGCAACAATAGTGTACAACAAGGACACGTTGATGTGATTTTTTTGTAGCGCATACCCCAGTGATGAGGACCCGAGCCAAAGAGCTCTTCGTTCACTAGTTCTTCCAAATCATTTTCTGTGGCCTTTATCACTTCTTGTAGGACCTTGAAAAGAAAAAATGTTACGTTTAATTAATAAAAGCTCTTGTTTATTAAATATATTAAAGTACCTCGTGGTAGGTCACATTGAAAGAAACTTACATTAGGAGAGCACACAGAATTTTGTTCGACGTTAGATCGATCAAGCTCAACTGCACGGTCTATCCCGTGATGATGTAATATCGAGGAAAATATAATTGACTGGTATATGCTGTAAAATATAATTTTGTAAGAAAAATCTGAAAAAATTCAAACTTATTTATTTCTATGAGCGTTTTACCTTTTGTCGAAGGATATATGGGGCAAATTCCTATTGACCTTGGAAAGAAATGTCAGAGCTTCTTTAGGTCCTTTTTTTTTAATAATCAAATGTGTGATACCGTGCCAATCGATGAAAAATTCCTTTGATGAAATTTCATCGTTGCAGTAATATTTATTGCAATTCACACAACGACCGTTTCGTATGTTGTCGAAACAGTTGGCAACTATTTTCCACTGCTGCTCGTCCAACGCAGGTAAGATAATAGCTAACACATGATTATCTCTAATTTGAAGGCACTGCTTTAATAAGGAATTTGTCAATTTTTGTTTTGCGTATCCTCGAAGTGGCAAGTAATCTCTCCACAGGCAAGATATTTGGTTGCATATTTGTAAACATAAATCGTCACGCTCGTTTAGATTAAATTTTAACAAAAGAACTTTTGCCAAATCAAAAAACTTTGGTTCGATGAATTTGTCAATCTTTGAACCGAATACCGGATAAGGAAAACCACAGTAACATTCGATGTACTTGAAAGAATTGACGTCGACAATAATTTTGACTAGCTGTTTCAGTACTTCGTAATTTTCCATTTTATGAATCAATTCGATTGATAAATTTTCTAATAGAGTACTGTAATAGTGCAGCTCAGCCGAGCGGATAACTTCGAATAAGTAAGTTTGCAATTCGCGCGATACTTCGTATTTTTCTTTGATACAAACTAGACTTTCCATCACAAATTTTATAACTTCCCTTAATTGCTCTTCAGTCATATCAGGTTCCAGTTGTGAATACATAGACACACTTAATGACTCCAAGTCAGATTGTATGTTGAATATAGTTGTTTGCAAAGAAGACATTTCATTTGATTTAGAGTCTTTTGATTTTTCGTTAAATTCACTATTTTCACTACCGTTTACCTTTGCGTGTAGTATGCGATTATGTTTTTTTGCCTCGGATGTGTCATTTAGATCCAATGTAATCATCAAATCATCTAGTTCATGCATGCGTTGAATGTCTTTTGCATTGAGTTCTTTTTCGGTTGTAGGAGTAAAACCATTAGAACTTTTATTGACACTATTCACAACAATAATACCAGATTCTAATTTCTCTGCATGAGTATTATCATGAGAATTGATTCTTGAAATAACAGGTAAAAGAACCTTTGGTAAGTCTATGTCCTGTTCACCGTTAATATCACAATATTCCTCAGGAGCAGAAAGAACGAGTTGCGGTTTGAGTACGTGGCAACATTCTAAACACTCCTTATATAATTTCTTTTCATAAAGTTGTAAAATTAAGGAATCAACGGATGTGAGAGAAAGACAGTTGAAGACCCCAGAAGAGGTCATCAAATAAATTTTGTCATGTACAATTTGTGCCATTAATATATCTGGATATTCATCATTCCAAAGGACAACTTTGGCATTTTCTGGATCTAGAATATAGAGTCCATTTGACGTGTAAGAAAATAAATACTTGTCACTAATTACAAAAAGTTGAGAAAAATTAATTGATTGTGCTGGCCACAATTGACTTTGGTCGTTTGATTTCAAAGTTTTTTCAATGTGTGGCTTGTACACGGGAATTGGTGCAATGGCCAAGGCATCCTTGAACTGGTGAGTTTTAATGACTTCACCAGCTGTAGTGACCTCCCAAAGTCTCGAGCTTGGACGTGCACAATAAATTTGTGGAAGACCCTCCGTGTGACCATCTCTACAGTCAAAATCTCCACTCAAACTGAACACTTTCTTAACAGTCGAAATTTGCTTTTGTATATTTTCTTCTGTAGCAGGAACTTTGCCAACATTACTGTGTGTTTTTAGAAAACAAGCTCCAAATTCACCATCCCTTGGTTTATTTCCAATTTTTTTGAATTCCTCTTGCACAGTGTCACAAATGTAACATCGGTTTAAAGTCGATATTAATAGTGTAGTATCAGCATAATTCATTTGTACAACTTTTGACTCTAAATTCATCAAGGCATAAGATGGAGATGGGAATACACCATTTATCTGGAATCCAATTTTAATTATGTTCAACTTTTAAAACCGAAATTTTTAAATAGATAATGTACGAGCACAATACCATAAAACCAAATAGAACAAGTACAGACACTTTTCCTGATTCATCTCCAACATAAACTTCTGAACTGCTATCATTCCAGCACAAGCAAGTTACTTTTTCTTTTGTATGCTCATTAGATACCGTAATGAGCTTAAAACTTGGCTTCAAAGACACCAAGCAAACACTTCCTCTGACAGTAGCTAAGGCTATTGTTTTCTCATCAGGTGATATTTGTACTTGAACAACTGCTCCTTCCTAGTAATATGAAATGTCAGTATAAATTTTGTTTTTCATCACAATTCCTAGTTATACAAGAATCATACTAACCGATAGTGGAATAAGCTGTTGAAAAACGCAAGGGTCTCTTGTAAACAAATAAATACTTCCACTGGTTGCTCCAAGAACAATATAATTGATTGAAGTGGCCATACACGTGTACTAATAATAAAATTAAATAAATTGTAAATAACTTTCATTCATAATCTCAAAAGTATCTAACCTGCATTTTTTTGGTTGCATTGATGGGTGCATAAAGTGAAGAGTTGATTTCTTGCCATTCTATTAAAATAAAAGGGATTTCCGGCATATTTCAATATACAGTTACAGGTGCAATAGTTTATTTCTTTCTAACTCAGCTTGTTTACAGAGTGTTGAAGTTCATTGTTACATAGCACCATTTTAAAAATTTTGAAAGATAAAACAATAAACGTTATACTTTGAGTATTACTAATTTATCCATCAGCATTTGAAGTATTACGAATTTTTATTTCATCTGCAAACGTGCAATTTTTCAGAACTGAAGTGACATTTAAGTATCCACTTACTATACCTATTCGCTTTTATATGAGAATGTAATGTGGCGACACAATATGTGGCAAAAGTTGGAAACGTGGGTTGACGCCAGTTAGGCATTTTATGGTAATAAGACATGAAGTGTAAAAGTTATAGAAAATTTAATTACAAGTACTTAGTAAGTGCCTTTTTATCCCATGTAAATCAAAGCAGGTGTTTTCATATTACAACAGTTGAAAGTATGAAAAACCTGCGGAAGTATGATGTATACATGGGTCATTCTACGAAAACCGGCATTTTTCCAGGGCCGGAATGGACAAACGCTTCAAATAGATTTATAATTTAATAATTATTTTTTTCGTATTGTCCGTGACCAAAAAAAGCTTAGATTTTTTGGGCCCTGTTGCATCTGCACGAGAAAAATGTGTTTGACAACTTTCTTACACTATTGTAAAAGAATAAGTGCGTCATACCGGCTCTTATATACTATCTCATTACGACCGATATTTAACGGCACTGTCAATGATAGTATATAATGACTTTGTTCTTACATTTATATCATGTACTTACTGTATGAATATTTGTACAAACCACTGTCCGAGTCAATAATCCAATTCCGCGCAAAGTTACATGAGATTCCTTAGCGTTACAGGCTTTTAGTTTTTATTTTAGGGGGACAGAAACTTCAAATTTGGTAGCCTGTATAGCACTGGCTTGCAGGAATAAAAAAATTGCAAAAAATTTCTGCTGCATCCTTGACCTTTGTAGAATATACAAAACGCCCTATCGCCCTAATTGGAATGCCTAAATTCGTTTACCTGCATTTGTGAGAGCATTTTCCGATGAAATGTTATTTACATTTGTCAGATTTTTTGGTTCCGAAACATTAACAGTATCCGAGTCTTGGATAAAATTTTTTTTCATACATCAAAGATGCGTAAAAATGTTGTTGACGTCAATTATTTTGTGATCCCACACCGCAGAAAAATTAAAAACCCCGTAAATTGATTCCAGGTGTTGTAAAAACTGCAAATTTACGAGTGAGACGTACGAGCTTTTAACGCTAATTTAGCTTCTTTTTCGCATCTTAAACTATATTAAAGCTATACTTTTTTATGATCTGATGGATGAATTAGTTATGAGCGAAGAATTAAAAAACTATGTTATGCAACTAGCACATTCAGGCACAAGTGTTATTTTAAACAAAAAATCAACACCTGTGCAAGAATCACCAGTAACTTTGTAGTATGCATCTATTAATTAAGTACTATAACATTATTTAAGCTGCAAGTGTTTCTATTAACATGAAAAAAAAAATACCTAGATCTTACAAGTGGCGAGAATTAAAATTACTGTTTCTCATGGTTCATGTTGCTCAGTTCAGCGTAGAGTTGATTGAGATGAAAAAAATTTTAACAATACTAACGAGATTCTCAATGATGGGCTTGACCTTTTTTTTTTTTTTTTTCATCCATGCCACGACCATGTCGCTTTTGTAAAGGGCCGATGAATTTTTTTTAAATTTACAGTTTTTGTTTTATTTTTCAACTCAAACAACTTCAATTTTGGCACAACAAAGGCACTTAACTCTAAGGTTTATCCTCAAAACGGATATTCATACAAAACATGCGAAAAACTGATGGGCAAAAAACCATATCCGATCCCTGACACATATATATATACTAGTGGGGCTAACGCCCCCCTGCGCGCTCCGCGCGCCAACCCCCCACTAACAGATTGAGTAGACAAATTAACGACATTAAGTCGTGTATTTATCAATGCCGGCTGAAAATTAGTTCACAACAGCAGAATACGTGACTCACAAAGGAGACGTTGATAAAACATATGATTAACTTAACATAATTAAATTAACATAAATATTAATTTTCCAATAGTATTTTAAAATAATATTAGAGAGGGTCTTCCATTATACGAATTAAAATTAAAAATAAATGCTATAGTAGTGTTAATAAGAACTTTAAGTATATCAGACGGTCTCTGTAGAGGCACAAGATTAAAAATAACAAAATAATTTAAGTATAATATAGAAGCAGAAATAATTATGGGAGAAAAAAAGCAAAGTTTATACCCCTAGAATAACATTGACTACTGGCACCTTATTATTATTACCTTTTGTCTGCTATAGAAAACAGTTTCCCTTTGTATTAGCATGTTCTATATTTATTAAAAAATTAGAAAAACAGAGTTTTGATTCTTTAGGATTGTATATTAAAAAACCTTTATTCTCTCACGGACAATTATACGTTGCTTTATCAAGATGTAAGAATCCAAAAAGAATTTTTATTCAAATTGCATCCGAGAATAAATCAGAAATTAAAAATATTGTTTAGCTAGAAATTTTTCAGTTATTAAAAAATATGTAACTTTGAAGATCGTCACATTTAAACAGACGTATGTTAATTCATAAAAACCATGAAAAACAAATATGTGAAAAATGTGGAAAGGGTTTTAAAAGAACAGATGGCTTAAAACGACATATGAAACGTCACAACATTAAGCTAACAGAGTAAATTATTGTTTTAAACGCTTAATTGTGTTTGTCAATTTAATTATACCTCCTTCTGAATTCTGTCTTTTACTTAATAAAGTCCTCAAGTAATCAAGAATTTTATATTTGGGTAAAGTAGACATGGACCAGAAAGAGATTTGAAATGTAAAAGTTCAATCAAGTTAAACAAATAATGGTACTTCAGAGACACATAGTGAGTAAGGGGAAGTGAATAGACAGAGGAAGACCTATGATCAGTGACTTAAAAAAACCCTAAAAACGAGGTACGACTTAAGTACTAAATTGCGTATATTTTTTAACATTTATGATGGTAAAACATTAGATAAATAAGTATTTTATTGGGTGGGAGGTGGAGGGGGAGCGGAGGGGCTGAGACTCACTTTCGTCAATACAACTATATAGTATAGGGATATATATATATATACATAACTTGTCCCAGTCTGAGAGTTAATGAGTGAAAAATACAACTGGACATAATAAAACTAAATCAAAAATTCACAATGCAATAAGTACACACTTTGTAATATACTCTGCAGTCCGGTATTTAATGCAAAGTGTAGAGGAAATCGAAGCGAGTTTTTGCCGTACTCTCAACTTTCCTCGGGACTCAATACTTGTATTCACGTTTTCGTATCGGCTTTATTTATATGTAAAATCCGTAAAAACATGGTTTTTTTTACCTGTACACCGTTAAAACAAAATTTTCCCACCAATGGACATAATACGTCTTCTTCACATTTTAACACTATATATTTCAGGTCTAGCTATTTATTAAACCCCTGATATCAATGAGAAAAATAATATGGCGTATTTTTTAAAAATAAAGTCGCGTGCGCAAGGACAATCATGTAATAGGTATTATGAAATGATTGTGGCGATTTCAATGATACATTATAGTTTAGAAAACAGTTTTTTTTTTTTTTTTTTCCAAGTACCGCACGTGTCGAAACAATGGCTGGTAAGGGAATTATTTCATTGTTATTTCGCGACAAAACGATGCTTGTACACAATGTACATAGGCGCATATACATACTCCGTTGGTTGGTGTTGTACGTATACATAGCACAAGCACACTCAGTGGATTCAACTACATACGCGTGCGGGTATGTAGGTATGTACTACTGTACAAGCAAAGCAATTTTTTCTTTGCTCATCGCTAGGCGTATACGTATACACAGTGACGTATACATCGCTTAGCGCCCGCTAAAATGGGGACAATTTGCAACGGACAGTTTGACCTCCATATATACTTATACTTACAATATAATAATGCTTACTTAACCCATGTTGACTTTTTTTTCATTTTTTTTTTTTTTTTTTTTTTTTTTTTTACTACTATTCAAATCCAGTATCTCGGATTTTTCTCTACGCAATTTATTATTGTTCGAGCCTCCTTTTTTCAGTAAATTTTTCCATGACGGGCGTTTCTTTTCACGAGTAAAGATGCGAGAAATTACCTCTTCACAGCGAACATTATTACCGTGGCCAATCCGAAGATTGAAATTCTCTTGCGCGAATTCTCGGTTCCGCGAATCACCATGTCCAATTGCAAACTATTGTACCAAGCACTTCTTTCAACTGCTGCTTATAATAATCTAGCGAAAAAAAGTTTTTTTTTTTTTTTTTCCAACAGCTTCTAAAAGTAGTAATGGGTTGTAAAATGGATGAGCTTACTATGAACTGTTCTTCTGCGTGAAGGTATCAATGTTAAGTCGGCTCGTAATAATCTTTTACGATGTGCTCACAATATTTTATTATATCCACACTATAAAAAAGATTTTCAATGCTGCTCTGACGCAGCGAGTCTGCAGGGGAGTGAGCTGACAATGATAAGGTTTTGACGCGATAAATCTTAAGGGTCGTGTCACCCTATCAGTTTCTGTTTCGCGTGGGTTTCTCTATTATTTAAAAAAAAAATTTTTATGGAGGAACAGAAAGCTACCCTATACGCGTTTACACACAGCTGAAAAATATCAAATAACAATATCCCTGTACTTGGGTTCTAAGCTGTTTTGTGGCGTACATGTGTATTTTAAATTTTCCAAAAAAGTTCAAACGATGGTATTTTTAATACTGAAACAATATACTCTTCTTGAAAAAAAGTGATGTTCATACATGTCACGTACATCAAAAGTAATACGCCGTAAAACAATACATCCTCTGCAAGCAATTCTTCATTCGGAATTTCGATTGAAGTTTCGTGTGGTATTTTTTTTTTTTTATGACTCACTAAACCGGTACATTTTTTGTGTATATCATATACAATTTGTATAGGTATATATGTACACGAGCTAATCATTTTCAAACCCCGTAGCGGCGCTGCGAGACAGAGGAAACCGTAAGGTGTGTTTCAAATGTTAAACTCATGTAGGATTGTCCGTATCTTAGTTTTTCACGGGAGGTAAGCTAAAAAAACGGCAACCATTTGCGAACAGAAGCATATATAGATGCATACACATGTATTGGCGCTTCCAAGCGCGTAATTTTCTTTTTTTCCTCTCGCATTTACGTATACACGCGAAACCTTTATCTCCCTCCGCGCGAAGATTCTTCAGTTTGGTGTAACTTTTCTCGCGTGGGACTTTATGATAAAGCTATGGTGACAGCTGAAAAAAAAAAAAAAAAAAAAAAATTACCATCACAACAATAATGTGCAGAACAAAAGAAGAAACGAATTATAATATCAGATTTAAGTATAATATCTGAAATGTAGGATTCACGTATAATATTCCTCACACTTATGTTGAGAATTTTCTTTCGACTTTTTCGAAATAGGGCCAAAGTCTAAGTTCTCCGCCGCGCCAATTCAACACAAAAGAAGCTGTAAGGAAAAAAAGAAAAATTCAAGAGACAGTTGAAACGAAAAGCCATGAGTGATGTTACATGTATATATATATATACGCAAACGCGGGAGAGCTCCGTCCACTCTCCCGTGCAAAAGGAAGAGAAGGAGAAGAAGGTTAAGGTGGGAGAAGAGAAGACACACGAAGATGTATACCATACCAGGCCCGTGCAACCATACGATGACTGCCGTTAGTCCCTCGCGCACCGTATACAACACCGACTCTGCGGCTTGTGTCTTGTATACATACACTTATACGTGCAGTCATACATTGTACTTACCTATGAATAAATTGTGCGTCTTTAAATTATGATGTTACATTAGCGTATACCAGTTTTACATTGAGTTCGAGGGTCGCGGCGTGATTTTTTTTTTTTTTTTTTTTCGGGCGATACATGCGTACAGTGAAAATTGACTTGCTTTGGTTTTGTTGTTAATAAAATCGCGCAAGACCTCGTTGAGGCGAGAAGATCGGTATGCCTTATTGGCGGAAGAGCTGATACACACATCGCAAGCGGTGAGTTTTTTTTTTTCTCCGCATATTCGCGCGAGGACTCTCTCCGTTTCGGGCAACCAGCTTTATGCGTGAAAAATCGGCATTCCAATGTTGCCAAGAGGCAATATCCTTTCGTTGAACAGATGTATACATTCAGCCAGCAGTGAGTTTTGGTTGTCGTTGTTCTTCGTTTTAACATTGACAATGTCGTTGCTTCCAACGTTTTAGAAAGTCAATGCGATGCGCCTCTCGTGTAACGGTACACGCTGTAAAGACATATCAATCGCGCGCGTGAGAATTTATATTTCACCTATATCCTTTGAACCAATCAGAGAGCCAAAGTTCATGTACCAACACATATATTCTTTATTATATTATTGCTACCGATTTTTTGCACATATTAACGCATTTATTTTTAACAATAATCCATTGCCGATTTTATAATTACATGTGACATCGGTATTTCGTAATGTCACTTCGTATGATCCCAATGGAAATAAAATGGGGGGGGGAGCATATCACGTTGGAATCGAATCAAGTTTTTCATACACCTACGAGAAATTTCTCTTTCCCGAGCAAAATCGTTAAGGAGAAAGAGGGAGAGCGCGTATGGGGAAGGGGGGGATGGACAGCTGGGCGATCGCAGTTTCTAGGTCTCTGTCGCTCTTTTTCTCGCGCGCGGCCTCCGATTGTTTGCTACAATGTTATATGAAGTACCGGTCGACTACTCAACACCTGTGGATCGAGGGACCCGATTTTCTGAAATTACAAATCCCTCGATCGATCCTCAATCGAGCAATTAACATTTTTGGATTACTGCTATTGCCGTTATGTATACGTAAATCCCCTTAGCTTTTATTGCTCCATATATTATTAATATTTGTATGGTTTCAATTGAGCTTAAGCGAATTACGACGCGTAGTAGCGGGTTATCCGAGACCAAGCGTGTTTTGCAATTTTTTTTTTTTTTTTTTTTTTACTAATGTTAAATATTTTTATAATGCAAACAAATACAAAAGTAACACTAACGTTATGCTGCAACGTTAATGCCGACAATTCAATTAGTTTGCACAATGTCATGCCAGTTTTGCCATAAAACTTTCTACAGAATGAATTATCGGGTGCTCTATATTATACCGTACACACATGCAAAAGTATGACAATAAGCTTCCATCACAAAATTGTTTTTTTTTATTTTTCCATATAACAAGCAAAATTATAAAATTTCTCCATTTCCGCTGGAAACATTTGAACCAAAGAGGCAAAAAAAATTTCACACACACACCGGTGGACTGCACACTCCTTCGGGTCCATGTAATTAAGTTTACAATGTATATGGGCAACCAAAGTGTATACCTGCACTTTCTCCCGTTAATAATACGAATCCCGAGCCACGTACACATGTATGTATACCCACCTGCTCAATTCCAACATATGTATATACGTATAATGGACAAGCATTCCATCAGTGTTTGCTTTGTTGGAAGGGATCGGCCGCAGAACGTTGACGGCATATCAATGAACGTTATCGTGCAGTGCATATTTACATACGCGACTTGTACACATTTTGTTTTGGTATGCACCCATTTTTTAATATATTTTCTTCTTTGTCGCATGCTCCGAAGACGCGTTTTAGCGGTGCTGCGAACATTTAATTATAGGCAAGCTCTATGGTTGTTTGCGGACTATGTATACGTTTGGTATATACATTTTATAATAATTAATATAGGCGTGGATGCTGTTTTGCGGTGATTTACGGAAATTTGTCCACTATCAATGATTTTTAGCTGTTTCTCGTTTGGTTCAGGTTTTGTTACTTATATGATGGGTTAACAACATCCACGACTGAAGCTAAATTCGTAGAGTGTGTTATAAAGCTCACAACCGATAAGCTATCTGTGATGGGAAATATGTATGTTTTTGTATTGGACGAATGAGCTTTACACGAGCGGTTCTATGACGAGATAGTTATAGAGCCACTGATACATTTTTTCGTTTCTTTTCAATTATCCCATTGATTGCAGCACAATAATTAAAAATACCCGCCATACACCTTTCCGATCGGTATCTATATAAATCATTTTTAAATACTCTAAATTCTTATACCTTTTTTTATGGGCGTTATTCGTGTGTTTTATAATTAATGAATAATTTTTGTTTCACCGTTCGACTCCTCTACATATTAGATCGGGTTAACAATTACTTTGAAATGTTGGCCATTCGTGTTTTATAGGTTCTTAATCTTAACGTTGTTACCTGTACTTTTTAAAAAATTTCATTCATTTCTATAATTTTTAGAGATTTTCAAGAAAAATGCGAACCATCACAAGTTATGGTAATCGAGCTACAATACTGACAGGTAAAAAAACCCCTCAAAGTATTGCGAAAAGATAAAATCGAATACCGATGAGCCAACGCGAATTTCTAAAATCAGCATCTTCAAGGAAGTTTTTTTCATCCGCCGAGTAACAGAAATCCAAATGTATGCGTCCCCATTTGTTTTGTAAATACCATCTCCTCCCGTAGAGTAGACATATACCGGAGAAGGGTATAACCATCACCCAAAAGCGCATTCTATACATCGATGAACATCACTCGAGCGAAAGAAAAAAAAAAAAAACCTCCACTCAAATATTTCACAAGCAATGTAAAAATGGCCTACAGCAGCGTCAATTGGGAATAAAATCCTGTTTACAGGTATACACCCACGAACTGAAAGAAGAACATCGTCAAGAAGAAGAAGAAGTCCATATCAGTTTAATCCCTAATGGGTAGCATAAGAGGAGCGTCCCGGCTCTGCCGGCGTGGGATAACGAGCGACAGCTACGCGGCAGCGACAACCGAGCCGATCTCGTCCGACGCCGCCAAACCCTACGAGGAGATACCCGGACCGAAGCCCTTGCCGATTTTCGGCAACACCTGGCGCTTGTTCCCGATCATCGGCCAGTACACCATATCCGACACGGCCCGCATATCCCAGCTGTTTTATGAGCACTACGGCAAGATCACCCGGCTGACCGGTTTGATCGGTAGGCCCGATTTGCTCTTCGTCTACGACGCCGACGAGATCGAGAGGGTCTACAGGCAGGAGGGCCCTACGCCGTTCCGGCCCTCCATGCCGTGCCTGGTGAAGTACAAGGGCGAGGTCAGGAAGGACTTTTTCGGCGAGCTGCCCGGCGTCGTTGGAGTGTAAATAGTAGCTTTCTTTTTTTTTTCATCCTCCGAGTGTCAATGAAACGCGCTTTTGCATAACGCTAATGCGACGTAATTGGACGTGAAAACGTGCGAGATGCTGTTTTTTTTTTTTTTTTTTTTTTTTTTTTATCTCTGAATCTCCGTGAATATATTTACACATTGTTCGACATCGGTGTGGGAAAAACCTAATATTGCAGCTATACCCTACCGATCTAGCTTTTTTTTGCTTGTTTGACGAAAAAAAAAAAAAAAAAAAATAGTTTTCACGTCAAGAATTTCCAATGAAAAAAAAAAAAAAAAGTCGAACCGATGACACAGGTGGAGAGCGCGCGATCGCAAGGAAGAAAGTGAGTCAAGGTCCCCAACTAGACCTCGGAAAGAACGCGCTTTCTCTCCCCGTGTGCGCGGGTTGCGTAATGCAGCTCCTCCTCGGCGCGCACTTTTTTCTTTATTTTTATCATAATTATCGTCTAATGGTCCTTTAAGATTAAATTTACCTACAGTATAATATATATGGTCTGCCGGCCAAGTGTGCGTGAGATTATAAAGTGTATATGGGCGAATTTATGTAATCTCTTTCGCTGCATAGGCACGGCGAGCAGTGGCGGGAATTCCGGACGCGAGTTCAGAAACCGGTTCTGCAGCCGCAGACCGTTAAAAAGTACATAACGCCGATCGAGGTCGTCACCAATGATTTTATGAAAAGGTGGGATATATCCTCTTTTTTTTAAACCCCCCCCCCCCGAGCCTGTTTTCGGCACTAAACGAAGAATAATCGTTACCTTTTTTTCAGGATCGAAGATATCAAGGACGAGAAGGACGAGGTACCGGCCGATTTCGACAACGAGATCCACAAATGGGCCCTAGAGTGTAAGGAGACTTTGTTATTTATACCTATATGATCGACTGTGTATGTTTAGAGCCACCAATTGTATAAGTAAGCTCGTTTCGATAGTGACAATTTATCACGTAATTTTTGCATTAGTAAACCGGTAAACTTTGCTTGGGAAGCTATTTTTATTCATTACCATCGTGTCGTCACACGTGGGATGAGAAAATGTATTAATAGCAAAGCCGAGAGAAAAATTATGACGCGTTAATTGCTCGATGGCTTTATACTTTGGTATACCGGAATTAAGTCTTAGGATCATTTGTATGCCAATTAATGTATTGTAGATTGAACAAAAAAAAACCGTTAACCCTTTACAAAAGTATACATAAGAACACACGTGTGTCTGAAATACAAGATTTAAAGGGGAAAAAAGGTGATGAATGTCTTTTTTCATCTTCATTTGAACAATTTCACGCTGCAGGTATCGGCTTGGTCGCCCTTGACGTGAGACTCGGCTGTTTGGGCGGCGAGTTAGCGCCAGACTCGGAGCCCCAAAAGATCATCGACGCGGCCAAGTACGCGCTGAGGAACGTCGCGACCCTCGAATTGAAAGCCCCTTACTGGCGCTACGTACCGACGCCCCTGTGGACGCGCTACGTCCGCAACATGGATTTTTTCGTCGAGTAAGCTTTTCGTTTTGCCAGAGTGGTGGTACAAAGTGATCGCGTGGTACTTAATCGTTTTTTTTTTTTTTTTTTTTTTTTTTTTTCTCACAGAGTGTGCATGAAGTACATTGACGCGGCGATCGAAAGGCTAAAGGAGAAGAAAAAGGCAAGAGGCGACGTACACGAGTCCGAGCTGTCGCTCGTCGAGCGAATCCTCGCCAAAGAGACCGATCCGAAGATGGCGTACATCCTCGCTCTCGATCTCATTTTGGTCGGGATCGACACGGTAGGCCCACTCCATAACGTCCCGATAATAGAAAAAACAAAAAAAAAAAAACAATAGAATGACGTATTACGTTAATTAAAAACGGCAGATATCCATGGCAGTGTGCTCGATACTCTATCAGTTGGCGACGAGGCCCGAGGAGCAGGAAATCATTTACAAAGAGGTGATGAGCATCGCGCCGGACCCGAGCGTGCCCTTGACCACGAGAGATCTCGACCAGGCGCATTACATGAAGGCCTTCGTCAAGGAAGTATTTAGGTAAGTTTGGATTTTTTTAAGTTGTTTCTTAACGAGTTTTTCGTTAATCGTCGTCCTTGACGTTGTCACTCGCAGGATGTACTCGACTGTCATCGGGAACGGAAGGACACTGCAGAATGACATGGTCATTTGTGGCTACCACGTGCCCAAGGGGGTGAGCTATTTCTTTCTTCTCCTTCTGTTTTCGAACAATCCTCGGCGCGCAAAAGATTTACCGAGGCCACATTGTTACGACCGTCCTGATATGCATCGAAATTATTTTTTACGATGAAAATTATCATTTCTTTTTTTTGTTTCATCACCATATACTCGTTTGTATTATCAATGCACAAAGTGAATCGACACATCTTCATGCGCTTGTGTTACTCTACTTTTGAATTGTAAATGCACAATTTGTGTACACCCTCGAAATTAATTTTTCTCTCTCGACTCATCAATCTCACGGGAAAGCTAAACGAAAAAAAACATAAATTACGAGACATACAATTTAAACGTTGGTTAAAAAAAAAAGTTGCTCCGATTAGCACATTTTTTTTCAACGCAAAAGTACAGTTTATTCCACGCACGCCTTTCTAATTACCTGCACATAGTATCTTGTCGACAAGCTACTTATCAGTCAATTAACGCAATAAAAGCTCAACTAATGGCAAATCGAATTGCTCCCCCCCCCTTTTTTTAAAATTTTTTTTTTTTTTTAAACACCCTAGGTGCAAGTGGTATTTCCCACATTGGTAACCGGCTGCATGGACGAGTACGTGGACGATGCAAAGACCTTCAAAGCCTCGCGCTGGCTCAAGGACTCGGCCGGACAGAAGTTGCACCCGTTCGCTTCACTGCCTTTCGGCTACGGTGCTCGCATGTGCCTCGGCCGACGCTTCGCCGACCTCGAGATGCAGGTTCTACTCGCCAAGGTATCGCACTTGTTTACGTGTATGATTGATACCTTTTATGGATTTCTTTACAATTGCCACTTGGTTTTTTTTTTATTCGTACAACTCTCGTCGAGTAGTATGATTTTATTTTTTCACGGAAACCGGTTTAAAAAAAAAAAAAAACCATTTTGATTCACAGCTGATACGGGAGTACAAAATTGAGTACCATTATCAGCCGCTCAAGTACAAGGTGACGTTCATGTACGCGCCGGACGGAGAATTGAAATTCAACATGATCAGCCGAAATCGGCAAAACAGCCCTAAACCGACGAACACACGATGAAAATATACTAATAATGGACAACACACGATGTTAATTAAAGCGGATGAAAATTTATTTAACATATAATATATGTATGTATGTATGAGTTTACACTCATACAGGATTGACATAAAAAAAGCTCGAAACTATATGTTATGTTGGCATTATATTGTACAAAAATTACTTGCAATGTGTATAATATATATACTAGGTTTATATGAAATATGTATAGCGTAGCAAAATGTTTGTGTTCGCCCTAGCCCTCTACAATTATTTATACACAGATATTTGTATACGTAACTATTATAGTTGATGAGGATATTATATAGTGTACTGATTGTTACTCATATGTACCTATATGTATACTGTCGTTTGATTTTTACTTGCACTTTCACCTTTCGACGAATCTAAATTTCAACGGTCCCCTCGGCGTGTACATCGGATCGATGTAGTACTCCAATTTCTCGTGGTGGTACTCCACGCGGTATCTCTGGAATATCTGCGGAGGAAAAAAAGCAACGAGGTGTTTGAAATTATTTAAAAATTAGAGAAAAAAATGTACAAACGCCTTTTGTACTTTGCTATTTGTTCTCGCGTCCCAAATATTTTAACGGTCGCCACAACAACAGACCCATCGTGGCTCGTGTGTTTTCGACGTGTACAGTTATTTTTTCACAAACAAAAAACGCCTACGGTGTAAGGATTTCACCACCAGCAGCCATGAATATGATGACGAATATGATGTGCCGTCAGTTTTCTTTCAGTTCTTTGAGCGATGAGATTTTTTTTTTTTTGTTTTTCTATACCTAAACTCGTCAATAGTTTATTTTCGTGCTTCGAACAGCGTTAGTAAGCCAGTAAAATTTAACGGCGCTTTAAGAAGGATCTTGTCCGTTGGCGTCGAGATGAAAAGATACGGAAAAAAAAAATCACGATGGCACCATAATTCAGGCCGCTCATTGTGCGCGTGGATACAAATTTTTCATTGCGCAACAACGACATCCTTACCGCTTGCTTTTGCGCCGATATCATCGTCATATATATATATATATATATATATATATATATATTTGCCTTCTTTAGAACTGGAAGGTGTGCTTTTCGGGCGCGCTAATATGATCTGTACACGATTGATTAATTTGACGTCGTTTTTTTTTTTGGTGCCCGCTTGAAAAACCAGTTCTTGAATATTTAGCGATGGCTTCGATCTTTTGAAAAGTTTTTTTTTTCTAATACTCTTAGGAACGGACGGCTGTTCATAATTATGTTTTGTCCGAACATTCTGTTATTAAGAAAGTGCCTCCTTTGCTCACAAGCATACAATATGTTCATACGAATGAGCGTTGTGTTCGTGCAAAAAAAAAGAAAAAAAAATGAGAAATTACTTTAAATGAGAAACTCACATAGCCGCGCATACTGTTTATTTTCAGGAAGGACAAGGAAAAAAAAAAAAAAAAAAAAGGATCTCAAGTATTTAGCATAATTTCGGCGTTACGCTTTCTTCGCTTCAATTGCGTAGCATTGCCTTTCAATTTTCATAAACGCTTCCGCCTCGTACCCGTCATTCGTATCCCCCGAAAATAAAAATAACAACATCGTCACTTTCCGCGTACGTGGTGATTCAATATGAAACCTAATCATTTTTTTTTCCTTTCTATTGTAGAAAGTAAGAAGCGTATATGCGGTAATGATTTGAATAAGCGAGCGATCTCCCGAGCTGTGCACGTGCACAAAGTTTGTCAAAAAATGGTAAAGAATGATAATGAAAATTGTACCTTGCTGAGAACGATAATGATCTCGAGGTCGGCGAATCGTCGGCCGAGGCACATGCGCCTGCCGTAGCCGAAAGGCAGGGATGCGAAGGCGTGACGGGGAGCCGGGGCTTCGAGGGTTCCGGAGCCGATCCAACGCTCGGGCAAAAATTCGGAGCTGCGCGGGAAGTAGCGCTCCGTGTTGCTGATCACGTAGTGTTGGAAGACCACGTGCACCTGTTACAGTTTTTTTTTTTTTTTTTTTTTTTTTTCTCTGAGATCAACAATCATATAATCATACACAATTACACATAAATGGAGCTATATTTCAAGTGTTTTTTGGAATCTAACAAAAGTAAATCTGCACCTACAAGTACATCGATTACATTTTATGATTTTTAGCTGAGCAGTTGAAAGAAAAATGTTACACTGTAAACTCAAATGTGTTAAAAGCACATGTAGTTGAAATTTCGGTTTTTTGTAAAATGCATTTTAATACAGTACTGTTGATAAATGTAATAAAAAAAAAATCTTTCCTAAGCTGTTTTATCTATTCCATTGAACTAAAGAACTTTTTTCCAATAATTTACACAGAAAAGCTGTAAATTCACAGTCACGGTCAAGTATTGATACTCTACTCTGCAGCTGTAGAATAATTGGTTGTTCTTAAAATTCTTATCAACACAACTGCAACGCATCCGATAAAAAAAAAAAAGGGAGGAAATTTCAACTACACGCTTTAAACGTATGATCTTAAACACACTTGGATTTACTGCGTATTTATCATGAATGTAATCATGGAATGATAATAGCTTATTCCCATAGTGTACACTCACCTTCTGCATCATTGTATTTGCTCGTAACACGAGGTAAATGAAAATGAATAGGCGCTAGTGCTATATAATAATTACGGATAATCATGTAATTTATGTACTCACTCCTTTGGGCACCTGATAGCCACCGATGACGGTATCGCTCGTCATGCAACGCCCATTGCCGATCACCACGGGGTACATTCTAGTGGACGATCACGTTGCGAAACCGAGAACAAAACAAACGAAAGTCAATTATACACTTTACATACCTTATAGAATATACCTATGCAGCTTCTTGTGGTGACCTCCTCGCTTGTGTGCATAACATTATTTTTTATCATCAATGACGATTTATTGAATAAAAGAGAGAGAGAGAGAGAGAGAGAGAGAACACAATATATTGTGTGCGCGCGTGCGAGGAATGCGCCTAGAGTTGTTACGTACAGTCACCAAGTAAACGATGATTTATCAAAAAAAGTACAAGTTACCTTTGAGTCTCTCTAACGCAAGCTTTGAGATACTTGAGGTGATCTATGTGCCCGGTCTCGACGTGTCCGTCTGCCGGCAAGACTCTCTTTAGCTCCTCGTACAGTAGGTCCTGCTTGTCCGGGTGTTGGGCCATCTGATAGAGTATCGATGCGACCGAGTTCGAAGTCTGTATGGAAACAAGAGACGATTTACTCCATGCAAGTACATAGGGGTCAAACATTGAAAAAACAAAAAAAAAAAACGCATTGTTGTATATACCGTATCGATTCCAACTAAAAATAGGTCAAAGGCCAATATGGTAGCCAACTGGGTGTTTCCCTCGATTTGCAAAACGCGCTCCAACAGCGAGAGCTCGTCCTTTGCCTTGCCCGACAGCTTTGCCCTCTCCAGTGCTATGTTCGTGTATTTCGAGGTGGTGCTGCTCTTCGAACGAGTAAAATACAAAAAGTACATTACAATTGTATATTATATATATATACCACGGTAATGGCGAAAAAAAAAAAAAAAAAATCGGCAAGCATATACCTGAGAATAACGTCCAGGGCGTTGATGTATTGTCTCCAGGTTGGGGTAGGGAAGTACTTCCACCAGGGTATTTTGAGCTCGAGGGGGCCGACGTTCTTGAAAAACTGCAGCACCGCGTTGATAAGTCTCTGGGTCTCGGGTGGCGCGTCCTCCTCGTCGAGGCAGCCGAGCCTCACGTCAAGGGCCACTCTTGCGATTGCTGATGACAAAAGTTGACCGTTGGTGCTTTTTCATTATTTAATGTCATGTCGTACGGTGAAAGTAATTTTTTTTTTGTTTTTTTCTTTACTTCCCAAGCGAAAATTAAATTAGTGACTATAATTGATGATTTGTGATGAAAACCGATAGCAAGATGTAATAAAGTACAGGTTCGAGATTGAGAAGATAATTTTGAAACTGCCATTATTAGTTTTTTTGTGTATTTTTTAAGGGTTCAAAAAACAAAACAAAAAAAAAAAAAAAACTGATAATCACTATCATGAATTGTAATTTACTGAAACTCGTTGGAACAAAATTAAAATTTTCGATTCCATTTTGACAAAAAAATAAAAACCTATAACACCCAACGGAAAGATCAACACTAATATAATCTCAAACCCGGACTAGTTATTATATATTTTTTTTTAATAAATGATTAAATTATCTCATCAATAGTAAACAGAATCACTTACACTCCAGGGCCCACTTGTGCAGCTCGTTCAGAAAGTTTCCCGGCACCTCGTTGGCCCCGTCTTTGATCCTTTCAATCCTAAAAGCCGGGACGAGAATTTTGGCAAATGAAAAAAATCTACACCAAACATTGTACACCCGCTCACCTGTCGAGAAGCGCCTGGCTCGCCTCGTCTATCGTACCGATGTACATGCGCGCGGTGCGCGGCTGCAGCATCACCTGCTGCACTTTGCTGCGGAAATTATACCAGCCCTCTCCGTGACTGTAAATTTCGCGACCATCATTTTTAAAAGCATCATCGCCCCGAGAGCACCCACACACACACAATCGACTCTCACAACTTTACTATACTCTGTTGCTCGAGCGGCGCGCGTTGTTCGTTTATTTCATTTTCATTTCTTCGGTGTGATCGACCCCGATTCGTATATGTACGTAGCCGATCATTGGTTTGGATAACAACAAATAAATATATTTTACGGCCTAAATCATTCGCTCGGTAATACCTACTCATAAAATTGTGCTATCGGTGCTCGTGAGAAATTTTTTATAATATTTGCGTATTTGTCACGGTATTCCGAAAAATTCATTCACAAAAGAAAGAGAGGGATGTACGTTTCTCTATTCGATGGCAAACCGTTTGGCCATGTCCAGTGATAATATATCGGCTAATCATTTGAATCAACGTAACTTACAAAAACCCACGTACTTGTCACCTGCACATGTATACAATACATTATCCGTATGCGAATAAAATCACACATCACTCGTTTGTTTTTTTCAATTCATCGTAATAATAAAAAAAAGAAAAAAAAAAAGGAAAAATTGTTTTCCCATCGTAATTGCATGTATCCTATATCTTCCCACGCATATAATACAAAAGGTGCCTCACACAGCAATGACCCCCGGATTGCCGGCAAAGACGTCTCGTTTCAAGCAGTGCTTGTAAGCATGCAACGACGGCATCATGGGCCTGTGGGGCATCTTCTCCTCCTGGCGGAATATGCGCTCGATCTCGTCCGCGTCGTACACAAAAACCATGTCCGGCCGGTTGAGGAGACCCTCGACCTTCACTATGTCGCCGTACTCCTCGTGCAGCCGCCGCGACACTTTGTCCACCTCGTGGATCTTGAAGTCACCTGCGCGAGCGAGTGGTTTTGAAAAAAAAAATATATATTTTGTCAGGCTTTTTACGCCTAGTTTGCAGTCAAGCGCATACTTTGATTTTTATATGTGATTTTAAAAGTTGGCCTACTCGTGCGCGCGTGACTGACGTGCATTTGTACCGCTATAGAGGATGAAAGAAAACACTTTGTGGGGTGATAAACACTTTTTAACAAACAAAAGTGAAAGTTGCTGTTACGCAAACAGTTTTTACTTATGATGATTGAATGTAATTCACGCGTGAGTGTGTATATATATATATTTTTTTTTTCTTTTTTGTTTCAACTGCACTTGCTTTTACGTCGGCATAGTGAGTTTAACGATTTTTTTTTCTCTGATGGAGCATTTTTTGCCTCGTGTATTAAAAGACTGTAGTTTGATTCTGACAAAGTTCCCATGGGTATGTCGGTTCTCGACGTTACATTGCATCCAATATATTTTCGTCTTGATTGACCAACAAAGCAGGAAAGTGCACGAAAGAAAAATATGAAACAGTGAATGTAATAGAGTTGCACGTATACCTACCTACATACACCTGCATGTGTGTATAATATACAGCTCAATCATACAATAATATGTAACGTAAGATCTTACCGATGAAAGGTATAAATCTCCAGGTATTGCCCAACAGAGGTATGGGCGTGGGACCCGGCATTTCGGCGTAAGGCCGAACACTACGGCTGACCTCAGCTGCCAGAGTTTCCATCGTTCGACGCAACATTTTTTTTTTTTTTTTTCCTGGTACGCTGCCGATCGATGCTTACGTATTTGCCGATTTTTAATCGATCGACACCACGACGATACTATATACTGTGTACAGATCAATGATTTTTAAGAACATAATATGTAGGTATACGGTGTAATACAATCGCACGCTGATTACCGGTCATTAACTGCGATTTGTTCGTTAACCAGCCCCGCGAATTTTCATTACTCACTCCACGGCTAATTCACTGCACCGCGTTTTACGTTTTTACGACCCCAATTTCGTCACCTTATACTTACGCGATTACATAATTATATACATCCTACGGGCATAACACACGTACACCGATTTTTCCCCTCATGGACCGCACATATGTGCGTACCCACGCCCCCACGAAAATTACCATATCGGACATTCGGTCATTAAATTACCGTAACACCGTGTACGCGTTGCACACCCGCGTGTTTGTATATATACCTATGTCGTGTATGCACGCTGCGCGCTCTCGTCTTTTATTTTCAGCGAAAGAGGAGGGGTAGGGGGGTAACTTTTACCGCGCACCCTTACATAACGTACCCCGAGTTGAGCTTCTCGCGTTTGTTTGGCTCCTGCATCGCGATGCGCCTACTCTCACCCGTTAAAAAAAAAAAAAAAATGGCCAATCGGTAAAAAATTGCCGGTTTCGAGACCCGGTTTTTTCGTTGCGTAATAACGGCGCGTGTGTATACCTCCCCTCTTGTAGACTGTTTGGATTCTGGCGTGTAGCTGTATATGAAACAGTTGGATCTTTGATTTACGAGAAAAGAGGAAAAAAAAAAAAGTACGTCTCGAAAGGGATGCGCCGATGATGGTTGCGTTATGTAAAATGATGAGCTCTGCGAAAATCGGCAGGTAAGCACACACAACCGAGCGTGACTAAACATGTGCGTACATGTGCCGCAACTTTGGCCGGCGGCTTTCGCCGATTTTTCCGCGTTTCCGCGTTTGCAGTTTTCTTTCCACGAGCTCTTTCGCTTTCCACCGATGTAGGTATATATACGTATTGCCCGTTAAACTGGATTTAATTGGCCTACTGTTTTCTGAGTGTGTGCGTACATATATACACTGCTCAATCGGCCACTGTTATGTCACACTATATACGTACACGAGTGTTACGGTAATCGGCGCGTGTTGTTGTAATTAATAACGTAATCATATGAATACATTCGAGCGCTCGCGGGTGAAAACTGTGTTATCGCGTCTCGTCTGTACGTATATATAACCAGTGTTGCGAAAGAAAATCTCTTTTGTTGGACGATACGGGGGATACGACGTGGTTTTCGAATTGGTAGCTGTGATGATTAAATAGTTGCGAAAGGAAACAATTTTCGTTGCGGCACCCGATCTTGGCGAAAAATCGGCGATCGTTTGGTAGATTTTTCAGAAATCCACAATGGACACTAAAATATTATTAGCACCGGGACTGATTTAGTTTTAGGTGATTGACCATTGTTTTACGTAGCGATTTTTTTTTTTTTTTTCTTATGAATTTTCATAGCTATGCTCTTTCTGGGAATAGTGCGCGACACGTGTATATTCACGGAGGTTGAGAAAGTGACCATCGTGATTTGCACTTTGGTCAATAGAATCACATAAAATTTCACTCATGTGTACTTACTTGTGTGCACGAGTGTTTGAACGGGTAATTTTGTCATTTTAGCAATACAATAGGACTAAAATTTGACTTTTTAAAATATATACATATACGGAAGGAAAACGATTAAATTGTATTTTTTATCCGTCAAATGCCGTTTAAACGATTTATTCCTTCTAAAAAAAAATTTTAAATGTTCAAAAGTACGTACCCCAAAAGCTGAAGGAAAAACTACTTATCTGTCAAGTGTCCAATCACTGTTTTGTTCATCTTCTGAATTAAAACGTTTCAAAACAAAGTCAAAATTTAATCACCAAGAGGAGACGGGCAAACAAAAGGACAAAAGGAGCCCGCCGCGATTACTCGATAACGTACTTCTGAGGCGAACCGCGTGTGTGCAGGTATAAGAGCCGGAGGGACAAGCGCGCCTTTGGGAGTTTTTTTTTCTCTCTCTCCCGCGCGCGCGCGCGCGAATACGAGCTCCTCGAGAGAGCGGGGAGTAATGAGAGATTGAGAGGGAGGAGTTGGGAAAAAATATGTATACGCGAACTGGAGAGGAGAAGGAGTGGAGATTCAAAACACATTATACATATATACGAACAGCCTTACTTCTTCTTTAATGCTATATATTTATTTTTATATAACGTAACTGGCGCTCCTCCTTTCATTCACTTAATTTCTCTTGTACACAGTTCGCTCATCCTTTACCCTCTACGTTCCCTCGTACCATTTGGATGTAGATACAGATGACAGCTTGTTTTTGTAACTGTTGACGAGTTTGCTGAAGTTGATCTCATCGGCGTCTGGCTTCATTTTGCCCTGCTTAGGCTGAAAAAAATTTTTTTTAACGATAGGGTGGTCATTATTATCGAGACTTTTGAGCACACACGAGTGTACATGTACACGCGTACACGCACTCGCGCAATAATGGCCACAAGTACTTACTTTTGCCTCCTTTCGGCTGGCCGCCTGCTCAAATTTCTGGGCCGTCATTTTTTTCGCGCCCTTTTTCTGTTTTTTTTGCCGTTTCAGATTTTCCTCGTGCATTTTGGCCTGCTTTTTAAGGAAAAATTTACCGATCATTCCGGTATTGCCTGGTCTACTCGTCACACCGGCGAATTTTTTGACCTCCTCGGACTCGCTGACACCAAGAGGCCTACTACTATTTTTGTGCCGCTTGTTCGGGTTGGGTTTATTTTCTTGGGCTTTTTTTGAAACCTTCGACTGCGCGTTGCCGTAGTCGTCACCATCCGCTGATCTTTTCCACGTTGGATTGTGTTGAAGACTTTTTTCGTGGCGCTTCTGCTTAGCGTTGACCATCACTCGGTTTTCTATGGAGAAGGCGACGATTGGCCGCTGCGGGAGGAAAAAGACAACCGATTTCAACAATTACTCCCGCGTACAGGACTCAGCTTTGCTTTCAGCCTTACACAAGCGTGACCCATAAAGTTCGTGTACTTTGAGGTAATAAAAACTGCAAGTGCTTCGTGTGTTTGTTAGAAAAAAAAAAAAAAAAAAAAACGCGCTTGTACAATACATATCTAACTAAGCGCCAAATTAGCGCTCAGAGTCGTAAACGGGCGTGCTGTTTGATTTTTTTTCTCGTTCAAAGAATCGCACGCGAAAGGCTTTACAACTCCTAGGAATCGCATCGCTCGCGCGTATTACGCCAGCAGTGCGGCTCTCTTTGCCATCAAGGCACGTGCGTGCAAGTGGGCGCGTTAGCGGGCAAATATAGTAAAATGTTTGCTCTAGCCTGCGTCACCTACCTGGCCTTTCGTGAAAACGTTGGGATTGTTGTTGAGGCTGCGGAGCGCCCTCAGAGCGTCCTCGTGCTTGCTGAAGGAAACGAAGCCGTGCCCCTTGGACTTGCCGATACCATTGGCGTCTAGATTCTTCAAGTCCCTCATGACTCTTGCCTGTAATTTTCAGTTTACCTTTCCTTATTTGATTTAATTTTTTTTTTTTTCCCTCCCCAAAAATTTGTTCTATAATAGGATTACCTCTGTAATTACAGCTCCCGAATCACTGTGTTTTTTCACAAGTTGTCTGAGCTTGGAGTCGTCGCAGTTATCTGGCAAATTATGGATGACCAAGCGCACCCTCGAGACAAACATGTTGAGGTTGCGCAGCATTTGCGATTTCCACTTTTCCAGCTGCAATCGCTTGGCCATATCCACGGCCGATACGTCCTGGGCTGCAGGGGAACTGGCAAGTACAACTGAGGATAGAAATAGATCGATTACCACGAGAACAATGAATACAAAATTATCGGATATAATTTAGAGACAGTGGTTTTTAAGATTATTTTTAAACCATTATTTTGGGTTTGAATCTTTTACATTGTAAGGCAGTTATTTTTTTCCTAGTACAAACTTGCCTCCTTCCTTTATGAGATAAAGATTTCTGGTATCCTTAGCTTTGTGTTTTTTCTCCGCGTTCATTTTATTTACATCGTTTCTGTGTAGAGCTCTGTGGGGATCGAGGACTTGATTGTGTAGCTGTAATTCTGTTCCTGCAGCTAAGCATTTTTCAGCATCTTCGACATTCTTGAAAGATTATAAAATTAAAATCTCAATGAATTGAATGTAAAAAATTTTTAATTCCTGCAAGAGGTCTTACCACAAATTTGACAAAAGCAGTACCCTTTGAGTGCTCAGTCAGGCGATCCATGCAAACGAGAGCATAGTATACAGGACCAAACTGTAGCATACATTGCTTGAGATCCTCATTGGTGGCAGAGAATGGAACGTTTTTTATGAATATAGTTTTGCCTTCGCTAACATCGTTGGAAACACGACGCGGATGTGAGGATGCTACGGACGAAGTTACGGATTTTTCATCATCGTACTTCATTTTTGCGTCTATGTCGTCATCCTCATCCTCATCTTCCGCATTGTCGTCGCTTCCTTCATCACTATTTTCATCACTTTGCTCACTATCACTATTTTCTTCGTCACTTTCATCTTTGTGTACAACTTCGTCGTCACTTTCTTTTTCTTCCTTTATTTTAACTTTGTCTGGATCAAAATTCTCATTTTTCTCTTCTTTCACAATTTCTAACTCATCGTCGTCATCTCCTTCTTTTCTCTGACTGTCTGGTTTTTCATTTTGCTTTTGGAATTTATCTTTAGGTATAGCCCAGTCTACAACCATGGGTCTATTGAGTAGACTTTGCATATTTTCATGAAGAATAGCTTGAGACGCACACTGAACTTTATCAAACTGCATAAAGCACACACCAACGGGTCTTCCATCTGGCTTTTTCAGAAGATTGATGTCATCTATTTTTCCATACTTGCCAAAGTGCTCTTTCAGCAAATTTTCAGTAACTGTGAAAGGCAAATTTCTGATAACGATCCTCGACTTTTTTTGCCTTTTTTTTTCTTTTGTAAGTTTTCTCTGCTCTGTTTTTGATAACTGATTCTTCTTTCCAGTCTTTTTTTTCTTTTTTTCACAAACCTCAATTTCCTCTGTTTTTTCATGACTTTCTTTTTCAGTGCTTGGTTCATGAACATCGTTTTTTTCCAGAACTTCTTCATCCTTGACTTCCTCTTTTTTTATTTTTTCAGCAAATTCTGACTTAGGAATAGCCCATTCGCTACTAATCGTTCGTCCTGCAAACATTAACAATGATTAATAAGCAATGAACCACCTGTTTAGGTAATAAATGACTTACCTAAAAAATTAGACTTGTTTGTTTTGAAGATAGCTTTGGAGGCATCCTCAACTTTCTCAAACTGCACAAATCCACATCCTACCAGTTTTCCATCTGGCCTTTTCAACAAATTCACCTCCTCAAGTTTCCCAAATGGCTCATACAACCTACGTATATCCGCTTCCGTAGTCTGAATTCGCACATTAAGATAATAAAATGAATTCTCATAAGATGATATATAACTGGATGAGATAAAAAAACACTTACGTTGAAGGACAGGTTACGGACAACAATCCTTGCTTTTTTCAACTCATTATTCTCAGGCTGAAAGTTATTATAGCGTTTTTTCACTTTACCAGTCTTCTTTTTAAATTTATAGGTGTTTGAGAGCTGTTTCTTGAATTGTGCTACAAATTTACAAAATTTGGTTTGTTAAGAAAATTAACATAACACGTGCATTATGCATTTGTATCACGCACTTATTAATGAAAAATGTGCAAAAAATTTACCTTTTGCCATGATTCAAGTAACAGCAGTTAATAGTTAAATAAAATTAGCAGCGAAAACAGTAATAAATTAAAAAGAAACTGCACAAAACTAATAGGTTACTCGAAACTCTGTAATTAGATTGGCATACATGTGTGTGGACATATATATATATATACACGTGCATAAGTGCAGGGGCAGAGGGGCCAGAGGGGCGAGGGTCACGTGGTACATTCTCCTTCTGCCTTCTGCTTCAACAACACGTGGTTTGCATGTTTTTGTGCACTATATGTGCAGTGTTGTCGCGATTTGTTGGAGGTTATAAATTAGCCGGAGGTCAGAGACATCATCGTCTACACGAGAAAAATACTAAAAATATTGCTCACAAAATGCACAACGACGATGAACAAGAGAACGTGAGGCGGGTGCTCGCTCAATTCAAATCCGACACCGGGGAGGTGTTGCCTGGTGGCTTGCTAGACTTGCCGATTGATATTACAGTTGACAAGCTACAGCAGATCGTGAATGCACTGCTGCAGCAAGTCGAGGATCCCGTGCCGTTTGCTTTTTATGTCGATGACGCACAGATTCAGGATTCGTTGCAAGAGAAACTCAAGGACGTCAACACCAGCGAAGATACCGTGGAAATTGTTTATCAGCCGCAGGCTGTCTTCCAAGTGAGAGCTGTCACTAGGTGCACTGGCACGCTCGAAGGTTTGTTTTTTGCCTTAATTTTTTCTTCTTCGCGAGACTATCGGCTCTTATTTCGCGTTCTAGGGCATAAGGAAGCCGTCGTGTCGGTGGGATTTTCGCCCAACGGTCAAACACTGGCCAGTGGTTCAGGTGACACGACTGTGAGATTGTGGGATGTGTTCACGCAGACTCCAAAGTACACGTGCGAAGGACACAAGCATTGGGTACTGTGCGTGTCCTGGTCGCCCTGTGGTACAAAAGTAGCGTCAGCCTGCAAAAATGGAAGGATCATACTCTGGGATCAGGACACAGGCAAGCAGCTCGGTAAGGACATGGTTGGGCACAAGATGTGGATCACATCCTTGTCTTGGGAACCTTATCATCGCAATCCAGAGTGCAGAAAGCTTGCCAGTGCTTCTAAGGACAATGACATTAGGATATGGGACACCAAGCTAGGCAGGACACTGTTGGTTCTATCAGGACACACGAAAAGCGTCACGTGCATCAAGTGGGGCGGCAAAGGTTTGATTTATTCAGCTTCACAGGACAGGACGATCAAAGTATGGAGAGCTGAAGATGTAAGAGATTTTCTGTCATAAATATATCAAGTGTACACAGAGCTTATATGCGTTATTTTAAATTGTACTAATTTTAGGGAGTTCTTTGCAGAACACTCGAAGGCCATGCACATTGGGTTAATACCTTGGCTTTGAATGTCGATTACGTTCTCAGAGTTGGTCCTTTCTGTATAATAAAATCCAAGGCGAAAGAGGAACTCAGTCCTCAAGAGTATGCTCTGAAAGAGTATGAATCGGTGGGAGAAGAAAAGCTTGTGTCTGGTTCAGATGACTTTACCTTGTTCTTGTGGAAACCCGAAAAAGAAAAAAAACCACTTGGTTTGTACAAAACTTTTTTTCTCTACCTTGTTTTTAAATGTAATCATCAAATATGTATTTTATCTTTAGCTAGGATGACGGGTCATCAGCAGCTCATCAATGATGTTAAATTTTCTCCCAATGGAAGGATAATAGCATCCGCGTCCTTTGACAAATCTATAAAACTCTGGGATTCCAGCAGTGGCAAATTTATTTCGTCCCTCAGAGGTCACGTGCAAGCTGTTTATTCGATAGCCTGGAGTGCAGACTCCAGACTTTTAGTGAGTGGCAGTGCCGATTCCACTGTCAAAGGTACTTCTCAATCAATACTTTAATAATCATCACTATTCATGTACATATTAAAATTTCTAATGTTTTAATTATGAACTAGTTTGGAGCATGAAAACAAAAGAACTGAACCAAGACTTACCAGGACATGGAGATGAAGTTTATGCCGTTGATTGGGCACCTGATGGAATCAGAGTGGCATCTGGAGGAAAAGACAAAATTTTAAGGCTCTGGCAAAATTGAGTATGCAGTTTTTTTTATAAGTTTTATACATTATTTTATTCATGATTTTTCAGTTTTATCCAGCAAAACACGTGTATATATGCAATTCGTTCATTTTCGACGGTAAATAAAAATATTGTACATTATTGCCATTACATAAAAAATAACAAAAATACACTTATATCAGTGAAAACTCTCGATAATCTTTTTGTTAAGTATATAAAAATATAAACCTATAAAATAGTCATTTTTTGTAAAAAAAATCACTCGAAATTCATAACATCATTTGTATTCTTATTGCTATTCATGATTTAACAAACAAACATTTGTCTCAAACAAACGATGAACACCAAGCATAGGCATTTTCAAAAAGTCTCTGCCATGGCGAAGAATTGTATTTCCAGTCAGTAGGTACCCATGGTAATTGCCATGATTGAGTGCATCTTTCTGGATGAGGCATCATAGCCAAATGACGACCATCAGGTGAACAAACACCGGCAATTCCCTCTATAGAACAAATAACAAAAATTCGGTTTCAGTTTTCGGAATTTTTTTTTTTTTTTTTAATCTTCAAGATAAGTTTTTACGCACCAACACTGCCATTTGGATTCATTGGATATTTTTCAGTTGGATTGCCGTGATCATCAGTGTATCTGATCGCCAAGCAGTTCTGCTTTTTTAATTCATCAAGAACTTTTGCGTTGCGGAATGTAAACTTTCCTTCTCCATGTGCTACCCAAATACCAAAAACAGTGCCTTCCATTCCTTTTAGCATAATAGCTGGCGATTTTTCAATTCTAACCGTGCTCCAACGGCATTCAAAACGTTCAGAATCGTTATGATCCAAAACGACATTTGGTTTTCCTGAAATTAATGTTCATTTGATGACTGACACATTGATAAACTTCAATTGATTATAAAATTACCGTTCGTAGTATCGCCGATCCATCCTAATAAGCTCATAAGTTGACAACCATTACAGACTCCTAAACTAAAAGTATTAGGGCGGGCTATAAATTCTTGCAGCTGCTTCTGCAGGGACGGATGGAATAACAAGCTGGCGGCCCAGCCTTTAGCTGAACCCAATACATCTTAAAAAAAGCATTCAAACATGAGTTCTTAATTCTAGATTGAAACAGAAAATTTTATTACATGCATGCATTACCAGCATAGCTAAAACCACCAGGAAATACAATTCCTCTAAATTTATCCAGCGATATTTCGTTATTTAAAAGATCTTGCATGGTAACATCCCATACTTGGAAGCCAGCATTTACCAACGACGCTGCCATTTCTCGATCTCCATTCGTACCTTCTTCGCGAAGGACAGCAACTGGTATCTCGGCTGTAAGTAAACATACGTTTTTTATATTTCATGGAAAAAAAAATATGATGCAATAACAAATCAAATTACTCGTACTTTTAAACTTTGACGTCAGTGGAACATCTGGGTCAAAGGACAATTTGTAAGCCGGGCTCGATCTGTCTACAAAGTTCTTGTACTCCTGAGCTGCGCAGTCGGCATTAGTTTGACGCAGTTCCAAATGGTAACTCGTCTCCTCCCACATGTTCATCAGCTCGGAAATAGAAGACTCTAGCACAGACTCTCTGTTGATGCTTACATGTGCCTGGAAAAAAAAGGAAGAATACATTATTGTGAAACGACAAAATATTGATGTTTTGAACTTACCTTTGAATGAAGTCCGAGTCCAACGGATTTTCCAATGATGTGAGCAACGGGAGCGTTGAATTGCTTAAAAACGTCCAGTACGTGTTTGACGTCGTCTTCGCGAACTTCGAGAACCCAGCCAATTTCCTCGGCAAATAAAATTTCGTGCGGGCTACCTTCTCTGTGATTAATGGCTACATTGATTCCCGAAATTCCAGCGAAACCCATTTCCAGAACGCAAGTGATCAGGCCACCGTCGCTAACATCGTGACCCGCCAGCACTTTACCCTCTATTAAAAAAAAAAAATTATTACTCCAATAAACTTAAGATTAATCGAATAACTATTAAACACACCTTCGATCAAACTTTGCGTGGCCTTGAAAGCATATTTTATCGTCGTCGCGCTCTCTACGTCAGGAACCATATCGCCCAGCTGATTGTAAACTTGAGCGAAAGCTGTGCCACCGAGACGGCTCTTACCGTCAGACAGATCGACGAAAATAAGAAAGCCTTCTTCGCCAATTGAAGGTGCTTTCAAATCCGGAGTAATTACCTGTGTCATTGAGTTACAGTTAATATTCATAATGATTTGTTTCATTATTTTCAAGTTACCTGGCGAATGTCAGGACAAGGTGCGTAACAGGAGACAACGAGTGTTCCAGGAGCCTTGACGATCTCGCCCTTGCCCACGCGTGCTGCCATACTCAGGGAATCTTTGCCACCATCGACGGCGATGCCAAGCTCTTTCATGACATTGCACATAGCTGTACAGGCATCGTACAGAGCGGCTCCTTCGCCTGGAAGCTTGGCAGCCCACATCCAATTGCCACTGCACTTTACATCCTGATCAGCAACAATTTTTCGGTAATTATATCAACTTTCAATGGATCATTTGATTTTTAATGATAAAATTCATAAAGAACCTCGAGCTCGGAGATTTTAGCAAAGACGAGATTCGAGAGTGCTTCGGCTACGGTCATTCTTGCACCGGCAGCTGCGTTCACCAAGCCCTTGATCGGCTGCTCTCCGATGGAGCTTGCAATGCCAACCTGATGATGGAATAATAATTCATGAGGAAACACTTTTCACTTGCTGCGCAAAGTCGAAAAAAGTATATACTTACCGTCGAAAAGTGAGAGAGCGCAACAACAGCTACGTCGGCTAGCGGCGTGTGGAGCGGACCGACGCACTGCTGCTGAGCTACCAGGCCAGTGACGCAGCGGTCAACTTTGTTGGTCAGGTATCGCTTACTTGCTACCGATGGCAGTCTCAAGACTCGGTCCAAAGCTGCCTCGATCGTCGGCTTGTTGCTCAACTCGATGCGTCGCAAATGTACTTTTGTTCTATCCAAATTGAATCTCTGCAAAGTTAACAAATGAAAATATATTTATTCCACCGTGAACTTGTGTACAAATACACTGCAAACTTACCTTTTGCGGCATTTTTCCAAGGACCAGTTCGAGCTCGAGATTCACGGGGTGGCGTTGCTCGGACGCGTAATTCTCATCCATGTATTTAGTGGCATCGCAGTCGTCTTCTTCCGAAAGGATGATCTTTCCATTTCCGGTGACGGTTCCGACGAAATTGATCGGGCACCTCTCGCGCGCCGCTATTTTTTCCAGCAGAGGCACGTCCTCTTTCTTACACAAGATCGCGTCGTTCTCTTGGTACTCCGCTCCCCACAGTTCCAAGGTACTGATACTCGGATCGCCGAGATCGAATTTCTTGGAGAATATGACGGCCCCGCTCGGCTCCACGAGCTCTTTGAGTACGTTGCCGTTACCCCCAGCGCCCTGATCGTGAATGCTTAGAATCGGATTCTTTTCTCCCATTTCCATGCAAGCGCGAACGACGCGATTCAGTTTCTGCTCCATTTCGGCGTCTCCTCTTTGCACCGCTCCGAAATCCAATTCCGACTCATTGTCGCCTTGAACCTGCAATTTTTTTTGTCACCTTGTCATGATTGCTCTTGTTTATTTTTTTTACTTGTAAAAAAACAAAAACAATGAAACATACTTCAACTGAGCTTGCTGCTCCGCCACCAACTCCGATCCTGTAAACTGGACCACCGATTTTGACGACTTGCATACCTAAAAAAATAATACGCCAATTATTTTAGTACTTCAAACCTTAGAGTTGACTACATTTGTTATTACGAAAAAAAAAACTACCTGGCTTTGGTGGCAGTTTTTCCGTCATATCGGCTTCCATTGAGCCAATACCGCCACTGAACATGATCGGTTTGATCCACTCTCGTCGCTGACCCGCGTGATCTACCATACCGCACGAACGAGCAAATCCTAAGATTACTGGCTCGCCAAATTTATTACCATAATCAGATGCTCCATTACTCGCCTCGATCAAGATTTCAAGCGGCTGGGCCATGTTACTGGGATAGATGGAATTTTTTTCGCCTTGTGCTTCTTCCCATGGCAACTTGTACCCTAATGATTATCATAGATTTTATTTCATGTAGTAGAAATGTGTCTTACAATATTAATTCATAAGTTTACCTGGAATATGTAAATTTCCGACAGAGTAGCCAGCCGTGCCAGCGATGTAGTAACCGCCTCTGCCGACACCTTGAACGTCGCGCAAACGCCCGCCGGTTCCAGTTGTTGCTCCACTACATAAAAACAGAGGGAGTATTATACTGTGAAAAATAAACATAAATATTTCGAAAAAATGATTGGGTTGAAATTTCACCTGAATGGCGCAACACCCGTTGGAAAGTTGTGAGTCTCGGCTGTGAAAATTAAGTGCTGTTTACTGTTGTCAATGTGGAAAGAACTTGGTGCATTTGTCTGATTTGGGCGCAATGTTTTGACATCGAAGCCTTTGATGGCACTGCTATTGTCACTGAATTTAATTACATTATTATTATTCGAATTGTTCTGAGAGTCTATAATCATGTCTATGAGAGATTTGTCTTTTTCTTTTCCATCAATGACCATTTTTCCTTTGAAAAACCAGTGTCTACTGTGCTCGCTGTTCGACTGTGCTAAATCAAAGCACTCTACGCTTGTTGGGTTTCTTTTGAGTTTGTTCTGGAACATGTTTGTGTAAAAATCCAGATCCCAGTCGTCAAATGCTAAACCTGAGCCATAAAACTAGTTTATTGAAAATTCAATTGATAATACAAAAGAGTAAGTCATCAAAAAAAGTTAAGCACCTAGTTTTGCATTGACGTCTTCCAAAGCTTTTCTTCCGTGCTTTAGCACATCTACTTCAAACCACTCTTCTGGTCTAAAACCATGGTCAAAAGTCTCAATTGGCTTGACGTACCTGCACTCTGTCATCCTATCATGGAGAACATCGACGATTTTGTTTTCAGTGACCTTGTCTAAACTGGCAGTGGTGTGAATCAAGTATCTTGTGGATACTTCGATTCTCCTCACACCATTTACTTGGACAGCCTTACAAATGGACACGGCATTACTCGAGAAAGCAGTGGAAAAGTTTAATCTGTGGAGAATTAAAAATTGTTAGAAGTAAAAAGAAAAAAAAAGAAATCAAAAGTCAAGTACCTAGGTCCAATTTCGACTACAAGTTTGTCACTATCAAATTCGCTGGAATCTGCCAACTGATTGGGATAAAAAGGCGAGGTGAGAATCCATTTAAGCACATCAATTTCTTCTTGACTGAGGGCATCCTTTGACTCGATGTAGTAGCATAGCTCAACCTGGATATCTTTGACCTTATCCGTTATCTTGACAATACTCTCCAATTTGCTTCTCAGCTGGCTGGTCTTTAATCCAGGATTCTTGTAAAACTTCAAAATGACCATCTTGACTGAAAAACACACAAACAAACTCAGTACTCTGAATCAACAGGTGTCCCCGGAGAACTTGGTTGAACTTTTTCGCAAAATACAGTGGTAGTATGTCTCTTGGACGATTCAATGGAGCATTTTAAGTGTAAAAGACCCCCCAGAGATCCATACGAGAGAAAAAGGTCAAAGCGTCCTATCAAGTAACAGGCCTTATCGCGTGCGTACGGTGTCTCTACGCTTATGTGCAAAACATTTGCAAGCAGCTTGCGAGATAGCCGTCTTACGCAAGTTTGAGGCAACGAATGGAGATACATATATTATATTACATTTACCTTATTTCGTAATTGTTTTGCGGCTTTATCGAACGTGAAAACCTGTTTTTCCGAAGCGCTCGTTAATCGTTGACTGGTTTTCGTATTATATCTCTCAAAAATATTTCCTTCAGGTTTTTTACCTATTCGTACGTATGTACTTAATCTTATACATTTCACAAATAACAATTTCACAAATAACAATACAATGAAAAAAAATCTCAATTCCGCGCCTAAACTTATTCGACAGCAGTTTGATTTTGCACTAATGTGGATTACATACTATATCGGTACATTTAAATTGAATTTGAACGGGTAACGGCGCTTTGAGATGGATTCATTGATTCGTAACGGAAATAAATATTTTGATATGTCTTTTCAATAACAACCACGCATATAAAGGTCTTTGGTAATTTTTGAATGTGTCAAGTAATCATCGGTAACTCACCGTTATGCTGTAAAACTGTAAATGTGTACTTGTGATTGATGTGTGGAAGTGTGGATTACCTGATGTTAATCTATTTATCAAGAAGTTTTGGTTTGTGTTGTATTATATAATTATGTGTACACTGTACACTTGTACAGTATCACGTAACACGTGCTCTTGCTCCAAAATCTTCCCGCTTCCGTCACCTTTATAAACTACAGATAAATACTTTTTCATCTCTAAATACTTTAGACACAATACTTTTATTTCTCATATTTTCACTATTAGAGATTTATAGCTGGCTTTATATAGCCATAGCTACGTCAGCTTCAAAGGATGGCGTTAGATCGTTGGATGTATTTTAAAAATTGTTTTAAATAAATTCAGTGAAGAGCGCGTGAATTTTGCCTTTATTTTCTGTCTTTTTCTTTTTAATTCTGCTGTGCTGGAGAGAATTTCTCAGTAGGTAATGTAGGTGGTATGTATCCTTTTTTTTCAGAATTCGTTTAATCGTTTGAGAGACCAAATCGTTTTTTACTATGATTGCTCATGTCTCATGTTTCTAAACGTAAACAGAAGTGGAAATCGCCAAAGATATTTTAGTCATTACTTACATTCATAATTAAGTACAGTGCGCATATAACGTTTTTAATTTATCAAAATACACCTGAAGGCACATGGTATATTACAAAATCTTTCTTTGCAGGTATAAAATTTTAATGATCAAGTCATGGTCTTACCATTAGTATGTGTACTTGTGTTTCCAGTTGCCATTGTTTTTATTGTGAGAGCTTTTCATACGATTATTTTCAAGAACGGTAAGAGGC
Organism: Copidosoma floridanum; assembly: GCF_036245765.1. Classification (NCBI taxonomy): domain Eukaryota; kingdom Metazoa; phylum Arthropoda; class Insecta; order Hymenoptera; family Encyrtidae; genus Copidosoma; species Copidosoma floridanum. Next base: position 17,863,337 of record NW_028321907.1, on the reverse strand, counting down.
CAGATCATTTAAAGAGAACAAAACCAGCAAAGACACTTATTGTACTTGGTTCTGGTGGGCATACGACTGAAATTTTGCGCATTGTTGAACAGTTGAATGGAAAAAAGTATAAGCCAAGAATATACCTTAAAGCTAAGAGTGACGAAATTAGTGAGAATAAAGTCAAGCAAGTAGAGACTAATACAAAAGACTACAAACTCATTGACATATCAAGAAGTAGAGAAGTTGGTCAATCATATTTGACATCTATTTTGACAACTGCTTCCTCTGTTATGCAATCTTTTCCCCTGATTTGGAGTGAAAAGCCAGATTTACTACTCTGCAACGGTCCTGGAACGTGTATTCCTCCGTGTTTGGTTGCTTTTTTTTTTAATTCTCTTTTCCTTACGAATACAAAAATTGTTTTTGTTGAAAGTTTTTGCAGAGTCAAGACTTTTTCACTGTCAGGAAAAATTTTGTACTTTTTAGCACATCACACTATTGTCCAGTGGCCATACTTGAATGGTGCCAAGTACTCCAGGAGTATATTTGTAAATTAACGTAAGATTTATATTTTCCTCAAAGGAAAAACAAACAAAGATTCTCTTTCCACCAGTTTGTACTACTTATAGTAGCTGACAATGGCTCATATTATTTCCAAAATAATTCGGTGGAATCACCTTCATGAAGATTTAAATGAACAGTCACCTGATGAGTTAAAGTTACATTTGAACAAAATATTTTTACGACTTAACAAGTTTTATGAAAATAATGCGTGAGTGTTATTCATTTAATTGATAAAAAAATGTTTACTACATTACTAAATAATTTTATATTTTTAAAGAGAAGAAATCCCAGCTAAAAAATCCAAAAGTACTTTGGAATGGGTAGATAATGACTTATTAACAGCGGAAGCTTGTCTTGATAGAATTTGGGAAATGCTTAACTCTGGTTACTGGAAAGACGTTCCGGTTAATTATAGATATTGCTATTCCCTTTGCAGTGTTTTTAAAGTAATACTTTTGAAAGTCAACTGATTTTTCAATGAAATACATGTACATTATTTTTTGTTTTTGAAGTCAATACTGTTGGGATTAACAATAAACACAGAGAATGATCATGCCTTAACAGTTGGACAAATCAAGGAAATTATTCAACAAATCGATAAGGGAATTCTTCTAGGAGCTCCTTTGCCCAAATCACCAAATCTATTGACCCAAATTGCTTCAGAATTAAATAAACATTATTCTGGTATGTGTGAAATTAAAACATTCGTTTACAATAGAATACAACACTTTAAGGATTATTAATTTCAGACGTATGCAAGACAAATGAAAATTTACATGAAATCAAAATCGACAAAGAAAGTTTATGCACCACACTTTTTACTGGTTTTTCATCGATTGTTCACCTTACCAAGCCTTCAATGGAAACCTTTTACTGCGACATTTTCCGACCTAAGGTTCCCGCTCTATTAGAAGGTGAAATTCATAAGTGTTTACGAATATTTCACAAACAAGTTAAAAAAATCTTCTATTAGGTTGCATTTCATATTGGCCATCCTTAGAGCTGTGGAAAGATACTGATTATCTTCAAAGAGTAGCAGGTACTCGAACAGTACCAATTGAAATTGGATCTCGTTACACTGAGGACGATTGGGCGCAAAAATTAATTATGTTCTCTGATTTTCTGAAAAATCACGTAACACAAAAAAATGATAAAGTCGGTTATTTAGCTCAACACCAACTTTTTGATCAGGTAGGAATTTTTTCTTCAAAATTCTTGATGTTACCGTTATCTACGAAATGACACTTTTTATCTTTTAGATTCCAGAGTTAAAAAATGATTTTTTTGTGCCGGATTATTGTAGTTTTTCAGACAAAGAAGAAAGTGATGATTCACCGGATATAAATGCTTGGTTCGGACCACAGGGAACTGTATCGCCATTACATTACGACCCAAAAAATAACTTACTATGTCAAGTAATAAGTTGAACCTTAAGTGTAAATTTAGGACAAGCATGATTTAATTATAATTAAATGAATTTGCATTGCGCTTTGCCAACAGGTTTTTGGATACAAGAGGATAGTGTTGTACAGCCCAGACGATAGCAAAAATGTATACCCATATGAAACTCGTTTATTATGCAATACAGCTAGAATCGATCCATACAATCCAGACTTCGAAAATTATCCTAATTTCCAGAAAGCTACAGGTTACATGTGCTATTTGAAACCTGGTGATATGCTATTCATTCCCCCAAAGTGGTGGCATCATGTCACGGGACTTTCACCAAGTTTTTCAATAAGTTTTTGGTGGGAATAACTTTATTGGGCTGTGTTACTTTTTTATTTTAAGTGTAATAAAAGTTCTTGAACACAAATAAATATTAATTATTTTTTCACAGACTTTTTACTTCATTCATTATTATTATTAGTATAAATATGAAAGTGAACAAGCATTAAATTTACATTTTTAAGCTGAACAATAAAATATGACATCGACTTGCATTTAAGATATAAAAATACTACTATTAAACTAACTTAAATTTTTTGAATTAAATGAAAAATAACCATAAATTACTGAAGTAGTTAAGCTGGAAGAGGTGGAAATTCGTCAGCTTCGGTTACAGGTGCTCGACAATTGGGGCATGTGCGTTGGGTTTTAAACCAGGATTTGGCACACTACAATGGAAAAAAAAAAAAAAAATTAGTACTTTTGATCATTATCAGAGTTATTTTAAGCATAAAAACTCACGTGATAATGAAAAGAATGTCGGCAGTCCAATGTATAGCAGTTGCTTCTTTTTACTTGATTCGTGCAAATCGAACACTCTAGGTCTAAACTACCAGCCCATTTTATTTCTTCAGTTGGTAGAGTATTCCAAGTTTTTTTTGGAGAATTTAAGGAAGGTCGTACGATACTTGGGCCCTTATTGACGTTGGAATCTATGACCATAGAAATGTTTCAAGTAACAAACAAATTTATTTTCAAAAAAACTCTCAACTTACAAGATGTTGAAGACCCCGAGTCTCTATGAACACGCTGTAGACCTAAAATAAAAAGAAAATTGTAAAGTGTGAAAAATTTAAATGTTGATAATTGGTAATAAAATTGTAGGAACCTGGCAACTTGGCAAGAGTTTCGGACGTGTCATTCGGAAAATATAGTATCAAATCTAAATTAACATAAAATTATTGAGGTAAATTTAATTACAAACTACCTGATTTTCGAAATAATAATTTTTATTTACTATGAGAGTTATATAAAATCCCAAAGGATCGTACAACTATAGAATATACATTTTGCTTAATATGTAAATGCTTAAGAATTTACGGATGAAAGAAAAGTGAAAAATTATGTCGTAGTGAGTAAATACTTTCTAAAATCGCGAAAAAAAATTTTTTAAGGATTCAGTTACTATGTAAAACATTATGAAAATAAAAAACATACGTATGTGTTGATTATTTGCAAAAAATTCTTCAGCTTCATCAACGATTTGACCAACAGTCAAACCTTGTAGTGTGTTGTTGTGTCTTTTACGTACTTCCGAAATAATAAAAATTATATCGGACCTTAAAATTATATTTTTAAATAAGATAATCAATAAATTATTTAATTTTACAAATTACCGAACCCAACTTACTCAACCGTTCCCGGATATTTCGCCCTTAATCTTTTAACTAACGAGTCAAGGTTTGGTCTTTTTTGTCGTGGTTGATCCTCACTGTCCTGCCTTTAATATTGAAATTGTTATTAAGTAATGTTTCGAATGTATTAAATCAATCAGTCTGATCATTTTTGTAAATACTCACAGTAGGTACTTCATTACCAAATTTTCTTCAAACTCTTTTTCATCTTTGGCAGAAATGGTGACCACACTTTTGACGGAACTATTAGAATGTTGTTGGTTTTGATGAATATTTTCATCTTCATTCTGATTACTGTTGTAAACTTCAACAAGCTTACGTCCATTTAATATTTCTAATTGATCTTCCCAGTCATCTAAATTATCACTAGGTATTAGTGATCGTTTTTGTTGGTTGCTTTTATGACTAAATTCATTGATATGTTCTTGCGAAGGCATCGGTTGTTGCATTTGTCGGTGTCCCTTGTAATTTAAATCATCACTAGATTTTTTTAAAGACAGAAGCTTTTGTTGGTTTTCTAAGGGAACTAAATCGTTACTAGATTGTTGAAAAGGCACTTTTTGTGGCTTAAGCCAACACGTGTTATTAATTTGTGTTAGCGAAGTTATATGTTGTTTTTGCTTATTTTCCGCGGAATACAAATTATTACCAGATTTTACGGGAGGAGTTAATTGTTGTTGGTATTGATTAAAGTTGCTGCTAGGTTTTTTAAAAGACTGTGATTGCTTTTGTTGCTGCTGCAGATCGAAAGGCTTTAGGAAAGACATTGCTCCTTTTTTTTCCGAATCATGTAAATTTTTTGCTTCTCTTCCCCATATCTGAGAAAACTTGTGTTTCGTTTCTTCCTCAACGGCTTCTTCAATATCGGAACGATCAGTATCACCTAACATGCTCTCAGTAGCATACGGTATTTTGCTGCCATTGTGCTCTATGAAACAATGAACATCATCCGTCGGTTTTGTGGCATGCTCAGTTGATTCTGATTCAATAAGAGTTATTTGCAATGAACTATTTTGTGCCTCAGTGGTTAAAGACACATCACTTGCAATACTTTCTGGGTATGTAACTGAAACTAATTCATTTATTCTTATTTATTTATTTATTTGCAAAAAAAACAGGATTTTCTCCAATACATGTCAAGTTGTGTGCAAAATAATAAGGCACTGAAGAAATACATGAATTAGCGACTTGAGTCAGTTATAAAATTTATAATTAAGTATGAGGGCTGCAAAATGATACTTTGATAAGTAATATTTAATCAATTTCGTTGACAAGTAATTATTTTTTAATTAAGAAAAATCTGAGATGACTGTACTTTGTTAAGAAAAAAAAAAAAAAAAAACTATTAATTGCTATGTAAATTATCTGGTAAATCTCATATGAGAAACACAAGATATGCCATACCAATAAATAAAAACACAAAAATAGTTAAGTACAAATTTTCACAGTACTCATGACGCTATGCTGAAACAATAACTACACTCCTACTAGAATTTTTTTTTGAAACTGTTCAAGGCGTGGAATTGCTAGACGAACCTTTGTTTTCCATTTCAAGCTTCTTCATTTCCTCCTTCATTTCTTGAAACTCCAGTTGCCAATTCTGTAGCTGTTGTTGAACTTGTTGTTGCACTTGCTTCTGTAATTGTATCTGCATCTGCTTCTGTATATCCTGTATCTGGTTATATTGATTAAACGGAATAACCATTGGTTGATTGACGTGAGAAAATGTGTTAAAACCCGCCGTTGTAGGAGGGCGGATTAGACCAGGAGGTGGTGCACCAATTTGCGGATAGTTGGTAGGATATATAGGCTGGGATGGAAAAGCCACTGGTTTGACTTGATTAGAGGCTTGCTGAATATTTTGTAGAACCATGCGATGACGATCGTGCAATGCGTTTAAAGCTTTAAGTGCGTATTCACCAGCAGTCTCGTGAAGTAGTTGTGGTATATCGGGGTAATTTAAACTGATTTCACGCATTTCATATTTTTCCTTCGAGTCTTCGCTGTTTAATTTGTTCGCCAAGGCTTCATACTCGTCCTACGCAAAATAAAGTATGGTTTTTGAGCGAAGAGTTGGCTTACACATTTGATGATAAAAGTGTTCAAGCTTACCTTCAAGTCAATCAGAGCTTTTGAATAACAAGACAACTTGAGCAGCCACTCGGAACTATCCAAAAATTGTTTCCAGTCCAAAGTTTGAGCCATCCAACCATTAATTTTGCCAATTACGTCGAGTATGTTATTGCAAAAATCAATGCGTCTAAAAATGGTGAAAATTCATTATCTATTCACGGTCTAAATAGTATATTTATATAATAGTTTTCTTACTCTTGTATGGTTTGAGTATAGTTTGAGTATTTGTTGTTGAGGCAATCGTTCAACAATGCTACCCTTGTTTCTACTTCTTTTTCCAAAGCATTCCTGTAAAAAATATTTAAGGTTTTTACAATGGTTTATTGATTATACCAATTTAAGTTTGACAATTACCTCATCATGTTTTCAGATTTAATCACCCAATCTGCGTTAATTTTATCTTCTATCATCTCGATATCTTTTTGAAAACTTGCTAACATTTCTTTGCGGCGTAACTCTGAATTTTCACTTTCCAACAATTTCTGTTCTAACTCTTTTTTTACTTGCATCAAATCAATGATTTCTTTTTTTAAGGAAACGTTCTCTTTTCTTATAATTTCTTTGGATTGCTTAAAGCTATCAATTTTCTCTTGAATTGTTGCCCACTTTAGACTGTTATCCGCTAACTGACTTTTTAACAGCTCTAAATTGGTATTCTGGGCGACCAATTCTTCCTCCAAGTTTTCCTTTTGATCTATCAACTTTATCTTATCCATCTCCATTTGATGTATATACGTCTTAAGTTCTATAATTTCCATTAATTTTGTTTTGGAATCGTCACTTTTTGGAGCAGCTTTTTCAACAGGTTCTCGAGGGAAAACATCCGTTTTTTTATCTGAAATTTTTTGCGACGGTGGTGCATCACCACCGAGATTTTCACTGGCATAATTTTTATGTGAATATTCACTCAACTTACTATCCTGTAACTGAATTGAATGGTTGTCTAAATTTATTTCGTTAAGAACTAAGATTTTAAGACTATCGATCATTGTATTGGGATAGTTTATCGACATTATTGCTATATTATTTTACCTTGTTTACATTTTTTAAATCACAATCGTCCAAATCATCCATCAAGTTGTCGTACACATCTTTCATTTCACCAAACACTTCTTCATCTTGAGATACAGCTATTTGAGCTGTTTGATCCAACATTTTTACTTTTCCAGTTGACAGTAAAAAATTCAAGATATCTAAAAGCAAAGCAAAGTACAAAAAAAGTATACTATTAAGATAAATGATGGAGTAGTGTTACGAGAATTGGGAGCTGTTTTCATACCCAAATCAGGAACTTTGGTGAATTCTTTGCACTCATTAAATTTAGCGTACAAATCGCAAACTCTCACCAAATTGTTTCCTATATAATCCACGAACATTCTGAAAATTTTTTCCAATTAACGTATTGGTAAAAAACTTAATTTCTTTTCCAAATCAATTAATACGTACGAGACCAAAAATTCTTTATGTTTAGCAGTGTCTGGATCGTCAAAAGAAAAATTTAATTTTCCCCCACATTCATCATTTAGAATTACTATTGAATCATATTTTTCAAAATGCTAAAGTATGTAAAACATTAAATATGATACATGAGAATGTTCTTTTGAAAAAAGTAAAACTAATTGAAAATTGTTATGTATTTACTTCAGGCTCATAATTCATAGACTTCTCTAGTTCCAGTCTTCTGCGTTGTTCAAATTTACTTTCTAATTGTGTCTGTCGTAGAATTAATTGTTAATAACGATCCTTCAAATCATGAACATTAAATTTTTTAAGGCCGAAAATTTTATTTTACAAACCTTGTCAAAATCTCTTTCTGATGCTTTCTCTGTAGTTACACAAGGTTTTTTGGTTACAGCCGATTCCATGTGTATTTTTGACGTACCATTTGCCGCAACTATTTCAATATAAACTAGTGTACTAGGTTTTTTCCCGTTCATGCAATTTTTCGTAAAACACTTATAATTTATGAATTCCTGTTTCAAATATAAATATCAATTAAATAAAAATGAAGTCAAATAGTACGCCTTAGTAACACTTACTTCATCACGAATTGTTTTGTATGGAAAGAGTTGATCTTTCTGAAATTTCCAACAATGTTGGTGAAATTTCAAAGTACATGACCTCTTAGCATTACACTTCACTATAACCATTCCATTAAATGCTGGATCACTGTTGAGATTTGCAATGAAGAATTATTCACATGACTCGAAAAAATTACAGAAAATAATGCAATCTGATGCATAGCGTACTTACCGCAAATAAATACTTTCGTTTGCAGTGATGTAAGGTTTAGTGATGTTCCTGCATTCACTTAAAAAACAAATTGCATCAGGTTCATAAGATGAACATTTTGCCTTAGTCTTTTTCCATAACTCCTAGGAACCAATAACGAAAAAAAATTACATTAATTTCTAGCTAAATATGAAAGACGTACTTATTAACGGCAATTAAGTTATGTCCTTACAGATTCGATGTCTTGATTAATGAGAATGTTTGTACCAGGTATATATAGCCCTTCCAATAAAGAAGTGCACATGCCTTTTATGATTGATTCTCCTTCGGAAATCGCATTGAATGCTTCTTTGAATCTAATAAAAATATCATGTTACAATAAAAAAAAAAAAAAAAAAAAAAAAAAAAAACCGATGAATATTAAAGTAGTTTTGAAGGAGACTGTAATTTCTTAAGCTACATGAATTATTGTAGTGCTGTGCAATCATGCCAAACACTTGGTAAAGTAATCATTTTACCTGTATAATTTACAGTGAGCTTGAGCTAAAACTAAGAAAAGACCAGGAAATTTCTTCTTAGCAACTACGTCTATTGTCTGCAAGATCATCACTGCTTCTGCCAAGCTGTCCAAATCACTTGCTTCCACCAAGCAACTGGCAACCATGTACTTAAGTACACATTTGATCTTTGCACTGTATTGCATTTCTGTAGCCATCGTAAGAGCTTGATTGTAGCTTTGTAGGGCAGTAGAATACTCTTTGGCCAGAAATGCCTTCGAGGCTTCATTGATGAAGGCCTCATATCGCTTAAAAAAATTTTACCATGAGGAACAGTTTCAATGTTCTCTTTTTACAATAAAATACGATGCACAGCGAATTAACTATACAACTAGTAGAAGTTACTTTTGGTACTTACGGCTTTTTGAGAAGATTCGTAACTCATGATTAAACAGCGAAATTGACCATCTACCTAAAATTTACCGAAATAGATATATCAAAAAATGGTCGCCTAATATCGATTGCCGATGGGTACAACAAATATTTCTTTCTACACTTACGTTATAAACAACAGCACACTAATATTCTTTAGAAAAGTCTCCGTAACTAAAAAAATTGGACAAAGGCTGTTGTCAAGGGCGATTCTCGAAAATTTTCTCGTGCAACGTTTGCCTGCAACGTGTGTACTTCGTCCTTTGCGTGTTGTGAAACACAAGCACGTCCGTAATTTGTTTTTTTTCAACAAATAAATACAGAACTAACTAAACTATATGCATGCGTATTTAATCGCGTAGGTACTTGTATGTGTCCTTGATCGAGCTATACTCTGTATCGGCACTTAGTACTTCCTAGCTTCCTATTAAAAACAAGAGAAGAAAACATGACTACCTGTATACACTAAGCATACTAACGTACTCTTGTGACTTTCAACCTTTTAACTTTCGAGGCGCGCCATTGATTCCATTGTCTCCGTTGCTCTTCTAAGTATTTTTTCACACTACTAAGAATACCGACTGATTAGCGCTTATTTTTTTCTCCACTTGAAACGTGACTCGACGAGATTCAATAGACTATACCTCGAGTATACCGATGGAATACGACGATGCAGTGTGTTATTTCATACCTTCATCCCTTCATGAGCTGCAGCATCATCCCGGCCGCCGGACAAATTTCTTTCTCACTCTTTATAGACCAACCGAGAAACTTCTGAATTAGAAAGTTGTTGGAGAAGAAGGCGTTTTTGATATTTTATGTAATTTGACCTACTGATTACGATAAAAATAAATAAAAATTTTTTCGAGTGGTGGATCAATGTTAAAATCGCATTTGAAATTTTATTTCGCTCATATCTCAGTAACGGTAAGAACTATAGTAAAAATATAAATCACAGCGTATAAAGCGAAAAATTTTATATCGATTTGGTCTATTTGAATTATTTAGACAAGCACAAAATTTCGAGAAAAAAAATTGTAAAGAAGATTTTGTACTTAACTTGTAAGAGTAAGTGAGACAGAGAGAGCGACCGAGTCCCCTGCACCCAGCAGTGTCCCCCACTATTCCACCGACAGTAGCAGCGAAGGAGAGAGAGAACCAGAGATAATGTGAGTGTTTGTATGTTTGTAAGTGTGGCTGCTGCACACGTGCACACACGGCAACACGGCTTATCCAACGGTGAAGCACCGACTCACTCAATCCACTGAAATATCGTTTGAAGCTTCTTGTACTTATGCCTATACAGATTTTTCAGACGACCGGCTCACACGTTTTTAAAGTAGCCACAAAAAATTTATAATGGAAACTGTTTTTTCCTTTATATATGGATTTTTTTCACGATTTTGATAATTTTCTGTCGATTAAGCATAAGCTTAGTATGAAATTTTTTTAATGAAAATCCGTTTTTTTCATCATTTACTATTTTTATTGACTACATATTATTTTGAAAATTGTACATAAGATATAGTTTGAATGGACAAAAGTATCTCTTTATGAAATAAACTCATGAAAAATAACTGAAAATCATAATAATTTTAAACAGGTAAAACTGGAATATTTATATAGAATTATAAAAGATGCACAGCTTGATGTATTTCGGAATTTTGAATACTCTATGCTCAACATTATATAAAAATGCAACGATACAATAAATTATAACGCGTACAAGAACTATTATTTTGTTTTTCAAAAATCAAAACTTGAGATTTCAGCATGATCCAGTTTACTTTGTATTTATTTATTGAACCATTATAAATAAACAGTATTTTTTCCCTTGCACTGCCCTGTAAATAATCTCTGCTCGTCGTTGGCTGGCTGCACGGGTGCGATTTTGAAACCGGCAAGACTCGATGCTTTTAAATATCCTGTAGAGAAAAAAAGATTTTTACTCGTCCGTATTATTTTGTAGAATTGTAAATTTTCGGTTAAGAAAATGGAAAAACGTTTCAACGAATGCTAAAATATTAATTATTTATACACAAGCGTACTTGCTAATAAACTACAATTCTTAATTATTCCTAAAGACAAAGAGTAGAAACTAGATCATAAAAGAAAAGTCACTATGTGCATAATGGTGTAATGCAGTATAGTACTGTAGTCTACGTTCTTCATGTAATTTTACAGTCGTTTTTCCTTCCCAATTTTTCCAATCATTTTTACCTCTAGCTTTACTCTCTTCAATAAAAGTATTTATCTGTCTTTGTTTAATCTCTACTATATTTTGTAAATAAAACAGTTCCTGATGGCATATGGTACATATTTCTATTTCCTCTGGAATATCATCCATAATCTACAACGTATATTATAAAAATATGACTCACGGCTGTCAAAAACGACATATGGTTCATTGTACGAAAAACAGCTTGTTCCAATTAGTGGAATGGACAAAGACTATAACGCAATATTAATTTTTTTAATACTTTTAGTAATTTATAATTTTACAGCTATAATTATTATATTTCTAACAAGTGGATAAATTTATGCAAAAACTTCTGAGTATGAGTCGTGCCTAATAATAAAAGTTGTTTTTTCGGTATCGTTTATAACAAAAAAAAAAAAAAAAAATTTTTTATAACCACGGAGAAAAATTATTCAATGGTCGTGTAATGTAATGGGTGTTGTTATAGGCTCCGAAAAAAATAGGGAAAATCGAAAAAAATTTCTGCACAAATGTTAAATTTGTAAAACTTTAGTCCCGCTCGTTAAAAATTATCCAAGTCTTGGATACAATTTTTTCTAGGTTTTCTAAATTTCATAAAAATGTTTCTTACGTTAATGAATTTTAGATTTCAAGCCATAAAGAAATGACAAATCCATATTTTCATCCTAGGTGTCATGGAAACTCAAAATTTCCGAGTAAGATACAAGCCCGTACTGTTAGTTATCCCCTTTTCTGTATTTAGAAAGTCAAACAGTAGCTTTTCATAATCTAATATTTGTTGTAATTACTTTATATAATGTTGACAATTTTTTTAAATCAAATCACAAGTAATGGCGGTACAATTTAGTAGACCAAGGAAAATTAAGTTTTTCGAAAAATGAGCCATACATGTTGAATCATAATCAGTCAAGTATATATGCTTACAAATACTTTCTTATTATGCTTGAACGAAATATTTTTCAGGCTGGTCACAAGAAGGTATCGTATTTTATCTTTCGATATCACCCAAATCAGATATTTCAACGCGGTAGAATCTTAGACAGCAATCGTAGGCACAATGTATTTGCGGCATGTCTAAATTGTGTAAACGAAGAATTAAACGTTGACTTAAATGATCAAAAAATTGGTTACGTAACCGATAATGCATGTTTAAAACAAACATTTTACGAACACTATCTTTTATAATTGGATTTAAAGTTATTTACACATATGAATTGACTTACGACAGTAACAGTTTTTCAGCCTTTAAGATCAACCGACCTCCTTGCATCAACCCGTCGAAAAAGTTAGCGTGTGAAATTCTCTCCAACAAAGCCGAAAAAAATGCGCTGATAAAACTGTTGCAAAAAATGACCTGGCCAGGATTTATGTGTATTGTATTGCACTAAACGATTTGCACTAAGCGCATTTTTTTCGGCTTTGTTGGAGAGAATTTCACACGCTAACTTTTTCGACGGGTTGATGCAAGGAGGTCGGTTGATCTTAAAGGCTGAAAAACTGTTACTGTCGTAAGTCAATTCATATGTGTAAATAACTTTAAATCCAATTATAAAAGATAGTGTTCGTAAAATGTTTGTTTTAAACATGCATTATCGGTTACGTAACCAATTTTTTGATCATTTAAGTCAACGTTTAATTCTTCGTTTACACAATTTAGACATGCCGCAAATACATTGTGCCTACGATTGCTGTCTAAGATTCTACCGCGTTGAAATATCTGATTTGGGTGATATCGAAAGATAAAATACGATACCTTCTTGTGACCAGCCTGAAAAATATTTCGTTCAAGCATAATAAGAAAGTATTTGTAAGCATATATACTTGACTGATTATGATTCAACATGTATGGCTCATTTTTCGAAAAACTTAATTTTCCTTGGTCTACTAAATTGTACCGCCATTACTTGTGATTTGATTTAAAAAAATTGTCAACATTATATAAAGTAATTACAACAAATATTAGATTATGAAAAGCTACTGTTTGACTTTCTAAATACAGAAAAGGGGATAACTAACAGTACGGGCTTGTATCTTACTCGGAAATTTTGAGTTTCCATGACACCTAGGATGAAAATATGGATTTGTCATTTCTTTATGGCTTGAAATCTAAAATTCATTAACGTAAGAAACATTTTTATGAAATTTAGAAAACCTAGAAAAAATTGTATCCAAGACTTGGATAATTTTTAACGAGCGGGACTAAAGTTTTACAAATTTAACATTTGTGCAGAAATTTTTTTCGATTTTCCCTATTTTTTTCGGAGCCTATAACAACACCCATTACATTACACGACCATTGAATAATTTTTCTCCGTGGTTATAAAAAATTTTTTTTTTTTTTTTTTGTTATAAACGATACCGAAAAAACAACTTTTATTATTAGGCACGACTCATACTCAGAAGTTTTTGCATAAATTTATCCACTTGTTAGAAATATAATAATTATAGCTGTAAAATTATAAATTACTAAAAGTATTAAAAAAATTAATATTGCGTTATAGTCTTTGTCCATTCCACTAATTGGAACAAGCTGTTTTTCGTACAATGAACCATATGTCGTTTTTGACAGCCGTGAGTCATATTTTTATAATATACGTTGTAGATTATGGATGATATTCCAGAGGAAATAGAAATATGTACCATATGCCATCAGGAACTGTTTTATTTACAAAATATAGTAGAGATTAAACAAAGACAGATAAATACTTTTATTGAAGAGAGTAAAGCTAGAGGTAAAAATGATTGGAAAAATTGGGAAGGAAAAACGACTGTAAAATTACATGAAGAACGTAGACTACAGTACTATACTGCATTACACCATTATGCACATAGTGACTTTTCTTTTATGATCTAGTTTCTACTCTTTGTCTTTAGGAATAATTAAGAATTGTAGTTTATTAGCAAGTACGCTTGTGTATAAATAATTAATATTTTAGCATTCGTTGAAACGTTTTTCCATTTTCTTAACCGAAAATTTACAATTCTACAAAATAATACGGACGAGTAAAAATCTTTTTTTCTCTACAGGATATTTAAAAGCATCGAGTCTTGCCGGTTTCAAAATCGCACCCGTGCAGCCAGCCAACGACGAGCAGAGATTATTTACAGGGCAGTGCAAGGGAAAAAATACTGTTTATTTATAATGGTTCAATAAATAAATACAAAGTAAACTGGATCATGCTGAAATCTCAAGTTTTGATTTTTGAAAAACAAAATAATAGTTCTTGTACGCGTTATAATTTATTGTATCGTTGCATTTTTATATAATGTTGAGCATAGAGTATTCAAAATTCCGAAATACATCAAGCTGTGCATCTTTTATAATTCTATATAAATATTCCAGTTTTACCTGTTTAAAATTATTATGATTTTCAGTTATTTTTCATGAGTTTATTTCATAAAGAGATACTTTTGTCCATTCAAACTATATCTTATGTACAATTTTCAAAATAATATGTAGTCAATAAAAATAGTAAATGATGAAAAAAACGGATTTTCATTAAAAAAATTTCATACTAAGCTTATGCTTAATCGACAGAAAATTATCAAAATCGTGAAAAAAATCCATATATAAAGGAAAAAACAGTTTCCATTATAAATTTTTTGTGGCTACTTTAAAAACGTGTGAGCCGGTCGTCTGAAAAATCTGTATAGGCATAAGTACAAGAAGCTTCAAACGATATTTCAGTGGATTGAGTGAGTCGGTGCTTCACCGTTGGATAAGCCGTGTTGCCGTGTGTGCACGTGTGCAGCAGCCACACTTACAAACATACAAACACTCACATTATCTCTGGTTCTCTCTCTCCTTCGCTGCTACTGTCGGTGGAATAGTGGGGGACACTGCTGGGTGCAGGGGACTCGGTCGCTCTCTCTGTCTCACTTACTCTTACAAGTTAAGTACAAAATCTTCTTTACAATTTTTTTTCTCGAAATTTTGTGCTTGTCTAAATAATTCAAATAGACCAAATCGATATAAAATTTTTCGCTTTATACGCTGTGATTTATATTTTTACTATAGTTCTTACCGTTACTGAGATATGAGCGAAATAAAATTTCAAATGCGATTTTAACATTGATCCACCACTCGAAAAAATTTTTATTTATTTTTATCGTAATCAGTAGGTCAAATTACATAAAATATCAAAAACGCCTTCTTCTCCAACAACTTTCTAATTCAGAAGTTTCTTGGTTGGTCTATTTAAGGGGGCTCGTGTATAGACCAAGAGCTGAGGCCAGAGGGTGATCAAAAATGTAAACCAGCTGCAATTTGCACCAGAATCGAAAAACTTCATGATTTGAAAGAAGCCAAAGTATTTTTTTCGTATTTCTTTCTGGTAAAGAGTTATGTGGGTATGTAAGTAGTGCCATGAGTGGTCAATATGTATACATATATATATATATAAACGAGCCGCAACCTAGATGCCTAGACCTATGGATAGAAAATATAGTTTTTCTAGCGAAAAATTTATTATTTGCGACCAGATTATAATTTATTTTCTACTAAAAAATTGACTTTCATTAAAATGTACCCCTTCCCTTACATAAAAGAAAAACCAGCCGCAAATATTCCAGATGGTTATATTCAATAATATTAATCATTACACAGAATTGCGGCAAATTTTGGATTAGTTAAATGGAAAAAAATTATTTTACCAGGCTGCTTATCTAACGCTATCTTATGTATGGTACTCATTTACGCTTATAGATAATGCATTTTTAGATAAGATTAGCGTTGGATGAGCGGCGCGGGGAAAGGTGTTCCATTTTTCCCCTTTTGATGAATCTGAAAATTGCCGCAACTTCGCTAATGTGAAAGATTATTGTAAAAATTTTTCTGGCAAAGCGGCTGGTCTAAATTTTGGTGCACTTTTACAATACAGTAGTCGCAAAAAAACCGTCACCACATGTTGCTTTTATTGCCAACAATATCGCCTTTTTTTATATTGATAACATAGCAAATACTATCACGTTATAAAAAGCATACGATAATCGTGACCATTGTCATTGTATCTGCGATTATACTGTAAAAAATATAACTATGTGTAATTTATAATGTTATAGTGTTCAATAAGTGCATCATCATTTCTTAACTATTCACCATCAAGTATTGGGATTCCAAAAGGTCACGTGATTCTCGCGGTGTATATAGTCACTTGGGGGAAAATTAACACAGGCCTTGTAGGTGCAATTATATTTTTATTCCTTTTACCCGTTCAACGATTGTAATACGATAAAAGCCTTTCCGTAACATATTTTTGAGGAGATGACAATACCTGAGCTATTTTTTCCCAACTCAATTAGTCTTTTGCAGCTTAAAACTTTCCTTTGAAAGTGCGAAAATGCACTTTTAACCTGTACAAAATCCCACTTGTTGTCCTATATATTGTATAGTCGGGAACGGGAGAACTTTGTACAGGTTAAATGTGCGTTTTCGCCCTTTCAAAGGAAAGTTTAAAGCTGCAAAAGACTAATTGAGTTGGGAAAAAATAGCTAAGGTATTAAACATGTCCTCAAAAATATGTTATTGAAAGGCTTTTATCGTTTATCGTATTACAATAGCTGAACGTGTAAAAAAAAATGAAAAAAGAATTGCACCTACAAGGCCTGTGTTATTTTTCCCCCAAGTGACTAATATACACCGCGATAATCACGTGACCTTTTGAAATCCCAATACGTCTGTGGCTTCCGGGACCAACCGATTACTTACTTAACGTCCAAACAAATTTTTGAAATGATTTGAGTTAGCAATTTTCCGTAATCGGCACTATACCTAATCGATTAACTGCCATTTTCCCGGCTCAACCGATTAAGGGACCGTTGTCCCGGCCCAATCGAATGAGTGATGGAAAAAAATCATTGCTACAGCAAAAATTAATGATATTAAAGTGCAGAAATCATAGAAGAATATTTTTTTTAGTAAATGTCACCCTTTTAAAAAAAATTTAATGTAAATATGTGGCTTTTACAAATAATATACTAAAGAAAGTTCATTATACCAAAAATATGTTAAGACGTATAAGTTTTGCATTTTGTTTTTCTAAAATCATTTTATTTAGACATGTAACAATATTATAATACATTTATAATCCAATTAATATCTAAAGAAATTATATTTTCAATATCTCAATTATTTATTTCAAGTGCATTCTTTTCATTGTAATTTATTGATAAAAATTATTTCTGTTCAACCAGTGCAACTTTTTTACTGTTCAAAACACTACTTTAATTTAGAATCCAAAACACATGAAAAATTTTTATTTCTTAACATATTTTTTCGTACACCCAAATTTAGCTGTAATGAAAAAAGATACCCAGAATAAAAGCAAGGATGAATCGAAAAACTTATCAATAAAATTATTGTACGATACAGGTAATTTGTGTAGGATGGAAAAAAAGCTTAGTTTATTTATGTACGAAATACGAAATGTTATTTTATTCGACAATAAAATTAAGTAATAATTTTCGTTAAATGACATTTGTATTTACAAACTTTAACGACGTAAATGATATACCCAATATGTACAAATACATGTATAAATTATACAGTTTTTAGAAATTCTGTTGACTATGATACAATCTACTTATAAACTAAATAACACTTGAAGATTTCAATGCTATGATACAAGTTATATTTTTTTCATATAAACGCTGTACACTCTAAATATTAACAATGAACTTAAAATTAAAATCACATGAAAAAGCTAGTTTACTTTAACACATTCGTCACAATAAAGCTTAATAAAAAATGTCTGACTATATCCCTCGGTCAAAGAAGCACGTACAAAAACAAAGTAAGTCCACAAAAAAATCAACTATCTTTTTTAGTTTTTTATATTAATACCTCCCTTGGCCTGAGAGTTTGTTCGTTCGACTATAGGCACTCGATAGTAACTATATTCAATAGCCTGATTATTGGCTAAAAGTACACTTTTTATCATAACTATTCTTGCACTCGTAACTGTTTCTCTTTCTTTATTTCAACTCAATTCATAACTGTTAAGTCCCATGAACGAGAGCACAAGAAAAGAAAAAAACGTTCCGATACGTTTCTCTGGGTGCAGCCGCATCCGAAACCAGACGTAACTTTCTTCGTCAACGACGAATCTCAAGTGCCTAGTTGCGATAGGGTTTGAGATGGCAGCAGTGGCCGGTTCGCGCCTACCCTACAAGTTAAGGTGGACGGGTTTCGAGTGCCGGCGTCGTGGAGGCAGGGGTGGCGGCGTTTCCGGCCATGTTTGCTTGTGCTTGTTATCCTTATTGTTACCGATTATGCAACTGCCACTGCTACTGTTATCGCTGCCGATATCTTTTTTGCCAAAGTCGTGCAGTCTGGCGTCCTGCTGTGCCGACTTATTGTAGTCTACTATAATGTCCGTGAATTTTATGATTCTCCACCGGTACAGGACCTCTTCCTTGGGGTTCTCGGCGTTTTTTTTTACGGCCTCTTGAAGCTTGACAGCCGAGTCCGCGGAATCCATCGGCGATTCAGGGACAAAGATCTCACAGTCCGACAGCGCCAGCCCAGAATTCGTGGACAAGGATAAGCAATCTTTGCGTGGAGGTTCTGTCAAACAGAGATTGTCCAGGGAAATTCCATCAGCTACTGTAAAACGAGAGGAAAAATGATTTGAACCAGTTTTTATAGTGTAAAGTCTTTGGCGGATCTCAAGAAAAGTATGGTGCTTACAGTGTAGGCTGTCGATGCTGTCTTGGGCTCCGCTGTCGCTTGGCTTGGCGCCGAAAAGCAGGTCGACCCTTTCACCGAACAGGACCTCGCAGTGCTGGATAAGCATCTCCACGAGGGCAGGAATCGCCTGGCTCTGGTTGACCGAGGGACTCTCGGACCAGAGCAGACTTGGCCCACAGCACACGCCGAGGTTACTCGCGCACATGAGGTTGTGCTTCGAGCGCCGGGCTATGTGGTGCAGCACATGGATCAGGTGCGACAGCAGCGTATAGTTTGCCCTTGGCAGACGGTCCAAAATGCTACAAACCAAACGAACGTTAAACAAATGGATAGTTATGTATGATAAGGTAGCTCCATTGAAGTAAAAATATCAGGGGTCGTACCTTTTGATCGTCGTGAGCGGGTCCGGAGACTTGAGGCTGGCCATCCACAGGGAGAAGAGGTGAGAGGTAAGGAGGGGGTCGGGCAGTGATCTCAAGAAGTCCTTGAGTAGGGCAGCCACTGCGAGTACGGACGCGTCTTCGAGGCAACTACTGTTGCCCGAGGACTCGATCTGGTCCTTGAGCTCCCGGACCACCCTTAAATTGGCGGATTTGCGAAAGATGCCTTGGGTGGAGGGACCCTTGGCGAGGAGCTGCTGCAGCATGACGAGGACTGGCTTGGGCAGACCGTTCTCGTCGAGCCGCGCCAGATTGACACCAAAGACGCGGGGGCTAGAGGAGGCGGATTTTCGCAGGAGACCCCATGTCCGGGATTTGTGCGACTTTGCATCACTATTAACTGACGCCAAATTTCGCGCGTCGGTTTCCATGTACTTTTCGTACTCGGCAAGCCTCTGAATCTGAAAGGAAAAACGGTTGAGATTTTGGTTAGTCGTTACTTTTTGATTATGAGACACGGAAACAATTTTATTTCTATAAGAACATCAAAATCTGCAAATTAGTACTTGTGTCGGAGAAACATGATTAATTTTATTTCTTTTTTTGCACGAATAATCGCGAACGTGGGACAAAAATTTTGTATAGCGAACAATAACAAAAATCGTTTTCCAAGGAGGTACAATTCATAGACAGAGAGGGGATGATCCAGAGCTCTGGGGAAGTGTGATTCCCAATAATCCATAACCAAATTAAAAGTCCACTAAAATGTAATTTGTACAGTGAAGATGACACACATGTGGACTCTGATAATGTATGTGAATTAAAAATTTACTGCCTCAATAAACTAGCATCGATTAAACTCTCAATATTTCCAAGCTAAAAATCTAACTCAATGCTGCCACCTGAATACATGTGTGCATATACCTGAGAAAGAAAAAGGGTCTTTCCCGGCGCCCTCAAAACTGGTATCACCGAAATTACAAATGTAAGATGCGTCACGCACACGAGCAGGGAAATTCGACTTTCTTGGTTTTCTTCTCTTTACTTCAAGTACATTATCTTTTTTTTTCCATGAGAAAATCGCATATGCACCGAAACCAATGAATAGTTTGTACGCTCGAGAAAAATAGCAATGCTACATATACATGGAAAAGATTTACGCTTTAACCAGTGTAAGTGTACAGCGAAGAACGAAAAAAGCGCGCAGGAAAAACGGATAATACAAAATAGCAGTTGCGCCCGAAAACACCGATGTCCCGAAAATCGGACTCAACATTACATCGGAGGTACCAAAACTAGCACTGAGACGCACCCCAACCCCGATTTTCAAATTCAAAAGTGGGCAGCAATGATATTTCAATGCCCGATTATTCACTTTAAATATTTCTACACATCTAACTGATATGGGAATGCGTGCAAGGTAAATATAGTTTATGTAATTTTAATCAAAAGTTACCTCACTACTCGGCTGGTGATCATTTGGTCCGCGCCGAAGGGACCGGAAAGACGCTCTAGTCTTCCTGCACCAGTTAGAAATGGCCTTCTTCATTTTTCACTCTGACGTACACTCCGATTTCACTAGTTGCACCCTTCGGTTCACAATGCGAGCAGTTACCACTAGTAGACACTAGAACACTCCGGGAGAGAATAACTGAGGACTGAGGGACGGTAGTCCCATTGCATTCCCGAATATCCCCACACTGTGCAGTGATGAGTTTACGCCCTTTCACTATTGGCCCGAGCGCAATTAGTCTGCAATAGGAAGGGTCAGTACTATCAGTAGTGGGATTATTTGGGTGGGGACATGTACATAACTACATGACTAATTGTGTTCGAACACATCTCAAGACATTGGAGTTGTTTCTTAGGGAAAAATTATTAAAGAGAAAATACATGGGAACAAGAACGAGAAAAATAAAACGAGTACGGAAGCTTTTCAAGTAAATAGTACGTATGAGCTCTGCCGAAATATTTATACCTCTATATTTTTTGTACAAATTATGGAAAAAAATTGAATTTCTTCAAAAATTTGTACTAATTTTCATCATAAGAGAGAGTATGATAAGAAATGAAAGATTTGCATTTTAATTGTGTAAAATTATTTTATTAAGACTTATTTTATAACAATATTATGATTAATCCATAGAGCAATTGTTAGCTGAAGTAGTTATGTTTTTGAGATCTTGATCATTTATTTAAGTACATTTTTTTCATTTTAATTTATTGTTAAAAATTATTTCTATTTGACCAGTGAAAATTTTTACAGTCCTAAACACTATTTTAATTTTGAAACACATGCAAAATTTTTATTTCTTAACATATGTTTTGTAGAAATTAAATTTTTTGCCACAAAAAATTTTTCTCATAAGTTTTACTTGCAAAAACCATATCAATTACTTAACCACGCTACAATACATGCATAAATTAACGCGAAGTACTCAGAGCTTAGGGTACATCCAGTGCATTTGACTTTTTTTTATTTCTGTTTTAATGCGTTTTTTTATGGTTGCTTTATTACTCGATTACAGCGCGTTTCTTTGATTCGCGGTGCTTAGCTATGGTTTGCCAGTAATTTTCAGTACTGGGAAGTAATAGAATTTTTGTTCGATGCCATTTATTTACAATTCCAATCTTGCATATGAATAAATACATTAATGCTATGTAAAATTAATTTATTGTTCATTTATTTTTGTAGCTTCTAGTGCACTCACACGTAAGCTTACCTCTTCTCGTATTTTTTTTTTTATTACTATGCTATCGTCTACAATGCTGTTTTCATATGGTTACAGTCTTTTTTTTCTCTTGCTCTTTACTCTGCTACTGAGTTGTATTGCTCGCACCACACTCAGTTAGGGTTAGATTTTTTTCTACGAGAAAAGTACACAACTGTGATCTTGGGTATCCTATTTTATTTTTAGCCTTACATTTTTGCCGCCCGTTTTTTTTTTCAAAATTAAACTATTTACCTTAGACGGAGTTTAAAGAATGGCGTTATTGTTTCCTAGTTCTCCATGCGTCCAAACTGTTTTGATTTAACGACTATAATTACAATTGTATATTCTTAATTTTACACTAAGTAGTGTACTAGTTGGGGTTGAGAGATATTGTTGCTATTTTTTTTTTTTTTTTTTTTTTTTTTTAATTATAGAAACAACGATGAAAGAGTCGCAAGCCACTGTGACTTCCACCAGCAACCCTTCGTCCTATGATGGATACGGTAAGCCAATCATGATATCAAGTCCATAAATATAAAGTCGGGGGGTCGGGTAAGGTTCCCTGACCTGTTTAATTAGAATAGACCCAGCATAGTTTTTTTTTATGCATTAGGGCCTGCGGAACACAACTTTTCATGTTGGGTCGCTGTCCAAAAGGTCAATTTTTTGTTAATTGACAAATTTTACTTACAAGTAACAAATGTTGTTTTTTTTTGTTCGTAAAAAAATTTTCTTTTCTGATTTTTTGGTCGCATTTGAAGCAAAAAGTTGTGGATGAAGTATATTCGTAAAATTTATACTTTTTGGCAAAAACTCACAAAGTTTTGAAAAATATGTTCTTTACGGTTTTCGAAATCTTTTGGTGTTTTTTTTTTAAATCTAGTAATCTAATTTATAACGTAATACTTTTTTTTGTTTAAAATGAGTGAAAGAATCGGGTGAAAACTTTCGTTTGTCGAAAAAACCAATATTTAAAATTAACTGACAAAACTCGTCGAGTATCAAAAAATTGACCATTCGGACAGTGACCCACCATTAAAAATCGTGCTCTTAATACATTAAAAAAAAAAAAAAAAATCGGTGAGTCCATCCTATTCGAACAGATTACGGGACCCTATAAACATGTAGACCTCATACGATCGGAGAAAAAACTGCGGATGCAAGTAAACACCTCCTGTAAAAGCAGTTCCAGGCCAAACTCACAGCTCGACGGAAACGACGATAAACTATTTCAGCTCGTCAACGCCGAGACACCCGTCCTCGAGTCCAAGGCCCAGCGCAGCGCGAGCAAACATAAATTACCCCTTGCAGGACAATCTTGGCGCCTCGAGGTACCTCGCTGCAAATATTTTTAAGAACACCTTTCGAGAGAGAAAATTTTTTTTTTATTCCGTTTACAAAATAAGATAACCAGCAAAGGTCCAGACTCGACGTCCCAAACTATCGAGCCTCCCAGGATGTTCGGTCCGTTTAACGACGAGGAGCGAAAGGAAATTTTGACCAAGTTTTACGATCAGGTAAAGAGCAACTTGGAAAGCATTGTCCGGCCCAATGGAAGCAAAGAGTTACCTGCGAGGACGTGTGCCGACCTCTTTGCCGCTTTCCCCCGAAAAACCTACGGGTTAGAGAAATTTCTAATTCACGAAAATCTACTTTGAAAAAATGCTATAATCATCAAAATACAAATACCCATACAGGAGAGTATTGGATTGATCCGAACGACGGTGATCCTCGAGATGCGATACTAGTACGTTGTGACGCCGAAACGCGCTCGTCATGTATTTTGGCTAGTCCCTCGCGAACAGTGGAAATCAGTCACGAGGGCAGTGAATCCGAAATTTGGCTCAATGAAATCGACAGCGCGTCAAAGGTATAAATCGAAAATTTTACCGATCACCATTGACGGTTTGTACTTCGAATTTTTTTTTTTCAAATTTTTTTTCATACAGATAAATTACAATGCGGACAGCAATCAAATTGGTTTTCTGCAATTACTTTCTAAAGAAGCCGAACAAAGTATCACTTACAATTGTAAGAACAGCGTCGCTTATTTCGACATTGAGCGTTAGACTTACAGAATACTAATAAAATAACTGGGAAGATTCGATTTTGAGGGGAGAAAATAACGTTAAAATTCTTGTATATTCATTTGGTACTGTAAAATCATACACATCATCGATCAAATTTAAACGAAATTTTTTAAAATGGATATCAATTAATTTTTAGATCATGACATAGCTAGTAATAAAGTGATCTACAATAATTATTTTGAGCCACCTCTAATGAAAGCATTTCTATTGATCTGTATTTTCTGTTGGCAAAAGAATAGTAGTGAAACGACAGACTATACACCATTTGATTTGATTATTATCTTTGATCCAGTGATTAGAGCGGAGAAACGTTATTTTAACTGATATTATGGAAAAATCGTAAAATAGTTCCTAAATATTTACATTTTATAAAAATACGTTAGACATACATTTAATAGAACTATGATTCAAGTGCGAGAATTCTAACATTTTTTGGCAAGTGTTTTATGAGTAGTAGCATATCATATGTATTAAATTGTTAAACAACAAATAAAATGTGTAACGAAATGTGTGCCAAAGGGGACTTTTTAAAGACATGCCTACACAAATAACAAAATATTTTTCCAACATTTTTTACCCCTTAGCCTTCGTAAAAGTCGTAGGATTTTTCACAAATACATTCGTATACTTACATAAAAAAACCTCATCATTTAAATAATCAATGTTCAATCTAATAAACATATTTATGAAGTATTAGAAACGTAAAATAAGTAAGCAATTATATTTAACTATGTTTATTTTAATTTCAAAGTAAACCAATGGCCTTTACGCTCAATCTGTGACGCAAGAGATGTAGAAAATACTGCCTATATATTAACATTAAAGCGATTATTATCTATTGTACTCTGTGGTATAACAAGTAAAAAAAGTTACACGCAACTAAAAACAAGGTTTATTTTTTTTCTTAGAATGATTTGAAATAAAATAGAATACTTTTATAATTTATGAGGACTACATTTATTGAGCACATACAATAATATACATTCGTGACAAAAAAATTTACTTCAAACATTTTCTTCATTAATATATTACTATTGGTCTTTATAAATGTGTTATCGCACAAAGTTTAATACTCCACGATCTCATTAAGACCCGTGTTTAAGTTTGACGACAAAAGTCCGAATTTCCATTGGTTTCAGTAGTACCACGATAGAATTACTGGAGGCCTGCACTTTGTCCGAGTCCAAATTTCCAGTTTCAACGTTATCGTCCGTCCCCGACGTCCACTTCAATCGCTGCTCGTCTTTCAAAAACTGATTCGCACCAAGAGTCGTTTCTCGCACCCAATCCACGGAAAAACTGGCGAACAGCTCCTATCGGCAAAAACAATCCACAACTCAAGAATGTATCAATGGAACCAATTGTGATCAATAAGAAACATAATAGGTATTACTTTCAAATCGACTTGGGCAACTGTCGAGTACAAGGAAGTTTTGCCATTCTCAAATATGTGCTCAAGTCGCAGTAGAACTTCCCCATCCTTCCAAGGCTCGAGAGTCAGAATACGAATGTTTTTAGGCAGCAAAATCGTTAAACCGTCGCCCTGACGGATCGAGGAAAATTTTGAATTTATTTAGTTATTTTAAAACTCGAGTGATACCTGATACGATAAATTTGAAAATGGTAATTCGAATGGCAATGCTATCAAGTATTTATTAAATACAAATAACTTTCGACGTTACGACCCATACACTTATATATAGATAACGAGGCCCTCATCAGGTAAAAAACTTAATCGTCACACTAGTGACTAAGTGTAGTACGCAAGATGGTAAGGTAGCGAATACATTGTGACGAACGTCGAAAGTTATTTGTATTAATATATACTTGATAGCACTACCACCCGAGTTATTATTTTCAAATTTAAATTCTTCAAAAATACATGCCGAAGTACAGCAGGGAGTGACAAAATGTACAACCTTCATTTTGTAAAGTTGATTCCAGTCTTGAAAAGAACTTGTCGTGGGGGTGAAAAAGAGCCAAGATCCAAGGGACAGTTCAATCGCTTTCTCTTTTTCTTGCAAAATGAGCTCGTCCTTGTCCATCAAACTGCCGGTCAGCAAGTAATGTTTACCTCTGACCACAAGGCCCGTTCCGTACGCCATTTCGTTCAATATTTGATTGAGGCGGTTCATCTTGTCGTGATTGGTTAACCTTCTGTGAAGCTGAAACACATTTTGGCGAAATTCAACGCGTCAGTTTTACCATTTGGGGTGACTTTTTCGTTACCATCAACTAAATTTGTCCTCGAAACAAGCTCGAGCCACCCTGTGGCCTGTCGGTCAACACACTCACACGTAACAACTTCCTCTTGTCCTCGATGGCGATTTTCGTTGGGATCGGGTAATAGTTACCAGAAACTCGTTCCTCCAGCCAAACGTTTATGTGAGGGCGCTTGTTGAGCTTACGCTGAATCATCTCCCTACCATTGCTGTCCGTGTAAAATGTCCTTCTGTTCACCAAGTTCGTAAAGTAATTGCTGACCACTTTCTTGCCGCCTATCATCTTCGACAAGCTGTACAAAATAATTTTATAATACGTATAGAGGATGAACTGTTTTTTTTTTTTTTTACAAGTAACCATTAATATATGAAATTACTCGATGGGCACAGGTCCGATCAGCCAATGAAATTCCACTTGACTTTTTCCCTTGTAAATTCTAACTACTTGGCTCACCCATTCATTGACTACTTGATGAATTTCCTCGACCAAAGGTCCTGCCGGCATTTAATTTTTGAAAATGGTACAATCGAGACTTAATGGCATATTAGCAGTGTCCCATATGACATACCTTTGAAGATCTGCGTGGAGTTGGTAACATTTAAAATATGGGTGATGCTGCTCTTTGGTCTTAAAACATACAGCCCCGACGATCTGTTGGCGACCAATGCGTTGTTGCCCTCCGCAGCATCGTAATAATGAAACGATTGTCTGATTTTCAGGCCCCTTGTCCCGTGAGTCATATTTATCAAGATTCTACCTTTCGCGTTGGCACTTATGTTAAATAACTTAAATACAACGTTTATTGTTTATGGCATTGCAAAATGATATTGGAAAAAGTAATGGTCAACTTTTTACCTCGGAGCCTATAAATTGGGAGCCATTAGCCGGTTTTGGGTCGTTTGGCACGAAATTGGGATCGGACTTTTTTTGGTAAACGTAAAACGATTGGAAACCAAGCGAGAAAACATTTTCAGCTAGGAAAACCAACTCCATTGTTGCACTGCTGACTCGACCGGGGATCGCTTGCACTTTGTCTGGAATTGGCACCATTTGAGTAACCATATCGTTCCCTACAATTAAAAAAAAAAAATCCCATCAATCGATTAATAATTGGGTACATTTATGTATTTCAAAGGTGACTTGGACTATTTCCACTGGATTAATCAAAATAGCTGAAATTTTCTAACTATGTAAATGAGGTATGCCTCATTCATTTACGATAAAAAACACTGGGGTTAACCACTTTACTTTTAAGAAAATCACTATTGAAAACTCACCAATTTAACAGACAGTCTTACAGAATTTGTTACTAAAATGACGCTAACTCCAAAAGTAAATGACAAACCTCTGTAAATAAAAACTGTATTTGTACCTTTTTTTTTATTAGTGATCTCTTAGAACTGTGAAAATTATACGTAAACCACTTAGATTTTAAGAAAATTTAGAGAAAAGTGATTTATCGTCTTCTGCGCATGCGATGATTAAAGTGGTGAGTTTTTACTATTTATTTTATTGATATTTTATAACTTTTTAGGCCATTAAAACTCTTGAAATTGAACGCGTGATTCATACATTCAATAATCATGACAATGGACAAAGAACATTTTTCGTAATCAATAAAACCTCAAAGGGCCCCTCACTGGGTACGGCACCAAACGTTCAAGCCACCTTTATTATTGACGCACCAGTAAAGTCTTTGACCCCGTACACCAAATTCTGAACCGGCACTCTGATGAACTGCTGGACCATTTGACTGGTCGGATTGTACACAGTGACAACGAATTTTCGGTGATTGGAGGAATAATCACAGGCGCTAATGTTGAGAAGCAGACACGAGTGGAATTCCGGCGCATTTGAAATTTTTTTTTTCAATGCCCAATTGCTGAGAACAAAAGACATGTATATTTTTCAAACAGCTGATATTTTCAAAGTGCATGATTATTATTATTTTAGAGCTTCAGAGGCAACGTGCTCTTCTTTGGAAATACTGCGATGTAACAGTTTGGCATAGTCAAACGCAACATTTTGCATTGCAGTGCCCGTAATGGCGTCATGATGCTTTAACACCCCCATTGCCTCTCGGAAACGTTGCAGCTCTTCGGTATCGGGCAGATTCGCCAAGACAGATAATTGCTTCGCCACCTGGAATGACAAAAAAAAAGATAATCCAATTTTTTTTTGCAAGTTGAAATGGGAAATTCATTAAAGCCCCGACTTGCAAAAAGTTATTGCCGAGTCTTTCGAAGTACTTCAGTGCCGGTCTGGACGTATAAAAACCGGTCCAAAATGAATGTTGGTCGAAAGAGTAGGGGAACATATCGCCGATTTCAACAGGCCATCTCAAATCGTGCTTGTGCAGTGCCCGCAAGTAGCACGACGGAGTTGAGTGAAACACCTCATAGTTGTCTCCTTCCTTACTGTTTATGTACCTGAGTAATCACGCAAATTTGTTTCAACCGTATACTTCGGCATGTTGTTTTAGAAAAAAAATTTGAAACCAACTTGATGAGTTTGTCTATGTTGGCGAACCACAGCTCAGCGTTTAAGTAATGATGTGTCCGTCCCATTGTAATGATTATATTATTGGTCTGGTACATCGTAGCTTGTTTCGAAGCAAAATGTAGTAGTTTCTCTGCCTTTAGTCAAATAAATATCTTGTACAATAATATATTGTTCCAAAGTGATGGCATGAAAAATTTTCGCTTACTCTGTCATGTACGTTGTAATTTACGTTGTTTGGGTCATCGATGATGGGCACGCGATTGCCGCAGAAAGTATCAAAACAAAAACCAGGTGGGGTGAAAAAACGGTAGTACAAAATCATCGTAAATAGATTGGCAGATTTACCTGAAATTCATTTTTATTTTCATCAATCCTGGTTTTTCATTGAAATGAAAATTTTTTGATATATACATGAAAACCCGTATAAAAAAAATCTTACTTTTTAAAAGTATTTATGTTGCACTCTACGTGGAAAAAAAATACAGTCTTATAATCTTTTAAAGACATAGGACTTTTATGTATAGAAAATTACGTCATCCTTTCAATTCTAAAATTAGAAAGAAAATGAGTTTTCGATGGAGGTATGCTAAACATTGCAAACAGCCGTACAAGAAAAAAGTACGACTTCACTTTTCCGGTGCAAGTAGCCGGAAGTGAAAATTGTACTTCCCCTCTGGGAATGAAAGTAAACCACATACCTAGACTATCACTGCCTTTCCAGATGAATTCGGCAGTTTTATTCCACAAGCGGGCCCAGTTGTACACGTAATCGATTCGACCAACGAACATTCCATCAAAACCCATTCGAGCGAAAATGGAAGCTTGTTCGCGAGAATGTCCGAAAGGGTCAACTTGCCATCCGACTCGAAGTCGCCCACAAGAACCAAAGGAGTCATTTATTCGCCTTTAAAGGTAAATAAGTTTATATTAATCGCAACAATAAATCATTCAATCCAATTGTAAGCATACCTGAAGCCCCAAGTGTATTGATCAATCAGTGATTGGTAATTTGTGGTAGCCTCGTCGTTCATACTCCAACCACCACCAACTATTTCAAATCGTCCTTCGTTGACCAACATTTTTAACTTTTCTCTCATAGTGTCGTTTCGATTTTTCCACCACTTCCATAGCATTGCCATTTCGGCAAACGCAAATCTAATTACAAATCGGTTTGTCATCATCCCCCAGCGATAATTAACAATAAAAGTTTTTTCAATTTACTATTATTTTCTGTTTCTACAATAACATTGGCGTTGAAAAATATATATGTAATAATAACAACTGATAATCAAAAATTATGTATAACTTATGACATTTTATTACTTGTCTCAAATACGGACTTTACAATTCTCATTATCGGTTGTTATTTTTCGCTGAGATCGTCAGTATGGTGTAATGGTATACATATTAGTTGTCAAAATATTGATTTGAAAATACCTTCTTCCTGGATTTTTTAGGAGCGATTCAATGACATTGTCGATCACGTATTGCACCCCTGAAATTAAAATATTTTTTTCTTACTCGCTAGCAAAAGGGAGGAGTACTTCACGCTTAATGTAAGGTAAAGACATGTTTTTCATAAAATATGCCACTTGTGATATTCCATTTAATTTTCCTTCCTGTATAGATGAATAATCAATATTATTTACAAAGTATGCGCAACTTTTATTTATATCTTACATTTGTTGTATATTACATCGTAGGTTAAGTACAACCAGCCCACTTCAGCGTGAGAATGAGCCACTAAATGCAGTACCGGTAATGGTGTTGTGATTTTGCATCAGTCCCATTGCTTCTTTGTACGTTTGATATTCTTCAGAGTCAGATGAATGTGTGAGGACCGAAAGTTGTTTGACCACCTATTTTTTCATTTTTTTATTCTTTTATTAATTGAAGGTAACATGGAGAGTATAATACATGTCATGACTTTTGACCTGTAAAAAATTATTTTCCAGTCTCTCGAAAAATTTCAATCCAGGCCGAGAAGTGAAGAAACCAGACCAAAAAGTATGGCGATTCCAGGAGTACGGCAAAAAAATCGTCAGTTTTGACAGGCCATGAAATGTTCAAGTCATTCAAAGATTTTAAGTAACACGAAGGCGTGGAATGAAAAATATTAAACTGGTCGTTTTTTTTCTCATTGATATATCTAACAAACCAAACGATGTATTAGTGTTACGCTTTAGTACCACGTTATAGTATTAATTAAAGATACACCTGATTAGTTTATCCATATTACTGTACCACAGCTCAGCTTCTGTGTACTGTAATTTATCTCCCATTGTAAATTTAATATTATCTGTTCCATACGATAAAGCTTGTTTTTTGACATAAGTTAATAGTTGCTCTACCTTTACCCATCATAAAAATTTAAAGTATACAATGAAACAATTTAAAAAAAATGTTTAAAAACCTATATATCTGATGTTTACCCTCTCATCCACGTTATAATTCAAATTTTTAGGATCATCTATAATTGGTACTCTTCCGTCACAACGAATAACAAAGCAAAATCCAGGTGGTGGTGTAAAGCGGTTGTATATTATTGACGGGAATAAATTGTTGGACTTGCCTAAACGAATGACCACCAAAAGTTATCGAAGCACAATTTAATAAAAATAATAAAATTTCCTACCTAAACTGTTACTTGTTTTCCACATAAACTCGGCAGTTTTATTGTCGAGACATGCCTTTTTAAATTGATAATCAACTCGACTAATAAACATTCCATCAAAACCCATTTGCGAAAATAGCGATGCTTGTTCCCGAGAATGTCCAAACAAATTTACTTGCCAGGCAACCCTTGGACCATCATAATTACCAATCATATATTTTACTCTCCTGGGATTAACAGTTTTACTTTATCTTTTTTTTATGTGGCTTTAGAATTTATCTATGATTACGGAAACTCAAAAACCTGAAGCCTAAAGTGTATTGGTCTATGATCGATTGGTAATAGGAAACAGCTTCGTCATTAATGGTCCATCCTCCACTCACAATTTCAAACCTGCCGTCGTTTATTAATTTTCGTAACATTTCCTTTTTAGTTTGATTTTGACGCTTCCACCATTTCCATAAAACAAATGTTTCAGCGTAGACAAACCTAGCAAAAAAATATGTTTTAATTTCTTTTAATTTTTTTATGCAGTTTTCTTATTTATTGCCTTCTATTTTGATGCTTCGTCAATGATAACATGACACTATCAATAACAGCTGTAAATGAATTTTTAAAAAAGTTAAAGGAGTTTTTTTTATGCACTAAGTAGTTGAACTTTAGAATAAAAAAAGATTCTCACAAGCGTAGTATGTTTGATTATGCACATGAAGCCAACCAATGTTACTCTCAGAATACGATATCAAATGTATGTTTAGTTTATGTGGCTGACTGTTTGGGCAAGTCTGCGTATGGTTAATAAAATTTTTTTTATGGTAGTATTTATCTAGATCACAACATTATTTAATTTGTATCATCCAATATATTATACTTACATTAGGCCCTATTACAGGTATAGGTTTTTCATATTTTGATGACAAGAGTAGCCATATTCCAAATCCTACGATGACAAATGCGGTACCAAATATAAATAAAAATAAACTTCGATGTGTTTGCAATCTCATTTTAATTTTAATTTGTTACTAAATAGTGAACGAAAAATTGGTTAACTGAGAGAAAATTTCACATAAAAATGTGCTTTTTTTCTTCAATATTGACTGAAACCTTTGCGTGTGTTTTTTAGCGGATTTTTTTTACATATTTTTATCTCAACTTGTTGAACTACGTCAGTAAACTTGTAAACAAATGTTACTGACAGAAATTATGTAAGCAGTATAACAATTTGAGATTTTTTTATTTTATGAAGTATTACGTTTTTAGACCTTTTTTTTACAATATTTTGAACTCAATTCTCAATCGATAATTAATTTACATATTCATAAGTTTCAGTTTAACGATAACTCTTTGTCTTGATATTTTTAATTTATCTTGGAAACTATAGTAGAGAAACTTCAATATTCTAACCAGTTATTTTCACCTATTTTTACACTACGAGATTCAACGTAGTAAACTGAATATTTATAAAAATTAGCTTTACCTTTACTTATCTTCATTTAATTTTACATAATAAACTCATGACAAGCAACTGAAAAAATAATTTATTTCAAAGGAGAATAATTTATTATCATAATTGAGATACACGGGATACAATTATTATTGACGATGGAACGAGCCGGAAGCAGGAATCACCAGGAGAAAAAATTAAAAACACACAAATGATTTATAAAGGAAATATATTCATTCGTTTAGTACAAAGCCTTTCAGGCGCCATACGCACCTTATTCGCTCGCAGCCCGAGAACATCTGCAGCTCGCCACAGCGAGCGAGCGTCGCGCCAGAGATGAGTAGAGAGATTGCTAACGCCAATGCTACGGCGTGAGACAACTTTTTTCCACTGATCGGGGCGACCCGCCGCGGCCAGCCGTCGAACCAAGGCGCACATTTTTCGAGAGTGCGAGACTCGTATCGAAGAGCGTGCGCCTACAAGAAGAGAAGTGGATTCGCGTGGAAATGAGCATATAGGCGCACATTTTGGCGACACGTATAGAAGTAATAGAAGGGGTATACCGAATGTGTGCCTACGAGGAGAGGAGTGGAAATGTTGACTATAGCTATATATCTGACCGCACAGCCAAAGCAAGCGACGACACGAGTTTTTCTCTTTTGACTGCAACCGAGTATATGCTATATATATTTAACTGACTCTTACTCTCTCGCTCTTGCTTGAATGATATCTATCAATCTTACATTCGATGAAATCGTGAAACTAAATGCTCATATAATTATATGCACAGAATTTGATATCAAAACATTTTTTTTTTTCCGTACGTTAATACTTAATTTGAAATCTAGTATTATTTTGAAAAAATTATCAGCTTAATTTTTTTAAAGATAACAGTTCAGCTATAACCACTGGTTAATTATTTTTTCTCATCATAATTGTTATGAACTGTAGGACAAGCCCCGGAGGTTAACGATGAACATATGTGACTTTAAGAACTCCTACCCTCGAAGTTTCGATAGCTAAGGTGGTAAGGGCTTATGCCACTACTGTTCTCGTTTTGCTATCTGAGGATCGATTCCAACTGTCGGCAAATTTTTTTTTTTAACGTGATTCATCATTCTAGTTTATTTTCTTTTTATTTATGTTTTATTTATGTTTTATAAATAATATTAACAAAGCCTTTTTTCCCTATACATCGAAATACATTTTTTTAATACTAATTATATTAAATAATTTCATAAGCTGATACTTATCGTTAGCATGGCCATTTCGGAATTTCATAATAATAAAATAATTTCTTAGGATATAAGTATAATTCTTACATTTAAAACTCCAAAGAAAGTAAGAGAGAAAAAATCATTATACATAATTTTCATTAATTTTTATTTTTTTTTTTCCAAGAAATGATGAAGCTGTTCTGATCGATATTTTTATCTATCTATACAATAATCATAATCTTCGGAGGCACAAGAAAACTTACATAAAACTCCCTAAACATTTATTTTCCGTCTTTTGTTGTAAAAAAATTTTAGGTATAGCAGCTATACTTATTGTGTTGATTAAATATGTAATTTCAATTTCAATTACATAATGTTGGTTCTAGACCAAACTTTTCATTAGCGTATGTAAGTATCAAAACTTAATACCTTTGAAAATTATGCAACAAAAATCTGAACAGTAATGAAAAACAGATCTTATACATCAAGTTAACTGTTACGTTACTTAAAATTTTTACCTGGTAGTTACAACCACTTGTCACTTACATTATGAATTTCAAAAAAGTAAAAGTTTAACCTTGAACATAATTTTCGATAATTTATAAGAATTTATATAAAATTCCGAAATGGCCATGCTAACGATAAGTATCAGCTTATGAAATTATTTAATATAATTAGTATTATAAAAATGTATTTCGATGTATAGGGAAAAAAGGGTTTGTTAATATTATTTATAAAACATAAATAAAACATAAATAAAAAGAAAATAAACTAGAATGATGAATCACGTTAAAAAAAAAAATTTGCCGACAGTTGGAATCGATCCTCAGATAGCAAAACGAGAACAGTAGTGGCATAAGCCCTTACCACCTTAGCTATCGAAACTTCGAGGGTAGGAGTTCTTAAAGTCACATATGTTCATCGTTAACCTCCGGGGCTTGTCCTACAGTTCATAACAATTATGATGAGGAAAAATAATTAACCAGTGGTTATAGCTGAACTGTTATCCTTAAAAAAATTAAGCTGATAATTTTTTCAAAATAATACTAGATTTCAAATTAAGTATTAACGTACGGAAAAAAAAAAATGTTTTGATATCAAATTCTGTGCATATAATTATATGAGCATTTAGTTTCACGATTTCATCGAATGTAAGATTGATAGATATCATTCAAGCAAGAGCGAGAGAGTAAGAGTCAGTTAAATATATATAGCATATACTCGGTTGCAGTCAAAAGAGAAAAACTCGTGTCGTCGCTTGCTTTGGCTGTGCGCTCAGATATATAGCTATAGTCAACATTTCCACTCCTCTCCTCGTAGGCACACATTCGGTATACCCCTTCTATTACTTCTATACGTGTCGCCAAAATGTGCGCCTATATGCTCATTTCCACGCGAATCCACTTCTCTTCTTGTAGGCGCACGCTCTTCGATACGAGTCTCGCACTCTCGAAAAATGTGCGCCTTGGTTCGACGGCTGGCCGCGGCGGGTCGCCCCGATCAGTGGAAAAAAGTTGTCTCACGCCGTAGCATTGGCGTTAGCAATCTCTCTACTCATCTCTGGTCGCGCCCCTTGCGCCGCCGCGCTCGTTCCTCCCCTCCGTTCTACCGCAGTTCCATACCCCGCGTTTCGCCTGTTTCACGCGAGCTTCGACGTTAGGGCACGGTACGTCGATAATGAAGGAGCAAACCGCCAAATTCAAAAACTGTACCAATTGATATGAAAGGAAACATCACGGCTTAATTCTTCGTGTCATCGAGACTACTTTTCAGCCTGAACGGCCCCAGACCTGCATCTGTGCACGCTAGTTTCGACCTTCAGTACAACCGGAACTTCTCGCTCCTATCGAGATCTGTGATAACAAATGGTGGCTTGACGGCCGCGAGCTTCTCGCGCCTAAACAAGTCGCCTCGATGACTTCACAAAGAAGGCAAATCGACACCCCCGTCGTATATTCACTGTTTGCTCCCCCCCACCCGACCGCGTTCAATCATTGCATCATACGTTAGCCAAAATTACATGTGTTTTATCTCTGATGTACACAGTAACGTTGCCCCTTCAAACTCGCAACCTTTAAACGCCTAATTTCGTCTGTTACAATTATTATGTTATTTATACACATCGTATTGGGACAAATTCATAGAGACGAGAGTGAATTTGATGCACATACATAGTTTTAAACATCGATAGTAATTATACATCCTTAAAACGACGATACACATTAATGAAATTTAGGGGAAAGTTTTAAGATAAATGTTCTAATTTGCATAGGATTAAGTCTTACGATCAGAGACCTATTGGACAGTTCTATACGATCGGTTTTAGAGCTATCAACGTGGGAAACCTCGTCAAGTTCCGATTTCCATTTGAGCCGCTCCGCGTCTTTCAGATTTTTATTTGCATCGAGTGTCATTTCCTCATACGAGTCCACAGTAAAACCAGCAAACATCTCCTGAAAAAGAAAAGGAAAGAAAAGAAAAAACGATCGTAAACTTCAAGACAGTTCTTACTTTGAGATCAAATTTTGCAGCTGCAGAGTACGCGTGCGTTTCGCCAGTCTCGAAAAAGTGCTCCAATCGAAGTAAAACTTTTTCTTCTGCCCAAGGTTCGAGTGTAAGAATTCTGACATTTCTTGGCAAAGCTTTGACCAGCCCATCGTTCTAAAAGACCCACAGTGTTGTAAAAAACAAACATTTCTACGTACGAAAATAATGAACAAACCTTCATTTTGTACTGTTTACTCCAATCCTGAAAGGATGTATATAATGGAGTAAAAAATAGCCAAGGACTAATAGCAAGTTCATTTGCAAGCTCCTTTTCTTTCATTATCAAATCGTCTCGGTCCATCAAGCTACCAGTCACGAGACAATGTTTGCCCTTGACGACAAGCCCTGTATTGTAAGCTATTTCATTCAGTGCTTCACCTCCGCTCCATATGTGCGTGTACAACAACCGCCTATGAATCTGTACTCGATCAAACGTTATAATTTAATTATTTTTCAATGATCTAGTCGAGATATATTTTGAGTAAATTTTGTACGACCATCATTTCGATTTCTCCGTCCCTGAGACTCGAGCCACCGTGAGGTCTGTCGGGTAAGACGCTCATACGCAACATCTCTTTTTTATCTTTGATGGAAATTTTAGAGGTCACGGGATAGTAGTTACCAGCGATTTGCTCCACGAGCCTCACTTTTCAGTTCGGACGGCTGTTTAACGTACGTTTCAACATTTCACGGCCATTACCGTCGGTATAGAAATCGGTATCTATTTCAAGAATGTGTGGAATCTGCAACAAAGTCAAACAAATAGTTTGTATACTCGCTCAGGACTCTATCGCTCGGACAACGAAAAATTTATCCGTGACAAGAAAAAACAATTAGGATTCTTTCATGACAAGCTTATCTCCAGGTATTCACTAATAACACGCATAAATGGGTGAACAAGATAAACAGCATGTCTAGATCTCTATATTACTGTTGTATAACTCTTTCATATTGTAATTATTTATTTGCGTTGAAGTACAGTATTAATTGTATAAATTATACCAATTTAAACAACATTGCATATAAAATATAACTCCTATTCTGTTGAAAGTTGTCCAAATTAAATTATTCTAATATTTCAACTACTCGCTGTTACATTTAATCATATTTAAAGATGTAAAAAATAAAATGCATAATTCCACAACAAGGTCAAACACACATTAATTGATACCGACAATAACTTGTATACTAAAAAATTTCTCGTCAAACAATACATTTCATTATTTTCTACCTCTTTATGATGGTAAAATACCTTAAAGCAACCGACTCGGATTATTTGTCCTTGAAAATCATTTCTGCGCTGATCAAAAGTCAGATTAGTTGCCCCTAATCCTTTCTTTTCATCCCAAGTTCCAAAATGACTTTTAATCAATTCTCGATCCCTTGCAATTTAGTAAACTTCGCTAAGCTCTCGAGCATTTATACCCGTAATTTTCTGCACTACGAGAAATAGGCAGTTAAAAGGAATGTAGTTGTTGGAGAAAAATTCATCAGCTTTTGTTTTTTCACTCAAAAAAATCATCCATTGAATGTTGTCCGTTACAAACCACAAGGATATTTCCTAAAAGCGTATCGCACACTCAATTACTGTGATTACAAAAGTAGTATAAAAACGTACAAATTATAGTTTTTATGTATACAAATAAATAAAAACTGCTTAGCAAAAACTATCTTCAGATCGTGAAATCTGAAAAGTGGTTCTTGTTTCTTTAATCAAGTTCACGACTACAAACATTTTTGATCAAAACAAAACAACCAAAATTAACATAATGCTAACTTTAAGAAACTGTTTCATCTCTTCGGAGTCATTCATTAGCACGATCAAGGTATTCTGCAATTCAGAAATATCAATTTTCATCTAGAGAAAGAAGTATCAGAGAACGTTAGTGGCATATAAATATTTTAATTAATGATCAGTGATTATTACGAAAATCATTAAATAATTCTAGTATGATTGTCTGTCAAATCATGCATGTATTAGATGAACTGAATGCATAAAAATGATGGTTCTTTTTCGAGTAGAAATTTTTATGTTTTACCGAAATGAGAATGTCATATATAATTCATTGCAAGGCCATCATCACACGTAACAGCGCAATGTATAAAATATTTTTATGCTTGCAGAGCCCAAAGATTTTAATTCAAGGACTATCTTGTGTACAAATATACAAATAAAGCTGTTTTTCTTCTTATGGACTAAATAATCAAGTATATAATCACTTTCATACGCAGCACAAGACAAACTTGACTTTTTATGCTAATAATTATTTTTACCCCGTCAAATAGTATTGTAATGCGTCCAACTACTTTTATTTTTAAATAAAAGCCACTGTGTACTGATAATGCCTGAAAACGATCTCGGTGATCCTTTTTAAAATGTACAATTAAATAATATTAAATGTTTTGTTCAGAGATTTTTTTAAAGTCAAAAAAATGTATTCAGTTGCTAACTAAAAGTTTTGTTTCATTACCCTTGATTTAAAGACTTCTATCTGATTAAAACATATTTTTACCATCGGCAAATAGATTTTCATGGTATAAATAAGCATATTAAGCACGTGGTATGGATTGAAAAAAAAAAATTGCAAAAATTTGGGTGCGCACAACCGCGCTTGAGCCAGGTATTAGCTGACCTGTCATCCCTTGTAGTTGTTATTACAATC
The DNA here is from genome assembly GCF_036245765.1 of Copidosoma floridanum. NCBI lineage: Eukaryota > Metazoa > Arthropoda > Insecta > Hymenoptera > Encyrtidae > Copidosoma > Copidosoma floridanum. The sequence continues at coordinate 17,824,112 of NW_028321907.1, read as the reverse complement.
TTCTAACACCCTAAGTGAGGCTCCTGGCTCAGTTTCCCTATCCTACTTTCTATCTGACCCTACAACCCCTCAATGTGCTACTTATGATTCTACCTTAGATCTAGGTATTAACTCTACCTTATTTCTATTTTTCTTATTCTATCTTACACCTATTTTTTTATTCTACGTTATTTCTAATTATTATTCTTATTATTCTACCTTAAGATCTACTCTTATTGTTCTACCTTACATCTAGTCTTACTACTCTACCTTCAATCTACGATTTTTAATTCTACATTAAAATCTATTTGCTTACTGACTAAGGCTTATAGATTAATTAATTTCTACCCAACACCGCTTAAAACTACGTCGAAGGTTGGTCTCGAACCCGGACCTCCTGGCAACTCAATATCTGATAGCTACCCGGTTGAGAGTGACTGATAAAACCTCATAAAAAAAATATTTAATGAGATTCATAATGTGTATTTGCTCCTGGATAACTGAATAAAGACTTATTAAAAACTTAAGGATATTTTATAGGAAGAGTCGCATAAGATACCGGAATTCTATAAATATTGACCGATAAAACCAAGTTCGAAGCAAATTGATTATGGTTTTGTATAGGCACTCACACATTCAACAAAAAATTTGTGTTACGCAATTAGTTTTTATATGTAGATCCACAATTATAAACTCTGTATAGGATTTTTCCAGGAAATACTCTCCATGTATCGTTATGGGAGTAAAATAGTATGTAACAACAAAATTTCGATTCGATAACTTACATGTTTTTAATAGGCTTTGTCAATATGTGTTTTATATGTCAATCTATTTTCTCAAATTGTCAGATTCTGTAATCAGAGGTTTATAGGTATTTAAACCAGACAATAGTTAATGTGGATGTATCAGGCACTTCAAGAAAATATTTTTAATCATATTTTAGTGGTATGTATATGAAAATACGACAGTATCGAGATAGTACAGGATACACGCCCGGGTGTTTGCTAACCTCACCTTCGACTTGGGTGGAAATTCATATCCGGGAGTGATTGCCGTACTTTCGCCCCTGGTAGCGTAATATACTATTCATTTTAAGCATATACAATTAAGTTTGTGATTTGTCAGCGATTTGACTTAAAATTATTTCTCTTAGATATTTGTAAGGGAAAATCATAATAATTAGAATAATAATTAAACTATCAAATGAAATATTTTTCACTACGTTAAAAACACACACGTATGATAAGGTAGAAATAGCTAGAAACTGTAATTTTTTTTTTCATTGAAATTTAATATGTTATAAAAAATATCTTACAAATAATAATTACATGTAATTGTATTACAATGATAATCACTGCTTCAGAATACTTACAGTTTATAAGACTTGGCATACTTTACAAATGTAATTTAGTCATGGCAACAGCTATTAGTATAAACGGCGTAAACAAGCACCTTTGGTAACTCTGATACACCTAATCTTACTGTTTTTTATAATCACAATCTTTTATAAAATCACAATTTTTATAACTATGTATAAATATTTTTTTTTGGCTTTACGATCATTCTGAATAATGCCATAATCATATGCATAGTAATTAACATACTTTTATTTTGTGTGTATAACTTTATTCTATACAACTTTCTTCATCCGTGGTTAAATCAGATGCTGTATCCACTAGTAATGGGGGAGGACAACGAGTTCGACAATTCTTTATTTTTTCATTTAGTCCGTCAAGTGATTCTAAAATATATTTTGTTTTTATAAATATTGTATTTATTATTTTTTCGTTTATATGTGTAGTAAGTGTATATATTTACCAGCATCGTGAATGATTATTCCCTCCTTTATTCCTGTTGAAGTACTTATGTTATACTTTTTCAATCTATTGTATGGTTCCGAGAAATGATATATTTTATTTTGATCAACAGTCGCAAAAGTATCATCATTAAACTTCACATAAAAAAACATTGTTGATAACCTGTACATTAAATTGCGATAAATATATTAAAAAGCAAAATAAAGCATTGAAAAATGCTGTGTTATATTTTTAAAGAGATTTGTAGTAATATAAACCCATTAAACATTTTTATATTATCAAGTATACATTGAATGACGTATGACTGATACATTTAACTGTGATTTACACCATAAAACCAAGTTAATACGATTAAGTGCTTGGTATTGTTGCTTACACTATCAATCCAAGATAATTGGTATATGCACCATACATGATTATTACAGAGTACATTCTTTTTTCTTGTAAAAACTTGTACATAGATAAAAAAAGGTATAAAATTGTATAAGAAAATAAAATTACTTCTAATAAGTATAAACCCATTATATATTACCATATTATCAATTTTATTTTGTATGGCGTATGATTGAAACATTCAATAGTGATTCACACCATACATCCAAGGTCACATTAACAAGTATTTGGTATACTAGTTTTCACTATAAATCCAAGTTCATCTACATACACGCCTTACATGCTTATTACAGAGTAACTCCGTACTCTTCGTAAAAACTTGTACAAACAAACATTTACTTATTAATGAGGTTTTATGGTGTAATCACTATTAACTCTTACACTTTCTCAAATTTCTGTAATCATTGCTACATGTTACATGTTGAATAAAGGGATAATTTTTTAAAAAATTTACAAGACCAATTACCATTTTTACTACAAAATTTATATAAAATAGATTTGTTTAAGCTAGCAGCTTGGAGGTGCTTGGAGGTACGTGTGCTCCTGTCGATAAAATTTTACATTTTATCAAGCTTTATGTTAGGTCATGGAGGTCCTCCTAGTATTTCCCCGAACAAATTAGTTAATTTTTAAAATCTAAGCGTCACATCAATTAAACAGTATTACACTTAAACGTGGTCAATGAATCATCAAAAACAAGAAAAAGTATAGAGAAAATTGAAAAATTGATGAGGACGTGTTTAACCTACTAGTAGAGCATGAAAAAGAACTTACTTTTAACGTATCCTTTGGTACTTATATCAGTGGCGGTAAGGAACATAAATAGCCATTTTTTGAGGGTGTTATTATTACACTAATTCACTCGCGTAGAATTAAAAATATAATTTTTCATCGCACAACGTTGTTTCAACAGTGCGGAGAATACAGTGGACGATAGTTATATAGGTACTAGCTTCTACCTGTTGCTGTGTAGACTGTAGTTGCGTAAAAGTGACTGTATAAGCTACGCGCAACGGCGCAAATGATGGAATGATGATTACAGCCGCATCTACATCTACAATGGCCAGCTCCCCAACTCAGACTGATGACCGCACCGCCCAATAGAATTGCAGTATGAAAGTTGTAAAGGTGCGGTCACTGCGGTCCCGGATCGAGTGTGGGCTGTGTGGGGTCCGCATACGGCTTTCGCTTGAGTATGAGGCTCTTTTACCGTCAAGCTTGAATCAGATGGCGCCAGGGCACGTCGCGGCTGTCATGGCCGTCTCACTTACACAACATTACTTTTCAGTATTGTATGTACATAGGAAATTAAAGTGTAGTGGTAAAGCGCAATATTTGAAATTTTGAAATGAATAAGGAAGACAAGAAAGAATATTATGGGAGCTTAAAAGTTTCAGAATTGAAAAAGCTTTTAAAAGGGAAAGGAGCAAGAGTCAGTGAAAGAAAAGCAGAACTCGTGGACAGGTAAGCCATGACTTGGGAGCGGCAAAAATGTTGGTCTCCCAATTGCTTCGAGCCACTTTTTTTTTATCACACTATCAGAAGGAAATTTAAATTTCACTTTCTTATCGCAGGATATTACACTGCACTTCATTTTTCCTACTATCTTTAAACGTAAATGCAAACAAAAATTGTCTGCAAACAACAGCAATCATTTACAAAGGTTATGTCTTCTGCTTTGCTCATTACACAGATAGGCTCACGAACGCAATACACAACTGTAAATTTGACGGTGTGTAAGTATGACAGCCGCGACGTGCCCTGGCGCCATCTGATTCAAGCTTGACGGTAAAAGAGCCTCATATACGTACGTGCTGTACCATTTAAGCCCGTAAAAGTGAGGGAGAGGTTTGCGTATCTGACCTCTCTCTTACTCTTATGGGCTTAAATAGTTACGCGGTACGCGATACGCACCTCATCTAACCGCATCCTCAATCAGAATTAGCTTACGAGTTTTGAAACGCACACAGGGACAAAAACTTAATTCACGTAAATGTGGAAAGACACGTATTTAGCAAAAAAGTATTAAAATCTTGACAATAAGAAAAAAATTAATTTGATACTGCAATAATGATACCCTAATATTCACGTAAATTTAGATGGCTATCTTAATTTTGAATTTAATGTTATTGTACAGAAATATAATTCCGCAATATATCTATAAAAAATATTACTTCACAAATAAAACAATTCAAATTTTTTTAAATAATTCGGAATGTAAGAGTACATAATTTTATGTAATCTATCCGTATTGCCTCATATCATAAAATCATGTATTGTTATAGGTTAGTTATGATTGGCTTTACGAGTTACTGAACTCGAGTAATAGTGTGTATTTGCTCCCGAAAGTGCATAAATAAAAACTATTACTTTTGTATAAGTGATTATCCAAGTAAATGTTTATGAGATTAAAAACTACATTTGTTCTTATTGAAACAAGTTAAATTTAAATGAGGCATTCCATTAAAATGTTAGGAAAAAATATAATGGATATTGTGGCATTACTACATACAACACAATAAAACCAAATTTATAATCGATATTTATTATTGTGTAATTAAACATATTAAATACAGGAAAAAATATATCAGACTTTACAATATAAATTGCCATTAATCAAAATCACATTAAATACTATAGAAGTTCTATTGTAATTTCTCTTTATAACACTGATTAAAAAACTTTCTACTTGTATTTCACAAAAAAACAAGTTAAATAAATTGATGTCTTGGATTTCCATATACAAACCCATTAATTATTGTACTTGTCATTTTCATGGCTTATTAAATTTGATTTTATTTAATGGGAGTTTATAAGATTTTATCAGTCACTCTCAACCGGGTAAAGCTTTCATACGCATTTAACCACGCAGCTACTGGGCTCTTGCTGCCCGGCTTGTTTAATAGTAAATTTTAATCATTAGTTTGGTATAGATAAAAAAATGCCTGTAAGTGAGATACTTGTGTATGTGTTGATTGCTTGGCGTATCGGTAAGTATATCTATATGCCCGACCAACTTGACTGTAATCGGTTATACAGATATACTGATATCATGCTAGGCCCACATAGTTATCAAATTTCTCGTTGGAGGGCGCCGTTTTTGCAACGCAATTGAGGCCCAGCTGACACATAATGATGTGCAAACGTAGCCGTGGGTGTTTGCTTAAAATAATTACAATGTATCATCTTATAATATTGTATCACACTGGAAGAAAAGTGGCAACAAAAAGCCAATGCGATGTTAAAAGCGTCGCATTTTAGATGATAAGTTTTATCTTCTACGCCCCCTGGCGTGAGAAAAACAAAGCGTCTACGTGAGTAACATTGAAGCTAATGTGCAGCTGAATAAAATTAAAAGCGTATGACGTGCGCTATTAAATGACAAATGAGCGGATATTTCGTATTTATTTGTTAAAGAAAATGAATCTTTGATCTCCAACTGAAAATTTACCAAAAACTGGCGCCTCACGTGTTTTGTTGGTATAGCAAGTGCATTTGTCGGTCAGCTGGATCCCTAAGTGTGTTGAGTATACCTATACGTACGTAATTATTATTATATATTATCATAACAACTCGCCGCGACGATGCGCTGGTATATAGATATACAAAACTCGATGGAAATCTGACCGACCGACTGAAAAATGCTAATGATACTAATTACCAGGTCAGATTATGTTCATCACTAATTATTTTTCCACACTATAGATGGCATATAAGCTTTGCTTTGATAAGTATAAGCTCACTTGTAAAATAATAAAAAGTGTTGTTCTGCACACAGGATATTGTATTGTGGTCGTTGTGAACGATGACGGTTAATCAAGTCCGAAAGAGGCTGTTTCGAATCAAATGTACGTGTATGTGTATACACGACGAGGCTTGAGCACTTGTCCATTGTAACGTGTATTTACGCGCCTCCGCTGTCCATCCGTACCTACATATTTATATCATCATCATCATCGATAGGAAGTTGAAAGTTTGAAGATCAGTCAAATGTGCGTATTGTGTAAATACAATCAGACGTATCTTCCCCATCTACTACATCGTAATCCATAGGCTCGAGAGGGTTCAAGCACAATTAAATACGTACAAGAGGTGCCACTTTTTTCTGTTTTTTCGTTTATTTGTTTCTCGTTAATTTAATTACTTTTATCTTTTTTTTTTCTCATCATCAAAGTAGTCAATTTTTTTTTTCGACTCGTCTATACATGCGTTTTTCTAAACAATCACGAGATGATACGGTTTACAATATATGGCGTAGAAATCTCCATTGTTCTTCAAGTTACTGGAAAATCTAGTGATTGTTTCTTTCCCGATGCCATCACTACAATTATTAATTCAATGAGACATTTGGCTGACCCAGTTGTTGATGACGTGATGAATTTTTTCAACCAAATGTCCTAAAACACGAATGTAAAAGTATTACAATTCATTCAGACTGTGTAACAGTTTGAAAGAGCAACACCACTAGCGACAGTTGGAGTCACTGGACCGGAGATCATGAATGGAAGTACCTGACAATTTCTCATTAATTATTTAATCTTACAAATTTATCTAGTTATAAGACGTTTATACAAGTAATGATAAATTTTCTGTTGTCTATGATAACCTTATACATTTATCTGAAAAAAAATTTCCAAAAATATTTATTGCGTAATGATACACATGCAATTGTTTGCTGCAAGGATTCTTGAAATCGCGACGAGCCAGTATTTTCTTGTAAACTATCGCATCCAACTTAAAACACATACCTGTACAAAATCCCGCTTGTTGTCCTAAATATATTGTATAGTCGGGAACGGGAGAACTTTGTACAGGTTAAATGTGCGTTTTCGCCCTTTCAAAGGAAAGTTTTAAGCTGCAAAAGACTAATTGAGTTGGGAAAAAATAGCTAAGGTATTAAACATGTCCTCAAAAATATGTTATTGAAAGGCTTTTATCGTTTATCGTATTACAATAGCTGAACGTGTAAAAAAAAATGAAAAAAGAATTGCACCTACAAGGCCTGTGTTATTTTTCCCCCAAGTGACTAATATACACCGCGATAATCACGTGACCTTTTGAAATCCCAATACGTCTGTGGCTTCCGGGACCAACCGATTACTTACTTAACGTCCAAACAAATTTTTGAAATGATTTGAGTTAGCAATTTTCCGTAATCGGCACTATACCTAATCGATTAACTGCCATTTTCCCGGCTCAACCGATTAAGGGACCGTTGTCCCGGCCCAATCGAATGAGTGATGGAAAAAAATCATTGCTACAGCAAAAATTAATGATATTAAAGTGCAGAAATCATAGAAGAATATTTTTTTTAGTAAATGTCACCCTTTTAAAAAAAATTAATGTTAATATGTGGCTTTTACAAATAATATACTAAAGAAAGTTCATTATACCAAAAATATGTTAAGACGTATAAGTTTTGCATTTTATTTTTCTAAAATTATTTTATTTAGACATGTAACAATATTATAATACATTTATAATCCAATTAATATCTAAAGAAATTATATTTTCAATATCTCAATTATTTATTTCAAGTGCATTTTTTTCATTGTAATTTATTGATAAAAATTATTTCTGTTTAACCAGTGCAACTTTCTTACTGTTCAAAACACTACTTTAATTTAGAATCCAAAACACATGAAAAATTTTTATTTCTTAACATATTTTTTCGTACACCCAAATTTAGCTGTAATGAAAAAAGATACCCAGCATAAAAGCAAGGATGAATCGAAAAACTTATCAATAAAATTATTGTACGATACAGGTAATTTGTGTAGGATGGAAAAAAAGCTTAGTTTATTTATGTACGAAATACGAAATGTTATTTTATTCGACAATAAAATTAAGTAATAATTTTCGTTAAATGACATTTGTATTTACAAACTTTAACGACGTAAATGATATACCCAATATGTACAAATACATGTATAAATTATACAGTTTTTAGAAATTCTGTTGACTATGATACAATCTACTTATAAACTAAATAACACTTGAAGATTTCAATGCTATGATACAAGTTATATTTTTTTCATATAAACGCTGTACACTCTAAATATTAACAATGAACTTAAAATTAAAATCACATGAAAAAGCTAGTTTACTTTAACACATTCGTCACAATAAAGCTTAATAAAAAATGTCTGACTATATCCCTCGGTCAAAGAAGCACGTACAAAAACAAAGTAAGTCCACAAAAAAATCAACTATCTTTTTTAGTTTTTTATATTAATACCTCCCTTGGCCTGAGAGTTTGTTCGTTCGACTATAGGCACTCGATAGTAACTATATTCAATAGCCTGATTATTGGCTAAAAGTACACTTTTTATCATAACTATTCTTGCACTCGTAACTGTTTCTCTTTCTTTATTTCAACTCAATTCATAACTGTTAAGTCCCATGAACGAGAGCACAAGAAAAGAAAAAAACGTTCCGATACGTTTCTCTGGGTGCAGCCGCATCCGAAACCAGACGTAACTTTCTTCGTCAACGACGAATCTCAAGTGCCTAGTTGCGATAGGGTTTGAGATGGCAGCAGTGGCCGGTTCGCGCCTACCCTACAAGTTAAGGTGGACGGGTTTCGAGTGCCGGCGTCGTGGAGGCAGGGGTGGCGGCGTTTCCGGCCATGTTTGCTTGTGCTTGTTATCCTTATTGTTACCGATTATGCAACTGCCACTGCTACTGTTATCGCTGCCGATATCTTTTTTGCCAAAGTCGTGCAGTCTGGCGTCCTGCTGTGCCGACTTATTGTAGTCTACTATAATGTCCGTGAATTTTATGATTCTCCACCGGTACAGGACCTCTTCCTTGGGGTTCTCGGCGTTTTTTTTTACGGCCTCTTGAAGCTTGACAGCCGAGTCCGCGGAATCCATCGGCGATTCAGGGACAAAGATCTCACAGTCCGACAGCGCCAGCCCAGAATTCGTGGACAAGGATAAGCAATCTTTGCGTGGAGGTTCTGTCAAACAGAGATTGTCCAGGGAAATTCCATCAGCTACTGTAAAACGAGAGGAAAAATGATTTGAACCAGTTTTTATAGTGTAAAGTCTTTGGCGGATCTCAAGAAAAGTATGGTGCTTACAGTGTAGGCTGTCGATGCTGTCTTGGGCTCCGCTGTCGCTTGGCTTGGCGCCGAAAAGCAGGTCGACCCTTTCACCGAACAGGACCTCGCAGTGCTGGATAAGCATCTCCACGAGGGCAGGAATCGCCTGGCTCTGGTTGACCGAGGGACTCTCGGACCAGAGCAGACTTGGCCCACAGCACACGCCGAGGTTACTCGCGCACATGAGGTTGTGCTTCGAGCGCCGGGCTATGTGGTGCAGCACATGGATCAGGTGCGACAGCAGCGTATAGTTTGCCCTTGGCAGACGGTCCAAAATGCTACAAACCAAACGAACGTTAAACAAATGGATAGTTATGTATGATAAGGTAGCTCCATTGAAGTAAAAATATCAGGGGTCGTACCTTTTGATCGTCGTGAGCGGGTCCGGAGACTTGAGGCTGGCCATCCACAGGGAGAAGAGGTGAGAGGTAAGGAGGGGGTCGGGCAGTGATCTCAAGAAGTCCTTGAGTAGGGCAGCCACTGCGAGTACGGACGCGTCTTCGAGGCAACTACTGTTGCCCGAGGACTCGATCTGGTCCTTGAGCTCCCGGACCACCCTTAAATTGGCGGATTTGCGAAAGATGCCTTGGGTGGAGGGACCCTTGGCGAGGAGCTGCTGCAGCATGACGAGGACTGGCTTGGGCAGACCGTTCTCGTCGAGCCGCGCCAGATTGACACCAAAGACGCGGGGGCTAGAGGAGGCGGATTTTCGCAGGAGACCCCATGTCCGGGATTTGTGCGACTTTGCATCACTATTAACTGACGCCAAATTTCGCGCGTCGGTTTCCATGTACTTTTCGTACTCGGCAAGCCTCTGAATCTGAAAGGAAAAACGGTTGAGATTTTGGTTAGTCGTTACTTTTTGATTATGAGACACGGAAACAATTTTATTTCTATAAGAACATCAAAATCTGCAAATTAGTACTTGTGTCGGAGAAACATGATTAATTTTATTTCTTTTTTTGCACGAATAATCCCGAACGTGGGACGAAAATTTTGTATGGCGAACAATAACAAAAATCGTTTTTCAAGGAGGTACAATTCATAGACAGAGAGGGGATGATCCAGAGCTCTGGGGAAGTGTGATTCCCAATAATCCATAACCAAATTTAAAGTCCACTAAAATGTAATTTGTACAGTGAAGATGACACACATGTGGACTCTGATAATGTATGTGAATTAAAAATTTACTGCCTCAATAAATTAGCATCGATTAAACTCTCAATATTTCCAAGCTAAAAATCTAACTCAATGCTGCCACCTGAATACATGTGTGCATATACCTGAGAAAGAAAAAGGGTCTTTCCCGGCGCCCTCAAAACTGGTATCACCGAAATTACAAATGTATGATGCGTCACGCACACGAGCAGGGAAATTCGACTTTCTCGGTTTTCTTCTCTTTACTTTAAGTACATTATCTTTTTTTTTCCATGAGAAAATCGCATATGCACCGAAACCAATGAATAGTTTGTACGCTCGAGAAAAATAGCAATGCTACATATACATGGAAAAGATTTATGCTTTAACCAGTGTAAGTGTACAGCGAAGAACGAAAAAAGCGCGCAGGAAAAACGGATAATACAAAATAGCAGTTGCGCCCGAAAACACCGATGTCCCGAAAATCGGACTCAACATTACATCGGAGGTACCAAAACTAGCACTGAGACGCACCCCAACCCCGATTTTCAAATTCAAAAGTGGGCAGCAATGATATTTCAATGCCCGATTATTCACTTTAAATATTTCTACACATCTAACTGATATGGGAATGCGTGCAAGGTAAATATAGTTTATGTAATTTTAACCAAAAGTTACCTCACTACTCGGCTGGTGATCATTTGGTCCGCGCCGAAGGGACCGGAAAGACGCTCTAGTCTTCCTGCACCAGTTAGAAATGGCCTTCTTCATTTTTCACTCTGACGTACACTCCGATTTCACTAGTTGCACCCTTCGGTTCACAATGCGAGCAGTTACCACTAGTAGACACTAGAACACTCCGGGAGAGAATAACTGAGGACTGAGGGACGGTAGTCCCATTGCATTCCCGAATATCCCCACACTGTGCAGTGATGAGTTTACGCCCTTTCACTATTGGCCCGAGCGCAATTAGTCTGCAATAGGAAGGGTCAGTACTATCAGTAGTGGGATTATTTGGGTGGGGACATGTACATAACTACATGACTAATTGTGTTCGAACACATCTCAAGACATTGGAGTTGTTTCTTAGGGAAAAATTATTAAAGAGAAAATACATGGGAACAAGAACGAGAAAAATAAAACGAGTACGGAAGCTTTTCAAGTAAATAGTACGTATGAGCTCTGCCGAAATATTTATACCTCTATATTTTTTGTACAAATTATGGAAAAAAATTGAATTTCTTCAAAAATTTGTACTAATTTTCATCATAAGAGAGAGTATGATAAGAAATGAAAGATTTGCATTTTAATTGTGTAAAATTATTTTATTAAGACTTATTTTATAACAATATTATGATTAATCCATAGAGCAATTGTTAGCTGAAGTAGTTATGTTTTTGAGATCTTGATCATTTATTTAAGTACATTTTTTTCATTTTAATTTATTGTTAAAAATTATTTCTATTTGACCAGTGAAAATTTTTACAGTCCTAAACACTATTTTAATTTTGAAACACATGCAAAATTTTTATTTCTTAACATATGTTTTGTAGAAATTAAATTTTTTGCCACAAAAAATTTTTCTCATAAGTTTTACTTGCAAAAACCATATCAATTACTTAACCACGCTACAATACATGCATAAATTAACGCGAAGTACTCAGAGCTTAGGGTACATCCAGTGCATTTGACTTTTTTTTATTTCTGTTTTAATGCGTTTTTTTATGGTTGCTTTATTACTCGATTACAGCGCGTTTCTTTGATTCGCGGTGCTTAGCTATGGTTTGCCAGTAATTTTCAGTACTGGGAAGTAATAGAATTTTTGTTCGATGCCATTTATTTACAATTCCAATCTTGCATATGAATAAATACATTAATGCTATGTAAAATTAATTTATTGTTCATTTATTTTTGTAGCTTCTAGTGCACTCACACGTAAGCTTACCTCTTCTCGTATTTTTTTTTTTATTACTATGCTATCGTCTACAATGCTGTTTTCATATGGTTACAGTCTTTTTTTTCTCTTGCTCTTTACTCTGCTACTGAGTTGTATTGCTCGCACCACACTCAGTTAGGGTTAGATTTTTTTCTACGAGAAAAGTACACAACTGTGATCTTGGGTATCCTATTTTATTTTTAGCCTTACATTTTTGCCGCCCGTTTTTTTTTTCAAAATTAAACTATTTACCTTAGACGGAGTTTAAAGAATGGCGTTATTGTTTCCTAGTTCTCCATGCGTCCAAACTGTTTTGATTTAACGACTATAATTACAATTGTATATTCTTAATTTTACACTAAGTAGTGTACTAGTTGGGGTTGAGAGATATTGTTGCTATTTTTTTTTTTTTTTTTTTTTTTTTTTAATTATAGAAACAACGATGAAAGAGTCGCAAGCCACCGTGACTTCCACCAGCAACCCTTCGTCCTATGATGGATACGGTAAGCCAATCATGATATCAAGTCCATAAATATAAAGTCGGGGGGTCGGGTAAGGTTCCCTGACCTGTTTAATTAGAATAGACCCAGCATAGTTTTTTTTTATGCATTAGGGCCTGCGGAACACAACTTTTCATGTTGGGTCGCTGTCCAAAAGGTCAATTTTTTGTTAATTGACAAATTTTACTTACAAGTAACAAATGTTGTTTTTTTTTGTTCGTAAAAAAATTTTCTTTTCTGATTTTTTGGTCGCATTTGAAGCAAAAAGTTGTGGATGAAGTATATTCGTAAAATTTATACTTTTTGGCAAAAACTCACAAAGTTTTGAAAAATATGTTCTTTACGGTTTTCGAAATCTTTTGGTGTTTTTTTTTTAAATCTAGTAATCTAATTTATAACGTAATACTTTTTTTTGTTTAAAATGAGTGAAAGAATCGGGTGAAAACTTTCGTTTGTCGAAAAAACCAATATTTAAAATTAACTGACAAAACTCGTCGAGTATCAAAAAATTGACCATTCGGACAGTGACCCACCATTAAAAATCGTGCTCTTAATACATTAAAAAAAAAAAAAAAAATCGGTGAGTCCATCCTATTCGAACAGATTACGGGACCCTATAAACATGTAGACCTCATACGATCGGAGAAAAAACTGCGGATGCAAGTAAACACCTCCTGTAAAAGCAGTTCCAGGCCAAACTCACAGCTCGACGGAAACGACGATAAACTATTTCAGCTCGTCAACGCCGAGACACCCGTCCTCGAGTCCAAGGCCCAGCGCAGCGCGAGCAAACATAAATTACCCCTTGCAGGACAATCTTGGCGCCTCGAGGTACCTCGCTGCAAATATTTTTAAGAACACCTTTCGAGAGAGAAAATTTTTTTTTTATTCCGTTTACAAAATAAGATAACCAGCAAAGGTCCAGACTCGACGTCCCAAACTATCGAGCCTCCCAGGATGTTCGGTCCGTTTAACGACGAGGAGCGAAAGGAAATTTTGACCAAGTTTTACGATCAGGTAAAGAGCAACTTGGAAAGCATTGTCCGGCCCAATGGAAGCAAAGAGTTACCTGCGAGGACGTGTGCCGACCTCTTTGCCGCTTTCCCCCGAAAAACCTACGGGTTAGAGAAATTTCTAATTCACGAAAATCTACTTTGAAAAAATGCTATAATCATCAAAATACAAATACCCATACAGGAGAGTATTGGATTGATCCGAACGACGGTGATCCTCGAGATGCGATACTAGTACGTTGTGACGCCGAAACGCGCTCGTCATGTATTTTGGCTAGTCCCTCGCGAACAGTGGAAATCAGTCACGAGGGCAGTGAATCCGAAATTTGGCTCAATGAAATCGACAGCGCGTCAAAGGTATAAATCGAAAATTTTACCGATCACCATTGACGGTTTGTACTTCGAATTTTTTTTTTTCAAATTTTTTTTCATACAGATAAATTACAATGCGGACAGCAATCAAATTGGTTTTCTGCAATTACTTTCTAAAGAAGCCGAACAAAGTATCACTTACAATTGTAAGAACAGCGTCGCTTATTTCGACATTGAGCGTTAGACTTACAGAATACTAATAAAATAACTGGGAAGATTCGATTTTGAGGGGAGAAAATAACGTTAAAATTCTTGTATATTCATTTGGTACTGTAAAATCATACACATCATCGATCAAATTTAAACGAAATTTTTTAAAATGGATATCAATTAATTTTTAGATCATGACATAGCTAGTAATAAAGTGATCTACAATAATTATTTTGAGCCACCTCTAATGAAAGCATTTCTATTGATCTGTATTTTCTGTTGGCAAAAGAATAGTAGTGAAACGACAGACTATACACCATTTGATTTGATTATTATCTTTGATCCAGTGATTAGAGCGGAGAAACGTTATTTTAACTGATATTATGGAAAAATCGTAAAATAGTTCCTAAATATTTACATTTTATAAAAATACGTTAGACATACATTTAATAGAACTATGATTCAAGTGCGAGAATTCTAACATTTTTTGGCAAGTGTTTTATGAGTAGTAGCATATCATATGTATTAAATTGTTAAACAACAAATAAAATGTGTAACGAAATGTGTGCCAAAGGGGACTTTTTAAAGACATGCCTACACAAATAACAAAATATTTTTCCAACATTTTTTACCCCTTAGCCTTCGTAAAAGTCGTAGGATTTTTCACAAATACATTCGTATACTTACATAAAAAAACCTCATCATTTAAATAATCAATGTTCAATCTAATAAACATATTTATGAAGTATTAGAAACGTAAAATAAGTAAGCAATTATATTTAACTATGTTTATTTTAATTTCAAAGTAAACCAATGGCCTTTACGCTCAATCTGTGACGCAAGAGATGTAGAAAATACTGCCTATATATTAACATTAAAGCGATTATTATCTATTGTACTCTGTGGTATAACAAGTAAAAAAAGTTACACGCAACTAAAAACAAGGTTTATTTTTTTTCTTAGAATGATTTGAAATAAAATAGAATACTTTTATAATTTATGAGGACTACATTTATTGAGCACATACAATAATATACATTCGTGACAAAAAAATTTACTTCAAACATTTTCTTCATTAATATATTACTATTGGTCTTTATAAATGTGTTATCGCACAAAGTTTAATACTCCACGATCTCATTAAGACCCGTGTTTAAGTTTGACGACAAAAGTCCGAATTTCCATTGGTTTCAGTAGTACCACGATAGAATTACTGGAGGCCTGCACTTTGTCCGAGTCCAAATTTCCAGTTTCAACGTTATCGTCCGTCCCCGACGTCCACTTCAATCGCTGCTCGTCTTTCAAAAACTGATTCGCACCAAGAGTCGTTTCTCGCACCCAATCCACGGAAAAACTGGCGAACAGCTCCTATCGGCAAAAACAATCCACAACTCAAGAATGTATCAATGGAACCAATTGTGATCAATAAGAAACATAATAGGTATTACTTTCAAATCGACTTGGGCAACTGTCGAGTACAAGGAAGTTTTGCCATTCTCAAATATGTGCTCAAGTCGCAGTAGAACTTCCCCATCCTTCCAAGGCTCGAGAGTCAGAATACGAATGTTTTTAGGCAGCAAAATCGTTAAACCGTCGCCCTGACGGATCGAGGAAAATTTTGAATTTATTTAGTTATTTTAAAACTCGAGTGATACCTGATACGATAAATTTGAAAATGGTAATTCGAATGGCAATGCTATCAAGTATTTATTAAATACAAATAACTTTCGACGTTACGACCCATACACTTATATATAGATAACGAGGCCCTCATCAGGTAAAAAACTTAATCGTCACACTAGTGACTAAGTGTAGTACGCAAGATGGTAAGGTAGCGAATACATTGTGACGAACGTCGAAAGTTATTTGTATTAATATATACTTGATAGCACTACCACCCGAGTTATTATTTTCAAATTTAAATTCTTCAAAAATACATGCCGAAGTACAGCAGGGAGTGACAAAATGTACAACCTTCATTTTGTAAAGTTGATTCCAGTCTTGAAAAGAACTTGTCGTGGGGGTGAAAAAGAGCCAAGATCCAAGGGACAGTTCAATCGCTTTCTCTTTTTCTTGCAAAATGAGCTCGTCCTTGTCCATCAAACTGCCGGTCAGCAAGTAATGTTTACCTCTGACCACAAGGCCCGTTCCGTACGCCATTTCGTTCAATATTTGATTGAGGCGGTTCATCTTGTCGTGATTGGTTAACCTTCTGTGAAGCTGAAACACATTTTGGCGAAATTCAACGCGTCAGTTTTACCATTTGGGGTGACTTTTTCGTTACCATCAACTAAATTTGTCCTCGAAACAAGCTCGAGCCACCCTGTGGCCTGTCGGTCAACACACTCACACGTAACAACTTCCTCTTGTCCTCGATGGCGATTTTCGTTGGGATCGGGTAATAGTTACCAGAAACTCGTTCCTCCAGCCAAACGTTTATGTGAGGGCGCTTGTTGAGCTTACGCTGAATCATCTCCCTACCATTGCTGTCCGTGTAAAATGTCCTTCTGTTCACCAAGTTCGTAAAGTAATTGCTGACCACTTTCTTGCCGCCTATCATCTTCGACAAGCTGTACAAAATAATTTTATAATACGTATAGAGGATGAACTGTTTTTTTTTTTTTTTACAAGTAACCATTAATGTATGAAATTACTCGATGGGCACAGGTCCGATCAGCCAATGAAATTCCACTTGACTTTTTCCCTTGTAAATTCTAACTACTTGGCTCACCCATTCATTGACTACTTGATGAATTTCCTCGACCAAAGGTCCTGCCGGCATTTAATTTTTGAAAATGGTACAATCGAGACTTAATGGCATATTAGCAGTGTCCCATATGACATACCTTTGAAGATCTGCGTGGAGTTGGTAACATTTAAAATATGGGTGATGCTGCTCTTTGGTCTTAAAACATACAGCCCCGACGATCTGTTGGCGACCAATGCGTTGTTGCCCTCCGCAGCATCGTAATAATGAAACGATTGTCTGATTTTCAGGCCCCTTGTCCCGTGAGTCATATTTATCAAGATTCTACCTTTCGCGTTGGCACTTATGTTAAATAACTTAAATACAACGTTTATTGTTTATGGCATTGCAAAATGATATTGGAAAAAGTAATGGTCAACTTTTTACCTCGGAGCCTATAAATTGGGAGCCATTAGCCGGTTTTGGGTCGTTTGGCACGAAATTGGGATCGGACTTTTTTTGGTAAACGTAAAACGATTGGAAACCAAGCGAGAAAACATTTTCAGCTAGGAAAACCAACTCCATTGTTGCACTGCTGACTCGACCGGGGATCGCTTGCACTTTGTCTGGAATTGGCACCATTTGAGTAACCATATCGTTCCCTACAATTAAAAAAAAAAAATCCCATCAATCGATTAATAATTGGGTACATTTATGTATTTCAAAGGTGACTTGGACTATTTCCACTGGATTAATCAAAATAGCTGAAATTTTCTAACTATGTAAATGAGGTATGCCTCATTCATTTACGATAAAAAACACTGGGGTTAACCACTTTACTTTTAAGAAAATCACTATTGAAAACTCACCAATTTAACAGACAGTCTTACAGAATTTGTTACTAAAATGACGCTAACTCCAAAAGTAAATGACAAACCTCTGTAAATAAAAACTGTATTTGTACCTTTTTTTTTATTAGTGATCTCTTAGAACTGTGAAAATTATACGTAAACCACTTAGATTTTAAGAAAATTTAGAGAAAAGTGATTTATCGTCTTCTGCGCATGCGATGATTAAAGTGGTGAGTTTTTACTATTTATTTTATTGATATTTTATAACTTTTTAGGCCATTAAAACTCTTGAAATTGAACGCGTGATTCATACATTCAATAATCATGACAATGGACAAAGAACATTTTTCGTAATCAATAAAACCTCAAAGGGCCCCTCACTGGGTACGGCACCAAACGTTCAAGCCACCTTTATTATTGACGCACCAGTAAAGTCTTTGACCCCGTACACCAAATTCTGAACCGGCACTCTGATGAACTGCTGGACCATTTGACTGGTCGGATTGTACACAGTGACAACGAATTTTCGGTGATTGGAGGAATAATCACAGGCGCTAATGTTGAGAAGCAGACACGAGTGGAATTCCGGCGCATTTGAAATTTTTTTTTTCAATGCCCAATTGCTGAGAACAAAAGACATGTATATTTTTCAAACAGCTGATATTTTCAAAGTGCATGATTATTATTATTTTAGAGCTTCAGAGGCAACGTGCTCTTCTTTGGAAATACTGCGATGTAACAGTTTGGCATAGTCAAACGCAACATTTTGCATTGCAGTGCCCGTAATGGCGTCATGATGCTTTAACACCCCCATTGCCTCTCGGAAACGTTGCAGCTCTTCGGTATCGGGCAGATTCGCCAAGACAGATAATTGCTTCGCCACCTGGAATGACAAAAAAAAAGATAATCCAATTTTTTTTTGCAAGTTGAAATGGGAAATTCATTAAAGCCCCGACTTGCAAAAAGTTATTGCCGAGTCTTTCGAAGTACTTCAGTGCCGGTCTGGACGTATAAAAACCGGTCCAAAATGAATGTTGGTCGAAAGAGTAGGGGAACATATCGCCGATTTCAACAGGCCATCTCAAATCGTGCTTGTGCAGTGCCCGCAAGTAGCACGACGGAGTTGAGTGAAACACCTCATAGTTGTCTCCTTCCTTACTGTTTATGTACCTGAGTAATCACGCAAATTTGTTTCAACCGTATACTTCGGCATGTTGTTTTAGAAAAAAAATTTGAAACCAACTTGATGAGTTTGTCTATGTTGGCGAACCACAGCTCAGCGTTTAAGTAATGATGTGTCCGTCCCATTGTAATGATTATATTATTGGTCTGGTACATCGTAGCTTGTTTCGAAGCAAAATGTAGTAGTTTCTCTGCCTTTAGTCAAATAAATATCTTGTACAATAATATATTGTTCCAAAGTGATGGCATGAAAAATTTTCGCTTACTCTGTCATGTACGTTGTAATTTACGTTGTTTGGGTCATCGATGATGGGCACGCGATTGCCGCAGAAAGTATCAAAACAAAAACCAGGTGGGGTGAAAAAACGGTAGTACAAAATCATCGTAAATAGATTGGCAGATTTACCTGAAATTCATTTTTATTTTCATCAATCCTGGTTTTTCATTGAAATGAAAATTTTTTGATATATACATGAAAACCCGTATAAAAAAAATCTTACTTTTTAAAAGTATTTATGTTGCACTCTACGTGGAAAAAAAATACAGTCTTATAATCTTTTAAAGACATAGGACTTTTATGTATAGAAAATTACGTCATCCTTTCAATTCTAAAATTAGAAAGAAAATGAGTTTTCGATGGAGGTATGCTAAACATTGCAAACAGCCGTACAAGAAAAAAGTACGACTTCACTTTTCCGGTGCAAGTAGCCGGAAGTGAAAATTGTACTTCCCCTCTGGGAATGAAAGTAAACCACATACCTAGACTATCACTGCCTTTCCAGATGAATTCGGCAGTTTTATTCCACAAGCGGGCCCAGTTGTACACGTAATCGATTCGACCAACGAACATTCCATCAAAACCCATTCGAGCGAAAATGGAAGCTTGTTCGCGAGAATGTCCGAAAGGGTCAACTTGCCATCCGACTCGAAGTCGCCCACAAGAACCAAAGGAGTCATTTATTCGCCTTTAAAGGTAAATAAGTTTATATTAATCGCAACAATAAATCATTCAATCCAATTGTAAGCATACCTGAAGCCCCAAGTGTATTGATCAATCAGTGATTGGTAATTTGTGGTAGCCTCGTCGTTCATACTCCAACCACCACCAACTATTTCAAATCGTCCTTCGTTGACCAACATTTTTAACTTTTCTCTCATAGTGTCGTTTCGATTTTTCCACCACTTCCATAGCATTGCCATTTCGGCAAACGCAAATCTAATTACAAATCGGTTTGTCATCATCCCCCAGCGATAATTAACAATAAAAGTTTTTTCAATTTACTATTATTTTCTGTTTCTACAATAACATTGGCGTTGAAAAATATATATGTAATAATAACAACTGATAATCAAAAATTATGTATAACTTATGACATTTTATTACTTGTCTCAAATACGGACTTTACAATTCTCATTATCGGTTGTTATTTTTCGCTGAGATCGTCAGTATGGTGTAATGGTATACATATTAGTTGTCAAAATATTGATTTGAAAATACCTTCTTCCTGGATTTTTTAGGAGCGATTCAATGACATTGTCGATCACGTATTGCACCCCTGAAATTAAAATATTTTTTTCTTACTCGCTAGCAAAAGGGAGGAGTACTTCACGCTTAATGTAAGGTAAAGACATGTTTTTCATAAAATATGCCACTTGTGATATTCCATTTAATTTTCCTTCCTGTATAGATGAATAATCAATATTATTTACAAAGTATGCGCAACTTTTATTTATATCTTACATTTGTTGTATATTACATCGTAGGTTAAGTACAACCAGCCCACTTCAGCGTGAGAATGAGCCACTAAATGCAGTACCGGTAATGGTGTTGTGATTTTGCATCAGTCCCATTGCTTCTTTGTACGTTTGATATTCTTCAGAGTCAGATGAATGTGTGAGGACCGAAAGTTGTTTGACCACCTATTTTTTCATTTTTTTATTCTTTTATTAATTGAAGGTAACATGGAGAGTATAATACATGTCATGACTTTTGACCTGTAAAAAATTATTTTCCAGTCTCTCGAAAAATTTCAATCCAGGCCGAGAAGTGAAGAAACCAGACCAAAAAGTATGGCGATTCCAGGAGTACGGCAAAAAAATCGTCAGTTTTGACAGGCCATGAAATGTTCAAGTCATTCAAAGATTTTAAGTAACACGAAGGCGTGGAATGAAAAATATTAAACTGGTCGTTTTTTTTCTCATTGATATATCTAACAAACCAAACGATGTATTAGTGTTACGCTTTAGTACCACGTTATAGTATTAATTAAAGATACACCTGATTAGTTTATCCATATTACTGTACCACAGCTCAGCTTCTGTGTACTGTAATTTATCTCCCATTGTAAATTTAATATTATCTGTTCCATACGATAAAGCTTGTTTTTTGACATAAGTTAATAGTTGCTCTACCTTTACCCATCATAAAAATTTAAAGTATACAATGAAACAATTTAAAAAAAATGTTTAAAAACCTATATATCTGATGTTTACCCTCTCATCCACGTTATAATTCAAATTTTTAGGATCATCTATAATTGGTACTCTTCCGTCACAACGAATAACAAAGCAAAATCCAGGTGGTGGTGTAAAGCGGTTGTATATTATTGACGGGAATAAATTGTTGGACTTGCCTAAACGAATGACCACCAAAAGTTATCGAAGCACAATTTAATAAAAATAATAAAATTTCCTACCTAAACTGTTACTTGTTTTCCACATAAACTCGGCAGTTTTATTGTCGAGACATGCCTTTTTAAATTGATAATCAACTCGACTAATAAACATTCCATCAAAACCCATTTGCGAAAATAGCGATGCTTGTTCCCGAGAATGTCCAAACAAATTTACTTGCCAGGCAACCCTTGGACCATCATAATTACCAATCATATATTTTACTCTCCTGGGATTAACAGTTTTACTTTATCTTTTTTTTATGTGGCTTTAGAATTTATCTATGATTACGGAAACTCAAAAACCTGAAGCCTAAAGTGTATTGGTCTATGATCGATTGGTAATAGGAAACAGCTTCGTCATTAATGGTCCATCCTCCACTCACAATTTCAAACCTGCCGTCGTTTATTAATTTTCGTAACATTTCCTTTTTAGTTTGATTTTGACGCTTCCACCATTTCCATAAAACAAATGTTTCAGCGTAGACAAACCTAGCAAAAAAATATGTTTTAATTTCTTTTAATTTTTTTATGCAGTTTTCTTATTTATTGCCTTCTATTTTGATGCTTCGTCAATGATAACATGACACTATCAATAACAGCTGTAAATGAATTTTTAAAAAAGTTAAAGGAGTTTTTTTTATGCACTAAGTAGTTGAACTTTAGAATAAAAAAAGATTCTCACAAGCGTAGTATGTTTGATTATGCACATGAAGCCAACCAATGTTACTCTCAGAATACGATATCAAATGTATGTTTAGTTTATGTGGCTGACTGTTTGGGCAAGTCTGCGTATGGTTAATAAAATTTTTTTTATGGTAGTATTTATCTAGATCACAACATTATTTAATTTGTATCATCCAATATATTATACTTACATTAGGCCCTATTACAGGTATAGGTTTTTCATATTTTGATGACAAGAGTAGCCATATTCCAAATCCTACGATGACAAATGCGGTACCAAATATAAATAAAAATAAACTTCGATGTGTTTGCAATCTCATTTTAATTTTAATTTGTTACTAAATAGTGAACGAAAAATTGGTTAACTGAGAGAAAATTTCACATAAAAATGTGCTTTTTTTCTTCAATATTGACTGAAACCTTTGCGTGTGTTTTTTAGCGGATTTTTTTTACATATTTTTATCTCAACTTGTTGAACTACGTCAGTAAACTTGTAAACAAATGTTACTGACAGAAATTATGTAAGCAGTATAACAATTTGAGATTTTTTTATTTTATGAAGTATTACGTTTTTAGACCTTTTTTTTACAATATTTTGAACTCAATTCTCAATCGATAATTAATTTACATATTCATAAGTTTCAGTTTAACGATAACTCTTTGTCTTGATATTTTTAATTTATCTTGGAAACTATAGTAGAGAAACTTCAATATTCTAACCAGTTATTTTCACCTATTTTTACACTACGAGATTCAACGTAGTAAACTGAATATTTATAAAAATTAGCTTTACCTTTACTTATCTTCATTTAATTTTACATAATAAACTCATGACAAGCAACTGAAAAAATAATTTATTTCAAAGGAGAATAATTTATTATCATAATTGAGATACACGGGATACAATTATTATTGACGATGGAACGAGCCGGAAGCAGGAATCACCAGGAGAAAAAATTAAAAACACACAAATGATTTATAAAGGAAATATATTCATTCGTTTAGTACAAAGCCTTTCAGGCGCCATACGCACCTTATTCGCTCGCAGCCCGAGAACATCTGCAGCTCGCCACAGCGAGCGAGCGTCGCGCCCCTTGCGCCGCCGCGCTCGTTCCTCCCCTCCGTTCTACCGCAGTTCCATACCCCGCGTTTCGCCTGTTTCACGCGAGCTTCGACGTTAGGGCACGGTACGTCGATAATGAAGGAGCAAACCGCCAAATTCAAAAACTGTACCAATTGATATGAAAGGAAACATCACGGCTTAATTCTTCGTGTCATCGAGACTACTTTTCAGCCTGAACGGCCCCAGACCTGCATCTGTGCACGCTAGTTTCGACCTTCAGTACAACCGGAACTTCTCGCTCCTATCGAGATCTGTGATAACAAATGGTGGCTTGACGGCCGCGAGCTTCTCGCGCCTAAACAAGTCGCCTCGATGACTTCACAAAGAAGGCAAATCGACACCCCCGTCGTATATTCACTGTTTGCTCCCCCCCACCCGACCGCGTTCAATCATTGCATCATACGTTAGCCAAAATTACATGTGTTTTATCTCTGATGTACACAGTAACGTTGCCCCTTCAAACTCGCAACCTTTAAACGCCTAATTTCGTCTGTTACAATTATTATGTTATTTATACACATCGTATTGGGACAAATTCATAGAGACGAGAGTGAATTTGATGCACATACATAGTTTTAAACATCGATAGTAATTATACATCCTTAAAACGACGATACACATTAATGAAATTTAGGGGAAAGTTTTAAGATAAATGTTCTAATTTGCATAGGATTAAGTCTTACGATCAGAGACCTATTGGACAGTTCTATACGATCGGTTTTAGAGCTATCAACGTGGGAAACCTCGTCAAGTTCCGATTTCCATTTGAGCCGCTCCGCGTCTTTCAGATTTTTATTTGCATCGAGTGTCATTTCCTCATACGAGTCCACAGTAAAACCAGCAAACATCTCCTGAAAAAGAAAAGGAAAGAAAAGAAAAAACGATCGTAAACTTCAAGACAGTTCTTACTTTGAGATCAAATTTTGCAGCTGCAGAGTACGCGTGCGTTTCGCCAGTCTCGAAAAAGTGCTCCAATCGAAGTAAAACTTTTTCTTCTGCCCAAGGTTCGAGTGTAAGAATTCTGACATTTCTTGGCAAAGCTTTGACCAGCCCATCGTTCTAAAAGACCCACAGTGTTGTAAAAAACAAACATTTCTACGTACGAAAATAATGAACAAACCTTCATTTTGTACTGTTTACTCCAATCCTGAAAGGATGTATATAATGGAGTAAAAAATAGCCAAGGACTAATAGCAAGTTCATTTGCAAGCTCCTTTTCTTTCATTATCAAATCGTCTCGGTCCATCAAGCTACCAGTCACGAGACAATGTTTGCCCTTGACGACAAGCCCTGTATTGTAAGCTATTTCATTCAGTGCTTCACCTCCGCTCCATATGTGCGTGTACAACAACCGCCTATGAATCTGTACTCGATCAAACGTTATAATTTAATTATTTTTCAATGATCTAGTCGAGATATATTTTGAGTAAATTTTGTACGACCATCATTTCGATTTCTCCGTCCCTGAGACTCGAGCCACCGTGAGGTCTGTCGGGTAAGACGCTCATACGCAACATCTCTTTTTTATCTTTGATGGAAATTTTAGAGGTCACGGGATAGTAGTTACCAGCGATTTGCTCCACGAGCCTCACTTTTCAGTTCGGACGGCTGTTTAACGTACGTTTCAACATTTCACGGCCATTACCGTCGGTATAGAAATCGGTATCTATTTCAAGAATGTGTGGAATCTGCAACAAAGTCAAACAAATAGTTTGTATACTCGCTCAGGACTCTATCGCTCGGACAACGAAAAATTTATCCGTGACAAGAAAAAACAATTAGGATTCTTTCATGACAAGCTTATCTCCAGGTATTCACTAATAACACGCATAAATGGGTGAACAAGATAAACAGCATGTCTAGATCTCTATATTACTGTTGTATAACTCTTTCATATTGTAATTATTTATTTGCGTTGAAGTACAGTATTAATTGTATAAATTATACCAATTTAAACAACATTGCATATAAAATATAACTCCTATTCTGTTGAAAGTTGTCCAAATTAAATTATTCTAATATTTCAACTACTCGCTGTTACATTTAATCATATTTAAAGATGTAAAAAATAAAATGCATAATTCCACAACAAGGTCAAACACACATTAATTGATACCGACAATAACTTGTATACTAAAAAATTTCTCGTCAAACAATACATTTCATTATTTTCTACCTCTTTATGATGGTAAAATACCTTAAAGCAACCGACTCGGATTATTTGTCCTTGAAAATCATTTCTGCGCTGATCAAAAGTCAGATTAGTTGCCCCTAATCCTTTCTTTTCATCCCAAGTTCCAAAATGACTTTTAATCAATTCTCGATCCCTTGCAATTTAGTAAACTTCGCTAAGCTCTCGAGCATTTATACCCGTAATTTTCTGCACTACGAGAAATAGGCAGTTAAAAGGAATGTAGTTGTTGGAGAAAAATTCATCAGCTTTTGTTTTTTCACTCAAAAAAATCATCCATTGAATGTTGTCCGTTACAAACCACAAGGATATTTCCTAAAAGCGTATCGCACACTCAATTACTGTGATTACAAAAGTAGTATAAAAACGTACAAATTATAGTTTTTATGTATACAAATAAATAAAAACTGCTTAGCAAAAACTATCTTCAGATCGTGAAATCTGAAAAGTGGTTCTTGTTTCTTTAATCAAGTTCACGACTACAAACATTTTTGATCAAAACAAAACAACCAAAATTAACATAATGCTAACTTTAAGAAACTGTTTCATCTCTTCGGAGTCATTCATTAGCACGATCAAGGTATTCTGCAATTCAGAAATATCAATTTTCATCTAGAGAAAGAAGTATCAGAGAACGTTAGTGGCATATAAATATTTTAATTAATGATCAGTGATTATTACGAAAATCATTAAATAATTCTAGTATGATTGTCTGTCAAATCATGCATGTATTAGATGAACTGAATGCATAAAAATGATGGTTCTTTTTCGAGTAGAAATTTTTATGTTTTACCGAAATGAGAATGTCATATATAATTCATTGCAAGGCCATCATCACACGTAACAGCGCAATGTATAAAATATTTTTATGCTTGCAGAGCCCAAAGATTTTAATTCAAGGACTATCTTGTGTACAAATATACAAATAAAGCTGTTTTTCTTCTTATGGACTAAATAATCAAGTATATAATCACTTTCATACGCAGCACAAGACAAACTTGACTTTTTATGCTAATAATTATTTTTACCCCGTCAAATAGTATTGTAATGCGTCCAACTACTTTTATTTTTAAATAAAAGCCACTGTGTACTGATAATGCCTGAAAACGATCTCGGTGATCCTTTTTAAAATGTACAATTAAATAATATTAAATGTTTTGTTCAGAGATTTTTTTAAAGTCAAAAAAATGTATTCAGTTGCTAACTAAAAGTTTTGTTTCATTACCCTTGATTTAAAGACTTCTATCTGATTAAAACATATTTTTACCATCGGCAAATAGATTTTCATGGTATAAATAAGCATATTAAGCACGTGGTATGGATTGAAAAAAAAAAATTGCAAAAATTTGGGTGCGCACAACCGCGCTTGAGCCAGGTATTAGCTGACCTGTCATCCCTTGTAGTTGTTATTACAATCTTCTAACACCCTAAGTGAGGCTCCTGGCTCAGTTTCCCTATCCTACTTTCTATCTGACCCTACAACCCCTCAATGTGCTACTTATGATTCTACCTTAGATCTAGGTATTAACTCTACCTTATTTCTATTTTTCTTATTCTATCTTACACCTATTTTTTTATTCTACGTTATTTCTAATTATTATTCTTATTATTCTACCTTAAGATCTACTCTTATTGTTCTACCTTACATCTAGTCTTACTACTCTACCTTCAATCTACGATTTTTAATTCTACATTAAAATCTATTTGCTTACTGACTAAGGCTTATAGATTAATTAATTTCTACCCAACACCGCTTAAAACTACGTCGAAGGTTGGTCTCGAACCCGGACCTCCTGGCAACTCAATATCTGATAGCTACCCGGTTGAGAGTGACTGATAAAACCTCATAAAAAAAATATTTAATGAGATTCATAATGTGTATTTGCTCCTGGATAACTGAATAAAGACTTATTAAAAACTTAAGGATATTTTATAGGAAGAGTCGCATAAGATACCGGAATTCTATAAATATTGACCGATAAAACCAAGTTCGAAGCAAATTGATTATGGTTTTGTATAGGCACTCACACATTCAACAAAAAATTTGTGTTACGCAATTAGTTTTTATATGTAGATCCACAATTATAAACTCTGTATAGGATTTTTCCAGGAAATACTCTCCATGTATCGTTATGGGAGTAAAATAGTATGTAACAACAAAATTTCGATTCGATAACTTACATGTTTTTAATAGGCTTTGTCAATATGTGTTTTATATGTCAATCTATTTTCTCAAATTGTCAGATTCTGTAATCAGAGGTTTATAGGTATTTAAACCAGACAATAGTTAATGTGGATGTATCAGGCACTTCAAGAAAATATTTTTAATCATATTTTAGTGGTATGTATATGAAAATACGACAGTATCGAGATAGTACAGGATACACGCCCGGGTGTTTGCTAACCTCACCTTCGACTTGGGTGGAAATTCATATCCGGGAGTGATTGCCGTACTTTCGCCCCTGGTAGCGTAATATACTATTCATTTTAAGCATATACAATTAAGTTTGTGATTTGTCAGCGATTTGACTTAAAATTATTTCTCTTAGATATTTGTAAGGGAAAATCATAATAATTAGAATAATAATTAAACTATCAAATGAAATATTTTTCACTACGTTAAAAACACACACGTATGATAAGGTAGAAATAGCTAGAAACTGTAATTTTTTTTTTCATTGAAATTTAATATGTTATAAAAAATATCTTACAAATAATAATTACATGTAATTGTATTACAATGATAATCACTGCTTCAGAATACTTACAGTTTATAAGACTTGGCATACTTTACAAATGTAATTTAGTCATGGCAACAGCTATTAGTATAAACGGCGTAAACAAGCACCTTTGGTAACTCTGATACACCTAATCTTACTGTTTTTTATAATCACAATCTTTTATAAAATCACAATTTTTATAACTATGTATAAATATTTTTTTTTGGCTTTACGATCATTCTGAATAATGCCATAATCATATGCATAGTAATTAACATACTTTTATTTTGTGTGTATAACTTTATTCTATACAACTTTCTTCATCCGTGGTTAAATCAGATGCTGTATCCACTAGTAATGGGGGAGGACAACGAGTTCGACAATTCTTTATTTTTTCATTTAGTCCGTCAAGTGATTCTAAAATATATTTTGTTTTTATAAATATTGTATTTATTATTTTTTCGTTTATATGTGTAGTAAGTGTATATATTTACCAGCATCGTGAATGATTATTCCCTCCTTTATTCCTGTTGAAGTACTTATGTTATACTTTTTCAATCTATTGTATGGTTCCGAGAAATGATATATTTTATTTTGATCAACAGTCGCAAAAGTATCATCATTAAACTTCACATAAAAAAACATTGTTGATAACCTGTACATTAAATTGCGATAAATATATTAAAAAGCAAAATAAAGCATTGAAAAATGCTGTGTTATATTTTTAAAGAGATTTGTAGTAATATAAACCCATTAAACATTTTTATATTATCAAGTATACATTGAATGACGTATGACTGATACATTTAACTGTGATTTACACCATAAAACCAAGTTAATACGATTAAGTGCTTGGTATTGTTGCTTACACTATCAATCCAAGATAATTGGTATATGCACCATACATGATTATTACAGAGTACATTCTTTTTTCTTGTAAAAACTTGTACATAGATAAAAAAAGGTATAAAATTGTATAAGAAAATAAAATTACTTCTAATAAGTATAAACCCATTATATATTACCATATTATCAATTTTATTTTGTATGGCGTATGATTGAAACATTCAATAGTGATTCACACCATACATCCAAGGTCACATTAACAAGTATTTGGTATACTAGTTTTCACTATAAATCCAAGTTCATCTACATACACGCCTTACATGCTTATTACAGAGTAACTCCGTACTCTTCGTAAAAACTTGTACAAACAAACATTTACTTATTAATGAGGTTTTATGGTGTAATCACTATTAACTCTTACACTTTCTCAAATTTCTGTAATCATTGCTACATGTTACATGTTGAATAAAGGGATAATTTTTTAAAAAATTTACAAGACCAATTACCATTTTTACTACAAAATTTATATAAAATAGATTTGTTTAAGCTAGCAGCTTGGAGGTGCTTGGAGGTACGTGTGCTCCTGTCGATAAAATTTTACATTTTATCAAGCTTTATGTTAGGTCATGGAGGTCCTCCTAGTATTTCCCCGAACAAATTAGTTAATTTTTAAAATCTAAGCGTCACATCAATTAAACAGTATTACACTTAAACGTGGTCAATGAATCATCAAAAACAAGAAAAAGTATAGAGAAAATTGAAAAATTGATGAGGACGTGTTTAACCTACTAGTAGAGCATGAAAAAGAACTTACTTTTAACGTATCCTTTGGTACTTATATCAGTGGCGGTAAGGAACATAAATAGCCATTTTTTGAGGGTGTTATTATTACACTAATTCACTCGCGTAGAATTAAAAATATAATTTTTCATCGCACAACGTTGTTTCAACAGTGCGGAGAATACAGTGGACGATAGTTATATAGGTACTAGCTTCTACCTGTTGCTGTGTAGACTGTAGTTGCGTAAAAGTGACTGTATAAGCTACGCGCAACGGCGCAAATGATGGAATGATGATTACAGCCGCATCTACATCTACAATGGCCAGCTCCCCAACTCAGACTGATGACCGCACCGCCCAATAGAATTGCAGTATGAAAGTTGTAAAGGTGCGGTCACTGCGGTCCCGGATCGAGTGTGGGCTGTGTGGGGTCCGCATACGGCTTTCGCTTGAGTATGAGGCTCTTTTACCGTCAAGCTTGAATCAGATGGCGCCAGGGCACGTCGCGGCTGTCATGGCCGTCTCACTTACACAACATTACTTTTCAGTATTGTATGTACATAGGAAATTAAAGTGTAGTGGTAAAGCGCAATATTTGAAATTTTGAAATGAATAAGGAAGACAAGAAAGAATATTATGGGAGCTTAAAAGTTTCAGAATTGAAAAAGCTTTTAAAAGGGAAAGGAGCAAGAGTCAGTGAAAGAAAAGCAGAACTCGTGGACAGGTAAGCCATGACTTGGGAGCGGCAAAAATGTTGGTCTCCCAATTGCTTCGAGCCACTTTTTTTTTATCACACTATCAGAAGGAAATTTAAATTTCACTTTCTTATCGCAGGATATTACACTGCACTTCATTTTTCCTACTATCTTTAAACGTAAATGCAAACAAAAATTGTCTGCAAACAACAGCAATCATTTACAAAGGTTATGTCTTCTGCTTTGCTCATTACACAGATAGGCTCACGAACGCAATACACAACTGTAAATTTGACGGTGTGTAAGTATGACAGCCGCGACGTGCCCTGGCGCCATCTGATTCAAGCTTGACGGTAAAAGAGCCTCATATACGTACGTGCTGTACCATTTAAGCCCGTAAAAGTGAGGGAGAGGTTTGCGTATCTGACCTCTCTCTTACTCTTATGGGCTTAAATAGTTACGCGGTACGCGATACGCACCTCATCTAACCGCATCCTCAATCAGAATTAGCTTACGAGTTTTGAAACGCACACAGGGACAAAAACTTAATTCACGTAAATGTGGAAAGACACGTATTTAGCAAAAAAGTATTAAAATCTTGACAATAAGAAAAAAATTAATTTGATACTGCAATAATGATACCCTAATATTCACGTAAATTTAGATGGCTATCTTAATTTTGAATTTAATGTTATTGTACAGAAATATAATTCCGCAATATATCTATAAAAAATATTACTTCACAAATAAAACAATTCAAATTTTTTTAAATAATTCGGAATGTAAGAGTACATAATTTTATGTAATCTATCCGTATTGCCTCATATCATAAAATCATGTATTGTTATAGGTTAGTTATGATTGGCTTTACGAGTTACTGAACTCGAGTAATAGTGTGTATTTGCTCCCGAAAGTGCATAAATAAAAACTATTACTTTTGTATAAGTGATTATCCAAGTAAATGTTTATGAGATTAAAAACTACATTTGTTCTTATTGAAACAAGTTAAATTTAAATGAGGCATTCCATTAAAATGTTAGGAAAAAATATAATGGATATTGTGGCATTACTACATACAACACAATAAAACCAAATTTATAATCGATATTTATTATTGTGTAATTAAACATATTAAATACAGGAAAAAATATATCAGACTTTACAATATAAATTGCCATTAATCAAAATCACATTAAATACTATAGAAGTTCTATTGTAATTTCTCTTTATAACACTGATTAAAAAACTTTCTACTTGTATTTCACAAAAAAACAAGTTAAATAAATTGATGTCTTGGATTTCCATATACAAACCCATTAATTATTGTACTTGTCATTTTCATGGCTTATTAAATTTGATTTTATTTAATGGGAGTTTATAAGATTTTATCAGTCACTCTCAACCGGGTAAAGCTTTCATACGCATTTAACCACGCAGCTACTGGGCTCTTGCTGCCCGGCTTGTTTAATAGTAAATTTTAATCATTAGTTTGGTATAGATAAAAAAATGCCTGTAAGTGAGATACTTGTGTATGTGTTGATTGCTTGGCGTATCGGTAAGTATATCTATATGCCCGACCAACTTGACTGTAATCGGTTATACAGATATACTGATATCATGCTAGGCCCACATAGTTATCAAATTTCTCGTTGGAGGGCGCCGTTTTTGCAACGCAATTGAGGCCCAGCTGACACATAATGATGTGCAAACGTAGCCGTGGGTGTTTGCTTAAAATAATTACAATGTATCATCTTATAATATTGTATCACACTGGAAGAAAAGTGGCAACAAAAAGCCAATGCGATGTTAAAAGCGTCGCATTTTAGATGATAAGTTTTATCTTCTACGCCCCCTGGCGTGAGAAAAACAAAGCGTCTACGTGAGTAACATTGAAGCTAATGTGCAGCTGAATAAAATTAAAAGCGTATGACGTGCGCTATTAAATGACAAATGAGCGGATATTTCGTATTTATTTGTTAAAGAAAATGAATCTTTGATCTCCAACTGAAAATTTACCAAAAACTGGCGCCTCACGTGTTTTGTTGGTATAGCAAGTGCATTTGTCGGTCAGCTGGATCCCTAAGTGTGTTGAGTATACCTATACGTACGTAATTATTATTATATATTATCATAACAACTCGCCGCGACGATGCGCTGGTATATAGATATACAAAACTCGATGGAAATCTGACCGACCGACTGAAAAATGCTAATGATACTAATTACCAGGTCAGATTATGTTCATCACTAATTATTTTTCCACACTATAGATGGCATATAAGCTTTGCTTTGATAAGTATAAGCTCACTTGTAAAATAATAAAAAGTGTTGTTCTGCACACAGGATATTGTATTGTGGTCGTTGTGAACGATGACGGTTAATCAAGTCCGAAAGAGGCTGTTTCGAATCAAATGTACGTGTATGTGTATACACGACGAGGCTTGAGCACTTGTCCATTGTAACGTGTATTTACGCGCCTCCGCTGTCCATCCGTACCTACATATTTATATCATCATCATCATCGATAGGAAGTTGAAAGTTTGAAGATCAGTCAAATGTGCGTATTGTGTAAATACAATCAGACGTATCTTCCCCATCTACTACATCGTAATCCATAGGCTCGAGAGGGTTCAAGCACAATTAAATACGTACAAGAGGTGCCACTTTTTTCTGTTTTTTCGTTTATTTGTTTCTCGTTAATTTAATTACTTTTATCTTTTTTTTTTCTCATCATCAAAGTAGTCAATTTTTTTTTTCGACTCGTCTATACATGCGTTTTTCTAAACAATCACGAGATGATACGGTTTACAATATATGGCGTAGAAATCTCCATTGTTCTTCAAGTTACTGGAAAATCTAGTGATTGTTTCTTTCCCGATGCCATCACTACAATTATTAATTCAATGAGACATTTGGCTGACCCAGTTGTTGATGACGTGATGAATTTTTTCAACCAAATGTCCTAAAACACGAATGTAAAAGTATTACAATTCATTCAGACTGTGTAACAGTTTGAAAGAGCAACACCACTAGCGACAGTTGGAGTCACTGGACCGGAGATCATGAATGGAAGTACCTGACAATTTCTCATTAATTATTTAATCTTACAAATTTATCTAGTTATAAGACGTTTATACAAGTAATGATAAATTTTCTGTTGTCTATGATAACCTTATACATTTATCTGAAAAAAAATTTCCAAAAATATTTATTGCGTAATGATACACATGCAATTGTTTGCTGCAAGGATTCTTGAAATCGCGACGAGCCAGTATTTTCTTGTAAACTATCGCATCCAACTTAAAACACATACCTGTACAAAATCCCGCTTGTTGTCCTAAATATATTGTATAGTCGGGAACGGGAGAACTTTGTACAGGTTAAATGTGCGTTTTCGCCCTTTCAAAGGAAAGTTTTAAGCTGCAAAAGACTAATTGAGTTGGGAAAAAATAGCTAAGGTATTAAACATGTCCTCAAAAATATGTTATTGAAAGGCTTTTATCGTTTATCGTATTACAATAGCTGAACGTGTAAAAAAAAATGAAAAAAGAATTGCACCTACAAGGCCTGTGTTATTTTTCCCCCAAGTGACTAATATACACCGCGATAATCACGTGACCTTTTGACCAAAAATATGTTAAGACGTATAAGTTTTGCATTTTATTTTTCTAAAATTATTTTATTTAGACATGTAACAATATTATAATACATTTATAATCCAATTAATATCTAAAGAAATTATATTTTCAATATCTCAATTATTTATTTCAAGTGCATTTTTTTCATTGTAATTTATTGATAAAAATTATTTCTGTTTAACCAGTGCAACTTTCTTACTGTTCAAAACACTACTTTAATTTAGAATCCAAAACACATGAAAAATTTTTATTTCTTAACATATTTTTTCGTACACCCAAATTTAGCTGTAATGAAAAAAGATACCCAGCATAAAAGCAAGGATGAATCGAAAAACTTATCAATAAAATTATTGTACGATACAGGTAATTTGTGTAGGATGGAAAAAAAGCTTAGTTTATTTATGTACGAAATACGAAATGTTATTTTATTCGACAATAAAATTAAGTAATAATTTTCGTTAAATGACATTTGTATTTACAAACTTTAACGACGTAAATGATATACCCAATATGTACAAATACATGTATAAATTATACAGTTTTTAGAAATTCTGTTGACTATGATACAATCTACTTATAAACTAAATAACACTTGAAGATTTCAATGCTATGATACAAGTTATATTTTTTTCATATAAACGCTGTACACTCTAAATATTAACAATGAACTTAAAATTAAAATCACATGAAAAAGCTAGTTTACTTTAACACATTCGTCACAATAAAGCTTAATAAAAAATGTCTGACTATATCCCTCGGTCAAAGAAGCACGTACAAAAACAAAGTAAGTCCACAAAAAAATCAACTATCTTTTTTAGTTTTTTATATTAATACCTCCCTTGGCCTGAGAGTTTGTTCGTTCTACTATAGGCACTCGATAGTAACTATATTCAATAGCCTGATTATTGGCTAAAAGTACACTTTTTATCATAACTATTCTTGCACTCGTAACTGTTTCTCTTTCTTTATTTCAACTCAATTCATAACTGTTAAGTCCCATGAACGAGAGCACAA
Source organism: Copidosoma floridanum (assembly GCF_036245765.1). Classification (NCBI taxonomy): domain Eukaryota; kingdom Metazoa; phylum Arthropoda; class Insecta; order Hymenoptera; family Encyrtidae; genus Copidosoma; species Copidosoma floridanum. The sequence continues at coordinate 17,788,625 of NW_028321907.1, read as the reverse complement.
GAAAAGAAAAAAACGTTCCGATACGTTTCTCTGGGTGCAGCCGCATCCGAAACCAGACGTAACTTTCTTCGTCAACGACGAATCTCAAGTGCCTAGTTGCGATAGGGTTTGAGATGGCAGCAGTGGCCGGTTCGCGCCTACCCTACAAGTTAAGGTGGACGGGTTTCGAGTGCCGGCGTCGTGGAGGCAGGGGTGGCGGCGTTTCCGGCCATGTTTGCTTGTGCTTGTTATCCTTATTGTTACCGATTATGCAACTGCCACTGCTACTGTTATCGCTGCCGATATCTTTTTTGCCAAAGTCGTGCAGTCTGGCGTCCTGCTGTGCCGACTTATTGTAGTCTACTATAATGTCCGTGAATTTTATGATTCTCCACCGGTACAGGACCTCTTCCTTGGGGTTCTCGGCGTTTTTTTTTACGGCCTCTTGAAGCTTGACAGCCGAGTCCGCGGAATCCATCGGCGATTCAGGGACAAAGATCTCACAGTCCGACAGCGCCAGCCCAGAATTCGTGGACAAGGATAAGCAATCTTTGCGTGGAGGTTCTGTCAAACAGAGATTGTCCAGGGAAATTCCATCAGCTACTGTAAAACGAGAGGAAAAATGATTTGAACCAGTTTTTATAGTGTAAAGTCTTTGGCGGATCTCAAGAAAAGTATGGTGCTTACAGTGTAGGCTGTCGATGCTGTCTTGGGCTCCGCTGTCGCTTGGCTTGGCGCCGAAAAGCAGGTCGACCCTTTCACCGAACAGGACCTCGCAGTGCTGGATAAGCATCTCCACGAGGGCAGGAATCGCCTGGCTCTGGTTGACCGAGGGACTCTCGGACCAGAGCAGACTTGGCCCACAGCACACGCCGAGGTTACTCGCGCACATGAGGTTGTGCTTCGAGCGCCGGGCTATGTGGTGCAGCACATGGATCAGGTGCGACAGCAGCGTATAGTTTGCCCTTGGCAGACGGTCCAAAATGCTACAAACCAAACGAACGTTAAACAAATGGATAGTTATGTATGATAAGGTAGCTCCATTGAAGTAAAAATATCAGGGGTCGTACCTTTTGATCGTCGTGAGCGGGTCCGGAGACTTGAGGCTGGCCATCCACAGGGAGAAGAGGTGAGAGGTAAGGAGGGGGTCGGGCAGTGATCTCAAGAAGTCCTTGAGTAGGGCAGCCACTGCGAGTACGGACGCGTCTTCGAGGCAACTACTGTTGCCCGAGGACTCGATCTGGTCCTTGAGCTCCCGGACCACCCTTAAATTGGCGGATTTGCGAAAGATGCCTTGGGTGGAGGGACCCTTGGCGAGGAGCTGCTGCAGCATGACGAGGACTGGCTTGGGCAGACCGTTCTCGTCGAGCCGCGCCAGATTGACACCAAAGACGCGGGGGCTAGAGGAGGCGGATTTTCGCAGGAGACCCCATGTCCGGGATTTGTGCGACTTTGCATCACTATTAACTGACGCCAAATTTCGCGCGTCGGTTTCCATGTACTTTTCGTACTCGGCAAGCCTCTGAATCTGAAAGGAAAAACGGTTGAGATTTTGGTTAGTCGTTACTTTTTGATTATGAGACACGGAAACAATTTTATTTCTATAAGAACATCAAAATCTGCAAATTAGTACTTGTGTCGGAGAAACATGATTAATTTTATTTCTTTTTTTGCACGAATAATCGCAAACGTGGGACAAAAATTTTGTATGGCGAACAATAACAAAAATCGTTTTTCAAGGAGGTACAATTCATAGACAGAGAGGGGATGATCCAGAGCTCTGGGGAAGTGTGATTCCCAATAATCCATAACCAAATTAAAAGTCCACTAAAATGTAATTTGTACAGTGAAGATGACACACATGTGGACTCTGATAATGTATGTGAATTAAAAATTTACTGCCTCAATAAATTAGCATCGATTAAACTCTCAATATTTCCAAGCTAAAAATCTAACTCAATGCTGCCACCTGAATACATGTGTGCATATACCTGAGAAAGAAAAAGGGTCTTTCCCGGCGCCCTCAAAACTGGTATCACCGAAATTACAAATGTAAGATGCGTCACGCACACGAGCAGGGAAATTCGACTTTCTCGGTTTTCTTCTCTTTACTTTAAGTACATTATCTTTTTTTTTCCATGAGAAAATCGCATATGCACCGAAACCAATGAATAGTTTGTACGCTCGAGAAAAATAGCAATGCTACATATACATGGAAAAGATTTACGCTTTAACCAGTGTAAGTGTACAGCGAAGAACGAAAAAAGTGCGCAGGAAAAACGGATAATACAAAATAGCAGTTGCGCCCGAAAACACCGATGTCCCGAAAATCGGACTCAACATTACATCGGAGGTACCAAAACTAGCATTGAGACGCACCCCAACTCCGATTTTCAAATTCAAAAGTGGGCAGCAATGATATTTCAATGCCCGATTATTCACTTTAAATATTTCTACACATCTAACTGATATGGGAATGCGTGCAAGGTAAATATAGTTTATGTAATTTTAACCAAAAGTTACCTCACTACTCGGCTGGTGATCATTTGGTCCGCGCCGAAGGGACCGGAAAGACGCTCTAGTCTTCCTGCACCAGTTAGAAATGGCCTTCTTCATTTTTCACTCTGACGTACACTCCGATTTCACTAGTTGCACCCTTCGGTTCACAATGCGAGCAGTTACCACTAGTAGACACTAGAACACTCCGGGAGAGAATAACTGAGGACTGAGGGACGGTAGTCCCATTGCATTCCCGAATATCCCCACACTGTGCAGTGATGAGTTTACGCCCTTTCACTATTGGCCCGAGCGCAATTAGTCTGCAATAGGAAGGGTCAGTACTATCAGTAGTGGGATTATTTGGGTGGGGACATGTACATAACTACATGACTAATTGTGTTCGAACACATCTCAAGACATTGGAGTTGTTTCTTAGGGAAAAATTATTAAAGAGAAAATACATGGGAACAAGAACGAGAAAAATAAAACGAGTACGGAAGCTTTTCAAGTAAATAGTACGTATGAGCTCTGCCGAAATATTTATACCTCTATATTTTTTGTACAAATTATGGAAAAAAATTGAATTTCTTCAAAAATTTGTACTAATTTTCATCATAAGAGAGAGTATGATAAGAAATGAAAGATTTGCATTTTAATTGTGTAAAATTATTTTATTAAGACTTATTTTATAACAATATTATGATTAATCCATAGAGCAATTGTTAGCTGAAGTAGTTATGTTTTTGAGATCTTGATCATTTATTTAAGTACATTTTTTTCATTTTAATTTATTGTTAAAAATTATTTCTATTTGACCAGTGAAAATTTTTACAGTCCTAAACACTATTTTAATTTTGAAACACATGCAAAATTTTTATCTCTTAACATATGTTTTGTAGAAATTAAATTTTTTGCCACAAAAAATTTTTCTCATAAGTTTTACTTGCAAAAACCATATCAATTACTTAACCACGCTACAATACATGCATAAATTAACGCGAAGTACTCAGAGCTTAGGGTACATCCAGTGCATTTGACTTTTTTTTATTTCTGTTTTAATGCGTTTTTTTATGGTTGCTTTATTACTCGATTACAGCGCGTTTCTTTGATTCGCGGTGCTTAGCTATGGTTTGCCAGTAATTTTCAGTACTGGGAAGTAATAGAATTTTTGTTCGATGCCATTTATTTACAATTCCAATCTTACATATGAATAAATACATTAATGCTATGTAAAATTAATTTATTGTTCATTTATTTTTGTAGCTTCTAGTGCACTCACACGTAAGCTTACCTCTTCTCGTATTTTTTTTTTTATTACTATGCTATCGTCTACAATGCTGTTTTCATATGGTTACAGTCTTTTTTTTCTCTTGCTCTTTACTCTGCTACTGAGTTGTATTGCTCGCACCACACTCAGTTAGGGTTAGATTTTTTTCTACGAGAAAAGTACACAACTGTGATCTTGGGTATCCTATTTTATTTTTAGCCTTACATTTTTGCCGCCCGTTTTTTTTTTCAAAATTAAACTATTTACCTTAGACGGAGTTTAAAGAATGGCGTTATTGTTTCCTAGTTCTCCATGCGTCCAAACTGTTTTGATTTAACGACTATAATTACAATTGTATATTCTTAATTTTACACTAAGTAGTGTACTAGTTGGGGTTGAGAGATATTGTTGCTATTTTTTTTTTTTTTTTTTTTTTTTTTTTTAATTATAGAAACAACGATGAAAGAGTCGCAAGCCACCGTGACTTCCACCAGCAACCCTTCGTCCTATGATGGATACGGTAAGCCAATCATGATATCAAGTCCATAAATATAAAGTCGGGGGGTCGGGTAAGGTTCCCTGACCTGTTTAATTAGAATAGACCCAGCATAGTTTTTTTTTATGCATTAGGGCCTGCGGAACACAACTTTTCATGTTGGGTCGCTGTCCAAAAGGTCAATTTTTTGTTAATTGACAAATTTTACTTACAAGTAACAAATGTTGTTTTTTTTTGTTCGTAAAAAAATTTTCTTTTCTGATTTTTTGGTCGCATTTGAAGCAAAAAGTTGTGGATGAAGTATATTCGTAAAATTTATACTTTTTGGCAAAAACTCACAAAGTTTTGAAAAATATGTTCTTTACGGTTTTCGAAATCTTTTGGTGTTTTTTTTTCAAATCTAGTAATCTAATTTATAACGTAATACTTTTTTTTGTTTAAAATGAGTGAAAGAATCGGGTGAAAACTTTCGTTTGTCGAAAAAACCAATATTTAAAATTAACTGACAAAACTCGTCGAGTATCAAAAAATTGACCATTCGGACAGTGACCCACCATTAAAAATCGTGCTCTTAATACATTAAAAAAAAAAAAAAAAATCGGTGAGTCCATCCTATTCGAACAGATTACGGGACCCTATAAACATGTAGACCTCATACGATCGGAGAAAAAACTGCGGATGCAAGTAAACACCTCCTGTAAAAGCAGTTCCAGGCCAAACTCACAGCTCGACGGAAACGACGATAAACTATTCCAGCTCGTCAACGCCGAGACACCCGTCCTCGAGTCCAAGGCCCAGCGCAGCGCGAGCAAACATAAATTACCCCTTGCAGGACAATCTTGGCGCCTCGAGGTACCTCGCTGCAAATATTTTTAAGAACACCTTTCGAGAGAGAAAATTTTTTTTTTATTCCGTTTACAAAATAAGATAACCAGCAAAGGTCCAGACTCGACGTCCCAAACTATCGAGCCTCCCAGGATGTTCGGTCCGTTTAACGACGAGGAGCGAAAGGAAATTTTGACCAAGTTTTACGATCAGGTAAAGAGCAACTTGGAAAGCATTGTCCGGCCCAATGGAAGCAAAGAGTTACCTGCGAGGACGTGTGCCGACCTCTTTGCCGCTTTCCCCCGAAAAACCTACGGGTTAGAGAAATTTCTAATTCACGAAAATCTACTTTGAAAAAATGCTATAATCATCAAAATACAAATACCCATACAGGAGAGTATTGGATTGATCCGAACGACGGTGATCCTCGAGATGCGATACTAGTACGTTGTGACGCCGAAACGCGCTCGTCATGTATTTTGGCTAGTCCCTCGCGAACAGTGGAAATCAGTCACGAGGGCAGTGAATCCGAAATTTGGCTCAATGAAATCGACAGCGCGTCAAAGGTATAAATCGAAAATTTTACCGATCACCATTGACGGTTTGTACTTCGAATTTTTTTTTTTCAAATTTTTTTTCATACAGATAAATTACAATGCGGACAGCAATCAAATTGGTTTTCTGCAATTACTTTCTAAAGAAGCCGAACAAAGTATCACTTACAATTGTAAGAACAGCGTCGCTTATTTCGACATTGAGCGTTAGACTTACAGAATACTAATAAAATAACTGGGAAGATTCGATTTTGAGGGGAGAAAATAACGTTAAAATTCTTGTATATTCATTTGGTACTGTAAAATCATACACATCATCGATCAAATTTAAACGAAATTTTTTAAAATGGATATCAATTAATTTTTAGATCATGACATAGCTAGTAATAAAGTGATCTACAATAATTATTTTGAGCCACCTCTAATGAAAGCATTTCTATTGATCTGTATTTTCTGTTGGCAAAAGAATAGTAGTGAAACGACAGACTATACACCATTTGATTTGATTATTATCTTTGATCCAGTGATTAGAGCGGAGAAACGTTATTTTAACTGATATTATGGAAAAATCGTAAAATAGTTCCTAAATATTTACATTTTATAAAAATACGTTAGACATACATTTAATAGAACTATGATTCAAGTGCGAGAATTCTAACATTTTTTGGCAAGTGTTTTATGAGTAGTAGCATATCATATGTATTAAATTGTTAAACAACAAATAAAATGTGTAACGAAATGTGTGCCAAAGGGGACTTTTTAAAGACATGCCTACACAAATAACAAAATATTTTTCCAACATTTTTTACCCCTTAGCCTTCGTAAAAGTCGTAGGATTTTTCACAAATACATTCGTATACTTACATAAAAAAACCTCATCATTTAAATAATCAATGTTCAATCTAATAAACATATTTATGAAGTATTAGAAACGTAAAATAAGTAAGCAATTATATTTAACTATGTTTATTTTAATTTCAAAGTAAACCAATGGCCTTTACGCTCAATCTGTGACGCAAGAGATGTAGAAAATACTGCCTATATATTAACATTAAAGCGATTATTATCTATTGTACTCTGTGGTATAACAAGTAAAAAAAGTTACACGCAACTAAAAACAAGGTTTATTTTTTTTCTTAGAATGATTTGAAATAAAATAGAATACTTTTATAATTTATGAGGACTACATTTATTGAGCACATACAATAATATACATTCGTGACAAAAAAATTTACTTCAAACATTTTCTTCATTAATATATTACTATTGGTCTTTATAAATGTGTTATCGCACAAAGTTTAATACTCCACGATCTCATTAAGACCCGTGTTTAAGTTTGACGACAAAAGTCCGAATTTCCATTGGTTTCAGTAGTACCACGATAGAATTACTGGAGGCCTGCACTTTGTCCGAGTCCAAATTTCCAGTTTCAACGTTATCGTCCGTCCCCGACGTCCACTTCAATCGCTGCTCGTCTTTCAAAAACTGATTCGCACCAAGAGTCGTTTCTCGCACCCAATCCACGGAAAAACTGGCGAACAGCTCCTATCGGCAAAAACAATCCACAACTCAAGAATGTATCAATGGAACCAATTGTGATCAATAAGAAACATAATAGGTATTACTTTCAAATCGACTTGGGCAACTGTCGAGTACAAGGAAGTTTTGCCATTCTCAAATATGTGCTCAAGTCGCAGTAGAACTTCCCCATCCTTCCAAGGCTCGAGAGTCAGAATACGAATGTTTTTAGGCAGCAAAATCGTTAAACCGTCGCCCTGACGGATCGAGGAAAATTTTGAATTTATTTAGTTATTTTAAAACTCGAGTGATACCTGATACGATAAATTTGAAAATGGTAATTCGAATGGCAATGCTATCAAGTATTTATTAAATACAAATAACTTTCGACGTTACGACCCATACACTTATATATAGATAACGAGGCCCTCATCAGGTAAAAAACTTAATCGTCACACTAGTGACTAAGTGTAGTACGCAAGATGGTAAGGTAGCGAATACATTGTGACGAACGTCGAAAGTTATTTGTATTAATATATACTTGATAGCACTACCACCCGAGTTATTATTTTCAAATTTAAATTCTTCAAAAATACATGCCGAAGTACAGCAGGGAGTGACAAAATGTACAACCTTCATTTTGTAAAGTTGATTCCAGTCTTGAAAAGAACTTGTCGTGGGGGTGAAAAAGAGCCAAGATCCAAGGGACAGTTCAATCGCTTTCTCTTTTTCTTGCAAAATGAGCTCGTCCTTGTCCATCAAACTGCCGGTCAGCAAGTAATGTTTACCTCTGACCACAAGGCCCGTTCCGTACGCCATTTCGTTCAATATTTGATTGAGGCGGTTCATCTTGTCGTGATTGGTTAACCTTCTGTGAAGCTGAAACACATTTTGGCGAAATTCAACGCGTCAGTTTTACCATTTGGGGTGACTTTTTCGTTACCATCAACTAAATTTGTCCTCGAAACAAGCTCGAGCCACCCTGTGGCCTGTCGGTCAACACACTCACACGTAACAACTTCCTCTTGTCCTCGATGGCGATTTTCGTTGGGATCGGGTAATAGTTACCAGAAACTCGTTCCTCCAGCCAAACGTTTATGTGAGGGCGCTTGTTGAGCTTACGCTGAATCATCTCCCTACCATTGCTGTCCGTGTAAAATGTCCTTCTGTTCACCAAGTTCGTAAAGTAATTGCTGACCACTTTCTTGCCGCCTATCATCTTCGACAAGCTGTACAAAATAATTTTATAATACGTATAGAGGATGAACTGTTTTTTTTTTTTTTTACAAGTAACCATTAATGTATGAAATTACTCGATGGGCACAGGTCCGATCAGCCAATGAAATTCCACTTGACTTTTTCCCTTGTAAATTCTAACTACTTGGCTCACCCATTCATTGACTACTTGATGAATTTCCTCGACCAAAGGTCCTGCCGGCATTTAATTTTTGAAAATGGTACAATCGAGACTTAATGGCATATTAGCAGTGTCCCATATGACATACCTTTGAAGATCTGCGTGGAGTTGGTAACATTTAAAATATGGGTGATGCTGCTCTTTGGTCTTAAAACATACAGCCCCGACGATCTGTTGGCGACCAATGCGTTGTTGCCCTCCGCAGCATCGTAATAATGAAACGATTGTCTGATTTTCAGGCCCCTTGTCCCGTGAGTCATATTTATCAAGATTCTACCTTTCGCGTTGGCACTTATGTTAAATAACTTAAATACAACGTTTATTGTTTATGGCATTGCAAAATGATATTGGAAAAAGTAATGGTCAACTTTTTACCTCGGAGCCTATAAATTGGGAGCCATTAGCCGGTTTTGGGTCGTTTGGCACGAAATTGGGATCGGACTTTTTTTGGTAAACGTAAAACGATTGGAAACCAAGCGAGAAAACATTTTCAGCTAGGAAAACCAACTCCATTGTTGCACTGCTGACTCGACCGGGGATCGCTTGCACTTTGTCTGGAATTGGCACCATTTGAGTAACCATATCGTTCCCTACAATTAAAAAAAAAAAATCCCATCAATCGATTAATAATTGGGTACATTTATGTATTTCAAAGGTGACTTGGACTATTTCCACTGGATTAATCAAAATAGCTGAAATTTTCTAACTATGTAAATGAGGTATGCCTCATTCATTTACGATAAAAAACACTGGGGTTAACCACTTTACTTTTAAGAAAATCACTATTGAAAACTCACCAATTTAACAGACAGTCTTACAGAATTTGTTACTAAAATGACGCTAACTCCAAAAGTAAATGACAAACCTCTGTAAATAAAAACTGTATTTGTACCTTTTTTTTTATTAGTGATCTCTTAGAACTGTGAAAATTATACGTAAACCACTTAGATTTTAAGAAAATTTAGAGAAAAGTGATTTATCGTCTTCTGCGCATGCGATGATTAAAGTGGTGAGTTTTTACTATTTATTTTATTGATATTTTATAACTTTTTAGGCCATTAAAACTCTTGAAATTGAACGCGTGATTCATACATTCAATAATCATGACAATGGACAAAGAACATTTTTCGTAATCAATAAAACCTCAAAGGGCCCCTCACTGGGTACGGCACCAAACGTTCAAGCCACCTTTATTATTGACGCACCAGTAAAGTCTTTGACCCCGTACACCAAATTCTGAACCGGCACTCTGATGAACTGCTGGACCATTTGACTGGTCGGATTGTACACAGTGACAACGAATTTTCGGTGATTGGAGGAATAATCACAGGCGCTAATGTTGAGAAGCAGACACGAGTGGAATTCCGGCGCATTTGAAATTTTTTTTTTCAATGCCCAATTGCTGAGAACAAAAGACATGTATATTTTTCAAACAGCTGATATTTTCAAAGTGCATGATTATTATTATTTTAGAGCTTCAGAGGCAACGTGCTCTTCTTTGGAAATACTGCGATGTAACAGTTTGGCATAGTCAAACGCAACATTTTGCATTGCAGTGCCCGTAATGGCGTCATGATGCTTTAACACCCCCATTGCCTCTCGGAAACGTTGCAGCTCTTCGGTATCGGGCAGATTCGCCAAGACAGATAATTGCTTCGCCACCTGGAATGACAAAAAAAAAGATAATCCAATTTTTTTTTGCAAGTTGAAATGGGAAATTCATTAAAGCCCCGACTTGCAAAAAGTTATTGCCGAGTCTTTCGAAGTACTTCAGTGCCGGTCTGGACGTATAAAAACCGGTCCAAAATGAATGTTGGTCGAAAGAGTAGGGGAACATATCGCCGATTTCAACAGGCCATCTCAAATCGTGCTTGTGCAGTGCCCGCAAGTAGCACGACGGAGTTGAGTGAAACACCTCATAGTTGTCTCCTTCCTTACTGTTTATGTACCTGAGTAATCACGCAAATTTGTTTCAACCGTATACTTCGGCATGTTGTTTTAGAAAAAAAATTTGAAACCAACTTGATGAGTTTGTCTATGTTGGCGAACCACAGCTCAGCGTTTAAGTAATGATGTGTCCGTCCCATTGTAATGATTATATTATTGGTCTGGTACATCGTAGCTTGTTTCGAAGCAAAATGTAGTAGTTTCTCTGCCTTTAGTCAAATAAATATCTTGTACAATAATATATTGTTCCAAAGTGATGGCATGAAAAATTTTCGCTTACTCTGTCATGTACGTTGTAATTTACGTTGTTTGGGTCATCGATGATGGGCACGCGATTGCCGCAGAAAGTATCAAAACAAAAACCAGGTGGGGTGAAAAAACGGTAGTACAAAATCATCGTAAATAGATTGGCAGATTTACCTGAAATTCATTTTTATTTTCATCAATCCTGGTTTTTCATTGAAATGAAAATTTTTTGATATATACATGAAAACCCGTATAAAAAAAATCTTACTTTTTAAAAGTATTTATGTTGCACTCTACGTGGAAAAAAAATACAGTCTTATAATCTTTTAAAGACATAGGACTTTTATGTATAGAAAATTACGTCATCCTTTCAATTCTAAAATTAGAAAGAAAATGAGTTTTCGATGGAGGTATGCTAAACATTGCAAACAGCCGTACAAGAAAAAAGTACGACTTCACTTTTCCGGTGCAAGTAGCCGGAAGTGAAAATTGTACTTCCCCTCTGGGAATGAAAGTAAACCACATACCTAGACTATCACTGCCTTTCCAGATGAATTCGGCAGTTTTATTCCACAAGCGGGCCCAGTTGTACACGTAATCGATTCGACCAACGAACATTCCATCAAAACCCATTCGAGCGAAAATGGAAGCTTGTTCGCGAGAATGTCCGAAAGGGTCAACTTGCCATCCGACTCGAAGTCGCCCACAAGAACCAAAGGAGTCATTTATTCGCCTTTAAAGGTAAATAAGTTTATATTAATCGCAACAATAAATCATTCAATCCAATTGTAAGCATACCTGAAGCCCCAAGTGTATTGATCAATCAGTGATTGGTAATTTGTGGTAGCCTCGTCGTTCATACTCCAACCACCACCAACTATTTCAAATCGTCCTTCGTTGACCAACATTTTTAACTTTTCTCTCATAGTGTCGTTTCGATTTTTCCACCACTTCCATAGCATTGCCATTTCGGCAAACGCAAATCTAATTACAAATCGGTTTGTCATCATCCCCCAGCGATAATTAACAATAAAAGTTTTTTCAATTTACTATTATTTTCTGTTTCTACAATAACATTGGCGTTGAAAAATATATATGTAATAATAACAACTGATAATCAAAAATTATGTATAACTTATGACATTTTATTACTTGTCTCAAATACGGACTTTACAATTCTCATTATCGGTTGTTATTTTTCGCTGAGATCGTCAGTATGGTGTAATGGTATACATATTAGTTGTCAAAATATTGATTTGAAAATACCTTCTTCCTGGATTTTTTAGGAGCGATTCAATGACATTGTCGATCACGTATTGCACCCCTGAAATTAAAATATTTTTTTCTTACTCGCTAGCAAAAGGGAGGAGTACTTCACGCTTAATGTAAGGTAAAGACATGTTTTTCATAAAATATGCCACTTGTGATATTCCATTTAATTTTCCTTCCTGTATAGATGAATAATCAATATTATTTACAAAGTATGCGCAACTTTTATTTATATCTTACATTTGTTGTATATTACATCGTAGGTTAAGTACAACCAGCCCACTTCAGCGTGAGAATGAGCCACTAAATGCAGTACCGGTAATGGTGTTGTGATTTTGCATCAGTCCCATTGCTTCTTTGTACGTTTGATATTCTTCAGAGTCAGATGAATGTGTGAGGACCGAAAGTTGTTTGACCACCTATTTTTTCATTTTTTTATTCTTTTATTAATTGAAGGTAACATGGAGAGTATAATACATGTCATGACTTTTGACCTGTAAAAAATTATTTTCCAGTCTCTCGAAAAATTTCAATCCAGGCCGAGAAGTGAAGAAACCAGACCAAAAAGTATGGCGATTCCAGGAGTACGGCAAAAAAATCGTCAGTTTTGACAGGCCATGAAATGTTCAAGTCATTCAAAGATTTTAAGTAACACGAAGGCGTGGAATGAAAAATATTAAACTGGTCGTTTTTTTTCTCATTGATATATCTAACAAACCAAACGATGTATTAGTGTTACGCTTTAGTACCACGTTATAGTATTAATTAAAGATACACCTGATTAGTTTATCCATATTACTGTACCACAGCTCAGCTTCTGTGTACTGTAATTTATCTCCCATTGTAAATTTAATATTATCTGTTCCATACGATAAAGCTTGTTTTTTGACATAAGTTAATAGTTGCTCTACCTTTACCCATCATAAAAATTTAAAGTATACAATGAAACAATTTAAAAAAAATGTTTAAAAACCTATATATCTGATGTTTACCCTCTCATCCACGTTATAATTCAAATTTTTAGGATCATCTATAATTGGTACTCTTCCGTCACAACGAATAACAAAGCAAAATCCAGGTGGTGGTGTAAAGCGGTTGTATATTATTGACGGGAATAAATTGTTGGACTTGCCTAAACGAATGACCACCAAAAGTTATCGAAGCACAATTTAATAAAAATAATAAAATTTCCTACCTAAACTGTTACTTGTTTTCCAAATAAACTCGGCAGTTTTATTGTCGAGACATGCCTTTTTAAATTGATAATCAACTCGACTAATAAACATTCCATCAAAACCCATTTGCGAAAATAGCGATGCTTGTTCCCGAGAATGTCCAAACGAATTTACTTGCCAGGCAACCCTTGGACCATCATAATTACCAATCATATATTTTACTCTCCTGGGATTAACAGTTTTACTTTATCTTTTTTTTATGTGGCTTTAGAATTTATCTATGATTACGGAAACTCAAAAACCTGAAGCCTAAAGTGTATTGGTCTATGATCGATTGGTAATAGGAAACAGCTTCGTCATTAATGGTCCACCCTCCACTCACAATTTCAAACCTGCCGTCGTTTATTAATTTTCGTAACATTTCCTTTTTAGTTTGATTTTGACGCTTCCACCATTTCCATAAAACAAATGTTTCAGCGTAGACAAACCTAGCAAAAAAATATGTTTTAATTTCTTTTAATTTTTTTATGCAGTTTTCTTATTTATTGCCTTCTATTTTGATGCTTCGTCAATGATAACATGACACTATCAATAACAGCTGTAAATGAATTTTTAAAAAAGTTAAAGGAGTTTTTTTTATGCACTAAGTAGTTGAACTTTAGAATAAAAAAAGATTCTCACAAGCGTAGTATGTTTGATTATGCACATGAAGCCAACCAATGTTACTCTCAGAATACGATATCAAATGTATGTTTAGTTTATGTGGCTGACTGTTTGGGCAAGTCTGCGTATGGTTAATAAAATTTTTTTTATGGTAGTATTTATCTAGATCACAACATTATTTAATTTGTATCATCCAATATATTATACTTACATTAGGCCCTATTACAGGTATAGGTTTTTCATATTTTGATGACAAGAGTAGCCATATTCCAAATCCTACGATGACAAATGCGGTACCAAATATAAATAAAAATAAACTTCGATGTGTTTGCAATCTTATTTTAATTTTAATTTGTAACTAAATAGTGAACGAAAAATTGGTTAACTGAGAGAAAATTTCACATAAAAATGTGCTTTTTTTCTTCAATATTGACTGAAACCTTTGCGTGTGTTTTTTGGCGGATTTTTTTTACATATTTTTATCTCAACTTGTTGAACTACGTCAGTAAACTTGTAAACAAATGTTACTGACAGAAATTATGTAAGCAGTATAACAATTTGAGATTTTTTTATTTTATGAAGTATTACGTTTTTAGACCTTTTTTTTACAATATTTTGAACTCAATTCTCAATCGATAATTGATTTACATATTCATAAGTTTCAGTTTAACGATAACTCTTTGTCTTGATATTTTTAATTTATCTTGGAAACTATAGTAGAGAAACTTCAATATTCTAACCAGTTATTTTCACCTATTTTTACACTACGAGATTCAACGTAGTAAACTGAATATTTATAAAAATTAGCTTTACCTTTACTTATCTTCATTTAATTTTACATAATAAACTCATGACAAGCAACTGAAAAAATAATTTATTTCAAAGGAGAATAATTTATTATCATAATTGAGATACACGGGATACAATTATTATTGACGATGGAACGAGCCGGAAGCAGGAATCACCAGGAGAAAAAATTAAAAACACACAAATGATTTATAAAGGAAATATATTTATTCGTTTAGTACAAAGCCTTTCAGGCGCCATACGCACCTTATTCGCTCGCAGCCCGAGAACATCTGCAGCTCGCCACAGCGAGCGAGCGTCGCGCCCCTTGCGCCGCCGCGCTCGTTCCTCCCCTCCGTTCTACCACAGTTCCATACCCCGCGTTTCGCCTGTTTCACGCGAGCTTCGACGTTAGGGCACGGTACGTCGATAATGAAGGAGCAAACCGCCAAATTCAAAAACTGTACCAATTGATATGAAAGGAAACATCACGGCTTAATTCTTCGTGTCATCGAGACTACTTTTCAGCCTGAACGGCCCCAGACCTGCATCTGTGCACGCTAGTTTCGACCTTCAGTACAACCGGAACTTCTCGCTCCTATCGAGATCTGTGATAACAAATGGTGGCTTGACGGCCGCGAGCTTCTCGCGCCTAAACAAGTCGCCTCGATGACTTCACAAAGAAGGCAAATCGACACCCCCGTCGTATATTCACTGTTTGCTCCCCCCCACCCGACCGCGTTCAATCATTGCATCATACGTTAGCCAAAATTACATGTGTTTTATCTCTGATGTACACAGTAACGTTGCCCCTTCAAACTCGCAACCTTTAAACGCCTAATTTCGTCTGTTACAATTATTATGTTATTTATACACATCGTATTGGGACAAATTCATAGAGACGAGAGTGAATTTGATGCACATACATAGTTTTAAACATCGATAG
Source organism: Copidosoma floridanum (assembly GCF_036245765.1). Lineage (NCBI taxonomy): Eukaryota > Metazoa > Arthropoda > Insecta > Hymenoptera > Encyrtidae > Copidosoma > Copidosoma floridanum. Next base: position 17,773,038 of record NW_028321907.1, on the reverse strand, counting down.
TAATTATACATCCTTAAAACGACGATACACATTAATGAAATTTAGGGGAAAGTTTTAAGATAAATGTTCTAATTTGCATAGGATTAAGTCTTACGATCAGAGACCTATTGGACAGTTCTATACGATCGGTTTTAGAGCTATCAACGTGGGAAACCTCGTCAAGTTCCGATTTCCATTTGAGCCGCTCCGCGTCTTTCAGATTTTTATTTGCATCGAGTGTCATTTCCTCATACGAGTCCACAGTAAAACCAGCAAACATCTCCTGAAAAAGAAAAGGAAAGAAAAGAAAAAACGATCGTAAACTTCAAGACAGTTCTTACTTTGAGATCAAATTTTGCAGCTGCAGAGTACGCGTGCGTTTCGCCAGTCTCAAAAAAGTGCTCCAATCGAAGTAAAACTTTTTCTTTTGCCCAAGGTTCGAGTGTAAGAATTCTGACATTTCTTGGCAAAGCTTTGACCAGCCCATCGATCTTAAAGACCCACAGTGATGTAAAAAACAAACATTTCTACGTACGAAAATAATGAACAAACCTTCATTTTGTACTGTTTACTCCAATCCTGAAAGGATGTATACAATGGAGTAAAAAATAGCCAAGGACTAATAGCAAGTTTATTTGCAAGCTCCTTTTCTTTCATTATCAAATCGTCTCGGTCCATCAAGCTACCAGTCACGAGACAATGTTTGCCCTTGACGACAAGCCCTGTATTGTAAGCTATTTCATTCAGTCCGTGTACAACAACCGCCTATGAATCTGTACTCGATCAAACGTTATAATTTGTTTATTTTTCAATGATCTAGTCGAGATATATTTTGAGTAAATTTTGTACGACCATCATTTCGATTTCTCCGTCCCTGAGACTCGAGCCACCGTGAGGTCTGTCGGGTAAGACGCTCATACGCAACATCTCTTTTTTATCTTTGATGGAAATTTTAGAGGTCACGGGATAGTAGTTACCAGCGATTTGCTCCACGAGCCTCACTTTTCAGTTCGGACGGCTGTTTAACGTACGTTTCAACATTTCACGGCCATTACCGTCGGTATAGAAATCGGTATCTATTTCAAGAATGTGTGGAATCTGCAACAAAGTCAAACAAATAGTTTGTATACTCGCTCAGGACTCTATCGCTCGGACAACGAAAAATTTATCCATGACAAGAAAAAACAATTAGGATTCTTTCATGACAAGCTTATCTCCAGGTATTCACTAATAACACGCATAAATGGGTGAACAAGATAAACAGCATGTCTAGATCTCTATATTACTGTTGTATAACTCTTTCATATTGTAATTATTTATTTGCGTTGAAGTACAGTATTAATTGTATAAATTATACCAATTCAAACAACATTGCATATAAAATATAACTCCTATTCTGTTGAAAGTTGTCCAAATTAAATTATTCTAATATTTCAACTACTCGCTGTTACATTTAATCATATTTAAAGATGTAAAAAATAAAATGCATAATTCCACAACAAGGTCAAACACACATTAATTGATACCGACAATAACTTGTATACTAAAGAATTTCTCGTCAAACAATACATTTCATTATTTTCTACCTCTTTATGATGGTAAAATACCTTAAAGCAACCGACTCGGATTATTTGTCCTTGAAAATCATTTCTGCGCTGATCAAAAGTCAGATTAGTTGCCCCTAATCCTTTCTTTTCATCCCAAGTTCCAAAATGACTTTTAATCAATTCTCGATCCCTTGCAATTTAGTAAACTTCGCTAAGCTCTCGAGCATTTATACCCGTAATTTTCTGCACTACGAGAAATAGGCAGTTAAAAGGAATGTAGTTGTTGGAGAAAAATTCATCAGCTTTTGTTTTTTCACTCAAAAAAATCATCCATTGAATGTTGTCCGTTACAAACCACAAGGATATTTCCTAAAAGCGTATCGCACACTCAATTACTGTGATTACAAAAGTAGTATAAAAACGTACAAATTATAGTTTTTATGTATACAAATAAATAAAAACTGCTTAGCAAAAACTATCTTCAGATCGTGAAATCTGAAAAGTGGTTCTTGTTTCTTTAATCAAGTTCACGACTACAAACATTTTTGATCAAAACAAAACAACCAAAATTAACATAATGCTAACTTTAAGAAACTGTTTCATCTCTTCGGAGTCATTCATTAGCACGATCAAGGTATTCTGCAATTCAGAAATATCAATTTTCATCTAGAGAAAGAAGTATCAGAGAACGTTAGTGGCATATAAATATTTTAATTAATGATCAGTGATTATTACGAAAATCATTAAATAATTCTAGTATGATTGTCTGTCAAATCATGCATGTATTAGATGAACTGAATGCATAAAAATGATGGTTCTTTTTCGAGTAGAAATTTTTATGTTTTACCGAAATGAGAATGTCATATATAATTCATTGCAAGGCCATCATCACACGTAACAGCGCAATGTATAAAATATTTTTATGCTTGCAGAGCCCAAAGATTTTAATTCAAGGACTATCTTGTGTACAAATATACAAATAAAGCTGTTTTTCTTCTTATGGACTAAATAATCAAGTATATAATCACTTTCATACGCAGCACAAGACAAACTTGACTTTTTATGCTAATAATTATTTTTACCCCGTCAAATAGTATTGTAATGCGTCCAACTACTTTTATTTTTAAATAAAAGCCACTGTGTACTGATAATGCCTGAAAACGATCTCGGTGATCCTTTTTAAAATGTACAATTAAATAATATTAAATGTTTTGTTCAGAGATTTTTTTAAAGTCAAAAAAATGTATTCAGTTGCTAACTAAAAGTTTTGTTTCATTACCCTTGATTTAAAGACTTCTATCTGATTAAAACATATTTTTACCATCGGCAAATAGATTTTCATGGTATAAATAAGCATATTAAGCACGTGGTATGGATTGAAAAAAAAAATTGCAAAAATTTGGGTGCGCACAACCGCGCTTGAGCCAGGTATTAGCTGACCTGTCATCCCTAGTAGTTGTTATTACAATCTTCTAACACCCTAAGTGAGGCTCCTGGCTCAGTTTCCCTATCCTACTTTCTATCTGACCCTACAACCCCTCAATGTGCTACTTATGATTCTACCTTAGATCTAGGTATTAACTCTACCTTATTTCTATTTTTCTTATTCTATCTTACACCTATTTTTTTATTCTACGTTATTTCTAATTATTATTCTTATTATTATACCTTAAGATCTACTCTTATTGTTCTACCTTACATCTAGTCTTACTACTCTACCTTCAATCTACGATTTTTAATTCTACATTAAAATCTATTTGCTTACTGACTAAGGCTTATAGATTAATTAATTTCTACCCAACACCGCTTAAAACTACGTCGAAGGTTGGTCTCGAACCCGGACCTCCTGGCAACTCAATATCTGATAGCTACCCGGTTGAGAGTGACTGATAAAACCTCATAAAAAAAATATTCAATGAGATTCATAATGTGTATTTGCTCCTGGATAACTGAATAAAGACTTATTAAAAACTTAAGGATATTTTATAGGAAGAGTCGCATAAGATACCGGAATTCTATAAATATTGACCGATAAAACCAAGTTCGAAGCAAATTGATTATGGTTTTGTATAGGCACTCACACATTCAACAAAAAATTTGTGTTACGCAATTAGTTTTTATATGTAGATCCACAATTATAAACTCTGTATAGGATTTTTCCAGGAAATACTCTCCATGTATCGTTATGGGAGTAAAATAGTATGTAACAACAAAATTTCGATTCGATAACTTACATGTTTTTAATAGGCTTTGTCAATATGTGTTTTATATGTCAATCTATTTTCTCAAATTGTCAGATTCTGTAATCAGAGGTTTATAGGTATTTAAACCAGACAATAGTTAATGTGGATGTATCAGGCACTTCAAGAAAATATTTTTAATCATATTTTAGTGGTATGTATATGAAAATACGACAGTATCGAGATAGTACAGGATACACGCCCGGGTGTTTGCTAACCTCACCTTCGACTTGGGTGGAAATTCATATCCGGGAGTGATTGCCGTACTTTTGCCCCTGGTAGCGTAATATACTATTCATTTTAAGCATATACAATTAAGTTTGTGATTTGTCAGCGATTTAACTTAAAATTATTTCTCTTAGATATTTGTAAGGGAAAATCATAATAATTAGAATAATAATTAAACTATCAAATGAAATATTTTTCACTACGTTAAAAACACACACGTATGATAAGGTAGAAATAGCTAGAAACTGTAATTTTTTTTTTCATTGAAATTTAATATGTTATAAAAAATATCTTACAAATAATAATTACATGTAATTGTATTACAATTATAATCACTGCTTCAGAATACTTACAGTTTATAAGACTTGGCATACTTTACAAATGTAATTTAGTCATGGCAACAGCTATTAGTATAAACGGCGTAAACAAGCACCTTTGGTAACTCTGATACACCTAATCTTACTGTTTTTTATAATCACAATCTTTTATAAAATCACAATTTTTATAACTATGTATAAATATTTTTTTTTGGCTTTACGATCATTCTGAATAATGCCATAATCATATGCATAGTAATTAACATACTTTTATTTTGTGTGTATAACTTTATTCCATACAACTTTCTTCATCCGTGGTTAAATCAGATGCTGTATCCACTAGTAATGGGGGAGGACAACGAGTTCGACAATTCTTTATTTTTTCATTTAGTCCGTCAAGTGATTCTAAAATATATTTTGTTTTTATAAATATTGTATTTATTATTTTTTCGTTTATATGTGTAGTAAGTGTATATATTTACCAGCATCGTGAATGATTATTCCCTCCTTTATTCCTGTTGAAGTACTTATGTTATACTTTTTCAATCTATTGTATGGTTCCGAGAAATGATATATTTTATTTTGATCAACAGTCGCAAAAGTATCATCATTAAACTTCACATAAAAAAACATTGTTGATAACCTGTACATTAAATTGCGATAAATATATTAAAAAGCAAAATAAAGCATTGAAAAATGCTGTGTTATATTTTTAAAGAGATTTGTAGTAATATAAACCCATTAAACATTTTTATATTATCAAGTATACATTGAATGACGTATGACTGATACATTCAACTGTGATTTACACCATAAAACCAAGTTAATACGATTAAGTGCTTGGTATTGTTGCTTACACTATCAATTCAAGATAATTGGTATATGCACCATACATGATTATTACAGAGTACATTCTTTTTTCTTGTAAAAACTTGTACATAGATAAAAAAAGGTATAAAATTGTATAAGAAAATAAAATTACTTCTAATAAGTATAAACCGATTATATATTACCATATTATCAATTTTATTTTGTATGGCGTATGATTGAAACATTCAATAGTGATTCACACCATACATCCAAGGTCACATTAACAAGTATTTGGTATACTAGTTTTCACTATAAATCCAAGTTCATCTACATACACGCCTTACATGCTTATTACAGAGTAACTCCGTACTCTTCGTAAAAACTTGTACAAACAAACATTTACTTATTAATGAGGTTTTATGGTGTAATCACTATTAACTCTTACACTTTCTCAAATTTCTGTAATCATTGCTACATGTTACATGTTGAATAAAGGGATAATTTTTTAAAAAATTTACAAGACCAATTACCATTTTTACTACAAAATTTATATAAAATAGATTTGTTTAAGCTAGCAGCTTGGAGGTGCTTGGAGGTACGTGTGCTCCTGTCGATAAAATTTTACATTTTATCAAGCTTTATGTTAGGTCATGGAGGTCCTCCTAGTATTTCCCCGAACAAATTAGTTAATTTTTAAAATCTAAGCGTCACATCAATTAAACAGTATTACACTTAAACGTGGTCAATGAATCATCAAAAACAAGAAAAAGTATAGAGAAAATTGAAAAATTGATGAGGACGTGTTTAACCTACTAGTAGAGCATGAAAAAGAACTTACTTTTAACGTATCCTTTGGTACTTATATCAGTGGCGGTAAGGAACATAAATAGCCATTTTTTGAGGGTGTTATTATTACACTAATTCACTCGCGTAGAATTAAAAATATAATTTTTCATCGCACAACGTTGTTTTAACAGTGCGGAGAATACAGTGGACGATAGTTATATAGGTACTAGCTTCTACCTGTTGCTGTGTAGACTGTAGTTGCGTAAAAGTGACTGTATAAGCTACGCGCAACGGCGCAAATGATGGAATGATGATTACAGCCGCATCTACATCTACAATGGCCAGCTCCCCAACTCAGACTGATGACCGCACCGCCCAATAGAATTGCAGTATGAAAGTTGTAAAGGTGCGGTCACTGCGGTCCCGGATCGAGTGTGGGCTGTGTGGGGTCCGCATACGGCTCTCGCTTGAGTATGAGGCTCTTTTACCGTCAAGCTTGAATCAGATGGCGCCAGGGCACGTCGCGGCTGTCATGGCCGTCTCACTCACACAACATTACTTTTCAGTATTGTATGTACATAGGAAATTAAAGTGTAGTGGTAAAGCGCAATATTTGAAATTTTGAAATGAATAAGGAAGACAAGAAAGAATATTATGGGAGCTTAAAAGTTTCAGAATTGAAAAAGCTTTTAAAAGGGAAAGGAGCAAGAGTCAGTGAAAGAAAAGCAGAACTCGTGGACAGGTAAGCCATGACTTGGGAGCGGCAAAAATGTTGGTCTCCCAATTGCTTCGAGCCACTTTTTTTTTATCACACTATCAGAAGGAAATTTAAATTTCACTTTCTTATCGCAGGATATTACACTGCACTTCATTTTTCCTACTATCTTTAAACGTAAATGCAAACAAAAATTGTCTGCAAACAACAGCAATCATTTACAAAGGTTATGTCTTCTGCTTTGCTCATTACACAGATAGGCTCACGAACGCAATACACAACTGTAAATTTGACGGTGTGTAAGTATGACAGCCGCGACGTGCCCTGGCGCCATCTGATTCAAGCTTGACGGTAAAAGAGCCTCATATACGTACGTGCTGTACCATTTAAGCCCGTAAAAGTGAGGGAGAGGTTTGCGTATCTGACCTCTCTCTTACTCTTATGGGCTTAAATAGTTACGCGGTACGCGATACGCACCTCATCTAACCGCATCCTCAATCAGAATTAGCTTACGAGTTTTGAAACGCACACAGGGACAAAAACTTAATTCACGTAAATGTGGAAAGACACGTATTTAGCAAAAAAGTATTAAAATCTTGACAATAAGAAAAAAATTAATTTGATACTGCAATAATGATACCCTAATATTCACGTAAATTTAGATGGCTATCTTAATTTTGTAATTAATGTTATTGTACAGAAATATAATTCCGCAATATATCTATAAAAAATATTACTTCACAAATAAAACAATTCAAATTTTTTTAAATAATTCGGAATGTAAGAGTACATAATTTTATGTAATCTATCCGTATTGCCTCATATCATAAAATCATGTATTGTTATAGGTTAGTTATGATTGGCTTTACGAGTTACTGAACTCGAGTAATAGTGTGTATTTGCTCCCGAAAGTGCATAAATAAAAACTATTACTTTTGTATAAGTGATTATCCAAGTAAATGTTTATGAGATTAAAAACTACATTTGTTCTTATTGAAACAAGTTAAATTTAAATGAGGCATTCCATTAAAATGTTAGGAAAAAATATAATGGATATTGTGGCATTACTACATACAACACAATAAAACCAAATTTATAATCGATATTTATTATTGTGTAATTAAACATATTAAATACAGGAAAAAATATATCAGACTTTTTAATATAAATTGCCATTAATCAAAATCACATTAAATACTATAGAAGTTCTATTGTAATTTCTCTTTATAACACTGATTAAAAAACTTTCTACTTGTATTTCACAAAAAAACAAGTTAAATAAATTGATGTCTTGGATTTCCATATACAAACCCATTAATTATTGTACTTGTCATTTTCATGGCTTATTAAATTTGATTTTATTTAATGGGAGTTTATAAGATTTTATCAGTCACTCTCAACCGGGTAAAGCTTTCATACGCATTTAACCACGCAGCTACTGGGCTCTTGCTGCCCGGCTTGTTTAATAGTAAATTTTAATCATTAGTTTGGTATAGATAAAAAAATGCCTGTAAGTGAGATACTTGTGTATGTGTTGATTGCTTGGCGTATCGGTAAGTATATCTATATGCCCGACCAACTTGACTGTAATCGGTTATACAGATATACTGATATCATGCTAGGCCCACATAGTTATCAAATTTCTCGTTGGAGGGCGCCGTTTTTGCAACGCAATTGAGGCCCAGCTGACACATAATGATGTGCAAACGTAGCCGTGGGTGTTTGCTTAAAATAATTACAATGTATCATCTTATAATATTGTATCACACTGGAAGAAAAGTGGCAACAAAAAGCCAAAGCGATGTTAAAAGCGTCGCATTTTAGATGATAAGTTTTATCTTCTACGCCCCCTGGCGTGAGAAAAACAAAGCGTCTACGTGAGTAACATTGAAGCTAATGTGCAGCTGAATAAAATTAAAAGCGTATGACGTGCGCTATTGAATGACAAATGAGCGGATATTTCGTATTTATTTGTTAAAGAAAATGAATCTTTGATCTCCAACTGAAAATTTACCAAAAACTGGCGCCTCACGTGTTTTGTTGGTATAGCAAGTGCATTTGTCGGTCAGCTGGATCCCTAAGTGTGTTGAGTATACCTATACGTACGTAATTATTATTATATATTATCATAACAACTCGCCGCGACGATGCGCTGGTATATAGATATACAAAACTCGATGGAAATCTGACCGACCGACTGAAAAATGCTAATGATACTAATTACCAGGTCAGATTATGTTCATCACTAATTATTTTTCCACACTATAGATGGCATATAAGCTTTGCTTTGATAAGTATAAGCTCACTTGTAAAATAATAAAAAGTGTTGTTCTGCACACAGGATATTGTATTGTGGTCGTTGTGAACGATGACGGTTAATCAAGTCCGAAAGAGGCTGTTTCGAATCAAATGTACGTGTATGTGTATACACGACGAGGCTTGAGCACTTGTCCATTGTAACGTGTATTTACGCGCCTCCGCTGTCCATACGTACCTACATATTTATATCATCATCATCATCGATAGGAAGTTGAAAGTTTGAAGATCAGTCAAATGTGCGTATTGTGTAAATACAATCAGACGTATCTTCCCCATCTACTACATCGTAATCCATAGGCTCGAGAGGGTTCAAGCACAATTAAATACGTACAAGAGGTGCCACTTTTTTCTGTTTTTTCGTTTATTTGTTTCTCGTTAATTTAATTACTTTTATCTTTTTTTTTTCTCATCATCAAAGTAGTCAATTTTTTTTTTCGACTCGTCTATACATGCGTTTTTCTAAACAATCACGAGATGATACGGTTTACAATATATGGCGTAGAAATCTCCATTGTTCTTCAAGTTACTGGAAAATCTAGTGATTGTTTCTTTCCCGATGCCATCACTACAATTATTAATTCAATGAGACATTTGGCTGACCCAGTTGTTGATGACGTGATGAATTTTTTCAACCAAATGTCCTAAAACACGAATGTAAAAGTATTACAATTCATTCGGACTGTGTAACAGTTTGAAAGAGCAACACCACTAGCGACAGTTGGAGTCACTGGACCGGAGATCATGAATGGAAGTACCTGACAATTTCTCATTAATTATTTAATCTTACAAATTTATCTAGTTATAAGACGTTTATACAAGTAATGATAAATTTTCTGTTGTCTATGATAACCTTATACATTTATCTGAAAAAAAATTTCCAAAAATATTTATTGCGTAATGATACACATGCAATTGTTTGCTGCAAGGATTCTTGAAATCGCGACGAGCCAGTATTTTCTTGTAAACTATCGCATCCAACTTAAAACACATACCTGTACAAAATCCCGCTTGTTGTCCTATATATATTGTATAGTCGGGAACGGGAGAACTTTGTACAGGTTAAATGTGCGTTTTCGCCCTTTCAAAGGAAAGTTTTAAGCTGCAAAAGACTAATTGAGTTGGGAAAAAATAGCTAAGGTATTAAACATGTCCTCAAAAATATGTTATTGAAAGGCTTTTATCGTTTATCGTATTACAATAGCTGAACGTGTAAAAAAAAAATGAAAAAAGAATTGCACCTACAAGGCCTGTGTTATTTTTCCCCCAAGTGACTAATATACACCGCGATAATCACGTGACCTTTTGAAATCCCAATACGTCTGTGGCTTCCGGGACCAACCGATTACTTACTTAACGTCCAAACAAATTTTTGAAATGATTTGAGTTAGCAATTTTCCGTAATCGGCACTATACCTAATCGATTAACTGCCATTTTCCCGGCTCAACCGATTAAGGGACCGTTGTCCCGGCCCAATCGAATGAGTGATGGAAAAAAATCATTGCTACAGCAAAAATTAATGATATTAAAGTGCAGAAATCATAGAAGAATATTTTTTTTAGTAAATGTCACCCTTTTAAAAAAAATTAATGTAAATATGTGGCTTTTACAAATAATATACTAAAGAAAGTTCATTATACCAAAAATATGTTAAGACGTATAAGTTTTGCATTTTATTTTTCTAAAATTATTTTATTTAGACATGTAACAATATTATAATACATTTATAATCCAATTAATATCTAAAGAAATTATATTTTCAATATCTCAATTATTTATTTCAAGTGCATTTTTTTCACTGTAATTTATTGATAAAAATTATTTCTGTTTAACCAGTGCAACTTTTTTACTGTTCAAAACACTACTTTAATTTAGAATCCAAAACACATGAAAAATTTTTATTTCTTAACATATTTTTTCGTACACCCAAATTTAGCTGTAATGAAAAAAGATACCCAGCATAAAAGCAAGGATGAATCGAAAAACTTATCAATAAAATTATTGTACGATACAGGTAATTTGTGTAGGATGGAAAAAAAGCTTAGTTTATTTATGTACGAAATACGAAATGTTATTTTATTCGACAATAAAATTAAGTAATAATTTTCGTTAAATGACATTTGTATTTACAAACTTTAACGACGTAAATGATATACCCAATATGTACAAATACATGTATAAATTATACAGTTTTTAGAAATTCTGTTGACTATGATACAATCTACTTATAAACTAAATAACACTTGAAGATTTCAATGCTATGATACAAGTTATATTTTTTTCATATAAACGCTGTACACTCTAAATATTAACAATGAACTTAAAATTAAAATCACATGAAAAAGCTAGTTTACTTTAACACATTCGTCACAATAAAGCTTAATAAAAAATGTCTGACTATATCCCTCGGTCAAAGAAGCACGTACAACGTCCCATGAACGAGAGCACAAGAAAAGAAAAAAACGTTCCGATACGTTTCTCTGGGTGCAGCCGCATCCGAAACCAGACGTAACTTTCTTCGTCAACGACGAATCTCAAGTGCCTAGTTGCGATAGGGTTTGAGATGGCAGCAGTGGCCGGTTCGCGCCTACCCTACAAGTTAAGGTGGACGGGTTTCGAGTGCCGGCGTCGTGGAGGCAGGGGTGGCGGCGTCTCCGGCCATGTTTGCTTGTGCTTGTTATCCTTATTGTTACCGATTATGCAACTGCCACTGCTACTGTTATCGCTGCCGATATCTTTTTTGCCAAAGTCGTGCAGTCTGGCGTCCTGCTGTGCCGACTTATTGTAGTCTACTATGATGTCCGTGAATTTTATGATTCTCCACCGGTACAGGACCTCTTCCTTGGGGTTCTCGGCGTTTTTTTTTACGGCCTCTTGAAGCTTGACAGCCGAGTCCGCGGAATCCATCGGCGATTCAGGGACAAAGATCTCACAGTCCGACAGCGCCAGCCCAGAATTCGTGGACAAGGATAAGCAATCTTTGCGTGGAGGTTCTGTCAAACAGAGATTGTCCAGGGAAATTCCATCAGCTACTGTAAAACGAGAGGAAAAATGATTTGAACCAGTTTTTATAGTGTAAAGTCTTTGGCGGATCTCAAGAAAAGTATGGTGCTTACAGTGTAGGCTGTCGATGCTGTCTTGGGCTCCGCTGTCGCTTGGCTTGGCGCCGAAAAGCAGGTCGACCCTTTCACCGAACAGGACCTCGCAGTGCTGGATAAGCATCTCCACGAGGGCAGGAATCGCCTGGCTCTGGTTGACCGAGGGACTCTCGGACCAGAGCAGACTTGGCCCACAGCACACGCCGAGGTTACTCGCGCACATGAGGTTGTGCTTCGAGCGCCGGGCTATGTGGTGCAGCACATGGATCAGGTGCGACAGCAGCGTATAGTTTGCCCTTGGCAGACGGTCCAAAATGCTACAAACCAAACGAACGTTAAACAAATGGATAGTTATGTATGATAAGGTAGCTCCATTGAAGTAAAAATATCAGGGGTCGTACCTTTTGATCGTCGTGAGCGGGTCCGGAGACTTGAGGCTGGCCATCCACAGGGAGAAGTGGTGAGAGGTAAGGAGGGGGTCGGGCAGTGATCTCAAGAAGTCCTTGAGTAGGGCAGCCACTGCGAGTACGGACGCGTCTTCGAGGCAACTACTGTTGCCCGAGGACTCGATCTGGTCCTTGAGCTCCCGGACCACCCTTAAATTGGCGGATTTGCGAAAGATGCCTTGGGTGGAGGGACCCTTGGCGAGGAGCTGCTGCAGCATGACGAGGACTGGCTTGGGCAGACCGTTCTCGTCGAGCTGCGCCAGATTGACACCAAAGACGCGGGGGCTAGAGGAGGCGGATTTTCGCAGGATACCCCATGTCCGGGATTTGTGCGACTTTGCATCACTATTAACTGACGCCAAATTTCGCGCGTCGGTTTCCATGTACTTTTCGTACTCGGCAAGCCTCTGAATCTGAAAGGAAAAACGGTTGAGATTTTGGTTAGTCGTTACTTTTTGATTATGAGACACGGAAACAATTTTATTTCTATAAGAACATCAAAATCTGCAAATTAGTACTTGTGTCGGAGAAACATGATTAATTTTATTTCTTTTTTTGCACGAATAATCGCGAACGTGGGACAAAAATTTTGTATGGCGAACAATAACAAAAATCGTTTTTCAAGGAGGTACAATTCATAGACAGAGAGGGGATGATCCAGAGCTCTGGGGAAGTGTGATTCCCAATAATCCATAACCAAATTAAAAGTCCACTTAAATGTAATTTGTACAGTGAAGATGACACACATGTGGACTCTGATAATGTATGTGAATTAAAAATTTACTGCCTCAATAAATTAGCATCGATTAAACTCTCAATATTTCCAAGCTAAAAATCTAACTCAATGCTGCCACCTGAATACATGTGTGCATATACCTGAGAAAGAAAAAGGGTCTTTCCCGGCGCCCTCAAAACTGGTATCACCGAAATTACAAATGTAAGATGCGTCACGCACACGAGCAGGGAAATTCGACTTTCTCGGTTTTCTTCTCTTTACTTTAAGTACATTATCTTTTTTTTTCCATGAGAAAATCGCATATGCACCGAAACCAATGAATAGTTTGTACGCTCGAGAAAAATAGCAATGCTACATATACATGGAAAAGATTTACGCTTTAACCAGTGTAAGTGTACAGCGAAGAACGAAAAAAGCGCGCAGGAAAAACGGATAATACAAAATAGCAGTTGCGCCCGAAAACACCGATGTCCCGAAAATTGGACTCAACATTACATCGGAGGTACCAAAACTAGCACTGAGACGCACCCCAACCCCGATTTTCAAATTCAAAAGTGGGCAGCAATGATATTTCAATGCCCGATTATTCACTTTAAATATTTCTACACATCTAACTGATATGGGAATGCGTGCAAGGTAAATATAGTTTATGTAATTTTAACCAAAAGTTACCTCACTACTCGGCTGGTGATCATTTGGTCCGCGCCGAAGGGACCGGAAAGACGCTCTAGTCTTCCTGCACCAGTTAAAAATGGCCTTCTTCATTTTTCACTCTGACGTACACTCCGATTTCACTAGTTGCACCCTTCGGTTCACAATGCGAGCAGTTACCACTAGTAGACACTAGAACACTCCGGGAGAGAATAACTGAGGACTGAGGGACGGTAGTCCCATTGCATTCCCGAATATCCCCACACTGTGCAGTGATGAGTTTACGCCCTTTCACTATTGGCCCGAGCGCAATTAGTCTGCAATAGGAAGGGTCAGTACTATCAGTAGTGGGATTATTTGGGTGGGGACATGTACATAACTACATGACTAATTGTGTTCGAACACATCTCAAGACATTGGAGTTGTTTCTTAGGGAAAAATTATTAAAGAGAAAATACATGGGAACAAGAACGAGAAAAATAAAACGAGTACGGAAGCTTTTCAAGTAAATAGTACGTATGAGCTCTGCCGAAATATTTATACCTCTATATTTTTTGTACAAATTATGGAAAAAAATTGAATTTCTTCAAAAATTTGTACTAATTTTCATCATAAGAGAGAGTATGATAAGAAATGAAAGATTTGCATTTTAATTGTGTAAAATTATTTTATTAAGACTTATTTTATAACAATATTATGATTAATCCATAGAGCAATTGTTAGCTGAAGTAGTTATGTTTTTGAGATCTTGATCATTTATTTAAGTACATTTTTTTCATTTTAATTTATTGTTAAAAATTATTTCTATTTGACCAGTGAAAATTTTTACAGTCCTAAACACTATTTTAATTTTGAAACACATGCAAAATTTTTATTTCTTAACATATGTTTTGTAGAAATTAAATTTTTTGCCACAAAAAATTTTTCTCATAAGTTTTACTTGCAAAAACCATATCAATTACTTAACCACGCTACAATACATGCATAAATTAACGCGAAGTACTCAGAGCTTAGGGTACATCCAGTGCATTTGACTTTTTTTTATTTCTGTTTTAATGCGTTTTTTTATGGTTGCTTTATTACTCGATTACAGCGCGTTTCTTTGATTCGCGGTGCTTAGCTATGGTTTGCCAGTAATTTTCAGTACTGGGAAGTAATAGAATTTTTGTTCGATGCCATTTATTTACAATTCCAATCTTGCATATGAATAAATACATTAATGCTATGTAAAATTAATTTATTGTTCATTTATTTTTGTAGCTTCTAGTGCACTCACACGTAAGCTTACCTCTTCTCGTATTTTTTTTTTTATTACTATGCTATCGTCTACAATGCTGTTTTCATATGGTTACAGTCTTTTTTTTCTCTTGCTCTTTACTCTGCTACTGAGTTGTATTGCTCGCACCACACTCAGTTAGGGTTAGATTTTTTTCTACGAGAAAAGTACACAACTGTGATCTTGGGTATCCTATTTTATTTTTAGCCTTACATTTTTGCCGCCCGTTTTTTTTTTCAAAATTAAACTATTTACCTTAGACGGAGTTTAAAGAATGGCGTTATTGTTTCCTAGTTCTCCATGCGTCCAAACTGTTTTGATTTAACGACTATAATTACAATTGTATATTCTTAATTTTACACTAAGTAGTGTACTAGTTGGGGTTGAGAGATATTGTTGCTATTTTTTTTTTTTTTTTTTTTTTTTTTTAATTATAGAAACAACGATGAAAGAGTCGCAAGCCACCGTGACTTCCACCAGCAACCCTTCGTCCTATGATGGATACGGTAAGCCAATCATGATATCAAGTCCATAAATATAAAGTCGGGGGGTCGGGTAAGGTTCCCTGACCTGTTTAATTAGAATAGACCCAGCATAGTTTTTTTTTATGCATTAGGGCCTGCGGAACACAACTTTTCATGTTGGGTCGCTGTCCAAAAGGTCAATTTTTTGTTAATTGACAAATTTTACTTACAAGTAACAAATGATGTTTTTTTTTGTTCGTAAAAAAATTTTCTTTTCTGATTTTTTGGTCGCATTTGAAGCAAAAAGTTGTGGATGAAGTATATTCGTAAAATTTATACTTTTTGGCAAAAACTCACAAAGTTTTGAAAAATATGTTCTTTACGGTTTTCGAAATCTTTTGGTGTTTTTTTTTTAAATCTAGTAATCTAATTTATAACGTAATACTTTTTTTTGTTTAAAATGAGTGAAAAAATCGGGTGAAAACTTTCGTTTGTCGAAAAAACCAATATTTAAAATTAACTGACAAAACTCGTCGAGTATCAAAAAATTTACCATTCGGACAGTGACCCACCATTAAAAATCGTGCTCTTAATACATTAAAAAAAAAAAAAAAAATCGGTGAGTCCATCCTATTCGAACAGATTACGGGACCCTATAAACATGTAGACCTCATACGATCGGAGAAAAAACTGCGGATGCAAGTAAACACCTCCTGTAAAAGCAGTTCCAGGCCAAACTCACAGCTCGACGGAAACGACGATAAACTATTCCAGCTCGTCAACGCCGAGACACCCGTCCTCGAGTCCAAGGCCCAGCGCAGCGCGAGCAAACATAAATTACCCCTTGCAGGACAATCTTGGCGCCTCGAGGTACCTCGCTGCAAATATTTTTAAGAACACCTTTCGAGAGAGAAAATTTTTTTTTTATTCCGTTTACAAAATAAGATAACCAGCAAAGGTCCAGACTCGACGTCCCAAACTATCGAGCCTCCCAGGATGTTCGGTCCGTTTAACGACGAGGAGCGAAAGGAAATTTTGACCAAGTTTTACGATCAGGTAAAGAGCAACTTGGAAAGCATTGTCCGGCCCGATGGAAGCAAAGAGTTACCTGCGAGGACGTGTGCCGACCTCTTTGCCGCTTTCCCCCGAAAAACCTACGGGTTAGAGAAATTTCTAATTCACGAAAATCTACTTTGAAAAAATGCTATAATCATCAAAATACAAATACCCATACAGGAGAGTATTGGATTGATCCGAACGACGGTGATCCTCGAGATGCGATACTAGTACGTTGTGACGCCGAAACGCGCTCGTCATGTATTTTGGCTAGTCCCTCGCGAACAGTGGAAATCAGTCACGAGGGCAGTGAATCCGAAATTTGGCTCAATGAAATCGACAGCGCGTCAAAGGTATAAATCGAAAATTTTACCGATCACCATTGACGGTTTGTACTTCGAATTTTTTTTTTTCAAATTTTTTTTCATACAGATAAATTACAATGCGGACAGCAATCAAATTGGTTTTCTGCAATTACTTTCTAAAGAAGCCGAACAAAGTATCACTTACAATTGTAAGAACAGCGTCGCTTATTTCGACATTGAGCGTTAGACTTACAGAATACTAATAAAATAACTGGGAAGATTCGATTTTGAGGGGAGAAAATAACGTTAAAATTCTTGTATATTCATTTGGTACTGTAAAATCATACACATCATCGATCAAATTTAAACGAAATTTTTTAAAATGGATATCAATTAATTTTTAGATCATGACATAGCTAGTAATAAAGTGATCTACAATAATTATTTTGAGCCACCTCTAATGAAAGCATTTCTATTGATCTGTATTTTCTGTTGGCAAAAGAATAGTAGTGAAACGACAGACTATACACCATTTGATTTGATTATTATCTTTGATCCAGTGATTAGAGCGGAGAAACGTTATTTTAACTGATATTATGGAAAAATCGTAAAATAGTTCCTAAATATTTACATTTTATAAAAATACGTTAGACATACATTTAATAGAACTATGATTCAAGTGCGAGAATTCTAACATTTTTTGGCAAGTGTTTTATGAGTAGTAGCATATCATATGTATTAAATTGTTAAACAACAAATAAAATGTGTAACGAAATGTGTGCCAAAGGGGACTTTTTAAAGACATGCCTACACAAATAACAAAATATTTTTCCAACATTTTTACCCCTTAGCCTTCGTAAAAGTCGTAGGATTTTTCACAAATACATTCGTATACTTACATAAAAAAACCTCATCATTTAAATAATCAATGTTCAATCTAATAAACATATTTATGAAGTATTAGAAACGTAAAATAAGTAAGCAATTATATTTAACTATGTTTATTTTAATTTCAAAGTAAACCAATGGCCTTTACGCTCAATCTGTGACGCAAGAGATGTAGAAAATACTGCCTATATATTAACATTAAAGCGATTATTATCTATTGTACTCTGTGGTATAACAAGTAAAAAAAGTTACACGCAACTAAAAACAAGGTTTATTTTTTTTCTTAGAATGATTTGAAATAAAATAGAATACTTTTATAATTTATGAGGACTACATTTATTGAGCACATAAAATAATATACATTCGTGACAAAAAAATTTACTTCAAACATTTTCTTCATTAATATATTACTATTGGTCTTTATAAATGTGTTATCGCACAAAGTTTAATACTCCACGATCTCATTTAGACCCGTGTTTAAGTTTGACGACAAAAGTCCGAATTTCCATTGGTTTCAGTAGTACCACGATAGAATTACTGGAGGCCTGCACTTTGTCCGAGTCCAAATTTCCAGTTTCAACGTTATCGTCCGTCCCCGACGTCCACTTCAATCGCTGCTCGTCTTTCAAAAACTGATTTGCACCAAGAGTCGTTTCTCGCACCCAATCCACGGAAAAACTGGCGAACAGCTCCTATCGGCAAAAACAATCCACAACTCAAGAATGTATCAATGGAACCAATTGTGATCAATAAGAAACATAATAGGTATTACTTTCAAATCGACTTGGGCAACTGTCGAGTACAAGGAAGTTTTGCCATTCTCAAATATGTGCTCAAGTCGCAGTAGAACTTCCCCATCCTTCCAAGGCTCGAGAGTCAGAATACGAACGTTTTTAGGCAGCAAAATCGTTAAACCGTCGCCCTGACGGATCGAGGAAAATTTTGAATTTATTTAGTTATTTTAAAACTCGAGTGATACCTGATACGATAAATTTGAAAATGGTAATTCGAATGGCAATGCTATCAAGTATTTATTAAATACAAATAACTTTCGACGTTACGACCCATACACTTATATATAGATAACGAGGCCCTCATCAGGTAAAAAACTTAATCGTCACACTAGTGACTAAGTGTAGTACGCAAGATGGTAAGGTAGCGAATACATTGTGACGAACGTCGAAAGTTATTTGTATTAATATATACTTGATAGCACTACCACCCGAGTTATTATTTTCAAATTTAAATTCTTCAAAAATACATGCCGAAGTACAGCAGGGAGTGACAAAATGTACAACCTTCATTTTGTAAAGTTGATTCCAGTCTTGAAAAGAACTTGTCGTGGGGGTGAAAAAGAGCCAAGATCCAAGGGACAGTTCAATCGCTTTCTCTTTTTCTTGCAAAATGAGCTCGTCCTTGTCCATCAAACTGCCGGTCAGCAAGTAATGTTTACCTCTGACCACAAGGCCCGTTCCGTACGCCATTTCGTTCAATATTTGATTGAGGCGGTTCATCTTGTCGTGATTGGTTAACCTTCTGTGAAGCTGAAACACATTTTGGCGAAATTCAACGCGTCAGTTTTACCATTTGGGGTGACTTTTTCGTTACCATCAACTAAATTTGTCCTCGAAACAAGCTCGAGCCACCCTGTGGCCTGTCGGTCAACACACTCACACGTAACAACTTCCTCTTGTCCTCGATGGCGATTTTCGTTGGGATCGGGTAATAGTTACCAGAAACTCGTTCCTCCAGCCAAACGTTTATGTGAGGGCGCTTGTTGAGCTTACGCTGAATCATCTCCCTACCATTGCTGTCCGTGTAAAATGTCCTTCTGTTCACCAAGTTCGTAAAGTAATTGCTGACCACTTTCTTGCCGCCTATCATCTTCGACAAGCTGTACAAAATAATTTTATAATACGTATAGAGGATGAATTGTTTTTTTTTTTTTTTACAAGTAACCATTAATATATGAAATTACTCGATGGGCACAGGTCCGATCAGCCAATGAAATTCCACTTGACTTTTTCCCTTGTAAATTCTAACTACTTGGCTCACCCATTCATTGACTACTTGATGAATTTCCTCGACCAAAGGTCCTGCCGGCATTTAATTTTTGAAAATGGTACAATCGAGACTTAATGGCATATTAGCAGTGTCCCATATGACATACCTTTGAAGATCTGCGTGGAGTTGGTAACATTTAAAATATGGGTGATGCTGCTCTTTGGTCTTAAAACATACAGCCTCGACGATCTGTTGGTGACCAATGCGTTGTTGCCCTCCGCAGCATCGTAATAATGAAACGATTGTCTGATTTTCAGGCCCCTTGTCCCGTGAGTCATATTTATCAAGATTCTACCTTTCGCGTTGGCACTTATGTTAAATAACTTAAATACAACGTTTATTGTTTATGGCATTGCAAAATGATATTGGAAAAAGTAATGGTCAACTTTTTACCTCGGAGCCTATAAATTGGGAGCCATTAGCCGGTTTTGGGTCGTTTGGCACGAAATTGGGATCGGACTTTTTTTGGTAAACGTAGAACGATTGGAAACCAAGCGAGAAAACATTTTCAGCTAGGAAAACCAACTCCATTGTTGCACTGCTGACTCGACCGGGGATCGCTTGCACTTTGTCTGGAATTGGCACCATTTGAGTAACCATATCGTTCCCTACAATTAAAAAAAAAAAATCCCATCAATCGATTAATAATTGGGTACATTTATGTATTTCAAAGGTGACTTGGACTATTTCCACTGGATTAATCAAAATAGCTGAAATTTTCTAACTATGTAAATGAGGTATGCCTCATTCATTTACGATAAAAAACACTGGGGTTAACCACTTTTGTTTAGTCGTAAACAACTAAAAACGTACGGGCCACCACGTGAGTGGCGGAGAAGCAAGCCTCGCAGCACGGATGCGTATCGCAACACGTCGAGCACCCGGCAAAGGATTCGTTTTCATGATCGTTTTTGTTCGTGTTTGGTCGGCATTGTCTAATATAGTTGTCTTATTCTACCGCGCTAATTGGTGGACGTCATCCGAGAGACTTAAGGTAAACCGAAGGGAGAGGGGTGGAGCCGCCGACGGCCGAGATGCGAAAATGAAGAAGATGCGGCGGGGGCGCGGTCATTCCGAAGTTACAGTTCGTACTGAGCGGTCTACAGTTTTTACTGCGATCTCGAATACTAGCTGGTTTTATCGGATTTCCTTGTCTCATCGTGCGGAGGGAGTTTCCTACATCGTTTGCATACCGAGTACACGTGTTTAACATCACGCGTTATATCCTTTTTTCTTCTTGCTATTAGTGTTCGTTGTCTCAAATCGACGTGCTGCGAGCAAACACGGCGAAAATCCGCGTCAGCGGAACCGTGTAACGGTGATCGAGAGCGAGAACAGTGCGGACGCGCACTTCACACATACTTCACACATACGCACATCCACACATTTTTGTTTCCACCAGGAAGTTGTTTATACCTCTATTCATATTTTTCACTTTTGTATCGGTTGGTCGTTCTTCCAGGGGGTTTTCTCTTCGGAGTTTCCTCCTTTGAGTCACAAATATATCTTCGTTGTGGCTCATACATAGCGTCTCCTTTTATTTAACCCAACGCCATCCTTTCCTCCGTTATAGTTTAAATTCAGTGAGTTGTTCAAATTAGTGTTAAAGGTCGAGTGAATTTAATGATTTTGTTTTGAAGTCCACGCGAAAATTAGCATATTTTTTAGTGTTCCGATAGTTGTTTGTAAATTCGTGTATCAGTTCTAGTTAAAGTGAATTTAATCTCTTAACGTACTTCTAATTTTACCTATATTTGTACCGCGGTTTCCCTATTTATTAAAATTAAGAAATCAGTCGGCGACGTCGCATAGACGCAGCCGATAGGGCGGCAGAGGACTATACTCTGCTAAACATTTTGGTGCCTCCTGTGAGGTGTGAACACTTCCTCGTATTTCGGCGTTTTTCGTGATCGCGAATTCTCGTGTTGTCTCGCATCTTTCGGTTTCTTGGAAAGACACAGCATCTACGAGGACAAGGATTGAGAGGTCATCGAGGCCGTTACCATCGAAGCCAGGCGGGGAGGGATCTCATCGTCAGCCGCCACGTGCACCATCGAAAAAAGCTAAGTGCCCCACGCTTTACCAAACGCTTCTATTATCTAAGATTTACGAAAATTGTTTTTCTTTTGTAATTTCTCTTTGACTGCACTCTATCTTAACTCACACGCATTCGTTTCCTCTTTCTTTAGCTACGTTTACTTAGTTATAAGTATCAGTTTGAGATTGGCGTTTAGTTGTATACAGTGATTTATTTCTCTAGAATATTATCATAAAGTGCGCGAAAATCGAAGTGAAAACCATACAGCGATAGTGCGGGAAATTCGTTACGTCGTTTTTCCGGCGAGCGAGAGTGAGTGCGTGTAATTCGAGTTCTTGGTAATCGCGCCAAACACAGCCAGTAGGAGAGTTGGCGCGTGTTAGTGACGATCACGCGTCCAACGAGTGCAAGCTAGAACGAGAAGTACCAAAATCGGGGGGAGAGAGAACACGCTCGGGCCAGCTAACGTAACGGTCGCGTTCTCGTAGCTTTTGTTTCCACGCGTGGCGTCAATTATTTTCGCTTCGCTAATACTTTCGAATCGCTTGACTTAATATAGTAGTTACATCTCTTCGTATAATTTACTTAATTAGTCGGTTTTGTCATTTTTATTATCAAACTGAAGGGTCTTGAATTTAATTTAAATAATACCGGAACTGTTGAATCAGATTTTTGTTTGTCTCTCGTTTTAGTAAATTAACCTCAACGACATCGGAGGGGAGTTTTATTACATTATAATTTTTTTTGTTTTTCTCGTTTGTTCTAAATAAATTTCTATTGTTTCTTTCATTATTTGTGGGAGTTCGGTTTTCTATTTTTTGAAATCGTCGGTCAAGTAAGATGTCGCAAGCTAAAACAGTTGCTGTAAAACGGGCCGCGTTGAAGGGGCAGCTAACATCGCTCCATAACATCCTGGAACAGGGGACGGTTGACAAACCGAACGCGGTGTTGAGACTTGAGCGTTTGAAGGCGAGTTTTTTTGCGTATGAGGAGTTGCACGAAGAGCTCGCGATGACGGAGCCAGATGAAGAAGCGGCGACGGTGCTCGAAGAGATCCGGGATCGATATTACGAACTCGCAACTCGCGTTGCATCTATGCCAGGCGGGTCTTTAACCGATCCGACGAACAGCACCCAACCGATAGGTTCGTCAACGTTCGTCGAGAAGCAAAAATTATTAAAATTACCGATCGCGAAACTCCCTAAATTTAGCGGTCAGTACGACAAATGGATGCCATTTAAAAACGCGTTCGCGACGATGGTACATGCGCGCACGGATATTGACGATTTGGTGAAGTTCTTTTATTTGCAAAACGCGTTACAGGGAGAGGCGTTGAATAAAATTTCAATTTTTAATGCGAGCGCAGCGAACTATCAGAGTGCGTGGAAAATCCTGATCGAAGCGTACGATCGAAAGCGAATTCTCGTCGCGAAACATCTTGATGCTTTGATCGACATCAAGGCACTAGGTACGCCAAGTGCACAGGGTCTGTCAAAGCTCGTTGATGACACGCGTCAACATCTGAACGTTTTAGATTCCTTAGGCGTGAAATTAGACGACATTCTTATCGTGCGGTTATTAGAGCGAGCTTTGCCGATTAGTATTCGGCAAAAATGGGAGGAATCGTTAGATCTCGACGCACTTCCGAAACTCGACGAATTTTACAAATTCGTTAATGCGACGACATTCCGGCTTTCCACGATGGAGGGTGAAATCTTGCGCGTAACGGGAGACAGGGGAAACAAGCGACAAGCGGAACAAGCATTGGAAACGTTTAAAAAGGCGAAACAAAATTCGTCTGCGCGTGCAATGGCCACTACCGCCACCGGATTGAAATGCGTGCGTTGCGGAGAAGCTCACCGCGTGTATTCGTGCTCAGAGTACAGTGGGTTGGGAGTAGAAGATCGTTGGAAATTCGTGCTATCTAAAGGGTTGTGTAAAAATTGTTTGAACAAGCACACCGGCACTTGTAAGTCAGGGACATGTAGGAAATGCGGCGAGCAGCATCATACTTCTTTACATCGCGAATCGAAGCCCGAGAAGTCTGTCTGACTAGGAACAAGCGTATTAGGGACGATTACTCGAGCGCCGCAGTCACAGCTGATGATGAGCGCAGTTATTCGGGTTAGAAATGCACAAGGCAATTTCGTTGAAGCTCGCGCGCTTTTAGACACATGCGCTACGGCGCATTTCGTCACAGAAAGGTTTGCGCGTGACTTACGATTGCCATTACGAGCGTGTACAATTCCCGTAGGTGCAATAAATACATTAAATACACAGACAAAACACAGCGTGGAAATATATTTTAGATCGCGGACAAACGATTTTTCAAAAACACTAACGTTTCTCACAATCCCTAAAATTGCAGATTTCATACCAGACGAACCCTTTCCGCGTGCGTCAATCAATATTCCGTCGAATTTAAAATTAGCTGACCCACAATTTCACATTCCGCGCGAAATAGACATGTTGATTGGATCCGGGGCCACTTTATCACTTTTATCAGTCGGTCAAATTAATCTTTCACGCGAAGGGAGTGACTTAATTTTGCAAAAAACTCAGTTGGGCTGGACGATCGCAGGCGGGTTGCGCGAGATGAGGGAGAAACAGGTAGCGTCATGCCATTTAACGATTCTGACGGAACAACTTGCAAAGTTTTGGACGATAGAGGAAATGAAGCCCGAGGCTTCAATCGCGACGAAAGACTCGTTTTGCGAGCGTCATTACACTGAACACACGACACGCGATGAAACGGGACGATACATAGTGCGACTTCCCTTCAGCGAAGAGTCACCTCAATTAGAAAAATCTCGTGCACAGGCCCTTCGGCGTTTTCATGCGATGCAACGAAAGTTACAGGGGGATCCGGAACTCAGCCGCGAATACTCGAAGGTACTTCAAGAGTATATAACGCTCGGTCACATGACGCTGGTTCAAAACGAAAACGCGGACGGATATTACTTACCACATCATGCAGTCGTTAAGGCATCGAGTAACACAACAAAGGTACGCGTGGTGTTCGACGCGTCCGCGAAAACGGATCGAGGTATATCGTTAAACGACAAGCTGCTCGTGGGACCGACTATTCAACCTAAATTGTTTACGCATCTATTGCGCTTTCGTTCTCACGCGTTTGTTTTGACAGCGGATATTGAAAAAATGTATAGGCAGGTACTCGTGCACCCCAACGATAGGCGTTATCAGCGAGTCTTTTGGTTTCACGGTAAAAATACTGCGGTATACGAATTAAATACCGTGACGTTCGGAGTCGCCTCGGCCCCTTATCTTGCGATACGTACACTGCACCGATTAGCTGACGATGAAAGCGATGATTTTCCACGTGCATCGAAAATTTTAAAACGCGATTTATACGTCGATGACTTGTTAACGGGCGCAGATTCGGTCGAGGAACTCATGAAAATTCGCGATGAGATGATTGGTCTTCTTAAACGCGGCGGTTTCAACATCCGGCAGTGGGCTTCTAACGATCAACACGCGTTCGAGGGCTTGGGAAAAAGAGTGTTCGATTTAGATTGCGCATTTAAAAAAGAAACCGTTTCAAAAACACTCGGAGTAACGTGGGATTCGCAGTCAGACACATTTAATTATACGGTCAAGGGCATAGAACTTCCAAAGAGGATTACAAAGCGACATATTCTTTCTGAAATCGCGAAAATTTTCGATCCGTTGGGTTTATTGGCGCCTATCGTATTGTATGCAAAGAGTATGATTCAAGATTGTTGGAAAGAGGCGTGCGATTGGGACGAGTCGGTATCGCAAGAGCTTTATTCACGTTGGGTAGAATTTGCACGTCAGCTTGATCTTGTACGTAACTTTGCGGTAAATCGCAATTTTTTGATCGATAAACCAACGAGAATTGAGGTGCATGGCTTTTGCGATGCCAGTCAGTCCGGTTACGGAGCGTGTATTTATTTGCGTTCGTTTGATCGGCAAGGAAAGTGCGTCGTTCGTCTTGCATGTGCGAAATCCCGGGTAGCTCCACTCAAGCTAAAAACGATTCCCCAACTCGAATTATGCGGCGCACAGCTTCTTACGCGTTTATATAAGGAAATGTGTCCAGCGCTTGATTTCAAAATCGATCGAGTAGCTTTTTGGTCGGATTCGACAATAGTTCTACATTGGTTAAAAAAGTCACCAGCGACTCTTAAAGTTTTTGAAGCTAATCGAGTAAGCGAAATTCAAGCGCTGGACGTAATTCACGAGTGGATGCATGTGCGAACGAAGGACAACCCAGCGGATGCGCTCTCTCGAGGTCAACTACCGGTTGACTTCGTGAGAAACCCAGTTTGGCTCAATGGCCCCGAGTGGCTCAAGAAATCCGAGATCGAGTGGCCGAAAATTGCTCTTACGGTGCCGAGCAAATTACCGGGTCTGAAAGGAAAGGCTTGCTTCGTAATAAATTCTGGGAAGGAAATATTTTCGCGTTTTTCGTCGTATGGAAGATTAATTAACGTAATTGCCTATTGTTTGCGAATGCGGAGTTCGAATCGGCACAAGGGAAAAACGATCAGCGTGGAGGAAAAAGGGGAAGCGGAGCGTGCAATCCACCGTTTGATTCAGCAAGAGCAGTTTTCGGACGAAATCGCGCGTTTATCGGATTCGAAAGGGACAAAACGTTCGAGACTATCAGAGTTCGATCCCTTCATCGATGAGCACGTTGTCTTACGGGTAGGCGGCAGGCTCAAAAATGCGAAAATTTCGTTCGATCAAAAACATCAAGTCTTATTACCATCGCATCATCACGTTACCGATCTGATCATTCGCGACGCGCATCACCGAACATTGCATGCCGGAAATCAAACGACATTGAACACGATCAGACAACGGTTTTGGTTGTTCAACGGAAAGCATCAGGTTAGAAAAATTATTAGAAAATGCGTCGTATGCGTGCGAAATCGTTTCAATCCTATTCACAGCAAAATGGGAAATTTACCGTCAGCTCGTGTTACCGAAGCAGCCGCATTTGCGCAGGTGGGCATCGATTTTTTCGGACCATTATTCATGAAGGAGAAGAAATTTCGTAATCGCGTCAAGGTAAAGATTTACGGGTGTGTATTTGTATGTATGGCGTCTAAAGCGGTCCATATTGAACTAGTGAGCGATTTAACAACTGAGGGTTTTCTAGGAGCCTTTAAACGTTTTTGCGGCCGACGAGGCATCCCCAGTCATGTATATTCAGATAACGGTACGAACTTCGTCGGAGCAAAAAATCAATTACAAGAAATGTATACTTTATTTAACTCCGACCAATTTCGTAACGAAGTCAATCATTTTGCGACTCAACAAAATATCGATTGGTATTTCAATCCGCCTCTTTCGCCACATTTCGGCGGGTTGTGGGAAGCTGCGGTTAAATCGTTTAAGCATCATCTCAAACGGGTAGTTGGCGAGCAACTTTTAACTTTCGAAGTCCTCAATACTCTGGTAATAGAAATCGAAGCTATTTTGAACTCGAGACCTTTATATATTCTTTCAAACGATCCTAATGACATAACGGCCCTCACGCCGGCACATCTTTTGATTGGAAGACCGATGAATTTTCTGCCAGAGGCTGATCTCTCTTGTGTTCCAGGTAATCGACTTTCGGTGTGGCGCTTCATCACAAAGGCAAGGCAAGATTTTTGGAAGCGGTGGAACTTGGAATATCTCCACGAATTGCAAAAACGACAGAAATGGCACGACTCTAACCACGAAATCAGGGTAAACTCAATCGTCCTCCTCATTGAGAAAAATCAACCATGCATGCGGTGGCAGTTGGGGGTCGTCGTTGAGGTCTACCCTGGCTCCGATGGCATCATACGCGTCGTCTCCGTAAGAACATCGCATGGGACATTCAAGCGAAACATCACTCATCTGTGTCCACTACCGATATCAACTACTGAAGAAGTCTAAACTTCATATCGATATCTTACGATTGTATATATGTAAATATCAATTACTCGAATGTAAACACGTATACCACCACACACACACACTTACAACTAACGACATATCATCGAGACATACGGTTCACGGATTCGAAGTTAATTTTGCTCGCTTCCCTCGCAACGGGGGGAGCATGTTTAGTCGTAAACAACTAAAAACGTACGGGCCACCACGTGAGTGGCGGAGAAGCAAGCCTCGCAGCACGGATGCGTATCGCAACACGTCGAGCACCCGGCAAAGGATTCGTTTTCATGATCGTTTTTGTTCGTGTTTGGTCGGCATTGTCTAATATAGTTGTCTTATTCTACCGCGCTAATTGGTGGACGTCATCCGAAAGACTTAAGGTAAATCGAAGGGAGAGGGGTGGAGCCGCCGACGGCCGAGATGCGAAAATGAAGAAGATGCGGCGGGGGCGCGGTCATTCCGAAGTTACAGTTCGTACTGAGCGGTCTACAGTTTTTACTGCGATCTCGAATACTAGCTGGTTTTATCGGATTTCCTTGTCTCATCGTGCGGAGGGAGTTTCCTACATCGTTTGCATACCGGGTACACGTGTTTAACATCACGCGTTATATCCTTTTTTCTTCTTGCTATTAGTGTTCGTTGTCTCAAATCGACGTGCTGCGAGCAAACACGGCGAAAATCCGCGTCAGCGGAACCGTGTAACGGTGATCGAGAGCGAGAGCAGTGCGGACGCGCACTTCACACATACTTCACACATACGCACATCCACACATTTTTGTTTCCACCAGGAAGTTGTTTATACCTCTATTCATATTTTTCACTTTTGTATCGGTTGGTCGTTCTTCCAGGGGGTTTTCTCTTCGGAGTTTCCTCCTTTGAGTCACAAATATATCTTCGTTGTGGCTCATACATAGCGTCTCCTTTTATTTAACCCAACGCCATCCTTTCCTCCGTTATAGTTTAAATTCAGTGAGTTGTTCAAATTAGTGTTAAAGGTCGAGTGAATTTAATCATTTTGTTTTGAAGTCCACGCGAAAATTAGCATATTTTTTAGTGTTCCGATAGTTGTTTGTAAATTCGTGTATCAGTTCTAGTTAAAGTGAATTTAATCTCTTAACGTACTTCTAATTTTACCTATATTTGTACCGCGGTTTCCCTATTTATTAAAATTAAGAAATCAGTCGGCGACGTCGCATAGACGCAGCCGATAGGGCGGCAGAGGACTATACTCTGCTAAACAACTTTACTTT
Organism: Copidosoma floridanum; assembly: GCF_036245765.1. Lineage (NCBI taxonomy): Eukaryota > Metazoa > Arthropoda > Insecta > Hymenoptera > Encyrtidae > Copidosoma > Copidosoma floridanum. The sequence goes on along the minus strand of NW_028321907.1, from coordinate 17,743,917 downwards.
TAAGAAAATCACTATTGAAAACTCACCAATTTAACAGACAGTCTTACAGAATTTGTTACTAAAATGACGCTAACTCCAAAAGTAAATGACAAACCTCTGTAAATAAAAACTGTATTTGTACCTTTTTTTTTATTAGTGATCTCTTAGAACTGTGAAAATTATACGTAAACCACTTAGATTTTAAGAAAATTTAGAGAAAAGTGATTTATCGTCTTCTGCGCATGCGATGATTAAAGTGGTGAGTTTTTACTATTTATTTTATTGATATTTTATAACTTTTTAGGCCATTAAAACTCTTGAAATTGAACGCGTGATTCATACATTCAATAATCATGACAATGGACAAAGAACATTTTTCGTAATCAATAAAACCTCAAAGGGCCCCTCACTGGGTACGGCACCAAACGTTCAAGCCACCTTTATTATTGACGCACCAGTAAAGTCTTTAACCCCGTACACCAAATTCTGAACCGGCACTCTGATGAACTGCTGAACCATTTGACTGGTCGGATTGTACACAGTGACAACGAATTTTCGGTGATTGGAGGAATAATCACAGGCGCTAATGTTGAGAAGCAGACACGAGTGGAATTCCGGCGCATTTGAAATTTTTTTTTTCAATGCCCAATTGCTGAGAACAAAAGACATGTATATTTTTCAAACAGCTGATATTTTCAAAGTGCATGATTATTATTATTTTAGAGCTTCAGAGGCAACGTGCTCTTCTTTGGAAATACTGCGATGTAACAGTTTGGCATAGTCAAACGCAACATTTTGCATTGCAGTGCCCGTAATGGCGTCATGATGCTTTAACACCCCCATTGCCTCTCGGAAACGTTGCAGCTCTTCGGTATCGGGCAGATTCGCCAAGACAGATAATTGCTTCGCCACCTGGAATGACAAAAAAAAAGATAATCCAATTTTTTTTTTGCAAGTTGAAATGGGAAATTCATTAAAGCCCCGACTTGCAAAAAGTTATTGCCGAGTCTTTCGAAGTACTTCAGTGCCGGTCTGGACGTATAAAAACCGGTCCAAAATGAATGTTGGTCGAAAGAGTAGGGGAACATATCGCCGATTTCAACAGGCCATCTCAAATCGTGCTTGTGCAGTGCCCGCAAGTAGCACGACGGAGTTGAGTGAAACACCTCATAGTTGTATCCTTCCTTACTGTTTATGTACCTGAGTAATCACGCAAATTTGTTTCAACCGTATACTTCGGCATGTTGTTTTAGAAAAAAAATTTGAAACCAACTTGATGAGTTTGTCTATGTTGGCGAACCAAAGCTCAGCGTTTAAGTAATGATGTGTCCGTCCCATTGTAATGATTATATTATTGGTCTGGTACATCGTAGCTTGTTTCGAAGCAAAATGTAGTAGTTTCTCTGCCTTTAGTCAAATAAATATCTTGTACAATAATATATTGTTCCAAAGTGATGGCATGAAAAATTTTCGCTTACTCTGTCATGTACGTTGTAATTTACGTTGTTTGGGTCATCGATGATGGGCACGCGATTGCCGCAGAAAGTATCAAAACAAAAACCAGGTGGGGTGAAAAAACGGTAGTACAAAATCATCGTAAATAGATTGGCAGATTTACCTGAAATTCATTTTTATTCTCATCAATCCTGGTTTTTCATTGAAATGAAAATTTTTTGATATATACATGAAAACCCGTATAAAAAAAATCTTACTTTTTAAAAGTATTTATGTTGCACTCTACGTGGAAAAAAAATACAGTCTTATAATCTTTTAAAGACATAGGACTTTTATGTATAGAAAATTACGTCATCCTTTCAATTCTAAAATTAGAAAGAAAATGAGTTTTCGATGGAGGTATGCTAAACATTGCAAACAGCCGTACAAGAAAAAAGTACGACTTCACTTTTCCGGTGCAAGTAGCCGGAAGTGAAAATTGTACTTCCCCTCTGGGAATGAAAGTAAACCACATACCTAGACTATCACTGCCTTTCCAGATGAATTCGGCAGTTTTATTCCACAAGCGGGCCCAGTTGTACACGTAATCGATTCGACCAACGAACATTCCATCAAAACCCATTCGAGCGAAAATGGAAGCTTGTTCGCGAGAATGTCCGAAAGGGTCAACTTGCCATCCGACTCGAAGTCGCCCACAAGAACCAAAGGAGTCATTTATTCGCCTTTAAAGGTAAATAAGTTTATATTAATCGCAACAATAAATCATTCAATCCAATTGTAAGCATACCTGAAGCCCCAAGTGTATTGATCAATCAGTGATTGGTAATTTGTGGTAGCCTCGTCGTTCATACTCCAACCACCACCAACTATTTCAAATCGTCCTTCGTTGACCAACATTTTTAACTTTTCTCTCATAGTGTCGTTTCGATTTTTCCACCACTTCCATAGCATTGCCATTTCGGCAAACGCAAATCTAATTACAAATCGATTTGTCATCATCCCCCAGCGATAATTAACAATAAAAGTTTTTTCCATTTACTATTATTTTCTGTTTCTACAATAACATTGGCGTTGAAAAATATATATGTAATAATAACAACTGATAATCAAAAATTATGTATAACTTATGACATTTTATTACTTGTCTCAAATACGGACTTTACAATTCTCATTATCGGTTGTTATTTTTCGCTGAGATCGTCAGTATGGTGTAATGGTATACATATTAGTTGTCAAAATATTGATTTGAAAATACCTTCTTCCTGGATTTTTTAGGAGCGATTCAATGACATTGTCGATCACGTATTGCACCCCTGAAATTAAAATATTTTTTTCTTACTCGCTAGCAAAAGGGAGGAGTACTTCACGCTTAATGTAAGGTAAAGACATGTTTTTCATAAAATATGCCACTTGTGATATTCCATTTAATTTTCCTTCCTGTATAGATGAATAATCAATATTATTTACAAAGTATGCGCAACTTTTATTTATATCTTACATTTGTTGTATATTACATCGTAGGTTAAGTACAACCAGCCCACTTCAGCGTGAGAATGAGCCACTAAATGCAGTACCGGTAATGGTGTTGTGATTTTGCATCAGTCCCATTGCTTCTTTGTACGTTTGATATTCTTCAGAGTCAGATGAATGTGTGAGGACCGAAAGTTGTTTGACCACCTATTTTTTCATTTTTTTTATTCTTTTATTAATTGAAGGTAACATGGAGAGTATAATACATGTCATGACTTTTGACCTGTAAAAAATTATTTTCCAGTCTCTCGAAAAATTTCAATATAGGCCGAGAAGTGAAGAAACCAGACCAAAAAGAATGGCGATTCCAGGAGTACGGCAAAAAAATCGTCAGTTTTGACAGGCCATGAAATGTTCAAGTCATTCAAAGATTTTAAGTAACACGAAGGCGTGGAATAAAAAATATTAAACTGGTCGTTTTTTTTCTCATTGATATATCTAACAAACCAAACGATAGATTAGTGTTACGCTTTAGTACCACGTTATAGTATCAATTAAAGATACACCTGATTAGTTTATCCATATTACTGTACCACAGCTCAGCTTCTGTGTACTGTAATTTATCTCCCATCAGAAATTTAATATTGTCTGTTCCATACGATAAAGCTTGTTTTTTGGCATAAGTTAATAGTTGCTCTACCTTTACCCATCATAAAAATTTAAAGTATACAATGAAACAATTTTAAAAAAATGTTTAAAAACCTGTAAATCTGATGTTTACCCTCTCATCCACGTTATAGTTTAAATTTCTAGGATCATTTATAATTGGTACTCTTTCGTCACAACGAATAACAAAGCAAAATCCAGGTGGTGGTGTAAAGCGGTTAAATATTATTGACGGGAATAAATTGTTGGACTTGCCGAAACGAATGACCACCAAAAGTTATCGGAACACAATTTAATAAAAATAATAAAATTTCCTACCTAAACTGTTACTTGTTTTCCACATAAACTCGGCAGTTTTATTGTCGAGACATGCCTTTTTAAATTGATAATCAACTTGACTCATAAACATTCCATCAAAACCCATTTACGAAAATAGCGATGCTTGTTCCCGAGAATGTCCAAACGAATTTACTTGCCAGGCAACCCTTGGACCATTATAATTACCAATCATATATTTTACTCTCCTGGGATTAACAGTTTTACTTTATCTTTTTTTTTGTGGCTTTAGAATTTATCTATGATTACGGAAACTCAAAAACCTGAAGCCTAAAGTGTACTGGTCTATGATCGATTGGTAATAGGAAACAGCTTCGTCATTAATGGTCCACCCTCCACTCACAATTTCAAACCTGCCGTCGTTTATTAATTTTCGTAACATTTCCTTTTTAGTTTGATTTTGACGCTTCCACCATTTCCATAAAACAAATGTTTCAGCGTAGACAAACCTAGCAAAAAAATATGTTTTAATTTCTTTTAATTTTTTTATGCAGTTTTCTTATTTATTGCCTTCTATTTTGATGCTTCGTCAATGATAACATGACACTATCAATAACAGCTGTAAATAAATTTTTAAAAAAGTTAAAGGAGTTTTTTTTATGCACTAAGTAGTTGAACTTTAGAATAAAAAGTATGTTTGATTATGCACATGAAGCCAACCAATGTTACTCTCAGAATACGATATCAAATGTATGTTTAGTTTATGTGGCTGACTGTTTGAGCAAGTCTGCGTATGGTTAATAAAATTTTTTTATGGTAGTATTTATCTAGATCACAAAATTATTTAATTTGTATCATCCAATATATTATACTTACATTAGGCCCTATTACAGGTATAGGTTTTTCATATTTTGATGATAAGAGTAGCCATATTCCAAATCCTACGATGACAAATGCGGTACCAAATATAAATAAAAATAAACTTCGATGTGTTTGCAATCTCATTTTAATTTTAATTTGTAACTAAATAGTGAACGAAAAATTGGTTAACTGAGAGAAAATTTCACATAAAAATGTGCTTTTTTTCTTCAATATTGACTGAAACCTTTGCGTGTGTTTTTTAGCGGATTTTTTTTACATATTTTTATCTCAACTTGTTGAACTACGTCAGTAAACTTGTAAACAAATGTTACTGACAGAAATTATGTAAGCAGTATAACAATTTGAGATTTTTTTATTTTATGAAGTATTACGTTTTTAGACCTTTTTTTCACAATATTTTGAACTCAATTCTCAATCGTTAATTAATTTACATATTCATAAGATTCAGTTTAACGATAACTCTTTGTCTTGATATTTTTAATTTATCTTGGAAACTAGAGTAGAGAAACTTCAATATTTTAACTAGTTATTTTCACCTATTCTTACACTACGAGATTCAACGTAGTAAACTGAATATTTATAAAAATTAGCTTTACCTTTACTTATCTTCATTTAATTTTACATAATAAACTCATGACAAGCAACTGAAAAAATACTTTATTTCAAAGGAGAATAATTTATTATCATAATTGAGATACACGGGATACTATTATTATGTTATTTATACACATCGTATTGGGACAAATTCATAGAGACGAGAGTGAATTTGATGCACATACATAGTTTTAAACATCGATAGTAATTATACATCCTTTAAACGACGATACACATTAATGAAATTCAGGGGAAAGTTTTAAGATAAATGTTCTAATTTGCATAGGATTAAGTCTTACGATCAGAGACCTATTGGACAGTTCTATACGATCGGTTTTAGAGCTATCAACGTGGGAAACCTCGTCAAGTTCCGATTTCCATTTGAGCCGCTCCGCGTCTTTCAGATTTTTATTTGCATCGAGTGTCATTTCCTCATACGAGTCCACAGTAAAACCAGCAAACATCTCCTGAAAAAGAAAAGGAAAGAAAAGAAAAAACGATCGTAAACTTCAAGACAGTTCTTACTTTGAGATCAAATTTTGCAGCTGCAGAGTACGCGTGCGTTTCGCCAGTCTCAAAAAAGTGCTCCAATCGAAGTAAAACTTTTTCTTCTGCCCAAGGTTCGAGTGTAAGAATTCTGACATTTCTTGGCAAAGCTTTGACTAGCCCATCGATCTTAAAGACCCACAGTGATGTAAAAAACAAACATTTCTACGTACGAAAATAATGAACAAACCTTCATTTTGTACTGTTTACTCCAATCCTGAAAGGATGTATACAATGGAGTAAAAAATAGCCAAGGACTAATAGCAAGTTTATTTGCAAGCTCCTTTTCTTTCATTATCAAATCGTCTCGGTCCATCAAGCTACCAGTCACGAGACAATGTTTGCCCTTGACGACAAGCCCTGTATTGTAAGCTATTTCATTCAGTCCGTGTACAACAACCGCCTATGAATCTGTACTCGATCAAACGTTATAATTTGTTTATTTTTCAATGATCTAGTCGAGATATATTTTGAGTAAATTTTGTACGACCATCATTTCGATTTCTCCGTCCCTGAGACTCGAGCCACCGTGAGGTCTGTCGGGTAAGACGCTCATACGCAACATCTCTTTTTTATCTTTGATGGAAATTTTAGAGGTCACGGGATAGTAGTTACCAGCGATTTGCTCCACGAGCCTCACTTTTCAGTTCGGACGGCTGTTTAACGTACGTTTCAACATTTCACGGCCATTACCGTCGGTATAGAAATCGGTATCTATTTCAAGAATGTGTGGAATCTGCAACAAAGTCAAACAGATAGTTTGTATACTAGCTCAGGACTCTATCGCTCGGACAACGAAAAATTTATCCGTGACAAGAAAAAACAATTAGGATTCTTTCATGACAAGCTTATCTCCAGGTATTCACTAATAACACGCATAAATGGGTGAACAAGATAAACAGCATGTCTAGATCTCTATATTACTGTTGTATAACTCTTTCATATTGTAATTATTTATTTGCGTTGAAGTACAGTATTAATTGTATTAATTATACCAATTTAATCAACATTGCATATAAAATATAACTCCTATTCTGTTGAAAGTTGTCCAAATTAAATTATTCTAATATTTCAACTACTCGCTGTTACATTTAATGATATTTAAAGATGTAAAAAATAAAATGCATAATTCCACAACAAGGTCAAACACACATTAGTTGATACCGACAATAACTTGTATACTAAAGAATTTCTCGTCAAACAATACATTTCATTATTTTCTACCTCTTTATGATGGTAAAATACCTTAAAGCAACCGACTCGGATTATTTGTCCTTGAAAATCATTTCTGCGCTGATCAAAAGTCAGATTAGTTGCCCCTAATCCTTTTTTTTCATCCCAAGTTCCAAAATGACTTTTAATCAATTCTCGATCCCTTGCAATTTAGTAAACTTCGCTAAGCTCTCGAGCATTTATACCCGTAATTTTCTGCACTACGAGAAATAGGCAGTTGAAAGGAATGTAGTTGTTGGAGAAAAATTCTTTAGCTTTTGTTTTTTAACTCAAAAAAATCATCCATTGAATGTTGTCCGTTACAAACCACAAGGATATTTCCTAAAAGCGTATCGCACACTCAATTACTGTGATTACAAAAGTAGTATAAAAACGTACAAATTATAGTTTTTATGTATACAAATAAATAAAAACTGCTTAGCAAAAACTATCTTCAGATCGTGAAATCTGAAAAGTGGTTCTTGTTTCTTTAATCAAGTTCACGACTACAAACATTTTTGATCAAAACAAAACAACCAAAATTAACATAATGCTAACTTTAAGAAACTGTTTCATCTCTTCGGAGTCATTCATTAGCACGATCAAGATATTCTGCAATTCAGAAATATCAATTTTCATCTAGAGAAAGAAGTATCAGAGAACGTTGGTGGCATATAAATATTTTAATTAATGATCAGTGATTATTACGAAAATCATTAAATAATTCTAGTATGATTGTCTGTCAAATCATGCATGTATTAGATAAACTGAATGCATAAAAATGATGGTTCTTTTTCGAGTAGAAATTTTTATGTTTTACCGAAATGAGAATGTCATATATAATTCATTGCAAGGCCATCATCACACGTAACAGCGCAATGTATAAAATATTTTTATGCTTGCAGAGCCCAAAGATTTTAATTCAAGGACTATCTTGTGCACAAATATACAAATAAAGCTGTTTTTCTTCTTATGGACTAAATAATCAAGTATATAATCACTTTCATACGCAGCACAAGACAAACTTGACTTTTTATGCTAATAATTATTTTTACCCCGTCAAATAGTATTGTAATGCGTCCAACTACTTTTATTTTTAAATAAAAGCCACTGTGTACTGATAATGCCTGAAAACGATCTCGGTGATCCTTTTTAAAATGTACAATTAAATAATATTAAATGTTTTGTTCAAAGATTTTCTAAAGTCAAAAAAATGTATTCAGTTGCTAACTAAAAGTTTTGTTTCATTACTTTTGATTTAAAGACTTCTATCTGATTAAAACATATTTTTACCATCGGCAAATAGATTTTTATGGTATAAATAAGCATATTAAGCACGTGGTATGGATTGAAAAAAAAAAATTGCAAAAATTTGGGTGCGCACAACCGCGCTTGAGCCAGGTATTAGCTGACCTGTCATCCCTAGTAGTTGTTATTACAATCTTCTAACACCCTAAGTGAGGCTGCTGGCTCAGTTTCCCTATCCTACTTTATATCTGACCCTACAACCCCTCAATGTGCTACTTATGATTTTACCTTAGATCTAGGTATTAACTCTACCTTATTTCTATTTTTCTTATTCTATCTCACACCTATTTTTTTATTCTACGTTATTTCTAATTATTATTCTAATTATTCTACCTTAAGATCTACTCTTATTGTTATACCTTACATCTAGTCTTACTACTCTACCTTCAATCTACGATTTTTAATTCTACATTAAAATCTATTTGCTTACTGACTAAGGCTTATAGATTAATTAATTTCTACCCAACACCGCTTAAAACTACGTCGAAGGTTGGTCTCGAACCCGGACCTCCTGGCAACTCAATATCTGATAGCTAAAGCTTTCATACGCATTTAACCACGCAGCTACTGGGCTCTTGCTGCCCGGCTTGTTTAATAGTAAATTTTAATCATTAGTTTGGTATAGATAAAAAAATGCCTGTAAGTGAGATACTTGTGTATGTGTTGATTGCTTGGCGTATCGGTAAGTATATCTATATGCCCGACCAACTTGACTGTAATCGGTTATACAGATATACTGATATCATGCTAGGCCCACATAGTTATCAAATTTCTCGTTGGAGGGCGCCGTTTTTGCAACGCAATTGAGGCCCAGCTGACACATAATGATGTGCAAACGTAGCCGTGGGTGTTTGCTTAAAATAATTACAATGTATCATCTCATAATATTGTATCACACTGGAAGAAAAGTGGCAACAAAAAGCCAATGCGATGTTAAAAGCGTCGCATTTCAGATGATAAGTTTTATCTTCTACGCCCCCTGGCCTGAGAAAAACAAAGCGTCTACGTGAGTAACATTGCAGCTAATGTGCAGCTGAATAAAATTAAAAGCGTATGACGTGCGCTATTGAATGACAAATGAGCGGATATTTCGTATTTATTTGTTAAAGAAAATGAATCTTTGATCTCCAACTGAAAATTTACCAAAAACTGGCGCCTCACGTGTTTTGTTGGTATAGCAAATGCATTAGTCGGTCAGCTGGATTTCTCCGTATGTTGAGTATACCTATACGTACGTAATTATTATTATATATTATCATAACAACTCGCCGCGACGATGCGCTGGTATATAGATATACAAAACTCGATGGAAATCTGACCGACCGACTGAAAAATGCTAATGATACTAATTACCAGGTCAGATTATGTTCATCACTAATTATTTTTCCACACTATAGATGGCATATAAGCTTTGCTTTGATAAGTATAAGCTCACTTGTAAAATAATAAAAAGTGTTGTTCTGCACACAGGATATAGTATTGTGGTCGTTGTGAACGATGACGGTTAATCAAGTCCGAAAGAGGCTGTTTCGAATTAAATGTACGTGTATGTGTATACACGACGAGGCTTGAGCACTTGTCCATTGTAACGTGTATTTACGCGCCTCCGCTGTCCATACGTACCTACATATTTATATCATCATCATCATCGATAGGAAGTTGAAAGTTTGAAGATCAGTCAAATGTGCGTATTGTGTAAATACAATCAGACGTATCTTCCCCATCTACTACATCGTAATCCATAGGCTCGAGAGGGTTCAAGCACAATTAAATACGTACAAGAGGTGCCACTTTTTTCTGTTTTTTCGTTTATTTGTTTCTCGTTAATTTAATTACTTTTATCTTTTTTTTTTCTCATCATCAAAGTAGTCAATTTTTTTTTTCGACTCGTCTATACATGCGTTTTTCTAAACAATCACGAGATGATACGGTTTACAATATATGGCGTAGAAATCTCCATTGTTCTTCAAGTTACTGGAAAATCTAGTGATTGTTTCTTTCCCGATGCCATCACTACAATTATTAATTCAATGAGACATTTGGCTGACCCAGTTGTTGATGACGTGATGAATTTTTTCAACCAAATGTCCTAAAACACGAATGTAAAAGTATTACAATTCATTCGGACTGTGTAACAGTTTGAAAGAGCAACACCACTAGCGACAGTTGGAGTCACTGGACCGGAGATCATGAATGGAAGTACCTGACAATTTCTTATTTATTATTTAATCTTACAAATTTATCTAGTTATAAGACGTTTATACAAGTAATGATAAATTTTCTGTTGTCTATGATAACCTTATACATTTATCTGAAAAAAAATTTCCAAAAATATTTATTGCGTAATGATACACATGCAATTGTTTGCTGTAAGGATTCTTGAAATCGCGACGAGCCAGTATTTTCTTGTAAACTATCGCATCCAACTTAAAACACATAGAATATTTTAGAAAATTTTCTATGTAAAACCTATACGTAAAATCGTTTAAAGAGTAAAACAAGCTTTAAAAAATTAAATAACAATTCAAAAACATACCTGTATTTTGTAAGTGTAATACTAAAATTAGGGATTGCAACTCAAATGCGATATAGTAAATTTTTTTATTACATTTTTTTTCTCCCTCACTAAGTACCCGTTTTCCATATAATGCTATCTCTTTATTATTGTATTAAATACGGCAATTTTATTAATTTATGCAAATTGTGTGCTACGCAGTGGTAAGGAGCCATTACCTTAAATGGTAAAACAACAAACTTGTAACTCCAGGTGTACTGATCAATGACAGCTTGTAAATTCGTCGTAGCCTCGTCACTTATACTCCACCCGCCTCCGACGATTTCTAATCTGCCTTCGTTTATCAATTCTCACACAACTTGCTTTTTTTTCTCGCCCTGGTGTCTCCACCATTTCCACAAGTAGCACGTCTCGGAAATTACAAACCTAGCAATAGTTACATGTTTATTTTATCTATTTGTATCATTATCAACTTTTACAAAGGACTGACCTTCGATTCGAGTCTCTTTGGAGTGATTCAATCACGCTAGGAATCACATGAACGGCCACTAACAATCACATGTTATTTTTAACTGAACTTTTTAAATCTTTTACATAAATGTCATGACAAGCATACCGTCGAGGTAGTACTGGTCGAAAGTTTCCATCCATCCGAATTCGTTGTGTGTGTTGGCTATTAAATGGATGTTGAGCTTTTTCGGCTCAATTGTCGGGCACGTCTTCGAAAAAATAATTTTTTTTTCAAATCTATTGATTTTGATGAGCAATAAAAGTAAACGTTTAAACTTACATTGTATCCACATATCGGTGTTAGATTATCATGTCCAGACAGCATCAGGTACAAACACAGCGTGAGAGAAAAAAAATAGCGAGACTTAGCGATACTAAAATGGTACTTGACGATGGCCTAAAAAAATTCATTTTAAAAACAAAAAAAGGGCCTTACAAGATATAAATGTAAAAATATAACATCGAAATCATTGCACGTGTACTATAGCGTCGGAAAGACTGTCATGTATTTCGAGTTGCGATGGTCGTGTTGCACAACTGATTGTTGTACATGTTTCCAACATTAAAACTCCCGACGGTGTACGACACGATCTGACAACGCTACACTATAAAATACTGCCTAATTAAAATACAAATATCTTACAATAGGCGACGTTACGTAGTCAAAATTAGTAGTTGTATTTTTTAAATTACTGTTTGACGAGTAAACGTTCATATGTTACACGATTCATTTATCTAGAAGCAGTTGTGTTTTAAATATTATTTGAAAATGTTACTGAAAACTTTCATAAATACGTATACTAACTGCACTTTATATTTTTAATATTTATTTGTTGCAAAAAGAGTTTAATATTTTCAACGTGTTACGAAATGCTAATAGTTTAAAAGTATTTCTAGAATCATTTACATGATGTTTTCTCAGTAATTAAAATTCATACAATATTTTAGAACCGCATCTATGCTGCTAAAAAAAATAGGCGATGTAAAAGATTTCTTTCATCGACATTGCAATAGTTTCTTGGAGAAAACTTTGTATAACTAGTTAAAACAAGTTGATTATATGGTTTAGTGAAATTTTTTATGAATCACTTGCGCATTGAATTGCAGGAGTAATTTAAATTAAAATAGATGATCATGAAAATAAAATAAGAAATAATACAAACATAATTAAACCTACTTGATATTTTTATACTCTAAAAAAATATATTCACGCCAAAGACTTAATTTGGTTCAAATGGAGACAATATAAAATTTCACTAAGTTTTTCAATACATCTTGCTTTAATTATATTACGTCGCTTGGATTTCAAAAAAAATTATTTTTGAACTACCGCTTATTCGTTTAACGATATTGCATTAAGTCTAAATATTAACAAAATGTGTTACCCAAATGTACCCGACTGTCAAAATTGCCGAACTTCTTGTCACAAACAAAATCACAGAGACACGACGCACCACCTGTATATACCTATACCAAACCCATCAACCGAGAATCTGCATGAAAGTAATAATCCAACTCACGTTGCAATTTGCAGAGGGAAGGGAAAAAAGAAAAAAACACACGCACAACACAGAGAGAGAGAGAGAGAGAGAGAGAGACGGCTCAGCTGGTGGGTGCTCTCGCCACGAGGTCGGTGCCGTGCATCCCGCTATAAATAAAATATCAGGTGTATAAATATATACATATATAATTAGAAGGAGCGCGAGAAAGACGTGGCGGGACGGGAGGAGGGGGGGGGAGATAAAGATTGAGCCGCGGGCGACCAGCTTGTAGTTTTGTCGGTTGCAAAAGATGCGGCCCGTGTCTACCGCGCGCTCACGACCCGCGACAACGCCGAGAAAAACCGCGAGGTGATCGCCGATTCCGTCGCCACCGTCTTTTTTAAATCATCCCCATCGTCGTTCAACCCGACCCCAATTGCGCCCCCCGCGCCGACGACACTCGAGCAGCCCATGGCTGTGGATACCGATTACGAGGATTACCCGCCGATTCGCAGGCTCCAGGTATACACACTTTAGTCATTTTTAACGGGCCCACGTATATATACTTACGTTGTTGTTGTTGTACATGCATTATTGTCAATCAGCTCTCTCATCTATAAATATAATATATATATACGTAAGCTGACGCGGGCTTGTGTGTATTGTACTTTTACTTCTGATGTGTGCGTCGGTATAAGTAAATATATGTGCCGATGTTGACGAGAGCGACTCGCGTGCGTCAAACCGATTTTTTTTTTTTTTCGTCTATTTTACCTTTTACATGGCCGAGCGCGAAGGAACCATCCGAACTATCGATCGAGGAACGACAACAAAAAAGTGAATTTTGCTGCTACACGTCGTATCGCAGCGTCACATATCGGTAGAAGGAGATAGATACATGTATGTAATACCGTGTGCGAGTGTAGCGACCTGTTCTCTGGCGCCTGTTTTTTCTTTTCCATCAAAAATAGCCGCTAGCCAGCGGAAAATTGTGTCATTGTGACTCTAGGTTTCCCCCCCCCCCTATCTCGCGCTTTCTCTCATTTCATTGACGAACCGCAACAGCAGCTCTTGGAAATTCTTGGAAATTTTTCGCACGGGTACTTAATCTCCGATTGTTGCTCCACGGTGGTATAAATAATTGTAGTTTCCGAAGTGAACGCCCCATCGGGTATTTAGGGCGTTTTTTGAGATGTGTGATCGCACAAGTGACAAATGCCGTTTTTCCTCCCTTAATCGGTATAATTTACACCGTACGAGTAAAAATACTTCCAATTTTGGCGTTTGTAATTTTTTGCCCAGCTAAAAGTGTGCACTCGTGCATTGTAATCCACCTTAATAAATATACATATATGCCATTAAATTTGTACACAATTACAGAAGGTGGTGCGCTGTCGAGTATATTCAATACACACAATATAATATAATCGTAACGAGGTACAAGTGTAAACCCCATTAGAAAACTGTACGTAATTGGTTTTCGAAAAGCGTTCTCGGTGTGGTCGTCGCCGCGCGTCTCGGGAAATAAGCGACTCTTGGCCGGAGGGGGTTATAAATAGTATACTTCACGAAGGTTTCCACTGCGAGCTTTTACGCTTTTGCCGCCGCTATGCTGGTTTCATTCAAGAAAACCAGCCGGTTTTATTTTCATTTTAACTTTGCCACTTATACGACCGACCGCGGCTCGTTCGCTTGACGTTGTGTACGTCTAGGTTGTTATTTTTTTTTTTTATTTGGTAACCATAAGTATTCAAGATTTTTACACGGCAATGTTAAATTTTATCCCACCGAGCGAGCTGTACACTCACATTGATTGTAAAACAATCGGTCAGTCGCGGAGACTTGTTTATCTATCGCCGAGAGATAAGATAGCAATTGTTTATTATCTTTTTGCAAAAAATGTGTATATATATATATATATATATATATATATATATATTACCTCAACTTATGTGACTACAGTACATTTTCGCGCTTGAGCTTTAAATTGAAAAAAATTTTAATTAAGATTTCACATGGGTCGTAGGCACACGTGTAACAAGTCTCAACGATCGGATTGCGTGACTCGGGCACCGGCGATATTTCACTAGAGTGTTAACAATTCTAAATTGATATAGAGACCGGTACACTTGCACCTATACGTGCATATACTACTTGTTGGACGGCACATCAATATTCCTCAAGGAACTATGACGCGAGTATCGCTATTTTTTCGATTGCCCGTCCATTGAAGGTAAAATCGGTAACAAAGTGTGATGCATATGCTGCTAAAGTTGTTTAAATTATTTTTTGAGAGAATTTTCAAACTTGTTTTTTTCGTTATTATTAACGTGGCTCTCCTGTGTCAAAGCTAACGATCAATAGATCGGTAAAACGAAAGGACCCAAAAATCGTTGAGTCAGGGCGCATTATATGTTGGAGCAAGCCAGTAGCTTCTCTAAAGTTCTCCCTACAAAAATACCGGACAATATGAGAAAAAAATCGGCCCTTAACTCGTACATTTTTAACATTTAATACAAAACTGGTAACAGGTACTTTCTCGTCTCTGTTTCTCTATACATCTCCGAAAAATGTATGCATCTCGCGAGACTGGTGGTTGTGCTAGCGAGTGGATAACGATAGGAAGGGGAGGCAGGTTCAACCTAAAGTTCCTCTGGCCTATCCTGTTTTAGTTTATTTTCACCACCGATAATACCTACCTATAAGCGCACAGTCACCTTGTTTTCCAAATCGTGCGGAGGATGAGGAAGGACACGTATACAATGAAACATCGGTGAATTGAAATTCTGCCCCGCGAATAAAGCTCGAAATCCAGCTCGGGAAATTTCACGCTCCCTTGGCCCACCGATTTCCTGGTGAATAGTTTTCGTCCTCTTTATCCACGACCGCATCGTTTGTCCCTATATTGGCATTCGTCCCACGTATGTGCCTACACGCCATACGCAAGTTTGGGGGGGAAGAGATACACAAAGTAGGTATCCGAGGAGACGGAAAATCCTGGCGTCTTGGCCCATGTAATGTAACCTTATGTGTGCACAATAGACTCAGAGATGAGAGTGCTGTTTTACATGTACCATTCCCAAGATATTATTGTTGTTTTTTTTTTTAACAGTAGTTGACATAAATAAGTAACGCTGGATAAATTAATCGAGTGCCGGTTCAACTGTCGCAAGCTCGAACGAGATAAAAGTTGCAGACGATCGAGTTGAAATAAAAAAAAAAAACACGAGAGGTAAACAAGTGGCCAACCCAAACTCGATCCCGCCCCGAGTAAACTCGCCAAGGTCGGCCCCTCCAGATAAGACATAGCCAGCCTATACAGCTAGCTACCCTCCCCGAAAAAAAAAAAAAAAAAAAAAAAAAAGTGGCGTAGTAAAGCCGCCGCGTCATGCACGCACACCCTCGCACTTGTTACGGAGTACCATATACCTTATATTGATCGGTAGAGCGCGAGCATGAGATACATGAGCGCGTGTGCCATGCACGCTTGGATATATGTATAGTATAGTATATTATCGCAGGGACGTATTTTATCTATGGAGTTTTTTTTTTTCCTCACAGACGGAGGAAAAAAAGTGTTTTTTTTTTGTCCACCTCCTTTCGACGATTTTGGGAGAAGCTGGGTCAGGGGACCTTGAATTATTCAGGAAGGACGAAGAGCATGCAATTCTCAACATCGGGGAGAGAGAGGTGGTGCATATTACATTTTGCATTCCCGATACAGTATATTGATGCCGATTCGGCACTCGTGTACACACACACACACACACACACACACATAGGCAATGGCTTTCAAGAGTTTTATACGTATGGGGTGAGGAAAGCTTACGACGAGAATCATTATAGGTATATGCATCTCTATCTCAGGAAAGGGATGTTTAAAGCTGATTTGAAAAAGACGAATTTTGAATAAAAAATGATTAACGTATACGATCGGTTTCGCTCGAGTTTGTCGCAACACGTGCCCAAAACCACACGATCGGTTAATCGGTATGCATATATAGTATATTTATATATGCAGCTGTTGAGCTTGCAAAAGCTCCGTAAACTCCGAGTACACTCCAGCTCGGTATACTTGAAAATGCAACACATGCTGGCGCTGAACGTATAAGCAAAGGGCTGCCGTTGTCGAAAAGAGGGGATTCGCGGAGGCCGCGGAGATGAATCGGACGGTGAGTCATCATGTAGGTACCGGTGCATCGGTGGATTTCGCTAATACCGGAGCATTGAAAATACGACGACGACAACGGGAAGTATAGGTATCGTTGCGTGCGAGGGGTACATCAATGTGTGTAATTAAAACACATACACCCAACGCTTTCCCAGCTCCCCACGGACCGAAGTCAACTAATTTAATTAATTAATCCATGGACAATCGATAGCGTGCCGTTGTTTTTTCCCAAAAAAAATCATCGGTCGCAATTAAACGAGATGAAAATATAAATGATTATGTATATATTGAAGGAGCAAAGCGACACTCTCTGCGTCCCTCGCACAAGACGGGGGAAGAAAAAATAAACAAGCCCGTCGACGCACCTCTCAACCTTATACGCGTAGCGCCTGATAAAAAAAAGCTCTCCACTCTTTTGCGCCGCCCAATGTGTATATACGTGCGGAGTCCTGATGGACGGAGGATAGCAGTTGCATTATCCTCGAGTAATCACGGGGACAAAGCGGGCGCCAAGGGCCGAGCAGAGGACGAGACAAAAGGGACCACGAGAACACGCACAGAGAGGCTCGATGGGTGGCTGTATAATATATGGATAGGTTGAAGAGAACCAGCCGCGTGTGCAGTGAGCTGTAAGAGAAAGAGAGGTACAATCGAGGGGACGTTTTTTTTTTTTTTTTTCATATATAGTGTTCGCGGGTTGACTGCGGAGGGAATAAATAAGTGATGAAGCTAAATACGTAATAAGATGCGCGTCTGAGAGAGAACAGCAGCTGACGGCCCGGCCGGTGTGTGTATACGACATGGATGGATGGATAAGGGGTTAAAAGGGCCGATTAGTTGCTCGTTAATCAGTTCGATGATTCGATCGTTTTGTTTATAGGTGCTAACGTGCGCGTGTGTGTATTTAGTTATATAGCGTTGAGTCGGCCGATGGATATAATATCGGCTCCAAGGGTATCGACGTATACGTATACGAAGAGCAAAGCGAGGAGTACTTACATACGCGTGGGGCAAAATTTATTTTTAGACGCGTTGAAAAAGAGAGATAGGAGAGGAGGAGGGCTTATCAATCTTGGCGTTTATATTTGGGCGGTGATGGAAGTTGACGGTATATAACCGCGTGGGCGTGCTCGAGTACACGTGTGAGGTGCGCGTCAACAAACAATGATGGTCCGTGCATTTTTTTTTGTTTTTCAACTGCTCGATTGATTCTTTAGGCGGTGGAGGACATGGCTTTTCTTTATTATTATCATGTAACATGATGGGTGTAAACACATCTGGTTCCATCATATAGGTACTCTTTGTAAAATGAAGCAACCGATCAGTTAAAAACTTCATCATTGCCACTTTCAGGATCGATTGTGTCGGGGATCCAATTGTCAAAACCGCCGATTCGACATCGATCGGCGCGTGTACTCGATACAGGACAAATAGAAACGGGAAGACAAATGGAGCACGCACGTAAGCTTTTACCCCCCCTTCTCCGCACGTGTGGTCGCGCCTGTGAAAAAATAATGAACGTCGATCGGTAAGCGGAAGCGAACCCGGAGGGTCGTGGGCAGTTTTTCTCCGGTTACCACTGGGCCCTGTTCACCGCACCTGCCAAATACGACTCCGATCGATCTGGTATTTTTTTTTTAAGTATCACCGAGCGATCCAATTCTTTGAATCAAAGAAAAATTTCTTCACCCTCATTCCGTTAAATATTTTCTTATAAGTAAAAAAATATAATAATTAAACAAAAATATTTAACGGAATGAGGGTAAAGAAATGTTCTTTGATTCAAAGAATCGGGTCGCTCAGCCAAGGCACGAAAAAAAAAAAAAATAATAATAATTTCAAACAACTCCCAAGGTGAGAATTGCACGACATTGCCACAGAAACTTCAGCCTTCATATAAACGACGGGAGAGTAAAATTCCAGGATCGATCTGATTAGCGCTCAAACGGAGCCGAGGAAAATACGAGCCATCCCTCGGTTATACCCACTCCCCCTTGGTTACCCTCGCGCAAACCTTTCGGGAGCTACGTAATCATCATGTATATGTATGTCTTCCAAAGACACACTCGCTATAGTTTCGTCGTCGCGCAATATAAGCACACGCATGGCGATCGAGAAAGCAAAAAACCACAATGAGAGGGAGAGAGAAAAAAAAAAGAATTAAAAGAAAAACTCCTCCCTTCTTGCTCTGCAGGATGTGTGTGTGTATATATACAATAAAAACAAAGTGCGCGGGCGCGTGCGACTGCGCCCATCCGAGCTTCTTCTTTCCACCCCCCTCGATATCTCGGTGTGCCGGTGTAGCACGATCGCGTGCCGGTTTTGTTGCGTGTATTCCACATCAGGGGGGTGAGCGCGCGCGTGTGTAAAAGCCCTCGTCTTTATAGGTATACGAGGAAATCCGCAAAAAATATCCCGTTTTTGTCCCCCATTTTAATGAAAAATAACATTTTCTTTGAAGCACACCCTCTACATAGGGCTCATTTTATTCGCGATGTCATGTACATTTTCAACACGGATTTTCAGTGAGGGTGACAATGCTATTATTATTTCTATATAAACATAATTTTAACATGTAAATCGTGGAAATAAAACAATGTCACTCTCCGTGTTGAAAAATGTTTTCCTCGTAGTACGTGACAACAACAAAATATTTTGTGCTTAACAATGTGCTTTTTTTATTAAAATGGGGAACAATTTTGTGGGATAACTTTTGATATATTTTGTAAAGGATGTACACTTTTCCAAGAATAGCTAATCAAGTTCAAACACGCATCGCCCGCCTAACTAAACCACTGTTCCTCCAAAAATGCGCCCATAGAGAGTTGACTTAGTTTACCCGCTGAAATTTAGACTTGTATAATTTTTCCCTTTTCCATCACCGCGTAGGCGTGGTTGTAAGTACTTTTTTTTCCAACTAAAAACCCATTGCTAGTCCCAAGGGGAGTCGAGCTCTACCACGCGCCTATCAATCTCTATGAGCTCTAATAAGAGATTCTACGATTCGGCATCCTTCAAATCGAAGTCACGAATGTCCTCACTTGCATCTGCACGTGTAACTTGAATGACGGTAAACTTGGGTACAACTTTTGCGTGATAGGTGCACATTTCAGGGAGAACCAAAGAAAAGAGAAAAAAAAAGAACCCCAACAATTTTCATTCTCGGTGCGGCTATTTAATCCGCCTTGATATGCATGCTAATATCGGCAGTACGATTTACATAATGCCGTTCACCGCGTGCATGCACACACGTACATACGCGACATCGCCGATCGATCGTCTCTGAATAGAAAAAAAAATATATATATATATCCTGCAACGTAACGAGAATAAGGGATTCGCACTGACGTTAAGACAGTAATCCCCGAAAAACACTGTGCTGATATGAAAAAAAAAGTCACCCCTCCCCCCCTACACCTCCCGACATGGAAAAAGAGCTACACCAGTGCAGTGCATATATATGTACACAAAGGGAACTAGAGGGTGGGTCGCGGTGACGCGTACACACGGACGTCAGTGGGGGTGGAGTGGTGGCGTTGGAGCCCGTATATGTATACAACAACACACACACACGTAGGGGTGTAGAACGGGCGTCTCGACGCCCTTAGCGCAACCTACACACGCTCGGCCGAGGAGAGAGAGAGAGAGAGAGAGAGCAGCAACCGGGGAAGAAACGAACAGAAGGTTGCCGCGAGCGGTGCGTGCCGCGCCGGCCAGCCCATCATCCGTATCATACGTATAATACGCACTGCTGTCATTACATCGCGCACGAGTACATCAAGTCGGTCATTTTTCTTCAAAATTGAAATATATATAAAAAAAAAAAAAAAAGTGCAATATGCCATGATCGACCATTTTGACAACCCCTGTGGGTGATCCTCGAGGGTGTACATGCCGTGAGGGTGTAGTGCGCGATAAGCTCCGGTTGTGGTGATTGTGTTGCACGAGTGCCCCGTGTGTGTGTGTGTAGTGTGATTCGTTCCGATCCTTAAAGAAGAGGTTGGCAGGGGCGCAGCGCCGCGATGGTTACCGACAACCAGACCACCAGCCAGGTACACCCTCGCTCTACAAATTATCTTACAAAGTCGAAAAACCCCTCGATTGTCGTGCCGATAGATCTGTTTGTTTGTTTTTCTTTTTTTTTTCTCCTCCAATCTCACCGTCGCGTTTCACGCGTACACCTCGAGTGGTTCACAGCACCGGAGGGTCGTGAGAGCTTTTTTTCCCCTCCCCCTTCGTGTCTGTCCACATTTGTGCACACAGGGGGGCTTTCTTCCTCCTCCACTTGGTGAAGGGGGGGGGAGTTGAAAAAAGGAGAGTCGGCGCCGGAGAGAAACATGATTATCTTTCTCGTGGGCTCATCGCGTTCTTCTTACGTCAAGGGAGGGACCGATCGTCCTGGCTTCCCCAAACGAAAACGCGATGAAAAAAAAAAAAAAAAAAACAAAAAAACAACGAGAGTCAACGCGTCATCTTGATCTTCCGATCAATCGATTCTTCCACCTCCATTATTTACCCTCCCGTGGCCTTAGGACCTCCAAATGGATACGTACAGCGCTCGAAATGATTTACCCGCAAGCTCCCCTGCTCCCGTCGGTTACCTGCATACTAAAGGCTGTGGACGATGCATGTTGTACTTGTGTTTGTTGTACCCTGTGGGATTCCATATAATGATAACACCAACAACAACGGAGAGTCGATCGCAAGTGTATACGTGGTATCATACACCGGCTGTGGGAAATATGTACAAGTGCTCCCTGTGCTGTGTGTGTAGGCGTATACATATATATCATGTACAGCACAGCCGGCGGATCGAATTCAGCCTCGGCGCCGTCGAGGGGCTCCACTGACGCGCTCCAGCTCCCTCTTTCTCTCTCGCGGTCTTTCAGGGGTGTGGAACCTACTCGAGGGTGGAATATATGTACATGGTACACTAGAGAAAGAGAGAGATAAATACGTGTACACGTGTGTACGTGTGTGGGCGTCAGTGTCGAGGGGAGGGAAAAAATATCCAGGGGGTGGCCAGGAGATGCCGGCTCGTGACTCGTTTTCGCCAAGGTGGACATCGAAGTGGAACAACAGCGATGGCTTTTTTTTAATTTTATTTTATTTTTACCAGGGACGACGTTTGTTTCTGGACGTAATTTCCCCACGCGACAAAGGTACATCCACGCGAAAGTTGAGTTGAATGTCATATTTTGGACGATGATATACTGTTGAAAAATAATAAACTACATCTTTATCAATTACTTTTTTTTTTTTTTTTTTTTTTTTTTTTTTTTTTTTTTTTTTTTCCTATTCCCCTAGAAGAAAGGGATACCAGATTCGTACGCGCAACAAATATGTGGGTATCGATCACGAGTGAGCGACCGCATATTTTCATATACACGTACACCCCCTTAAAGATAAAATGAAGGTTCGACGAGTGACATGCGAGTGTTGTCATTTTTGTTGTGCAATCTTTTTTTTTTTTGGGGGGGGGGGAAATTATACTCTAAAAAAAAATTGTTTTCTTTTTTTCTTTCTCCTCTTTCCGAGTTTAAGTAAACCCACATTGATCTACAATGTACATAAAGAACCTCAGCCAAGTTGGATTCCTCGTGAACCCCGTACGGAATACATCATGCATGTTATCCGGTTGGTTTGCCATCTTTGAATTCGCAACGTTTTTGCTTCCGTGATTTTGTTTGTGAAAAAACATCGGCAGCTCCAGTAGACCCGGTAAAACCCCAGTCTCCGGTGCGTATGAAAAATACACGCAGCAAGTAGACAACTGCCAAAAAAAAAAAAAAAAAAAAAAAAATAGTCCAAAAGGAGCACGCGCGCGTGTGCTCGATTGTGTAATAGTCACTACGGATAAAAACACATATATGTGTGTGTACATGTACATGATGGAGGAGAGGCGAAATATGCGCCGACTTGGCACGAGTAGCGCGTTGTTCCTTGTTTTGGTCTAGTTCGTCGGGACCGGGTGGACGATTCGACGCCACTCCTCCACACACCGCCATGGCCTCCTTCGTTTTTTGTTTCCCTTCATCCCCCTTGGCTACTGCTCTTGGCTGGGATGAAAATTTTTTTCCTTCTCTCTCTCTCTCTCTCCTCCATCTGTTTCTTCACTGCTAGCTTGTAAGTATATACGTCATGCTGCAAGCGACATACTTTTCGCGCTTGCTCGAGAGGCTGGATGGGGTATCGGAGAGGGGACTCTCTATTTTCTTCCAGGGGGTGGGTTTATCTTCCCTATGGGGTAAGAAACAACGCGAGGAGGGGCGGCAGCCGATGGACAAACACGGTAATCAAGATGCCGGCACTGTCTACGTAGAGGCAAGCTTGAACGGACTCATCCCCCCCCCCCCCCGTTGTAGGCGTAACTCATTTTCTTGATGGGTCATTTTCATCCGATCGATCGAGCGTGTATTATGTACGTGGGTGCGCATTTTTAATTACTCTTTTTCTCGAGGGTCCATTACTTTTCGAAGGTTTACGGTGCGCTTGAACGATATACGTATGTGTTTGTACAAGAGTGGCGTATGATTTATTGCCACATGCAGAGAGACCGATTGCCAGGTCTATTAACACTCGTAGGAAATTTATGAGCACGAAAACAAACGTTACTTAAGGTTTGGTTGAAAAAACAAAAAAAAAAATAAACAATTTATTTTCAATTCTGTCCTACGTCTTGTAATCGTACAAGTTTTTTTTACGCTTTTACGCTTCAATGACAACCGATGCTGTCCGATACGATCGATGAAAGACGGAGTAAACTGATAACAAAGCACACGGGGCAAAAGGGTAAACATTATTTTGGAAAAGTAAAATTTTCTTTCATTTGACGTTTTTGCGAGTCTTGCCTGCGTAAACGCCGATAACGATAGTGTTCAAGGGCCGTTTGGGTAAATGTTATATCGGGATTTATCGCCAAGAGGTACTCCACGCGAACGTCAAGTGTTTTCGCGTGGCTATCTGATCACGTACACTTTTGGCGCGATTGTCTTATAAATTTGCAACAACTAATATCTAATCATAATTGTTTTTTAATTGCGTCGCGTTTAGTTGGAAACTGAACGAAAAATTTTTCCATACAAAAAACAGAAAACAAATATTCAAGTATGGTTTGATGCTTTTGAAATTACAAATGGCACTATGTATTGACTAGAAAATATTCCCAGAGCAAATGTCTGCAAACAAAACAAAATTTATGCGAAACACTTTGTCTTGCATGTGACTATTTAAATAACAGAATTCAATTATTATTCTAATTAACAAACTTATGTGCTACAAAGCACTTTTTTAACCATTTTGAAACTGTTTTCGATATTTATTATATTATAACAACACTATAGATGGAATCAGTCAATGCAAACAAGTGTATTTTTGGAAGATCTATAACTTTTTTATCAATCATTTCGTCTAAAAATGTAATGTACAAAAATAAGATGGTGTAAAACGATTTTTGACGATTAAATCGTTAAGAAGGTACTTTACAGACAAACTTGCTTTACAAAAAAGTTTCATTTTAATGGGCTTCACTACTTTTGTATTTAACACTTTGTTGTAGGATTTAAATTTATTTCTGTAAGTGGCAAAAAACGGGTTTTTCTCGTTGTTTTCGTGCATAAATTTTGCCTTACAGAGCAACACGTATTATAGAAAAAAGTTATATTTTATCGTGATCTACAACTTTGGATAACAATTGTTGGTCAAAAAATTTGATAACATACATACATCCACAAATACACCACATGACCAACTCAGATAGCCCTCATGCTAAGTTAAAAATTTGTTTTACACTAAAAATAGACGATTTATAAGTGGCTACACTTTTTGCTCCGACAAAATTACAGGGCCCCTAAAAATGAAACAACACCGTCAACTCGCGTGCCTCGATTTCGTCCCACAAAACGCCCCAATGCCATAATGTCCACATGTTAAACATCGTTCCAATCCTTCTGGGCATTGTTCTTGTACACACACGCGTCGGGATCAAACTCGCGAGCCTGGGCCGATGGTTTCCTGACCATCTCGTCGACGAAGAACAGGTCCTTCAACCTGCCCACGTTGAACTCGTTGAGAAGAACGTCCCTTTCCTCGTCCGTTGGCACCACATTGGCTATGTGTTTCACGTAGTCCTCGGCCGGGCAAAACTCCCCGCAAGCGCCGACCCTCACGGCTATCGTTTTGTCCTCGATCGGGCTGTACACTAGAAACTACAAACCTGATCTGCCGATTGTTTCAAAGAGAAAACATATGAATAACACAAACAGTTACCCTCACGAAAACCCGATTATTGCGGGAGTCCCGGAGCTTCTCGAGTACGATGGTCGTGCCAAAGTCAACGTGATCGTGATCGCCGACATCCAACGCCTTGAAAAACCCATACAGGGTCATGTCGTGTCCGCTGTAGAGGTATATCTTTCGTGGATTGGTCAAGCTCCCGTTCAAGTTCATGTTCTCCAGGGTGGTCCTCACCAAGGGGCCGCCGTCGAGTCTCCTTTGCCTGATCGTGTGGGCCTTTGACCGCATCACCTCGGCGTAGGCGCTCCTGTGCTCCCTTTTGACCTCCTCGGTGTACCACTCCGGCAACGGCAGGCCTAATTTTTCCTACGAGAAGCCAATAAACGGTCTCCACCAAATGCCCCTTTCGTGCTCAAACCGAGTGCGCGTGTGTTTTGACTCACGTTGATTTGAAGCAGATTGAACATACCGATCACCGGGTTTGGACAGTGATACGACACGAGCATGTTCGTCTTGTTCCTCATCAAGTCGAATACGCCCGAGTGCTTGGACACGGCTCTCACATACTCTGGCCCTCTTCGCACTTGTTGAAGCATCTGGTCGCACCTGCGTGTTGTATAATCAACGTTTATTTATCGAGTAGAGTATATACGTCAACCGATTTACTCCATTTTTGTAATTTTCGAGAAAAACGGCTTTAACGATTGAAAAGCTGCTTTTCGACAGTGCAGAAACTGCGCGTTTCTTGCTGTGACTAAAGTTAAGCACTAACACAATACTTTAATATTGTCGCTTTTGGAGAGTTATTCGGTTAGGCCGGGAACATAGAACTTATTAGATTATTCGTGAATATTCAGCAAAAGGGTGTATTTAACCAAAAGGACATGTATGCCATGCCTGCTTGCCAATTAGTTGTCATCGAGTAGTACATTTTTATTACTTAAACAGAGCATTGCGGTACTTTGTGCAGTTATAGCAACATAACAATGATCCCAACCAAAAGTAACATGATTAGTTCTTTTTTTTCCGTTTAAAATTGACATTGAAAAATTTGAATCGAGTTCATTTTTGTAGGAAACAAGACTTGGACTACAATTGCAGGGATTTTAACTAAAGTAAGTTAGCGTTAGGTGACGAATTTTGATATCTGCAAGAGGTGAACGCTCTCCTACGGCATAGGCCCGACATCAGTGCCTATATTTTACACCCCTGTATAAATTTTTCTAAAGTGTGGATATTGGAGTCCAATATAATACACATTACCCTTATATATCCTTGTATATTGCAGTAAAAAGTTTCTCGCTCTCTCTCTCTTAGAACAGCCAAAATGTGACGTAAGTTGCACATACCGTACGTATGCATACTATACGAAGGACTTTGATTATTTATCCGTAAAAGCCACATACTTACGCTGAAAATTACTAAGTACGGTATTCTTCCATGATTTCCGCACCTTAAATCAACAATTTCTGCTGTAGCAACGAGTTTTTTTACATCACTTATTCAGTTGGCCCGGGAAAATGTAAGTTAATCCATGAAGAACCGATAACTCGAATTATTTTAAAAGTTTGACAAATCAGTTTTGACAAAAACACAGAGTTTTGACAAAAAAACAAAAGTAAAGACTTACTCTTTACTCTCGTAGGATTTCATGAGCACGTCGACCTCCCTGGGAGTGTAGCGAAACGGAAGGGGTATCCACTCCAAGTTTGGGTTCCAGACGAAACCCGGAGTTGGCGGGTAAAGCCCGGCCAGGACCAACTGGAGGGACGTTTTCGTCCGATCGTCCGCGCTCGAGTACGCGTACACCTCCTCCGAGACGTACTTCTCGCTCAAGTGGCCGTCGTACCGCTTCCGCAGCATCCGGCCCACGTTGTACATCTGCTCCTTACCCCTCTGGGACGCGCCAAGTTTTTTTTTTTTGAGAAAACAACGACAAGGCTGTATTCATCGGCTGGTGTATACTCACGTTGGTCAGCTGGCCGAATCCGTAGGGCTCGTACACCGATGCGTCGAGGTACGGGTACGAGGCGTACTCTATCGGCAAGCTCGTCCTCTCGCCGTGCCTGAAAAACTTGGAAACCAACGTCACCAGGTGAAATACGCGAGTCGATCCGAAACACACGCGCCCGCACTTACGGCCTGAACGAGGTCCAGTTTGAGCCCCCGTGGAACGGCGGAGCTCTCGTCCCTCTGGGCCACCGTGGCGCCGAACAAAAGACCAAGGCACACCACCGTCGTTACCATCGCGAGGCGCACTTTCCTAGGATACCTTCCCGAGTTGGCTCTCTATTTATACGCGATCGTCCGACGCGGCCAACGTAACGTGTAGGAAGAGATAAGAAAGTTAGAAAAAAAAAAAAAAAAAAAATGAGCGGTGTAGCGGTCAATTGGAAGCGGCCGTTTCTTTTGAATCGTCCTCGCGCGTGCTTGCAACGATCGGGTTTTTTCATTGGTTCAAGTGGCTTTGACTCTTTCGAAATTAGATAGAGTATAGTGTTGAAGCTATTGCGGTGCCGTCGGATTGAAGGACACGGTGATGTAATATACAGCGCGTGGCAGGGGCTGGATGATAATTGGAAGCATCCGAGACAAATGTGATTTGATTGATTTTTTTTTCTTTTTGTTTCGAGTTATCGCGTGTTTTCAGATTTAACGAGTTCGCGCGTGTCTTTTGGATTATTTTATTGGTTTCATCCGTAAAAATGGTCCGAGACGAAACAAGTGTACACAGCGAGTTGATATATTTATTGTTTACTATGTGTATATTCATTGGATAAACTGTGCCGTTTATACACTGAGAGATAAAAAATAATAAAAATTACTGTGCCAAAATGGTAATCTGGTGGCTAAGAACTTTTTACTTTGGCTAACCAAATTTTTACCATTTCATTGCTGGACAGTAATTTCTATTTTACATACAGTAAGTATTTTCACTGTACTTAAAACAAAAATTATTGTTCCAAACGATAAAGATCATTGTTTAAATAATAAAAAGTCTCTAGACGACCGAATAGTACCAGATTATCATTGTAGAACAGTAATTTTTATTATTTTTTTTCTCTCGGTATAAATACTTGATATAACAATGTACGAACAAAACAATACGTCATCGGCATAATAATAATGCACCATAAAATACTGTCAGATATTTTGAAAAGCAAAATTTTCTTGAACCTGCATATATATTTGTGTATGAAAAGAAAGCACTTTGGTATTTTTCTCGACCACCTATAATTATAATACCCCCTTCCGATCTAATGCTTGCAAACACTTGCACTGTAAACGCACTGGTAATGTTCGTCACGGAAGCGCTGGATTACTTACCGAGGGCACGGCAAACGTCCAAAGAAAAACGCCACGAGGGAGGAAAAATATTATTTTCAAAGATAGTACTAAATGGCACTTTTGGTCAAATGGTTCCAAATGAATTCGACGACTGTGAATAACTGACGCGAAAAAGGCACGAAAAATTTCACTCGCAAGAGATGGGTACCGTTCCCAACCATCAATCCCAAACGACTTCCTCGTCTCTGCTTTTATTGTCAAAGAGCGACACTCTTCTCATTGGTAGGATATGCACACACTTGTGTAAACGAAAAAGGCGCGCCTCCGTGCTCGTAATACGAATTTTCCACTCCATAGTTTTTTTTTTTTTTTTGGGTACCTCGCGTTATACTCTACACGTAAATTAAAAAAAAAAAGGGGCGGGGATTAAGGGGTGGCGGAAGTATTGAAGGCTCGTTGGCAAGTACACCTACTTGTACTATCGATTTCACGTTTAACCAACGGATTAAGTGACGCTCGGCACCGAACTCACTTCCCCTCGCCCGTTTCTCCTTAAAAAGGCAGAAACTCAAAGTACACCCACATACAATTGCACCGTGTGTTGATTACCTTCGATTGGTCCCTTTGTTTTTTTTCCTCGCTCTCATCGATACAAAAGTGGTTTTTTGGTGGTTTGGTGATTTCGAGGAAATTTCCAGCTGTTCGTATGATATACATAATATGTACAAAAAGGGTTGGCGAATGGCGTTACGTAACGATTTTTACTCTGAGCTCTTCAAACGGATCGCGGATGTAAAAGAAAAAAAAGGTATAAGAGGCTTAAGCGAATGCATTTTTTTCCCCTCAATGCACTCGCAAGCTTATACATCAGCTACAAGTTCCTCCGTTGGGATGCATTGCCAATGTTTCTACGCGATTACTCCTGATTTTCGTTCGAGGAAGCAGTCGGAGCTGATAAAACTTTCTTTCATTGGCGCGTTTACCATTTTCGAGTCGATCGGCACAATGTCGCGAGATAAGGGGTACACGTGTACGGGAATCCGCCCAGAAAGCCGATCGTCCCCGTTGATCCATCGCGAAACAGATGACTTTAAACTCGTCAGTCCTGTGCGATATCCCCCCACCCCCCTCGCAAGTTTTTGTTTTGTTTTTTTCTTTCTCAAGAGATAATTGGCAATTATCTTTTTGCAGAGCGACGCCACCACGGCATTTCTCCGGGCCGCGCGGTCCGGTAACCTCGAGAAGGTCGTCGAGTACCTCGACACTAACCTCGACATCAACACAGCCAACTCGGTAAGTTTTTTGTTTTTTCATTCATACTATACGTACATTTTATCACGCAACAATGAATATTCTGATAATGATGAGTTACTTTGTGACCTTGGCTTTGACGTTTTTACGTGTAATTGAATAATTTCTTTGGGTAAAAGATTTTTTGAAAAACGAAGAAAACGCACTTAAATGATAAATACAAGGTTGTTGATGCAAGTGCATTGAAACGACACGTTTGAGGCGTGCAATTGGAAATTAATTTTTTTTTTGTTTGTCATACACCACCGATTCGAACAATTAATTGTTCTCTTCGGCAGTTGATGGATAAATCGTGGTTGTTCATCGAATGGCGGCTAAAGCTGAATTTATTGAGCAAAAAAAAAAAAAAAAAGGGAGGGAGGGGCAAGTATAACGAGAATAAAATGGATGACGCATTGGTTTCAGAACGGCTTGAACGCGCTGCATTTGGCTTCGAAGGATGGCCACGTGGAGATCGTGACGGAACTCCTGAAGCGGGGCGCAAAGGTCGACGCCGCCACGAAAAAGGGGAACACCGCATTGCACATAGCGTCCCTAGGTTGTACATGAATCACCCCTACTCTTCCACCCACCCAACAAACTTTCTCCTCTCTCGCGTGAAAGATCTCGACTGTACTCGAAGGAAACTCATTTTTTTTTTTTTTTTTTTTTTTGCGCTCAATGAATTATTTCTGCTCTAAAATAAATGCTTGTTCCCTCGGGTTACTCGAGGATTAAATATAAATTCCTATCACCCCATTGAGTTGCCATAAACTACATTGCCCATCCATGAATGTATTTTAACGTCGTCTCATCCTCACAGCTGGTCAATCGGAGGTGGTGACCATTCTCATCCAATACGGCGCCGCCGTGAATATCCAGTCGCAAAATGGATTCACGCCGCTTTACATGGCCGCCCAAGAGAACCACGACCAAGCCGTCAAGATCCTGCTCGGCAACGGGGCGAACCAAAGTCTCGCGACGGAGGTACGTATAAACGACGTTTTTGTTGAAAAAAATGAAGCAACCTTAAACTTATCGCCGGTTTATCCCAGGATGGTTTTACACCACTGGCGGTGGCGATGCAACAGGGCCACGACAAGGTAGTCAGCGTGCTATTGGAGAACGACTCGAAGGGCAAAGTGAGGCTGCCGGCGCTGCACATAGCCGCGAAAAAGGACGACTGCAAGGCAGCCGATTTACTCTTACAGGTGAGAAAACAAAGCGACTTTATCGATTATCGGATCACCTTTCATCCTTTTCGCTCTATTTTTCTTTTTTCCACGATTTATTTATACCCTTTGTTGCCCGTTCATGGGAGCTAATTGTTTTTTTGTTTGCGCTTCGCTTCTGACCGCGTATACGCGTAATCGTCTATTGGAACGCGATCGAGCGAAACGAGGCGCAAAAAGAATAATGAAACGCACGCTCGAGGTGGTATGAGCACAGTGACGGCGATTGTTGTTACTTTTCAGAACGACCACAAGCCGGACGTGACGTCAAAGAGCGGCTTCACTCCGCTGCACATAGCCGCTCATTACGGCAACGAAGACATCGCCCGGCTACTCATCAAACGAGGAGCCGATGTTAATTATTTGGCCAAGGTAAATCGACCACCCCACCCTCCCCCTTTGTCTCAATGTACCTCTTCTTCAACTTATACATTTCGATCTCTCGCTGCGCTGCCGTAATTAATTGTCACGTGTCACGGAGCGCCGAGGAAAGAGATACGTGTATTGACGCGTTAATCGATCGGTCATTTGGAAATTAAAATGTAAGAGGCTCGCGACCAAAAAAGGAACTCGATTTACCGTCTGACCACAGCTCGACTGTTTCTACTTGGTGCGTCAAAAAAAAAAAGCCTGTATACATCATCGGAATACTGTTACAGCACAACATAAGTCCATTGCACGTGGCGGCGAAATGGGGGAAAAACAACATGGTGAAAATCCTGTTGGAGCACGGGGCCGTCATAGACGCCAAGACGAGGGACGGCCTGACCCCGTTGCACTGCGCCGCAAGATCGGGCCACGAACAGTGCGTGACGACCCTCCTCGAGAGCTCGGCGCCCATCAGCGCCCGATCAAAGGTACAACGGTTTATCATTACAATTGGAAAAAGTAGGAAATAAAAACTTCCTTCCCTCCCCCTATCAGAACGGCCTCGCGCCGCTGCACATGGCCTCCCAAGGAGACCACGTGGACGCCGTCCGGGTGCTCCTGTACCACCGTGCCCCCGTGGACGAAGTGACGATCGACTACTTGACGTCGCTGCACGTGGCAGCGCACTGTGGACACGTGCGGGTGGCCAAGTTGCTGCTCGATCGTA
Source organism: Copidosoma floridanum (assembly GCF_036245765.1). Lineage (NCBI taxonomy): Eukaryota > Metazoa > Arthropoda > Insecta > Hymenoptera > Encyrtidae > Copidosoma > Copidosoma floridanum. Next base: position 17,711,711 of record NW_028321907.1, on the reverse strand, counting down.
AGGCCGATCCCAACGCCCGGGCCCTCAACGGGTTCACGCCCCTCCACATCGCTTGCAAGAAGAACCACATAAAGGTCGTCGAGTTGCTCCTGAAACACGGGGCGTCCATCGAGTCCACCACCGAGTCCGGCCTCACGCCGCTCCACGTCGCCAGGTTTGCACCGGCAAACAAATAAAAATAAAATAAAATAACAAAAAATAATGGTCCACCCCGTGAGCATACTTTGTGCTTCAGTTTCATGGGCTGCATGAACATCGTGATCTACCTGCTGCAGCACGAGGCGAGCCCGGACGTGCCCACCGTGCGCGGGGAAACGCCGTTGCACCTCGCCGCCCGGGCCAACCAGACCGACATCATACGGATACTGCTGAGAAACGGGGCGAAGGTTGACGCCCGCGCGAGGGTGAGGCGTTTTATTCTTCTTTATAGGTTTTTTTTTTTTTTTTTAATTTTTTTTTATTTTTTTATTGAAACGATGGTGTAATAAAAATGGCGTGGATTAATTTTTGGAAAATTTCCCTTCCGGCGACAGGAACAGCAGACACCTCTGCACATAGGTAAGCCAAGTGTCCAAAATTTGTTTAGAGCGAAAGAAAAGAAAAGAAAAGAAAAAACCAATTGTCCGCAGCCTCGCGTCTGGGCAACGTGGACATAGTGATGCTGCTGCTGCAGCACGGGGCGGCCGTGGACACGACGACCAAGGACATGTACACGGCGCTGCACATAGCTGCCAAGGAGGGCCAGGAAGAGGTAATGACGGACGCCGAGCGCTTCGAGCTCGGTCGCATCGCCGAGCTCGTGAGTCTGCGTAACCTGAGGTTCCTCTACTGGAACCGGCGCCGCGAGTACCTTATCTGATGAACCTCATCTCGTTTTGCCGCGTTTTTTATTTATTTATTTATTTATTTATTTTTTTTTTTTTGTCGACACGACGCTGTTAGGGTGTATTTTTGGGTGCACCCACTGTGAAAATGTATATGTGAGCTGTGTGTGCTATGATGGACTGTACTTTGAGTGTACTTTGTACGTCGACGGTATCCGGCATCCCATGAGAAACGAGAAAAAAATACAACCCGCCCGAACTGCCCCCTGCGTAACATTGTTACACCGTAATTTTTAAGATTTCATCTTTCGTCGCTGAAACCGCCGCCGTTTCCTTTTTTCTCGCCGAATCATATATATATTTTGTACAGTCACACGCGCAATATATCCACCCTTACGCTACTTTATGTCATCGTACCGATTTTCAATTTACTTCTCGTCCACCGGATGACTATGTTTTTTTTTTTTTCTCTTTCTCGTTGTCAATTCACTTCAACTCAACGATACCTTTTAATTTCTGTACTTGCGACGTTTTGCTTGTTTCATCGATTTATTTTATAATTCACCCGTAAACAATAATAATAATAATAACAATAAAAGCTGTTATTCGTTTGTACATCACTTTGTTTCACGTTTTATTTTTCACTCTTTTTCTCCATCAGCTTCTTGCGACACCTCACTCAACATTGAACATGTACATTTTATTTTTTTCACTTTAATCGTCGTAAGTATATATATATATCCATGCACTCCCCATTATTTAGCTGAGTGCACAAGCAGAATAGTTGTTGATACACACTTGTTGACACGAGTGGCTTTTCATGGCTCTCATGCCCCCGCGGGACAGGTAAGGTATTTGTATTAATATCCTGCCTTTATTCACCAAGGTGCTTTTTGTACTTTCACCCCAATAACCGTAAATATATATACGTTCACAAAGTTGCGTCATTAACCGTGTCCAAATATACTCACACGACTAACGAAAAACCCTCACTGTTGGCGCGTCGCTCACACCCTTGGTCGTACTTTGGCAGGTCGCAGCGATTTTGGTGGACAACAACGCGTCGGTCACGGCGACGACGAAAAACGGCTTCACCCCCCTGGCGGTGGCCGCAAAGTACGGCAACATGAACGTCGCCAAGATACTGCTGCAAAAGGAGGGCAAACTCGACGCCCAAGGAAAGGTATATTATTTTACACTTGGACGATATATATATATATATATATATATATATATATATATATATATATATGTATATATATATATATATATATATGTATGTATAATCATATCGTGTTTTTGCCTCAGAACAACATAACTCCCTTGCTGCTGGCCTGCCACTACGACCACCCGAACGTCGCGCAGTTGCTGCTGGAGAAGGGCGCCTCGCCGCACCTCGCCTCGCAAAACGGCCAGACGCCGTTGCACGTGGCTGCCCGTAAAAACCAGGTAAAACAATAACCCGGCTAGAAGCAAGTGTAAGAACGTTGAATAAAGTGTACGCTTGGGCCGTTGCAGATGGACATAGCCATGACTCTGATCGAGCACGGGGCCAAGGCGGACGTGGAGTCGAAGGCGGGCTTCACGCCGCTGCACCTGAGCGCCCAGAAGGGCCACTACGACATGACGAACCTGCTCATTGAGCACGGGGCCGACCCCAACCACAGGGCCAAAAATGGCCTCACGGCTCTGCACCTGTGCGCCCAAGAGGACTTTATCAGGGTGGCGTCGATCCTCGTCAAGAACGGGGCCCACGTCGAGAGCCAGACAGAGACCGGATATAGGCCCATACACGTGGTCAATATACCCTTCTCTTATTACTTCGCACTGAGATTTCTTTTCCCACCAATATCCCGGCTGTTCCCGGAATGTTGCGCTACAAGCGGCTTTTTGTCCATATAGTGCCATTGTCAAACTAACATCAAAGAACGCCGCATCTATATTTCAAGGGTTTTTTTCGGTTGATTTTCATTGCGTCTGTACGGCGAACTCGAAAAATTACATGATTACTTGAGTCTGTAACGATCGTCGTAACGATATAGACTGAGCCTGGCGAGGTTGACAAACATCCAACAGTTTGGAGTTTGTTATTCTCACTCCTTGATCAGCTCTTACTGATCGTGTGCTTGTGCACTGACCCTCAAGTAATTACTTTAACTATTTTGAGTTTGATTAAGTGAACGAAGAAATAAGTTTATTTCAAAACAAGTCAATTGGGTGCCAACAGAAAATATTTACAAACGGGCTTCCTACGTATTGTATACACCTTTTTTATTTTTATTTTTAAATGATTTTTTTTTAAATCAACCCCTGTACAGGCGGCCCACTTTGGAAACCTGTCGATGGTGCGTTTTCTACTCAAGCACGGAGCCGAGATAAACGTAAAGACCAAACAAAACTACACCCCTTTGCATCAGGCTGCTCAGCAGGGACACGCTCACATCGTCTCTGCTCTTGTCGAGGGCAATGCTTCACACCGTGCTCGCACCAATGTAATTTTGAATTTAATTTTTTTTTTTTTTTTCGAACCTTTGGACCATATTTTTGTTGTTGTGTTGCAAAATCATAAAATTTTAACTCACGTTTCGCAGGACGGATTGACTGCCCTCAACGTAGCCCAAAAATTGGGGTACATCTCGGTGATGGAAGTACTGAAGGGCCTGTCTTACGACGGCGTGACGCCGGACAACAAGAATTGGGAGGAAAAGTACAAAGTCATCGCCCCGGAGAGCTTACAAGAGACGAGTCTCATGTCAGATTCCGACGACGAAGGAGGTTCGTACCGATTCCCATGCCGATTTTTCGTTTTCGTGAAAATTTTTATTCCACAAATCACGTGGGCGAAAAGATACTCACAACGTAGTGCATAGAGGATTTGTTGTGCTCGACAGGTTCGGATGCTCTGATGAGCGAACAGCCTTACCGGTACTTGACCGCTGATCTGATGAAAAATCTGAGGGACGATTCTTTGCCGATCGACGTCACGAGGGATGACCCGATTCACAGACAGGGTGAGTGAGGCTTGATTTGGTCCCTCTGGATATTGATAAATATTGACAATTCATTCGATATTTCTTGCATTTATTTTACAGTTTCCAAACAAGAACACAAGGACTTTGTTCAAAGTAGCAATTATTGTTCTGCCGAGAACTTTGACAGTAGCGACTACTCGAAGTAAGGATTTTACGTTTTTAAATTTATTTGAGAAAAAAATCATCGAAAATTAATGCTATAGACACAACTTACTAACACTAGAAAATTTTTTGTATTTTCATGCATCACCAGACCTCATTTTAAATCGTTAGTATACATCAATCTTCTGCAAAAAATTCATGCGCACGAATGCACTCTTGGTCATAACTGCACTTGATTATTTATCAATTTCTCTGCTTCTATTCCCATGTATAGTTTTCTTAACCCAAAGTAATATTAATTCATGTAGTGTTGATGCTAAAAACTGTGTCATAAAGATAAAAGCAATTTTAATGTTTACCGAAAAACAACCAACAATCGTCAAAAATGAAAAATATTTGCAGGTTCCTCGTGAGCTTCCTAGTGGACGCTCGGGGAGGCACCATGAAGGGTTGCCGACACAGCGGTATCAGATTAATCGTGCCGCCGAGGCGCGCGACGATGCCGATCCGTGTGACCTGCAGACTCGTGAAACCCAGCAAAATGACCAATCCTCCGCCGTTGATGGAAGGCGAATCACTCGCCACCCGCGTCATCGAGATGGGACCCGTTGGTGCCTCCTTTTTGGGGTTCGTTTTTACTTTGAGAAATTAAAAAACAAAAAGAAATATGCATGTAATGTGTCCCGTTATTTCCTAGACCCGTCTTGATCGACATACCCCATTTTGCCTCGGTGGCCGGCAAGGAACGGGAAATCATCATTTTGCGCAGCGAAAATGGCGAGACTTGGAAGGAACACGACAATTCCACCGAAAACGACGGCAACGACTCGTTGCTCAATACCCCTTACGGTACAACAATTTATTAATGTATTTTTTTTATTTTTTTTTCACATTAAAATTGTATCCAATTGATGTACGTAATCAAATTCCAATCGCATTTTAGACGCCCACATGAGCACCGTCCATTCGGGCAGGATAACGCGAATAATGACGACCGAGTTCCCGCAGTACTTTGCTGTGGTCACGCGGATCAAACAGGAGGTTCATGTGATCGGGTCCGAAGGCGGGATTTTGGTCTCCAGCGTCGCCGACGAGGTCCAAGCCGTCTTCCCGCCCGGCGCTCTGACCAAAAAGATCAAAGTCGGCCTGCAGGTACATTCATATTTATCAACCGATCCTTGAAAAAATCGGCATTAAATAAAAAAAACCCCTTGTGTATAACGTTCAGGCCCACGTGATCCCGGCCGAGTTGACGGCCAAACTGCTGGGCAACTGCGTGGCCGTGTCCCCGGTGATAACGATAGAGCCGCGGCGGCGCAAGTTCCACAAGCCGATAAGCCTGACGCTGCCGGTGCCCAGGGCCGCCAACAAGGGCATGATTAACCACTACGGCGGCGAAACGCCGACGCTACGGCTGCTGTGCAGCATCGCCGGTGGCACGAGCGAGGCCCAGTGGGAGGACGTGACGGGCTCGACGCCTCTGAACTTCACCAACGATCGGGTGTCCTTCACCACCACGGTGTCGGCACGCTTTTGGCTCATGGACTGCAGGAACATCCAGGAGGTCCCCAAAATGGCCACTAATCTCTACCGCGAGTCCCTCTTCGTGCCGTTTGTCACAAAGTCAGTTGGACACAGGTCCTTTTGTTACTTTTTACTGGGGATGAGCGTATATGTTGTGTTAATACCGGGGTGTTTTCGCAGCTTCGTCATTTACTCGAAACGAATGGAGGAGGTGGAAGCCATCCTGAGGATCCTGTGCATGACCGACAGCAAGGAGGGCATCCACACGTTGGAGAAGCAAGAGGAGTTCTCGGAGATCGTCAAGAGCCGCGACGTCGAGGTAAACGAATCTTTTTTCTTCCCCCCCCCCCCTTTCTGTAACCCTGGACTTTCGCTTCAGACGCTGGACGGCAAGGATCTTTACATCGAGTTCACGGGGAACCTGGTGCCGGTCACCAAGTCCGGCCAGCAGCTCAAATTCACGTTCAGAGCCTTCCGGCAGAACAGGCTGTCGTTCCAGGTGAAGGTCAAGGACCCGCAGCTCGACCCCGTGGCGCGGATGATGTTCATGCGGGAGCCGAAAGTCGCCAAGGGCGAGCCGGCCCAGCAGCCACTCTGCGTCCTCAACATCGTCCTCCCCGACGTCACCTTCAAGGACAAAAACAAAGGTATACCCTTTTACTGTTCGTTTCTCCACTCTCGCGCGGGCAAATTTAACGCCACTCCTCTAAAATTATTATCTCGTATACGCTGCAGCCATGGAGGACGCCCACATACTGGCCGAAAAGTTGGAGCTGCTCAAGTCGAGCTACAAGCTCGACTATCCGGACGAAAAGGGCGATTACCCGAAGCGCACGTCGCCCGGCGAGAGGAAGTTTATCACCGACACCCTCCAGAAGGAGCACCCAGGTAAGGAACGGTAGACTTTACCCGTGGCCCCTTTGTAGGAAAGTAGAGCATACGTAAATGAGCGTGCAAGAGGAAATCCAACACCCGTCCAACTAACAAAGTATACATTTAAAAAAAAATAACGAGCACATTTCTAACGGCATTGGTAAAACTAAACATCCATCAGCGATCGCGTGCGCTTGCATTGTAACGATACATTGTGTGTGTGTGTCGCAATGATAACATCATACATCACATGGATGTGTTGTGTTGGTATCGGTAACGAGTAGCGAGCGTTTTGAAAAAGAAATGAAAAAAAAAAAAAAAAAAAAAACAACCAGACAGTCGATCCGACAGAAGCTTTGTACCGAATTAACGATCAGCGACCCACCGAAGCTCAAGGTGTGCTCATCCGATGCGTAAGTATGTATACAAATGCGAGCACGCGTGTGTATAACGATTCGATGATTATACGCTTTGTTTACCATTTATTCCGTCTTCCTGTTCCTGAGAGTTCGGTTCAACGCGCAGCCACGCGCACATTCCACACATCTGGAACATTGTGTGTACGCCCATCGGGGTAAGGATGAAACTATGCCTGTAATCCAGTTATGGAAAAAGCTCCCAGACCGCGCGAGGCTTCTAATAATTCAATTACCCGCTAAGAGCATCAACGAATTTCTCTCGCGAGGTCCCTCCCCCCCCTCTCTCACTCTGATCCAGTCCATATTTGCCTTTTTTTAGTGTACATATAGTCGGTACTTTGTTGTTGTTGTCGCCTCCCGACTGACCCTCGAACCGACTGCGCGTGGACCTGCGCTACTTTTCTTCGCTAGCGTACCCTTAGGCGACTAGAAGTAATAATCGTCGCTCACGTGCTTCTTCGCGGAGGCTCAGTTTTTCCTTGGGAGCCGAGCTGGCATATCATCCGACAGTTCCAAGACGTGAGTCCTGCCCTTATTTGCTATACCTCTTTACTAACTGCTGTGTGCGCGTGTGTTATTTCCACCCCCTTTATTGTGCTTGTTGATCATATATTATATCGTGATTTGATTATCATCTGTCGTTTGCGTGGGTTGATCGCTTTTGTTGGTGTTGAACGAACATTCGATATGCACTTGTTCGATAACGGCTTTTCGATCTAACGGCGTATACTTCAAAATCATCGCTTCCAGTAACCCTCAAAGAACCCAGAAATCATCATCATCGCTTGTCACATCTCCAAAAACGTATAAAGCCAATCTTTTGTTACTTTGGTTTTTCAGATTTCTTTTCTCCCTCCCCCGCTAGAATAACCCTCACGAGTGCCAGTTAGGCCCCACCCGCGTCTACACGGTAAAAAAAAAAAAAAACAAAAAACAAAAAACAAAAAAAAAACACACCAAGTGGATCTCGTTGCGGAATCGGTGACAAGAAGGAGTAGAAATGCAGGAGCAGCAGGTGAGCTCGCCCGTGATTCAAGTGACGGCCTCAGAGGGCGCCGCGAACGGCGAGTGCCCGCGCCACGCCGCCAAGGCCAAGCGCAAGGCCCGATCGACCCGCCGGCGGCTCAACGCCATGATCAACAACACCTCGCTCCACTTCTCCGACACCGATTCCGAGGGCGAGCTTGCCACCCCGAGGAACACCACCCCCAACCACCACCACCACCACGCCAACGACGCTAACCTGTTGCGCCCCGTCATCTCGGTGACCCTCGACGCGAGCGACGACTCGTCTTGCGGCGCCGGCCGGCGCAACAGCTACCTGGAGAACCTCACCGATGTCGACGAGATCTACACGAGCGACGTCGAGAACAACGAGCCGACCGGCAGGGCCACCTCGCCCCGGGGCAGCCTCGCGGTCGAGGTGGACAACGCCCAGCAGGGCGAGACCGATCTCGAGGAGATGTCCAACGAGGAGGACGAGGAGTCGGTCCAGCCGCCGATCCTCGTCAAGCGGCGCTCCGACATCCTGTGCGACTTTAACGGCGAGATGATCACGACCAAGGAGGGCGACGGGCCATTCTCCGTGGAGATCCGCAACCAGATGTCCGTGGATGAGTCCTCGGGGCCGGCTTGCGAGACGCCGGACTTGCCGGGGCTGGCGGTGCCGGCGACGGACACCGAGGACATGGAGGCGTCCGACGAGGACGTGGAGGAGGCCACCTGTGGGCTGCGCGCGGTCTACGAGGGCTTCGACCTCATAGCGGCGTCGCAGATCGTTATGACCAACGTCGACAAGATGGAGCCGCAGCTGTTGACCGTGCGGGGGGACGTTGAAGATGCCATCAGCGACAGTCACACCGATGTCGAGGACATCGAGTAAACTGCAAAAGGCCGAGTGTGTTGGGGGTGGGGGGAGACTTGCGTTTCCGTGGATTGGTTTCTTTTTTATTTTTTACTCGAGCTGCGATTGCGATTAGCTGGGGAATGGGGGTGCTACGTGTACTCGAGGGGCGGAATTTTAATTTTGTTTTTTTTTTTCTTTGGTGATTTCGTGTGGCTTTCATCAGGTGGGAGTTGAAAATATTTCGAGACGTTGGCCATTTATTTACACTGCTGATTTGACTCACTGCAGTGCAGTGCCTTTTTTTCTACATGGAATTGAGTCTATCGTTGAGCATCAGCTTTTATACTCGACGATGAATAATTTTTTTAATCAGATTGCGTTGTTGGAACGGTGTATTAGATGAGATGGTTTTCTCTTGAACCCACGTTTCTAGTCACGTAATCTCAAACAGATTCAATTTAGGGAAAAATCTAATGATGCGAGAAGCCGATTTTTCCGTCGGGTTGAAACAAGACGAATAATCAATGTTATCGCTGGTTGGCGGTGTTTTACCTGTTGGTTGCAGACGAAATTGCCGTCCTTGATATTGTTGTAGACAAAGTATTCAAATATGAAAAACGATCATAGATACATGTTGCTATAATTAAATTGAGATAAAAATTCAGTAGCATATTTTTCCTGTGGACTATTTGGGAACGCATTTAAGAAAATCTGATAGATATGTATTTTCATCATAAAAATTAATCGTTTAATAAATTTTTGATGAATTTTACTGAATTTTGACACTCAATTTCATGAAAAAAATTGTTGACGAATATGGTACAATTTATACAAATTAATATATTGAATGTTGAACAATTATACAGATTATAAATTACCGTTGTTGCCGTCATCATTGTTATAATATGATTCAAGATGTTCTATTTAATCGTTGTATAAACAAAAAATTATATATATAGTTATTTTCACTATAAAATCAAGATATCGTAGATACCTTACATGGAAAAAAAATGCTTACCGAACATTGCGTAAATATTGACTCTTTGCTTTTCGAAAATTTTGACGCCCGTTTTACGAAAAATTTGCGAGAATGTGCAACAAAAGTGTTGTTTATGTTGTTGATATGATGTACAAGTCCTTGAATGAAATAAATGAGATTACATTGGAACTGAGAAATTCTTATTTTAGTTTTGTCACAATAAATTTCATAAATAATACACTACAAAAAGCGTGATGCATAGATTAGAACAAAATACCTTTAAAGAATTGTAAAATACATTAAAGTTAATTATTATATCGTTCTGATGTTTATTTATTGTATCTTTACTAAATCTTACAATAAAAAATCCATCCCATTGAATCGTGTAATAAAGTGTATGCTTTAGAAAATGTTATGATTATAACAAGCTTACACAACATTATTTAACGATGATTGTTAGGTTGAAAATAGCCATTATACCAAAAAAGTTGCCAAGGACAAATTGATGAATAATTTTTCGCTTGTTTTAGATGCAGTTGGTAGTTTGCTTGCTCACAAATCGACCATCCCCTTAGAATCCGTAGATTCTAGTTACTCGGGCCAAGACCTCTCTCCGACGACTGAGAAGAAAACTTATTCGGAAAAGCGGCGCTTTTGGGAAGACATAGCGCGTAGCAAACGTGAAAGCTTCCAACGAAGTGAATCCGAAGTGTCACACACTTCCCAACTGACATATCACGATAGCGACAGCGAATGCCTCAGTGAAGTACGAGAGCGCAGCGAGGATGAGGCCGTTGATCAGGAACATTTGGTCGATGCCGGTCTTTCGGTGGACATGTCGGAGTGTACAGTTGCGGAAAAGGCGCATTACTTCGAAGAGCAAATACAAAAGGAAACATCAGCTGCTAGGGAATCACTAAAGAGTCAGTCTTCTCAAGAATCAGCAAGGATTGCAGCAGCTAGGCTTTCAGGAATTTCTATGAGTAGCGAAGATGATAGATCTCTGGAAGTCTTTGAAGAAACGGAAAGGATTTTGGAAGAAAAGGCTAGGCAGGAAATCGAAATGAGAGATAAGACTGGAAAGGTTGATGTCAAGGAGTGGGACGAAAGAAAGGAAGAAAAGAAAGATTGTACTACAGAAAAAAGTGAAAAGCAAAAGAGTAGAGGAGAAATAGCTTTGTTTGATAATAAAGTTGTTGTTAAGGAAATGAAAGATGATAAAAAAATGGGCAAGGGTGAAGTTCCCAAGAAAGGAGAAAGAAAGAAGAGTAAGGACGAAAAGGAACTGTTTGGAAAAAAAGACTCTGCGAAAGAAGAGAAAAAAGATGAAAGAATAAAGAGCAAAGATGGAAAAGATATACTTGGAAAAAGGCAGGATTCTGAAAAAGATAAAACTGATCAGAAAAATGATAAGGTAGAAAAAGAACTTTCAGTTGGAAAAAGTGATTCGAAAGAATTTAAAAGTGAACAAGAAAAACAAGATAGTGAAAAGAAAATAAGCGTGAAAGGTGAATCTACAGAAATGGGTAAGATTACATCTGAGTTAGCTTCTAAAGAAACAGTTTCGAAAATTGATAAAAAAGTGACGAGCACAAAAAGTGATTCAAGTGAAACTAAAATTAAATTAGACACAAAATCCAAAACCGTCACAAAGACTGACACTGATAAGGAAAGCAAAGCCAAGGCAACCAAAATGCAAGAAAATGTGTCAAAGCAACAGAAAGTGGTTGAATCTAAATCTTCTGTGGTAACTGCAAAATCAACTAAAGTTAAAGAAGAAACATCTCCAAAATCCATACCACAACGTCAAAAGTCAAGAGAAGAATCTTTCTCTAAATCACCACCGAAGAAAGACAAATCAAAAGATGAGCCTCTTTCTAAATCTCCACCTAAGAAAGATAAACCAAAAGATGACATCAAAAAACCTTCACCTAAACTTGAAAGGCCGAAAGAAGCAACAAGTAAGATGCCATCTAAAGCAGACAAAGGAAAAGAAATTACTACAACAAAATCGAAAATTGAGGAAAAAGTTAAACTTGTTTCACCAAAATCTATTTCTCCTACGAAAGAAATATCAAAACAGGAAACTTCACCGAAATATCCTTCAAAAAGTGAGAAATCGAAAGTTGAAATGATTTCTCCAACTAAAAAAGAAAAAATGCAAGTTGAAATTCCTCAACTATCAATACTTGTAAAACAGGAATCCAAAGAAGAACTCAAAAAGTTTTCAGAAAAAGAAGCAGAGCTTGACGAAACTGCATCGTCGAAAGCAGACTCAAAAATCTCTGTTTTAGATACTCGAGATAAAATAGGAGATCCTGTTAAACATGCCGCTATTACTCCTGCTACTACGATCGAATCATTAGTAAAGGACTCAAAAAAAGATACAATATCAACAAGCCCACCACATAATTTGTTAATAAAAGAGTCTGTTACCATTCTCCCTGTATCTCAAGTAGTTGAAAAACAACCTGAAAGTGTTGCTGGTGCTCTAGGATCAAAGAACGATAATTTTCAAAAAAAATTAGATCAAACTTTAAAAGATTCATCGCAAATGATCGAAGTTAAAACTATTCTTGATACTCCTGCTGCCTTAACAAAAGACATTAAACAAGACAAAACTATCGAATCAAAACCAGAAACACAACTACGTCAAAGCTCTTCAATTGAAACGTATGAAACGGTAAAAACGCAATCAATGTTTGATGATACGAGTGTATATCAAATAAAAAATGAAAAAATAGCTGCGACCATGACACAAAAAGATACATTCCTAGAAAAAAGCTTTGCAGAAAAATCTTTAGAAGAAGCAAAACCTGCAAAGCTGCAAACAAAAACTCCTGAGCAAGAAAAATCTGTAGTTGATGTGATTGATAAAATCCAAAAGCCTACACCATCAAACAGGACAAAAACTGTATGTTATACGCTATCTTCTACTGATATTAAACCAACAGCCATACCACTCATAACATCCAAACAAAAAGTGCCAGAGCGTGAAAAATCTAAAGATGAGATTTCAAAGTCTGCAACAGCAAAAAGAGAAAAATCTAAAGATGAGTTTCACGTTACATCACCTACTACAAATAAAAAACCGACAGAGGCTGAATCAATTGCTCTAAAAAAAGAAAAATCCAAAGAAGAAATTTCCAGTTCCGTGATACTACAAAGAGAAAAGTCGAACAACGAATTTTCTCTGAAATCGCCACCAGCAGACAAAAAACCATCAGAGATATCTTCAATTATTCCCAAGCGTGAAAAATCTAAAGACAACATTCCAAAGTCGATGATACCACGAAGAGAAAAGTCAAAGGAGGAATTTTCTATAAAATCATCACCTCTTGTTTATAAGACACAAACAGAACTATCGTCTAAAGTTTTAAAGCAGGAAAAATCTGACGATAAAGTTTCAAAGGTAGAAAAACTCAGAGACGAACTTCCAACGTCATCCCTCGTGGATGAAAAATCTGTGAACTTACCATCAACAGCTCCCAAGCGGGAAAAATCTAAAGATGAAATTCCGAAATCGATGATACCACGAAGAGAAAAATCGAAAGAAGATTTTTCTGTAAAATCAAGTCTGTTGGATAAAAAACCAATAGAGCTGCCATCTACGGTCTTGAAACGTGAGAAATCCAAAGATGAAATTCCAAAGTCCATGATACCAAAAAGAGAGAAATCTAAGGATGAATTTTTAGTGAAATCAACATCAGTAGATAAAAAATCACAAGAGGTACTGACAACAGCTCCTGATCGTGAAACATCTAAAGATGAAATTCCAAAATCAATGATACCACGAAGAGAAAAATCGAAAGATGAATTTTCTTTGAAATCGCCTCTGCTGGATAAAACTACAGTAGACACGCAAGTAATGGCTCCTAAACGTGAAAAATCTAAAGATGAGATTCCAAAGTCCATGATACCAAAAAGAGAGAAATCTAAGGATGAATTTTTAGTGAAATCGCCATCAGTAGATAAAAAATCACAAGAGATACTGACAACAGCTCCTAAGCGTGAAACATCTAAAGACGAGATTCCAAAATCTATGATACCGAAACGGGAAAAATCGAAAGATGAATTTTCGTCAAAATCGCCACCAGTAGATAAAAAACCTTCAGAGATACCATCAACTGTTCCTAAACGTGAGAAATCTAAAGATGAGATTCCAAAATCAATGATACCCCGAAGAGAGAAGTCAAGGGAAGAATTTACTTTAAAATCACCTCCCACGGATAAAAAACAAACATTATCGTCAAGTACAGGTCTTAGTGAGGTTAAATCTAAGGATGAGATTCCCAAGTCTATGACGGCAGAAATGGAAAAATCTAAAGATGCAGTTTCAACAACGTCACCCCATTTAGATAAAAAACCCACAGATTTACTGTCAACAGCTCCTAAACGTGAAAAATCAAAAGATGAAATTCCGAAATCAATGATACCTCGAAGAGAAAAGTCAAAAGATGAATTTTCTCTAAAATCGCCTCCATTGGATAAAAAAACAGTAGAATTGCCGTCTAAAGTTCTACAGCATGAGGAATCTGAGGATGAGATTCCAAAGTCTATGATATTAAAAAGGGAACAATCAAAAGATGAATTTTTGGTGAAACCCACACCAGCAGATAAAAATAAATCAGAAGTACCGTCAACAGCTCCCAAGCGTGAAAAATCTACGGATGAGATTTCAAAGTCTATAATACCGGAAAGACAAAAATCTACAGATGAGTTTTCTTTAAAATCACCTCCGTTGGATAAAAAACCAATAGACATGCAAGCAATAGCTCCTAAACGTGAAAAATCTAAGGATGAGATTCCAAAATCAATGATACCACGAAGAGAAAAGTCAAAAGACGAATTTTCTGTAAAATCACCTCCCACCGATAAAAAACAAACAGAATTATCATCTACAGTTTTAAAGCGTGAAAAGTCCAAAGACGAGATTCCAAAATCCATGATACCGAAACGGGAAAAGTCTAAAGATGAATTTCCGTCAAAATCGCCACTAGTAGATAAAAAACCTTCAGAGATACCATCAACTGCTCCTAAGCGAGAGAAATCCAAAGATGAAATTCCAAAATCAATGATACCACGGAGAGAAAAGTCTAAAGATGAGTTTTTCATGAAATCGCCACCAGCAGATAAAAAATCGTCGGAAATATCTCCAACGGCTCTTAAACGAGAAAAATCTAAAGATGAAATTCCTAAATCTATGATACAACAAAGGGAAAAATCAAAAGATAAATTTACTATTAACCCACCTCTTACTGACAAGACACAAATAGAATTACCATCAAAAGCTCTTGAGCAGGAAATATCAGAAGATAAATTTACAAAGGTAGAAAAATCTAAAAAAAACGAATTTTCTACATCATCCCTTGTGGATAAAAAACCTATGGACTTACCATCAACAGCTCCCAAGCGTGAAAAATCAAAAGATGAAATTCCGAAATCAATGATACCTCGGAGAGAAAATTCGAAAGAAGAATTTTCTGTGAAATCACGTCCTCTCGAGGATAAAACTAAAGATTTACCATCTGTTATATCCAAAAGAGAAAGATCTAGTATTGAAATTCCAAAATCTATGATACCTAAAAGAGAAAAATCCAAAGATGAATTTTTAATAAAATCTTCTCCACAAGATGTAAAAGACAAAGGATTTCCATTTAATACTACTAAACGAGAAAAATCTATTGGTGAAATTCCAAAGTCTATGATTCCTCGAAGAGAAAAATCCAAAGATGAATTTTTAATAAAATCTCCTCCACAAGATGTAAAAGACAAAGGATTTCCATTTAATACTACTAAACGAGAAAAATCTATTGGTGAAATTCCCAAGTCCATGATTCCTCGAAGAGAAAAATCCAAGGATGAATTTTTAATTAAATCTTCACCAAAAGATGACAAAGATACAGTATTATCATCTGCTGCTCTCAAACGAGAAAAGTCTTCAGGTGAATTTTCGAAGTCGATGATTCCTCGGAGAGAAAAATCTAAGGACGAATTTTCCATAACATCTCCGATCGGTAGACGAGATAGTAAAGAGTTATCATCAACCAGTTTTAAACGTGAAAAATCTTCAGGGGAATTGTCTACTTCAATGATACCACGGAGAGAAAAATCAAAAGAAGAGTTTTCCCTTCAATCACCTCCCAAAAAAGAAAAGCTGAAAGACGAATTTGCCTCAAAACCTCTGCCGAAGCGAGAAAAATCTAAAGAAGAAACACACAAAGCAGTTCCAAAACGAGAAAAGTCTAAAGATGAAATCCTCTCTAAACCAATAATGAGAAAAGAAAAATCTAAAGAAGATGTAACACCTAAAGTTGGTGTAAAACGTCAAGATTCAAAAGGTGAAGAGTCAACAAAAACTGGGGTAAAGAAGACGGAATCATCTGGAAAAATTTCACCGAAAAAAGATGATGTCAAAGATTTACCTTCTAAGTCCGGTGTTAAACGGCGAGATTCAAAAGAAGAACAATCCAAAGGTAGTACGAAAAAAAGTTCAGAATTTACTCCTAAAGTTACACCTAAAAGAGAATCGTCTAGGGAAGAAATACTTAAAACTTCACTAACTAGAAGACGAGATTCCAAAGAATTGAAAGATGAGATACCAAAGACTCCTGTGGCAAGAAGAAGAGATTCTAAAGAAGAATCTCCGAAATCTTTAACAAAACGTGGAATACCTCTAAAAGATTCAGATTCAAAATCTAGTTCTAAAAGTAGTTTGCCTTCTCCAAAATTCTCAGAAAAATCATCGAAAAAAGAATCGGAAACAGTAACCGTGACTAAGACAGAAAAGAGTAAAGAAATTACCACTCAAGAACATCAGGAGTACACAAAAAAACAAAGTAATATATCTCAGTTGTACTCTGGTACCTTCAGGGGTGACCCAAAAGATGCCTTTGAACTTTTGGAAAACACAAGTGCCTTAAAAAATTCAGACTTGATTGCATCCCCTAGTGTTATTACATCTAAAGTTGACCACAAAGCTACAAGTTTGTCTGAAAAAAAAGAGGTCAAGTCCTCTGAAATAGATACTGGTAAAGAAAAAATTATTGCTCTTGAAGAAAAAGAAGATTTCCAGAAAAAGGAGACTTCTATTTCGATGTTACAAAAAGATTGTTTTGACGATAAAGTTAAAGAAAAAAAAAGTAAAGGAAAAGAAACATCTGAAAGTGTAACTCAAAAAACATTAGTTAATTTAACTGATGACTTTGAAAGAGTCCAAGCTTCTGCTTTACAAAAAGGACAAGATAGCAAACATAGTGTGGAATCAAGAAGTGTAGAAAATAATGAAAAAATTGTGACCACGACAGAAACATCAAATTTATTAAAAGAAAGTACTGCCGGTACACACTTTAAATTAGAAAAAGATCTACAAGATGAAAGTACAAAACCAGACGATGTTGGGAAAATCCTAGAAAAATCAATATTTGAAGAGAAGATTAAAGATGGTTCAAAAACATTTGATGTAAAACAAGACTTTAAAGAAGATGTAGGTGCAACAGAAAAAGATTTAACAAAAACGATGATTGAGTCAGGTAAAAGTGTTATCGATGTCGTTACGATTCCAGCTGGTGGAACTATTGAGTCTGAAGATTTTCATGACAAGATGGCTGATGATCTGACACAAAAATTAAGTACAATGCGTAATGTCATGGACGATTTGATTAACCCCACACCATTAAAATCAATTCGAGATAGCGAAAGTCTTAGTTTGAGTGAAGACATAACAAAAGATGAATCGTCATCACTTCAACTTTCTCTATCTCAAACAAAATTATCGGAAGATATTACTATTAGTCCAAGTATGTCTGAAAAAGTAGACATCAAAGACATAGGTGAAACAGGTAAACAAACATCGATACTAAAAAAAGAAACAACGCCATCGCTAGAAGCAACTAAATTAGGCAAAAAACTTGTTGATGGAAAATTTGTTTCTGAACTTTCTGGAGCTCGAGTGCTCGAAATATTAGAACCAGAGATTGAAAGTCAGTCCAGACAGGATTCCATCGATGTATCTTCAATTGAAGTAGATGAGATTAAATTTTCAACAACAGGTCACGATGTTCCGATAAAAGAAGAAAACCTGCACGAAAGTCCAGCAATAGATTCATTAGATGCCTTAGAGCGTGATATTTCCATGAGTTCAGTCACATTCTCTGAAGATACAAATATTGACTATTCTCTATCACAAGATGGTAATAAAAAACAAGAGTTTGGTTTTGATAAAGTTTCCATTAAAAGAAGAACTGAAAAAGACTCTTTTGAAATAGAAAGTCCACCACTTGTTTCGCCTAGATTGAAAGTCAAAGAATTAGAAATCAAACCAGTCGACTGGATGATTGGTGATGAAAAAATAGAAGTTTCGGAAGCCTTGGAACCCTCTGAAGCATTTGACAAAGAACTCGAAGAATATCAAATGTCGCTAAAGCAACAGCAAGAAGGTGTTTACATTCCTGGTGAAAGAAAATTCGAAATACCGCAAATACAAGAAACATGCTCAACGTCATTTGACGAGTCAGAGTCTACAAAGCTGAGTGGAAAATCAAAGTTTACTGTGATTCCTGTAAGTGAAGAAGATTTTGATATGGAGAAAGAATTGGTAGAAAATAAATTGGAAATTAGTTGTCAGGAGTTAATGGATACTCTGCAGAGAGAATACGATGCTAAAACACCAACGGATGATAGATTAGAAGAAATGGCTGCAAAATCATTTCATTTCATAACTATAGATGACGATGACGGTTTTGATTGTAGTGAAAAAAAATATGAGACCCAATTAACGAATCTATCGGAAACCCGCAATGAAAGCTTAAAATTCTCTGATATACCTTTCGAAACAAAAACCGCCATCAACGTTATAGAAGGAGAACAGTTTACAAGTTTGGTAGAACCTTTAAAGCTAACTGAAGCAGTTAGTCAATCAAGAGACAGTGAATTGCTACAGTTATATGAAGAACAGTTTGAAGAAACTATGCAAATAAAAGACTTAAAAAAAAATCCCATTGAGGAAAACAAAAGCACAAAGGTAGCAGACAAACATGAGACTAAAACATCGGAAACAGTTGAAAAAACATTGGATAATTCAAATCAAGCTGGAGAAATAAGTAATTCAAAAAAAGAAACGGACACAATTAGTAGTAAAAAAGTTGAGCAGGTAGCAAACTTAGATACAAAAGACAAAGAAAAGTTAAAAACAGAATTTGATGTACAGACTGAAATTGGAAAAATTGAAAATTCTTCTGAAACCATAAACAAATCACGTGAATCGCTAAACGAAAAATTATCTTCTGAAGTAGATACGTCTGAAAAGGATAAAGAGGACAAGAAAAAACAATCTTATGATTTAGAAAACTTTCAACATCCACCAGAACCATCTGAAATGTTGTTAAAAATGGATGATGAAAAAAGTGAGAATGAAGAAAAAAAAGATGTTCAACTTTTGTCGTACAAGACATTTGATCCCGAAGATTTGAAAAAACAAGATGGGAGTCAAGGCGTGACAGGCGTTCAAAAACTTCCAAAAGCAGAATTTCATAAAGAAGGAAGAATCGACATGCGATCAAAAGCTTGGGACGATCACAAACGAGTTGGAGACAAACGTGAAAAAGCACATTCACACCAGGAAACGAGTCCGTACAAAGTAAAAAAGGAAGATTTTCAAAATGTCAATATGAGTGCTCGTTATGCTATCACAGTCTTAGATCAAGTTGTAAAAAAAGAAATAGCAGAGGTAAAAGAAAATCTTGAGGCAGCTAAGCAAGATCTCATTGAAGAGTTGAGTGAAAATAGTGAAAACATGATACAAATAAAAGATTCACCTTCGGAATTCCAGTTTAAACTTCAACCTGAATCAATTCCAAATGAATTACCGTTTCTTTACAAGGCACCATCTCTCGAAAAAGGAAGTGATACAGAAAACTTTTCTTCTTCTTCATCGCCGGTAGCGAAACCTCGCCGACACTCAGAAATCACTCGGGAAGAAAGTTCTTCAGAAAGTAGTTCCGCCGAAAAGAAAACGTCAGAACAAGATAAGAGTAAAACTTCGATAATGGTTGAAAGTGAATCCGACCAAAGTTCGCAAAAAGAATCAAAAGATACATTCGAATCATTTTCATCGTCCCAAAAAGTAGTAAGTAAATCAGGCTCTGATGCGGAGGTAGCGACAAAAGATGAAACTTTCTCATTACAACCACCTCAACCAGCACCTAGACGTCGACCAAAGCCTTTTCGTGGTCAGCATGGTATCACCTCGGAAAGTGAAGCTGACGTTTCTAGTAGCGGCGAGAGCAATTACCAATCCTGTGAATACGAGAGCAGCAGTCGTCCATGTTCCTCTGACGTCGAGGCTCTGCAATCAGCAGCTCACCCACTTTCTTCTACAGCGTCAGAATACGAAACAGCAGCAATGTCAATGGAGCATTCTTCGAAAGGAACTTCACAAGATTACTTTACCGCTATGAATACATTAAGTTCGAGAGAATCAATGAAATCGTTAGCTTCAATTAGTTCCGGACAAATGGGTAGTCTAGACAGCGCAAGTGAGTTATCCGAAACGATTATGGCGTCTGAACCAGAGTTGGACCAAGATGCTTTAGATGAAAATCTGGAAAACATATTAGACGACGATATGAAGAGTTTCGACGATGTATCTGATGATGAGGAGAAACATTTAAAAGTTGATCCCGAAATCCCTTGTATGATGAAACGTTCCAGCGAAATGATCTTCAGTCAAGTGGTAAATTATTTGTGTATTAAAGATATTATTCATTTGCTTTTATATTATTTTGGTGAAAAATTTTGTTTTTACAGATCACTCAAGAATCATCAAGTGAGGGTCAAAGTTTGGGTGCAAAGTTAAGTGATTCTTCTACACTTACAGATAAAGAAACTTCATCGTCCATAACTAATTCAAAATCTGGTAGTGTCTCATCTGAAGCAAATGTCTGTGTTACGAAAAGTACAACAACTCAGAAAGTTTCACAGCAGATCATGACCACTAGAAATATTTCGGAACAGCCAGAGTCTGTGGATGAATCGATTTTGAGCTCGTCCGATTTAAAAGCTGAAACTTGCTCATTCGAACCAGATTCATTGGAGGTAAAGTACACTTCTACATCGAGTCTTGATGAAGAAAGTGCGGAAGGGCATGGGCCTGGTTCCGGATTGACGTTGCAACAGCAATTGAGTATGACATCTTCATCGATGTCGGGCGTTTCTTTGGAAACAGTTATAGAGAAAGAACATGCCGATCGTAACTCTCCAGACAGCGACTCGTTTGAATTAGTTGATAAGCCAGACATTATTGACGATTTTGTTGTTATAGAAGAGGTTGGTCGAGAAGCCGATGAGTTTGATTCCGAAGGTATTTAAATACTCAAATACGCGTTCTTTTAGTCTTGAAAAGGTCTTGTTTACATTAAAATATTTTTGTAGGTAAAGGTATTCGTATTAGCTCCACATCTTTCGTAAGTAGTAAGATCTACGATCGAGACGTGGAAAATCTTATAATGGAAAAACAGGATCTTCAAAAGCCTCAAGCTCAATCGACGAGAAGTACGGCTGAACTATTCGATTTTGAATCTGAAGAAAGTCCACCTCAAGCATCCAACGAAGATCAGTATTCACAATCTTATTCCGACGAGGAGCAGTACAGTGAAAGCGGTAAAAAGTGGGTTGAAATGCAGTTCCAACAGAACGAAACTCGCATATACGATCTTGAATACGAGCGTGGCCCTCTGGAAGACATAAAAGAGGAAGAAGTTGCAGACTTTGAAGCCGGAAGCAGTCGTTTTGGTAGTGTTGGTAGCCAGAAAGAATCCATCGGTAGCATTGGCAGTATGAGAGGCAGTTTCGGCAGTACTCCTGACAATTATGACATTCTCACAGCCAAACGGTACTTCAAACCAACGGACCATGACAACGTGTCACTGAGTTCGCTACAAGAATTTGAACACCTGGAAAATGCAGTGGCACAGGAAAATGCAAAAAGACGAGAACAGCAGCATAGTAGTTCCCAAGATTCATCGAGTAACGGCAGTCTACCAAGGAGGTATCACGCTAGTAAATCGGGCCACGGCGATGACGTTTCGATATCTTCGGTGAAAGATTTCGAAGTTCTCGAAAAAGCTTGCAAAGAAGCCCACATGATCGAACTGAGAGCTAGAGAGGAAGAAGACTTGCTGGATCACGAGAGTCCCGAAAATCGGTACAAACTCGAAAGCTTGGCCAGAGCGAAAGCTGAAAGCCAAGGTAGTGCACCCGGATCCTTTAACCCGAGCACGTCGGGATCCGATGATTACGAAAAGAGAATCAAAGAAATCGATGAAATCATAAGATTGGCGCAAGCAAACGTTGAAAAAATAGAACGACACGACGATACCACGGAAGACATATCTCAAATTGATCTTACGGACGATAAGCCGACTGTGCCAGTAACAATCATTGCAGCTGAAACGTCAACTTCGTCTGCTCCTGTAAAAGGTTCGTTAATCAAATAATCAGTTATCGTTTAAATTATATAATTTTGTTACGTACAAACATATTAATATTTTCAGCGCCACCAAAAAGCGCCAGTGATATGAATTTAATGGACACGAGTACTGATTCCTTGGAGCTGGAAGGCAACGGTGGACGAAACTACAACGTCATGTGCCAGAGTTCGGATTCCTTGGAGTTAAAAACAACATTGGATTACCCATCGATTAGTTCAGACTCGTTAAATAACGTGAAGGATCCCAAAGAGGAGCAAGAGAAGCGGTTTAGTAGTAGAAGGATCTCGTCGGATAGTCTGGATTTACCTGCGCAGGAATCGCAGGAGTCAAAGGATAAAAGCAAGGATAGCTCCACTGACAGTTAAACTAGAGTCTAAAGATTCGAAATATAGTAAGATTCACTTTTTAATATCTTTCATCATAATTTTGATAAGAAGGTATCATTAAAACTTTTCTATCAATTTATTTGTATATATTGTCTATAGAAAATGGACCACAAGGTGAACGAAGCGAATGGAAGTCAGCTTTAAAAGCACGAGCTTCCACGCGCACATTTAAAAAAAACCGTGAAGTAAAAAAAAAACATTCCGAGGCACGTGTTGTATGTCTCGAGGAGGGTGAGTGGCGGAGGGCAGACGGAGGGTTATCCCGAATTCTGTAGGCACCGCCGCGAGTCACGGCGCCGTAGCAAAGTATGCATTCCTTTATTATATTTTAAATTTTATCATAAAAAGGAGGCATCATCGAATTTTATCAATTTCGCGAAATTAAAATTTCCTCGTCGTTTTTATCGTAACTTATATATATATATTAAACCTAAGAAGCCTCCAGTTTCATTTACGCGAGATATATAGTTTATAAAGAGTGCGGCGGAGGAAAAAAAGAAATGGTATTAATGGAGTCTGACAATTTAATACTCGATTAAGTGTTTAAGATTTATAATGACTGTAATGGATAAATTGAAAAATTTTATATATGTATAAACGAAAGAAAAAAAACTATTGATTATTCAAATGTTCAGGGAGGGTTGCACAGAGAAGAAACGGAAAGATGGATAAATGACGCTTGGGCACACGTAGATTTTGTGAAAAATCTTTCCTAGGAAAATTTTAATGAGACATCGTTTTTTTAATGCTTTTTTATTTGTGTACGCTGATGAAACTGGACGTTTAACATGCATGAGACTCGTTTTTGTGATGTAGTTACTGTCTAAAACGCGAAAGCTGAAAATAAATACATTTCATTGCTTCTCGTTGCTGATGAAAAACAATTTAAGTGACAAATTAAGAAAATGAGCGCAAAAAAATTATGTACGCATATAAACAATTTTTTAATGAAATGCAGTTTGAGAAAAAAAATGCTTGAAATCAATTTGTCGTGAAATACAATAATCATTATTTCTATGTATCGCAGCTCTATCTTTAATGTCACTCAGGTAAAATTCAGTTAAAAGCAAAATTCTGATCGAACAAACACTAAGTATAGAAGAAAAAAAATAGTGTAATCCATGATGTACTTGATGAGTTGTACAATAAAAATGTTAACAAATACACACGCAGTCACAAAACACACAAACGTACTCAATTATAAGAGACAGAAAAAAAAAAAAAAAAACTAATGGGTCGCTCCCAAATCGCTTAGCCGTTTATTCTTAATGTTTCATACGACACTATGCATTGCGTTTGTAATAAATCGTCATGTTTGCGGAATGCTATTTGTATGTTCTCAAGTTGTATGATAATAGTGCTGTATTAAAAGTGGCATATTTTATAAGCATTTCAAAAATCGATTTGTTTGGCTTTATTTCATTCGATACCCTCCTCTTGCACTTTTCAGATTTGATTCTCATCGCGATACAACTATTTACAACTAACTACAACCTCATATTTTATTTACAAAGTAGAAAGTTAATATATATCATTACATTTTTTTTAAACGCAAATAAGAGTATAAAAGTTTTTTCGTAGAAAATTTTCAATTCATAGTTTTTAAGTACGATAAATGTATAAGCATACACTTCATTTTCTTTTTAAAAATAGCTTATAAATTGAATACAAAAAATTTTTTACAACATAATTATAATTAATTGAAATACGTTTAAATTGTACATGTTAAAAAAAAAAAAAAAAAAAAAAAAAAAATAGTTGAATAAATTATTGCTAATCTTATAAAATTCTAGGTTAAATTCAACTTCGTAGCGTATAAATTATGTTTGATTATTTCAACGTATAATGAATTTTTCATAAATTTAAATTAATCATTAAAAGTAAATAAATAAAATAATATGTATATTTTGCGTGTTAAATCTAGATGCGCGCAGTTAAATGACTTACTGGCCCTGTAAACAATTTAACACATTTGTACGTTATCAGCATCAGGTCAAGGCAGCTTGTTTTGCAATTTTTAGCTAATCTGAAAGTAATAAATCATTAAACATGTAAATAAGCTATTCGAAAAAGAACAAGATATTTTTTAAATAATTAACTATTTCATTGAATTAAAAGCTGTGAAATATAATTACCTAGTTAAGCATTTGATTCTCCTCGATGTGCGGCAGCAAAAACAAAAAAATTTTTTTTTCCAATGTTCACTGCGTTCAGTCCTTTGTATCTCTTTTGGGTGCAAAAGTCGGAAAACCCGTTGACTACCTATGTGCGACGGTCCGAAAAATATCGTAAAAACAGAGGCAGCAGGAAACGACGTATATGTAAGTCATCAACGGGTTTTGATAATAACGCAAAAAGTAGAGGTAGGCGCAGCATCTGATTAGTTCGAGAACGTTGGCGAATTTCGAACGATCGAAAAGCAAACCGATCGTCGTCAAGGCGCACACGTTGTTGATGACCATAGCTCCGGGTAAAAAGTTGTACGGATCCTGCGAAAATCAAGCCCACACATTTTTGAACAAGTTTTACTTACCACCAAATTTTTTTTGCCAACCACTTACTACTTTTTCATCGTAAAGCTCTGTGTGTTTGTAAAGAACGAGACAAAAGTGCAATACTACGTAGCAGCTCTGCCACGTTGGTATCGATGGATCATATTTATTCCGCGATGTCACCTAAAGTTTGAAAAAAACAAACAAGCAAAAATTGGTTAAAGAAATAGATTGATTGAAAAAATAATCGTTATTTTCTGGAATAAAAAAAAAAAAAAAAAAAAAAAAAAACAACAACAACATTTCGAATAATCAGAAACACGTTTCCGATTGTAATAATTTTGATTCAACGAAACCGGTTTATTTATATTTTTCGTTTGACTATAATCAAGCTACTGACAAGATCATCAAGCGTAGCCGAGAGATACTACACACCGATAACTGCCAACATAAACCTGACGTTTGCAATTACGATTAATAAATTGTCGTCATTATGGCTTGCTTGTCTTTTTTTTGTTTTTTTTTTTTCTCATACACTTTGTAAACTGATGATCGCGCGCACTTCGATTCAATTTTCACGTGATAAACCAGTCAACTAATTTTTCACACCGTTATTTCCTCTCTCACGGGCATTTAAACTGATAAAGAAAAAAAAATATAGTATCACGCCGATAACGATCGTTCATCAAAACGAAGGAAAATGAGAGGTCGAACGACATCCTCGACACCGCAAGCCAGACCGGCACTTCCTATTCGTTATCGGATCCTCCCCGGCAAAACAAACAAACAGACTCGCGGATGGTACACCAAAGACGTAATCATAAACTTACACACACACGCAACGCGCGTCGCTCGGCCTCCCGATAATCGAAAAACAATTTAATACGCACTGCTCATCTTTCTTTTATCGGAAAAGACCTCTAGTCCGTGCATATTTGCAGAACCCAAGGCGAGAGCGCTTTATGGAGAAAAGATGCAAAAATAAGCCTGCGTGCGATGCACCGTTGCAATTAAATGTGTACACATAAGAGGAAAAAAAAAAAAAAAAAAAAAAAAAAGGTCCAAGGCCGGTGCACGTATCGCGTATCGGAGAAAAACCGATATCTAATACGGCTAAGGCAAAGTGCTCTCGCGTGTATGTACGTATGTATGATGTATTAATATTGTAAATCGTGTGGTGGACTTACGTTCACTTTGAACTCGTCGAGGCCGAGTCTCGGCAATCCGGGCCGCCAGCTCGGGCCCTTCCAGTACACGGCCAGTCGGTCTCTCAGGTTTCCCATGCTCAAGCTACGCCCGACCATCGACGCCGCATAGAAAACCTGAAATCCCACGCCCCGTGGGGCTGCATCAGGGGAAACTCGAGACCGACTCGGCTCCAAGCCGACCACGAAAAATCCAGCCCCGAATTTCAGAGAGATAAGCATTCCGATCATCGGCATGTGCAACGCAAGCGCGAGGATTACCATCGGAAAGGTAAAACTATCGTTTGTTTTTTGCGCGAGCTCGAAAAGCGAGGCGTGTAATCAGCGAGTGCGTTTATCATCTCGCGAAAATCTCGGCAAAGTTTCATCATCTGTCTCGCGTTAATCCCTAGCTGTCCGCAGGCGAGGGATAAGGGCACGCGTGTGTGTTTACCAACCTGGAGAAACAGAGGATTGTACGTCTGCGGGCTGACGACGAGGCCGTAGATGATCCCCTCCTTGGGCCGTTCCTCGGCAAAGGTCCCGAAGATCCGGTCCCATATTATCAGCACCCCGCCGTAGTTCGTGTCGAGGCAGTACAGGTTGCACCCTGCGGTTCAAATGCAAAGAATTCATTGTCGCGGTGGCCATCGGGCGCCTGGTAAATTATTCACGAGACTGTCACTCTCGATTGTATTTGCATGCACGTATATGTATATGCTGCGGCATATCGGTGTAATGCGGAAAGATGCCGGTCAATATTTGAATGTACCGGTGCACGTGAGGTGATTGTTGCGGTAGAAACGAAGAGAAAAAAAAAAATACGTTAGCGCGGATGAATCGGCACTTTTACGTAAGGAAGATTCACTCGCTTTTGTTTTGAAATTTCCAGTGTGTCCATTTACTGTTTTGTCGTCGAGAAATCGGTAAAAAAATCGGCACTCGATTGTTGCCGAAATTACACTCGGTGACACGAGACGATCGATGAAAATGAAAAAAAAAAAATTACCTGAAAAATCGATAGTTTAAATGAATCCATAAGTACCATGATGAACGCGGTGGTGATTCGGGGTGTTGAAGATCCACTCGAGTGGGCCGAGGTCGTTGATGACGGTCGTGTGGATCCAGAGCTGATAAATCAAGTTGAATTGGTGGTGAGCGACGAAATGCGACGGTGGAATTAACAAGGCCAATGGTAAATAAAACATCTGCAAACACGCAAGATAAACCGAACGTCAGACGCTTCGGCGCATCGCTTATTTGATCCCCAAGACCATCAGTGTTGGCGATTTCATTTAACGACTTTGTACATATGTGTATTGGTGACTTCCAACCGAGAGAGAAAAGAGAGGTATACGAAAAAAAAAAAAAAAAAATGAAACGTTCGTCAATCGATTGATAATATACACATGTTTTGTTTTTTTCGGACGACACAGCAGGAGTCACTCAATCGTTTAGCAATATATCCGCTCAAATTAAAAGTAGTCGCGTCTGTAGGTCACCTTATACAGAAAAAAAAAAAAAAAGAACATCATCAATAATACATGCAACAAAGGTAACTCGTAAGAGGAAGCGTATCTATGCAGATGTAATACAGAGTCTCGGCGTTACCAAAGACCGCACCGTTACGCTCGACCCCCCGTGCAGTCGTCAAGTTTACGGGTAATCGAAACGCGAGTAGGAATTTAAAAAAAAAAAAAGGGTTAGAAAAAAGAAAACGAATCAGAGTAAGATCGGCTTCCCTCTCGCGATATCGAATGTACACGCGTATAAGTGTATACACTGACGTGTGTCAGGTCGGCATATCGGACACGCGAGCCGATCCGAGCGCGTAGTCTAGTGACACTTACGAAGCTGCACCACTGTTGCAAGACCGACTGGCGCAGTCCGACCACAAGATTGAATTCCTCGCTGCTGTGATGGACCTGGTGATGGGCCCACAGGAAGAGCACCTCTGAGCGGAAAGACAAGCGTTACACTTATGATTTTATGTGATGGTACGGTACATTGTGTATAATGGAACAAGAGTAAGATGAGAAAAAAATCTGCCGATTGCAGATAAGGGATGAAATGGGAAAGTTATTATTTTTAACGGTTGAGATTATTGTTTTAGTAGTAAAAATTGCAGTTCGAATAGTAAAAATTATGATTAGAACAATAAAAATTACCATGCTGGAACAAAAAACCTTAAAAAGATCGCTTAGTAAATTTTCCTTTCCCGCATTGAAATTTTTACTGTTAAAAATAATAACTTTTTCTTTTTTTGCCAGCTTGTATCCGATTTATTGTGCGGAATGGTAATTTTAGCTGGGAATTTCTCTATAATTTTTATTATTATTTTTTTTTTTCACAGTGTATGATTTTAAAGAGGTGTATAAGTGACGAGTAAAATTTACCATGATTAGCTCGATGCACCCAGTAATAGCAGAAATCAACACCGATCGCCGTCACGTACCACGTCCAGGGTGAGTCCCAGGGTAAATTCCAGAGGCGGAATCTCTCGTATATGTAAATGTATGCGTAGTACTCGGCTCCTCGAAATAAAATTCTAAGAGAAGCATCAATTAAGATTTATTACTATCGTTTTGTTTGTTCCCTATTAATTTTCTTTTTGGGCACAACTGATATACCAGAGCAATAAGTATAACCACCACTTATGATGACATGTGAATCGATTATCTTACAAATTTACATCCAATTGGGCTGAAATTTGATTTGTAGCTTCATTTTCATGCCACACAACCTAACATTTTCAAATTACGCAGGTTAAAAAATCATTTTATTTTTTGGGTACATCTCAAAAAGTAAAAGAGTTGCTTATCCGATGTCAAAAAGGGAGTTGTAGATTTTATGGAAATAAATTTTTGAAGTATTTTTTATACATTTTTTCAGAACCATCTTAATTCTTAAAAAATCGAAGAAATTACTGTAAAGAATAAAAAAACGAAAATCATTATTATTACGATATATCTTTTATCTTTTTCATATTTTCATTCAAACGGGTGAATGATAAAAAAAAAAAAAATTTAGATCTCATCAAAATACAACTTTTTTTGTGTTGTAAAATTTTATTGAAATTATAGTCCTGATGGTCTATAGTAAGGCATTAAAAATTTTTTTTAAATTAAAAAAGAAATTGCCGATCATACTTAGTTTAAAGTTGACATTATACGACAAAGTTATGGGTACAAAATTTGTGGATCTTGAAAAAAATTCTAATTTTTTAGTGTTTTGATGTATTATTTAATGACTTGTTTCATGCTCTAAAAATAAAAAAATTAAAATTTCAGTATGAAAAAATCGGTTCTTTTTCTACAACTTTTTTTAAAATTTATGTGTGATTGAAAGAAATTTTCGATTTGTTCTACGTTATCATATATTCACGTTTATATTTAAATAACAATAATTTTGAAAACCCGCTAAAAACCGACGTATTCGTGCTAATTAGTAAATTAAATTAAATTAAAATATAATAAAATAAAAAATTATTTTCCATTCAAACGAATATGGTTGTACTTTTAGCTCTAATAAAAAGTGGAGCAATCGGGCCTTTGGTGCATTAATTTAGCTGCTTCTTTTTCCCAATTATCAAAGTCGACTCGAGTAGTACGTCCTTTACAGAGTTGACGGACAGCTTTTGACGGAGAAAAAAAAGTCTCTCTCATTGAAAAATATTTCTGAAAATTTATGCGGATTATGTAAGTTGACGTTTGTCTGGAATCCACCGAAGGCAGGTAAACGTCAGTTAAATCCGATAGTCAGGAAAAATTATCATTGTTATGAAATGAACGAGCGATCAAAGACACGCGAGAGATTAGATTACGATCATTTTGTAATAAACGCACTCCTAGATGTAATAATTACCATCTGACGTTTGCGATAAGGGGATTGTAGGTTTATGGATTTTCTGATTAATCCAAACCGTACGAAATTCGATCAAGGTTATTTTGTAACGCAAACAAAAACGATCATACAAACAAATGTACAATAGAGATACAGCGTAGTGTTACCTACGCTTACCGTCCAGTTTCTTGTAGGATCCAATGCGATACGGAACTCACGTGGTCGTTCAGCCGAAACGTGCCACCCTTTTTCGCGTAGAGTATCGCGTTTTCCAATGCGATGAGGACGAAAAACGGCAACCATACCTTTACAATGAAACACAGTTTTGGTACAATCTGGAAAGAAAAAAAAAAATAATAATAATAATAATACTCTTACCTGGAGCTGATAGTCGGGCACGTCCTCGTGCCTCTCGAACGTCGTCTCGTAAGGGTTGACGATGTACAATAGCATGCTGGCGGGCTTCATACTGCCCAAGAGCTCGCCGTAGCCCTCGTACTTTGTCACGTTCATTATGCCTGTGTCTTTGCATGTACAGTGGACACAGGTTGTTCAAGACTCCCTTGTGCTGGACTGAATCTGTAAAATGTTTGTGATTTTTTTTCAAAGGAAAACGATGACAAAGGAATCGAAGGAGATTTTTTTCAGCAAAACTTTTGTTTTTCAACGCGATAGTCGGTACTTTAGCTTCGAATACGATTGCACCGAAACGATCTACTGTTGCAAGATAACATCAATGCGTTATTTGTTTCTTCCACGTATTTTTCGTTAAAAAACATTTTACGTAAGATTCATTTGCAGCTCTCGTATGTATACTTGATAGCAATACCATTTAGCAACGTAACAAAGTTGGTTTGCACGTTTTTTTTTCTTTTTTCTTTTCTTTCCATTAGGATGTAGAAATATATGGGTCGTTACACAGAAAACGGAATATCCCGAAGGCCAGGATGAACAAGACTAAAAAGAAATTTTTTATTTTACTAATAATTTTCTTACATTATTTGAGACTAAAACGAACCACGATTTTCAGGGTGCCGCCAAAAAAAGTTGGCTTTTAGTTTTTATTTTGGGGACACTGACTTTACTAATTCGCGTACTTGTAGATCCAGCTTATAGGAATGGAAAAATCGGAAAAAATTTCTGCAAAACATTGAATTTCCGTAGAGTACCCAACATCCAAATTGGAATGTCCAAATTCAAATGCGTGCATTTGTGTGAGCATTTTCTATTAAAATGTTAAATTTTTCAAATTTCGGTCCAACAGCATCCAAGTATTGGATACAATTTTTTTTGGTTCCTTAAAATGCGTGAAAATGTTGTTTACGTTGATAACTTTGAGACACTATATGCGGCGAGTGAGACACGAGCCCCTAATACTAATTTAGCCCCTTTTTTGCATTTAAAATTAAAGGACTACTTTTTGATGATTTGAATTCGGTTGTTCCCTCAGTAGAAAACATCCGTTGATTATTTAAAAAGTTTTCAGATCGGTACCTGTTTCCACGACGTTGTAATCATCTGGAACCTGAAATATGCCGTTTTCGATAGAATGACCCACACATACGTGCGCAGATGATTAAAAAAATCGTTTGCAAAAACGTCGCACCATATGATATACTGTTGCACAAGTCAACGAACGATTTTGGGTTAATAATCTCGTACCCGTCGAATTATTCAATGAAATTCTTTCTGCATTAACCAAAAATCGAAAATCGGCAAGAATCAATTAATTTTTTTTTCCAACAGCAATTACAATAAAAGAAACGTTTACATGTACAAGTTCTCTGGTTTTTGTTTTACTCCGTTTAAGGGGTTTTTATAACCGCCATCACCGCCGTTTAATAAGAAAAAAAAAAAAAAAAAAAAAAAAAAAATTTGTCACCCACAGCTGCGCCCTAATTAATGATAAAATATTGGATTATTTCAAACCTTGTATTTTCCAGATAAAAATAGTTAGAAACCTTAGTTGCCGTACGTGGCGTGCTCTTGAGTAAAATACAATTATTGATTTTCACTTTGGCTTACCGCATGCATAATTACGACAGGCAAACTGATAGCAGTTTAGAAACTGTACGTTACGTCGGCTACAATGGAATTTTAATTTTTAAAGTAATACTTTTTATTTTTTTACCGAATAAACAAAATTTTTAGTCTTTAAAAAAAAAAAAAAAAAAAAAATTGTTGACATCGTCTGTTTCCAGAACCAGAATAACCGGACCAAGTAAAAATATATTTCTACCCAAATAGTGACTCGTTCCCCTTGAAGTAAACAGAATATTTTTGTTTTCAACCAACATAAACAAATACCTGTTGCTTCCTTGCAAAGGTAGATTTTTAATGGCCGTAAAATTCCGTATCGAGATAAAAGTTGTAAATATGTTTTCTAAACTTGTAAATTTAGAATCGAAATACACTACTCTGGCTAAAATGTGTGCGTGCATGTTAGTAGTTAGTCATAACAAAGCTTTCTTTTTTACATTATAATCACTGCTGGGAAAAAAAAGATTCGGGTTTTTTCGTCTTGTTTATTTTTACTTCAGTTTTTATTGATTTTTTAAATAAAATAGTTTTTAGTTATTTATAATAAAAAATCAAAAAGATCACGAGCTTTCCTGCAATGAAACGTATTGATGATTAATCGGCATCGAAAACAATGACTTCATTGTACCATAGAGTAGACGAAATCAAGCGAATATTGTATGATCAATTTATTATTTTGATCGAAGCGACAAATGTCATGAAAAGACGTTTAGCAATTAAAAAATAAACAACAGGGGCTAGGAAGCTTTGTGGCGATGAATTGGCCACAATAACGCACAAACGCGCGATGTTTATTACTCGTAAGAGGATGTAAACAAACCAACGATTATTTGTTAATTTCTTTTTTATCTCACCTCAAGTACGCAATAAACCACGTTAATATATAGCTGTAAAGGTATGCGACGTAATATTGAAAAATACAAGCTGATAAAAAAAAAAAAAAAAAACGGTTTTACGTACCACAACAGTTTAACGTCAGAACCAAATTTGTCGGTTCCACTCCTTCGACTGGCGGTTGATGTATTACAAGCAAAGTTGACGTGCTCGTAGAAACGCAAAAAAAAAAAAAAAAAAAAAGTCGCAAAAGCTCCTATCCACCATTCGCGAAAATAACTCCGCTCCAATTTTCCTCCTCCACCGTACAACTTAGATGATAGCTTGGTTGAACCGTTGTGCGAGTCAAAAGCGTTCCTATTAGCGTCCGTTGCCTCTTGCACTTGAACGCCGCACTCGATGCACTTGCAGCGCTTTTATTTATCCCCTCCTATGCTCGTATCAGCTGTACTTTTTGCACTCAAAAATCCCCGACGGCAAACCCATGTCCCCAAAACTATTCGAAACTGATTTCTTATTTCAAATCATCTTTCGAACCCAATGTTTGTATCAAGAGCGCGATCGCGTGCGAAATTCGGCCGCGGCGTTGGGGGCAGCGGGTAAACCTGCACATCGGCGGGCGAGAAGAAGCACGAGAGACTCGGCTTATACTCGCCGCATGTGTGTTTTATAAAGCCCCTCGGGGTGGGGCTGTATACGTGTGTACGTGCATGCGCCTCTCCTCTCGCATTATATAAGCCAACGAAGACACGACGCTATTAAGAGTGTGCGATGCATTTGTGCTGCAGCAAAACATTATATAGGTACAAGAGAGACTTTCCGCGGTGGTGGATGGTGGGTGGTGCTCTCGTGAATCGGCGACGCATCGCTTTATTAGCCGAAGACGGAGAGGGGCTTGTACACGCACATATATATAATATATATACTTGTACTCATGTCGCGTAGTGCAGCTGATACGTGCATTACGCATATAATACCCATATCTCATACAAGAGTGACTTCCTCCCGACCCTTCTTCTGTCGCGACTCTTCTTGTTTTTTTTTTTTTTTTTTTTCGTTTTCCTTTTATTGAGATGTGAGTCGCGATTCAAGTTTTAATATACATATGTACGCCGTGAAGATCGAGATAAGAGTATATCTAGTACACGTTTCGCTTTGCACGGGTACATTTGCACAAGGGGATGGGAAATGGTTTTTATTTTCAAACCAGTAATTCTTATCGATGAAAAAAAAAATATATAAATATATATATATTTATTTTCAAATATTTTTTATCAATGCCGATCGTAAATATTATTTTTGACGTGTGAGCACAGTAGTATAGGCCACATGAAAAATGGAGCACAAAGTATAGGTATACGCGGCATCGCGAAGAAACACTTTAACGATATGGCGTGCACGTAATATATACTCTCGCTAATTGAGGACAATAAATTACCACCTGCCGTGGCTGTAATTTTTGTTCGCTGACCTGTTATTTGGAGACTGCAGGCACATTTTTTTTGATCCCACAAAAATCTTATTATTTTTTTTTGTTTGTTTCATAGTAATAAATTGCTGATAGGTGTTTTTGCGCTTTTATAACGAGCAACGGTGCAATGCTGTACGCGATTGTTTTAGGGTACATTGATTGTTCCGACACGATCCCGTGCTGATTGCAGGGAGCTTGCAAGTTGAGCTTTTTGTAGTAGTTCCGCTCGTGGTGGTTGTTTAAAAAATTGCACGAAACGGAGGTGCTGGTCGGGCTTAATCGCCGTGCGGTGGAATTTTCATATCACAGTAGTAATATACGTGCTTTATGACTCGTCTCTACCTCGAGTCTGACACGAGGTTATTATTGTTTTTTTTTTTTTTTTTTTTTAACTCAAAAATCAGACGGGTGGATGATTAAATTGCGGTGATTAGGAATCAATCAGGAACGATGATACGGCGAACTTGGCCAGACGAGCGATGCTTTTTTTTTCTCGACAAATTGCCTCGTTACGCGAGTCGCGAATCTCGTTTGGTGTGATAAACACCGGTTTAATCATTTTTTTAAAAACTTGTATCACTTGAATAGTGTCACAGATAATAGTTGGGCTTTTATATGCACTCGATTGACGTTGACAGTTTCAATTGTTTGAATTAATTTTTCCACGTAAAGGGATAAAAGAGTTCACTCGATAAAACACCCCGTTAGTGTATATCATTGTCTTGATGGATGACTAAGGGAAGTCAATGTGATGCTTGACTATATAATGTACCCGACAGACTAAGATGTAATTTTTTTTTTTTTTTTTTTCTTTTCAACTCAACCGTACCTTATAACCGTGGGTAAATTTTTTGTAAGTAATTTCGTGAATATAGAAATATAACATGTTGTCGGATAAACATTTATGATTTTCATCAATAAAATATAAATGGAGTGCAAATCAATTGTCATTTCCTCTCGATAATTTTAGACAATCGAGGTAAGCTACTGGTAATCAAAAATTGTGGGGACAAAGTGCGCAAAGCCACGCGTACTGTACAAGTATAAATTACGTAAGTAGTGTTACACAAGGAATTTGCTTTACGTTACACACTGCATGTCCTTTTTTTCTCAACGAACGAAAAATAAGCTATCATGATTTCAAGAGTTGTATCGTTTTATCACCCTAGTTTGATTATCATCCGTAAGTGTAAACAAGAAAAAAAACTTTTGTTGTATTTTTTTTTTTTTTTTTTTTCAGTTACAAATATCCAACCATACTAATCTCACTGATAGTAGAACAATCATCAAAAAAATGTATTTACTTTGCAGCGTCTCCGTAGTTTGTTCTAGAAAATTTGAGTAAGTAAGGATTATTATAAAATATGATAAAAAGAAAAAAAACACATGCACAAGTTCATCGGCATTTTCATGAAAAACAAATTATTTGCATATTATTGTACAACGTGACTAATGGGAAAAGTCGTGGTCACCTTTCATAACAAATGTCATGCGTCGTTTTGGATTTTTGAAAAATTCGAAAAACTTTACTTCTTTGCTTCCAGAAATGGCGAATAAAAAAATCGAAAGCACGCAGATACCTACAAAAAATGCGAGCTTTTAAATAAGATGTATTGTTGATGTTAGCTATCGTACATTTTTTTTTTTTAAGTTAAAAGCAGCAGAAGTGACATTTTCATCAATTTATATTCAACTTTGTGTCATCGAATTTTAAAAAAAATTCCACATCTGCTGATTGAATTTCTTATTTTAGAAACAAATTTCGATGGAATATACGACAAAATACGCCAGCTAAGCTTTTAAAAAGGACCAGTAGAGCAAAAAGAAGAAATTAAATTGGAATCAGTCAGAGCTGAAATTATTAAAATTATTGCAAAAAAAGTTTTTTTTAAATTCAATTTCAAAGCAATTATCTACGTATAATATGTTACATACTTTATGTAAAAGTGACGACATACACGCAAAAAAGAAAACGCAAACGGGGCCACAACTGCGCGCGTCAACAACAGCACCCAAGACTCTTTGTATACAACGCTTAACTTTTTTTTATTTTATTTTTTTCTTCCACCGCACGTTATGATTATAGAAGAGTTAAAGAAACGAAACGACAAATAGATATAAATAGCGACGCACCAAACGACAGCCACCGCGGCTTTGTTTTTTCCAGCCCATCATCATTGTCGCCGCTTTTTTTTATCGTCTATCCAGTCGCACTCTACTCTTCTTCTTCTCCCAAACAATTACAAATAAATATCAGTCTTTGAACAGCTCTGATGCCAGTCACGTGCTTATGTTTGCCTGTACATACGCAATTAAGCTATCGCCCACCAAAGTTCAATAGCTCGAGGGAAATTAATTTTTATTCTTATCGCTCACTCTGTATACGCTCCGGCTCTCACTGTACGTACATTCTCGTTTTTCTTTTTATCAGTCGCGATAAAAAGTTATTGCACCTTGGCCACGCATAATATGCGCACACACACAGACACAACGCTATGATGTGTGCTCTCTGAATTGGATTTGCGAAACGTGCGGGCGAGTAACGGACAGGGACCGTACCATGTAACTATTTTTCTGTACATTGGCCTATGTTATAACACTGGCCCCCGAAGCGAAAAAAAGTTGTATGGTACGGCCACAGAGTGAACTTGCAAGCGACACATATATCTATACGTTTCTTATTTCGTTTACTTTTTACGAGAGGGTTTTGCAAGCAAGTGCGTGCGCTTAGGTTTTGTAATCAGTAGGGATCGCGGTGGCTCTCGAGAAACACTGGAATATCGCAAGTTTCACAATGCGATGGCCCATCATCCGATGGATCTTTTTTCAATGTGTATTCGATTTAATGACGGTTATGAGCGGTTGATAATGAGATACGGTTCCGGTCAGGAGCTCCAAATCTATTTCGTTGCATCGACGAAAAAAAAGATAAGATCCGACGTTACACAGGATATTTTGTAATTGACGCATCTCTGCTTCGAGGTTTCTCTTTTTCCATTCTTTTTCGATGATCGTTTGAACCAATGCAATGTATTATCTTATGGATCGGAGTGAAATTTGCGAATAACGAGGCGTATTTTTAAATTTGAAAAAATTTCCCGCCTCGAGAACTGTACGTCATTCGGTGCCATTTTTCTTTGGGCTACAGCCGTTTTAGCGTAGATTCTAATCATAGCTGTGGATATAATTTTAACATGTAAATCATGGAAAAAAGGGTGTCACCCTCACTGAAACCTGTGTTCAAAATTTTTTTCTCATAGTACATGGAATTACGAGTAAAATGAGACTGGTTTCAAGGGTGTGCCTCAAAAAAATTTTTTTTATTAAAATGAGGGACAACAACGGGATATTTTTTGTGGATTTCTTCGCATGTGCGTCATTCTACCAAAAACAGTATATTCCGTATCCCAGTCCATTAAAACGTCGTGTAAGGAGATATCGATCTGTTTAGAATAATAAAATAACTTCTTAAAATAATCAACGGATGTTTTCTACTGAGGGAACAACCGAATTCAAATCATCAAAAAGTAGTCCTTTAATTTTAAATGCAAAAAAGGGGCTAAATTAGTATTAGGGGCTCGTGTCTCACTCGCCGCATATAGTGTCTCAAAGTTATCAACGTAAACAACATTTTCACGCATTTTAAGGAACCAAAAAAAATTGTATCCAATACTTGGATGCTGTTGGACCGAAATTTGAAAAATTGAACATTTTAATAGAAAATGCTCACACAAATGCACGCATTTGAATTTGGACATTCCAATTTGGATGTTGTGTACTCTACGAAAATTCAATGTTTTGCAGAAATTTTTTCCGATTTTTCCATTCCTATAAGCTGGATCTACAAGTACGCGAATTTGTAAAGTCAGTGTCCCCATAATAAAAACTAAGAGCCTGTAACGGTAAATAGTGTCATGTAACTTTGCGAGGAGTTAGATTATTATAGCTAGTTTGTATAATTTATAGGTGCAGTAGCAAAGTTTAGTTTTCATTTGGTGCGTTTTTATATACAATCTCGATTTTTCGACGCATTTGTAGGAGCCCGTGACCGTCCTTTTTTGTCCAAAAGCCCGTAACGAAAAAAAAACGCATTTTATCTTTGTTTAATGTTGAATTATCGACTCGAATAGTGGATTGTATGAATATTAATAGTACATGACATAAATGTAAAAACAAAGTCATAACATCATTGACAGTGCCGTTATATCGGTTGTAATGAGATCGTATATAAGAGCCGGTAATGCACTTATTATTCTTGAATAAAGTAAGAAAGTCGTACACATTTTTCTCGTGCGGATGCAACAGGGCCTAAAAATCACGGACAATACGAAAAAAATTTTGTCACAATTCAAGATTTTAAGTGTTATACTATGCTGCCTCTTAAAATATTATGGTTCTCGTAAAATGACCCATGTCCCATGTAATAGTTACTGACAAAGGAAAAGTGACTATCGTACCTATTAATAATAGAGTTTTCACATAAAAAAAAAATTATGCATAGTGATAACTAGTGCTGTATTTCCTGTTACTGTTATAATTGTTGTTTTAATTCGTGATAATTTGATATTCAGTTGTTGGGCGGGTCTGATGTCAACTGGGGTAATGAA
Source organism: Copidosoma floridanum (assembly GCF_036245765.1). Lineage (NCBI taxonomy): Eukaryota > Metazoa > Arthropoda > Insecta > Hymenoptera > Encyrtidae > Copidosoma > Copidosoma floridanum. The sequence continues at coordinate 17,672,767 of NW_028321907.1, read as the reverse complement.
TGTAATTAATGTCTTAATGTGATCCTTGAGGATCACTAAAAACGAATTATAAAATGTATTACAAATGAATAACACACTGTAAGATGAAGATGCACAGTTTATAACTCGTGTCATAGCAAAAATGTAATCCAAACGACGCGAACTGAAAAATGGACCAAATTTTTTTAAAGGTCGATTTTTGGGTGGAAGATAAATTTACATCTAGCTACAAATTGCATAATTATGTAATAATTTCATATTTCCTAGCTGTTCGTCTAAATTGCGGCTGGTTTATAAAATTTATTACATAGCACTACTTCAATTACTCTATAAATTTTCTACTAAAATTAGATATACCAGAAATAAATCAGATATCTGTTAATCATAAGATTTTTCGGTTTTGGTGCAAGGGTTGCGGCTGGTTTAGATTTTCAATCACCTTGGGCTTTAGCATTATGGGGCTATTGGATTTTCAAACGGTAAAGTAGGAAGTTGGCGCTGACCCAGCGATGGGATATAGTTCCGGCCAGATTTGGGAATTCTCTAGGACCCAACCTCTCTGACGTGGGAAATCACTAGATCAAAAAAAAAATAGTACCGAAGGTGACGCGCGAGATTCAAATAAGGTCCAATAACACAAGCATCCATCACCTGATGACCCGGGGCGCTTACTGGCAACTCTGTTAAATAAATAATTATTAATAACACAAGCGCCTATCACCTATTGACCCGGGGCGCCTACTGGCCACTCTGTTAAATAAATAATTATTAATAACACAAGCGCCTATCACCTATTGACCCGGGGCGCCTACTGGCCACTCTGTTAAATAAATAATTATTAATAACACAAGCGCCTATCACCACTCTCCCGTCTAAGAAGAGTGGTAGGAGGACTGCTTTTTATAGCTATATATATACATGTGTGTATATAATGTATACCAGCTGATTGTTGCGCTATATAGTGGTTAAGTGCTCTGTGTTGTCTGTTCTGTCATTCCTGTCTCCTGTACCGGTGCTGATAACTGAGATACCAAGAGCCAAGCCAACGTTAATGCTGGTACTTATAAGTACTGACCAATGGCTTGACCTTGACTTCTCTTCAACCAACTGTGGCCTTTTTCACCAAGTCAAACGATGAGGTGAGCAAAGATACTACTGTTAGTAATAGCAGTTTGACAAGTAGCTGCTAAGCAGATCTGACAAGTAAACTGCATATTTCAGTTATAAGCCCAACAGTGTTTGGTGAGTTGCAGTGCTTGTTTATTTATTCTCTTTTTGTATATTTTTTTGTCTCTCTTAAATTTGTATATAAATCAAGCAGGACTTTAACGTGGGATTGCTAACAAATGAGTAATTCCCACAAGTTTCCAGTCACAAAGTTGTGATTTACTTTTCCTGGAATCAAATCAACCAAAACAAAAAAAAACTTATCAAGAAGCAAGAGGTTAAAATTTAGTTTTATCAAGCACAATTTTGGAGGATAATAAGAAAAATCAAGGGCTGATGAAGTTTGACAAGAAAATGTACCTGAATCTCTGAAATCATCGAATGGCTGTGAATTCCAGTTGCTTTAGAGGCTGTAGTAAAGAGTTTTTTAATAATTATTGTTTACAATGGAGGTACAGAGAAAAGTCACTCAACGCTCTCATGAAAACTTGGTGCCATGTGATGCTAATAGCACAGTTAATAATAAAAATGAAGTTCAGACTTGCTCAAAGTTAACAAGTGTGCAGCTCATCATATTCCAAACATAAAGTACAGTTGTGGCAGATGGTCTTTACAATCATTCAAATGAAGTAAATAATGAAGGTTAAGAAATTTCATGAAGCTGTAGATGTGACCTGGTCACCTCCAGTCCAGCAGCCCACCAACTTTCCAATTTTGCTGGCTGCAGTAACAGTTGCTTAGCAGTTGGATATCAGTTTTAGTATCGTAATGCCAGTTTGGATTTGTATTCTCTCGACCTGGAGCAGCCAGGCTGTATGATACGTACATCAAGATCAGTGTGCCAAGTGATCAAAGGTTTTGTCCTTTTTTTTATTCATGTGTACCTACAATATTCGTAGTGTTGAGAAATTTAGTATGATAATTATAATTACCATCAAGATTTTACAAAATAATTTAGGGAGCTGGCGGAACGAATCCAGCTGGCATTATTGTGAGTTGCTATGATTGTGGAAAAATAATGATTCACTTTGCTGACAAGATGTTTGAGAACGACAGCAACTGTTTGATTAGCAGTCCCGACAAACACAAAGGTCCTGTGAGAGCACTGGACTTTAATCCATTTCAGTCTCATTTTCTAGCTACTGGTGCGACAGATAGTGACATTTATACTTTATATATTAATTGGACAAATGAGCCTATGTCTCCTAGTTCCAAAAAAATTTACCACCTGAGGATGTACTAGATGAATCATGGAATACACGAGGTACCTTACTTGTCAACATTTTTTTTTACACATTCATAATTGACATTAGAGCATTTTGTTGTTTACAGTGCAACACATTCTTGCTTCAACATTTTCACAGCGTTGTGTCATTTGAAGAAGAATTAAGCCATGGTAATACTCACCGATGCCAATTCAAGAGCCTCTATAAGCATTGTCATCAGGAATTGTAACATAATAATTCTTCATCATTATTGAAATATAAGTGAGATGGAAATCAGTACACTGACATCCTTATATATAGTCACACAGCTGTCTCTTGCTTCAGAAGAGGATTAAAATCCAATTATTGAACTGTGGGATTTGAGATTTGCAACCACACCGTAAAAACATTCCAAAACCATCGAAGGAAAGTAATATCAATTGCCTGGAATCCTTATTATTCTGATCTTCTCAGTTATGCAAAAGACAATAGAATTCTCTCTTGGAATCCTAATTTCGATATTCCAGTACGTAGCAGTTAAATTTTTCTCGCAACTCTGTTTTTTTATTGTGTGATGCTTATTTTTTATTACAAATCTTATTTTAGGGTGGTGATATTGTTGGCTAATTGGCTCAAACAAATCATGGAAACTTAAATGTATCTTAGTGTCCTAGATGAGCTTGCTTGGTTGTGAGTACTACTTCATATGGCCAGGCAATAGTACACTCTCTGTAAGGTGGAGCTGACCATTGATCTGCTGAAACGTTGAATAAAATGTTGATTTATTTCCTGGCATGGACCCATTCCCACAAATCTCACCGGTGATGCAAACAGAAGTATATTATGAAAATAATGCTGTAGAGTCCCCAGTCTCTGGTTTAATGGTAGCTAACTATGCGAATAATACCATAGTTGAAGTTATACCTTTTATTCAACTAACAATGAGAGTTGGAAACAAAAATAAATTAGTACCCGAACCAAATAATATACCAATTAAGTCAGACTATACACCTGAAATTCATGATCAAACTGATAAAATCCAACTACTCCAATAATTGTAATTAAAAACGCTTCCAACTACTGTTCTCGTAATTTATGTAGCTCTACTAGAAAAAAGTAAGCATTTGCAATTGACCAAATTGTTTAAAGAGATACTACTTTCAAAAATTTAAGTATTAGTTACATTTCAACATTTTTACAAATTAAACTCTAATTTTTTTTTAGAAATAACAAACATTTTATTACACCTGGATCTGTCCTTACTCTTATTTTCCATTATCCTTTTTTCACGATATTCTCTATTGGATTAAATTTTTCTTTGAGCTCATTAATAGAGAAAACATTAATCATACACAACGTTAAATATCAAAAGAAAATTGCAAAATCTACACCTATAGAAATGATGTAAAGTCAAAGACAAGATTATTTAAAGAGTAAATAAAAAATAGAGAGGTAAATGTAGAGATGAATAAGAGGTTTAGTCAAGTTATTAAATTGTATATTCGTTAATTTACCATAAATCAGTTATTAATCAATTTTTTTTTTTTTTTTTTCTTCTATTTAATGATTTTAATTTAGAAAACAATTTTTTTTTTCGTCACATTTTTCACAGTAAATCTTTCTCTATTAAAATTGCACCTGGTAATGAATATGCAAAAGTTGGACTCAACAATAGCTTAATAAAAAATCAGGTAACTGTTAAATGAATATTATGTATACACCGGGTAAGATTTGCTCAAGATTTACATAAATATATTAATATATAATGACAAGAACATTCTAAATAATAATTAAATTATTTACTGGGAAAGAAAGCGCCAGTTAAAAAAGCCTTGCTGTTTCGGAGATTTTAACAGTAAGTAGAATAATTCTTATGTAAGCAAGCGGTGGTGATAACTAGCCCAGTCATTTATTAATTCATTTAATGAATAAATTATTCCTTCGGCGAGCAAGTGACGGCGATAAGTAGCTTTACCATTTATTAATTTACTTAATAAATATATTATTTCATTGGCAAGCAAGCGGTACCAACAATAAGTTTATCGATTTATTAGCTTATTTGATAGATAAACTTTTTTTTTGACAAACAAGCGACAACAACAAGTAGCTCAGCTTTTTGATGGATTATTTAGTTAATAAATTCATTCCTTGGTGAGCAAGTAGTGGCAATAAGTAAATTAGCTGTTAATTAGTTTATTTAATAAATTTATAACTTCTTTGGCGAGCAAGCGATGGCAGTTCGTAGCTCAGCTATTAATTAGTTCAGTTAAGAAATAAATTATTTAGTTGGGGAGCAAGAAATGCCAATAACAAGCCCAGCTATTTCTAAGTTTAATGAATAAATTATTTTTTTGCTGAGCAAGCGAAAGCGAAGAGTAGCTCAGCTATTTATTAATTTGTTTAATAAATATATAATTTTTTTAGTAAGCAAGTGATGGCAATAAGAAGCTCAGCTGTTTATTAGTTTATGCAATAACTCAGATGATTCTTTAGCAGGCAAGCGATGGCAAGAAAGAGCTTAGCATTTTGAAAGTTGATTAAATAGATAAAATATTTATTTGATCAGCAAGAGACGGCAGAAAGTAGCTTAGCTACTTATTAATTTATTAAATAGATAAAACAAAATCTAAAAATAAATATATCTCTATAGCGGGAATGCGACGTTAATGAGAAGCTCAGCTATTCATTAATTTATTTATTAAATAAATCATTTTTCTAGCAAGCAAGCAGCTGCAAACAAAAAGCTTAGCTTATCATTATTTTATTTGGAAACTACATTTTTTCTTCGGTGAGCGAGTGACGGCAACTACTTGATTAGCTATTTATGAATTCATTTATTAAATAAAGCATTTTTTTTGTAAGAAAGCGACGGCAATGAGTAACTCTGAGTTTCAATAGATTATTTAAAAATACAATATTTCTTTGGCGAGCAAGCAGTAGCAATAAATAGCTCAGGTTTTCATGAATCTCTTCTATTGTTAAACTTATTCTTTGGCGAGAAATCGTCGGTGGTAAATAGCCAAGCATTTTATTAATTCACGCAATAAACAAATTATTTCTTAGGCGAGTAAAAGTAGTGGCAATAAGTAAATTAGCTATATATTAGTTCATTCGTCAAATGAATTATTTTTATGGCAAGCAAGTGTCGGTAATGAGAAATTCAGCAATTTATTTGTTAGGAAAAATCGGGTTTCACCTGGTGCGTATTCGACCAGGGAATCACGAGTCAGCCAATAACGCTACGCTTATGATGCTTTTTTACTGCTAGCCTATAGATAAACTTTTTTTTTGACAAGCAAGCAACGACAACGAGTAGCTCAGCTTTTTGATAGATTATTGAGTTAATAAAATTATTACTTGGTGAGTAAGTACTGGTAATAAGTAAATTAGCTGTTAATTATAGCTTATTTTATAAATTTATAACTTCTTAGGCGAGCAAGCGATGGCAGTTTATAGTTTAGCTATTTATTAGCTTAGTTAAGAAATAAATTATTTATGTTGGGAGCGAGTGACACCAATAAAAAGCCCAGCTTTTGATGAGTTCATTTGATAAATAATTTTTATTTTTGGCAAAAAAGTGATGGCAATGAGTAACTTATCCATTTATTAGTTTCTTTCATAATCAAATTCATTTTTTGGTGAGCAATTAACGGCAACGAGTAGCTCAGCTTTTTATTAGATTATTCAGTAAATAAATTCATTCCTCGGCGAGAAAGTGGTAGCAGTAAGTAACTCAGATTTTTATTACATTATTTGATAAATGGATTATTTATTTGATGAGCAACTGTCAGCAACTAGTAGCTTACCTTACTTTTCGTTTGTTGAATGGATAAATTATTTTTTTTGTGAGCAAGTGGCGACAACGAGCAGCTTGGCTATTTATTTGTTTGTTCGATTAATAAGATATTTTCTTGGCGAGAAACTGACAGCAAGGAACAGTTTCGCTTTTTTTCAGTTCATTCAATACTTAAATTATTTCATTTGCGAGCAAGTGCCTATGTTACTATTTTATCTATAAATGATATATCAAAACTGTAATGTTGTTTAGCAGCAATGTTTGATTGCCTACTGGCACTTTGTTTTTTAAATACTGAGAATCGATTAGATTCTGCTTGCTGATACTTGCTTTGCCAGAGATATAATTAATTTTTCTTTCTTTTATGTTTTACCTGGTTAAGTACCGCGACAGTCTAAGCATCGAATCCAGGCTAATCTCTACCTGTATCACTAATACTGTTTCGCATTCACCCAGGCTCGAAGACCTGTTCAACAAGGAAAAAACTCAACAAGAAAATTATTTTGACATAAAATTTTACGGAAAAACCTTCCCTAAAACAGACCGTAATTCATAGAAACTTTTTCCAGTCAAAAAAGTTACTCCAAAAATCTGTACTAATAGGAAATTGAATCCAAGACCCCTAGAACAGCATTAAATCCATAACGAGCACGATTACCACCGAGCCAAGGAAAAACAGTTAAATTTTTTTTAATAGAATGAAAAGTAGGTGATTGACTTAATGCCAACGCATGCTCAAAAACAAATAACTTATTTAATTAATGAACTAATAAAAAAGTGAGGTAATCTTTGCTGTCACCTAATCATCATAAAAACAAGTTCTTTATTAAATAAACTGATAAATAGCATAGATTGTCCATGATGGGAACTGAAAAACAGCTATGCAACTTTTTGCCGTTACTCTCTCAGCAAAGTAAAAATTGATTTGTTGTATGAACTAATAAATAGCTGAGCTACTTATTGCCGTTCCTTGTTAGCTATTGAGATAATTAATTTATTAAATGAATGAAAAAAAAGCTGATTAACTTATTGCCGTTACCTGATTGCCAAATAAATTATTCAATTATCGAATTTACAAATAAATAACTGAGCTATTTATTGCCACTGCTTGCTCACTAAAGAAATGATTCATTTCTTAAATAAACTTATAAATAGCTAGGCTATTCATTGCTATCACTCGGTCGCCTAAAGAAGAATTCACTTAATAAACAAATAATTAAATAGCTGAGTTACTCCTTGCCAATGCTTGCTTGCCAACCAAAAAAAATTATTTATTAATAAACAAATAATCAGCTGAGCATATTATTGGCACCTTTTGCGCCCTAAATAAATGTCAAGAAAGTGAGCTTTGAGCAATCAAAGTTCCCGTCTTGCTCACACATGCGCCGCCTTATGGATACATCGGGCACTACAGTCACTTGAGCTCTTCGTGGTCGTCTGGCGACACTCTCTACTTCTCCGGCAGCCGACCGATACACTCTCTCTTCTTGATCGCCACGTTACCGCTGTTAAATTACTTTCTCTGTATCAGCCTAAAGCTGACCTTGCTGTAATACGGTTATTATAATACTTTGTGAGATTAAATCTTTTGTGCTTTTTCCTTCGCGAGTGCCTACCGTCATCTCTGAGCCACCTACTCTGACAATAAATAATTAATTAATTTATTAATTGAACTGATTAATAGATAAGCTACAATTTGATGCCACTTGCTCACCAGAGAATCATATTAACTTATTAAACTAATAAATAGCTAATTTACTTATTGCCACCGCTTTTTGCTTGCCAAAAAAATAATTTATTTAACAAATACAATAACAAATAGCTAAGCAACGCGTTGCCACCACTTGCTCGCAGAAGAAATAATTTAAGTATTAAATGAACTGAAAAAAAGCGAAACTGGTCCTTGCTGTCAGTTTCTTGCCAAGAAAATATCTTATTAATCGAACAAACTAATAAAGAGCTAAAATACTTATTTCTGTCGGCTAATTACCAAAAAATATTTCGTTGATAAAAAATGTATTAGAAAGCTGAGTTACTTCTTGCCGTATCTTGCTGATCAAATCAATATTTTAACCATTAATTAAACTTATAAATTGCTGAGCTCATTCTTGCTATCACTAACCTGCCAAAGAATCATCTTAGTTAATATATAAACTAATAAATAACTGAACTATTTGTTGCCACTGCTTGCTCGCCAAAGGAATAGTTTATTTATAAAACAAATTTATATACAGCTAAGTTACTAATTTCTAAGCTTAAATTATATATTTATCAATTTGAATAATAAAAAAGCTGAGCTACGTAGTTTTACCGCTTGCTCGTTGATCAGGAAATTTATCCATTCAACAAACAAAAACTAAGGTAAGCTACTAATTGCTGATAGTTGCTCATCAAATAAATAACCCATTTATCAAATAATGTAATAAAAATCTAAGCTACTTACTGCTACTACTTGCTCGCCAAAGAATAAATTTATTTACTAAGTAATCTAATAAAAAGCTTAGCTACTTGTTGCCGTCAATTGCTCACCAAAAATTTAATTTACTTATAAAATAAACTAACAAATAGATAAGTTACTCATTGCAATCACTTTTTGGCCAAAAATAAAAATTATTTATCAAATGAACTCATCAAAAGCTGGGCTTTTTATTGGTATCACTCGCTCCCAACAAAAATAATTTATTTCTTAACTGAGCTAATAAATAGCTAAACTATGAACTGCCATCGCTTGCTCGCCTAAGAAGTTATAAATTTATAAAATAAGCTATAATTAACAGCTAATTTACTTATTGCCACTACTTTTACTCGCCTAAGAAATAATTTGTTTATTGCGTGAATTAATAAAATGCTTGGCTATTTACCACCGACGATTTCTCGCCAAAGAATAAGTTTAACAATAGAAGAGATTCATGAAAACCTGAGCTATTTATTGCTACTGCTTGCTCGCCAAAGAAATATTGTATTTTTAAATAATCTATTGAAACTCAGAGTTACTCATTGCCGTCGCTTTCTTACAAAAAAAATGCTTTATTTAATAAATGAATTCATAAATAGCTAATCAAGTAGTTGCCGTCACTCGCTCACCGAAGAAAAAATGTAGTTTCCAAATAAAATAATGATAAGCTAAGCTTTTTGTTTGCAGCTGCTTGCTTGCTAGAAAAATGATTTATTTAATAAATAAATTAATGAATAGCTGAGCTTCTCATTAACGTCGCATTCCCGCTATAGAGATATATTTATTTTTAGATTTTTTTTTATCTATTTAATAAATTAATAAGTAGCTGAGCTGCTTTTTGCCGTCTCTTGCTGATCAAATAAATATTTTATCTATTTAATGAACTTTCAAAATGCTAAGCTTTTTCTTGCCATCGCTTGCCTGCCAAAGAATCATCTGAGTTATTGCATAAACTAATGAATAGCTGAGCTTCTTATTGCCATCACTTGCTTACTAAAAAAATTATATATTTATTAAACAAATTAATAAATAGCTGAGCTACTCTTCGCTTTTGCTTGCTCAGCAAAAAAATAATTTATTCATTAAACTTAGAAATAGCTGGGCTTGTTATTGGCATTTCTTGCTCCCCAACTAAATAATTTATTTCTTAACTGAACTAATTAATAGCTGAGCTACGAACTGCCATCGCTTGCTCGCCAAAGAAGTTATAAATTTATTAAATAAACTAATTAACAGCTAATTTACTTATTGCCACTACTTGCTCACCAAGGAATAAATTTATTAACTAAATAATCCATCAAAAAGCTGAGCTACTTGTTGTTGTCGCTTGCTTGTCAAAAAAAAAGTTTATCTATCAAATAAGCTAATAAATCGATAAACTTATTGTTGGTACCGCTTGCTTGCCAATGAAATAATATATTTATTAAGTAAATTAATAAATGGTAAAGCTACTTATCGCCGTCACTTGCTCGCCGAAGGAATAATTTATTCATTAAATGAATTAATAAATGACTGGGCTAGTTATCACCACCGCTTGCTTACATAAGAATTATTCTACTTACTGTTAAAATCTCCGAAACAGCAAGGCTTTTTTAACTGGCGCTTTCTTTCCCAGTAAATAATTTAATTATTATTTAGAATGTTTTTGTAATTATATATTAATATATTTATGTAATTTTTGAGCAAATCTTACCCGGTGTATACATAATATTCATTTAACAGTTACCTGATTTTTTATTAAGCTATTGTTGAGTCCAACTTTTGCATATTCATTACCAGGTGCAATTTTAATAGAGAAAGATTTACTGTGAAAAATGTGACGAAAAAAAAAATTGTTTTCTAAATTAAAATCATTAAATAGAAGAAAAAAAAAAAAAAAAAAAAAAAAAAAAATTGATTAATAACTGATTTATGGTAAATTAACGAATATACAATTTAATAACTTGACTAAACCTCTTATTCATCTCTACATTTACCTCTCTATTTTTTATTTACTCTTTAAATAATCTTGTCTTTGACTTTACATCATTTCTATAGGTGTAGATTTTGCAATTTTCTTTTGATATTTAACGTTGTGTATGATTAATGTTTTCTCTATTAATGAGCTCAAAGAAAAATTTAATCCAATAGAGAATATCGTGAAAAAAGGATAATGGAAAATAAGAGTAAGGACAGATCCAGGTGTAATAAAATGTTTGTTATTTCTAAAAAAAAATTAGAGTTTAATTTGTAAAAATGTTGAAATGTAACTAATACTTAAATTTTTGAAAGTAGTATCTCTTTAAACAATTTGGTCAATTGCAAATGCTTACTTTTTTCTAGTAGAGCTACATAAATTACGAGAACAGTAGTTGGAAGCGTTTTTAATTACAATTATTGGAGTAGTTGGATTTTATCAGTTTGATCATGAATTTCAGGTGTATAGTCTGACTTAATTGGTATATTATTTGGTTCGGGTACTAATTTATTTTTGTTTCCAACTCTCATTGTTAGTTGAATAAAAGGTATAACTTCAACTATGGTATTATTCGCATAGTTAGCTACCATTAAACCAGAGACTGGGGACTCTACAGCATTATTTTCATAATATACTTCTGTTTGCATCACCGGTGAGATTTGTGGGAATGGGTCCATGCCAGGAAATAAATCAACATTTTATTCAACGTTTCAGCAGATCAATGGTCAGCTCCACCTTACAGAGAGTGTACTATTGCCTGGCCATATGAAGTAGTACTCACAACCAAGCAAGCTCATCTAGGACACTAAGATACATTTAAGTTTCCATGATTTGTTTGAGCCAATTAGCCAACAATATCACCACCCTAAAATAAGATTTGTAATAAAAAATAAGCATCACACAATAAAAAAACAGAGTTGCGAGAAAAATTTAACTGCTACGTACTGGAATATCGAAATTAGGATTCCAAGAGAGAATTCTATTGTCTTTTGCATAACTGAGAAGATCAGAATAATAAGGATTCCAGGCAATTGATATTACTTTCCTTCGATGGTTTTGGAATGTTTTTACGGTGTGGTTGCAAATCTCAAATCCCACAGTTCAATAATTGGATTTTAATCCTCTTCTGAAGCAAGAGACAGCTGTGTGACTATATATAAGGATGTCAGTGTACTGATTTCCATCTCACTTATATTTCAATAATGATGAAGAATTATTATGTTACAATTCCTGATGACAATGCTTATAGAGGCTCTTGAATTGGCATCGGTGAGTATTACCATGGCTTAATTCTTCTTCAAATGACACAACGCTGTGAAAATGTTGAAGCAAGAATGTGTTGCACTGTAAACAACAAAATGCTCTAATGTCAATTATGAATGTGTAAAAAAAAATGTTGACAAGTAAGGTACCTCGTGTATTCCATGATTCATCTAGTACATCCTCAGGTGGTAAATTTTTTTGGAACTAGGAGACATAGGCTCATTTGTCCAATTAATATATAAAGTATAAATGTCACTATCTGTCGCACCAGTAGCTAGAAAATGAGACTGAAATGGATTAAAGTCCAGTGCTCTCACAGGACCTTTGTGTTTGTCGGGACTGCTAATCAAACAGTTGCTGTCGTTCTCAAACATCTTGTCAGCAAAGTGAATCATTATTTTTCCACAATCATAGCAACTCACAATAATGCCAGCTGGATTCGTTCCGCCAGCTCCCTAAATTATTTTGTAAAATCTTGATGGTAATTATAATTATCATACTAAATTTCTCAACACTACGAATATTGTAGGTACACATGAATAAAAAAAAGGACAAAACCTTTGATCACTTGGCACACTGATCTTGATGTACGTATCATACAGCCTGGCTGCTCCAGGTCGAGAGAATACAAATCCAAACTGGCATTACGATACTAAAACTGATATCCAACTGCTAAGCAACTGTTACTGCAGCCAGCAAAATTGGAAAGTTGGTGGGCTGCTGGACTGGAGGTGACCAGGTCACATCTACAGCTTCATGAAATTTCTTAACCTTCATTATTTACTTCATTTGAATGATTGTAAAGACCATCTGCCACAACTGTACTTTATGTTTGGAATATGATGAGCTGCACACTTGTTAACTTTGAGCAAGTCTGAACTTCATTTTTATTATTAACTGTGCTATTAGCATCACATGGCACCAAGTTTTCATGAGAGCGTTGAGTGACTTTTCTCTGTACCTCCATTGTAAACAATAATTATTAAAAAACTCTTTACTACAGCCTCTAAAGCAACTGGAATTCACAGCCATTCGATGATTTCAGAGATTCAGGTACATTTTCTTGTCAAACTTCATCAGCCCTTGATTTTTCTTATTATCCTCCAAAATTGTGCTTGATAAAACTAAATTTTAACCTCTTGCTTCTTGATAAGTTTTTTTTTGTTTTGGTTGATTTGATTGCAGGAAAAGTAAATCACAACTTTGTGACTGGAAACTTGTGGGAATTACTCATTTGTTAGCAATCCCACGTTAAAGTCCTGCTTGATTTATATACAAATTTAAGAGAGACAAAAAAATATACAAAAAGAGAATAAATAAACAAGCACTGCAACTCACCAAACACTGTTGGGCTTATAACTGAAATATGCAGTTTACTTGTCAGATCTGCTTAGCAGCTACTTGTCAAACTGCTAGCACTAACAGTAGTATCTTTGCTCACCTCATCGTTTGACTTGGTGAAAAAGGCCACAGTTGGTTGAAGAGAAGTCAAGGTCAAGCCATTGGTCAGTACTTATAAGTACCAGCATTAACGTTGGCTTAGCTCTTGGTATCTCAGTTATCAGCACCGGTACAGGAGACAGGAATGACAGAACAGACAACACAGAGCACTCAACCACTAAGGTAAAGGGCCCATCTATGAGACAGTTTTTTACCACTTTTTTTGCTATTAAATTAATGTACACTCTCTATGAGCGGAAATATATCAAGTTTTGGTATCAATGAAAGCATTAGATCATTACGAATAATATTATAATTTTTAAATTCAAATAAAACGTTAAAAAATAATTTTATAAACAAATATAAACAGGATGGAAATGCACCTATTAATGAGACACATTGAATCTGTAGGGCCCTGTGTATGAGACACACGTCCGTTACTATGAGACACCCATATTATTTAAATGCGTCTTGAGTGTCTCTTAATAGGGACAACACATGTTTGAGGTTATGTTTTCACATTGTACCTATGTATGAGACAGGGTCTTACAATAAAATTCTTTATTATTTAATAACGTTTGAAGTTCTTTAAAATATTTGTTTATTCAAAAGATTATATTATAATGATATTAAAAAAAATTTCTTTTCATGTTTAAGTATTACGTATATAAATTAAACTGGGTGTCTCATGCATAGGTACCGATTTTAAAATTGTCTCATAGATGGGCCCTTTACCTTATATAGCGCAACAATCAGCTGGTATACATTATATACACACATGTATATATATAGCTACATCATACATGACTAGTGACTAGTATTTGAGAACCGCTGTCGTAACAGACGACGCTTTTGGCTGTCGCGCAGTCGCGACCAAAAAGCAGTCCCCCTACCACTCTTCTTAGACGGGAGAGTGGTAGGGGGACCACTTTTCGCCATCTTGAAGCCAACACTATCGGCGCTCCTCTTACGCCGAAGCTACGGCAGTACAGCAGTGCCACCTGCGAGTTATTAACAGCGGTATCGATAGTTTTTCAGTGTACGTCACCCACGAAGTGAAAGTCGTGCGCCTGCTTGTGGAAAAAGTTACCAACGGCTTTCATTGTCAAGTAGCACTCGTCGGCGAACGTGGCAGAGAATTGTTCGACAAAAACTACTAATTAGGTAAGTGCTTTTTATTTTTAGTACGACCCTGCTGCTAAATTTTCTTATTTTTATTCATGCCGAATGCAAATTCGTCATTCATCTATGAGGACGAGACACATTAGTGCAAAGCCATTACCCACTCTGTGTACGGCTCTTTTTAGCACGGCTCTGTTTTTTTGTTGACGTAAATTTATGTTAATACCCTTAAAGTGCCCCTTTTTAATCATCCAATTCATTTCATGCATGATGTAGATTTTTATAATAGTTTTTTTTCACAGCTTGATACATTGAAAAATTTAAGTATGACAATGTGCTATATTATTTGTATTTAATACTGGATTTAGTTTTACTATTTAAAATCAACGACAATAGTTTTTCAAACCTTGAGGTTAACAAAAAGCCACGAAACAAATTTTAGAATCGTATATTTACTTTACTTAATTTTAAAAACTAATTTATCACTGTACTGCTCATTATGTAGCTCAAAAACCTAATTATTCAATAGAACAGTGGTTATCAGTACTTTGTTCAATTCTCTAATCTGAAAAAAGTAGCGCGTGTCGCAAGGCGTATAGGTTAGAAAAGGCGCATGGATGCATATAGCAATATATTTATCGTACGCGTCCGAGGCCACTACGTCGAATACGTCGATACCTTCGGTGGTACTTTTTTTTAATGTTATTGTAACTATATCTCACTCTTTTTTCCGCCAGTATGTTGTTTGCAATATACGTATTTAATTTCTACTCCTTTGTCAAAAATTTATAGCTATAATTATGCCTATAAATAATATAGCTTTTATTATAGCTACAATGGCATATATTTATAGCTATAAGCAACAACAACGTATCTATACATTTTTGTGAATAGTAGTTGTAAAATGTAGGTGTTCAGCTATAAATTTTTCGCGTATTTTAAGAAAAAGTTGTTTTTAACTCTCGTTTTTTTAAAGTTATATCAGCCATAAAAGGCGTTATTATGTAGATGATAACTTAAAAATTGGGGTATTCAAGAACTTTCGAGCAATATTAAAAAGTTTATGTAAACAAATAAACTTATTCTTTTTCTTCTTATTGGAAAGTACTTGAAGCCCTCAGTTTTTAAGTTGTCATCCACGTAATAACGCCTTTTACGTTTGAACTAACTTAAAAAAAAAAAAATTCAGTTTTAGAAATAGTTTTAGTTAAATATTCGCTATAATTCACAATAATTCATAGGTACATTGTAGTTGACTTTAGCTATGGACGTAAGTCATTATAGCTACAACTATAAAGCTATTATCTCTATAGGTGTAGCCATAGCTATAAATTTTCAACTGAGTCCCTATTTCTAATCTAGATTTATAGTTCATCTAGTGTTTTCTTCTGTGTTATCATATACATTATGTTCATGGTATATGCCTTTTTCCTCATTCATTATATTCATTTGAATATTACAAACTTTCTACCTTAATCTTACTTTGTAATGAAGTCTATTCTGCCATGGGGGCGCTCGTCATCATATGAGGTACTCCGTACACCTTAGTATATCTATATTTTATGTGAGGCTCATTACGCATCGTAATATATATATATATACGAAATACACGCGAGTGGCGAGTACCTAATGTGATGATGAGCGTCCCCAGTGGCAGAAAATAGCCCCCATTATTATCTGCAATTGTACATATCTATATTTTGTTTCTTTATGGGTATGCTTAGTTCTGTATATGAATGCGATATTTTCCTAAATCTTGTCGTTTCTCTAAATAGATTAAAATCAGATATCGTATTATTCTTGAGTCGTTCTCGAAATCGGTAACATCGTCCTTGTCTTGATTTGTACTCGACTTTCTTGATAACTCTTGATCTTGAGTTGTGTATACATATATATATATATATGTATGTATGTATATTGTAACTTAACATTTAAAATGTTTTTAAAAATTCAAACGAATTTTTAATTTAAGTGAAAACTTTTATGTCATGGTTTTTAATTCATACATTTATGTCTAATTAATACACATTTACTGTAATAATCACTAACAATCTTACAATTCAACATGTTTTGGAAAATTCACGTGCATTTTAAATCCTAACGAAAGATTGGTATTACTTTTTGTTAAAAATTACATCACCATAATATAACTTTAAATTTTCAAAAAGATTTTTTAATTTGCCTCGCATTTCTGTTAATAAGTATTATTTATCAATAAAATATGCCTCTATCCAAGAAAGCACCAGCAATATCCAATGAGAAAAACATTTTCTCAGGGAAACAAGTATTAATGATTAAAATCTCAACTATTGATTATTAGCATTATTTGTTTATAAAGTAAGTCCACGGGCGAGCAAGCATTGACAATTAGACACAAAATTGCTTATAAGTATTATTTTACAACCGAATGTGCCGTTTGCCGACTTATTTCTTAATACATTTTTTCCTAAACGAGCAAGTATCGGCTATTATAAACTTAACTGTTTTGTAGTATTAATAATAAACAAAATATGAACTGCTAGTCACCGATGCTTGCTTGTTGACACGTACCTTTTTCAAATTAATAATTGTAATAAACCGTTGGGTTTGCTTATTACTGATACTTGGGGATCTTGGGGCACATTTAATTAGTAAACAGTATTAGAAAAACAATTAGTTTTCCAATAGTCAATGTTTGCTTTACCTAAGGGCACATTTTATTCATGATCAATACTAAAGAACAGGTGGGTTTTTAATCGGCGATGCTCATGCTTACGTCACAGCATATTTTCTTATTAAATAATACTGAAAAGCAGCTAGGTTTCTAAACACTAACGCTTGCATGTCCGAGGAAACAATTTATTTATTAGTTATACTTAAATACATTTGTCAACGTATTTTAGAAATAATAATCTTTTTTTGACTAAATAATAACAAGTATTTGTATTGATACTGCAATAATAAAGTAAATAAATTTTTTTCAGAATTATATATTTATTTAATTAGATTAATATGAGATATTAGTTCAGATAAGAAAATATTTTCTTATTTATTTGATTAACGGGCTAGAAGTCCAATTACAAAGCTTAAAAAGAAATAGGAGTGAGGTGCTGAGCGCACACATGAATCAAAAATAGATTGATAACGACAATAATAAGTTAATTGAGTTAGTTTTCACTGTCTTCATTAAGTAGAAGAAAAATGATGAGTCACTAGTAGCATTGCTACACTGCGAATTCGCGGTTAACACCTACTTAGCTGCCTTTCACATAGCTAATACTTTCCTGGAATATATAATGTACCTAAAATATGGTTAATTCGATATAATACAATGACCTCTGTATACAAAAATAGTATTTTGGAATGAATAATTTTTTTATGTAATATTAGGCCTAGCTTCTTCTGAATTATTAGTGTTGTTTTACAATTTTAATCAAGTATTTAATTTAAAATTTAAAAAATTATTAAATTTTAAATTTTTAACGTGTTGTTTTCATTTCGTTATGTTTTTGAATTTTCAATCACGTATAGTATTTCCTTTTCAAAGAATACTTGTATTTTAAAGTAATGGACTTTTATTTTAATTTAAATACCTACTTTACAAGTATTATAAGTCACTGTGTTAAATGTAAGAATGTTTGTAAGATATTTTTAAAATCAGATTTTAAAATTTCGTTACGTATTTTAAGTTTTCTCTAATCATATGTGTACTGATTTTGCCTGAATTTTCTTAACAGTGTAATAATTTTAAGATAATAGGTCAATTATATGATTAGTCTTTTAAATTCGAGAGAAAAATTAAGATGATATTCATTTTTAGAAAAAAAAAACTTTAGAAACACTGTTAAAAAAATTTGAAGTATTATTAGTAGTTAAAAAATATATCAAGATATAAATAAAACGAAAGAACAAGTGAATAAATAAAAACTTGCCATCTCCCGTTTCTGTGGCTTTCTGATGAGATTGGTCATTTAATTAATTGCACAGTAAAACTCCTTTTGATATTAAATACAATATTTTACTCATAAAATCGTAAGACCGAGCTGAACAAATATTACTTACTGTTGTACTTTGATGCTACGATATAAACGTTACATCTATGTATTCAGAGTGAAATTTGAAGCCAATCAACAAGCACAAAACGCTTTACTTATAAAAGTTTTTAAATTTTGTAGCAAACCAAACGTTGTCGGCAGGAGTAACATCTATTACTTGGGCTCAACGCTCAGGCCACCAACGATGATACCTGGGAGTCCACTATATAAGTAAAGCTGGACAACTGGAGATGATTACCCCTAGACGTAAACTTGGTGGTTTCAGATATAAATGCGCCATCTGCCCCTGTGTCAATAGAGAACAAATACGAGCCTCTCGTTCTAAAAGAATTCTTCGTCCAACCATCACTGAGGCTTACTGGTCTTGCTGGTGCACCACGAGCAAAAGATTTGGATTTATATCAACTGGCTCTCTGACCAATTTTAATTTATCTCACATTTTCTTTTCATTTTACAGTATTTACGTGAAGAAAATTCCCTTTCAGCCACTGTGCGCACATCAACAGACGGACTCATTATCCCGTAACTGAATTCCCGTAACAAGAAGACAAGCAAGTATACATTCTTATGATTCACAAACTTTGACGAATCCTTCACGTTTTGTCTTGATAAGAGAGAAAAAAAAATTACCATCGAATCTGATTTTTATAGTACTTCTAACAAAAAATCATCTCTAAAACATAATATTTCAGTCTTGCAGAAGAGTTAAAATCATGAAGGTTTAAGATCATCGCTCATTTTCTATGGTTGTAAGTAAGTTAATAATTTTTTATTTAATTGTTTCGGCGAATTAATTTTTTTGTTACTAGTATTTTGTGCACCACGTTTTTTTTACTAGGTCATATTTTATTTTGTGGCAGTAGATTTTATATTCTTTAATAGCTAAAATCATAATCATGCAGAAAAGTTTTCGATAGCAAAGTCAGCTGCGAAGGATAGTGATCTTAGGTTACCAGTATAAGTAACGTGTATCTTTAAATGTTAAAAACTCTTATGATGTCTACAAATGTGTTTGATTTTTAAAATAAAGAGAAAAGTGTAAAATTAATGCAAGTGTTAGGATGCCAAAAAGGACAAATAGGAACAACAAAATAAAAGGTACGTTTTGGTAAGTATCAAAAAGTTTTTATAGACCTTTATTAGTGTTTCCATTTCTAATATAATAATTTATTAATACTTCACAGATACTTCCAAAAGTAAGAAAAGCAAATACAAAATTTAATCCTTACCATACTTAACGTATTCTTAACTTTTTTCTTACTTGATGAATACAAGAATCATGTAAGATATTAAGTAACATACTTTCAATGCAGCATCGTTTTTTATTAGAGACAAATGCTATTGTAAGAGATCGAAATCTACGAGATGGTCATAAACTACTTTCTTTGCGCCGTTGAAAACTTTCGGTGTATCTAAACTTTTAATCAGCATTCTTAACAAAGTGATTGTGGTGAATAATGTATACAATAAATGACAATACTGCACTTGAACATACAAGGACAATAGAAAAAGAGGTTTGTATACGTAACTATTATCACGTTTTTATAGGCCTGTTTATGTGCCTATCATTCGAAAATCATTGATTTTGATCAATTCAAACACACTTCTTAACAGGATTAAAAGCAAGTATAAATTTTTATTATTTTCTAACTTTCACTTATTCTTTACGTGTTTGGTTTTTTGGGAAGAAGAAAAATTATTTATAAGACTACATTTATCATAAGGTAAATAAATCGTAGATTTTATCGTAGAACAGACTTCTAACGTCAATGATCTTATTTTTCACTTTAGTTAAATAATAGTATATTTGTATTAAAGACAATTTAAAAATGTCTATAAATAAAATCATTTATTTTTAAAATCATTTATGATACTATTTTTATCGTGAGTTAAATAGAGCATGGTTTTCAAGGTTCAACCGAATGCTAATACCAGCAAAAGTATTTTTCAGGTTAGTAAAGTGCTACTTTTCTTGTGTTTCACTTCATTTCAGTATGTCTAAAATTTTAAACGTATATTTATTATAAATAGTTACTGTAAATACTGTATACAAATGTTTACACTGTTGAGCAAGGACGAGTACAGACAACAAAACAAATGGTTTGCATTAGTAATTATCGATAAGTTTTTACAGAACTTCATGAGCGCTCCCATGTTAAATATCAGTATTCGTTCATATTTTACAAATACATCCAACAACAGAATAAGCGAGAATACATTTATATTTTTTTTGATTTTTTTCGTATTCTGTACAAGTTTTGCTGCCTAGTGAAAAGAAAGCTTATCTGAAAAATTATGTTTCATAAGTTTACTGCATTTTAGTGTTTTTGGTATAAATAAATGCTATCGTCAGTAATCAAATTATGCATGTTATTTCAAACAGTTTTCTTTGCGCGTCGAAAACTTTGAGTAATTCTAAAAGTGTAATTTACTTAATTAACAAAGTGATTGTGGTAAATAGAAAATACAATGAATGACAAAATTAAGTTTAGATGACCAAGGCTAACGGAATACCAGGTAAGTACATGTGACTAATAAAAAGATTAATAGTCTAGTTTTGAGTCTCTCATTTCAAAAACTAGTAATTTCAATTAATTTTAAAATTCTTCGTAACGGAACGAAAGGCAAGTATGGATTTTTATCATTTCTTAACTCTTACATATTCTTAACGTATGTTGTTTTTTAGAAAGAAAATTATTTATAATACTTTTTTTGCAAGAGTTAAATAGAGTGTTGTTTTTAAGGTTTAACCGAATGCCAATACCAGCAATAGTATTTTTCAGGTTAGTTAAGTGCTACTTTTCTTATGTGTTACTTAATTTTAGTATGTCTATATTTTTAAACGTATATTTATTATCAAATAGTTATTGTAAATACTGTATATAAGTGTTTTCACTGTTTGGCGAGGACAAGTACGGACAACAAAGCAAATGGTTTATATTAGTAATTATCGATAAGTTTTAACAGAACTTTATGAGTGCTCCTATGTTGAATATCAGTGTTCATTCATATTTTACAAATACATCCAGTAACAAGATAAGCGAGAATACATTTATATTTTTTTTTGATTTTTTTCGTATTCTGTACTAGTTTTGCTGCCTAGTGAAAATAAAGCTTATCTGAAAAATTATGTTTCATAAGTTTACTGCATTTTAGTGTTTTTGGTATAAATAAATGCTATCGTCAGTAATCAAATTATGCATGTAATTTCAAACAGTTTTCTTTGCGCGACGAAAACTTTTAGTAAAAGTATAATTAACTTTTTTATAAAACTGATTGTAGTAAATAGAAAATACAATAAATTACAAAACTAAGTTTAGATGTCCAAGGCTAACGGAATACTAGGTAAGTACGTGTGACTTATAAAAAAATTAATAGTCTAGTTTCGAGTCTTTCATTTCAAAAACTAGTAATTTCAATTAATTTTAGAATTCTTCTTAACGGAACGAAAGGCAAGTATGGAATTTTATCATTTCTCAACTCTTACATATTTCAAACGTATGTTGTTTTTTAGAAAGAAAATTATTTATGATACTTTTTTTGCAAGAGTTGAATAGAGTGTTGTTTTTAAGGTTTAACCGAATGCCAATACCAGCAATAGTATTTTTCAGGTGAGTTAAGTGCTACTTTTCCTATGTGTTACTTAATTTTAGTATGTCTATATTTTTAAACGTATATTTTTTATTAAATGGTTATTGTAAATACCGTATACAAGTGTTTTCACTGTTTGGCAAGGACAAGTACGGACAACAAAGCAAATGGTTTATATTAGTAATTATCGATGAGTTTTAACAGAACTTTATGAGTGCTCCCATGTTGAATATCAGTGTTCGTTCATATTCTACAAATACATCTAGTAACAAGATAAGCAAGAATACATTTATATTTTTTTTGATTATTTTCGTATTCTGTACAAGTTTTGCTGCCTAGTGAAAATAAAGCTTATCTGAAAAATTATGTTTCATAAGTTTACTGCATTTTAGTGTTTTTGGTATGAATAAATGCTATCGTCAGTAATCAAATTATGCATGTAATTTCAAACAGTTTTCTTTGCGCGACGAAAACTTTTAGTAAAAGTATCATTAACTTTTTTATAAAACTGATTGTGGTAAATAGAAAATACAATAAATCACAAAACTAAGTTGAGATGGCCAAGGCTAACGGAATACTAGGTAAGTACATGTGACTTATAAAAAGATTTATAGTCTAGTTTCGAGTCTTTCATTTCAAGAACTAGTAATTTCAATTAATTTTAAAATTCTTCTTAGCGGAACGAAAGGCAAGTATGGATTTTTATCATTTCTTAACTCTTACATATTCTTAACGTTTGCTGTTTTTTAGAAAAAAAATTATTTATAATACTTTTTTTGCAAGAATTAAATAGAGTGTTGTTTTTAAGGTTTAACCAAATGCCAATACCAGCAATAGTATTTTTCAGGTTAATTAAGTGCTACTTTTCTCATGTTTCACTTAATTTCAGTATGTCTATAATTTTAAACGTATATGTATTATTAAATGGTTATTGTAAATACTGTATACAAGTGTTTTCACTGTTCGGCAAGGACGAGTATGGACAACAAAAGAAATGGTATGTATTAGTAATTATCGATAAATTTTTACAGAACTTCATGATTGCTCTCATGTTGAATATTAGTGTTCGTTCATATTTTACAAATACGTTCAATAACAAGATAAGTGAGAATATATGTGTATTTTTATTTATTCTTTTCGTATTCCCTACGAGTTTTGCTGCCTAGTGAAAATAAAGCTTTTCTAAAAAATTGTGTATCATTAGTTTACTGCATTTTAGTGTTTTTAGTATAGATAAATGCTATCGTTAGTAATTAAATTATGCATGTCATTTTTAACAGTTTTCTTTGCGCGTCGAAAACTTTTAGTAATTTTAAAAGTATAAGTAACCTAATTAACAAAGTGATTGTTGTGAATAGAATATACAATAAATTACAAAACTAAGTTTAGATGACTAAGGCTAACGGAATACCAGGTAAGTACATGTGACTAATAAAAAGATTTATAGACTAGTTTCAAGTCTCCCATTTTAAAAACTAGTAATTTTAATTTATTGAAAAACTGTTCTTAACGGAACGAGAGGCAAGTATGGATTTTTATCATTTTTTAACTCTTACATTTTCTTAACGTATGTTGTTTTTTTAAAAGAAAAATTATTCATGATAATTTTTTTGCAAGAGTTAAATAGAGTGTTGTTTTTAAAGTTTAACCGGATGCCAATACCAGCAATAGTATTTTTCAGGTTAGTTAAGTGCTACTTTTCTTATGTGATACTTAATTTTAGTATATCTATAACTGTAAACGTATATTAATTATTAAATGGTTATTGTTAATACTGTATACCAGTGTTTTTACTGTTCAGCAAGGACAAGTACGGACAAAAAAACAAATGATGACATTACGATTTTACATCCCTTTCGTAAGAGTCAGAGATTTTTGTACCTGATGAGGGCCGGGACGTTGTCCAAACGGCCGAAACGTCGTTTTGTTTTTTAATAAATTCAAAATTTGACAAGACCACCATTGGACGTTGTTTTTAATTATTTACCAACTGTCATTGGACGTTTTATTTGAAAAAAACAAATGGTTTGTATGAGTAATTATCAATAAGTTT
Source organism: Copidosoma floridanum (assembly GCF_036245765.1). Classification (NCBI taxonomy): domain Eukaryota; kingdom Metazoa; phylum Arthropoda; class Insecta; order Hymenoptera; family Encyrtidae; genus Copidosoma; species Copidosoma floridanum. The sequence goes on along the minus strand of NW_028321907.1, from coordinate 17,648,705 downwards.
TTTCAGAACTTTATGAGTGCTCCCATGTTGAATATCAGTATTCGTTCATATTTTGCAAAAACATCTAACGAGAAGATAAGTGAGAATATATTTATGTTTTTTTTTGGATTTTTTTTGTATTCTTTACGAGTTTTGCTGCCTTGTAAAAATGAAGCTTATCTGAAAAATTATGTATCATAAGTTTACTGCATTTTAGTGTTTTTGGTATAGATAAATGCTATCGTCAGTAATCAAATTATGCATGTTATTTTAAACAGTTTTCTTTGCGCGTCGAAAACTTTTAGTAATTCTAAAAGTGCAGTTTACTTCATTAACAAAGTGATTGTGGTAAATAGAAAATACAATGAATTACAAAATTGAGTTTAGATGACCAAGGCTAACGAAATACTAAGTAAGTACATGTGACTAATAAAAAGATTTATAGTCTAGTTTTGAATCTCTCATTTCAAAAACTAGTAATTTCAATTAATTCAAAAATTTTTCGTAACGGAACGATAGGCAAGTATGGATTTTTATCATTTCTTAACTCTTACATATTCTTAACGTATGTTGTTATTCAGAAAAAAAATTATTTATGATACTTTTTTTGCAAGAGTTAAATAGAGTGTTGTTTTTAAGGTTTAAACAAATGCCAATACCAGCAATAGTATTTTTTAGGTTAGTTAAGTGCTACTTTTCTTGTGCTTTACTTAATTTTAGTATGTCTATAATTTTAAACGTATATTTATCATTAAATGGTTATTGTAGATACTGAATGCAAGTGTTTTTACTGTTCGGCAAGGACAAGTGAGGACAACAAAGCAAATGGTTTGTATTAGTAATTATCGATAAGTTTAAACAGAACTTCATGAGTGCTCCCGTGTTGAATATCAGTGTTCGTTCATATTTTACAAATACATCCAATAACAAGATAAGTGAAAATATATTTATATATTTTTTGTTTTTTTCCGTATTCTCTACGAATTTTGCTGCCTAGTAAAAATAAAGCTTATCTGAAAAATTATGTGTCATAAGTTTACTGCATTTTAGTGTTTTTGGTATAGATAAATGCTATCGTCAGTTATCAAATTATGCATGTTATTTTAAATAGTTTTCTTTGCGCGTCGAAAACTTTTAGTATTTCTAAAAGTGTAATTTACTTGATTAACAAAGTGATTGTGGTAAATAGAAAATACAATAAATTACAAAACTAAGTTTAGATGGCCAAGGCTAACGGAATACTAGGTAAGTACATGTGACTTATGAAAAGATTTATAGTCTAGTTTCAAGTCCCTAATTTCGAAAACTAGTAATTTTAATTTATTAAAAAACTGTTCCTAACGGAACTAGAGGCAAATATGGAGTTTTATCATTTTTTAACTCTTACATTTTCTTAACGTATGTTGTTTTTTAGAAAAAAAATTATTTATGCTACTTTTTTTGCAAGAGTTGAATAGAGTGTTATTTTCAAGGTTCAACCGAATGCTTATACCAGCAATTGTATTCTTCAGGTTAGTTGAGTGCTACTTTTCTTATGTTTCACCTCATTTCAGTATGTCTATAATTTTAAACGTATATTTATTATAAGATGGTTATTGTTAATACTGTATGAAAGTGTTTTAACTGTTCGGCAAGGACGAGTACGGACAACATAACAAATAGTTTGTATTAGTAATTATTGATAAGTTTTTACAGAACTTCATAAGTGCTACCATGTTGAATATCAGAATTCGTTCATATTTTACAAATACATCCAACAACAAGATAAGTGAGAATATATTAATGTTTTTTTTTAGATTTTTTTTGTATTCTCTACGAGTTTTGCTGCCTTGTAAAAATAAAGCTTATCTGAAAAATTATGTATCATAAGTTTACTGCATTTTAGTGTTTTCAGTATCGATAAATGCTATCGTCAGTAATCAGATTATGAATGGAGTTTTAACAAGTTTTCTTTGCGCGTCAAAAACTTTTAGTAATTCTAAAAGTGTAATTAACTTCATTAAAAAAGAGTTTGTGGTGAATAGAAAAAACAATTAATTAGAAAACTAAGTTTAGATGACCAAGGCTAACGGAATACCAGGTAAGTACATGTGACTAATAAAAAGATTTATAGTCTAGTTTCGAGTCTCTCATTTTAAAAACTAGTAATTTTAATTAATTTGAAAACTCTTCTTAACGGAACGATAGGCAAGTATGGATTTTTATCATTTTTTAACTCTTACATATTCTTAACGTATGTTGTTTTTCAGAAAAAAAATTATTTATGCTACTTTTGTTGCAAGAGTTGAATAGAGTGTTATTTTCAAGGTTCAACCGAATGCTCATACCAGCAATTGTATGTTTCAGGTTAGTCAAGTGCTACTTTTCTTATGTTTCACCTCATATCAGTATGTCTATAATTTTAAACGTTTATTTATTATAAGATGGTTATTGTTAATACTGTATAAAAGTGTTTTCACTGTTCGGCAAGGACAAGTACGGACAACAAAACAAATAGTTTGAATTAGTAATTATCGATAAGTTTTTACAGAACTTCATGAGTGCTACCATGTTGAATATCAGAATTCGTTCATATTTTACAAATACATCCAACAACAAGATAAGTGAGAATATATTAATTTTTTTTTTTTTGATTTTTCTTGTATTCTCTACGAGTTTTGCTGCCTTGTTAAAATAAAGCTTATCTGAAAAATTATGTATCATAAGTTTACTGCATTTTAGTGTTTTTGGTATAGATATATGCTATCGTCAGTAATCAAATTATGCATGAAAATTTTAAACAGTTTTCTTTGCGCGTCAAAAACTTTTAGTAATACTAAAAGTGTAATTAACTTTATTAAAAAAGTGATTGTGGTAAAAAGAAAAAACAATTAATTAGAAAACTAAGTTGAGATGACCAAGGCTAACGGAATACTAGGTAATTCCATGTGACTAATAAAAAGATTTATAGTCTAGTTACGAATCTCTCATTTCAAAAACTAGTAATTTCAATCTATTCAAAAATTATTCGTAACGGAACGATCGGCAAGTATGGATTTTTATCATTTCGTAACTCTTACATATTCTTAACGTATGTTGTTTTGAAAAAAAAAATTATTTATGATACTTTTTTTGCAAGAGTTAGATAGAGTGTTGTTTTTAAGGTTTAACCAAATGCCAATACCAGCAATAGTATTTTTCAGGTTAGTTAAGTGCTACTTTTCTTGTGTTTCACTTAATTTAAGTATGTCTATAATTTTAAACGTATATTTATCATTAAATGGTTATTGTGGATACTGAATGCAAGTGTTTTTACTGTTCGGCAAGGACAAGTGAGGACAACAAAGCAAATGGTTTGTATTAGTAATTATCGATAAGTTTTAACAGAACTTCATGAGTGCTCCCGTGTTGAATATCAGTGTTCGTTCATATTTTACAAATACATCCAATAACAAGATAAGTGAAAATATATTTATATATTTTTTTTTTTTTTCCGTATTTTCTACGAATTTTGCTGCCTAGTAAAAATAAAGCTTATCTGAAAAATTATGTGTCATAAGTTTACTGCATTTTAGTGTTTTTGGTATAGATAAATGCTATCGTCAGTTATCAAATTATGCATGTTATTTTAAATAGTTTTCTTTGCGCGTCGAAAACTTTTAGTATTTCTAAAAGTGTAATTTACTTGATTAACAAAGTGATTGTGGTAAATAGAAAATACAATAAATTACAAAACTAAGTTTAGATGGCCAAGGCTAACGGAATACTAGGTAAGTACATGTGACTTATGAAAAGATTTAAAGTCTAGTTTCAAGTCCCCCATTTCGAAAACTAGTAATTTTAATTTATTAAAAAACTGTTCCTAACGGAACTAGAGGCAAATATGGAGTTTTATCATTTTTTAACTCTTACATTTTCTTAACGTATGTTGTTTTTTAGAAAAAAAATTATTTATGCTACTTTTTTTGCAAGAGTTGAATAGAGTGTTATTTTTAAGGTTCAACCGAATGCTCATACCAGCAATTGTATTCTTCAGGCTAGTTGAGTGCTACTTTTCTTATGTTTCACCTCATTTCAGTATGTCTATAATTTTAAACGTATATTTATTGTGAGATGGTTATCGTTAATACTGTATAAAAGTGTTTTTACTGTTCGGCAAGGACGAGTACGGACAACATAACAAACAGTTTGTATTAGTAATTATCGATAAGTTTTTACAGAACTTTATAAGTGCTACCATGTTGAATATCAGAATTCGTTCATATTTTACAAATACATCCAATAACAAGACAAGTGAAAATATATTTATATTTTATTTTTATTTTTTTCGTATTCTCTACGAATTTTGCTGCCAAGTAAAAATAAAGCTTATCTGAAAAATTATGTGTCATAAGTTTATTGCATTTTAGTGTTTTTGGTATAGATAAATGCTATCGTCAGTAATCAAATTATGCATGTTATTTTAAACAGTTTTCTTTGCGCGTCGAAAACTTTTAGTATTTCTAAAAGCGTAATTCACTTGATTAACAAAGTGATTGTGGTAAATAAAAAATACAATAAATCACAAAATTAAGTTTGGATGACCAAGGCTAACGAAATACCAGGTAAGTACACGTGACTAACAAAAAGATTTATAGTCTAGTTTCGAATCTCTTATTTCAAAAACTAGTAATTTCAATTAATTCAAAAATTTTTCGTAACGGAACGATAGGCAAGTATGGATTTTTATCATTTCTTAACTCTTACGTATTCTTAACGTATGTTGTTTTTTAGAAAAAAAATTATTTATGATACTTTTTTTGCAAGAGTTAATTAAAGTGTTGTTTTTAAGGTTTAACCAAATGCCAATACCAGCAATAGTTTTTTTCAGGTTAGTTAAGTGCTACTTTTCTTGTGATTCACTTAGTTTTAGTATGTCTATAATTTTAAACGTATATTTATCATTAAATGGTTATTGTGGATACTGAATGCAAGTGTTTTTACTGTTCGGCAAGGACAAGTGAGGAAAACAAAGCAAATGGTTTGTATTAGTAATTATCGATAAGTTTTAACAGAACTTCATGAGTGTTCCCATGTTGAATATCAGTGTTCGTTCATATTTTACAAATACATCCAATAACAAGATAAGTGAAAATATATTTATATTTTTTTTTTATTTTTTTCGTATTCTCTACGAATTTTGCTGCCTAGTATAAGTAAAGCTTATCTGAAGAATTATGTGTCATAAGTTTACTGCATTTTAGTGTTTTTGGTATAGATAAATGCTATCGTCAGTAATTAAATTATGCATGTTATTTTAAACAGTTTTCTTTGCGCGTCGAAAACTTTTAGTATTTCTAAAAGTGTAATTTACTTGATTAACTAAGTGATTGTGGTAAATAGAAAATACAATAAATTACAAAATTAAGTTTAGATGGCCAAGGCTAACGGAATACTAGGAAAGTACATGTGACTTATGAAAAGATTTATAGTCTCGTTTCAAGTCTCCTATTTTAAAAACTTGTAATTTTAATTTATTAAAAAACTGTTCTTAACGGAACGAGAGGCAAATATAGATTTTTATCATTTTTTAACTCTTACATTTTCTTAACGTATGTTGTTTTTTAGAAAAAAAATTGTTATGATAATTTTTTTGCAAGAGTTAAATAGAGTGTTGTTTTCAAGGTGTAACCGAATGCTAATACCAGCAATAGTGATTTTCGGGTTAGTTAGGTGCTACTTTTCTTAAGTTTCACTTATTTTTAGTATGTCTATAATATTAAACGTATATTAGTTATAAGATAGTTATTGTAAATACTGAATGCAAGTGTTTTTACTGTTCGGCATGGACAAGTGAGGACAACAAAGCAAATTGTTTGTATTAGTAATTATCGATAAGTTTTAACAGAACTTCATGAGTGCTCCCATGTTGAATATTAGTGTTCGTTCATATTTTACAAATACATCCAATAACAAGATAAGTGAAAATATATTTATATTTTTTTTTTATTTTTTTCGTATTCTCTACGAATTTTGCTGCCTAGTAAAAATAAAGCTTATCTGAAAAATTATGTGTCATAAGTTTACTGCATTTTAGTGTTTTTGGTATAGATAAATGCTATCGTCAGTAATCAAATTATGCATGTTATTTTAAACAGTTTTCTTTGCGCGTCGAAAACTTTTAGTAATTTTAAAAGTATAAGTAACTTAATTAACAAAGTGACTGTTGTGAATAGAATATACAATAAATTACAAAACTAAGTTAAGATGACTAAGGCTAACAGAATACTAGGTAAGTACATGTGACTAATAAAAAGATTTACAGTCTTGTTTCAAGTCTCTCATTTTAAAAACTGATAATTTTAATTAATTTGAAAACTCTTCTTAACATAACGATAGGCAAGTATGGATTTTTATCGTTTTTTAACTCTTACATATTCTTAACGTATGTTGTTTTTTAGAAAAAAAATTATTATGATAATTTTTTTGCAAGAGTTAAATAGAGTGTTGTTTTCAAGGTGTAACCGAATGCTAATACCAGCAATAGTATTTTTCGGGTTAGTTAGGTGCTACTTTTCTTAAGTTTCACTTATTTTCAGTATGTCTATAATTTTAAACGTATATTAGTTATAAGATGGTTATTGTGAATACTGTATACAAGTGTTTTCACTGTTTGGCAAGGACGAGTACGGACAACAAAACAATTGGTTTGTATTAGTTACTATCGATAAGTTTTTACCAAACTTCATGAGTACTCTCATGTTGAATATCAGTATTCGTTCAAATTTTACAAATACATCCAACAACAAGATATGTGAGAATATATTTATATTTTTTTCAATTTTTATTGTATTCTCTACGAGTTTTGCTGCCTAGTGAAAATAAAGCTTATCTAAAAAATTATGTATCATAAGTTTACTGCATTTTAGTGTTTTTAGTATAGATAAATGCTATCGTAAGTAATCAAATTATGCATGTAATTTTCAACAGTTTTCTTTGCGCGTCAAAAACTTTTAGTAATTCTTAAAGTGTTATTAACTTAATTTAAAAAGTGATTGTGGTAAATAGAAAAAACAATAAATTAAAAAACTAAGTTTAGATGACCAAGGCTAACGGAATACCAGGTAAGTACACGTGACTAACAAAAAGATTTATAGTCTAGTTTCGAGTCTCTCATTTCAAAAACTAGTAATTTCAATTAATTTTAAAATTCTTTTTAAAGGAACGAAAGGCAAGTATGGATTTTTATCAATTTTAAACTTCTACATATTTTTAACGTATGTTGTTTTTTAGAATAAAAATTATTCATGATACTTTTTTTGCAAGAGTTGAATAGAGTGTTATTTTTAAGGTTCAACCGAATGCTCATACCGGCAATTGTATATTTCAGGTTAGTTGAGTGCATCTTTTCTTATGTTTCACCTCATTTCAGTATGTCTATAATTTTAAACGTATATTTATTATAAGATGGTTATTGTTAATACTGTATAAAAGTGTTTTCACTGCTCGGCAAGGACGAGTACGGACAACAAAACAAATAGTTTGTATTAATAATTATCGATAAGTTTTTACAGAACTTCATGAGTGCTACCATGTTGAATATCAGAATTCGTTCATATTTTACAAATACATCCAATAACAAGACAAGTGAAAATATATTTCTATTTTATTTTTGTTATTTTCGTATTCTCTACGAATTTTGCTGCCTAGTAAAAATAAAGCTTATCTGAAAAATTATGTGTCATAAGTATACTGCATTTTAGTGTTTTTGGTATAGATAAATGCTATCGTCAGTAATCAAATTATGCATGTTATTTTAAACAGTTTTCTTTGCGCGTCGAAAACTTTTAGTATTTCTAGAAGTGTAATTTACTTGATTAACAAAGTGATTGTGGTAAATAAATAATACAATAAATTACAAAATTAAGTTTAGATGACCAAGGCTAACGAGATACCAGGTAAGTACATGTGACTAATAAAAAGATTTTTAGTCTAGTTTCGAGTCTCTCATTTAAAAAACTAGTAATTTCAATTAATTTTAAAATTCTTCTTAACGGAACGAAAGGCAAGTATGGATTTTTATCATTTCTTAACTCTTACATATTCTTAACGTATGTTGTTTTTTAGAAAGAAAATTATTTATGATACTTTTTTTGCAAGAGTTGAATAAAGTGTTGTTTTCAAGGTGTAACCGAATGCTAATACCAGCAATAGTATTTTTTTGGTTAGTAAGGTGCTACTTTTTTTAAGTTTCACTTATTTTCAGTATGTCTCTAATTTTAAACGTATATTTATTATCAAATGGTTATTGTAAATACTGTATACAACTGTTTACACTGTTTGGCGAGGACAAGTACGGACAACAAAGCAAATGTTTTATATTAGTAATTATCGATAAGTTTTAACAGAACTTAATGAGTGCTTCCATGTTGAATATCGGTGTTCGTTTATATTTTACAAATACATCCAACAACAAGATAAGCGAGAATACATTTATATTTTTTTTGATTTTTTTCGTATTCTGTACAAGTTTTGCTGCCTAGTGAAAATAAAGGTTATTTGAAAAATTATGGTTCATAAGTTTACTGCATTTTAGTGTTTTTGGTATAAATAAATGCTATCGTCAGTAATCAAATTATGCATGTAATTTCAAACAGTTTTCTTTGCGCGACGAAAACTTTTAGTAAAAGTATAATTATCTTTTTTATAAAACTGATTGTGGTAAATAGAAAATACAATAAATTACGAAACTAAGTTTAGATGGCCAAGGCTAACGGAATACTAGGTAAGTACATGTGACTTATAAAAAGATTGAAAGTCTAGTTTCAAGTCTCCCATTTCAAAAACTAGTAATTTTAATTTATTGAAAAACTGTTTTTGACGGAACGAGAGGCAAATATGGATTTTTATTATTTTTCAACTCTTACATTTTTTTAACGTATGTTGTTTTTTAGAAAAAAAATTGTTATAATAATTTTTTTGCAAGAGTAAAATAGAGTGTTGTTTTCAAGGTGTAACCAAATGCTAATACCAGCAATAGTATTTTTCGGGTTAGTTAGGTGCTACTTTTCTTAAGTTTCACTTATTTCCAGTATGTCTATTATTTCAAACGTATATTAGTTATAAGATGGTTATTGTGAATACTGTATACAAGTGTTTTCACTGTTTGGCAAGGACGAGTACGGACAACAAAACAATTGGTTTGTATTAGTAACTATCGATAAGTTTTTACAGAACTTCATGAGTTCTCTCATGTTGAATATCAGTATTCGTTTATATTTTACAAATACATCCAACAACAAGATATGTGAGAACACATTTATATTTTTTTCGATTTTTCTTGTATTTTCTACGAGTTTTGCTGCCTAGTGAAAATAAAGCTTATCTAAAAAATTATGTATCATAAGTTTACTGCATTTTAGTGTTTTTAGTATCGATAAATGCTATCGTCAGTAATCAAATTATGCATGGAATTTTAAACAGTTTTCTTTGCGCGTCAAAAACTTTTAGTAATTCTAAAAGTGTAATTAACTTCATTAAAAAAGTGTTTGTGGTAAATAGAAAAAACAATTAATTAGAAAACTAAGTTAAGATGACAAAGGCTAACGGAATACCAGGTAAATACATGTGACTAATAAAAAGATTTATAGTCTAGTTTCGAGTCTCTCATTTTAAAAACTAGTAATTTTAATTAATTTGAAAACTCTTCTTAACGAAGCGATAGGCAAGTATGAATTTTTATCATTTTTTAACTCTTACATATTCTTAACGTATGTTGTTTTTCAGAAAAAAAATTATTTATGCAACTTTTGTTGCAAGAGTTGAATAGAGTGTTATTTTCAAGGTTCAACCGAATGCTCATACCAGCAATTGTATGTTTCAGGTTAGTCAAGTGTTACTTTTCTTATGTTTCACCTCATATAAGTATGTCTATAATTTTAAACGTTTATTTATTATAAGATGGTTATTGTTAATGCTGTATAAAAGTGTTTTTACTGTTTGGCAAGGACGAGTACGGACAACAAAACAAATAGTTTGAATTAGTCATTATCGATAAGTTTTTACAAAACTTCATGAGTGCTACCATGTTGAATATCAGAATTCGTTCATATTTTACAAATACATCCAACAACAAGATAAGTGAGAATATATTAATGTTTTTTTTTTTGATTTTTTTTGTATTCTCTACGAGTTTTGCTGCCTTGTTAAAATAAAGCTTATCTGAAAAATTATGTATCATAAGTTTACTGCATTTTAGTGTTTTTGGTATAGATAAATGCTATCGTCAGTAATAAAATTATGCATGAAAATTTTAAACAGTTTTCTTTGCGCGTCAAAAATTTTAGTAATTCTAAAAGTGTAATTAACTTTATTAAAAAAGTGATTGTGGTAAAAAGAAAAAACAATTAATTAGAAAACTAAGTTTAGATGACCAAGGCTAACGGAATACTAGGTAAGTACATGTGACTAATAAAAAGATTTATAGTCTAGTTTCGAATCTCTCATTTAAAAAACTAGTAATTTCAATCTATTCAAAAATTTTTCGTAACGGAACGATAGGCAAGTATGGATTTTTATCAGTTCGTAACTCTTACATATTCTTAACGTATGTTGTTTTTTAGAAAGAAAATTATTTATGATACTTTTTTTGCAAGAGTTAGATAGAGTGTTGTTTTTAAGGTTTAACCAAATGCCAATACCAGCAATAGTATTTTTCAGGTTAGTTAAGTGCTACTTTTCTTGTGTTTCACTTAATTTAAGTATGTCTATAATTTTAAACGTATATTTATCATTAAATGGTTATTGTGGATACTGAATGCAAGTGTTTTTACTGTTCAGCAAGGACAAGTGAGGACAACAAAGCAAATGGTTTGTATAAGTAATTATCGATAAGTTTTAACAGAACTTAATGAGTGCTCCCGTGATGAATATCAGTGTTCGTTTATATTTTACAAATACATCTAATAACAAGATAAGTGAAAATATATTTATATATTTTTTTTTTTTTCCGTATTCTTTACGAATTTTGCTGCCTAGTAAAAATAAAGCTTATCTGAAAAATTATGTGTCATAAGTTTACTGCATTTTAGTGTTTTTGGTATAGATAAATGCTATCGTCAGTTATCAAATTATGCATGTTATTTTAAATAGTTTTCTTTGCGCGTCGAAAACTTTTAGTATTTCTAAAAGTGTAATTTACTTGATTATCAAAGTGATTGTGGTAAATAGAAAATACAATAAATTACAACACTAAGTTTAGATGGCCAAGGCTAACGGAATACTAGGTAAGTACATGTGACTTATGAAAAGATTTATAGTCTAGTTTCAAGTCTCCCATTTTGAAAACTAGTAATTTTAATTTATTAAAAAACTGTTCCTAACGGAACTAGAGGCAAATATGGAGTTTTATCATTTTTTAACTCTTACATTTTCTTAACGTATGTTGTTTTTTAGAAAAAAAATTATTTATGCTACTTTTTTTGCAAGAGTTGAATAGAGTGTTATTTTCAAGGTTCAACCGAATGCTCATACATGCAATTGTATTCTTCAGGTTAGTTGAGTGCTACTTTTCTTATGTTTCACCTCATTTCAGTATATCTATAATTTTAAACGTATATTTATTATAAGATGGTTATTGTTAATACTGTATAAAAGTGTTTTTACTGTTCGGCAAGGACGAGTACGGACAACATAACAAATAGTTTGTATTAGTAATTATCGATAAGTTTTAACAGAACTTTATAAGTGCTACCATGTTGTATATCAGAATTCGTTAATATTTTACAAATACATCCAATAACAAGACAAGTGAAAATATATTTATATTTTATTTTTATTTTTTTCATATTCTCTACGAATTTTGCTGCCAAGTAAAAATAAAGCTTATCTGAAAAATTATGTGTCATAAGTTTATTGCATTTTAGTGTTTTTGGTATAGATAAATGCTATCGTCAGTAATCAAATTATGCATGTTATTTTAAACAGTTTTCTTTGCGCGTCGAAAACTTTTAGTATTTCTAAAAGTGTAATTTACTTGCTTAACAAAGTGATTGTGGTAAATAAAAAATACAATAAATCACAAAATTAAGTTTAGATGACCAAGGCTAACGGAATACCAGGTAAGTACACGTGACTAACAAAAAGATTTATAGTCTAGTTTCGAATCTCCCATTTCAAAAACTAGTAATTTCAATTAATTCAAAAATTTTTCGTAACGGAACGATAGGCAAGTATGGATTTTTATTATTTCTTAACTCTTACATATTCTTAACGTATGTTGTTTTTCAGAAAAAAAATTATTTATGATACTTTTTTTGCAAGAGTTAAATAGAGTGTTGTTTTTAAGGTTTAACCAAATGCCAATACCAGCAATAGTTTTTTTCAGGTTAGTTAAGTGCTACTTTTCTTGTGTTTCACTTAATTTTAGTATGTCTATAATTTTAAACGTATATTTATCATTAAATGGTTATTGTGGATACTGAATGCAAGTGTTTTTACTGTTTGGCAAGGACAAGTGAGGACAACAAAGCAAATGGTTTGTATTAGTAATTATCGATAAGTTTTAACAGAACTTCATGAGTGTTCCCATGTTGAATATCAGTGTTCGTTCATATTTTACAAATACATCCAATAACAAGATAAGTGAAAATATATTTATATTTTTTTTTTATTTTTTTCGTATTCTCTACGAATTTTGCTGCCTAGTAAGAGTAAAGCTTATCTGAAAAATTATGTGTCATAAGTATACTGCATTTTAGTGTTTTTGGTATAGATAAATGCTATCATCAGTAATCAAATTATGCATGTTATTTTTAACAGTTTTCTTTGCGCGTCGAAAACCTTTAGTATTTCTAAAAGTGTAATTTACTTGCTTAACAAAGTGATTGTTGTGAATAGAATATACAATAAATTACAAAACTAAGTTAAGATGACTAAGGCTAACGGAATACTAGGTAAGTACATGTGACTAATAAAAAGATTTACAGTCTTGTTTCAAGTCTCTCATTTTAAAAACTAATAATTTTAATTAATTTGAAAACTCTTCTTAACATAACGATAGGCAAGTATGGATTTTTATCGTTTTTTAACTCTTACATATTCTTAACGTATGTTGTTTTTTAGAAAAAAAATTATTATGATAATTTTTTTGCAAGAGTTAAATAGAGTGTTGTTTTCAAGGTGTAACCGAATGCTAATACCAGCAATAGTATTTTTCGGGTTAGTTAGGTGCTACTTTTCTTAAGTTTCACTTATTTTCAGTATGTCTATAATTTTAAACGTATATTAGTTATAAGATCGTTATTGTGAATACTGTATACAAGTGTTTTCACTGTTTGGCAAGGACGAGTACGGACAACAAAACAATTGGTTTGTATTAGTTACTATCGATAAGTTTTTACCAAACTTCATGAGTACTCTCATGTTGAATATCAGTATTCGTTCAAATTTTACAAATACATCCAACAACAAGATATGTGAGAATATATTTATATTTTTTTCAATTTTTATTGTATTCTCTACGAGTTTTGCTGCCTAGTGAAAATAAAGCTTATCTAAAAAATTATGTATCATAAGTTTACTGCATTTTAGTGTTTTTAGTATAGATAAATGCTATCGTAAGTAATCAAATTATGCATGTAATTTTCAACAGTTTTCTTTGCGCGTCAAAAACTTTTAGTAATTCTTAAAGTGTTATTAACTTAATTTAAAAAGTGATTGTGGTAAATAGAAAAAACAATAAATTAAAAAACTAAGTTTAGATGACCAAGGCTAACGGAATACCAGGTAAGTACACGTGACTAACAAAAAGATTTATAGTCTAGTTTCGAGTCTCTCATTTCAAAAACTAGTAATTTCAATTAATTTTAAAATTCTTTTTAAAGGAACGAAAGGCAAGTATGGATTTTTATCAATTTTAAACTTCTACATATTCTTAACGTATGTTGTTTTTTAGAATAAAAATTATTCATGATACTTTTTTTGCAAGAGTTGAATAGAGTGTTATTTTTAAGGTTCAACCGAATGCTCATACCGGCAATTGTATATTTCAGGTTAGTTGAGTGCATCTTTTCTTATGTTTCACCTCATTTCAGTATGTCTATAATTTTAAACGTATATTTATTATAAGATGGTTATTGTTAATACTGTATAAAAGTGTTTTCACTGCTCGGCAAGGACGAGTACGGACAACAAAACAAATAGTTTGTATTAATAATTATCGATAAGTTTTTACAGAACTTCATGAGTGCTACCATGTTGAATATCAGAATTCGTTCATATTTTACAAATACATCCAATAACAAGACAAGTGAAAATATATTTCTATTTTATTTTTGTTATTTTCGTATTCTCTACGAATTTTGCTGCCTAGTAAAAATAAAGCTTATCTGAAAAATTATGTGTCATAAGTATACTGCATTTTAGTGTTTTTGGTATAGATAAATGCTATCGTCAGTAATCAAATTATGCATGTTATTTTAAACAGTTTTCTTTGCGCGTCGAAAACTTTTAGTATTTCTAGAAGTGTAATTTACTTGATTAACAAAGTGATTGTGGTAAATAAATAATACAATAAATTACAAAATTAAGTTTAGATGACCAAGGCTAACGAGATACCAGGTAAGTACATGTGACTAATAAAAAGATTTTTAGTCTAGTTTCGAGTCTCTCATTTAAAAAACTAGTAATTTCAATTAATTTTAAAATTCTTCTTAACGGAACGAAAGGCAAGTATGGATTTTTATCATTTCTTAACTCTTACATATTCTTAACGTATGTTGTTTTTTAGAAAGAAAATTATTTATGATACTTTTTTTGCAAGAGTTGAATAAAGTGTTGTTTTCAAGGTGTAACCGAATGCTAATACCAGCAATAGTATTTTTTTGGTTAGTAAGGTGCTACTTTTTTTAAGTTTCACTTATTTTCAGTATGTCTCTAATTTTAAACGTATATTTATTATCAAATGGTTATTGTAAATACTGTATACAACTGTTTACACTGTTTGGCGAGGACAAGTACGGACAACAAAGCAAATGTTTTATATTAGTAATTATCGATAAGTTTTAACAGAACTTAATGAGTGCTTCCATGTTGAATATCGGTGTTCGTTTATATTTTACAAATACATCCAACAACAAGATAAGCGAGAATACATTTATATTTTTTTTGATTTTTTTCGTATTCTGTACAAGTTTTGCTGCCTAGTGAAAATAAAGGTTATTTGAAAAATTATGGTTCATAAGTTTACTGCATTTTAGTGTTTTTGGTATAAATAAATGCTATCGTCAGTAATCAAATTATGCATGTAATTTCAAACAGTTTTCTTTGCGCGACGAAAACTTTTAGTAAAAGTATAATTATCTTTTTTATAAAACTGATTGTGGTAAATAGAAAATACAATAAATTACGAAACTAAGTTTAGATGGCCAAGGCTAACGGAATACTAGGTAAGTACATGTGACTTATAAAAAGATTGAAAGTCTAGTTTCAAGTCTCCCATTTCAAAAACTAGTAATTTTAATTTATTGAAAAACTGTTTTTGACGGAACGAGAGGCAAATATGGATTTTTATTATTTTTCAACTCTTACATTTTTTTAACGTATGTTGTTTTTTAGAAAAAAAATTGTTATAATAATTTTTTTGCAAGAGTAAAATAGAGTGTTGTTTTCAAGGTGTAACCAAATGCTAATACCAGCAATAGTATTTTTCGGGTTAGTTAGGTGCTACTTTTCTTAAGTTTCACTTATTTCCAGTATGTCTATTATTTCAAACGTATATTAGTTATAAGATGGTTATTGTGAATACTGTATACAAGTGTTTTCACTGTTTGGCAAGGACGAGTACGGACAACAAAACAATTGGTTTGTATTAGTAACTATCGATAAGTTTTTACAGAACTTCATGAGTTCTCTCATGTTGAATATCAGTATTCGTTTATATTTTACAAATACATCCAACAACAAGATATGTGAGAACACATTTATATTTTTTTCGATTTTTCTTGTATTTTCTACGAGTTTTGCTGCCTAGTGAAAATAAAGCTTATCTAAAAAATTATGTATCATAAGTTTACTGCATTTTAGTGTTTTTAGTATCGATAAATGCTATCGTCAGTAATCAAATTATGCATGGAATTTTAAACAGTTTTCTTTGCGCGTCAAAAACTTTTAGTAATTCTAAAAGTGTAATTAACTTCATTAAAAAAGTGTTTGTGGTAAATAGAAAAAACAATTAATTAGAAAACTAAGTTAAGATGACAAAGGCTAACGGAATACCAGGTAAATACATGTGACTAATAAAAAGATTTATAGTCTAGTTTCGAGTCTCTCATTTTAAAAACTAGTAATTTTAATTAATTTGAAAACTCTTCTTAACGAAGCGATAGGCAAGTATGAATTTTTATCATTTTTTAACTCTTACATATTCTTAACGTATGTTGTTTTTCAGAAAAAAAATTATTTATGCAACTTTTGTTGCAAGAGTTGAATAGAGTGTTATTTTCAAGGTTCAACCGAATGCTCATACCAGCAATTGTATGTTTCAGGTTAGTCAAGTGTTACTTTTCTTATGTTTCACCTCATATAAGTATGTCTATAATTTTAAACGTTTATTTATTATAAGATGGTTATTGTTAATGCTGTATAAAAGTGTTTTTACTGTTTGGCAAGGACGAGTACGGACAACAAAACAAATAGTTTGAATTAGTCATTATCGATAAGTTTTTACAAAACTTCATGAGTGCTACCATGTTGAATATCAGAATTCGTTCATATTTTACAAATACATCCAACAACAAGATAAGTGAGAATATATTAATGTTTTTTTTTTTGATTTTTTTTGTATTCTCTACGAGTTTTGCTGCCTTGTTAAAATAAAGCTTATCTGAAAAATTATGTATCATAAGTTTACTGCATTTTAGTGTTTTTGGTATAGATAAATGCTATCGTCAGTAATAAAATTATGCATGAAAATTTTAAACAGTTTTCTTTGCGCGTCAAAAATTTTAGTAATTCTAAAAGTGTAATTAACTTTATTAAAAAAGTGATTGTGGTAAAAAGAAAAAACAATTAATTAGAAAACTAAGTTTAGATGACCAAGGCTAACGGAATACTAGGTAAGTACATGTGACTAATAAAAAGATTTATAGTCTAGTTTCGAATCTCTCATTTAAAAAACTAGTAATTTCAATCTATTCAAAAATTTTTCGTAACGGAACGATAGGCAAGTATGGATTTTTATCAGTTCGTAACTCTTACATATTCTTAACGTATGTTGTTTTTTAGAAAGAAAATTATTTATGATACTTTTTTTGCAAGAGTTAGATAGAGTGTTGTTTTTAAGGTTTAACCAAATGCCAATACCAGCAATAGTATTTTTCAGGTTAGTTAAGTGCTACTTTTCTTGTGTTTCACTTAATTTAAGTATGTCTATAATTTTAAACGTATATTTATCATTAAATGGTTATTGTGGATACTGAATGCAAGTGTTTTTACTGTTCAGCAAGGACAAGTGAGGACAACAAAGCAAATGGTTTGTATAAGTAATTATCGATAAGTTTTAACAGAACTTAATGAGTGCTCCCGTGATGAATATCAGTGTTCGTTTATATTTTACAAATACATCTAATAACAAGATAAGTGAAAATATATTTATATATTTTTTTTTTTTTCCGTATTCTTTACGAATTTTGCTGCCTAGTAAAAATAAAGCTTATCTGAAAAATTATGTGTCATAAGTTTACTGCATTTTAGTGTTTTTGGTATAGATAAATGCTATCGTCAGTTATCAAATTATGCATGTTATTTTAAATAGTTTTCTTTGCGCGTCGAAAACTTTTAGTATTTCTAAAAGTGTAATTTACTTGATTATCAAAGTGATTGTGGTAAATAGAAAATACAATAAATTACAACACTAAGTTTAGATGGCCAAGGCTAACGGAATACTAGGTAAGTACATGTGACTTATGAAAAGATTTATAGTCTAGTTTCAAGTCTCCCATTTTGAAAACTAGTAATTTTAATTTATTAAAAAACTGTTCCTAACGGAACTAGAGGCAAATATGGAGTTTTATCATTTTTTAACTCTTACATTTTCTTAACGTATGTTGTTTTTTAGAAAAAAAATTATTTATGCTACTTTTTTTGCAAGAGTTGAATAGAGTGTTATTTTCAAGGTTCAACCGAATGCTCATACATGCAATTGTATTCTTCAGGTTAGTTGAGTGCTACTTTTCTTATGTTTCACCTCATTTCAGTATATCTATAATTTTAAACGTATATTTATTATAAGATGGTTATTGTTAATACTGTATAAAAGTGTTTTTACTGTTCGGCAAGGACGAGTACGGACAACATAACAAATAGTTTGTATTAGTAATTATCGATAAGTTTTAACAGAACTTTATAAGTGCTACCATGTTGTATATCAGAATTCGTTAATATTTTACAAATACATCCAATAACAAGACAAGTGAAAATATATTTATATTTTATTTTTATTTTTTTCATATTCTCTACGAATTTTGCTGCCAAGTAAAAATAAAGCTTATCTGAAAAATTATGTGTCATAAGTTTATTGCATTTTAGTGTTTTTGGTATAGATAAATGCTATCGTCAGTAATCAAATTATGCATGTTATTTTAAACAGTTTTCTTTGCGCGTCGAAAACTTTTAGTATTTCTAAAAGTGTAATTTACTTGCTTAACAAAGTGATTGTGGTAAATAAAAAATACAATAAATCACAAAATTAAGTTTAGATGACCAAGGCTAACGGAATACCAGGTAAGTACACGTGACTAACAAAAAGATTTATAGTCTAGTTTCGAATCTCCCATTTCAAAAACTAGTAATTTCAATTAATTCAAAAATTTTTCGTAACGGAACGATAGGCAAGTATGGATTTTTATTATTTCTTAACTCTTACATATTCTTAACGTATGTTGTTTTTCAGAAAAAAAATTATTTATGATACTTTTTTTGCAAGAGTTAAATAGAGTGTTGTTTTTAAGGTTTAACCAAATGCCAATACCAGCAATAGTTTTTTTCAGGTTAGTTAAGTGCTACTTTTCTTGTGTTTCACTTAATTTTAGTATGTCTATAATTTTAAACGTATATTTATCATTAAATGGTTATTGTGGATACTGAATGCAAGTGTTTTTACTGTTTGGCAAGGACAAGTGAGGACAACAAAGCAAATGGTTTGTATTAGTAATTATCGATAAGTTTTAACAGAACTTCATGAGTGTTCCCATGTTGAATATCAGTGTTCGTTCATATTTTACAAATACATCCAATAACAAGATAAGTGAAAATATATTTATATTTTTTTTTTATTTTTTTCGTATTCTCTACGAATTTTGCTGCCTAGTAAGAGTAAAGCTTATCTGAAAAATTATGTGTCATAAGTATACTGCATTTTAGTGTTTTTGGTATAGATAAATGCTATCATCAGTAATCAAATTATGCATGTTATTTTTAACAGTTTTCTTTGCGCGTCGAAAACCTTTAGTATTTCTAAAAGTGTAATTTACTTGCTTAACAAAGTGATTGTTGTGAATAGAATA
The DNA here is from genome assembly GCF_036245765.1 of Copidosoma floridanum. Classification (NCBI taxonomy): domain Eukaryota; kingdom Metazoa; phylum Arthropoda; class Insecta; order Hymenoptera; family Encyrtidae; genus Copidosoma; species Copidosoma floridanum. The sequence continues at coordinate 17,629,206 of NW_028321907.1, read as the reverse complement.
TACAATAAATTACAAAACTAAGTTAAGATGACTAAGGCTAACGGAATACTAGGTAAGTACATGTGACTAATAAAAAGATTTACAGTCTTGTTTCAAGTCTCTCATTTTAAAAACTAATAATTTTAATTAATTTGAAAACTCTTCTTAACATAACGATAGGCAAGTATGGATTTTTATCGTTTTTTAACTCTTACATATTCTTAACGTATGTTGTTTTTTAGAAAAAAAATTATTATGATAATTTTTTTGCAAGAGTTAAATAGAGTGTTGTTTTCAAGGTGTAACCGAATGCTAATACCAGCAATAGTATTTTTCGGGTTAGTTAGGTGCTACTTTTCTTAAGTTTCACTTATTTTCAGTATGTCTATAATTTTAAACGTATATTAGTTATAAGATCGTTATTGTGAATACTGTATACAAGTGTTTTCACTGTTTGGCAAGGACGAGTACGGACAACAAAACAATTGGTTTGTATTAGTTACTATCGATAAGTTTTTACCGAACTTCATGAGTACTCTCATGTTGAATATCAGTATTCGTTCATATTTTACAAATACATCCAACAACAAGATATGTGAGAATACATTTATATTTTTTTTAATTTTTATTGTATTCTCTACGAGTTTTGCTGCCTAGTGAAAATAAAGCTTATCTAAGAAATTATGTATCATAAGTTTACTGCATTTTAGTGTTTTTAGTATAGATAAATGCTATCGTCAGTAATCGAATTATGCATGGAATTTTAAACAGTTTTCTTTGCGCGTCAAAAACTTTTAGTAATTCTAAAAGTGTAATTAACTTCATTAAAAAAGTGTTTGTGGTAAATAGAAAAAACAATTAATTAGAAAACTAAGTTAAGATGACCAAGGCTAACGGAATACCAGGTAAGTACATGTGACTAATAAAAAGATTTATAGTCTAGTTTCGAGTCTCTCATTTTAAAAACTAGTAATTTTAATTAATTTGAAAACTCTTCTTAACGGAACGATAGGCAAGTATGGATTTTTATCATTTTTTAACTCTTACATATTCTTAACGTATGTTGTTTTTCAGAAAAAAAATTATTTATGCTACTTTAGTTGCAAGAGTTGAATAGAGTGTTATTTTCAAGGTTCAACCGAATGCTCATACCAGCAATTGTATGTTTCAGGTTAGTCAAGTGCTACTTTTCTTATGTTTCACCTCATATAAGTATGTCTATAATTTTAAACGTTTATTTATTATAAGATGGTTATTGTTAATGCTGTATAAAAGTGTTTTCACTGCTCGGCAAGGACGAGTACGGACAACAAAACAAATAATTTGTATTAATAATTATCGATAAGTTTTTACAGAACTTCATGAGTGCTACCATGTTTAATATCAGAATTCGTTCATATTTTACAAATACATCCAATAACAAGACAAGTGAAAATATATTTCTATTTTATTTTTGTTATTTTCGTATTCTCTACGAATTTTGCTGCCTAGTAAAAATAAAGCTTATCTGAAAAATTATGTGTCATAAGTTTACTGCATTTTAGTGTTTTTGGTATAGATAAATGCTATCGTCAGTAATCAAATTATGCATGTTATTTTAAACAGTTTTCTTTGCGCGTCAAAAACTTTTAGTATTTCTAAAAGTGTAATTTACTTGATTAACAAAGTGATTGTGGTAAATAAAAAATACAATAAATTACAAAATTAAGTTTAGATGACCAAGGCTAACGAGATACCAGGTAAGTACATGTGACTAATAAAAAGATTTATAGTCTATTTTCGAGTCTCTCATTTAAAAAACTAGTAATTTTAATTAATTTTAAAATTCTTCTTAACGGAACGAAAGGCAAGTATGGATTTTTATCATTTCTTAACTCTTACATATTCTTAACGTATGTTGTTTTTTAGAAAGAAAATTATTATTGATACTTTTTTTGCAAGAGTTGAATAGAGTGTTGTTTTCAAGGTGTAACCGAATGCTAATACCAGCAATAGTATTTTTTTGGTTAGTAAGGTGCTACTTTTTTTAAGTTTCACTTATTTTCAGTATGTCTCTAATTTTAAACGTATATTTATCATCAAATGGTTATTGTAAATACTGTATACAACTGTTTACACTGTTTGGCGAGGACAAGTACGGACAACAAAGCAAATGGTTTATATTAGTAATTATCGATAAGTTTTAACAGAACTTAATGAGTGCTCCCATGTTGAATATCGGTGTTCGTTTATATTTTACAAATACATCCAACAACAAGATAAGCGAGAATACATTTATATTTTTTTTGATTTTTTTCGTATTCTGTACAAGTTTTGCTGCCTAGTGAAAATAAAGGTTATTTGAAAAATTATGTTTCATAAGTTTACTGCATTTTAGTGTTTTTGGTATAAATAAATGCTATCGTCAGTAATCAAATTATGCATGTAATTTCAAACAGTTTTCTTTGCGCGACAAAAACTTTTAGTAAAAGTATAATTAACTTTTTTATAAAACTGATTGTGGTAAATAGAAAATACAATAAATTACAAAACTAAGTTTAGATGGCCAAGGCTAACGGAATACTAGGTAAGTACATGTGACTTATAAAAAGATTGAAAGTCTAGTTTCAAGTCTCCCATTTCAAAAACTAGTAATTTTAATTTATTGAAAAACTGTTCTTAACGGAGCGAGAGGCAAATATGGATTTTTATTATTTTTCAACTCTTACATTTTCTTAACGTATGTTGTTTTTTAGAAAAAAAATTGTTATGATAATTTTTTTGCAAGAGTGAAATAGAGTGTTGTTTTCAAGGTGTAACCAAATGCTAATACCAGCAATATTATTTTTCGGGTTAGTTAGGTGCTACTTTTCTTAAGTTTCACTTATTTCCAGTATGTCTATTATTTCAAACGTATATTAGTTATAAGATGGTTATTGTCAATACTGTATAAAAGTGTTTTCACTGTTCGGCAAGGACGAGTACGGACAACAAAAAAAATAGTTTGAATTAGTAATTATCGATAAGTTTTTACAGAACTTCATGAGTGCTACCATGTTGAATATCAGAATTCGTTCATATTTTACAAATACATCCAACAACAAGATAAGTGAGAATATATTAATGTTTTTTTTTTTGATTTTTTTTGTATTCTCTACGAGTTTTGCTGCCTTGTTGAAATAAAGCTTATCTGAAAAATTATGTATCATAAGTTTACTGCATTTTAGTGTTTTTGGTATAGATAAATGCTATCGTCAGTAATCAAATTATGCATGAAAATTTTAAACAGTTTTCTTTGCGCGTCAAAAACTTTTAGTAATTCTAAAAGTGTAATTAACTTTATTAAAAAAGTGATTGTGGTAAAAAGAAAAAACAATTAATTAGAAAACTAAGTTTAGATGACCAAGGCTAACGGAATACTAGGTAAGTACATGTGACTAATAAAAAGATTTATAGTCTAGTTTCAAATCTCTCATTTCAAAAACTAGTAATTTCAATCTATTCAAAAATTTTTCGTAACGGAACGATAGGCAAGTATGGATTTTTATCATTTCGTAACTCTTACATATTCTTAACGTTTGTTGTTTTAAAAAAAAAAAATTATTTATGATACTTTTTTTGCAAGAGTTAGATAGAGTGTTGTTTTTAAGGTTTAACCAAATGCCAATACCAGCAATGGTATTTTTCAGGTTAGTTAAGTGCTACTTTTCTTGTGTTTCACTTAATTTAAGTATGTCTATAATTTTAAACGTATATTTATCATTAAATGGTTATTGTGGATACTGAATGCAAGTGTTTTTACTGTTCGGCAAGGACAAGTGAGGACAACAAAGCAAATGGTTTGTATAAGTAATTATTGATAAGTTTTAACAGAACTTCATGAGTGCTCTCGTGTTGAATATCAGTGTTCGTTCATATTTTACAAATACATCCAATAACAAGATAAGTGAAAATATATTTATATATTTTTTTTTTTTTTTCTGTATTCTCTACGAATTTTGCTGCCTAGTAAAAATAAAGCTTATCTGAAAAATTATGTGTCATAAGTTTACTGCATTTTAGTGTTTTTGGTATAGATAAATGCTATCGTCAGTAATTAAATTATGCATGTTATTTTAAACAGTTTTCTTTGCGCGTCGAAAACTTTTAGTATTTCTAAGAGTGTAATTTACTTGATTAACAAAGTGATTGTGGTAAATAAAAAATACAATAAATTACAAAATTAAGTTTAGATGACCAAGGCTAACGGAATACCAGGTAAGTACATGTGACTAATGAAAAGATTTATAGTCTAGTTTCGAGTCTCTCATTTAAAAAACTAGTAATTTCAATTGATTTTAAAATTCTTCTTAACGGAACAAAAGGCAAGTATGGATTTTTATCATTTCTTAACTCCTACATATTCTGAACGTATGTTGTTTTTTAAAAAGAAAATTATTTATGATACTTTTCTTGCAAGAGTTGAATAGAGTGTTGTTTTTAAGGTTTAACCGAATGCCAATACCAGCAATAGTATTTTTCAGGTTAGTTAAGTGCTACTTTTCTTATGTGTTACTTAATTCTAGTATGTCTATATTTTTAAACGTATATTTATTATCAAATGGTTATTGTAAATACTGTATACAAGTGTTTTCACTGTTTGGCGAGGACAAGTACGGACAACAACGCAAATGGTTTATATTAGTAATTATCGATAAGTTTTAACAGAACTTTATGAGTGCTCCCATGTTGAATATCAGTGTTCGTTCATATTTCACAAATACATCCTACAACAAGATAAGCGAGAATACATTTATATTTTTTTTGATTTTTTTCGTATTCTGTACAAGTTTTGCTGCCTAGTGAAAATAAAGGTTATCTAAAAAATTATGTTTCATAAGTTTACTGCATTTTAGTGTTTTTGGTATAAATAAATGCTATCGTCAGTAATCAAATTATGCATGTAATTTCAAACAGTGTTCTTTGCGCGACGAAAACTTTTAGTAAAAGTATTATTAACTTTTTTATAAAACTGATTGTGGTAAATAAAAAATACAATAAATTACAAAACTAAGTTCAGATGGCCAAGGCTAACGGAATACTAGGTAAGTACATGTGATTTATAAAAAGATTTATAGTCTAGTTTCAAGTCTACCATTACAAAAACTAGTAATTTTAATTTATTGAAAAACTGTTCTTAACGGAGCGAGAGGCAAATATGGATTTTTATTATTTTTCAACTCTTACATTTTCTTAACGTATGTTGTTTTTTAGAAAAAAAATTGTTATGATAATTTTTTTGCAAGAGTGAAATAGAGTGTTGTTTTCAAGGTGTAACCAAATGCTAATACCAGCAATATTATTTTTCGGGTTAGTTAGGTGCTACTTTTCTTAAGTTTCACTTATTTCCAGTATGTCTATTATTTCAAACGTATATTAGTTATAAGATGGTTATTGTCAATACTGTATAAAAGTGTTTTCACTGTTCGGCAAGGACGAGTACGGACAACAAAAAAAATAGTTTGAATTAGTAATTATCGATAAGTTTTTACAGAACTTCATGAGTGCTACCATGTTGAATATCAGAATTCGTTCATATTTTACAAATACATCCAACAACAAGATAAGTGAGAATATGTTTTTTTTTTTGATTTTTTTTGTATTCTCTACGAGTTTTGCTGCCTTGTTGAAATAAAGCTTATCTGAAAAATTATGTATCATAAGTTTACTGCATTTTAGTGTTTTTGGTATAGATAAATGCTATCGTCAGTAATCAAATTATGCATGAAAATTTTAAACAGTTTTCTTTGCGCGTCAAAAACTTTTAGTAATTCTAAAAGTGTAATTAACTTTATTAAAAAAGTGATTGTGGTAAAAAGAAAAAACAATTAATTAGAAAACTAAGTTTAGATGACCAAGGCTAACGGAATACTAGGTAAGTACATGTGACTAATAAAAATTTTTATAGTCTAGTTTCAAATCTCTCATTTCAAAAACTAGTAATTTCAATCTATTCAAAAATTTTTCGTAACGGAACGATAGGCAAGTATGGATTTTTATCATTTCGTAACTCTTACATATTCTTAACGTTTGTTGTTTTAAAAAAAAAAAATTATTTATGATACTTTTTTTGCAAGAGTTAGATAGAGTGTTGTTTTTAAGGTTTAACCAAATGCCAATACCAGCAATGGTATTTTTCAGGTTAGTTAAGTGCTACTTTTCTTGTGTTTCACTTAATTTAAGTATGTCTATAATTTTAAACGTATATTTATCATTAAATGGTTATTGTGGATACTGAATGCAAGTGTTTTTACTGTTCGGCAAGGACAAGTGAGGACAACAAAGCAAATGGTTTGTATAAGTAATTATTGATAAGTTTTAACAGAACTTCATGAGTGCTCTCGTGTTGAATATCAGTGTTCGTTCATATTTTACAAATACATCCAATAACAAGATAAGTGAAAATATATTTATATATTTTTTTTTTTTTTTCTGTATTCTCTACGAATTTTGCTGCCTAGTAAAAATAAAGCTTATCTGAAAAATTATGTGTCATAAGTTTACTGCATTTTAGTGTTTTTGGTATAGATAAATGCTATCGTCAGTAATTAAATTATGCATGTTATTTTAAACAGTTTTCTTTGCGCGTCGAAAACTTTTAGTATTTCTAAGAGTGTAATTTACTTGATTAACAAAGTGATTGTGGTAAATAAAAAATACAATAAATTACAAAATTAAGTTTAGATGACCAAGGCTAACGGAATACCAGGTAAGTACATGTGACTAATGAAAAGATTTATAGTCTAGTTTCGAGTCTCTCATTTAAAAAACTAGTAATTTCAATTGATTTTAAAATTCTTCCTAACGGAACAAAAGGCAAGTATGGATTTTTATCATTTCTTAACTCCTACATATTCTGAACGTATGTTGTTTTTTAAAAAGAAAATTATTTATGATACTTTTCTTGCAAGAGTTGAATAGAGTGTTGTTTTTAAGGTTTAACCGAATGCCAATACCAGCAATAGTATTTTTCAGGTTAGTTAAGTGCTACTTTTCTTATGTGTTACTTAATTCTAGTATGTCTATATTTTTAAACGTATATTTATTATCAAATGGTTATTGTAAATACTGTATACAAGTGTTTTCACTGTTTGGCGAGGACAAGTACGGACAACAACGCAAATGGTTTATATTAGTAATTATCGATAAGTTTTAACAGAACTTTATGAGTGCTCCCATGTTGAATATCAGTGTTCGTTCATATTTCACAAATACATCCTACAACAAGATAAGCGAGAATACATTTATATTTTTTTTGATTTTTTTCGTATTCTGTACAAGTTTTGCTGCCTAGTGAAAATAAAGGTTATCTAAAAAATTATGTTTCATAAGTTTACTGCATTTTAGTGTTTTTGGTATAAATAAATGCTATCGTCAGTAATCAAATTATGCATGTAATTTCAAACAGTGTTCTTTGCGCGACGAAAACTTTTAGTAAAAGTATTATTAACTTTTTTATAAAACTGATTGTGGTAAATAAAAAATACAATAAATTACAAAACTAAGTTCAGATGGCCAAGGCTAACGGAATACTAGGTAAGTACATGTGATTTATAAAAAGATTTATAGTCTAGTTTCAAGTCTACCATTACAAAAACTAGTAATTTTAATTTATTGAAAAACTGTTCTTATCGGAACGAGAGGCAAATATGGATTTTTATTATTTTTTAACTTTTACATTTTCTTAACGTTTGTTGTTTTTTAGAAAAAAAATTGTTATGATAATTTTTTTGCAAGAGTTAAATAGAGTGTTGTTTTCAAGGTGTAACCGAATGCTCATACCAGCAATTGTATTTTTTGGGTTAGTTAGGTGCTACTTTTCTTAAGTTTCACTTATTTTCAGTATGTCTATAATTTTAAACGTATATTAGTTATAAGATTTTTATTGTGAATACTGTATACGAGTGTTTTCACTGTTTGGCAAGGACGAGTACGGACAACAAAACTATTGGTTTGTATTAGTAACTATCGATAAGTTTTTACAGAACTTTATGAGTGCTCTCATGTTGAATATCAGTATTCGTTAATATTTTACAAATACATCCAACAACAAGATATGTGAGAACATATTTATATTTTTTTCGATTTTTCTTGTATTCTTTACGAGTTTTGCTGCCTAGTGAAAATAAAGCTTATCTAAAAAATTATGTATCATAAGTTTACTGCATTTTAGTGTTTTTAGTATAGATAAATGCTATCGTCAGTAATCAAATTATGCATGGAATTTTAAACAGTTTTCTTTGCGCGTCAAAAACTTTAAGTAATTCTAAAAGTGCAATTAACTTAATTAAAAAAGTAATTGTGGTAAATAGAAAAAACAATTAATTAGAAAACTAAGTTTAGATGACCAAGGCTAACGGAATACCAGGTAAGTACATGTGACTAATAAAAAGATCTATAGTCTAGTTTCGAATCTCTCATTTCAAAAACTAGTAATTTCAATTAATTTAAAAATTTTTCGTAACGGAACGATAGGCAAGTATGGATTTTTATTATTTCGTAACTCTTACATATTCTTAACGTATGTTGTTTTTTAGAAAAAAAATCATTTATGATACTTTTTTTGCAAGAGTTAAATAGAGTGTTGTTTTTAAGGTTTAACCAAATGCCAATACCAGCAATAGTATTTTTCAGGTTAGTTAAGTGCTACTTTTCTTGTGTTTCACTTAATTTTAGTATGTCTATAATTTTAAACGTATATATATTATTAAATGGTTATTGTGGATACTGAATGCAAGTGTTTCTACTGTTTGGCAAGGACAAGTGAGGACAACAAAGCAAATGGTTTGTATTAGTAATTATCGATAAGTTTTAACAGAACTTTATGAGTGCTCCTATGTTGAATATCAGTGTTCGTTTATATTTTACAAATACATCCAACAACATGATAAGCGAGAATACATTTATATTTTTTTTGATTTTTTTCGTATTCTGTACAAGTTTTGCTGCCTAGTGAAAATAAAGGTTACCTGAAAAATTATGTTTCATAAGTTTACTGCATTATAGTGTTTTTGGTATGAATAAATGCTATCGTCAGTAATCAAATTATGCATGTAATTTTAAACAGTTTTCTTTGCACGACGAAAACTTTTAGTAAAAGTATAATTAACTTTTTTATAAAACTGATTGTGGTAAATAGAAAATACAATAAATTACAAAACTAAGTTTAGATGGCCAAGGCTAACGGAAAACTAGGTAAGTACATGTGACTTATAAAAAGATTTATAGTCTAGTTTTGAGTCTTTTATTTCAAAAACTAGTAATTTCAATTAATTTTAAAATTCTTTTTAACGAAACGAAAGGCAAGTATGGATTTTTATCATTTCTTAACTCTTACATATTCTTAACGTATGTTGTTTTTTAGAAAAAAAATTATTCATGATACTTTTTTTGCAAGAGTTGAATAGAGTGTTGTTTTTAAGGTTTAACCGAATGCTAATACCAGCAATAGTATTTTCCAGGTTAGTTAAGTGCTACTTTTCTTGTGTTCCACTTAATTTTAGTATGTCTATAATTTTAAACGTATATTTATTATTAAATGGTTATTGTCAATACTGTATACAAGTGTTTTGACTGTTTGGCAAGGACGAGTACGGACAAAATATGTTTAACATCCTCACCCATATGCTCCTATGTTTAACATCAGTATTCGTTTATATTTTAGAATTACATCTAACAACAAGATCAGTAAGTATATATTTTTATAATTTTTTGTATTTTACGTACACTATAAGTTTTAAGCTGTATTGTAAAATTTGAGATTGTCTGAAAAATTAAGCACTGTATGTTTTCTTGTCATAGTGTTTTTAGTATAGACAAACGATATTGTCAGTAATCAAATTCTGAAAAGTAGTTATAATTAGTTTTTGTCGCGTGTCGAAAACTTTTGGTAATCCTAAAAGTATAATTAACTTCATTAACAAAGTGATTGTGGTAAACAGAAAATACAATAACTTACAAAACTGAGTTTGGATGAACAAAGATAACGGAACAACAGGTACGTATACGTGACTCATTAAAAGTTCTTGTAGTCTAGTTTCGTGTCTCTCACCCGAAAATTAGTAATTTTAATCAATTCAAATTATTTAATAGGATAAAAGGCAAGTATAGATTTTTACTATTTTCTATCTTTTACGTATTTTTTACGTATGTCGTTTTTTCGGAGTTAAAAAAATTATTCATGGTACTATTTTTATTGTGAGTTGAATAGAGCATGGTTTTCAAGGTTTAACTGAATGCTTATATTTGTTGTTACCATCTGGGGAATTATTTCATTAATTATTGTATATTAAAATAATCATTTTTCTCAAACTAGATCATTTCTACATAAATTTGAATTTTGAAATTTCGTGCGCAGCTCCGACTTCCAACTTAGTACTTGATAGTACCACCTATCGCTCGCTAGGTGATGACCACTAGTCTTTAGCGAAAATCGCAAGTAAGAAAGCGACGTAAAGTATATAAGACGGACTGGGTGACGACTGATTAGGTATGATTCTTCATTTGCAAATACGTGCAATGCATATCTCTTAAGCCACTTGACTGACTTAAAGCAGTGGTAGATAAATACATATTCAATTAATATCACTGTACTTTCCTCAAACCTTTCCGTAGTCGCATCTTTGGATCTGGGTGCTCATGACCTCGCCACCTCCAACTCTAGGAGTGGAGACAGTTGGCCCCTGTATGGTGCGAGTTTGACGTAACTTTCCCGTCAAAGGTGCAAAGACTTCTGCGTGTCCTTGCAACAGTTAAAAGAGGCCAGTACGTTCTCCTCCAGTGAATTCATGTCGAATCTGATCTAAGTTTAGAGCTGTTTGCTGATTCTCCCAAGATGGGCGTGACACAAATGAGATAGTTGTTCGTTGGCTACTTTCGAAGTATAGCACTCCCCTCGTCAAATCCAAGATAGATTTCTCCGTGTACAGTGTTGTTAGACCCAGGACCATTTAATGTCGTAGGTCTAGTGCTATGAGGAAGCTAAATTTGAATGACTTTTTCTGAATCCGTAGGTCAAGACAAACACTGCCGGAGGTCGTGAGAGTTGCATTACCACAAGCCAAGTCACACTGTTGAGTATAGGGTGTGATCTTCTCCTGTCCCGAAAGTAGTGAGGGATGTACAAAATTATCGGTAGATGCTTGGTCGACCAGAGCAGCTATTTCTGGCTGACCCAGTCCAACCATAATTTTTTGTAGTGGTTAGTGGGGCATGCTGGTGACATTTATTGCCGGCGTCTCTCCGGAGCGCCTGTTGCCGGCTCCCCTGACACTTCAGTTTCGTTTCCCGGGAGAGTTGAGGCTCTAGCTATTCGAATGGGACAGTCCTTGTGAAGGTGGTAATCGGGACAGAAGTGGCACTTGGGTGGCCAAGTGTTTGAGTTGGCTCCAGTAGAGGTAGTCACTGAGGTTTGCTTGGCGTTTATACCAGACTTCTTGCCCCGTGTCTTCGTGAGGTCTCCTTCGTCTTTTTCCAACTGGACTTCCATAGTGAGAAGATCCGCGTAGGTCTTGAATGTATGGCTTCGGAGAAACTGACGAATAGATGGACGAATGAGCTCGACGACCATGGTGATTGTTACTTCTTCCTCGGCTGCAAGACTGATTCTTTTAAACAGAAGGTACTTCTCCTGCAGAAATGCTGCTTCTGGTTTCTTCTCTGTTTGATGTTTGGAATATAGCTTGGAATGTAGTTTTCCCTGGATCGCCGGACTGTCGAAGCGTGCCCGAAGAAGCTCCCCAAATTGTTTGAAGGTGAAAAACAGATATTTATAAACCTGCCACCATTTTTCGGCGTCGCCACGAAGCCCCTTTTTTGCTACCAAAGTCTGTTGGGTATCCAGGGTGCGATGAGCCTTAAAATAGAGTTCACATTGGGAGAGAAAGACCTCCGGGTCTTCATGGTTGCAAGCTCCATATCTAGGTAGCTCGGGTAACGAATAACTCCGCAATACTGGACAAGGACAAATATAAAAAAAAATGAGGTGTGAAAAAGGTTTTTGTAGATCTCGAGGTAGATCTTTATTAGGGCTTTCATTTCTAATATCAGGATTTATTATTATTTAACAGATATGTTTAACAGCAAGAAAAACGAGTATACATTTTTATTATTTACTATATTTTACGTATTTGTTACGTTTTCTGTTATCTGATGAGGAGTAAAATCATCTGAAATATTATGTAGCATAACTTAAATACAGCATAGTTTTTTGTATAGACAAATCCTACCATCAGTAATTGAATTCTACAAGATGGTTTGAAACTATTTCCTTTGCGCCTCGGAATCTTTTGGTATATCTTAAATTTTAATCGATTTTTTTAATAGAGTGATTGTGGTAAATAATATATACAAGTGATGATAATATTAAGTTTGGACAATTAGGGATGTTAAAATGAAGTGTATGTATAAGTGACCATTAAAATGTTTTTATAGGCCTGCTTTAGTGCCTCTTACTCTGAAATCAGTGTTTTTAAACAAGTCGAAGATACTTTTAACAGGATAAAAAGCAAGTATTCATTTCTGTTATTTACTAACTTTTACGTATTCTTTACGTATTTTGATTCTGGGGAAGGAGAAAAATCATCTATGATATTATATTTATTACAATTTGAACGAATCATATTTTTATGGTTAAGCCGACTGCGTTTGTCAGTGATCTTATTCTATAAATTAGTTAAATGCTACTATTCTTGTGTTTTACAAACTTTTAGTATGTCTATAATTTTAATCTTTTTTTTTAACAAAGTAATTATTGTGAATACTTTATACAAGTGTTATTAATGCTGGGCAAGGACAATTGTGGATAACAAAATGAAGGGTATGTATAAGTAAATATTTAAACTCTACTATAGACCTTTTGTAGTGCCTCAAACTTTAATAAGTAGTAGTGTTCGTCGTTAATTTAAAGGATCTTCTATTACGACGAGAAGCAAGTGTACATTGTCACATTATTTAGGCTTCCAAGTATCTTTTACCAGTTTCAAGGTTTAGAAAAATCACTGCTAATTTAATTTTTGTTTGCTTATGTATTTTTAACAAGATCCGTTGTCCAAACAGAACATTTTGGACTTGCAGAATCATGCGGACATTATTAAAATTCCAAGATATTGGCTGATGCTCCCTAGATGTAGGCAAGTTTCTTTTTTTTTCTATAATTTCGGTATGTCTATAATGTTATTCATTTTTTTTCCAGTGATTGTTATGAATACTGTATACAAAAGTGTTGCGGTATCCTTTTATAAACACTCGCCTATATTTCTAGTCAATTTTAGTATTTATTTCTACCTCGAAAAGTTTCTCTTTACGAAGATAGAAGCCGTACTAGGCCGTGTCACGACCGGACGATTAAGGGCCGGACCAGGGACACCTATTTCCTCTCACCGGGCGCATTTCAGGAGTTCGATAAAAGAGGGGGACCATGGGGTAGGAAATCAAGCGGTTTTCCCACGGACGTTTGGCCGAGGGGCAGTTTTTTGAGGAGAAAATATCGTCTTAGCAACGGTAGTCAATATTGATTTTCTATTTTGTCCAAATATGTTACTATGGGCGAGCGTACTTTGTTTTTTGTTTGTTTGGTTACGAGCGAACGGGAAATCGGCAAAAAAAAGTTAGCAAGCACACTGTCCGATCGCTGCGAATTTTAAGAGCGAGAAAATCGTTTGTAAAAGAAATAGTGAAATAAATCTATTTAATTCTGAGAAGTGATATCTTTTTATTTTTAATATTCGTACGGAATATTTTTTAATGCTGGGTAAAGACAAATCAGGATAATGACATAAACGGTACGAATTAGTAAGTTTTGTAATGATTTTATACACCCTTTTTAGTTTCTCTATTTTTAGAATCAGTGTTTGTAGTTAATTTTAAGATACTTCAAACAGAAAGAAAAGTAAGTATAAATTATTATTAGTTATTAACTTTTACTCATCTTTTACCTTATTTGTTGCTTGTTAGATCAACTGCTAATGTCAGTGATATTATTCTGCCAGTTAGTTAAAAACTATAATTTTTGTGGTTCAGAACTTTTCTGTTTATCTATTACTTTATTCGTTTTTTCTTAACAAAGTGAGTATGGTAAATAGTGTATACAAGAATTTTTAATGTGAAGCAAAGACGAATATGGATCAAATTAAAAAATGTATTAGAAAGTGTCAAAAAGTTTTTATAGTCCATTTTCAGCGCTTCCAACTGTAAAATCAGTATTTGTTATTGATTTAAAGACATTCCAAACAGAAATATAAGGGAGTATACGTTTTTATCATTTACTATATTTTACGTATTCTTTACCTTTTTGGTTACCTGAAAAAAAAAAAAAATCTGTTATATTATGTACCATAAGTTAAATACAGCATAGTTTTTTGGTAAAGTCCACTGCTATTGTTAATGATCGTATGCTGCAAGGTAGTTGAAAACTATTATTTTTGACTACCGGAAACTTTTGGTATGCGTTTAGTTTTAATCGTTTTTTTAACAACGTGACTATAGTAACCATTGAATTTAACTGTCTTGACAATGCCAGAAAAAGAAAAATAGGGACAATAAAATTCTAGGTACGTATCAGTAAGTATTAAAACGTTTTTAGAGACCTTTTTAATTACCTGCAACTTAAAAATCGGAAGCAAGGATAGTATAAATTAATATTATTTACTGACTTTTATGTATTTCTTACGTTTTTCATTTCTTGAAGAGAAAAATAATTATCTATAATATTACATGTATTATAAGATAAATGCATTATTGTTTTTATAGTTAAACCAACTAATAATGTTAGTGGATCTTATTCTGCAAGATAGTTAAAAACTATTATTTTTGAATTTTGAAAATACTTGGTATATTTATGATTCCATTTGTTTTCTTTAACGAACTTATAATGGAGAATAATCCACACAAGTGTTTACAATGCTGTGCAAGGACAAAAAAGGATAACGAATTGAAAGGTCCGTATTAGTAAGTATTAAAAATCTACTACAGACTTTTTTTAGTGCCTTAAAGCCTAAAAATTGTGCTTGTCTTTAATTTAAAGATTTTTTAAGAAGAAAAGCAAGTTTTAACAATTTTTAGGCTTTTACATATCTTTTACTGGTTCTATTGTTTAAAGAGAAAAATATCACTTCCTAATTAATTTTAGTTTTCTAGGTACTTCAAATAAAAAAACGTCTCTCAAACGAATCGTTTTGGACTTCTCAAAGCATGTGGATATTATAAAAATTTTTAATACTAGGCTAACGTTTTATGGATGTATGTAAGTTAATTATCTTCTACACAATGATTTCGGCGAATTTTTGTTTTTGTTTGCTCGTTGTTTTTGCACACTGCGTTTTCGTCACGATTGCATTTTTTTTTTTTTTTTGAGATGAAAAGCTTTATATTACCTCATAGCTATAATTAGTTTTAAGTAGTAGAGTTTTAAATAATAAGTTAACTGCTATAGTTAGTGCTTCTGTCTTATCCATCATAAAAGCCAGTGCC
Source organism: Copidosoma floridanum (assembly GCF_036245765.1). Taxonomy (NCBI): domain Eukaryota; kingdom Metazoa; phylum Arthropoda; class Insecta; order Hymenoptera; family Encyrtidae; genus Copidosoma; species Copidosoma floridanum. The sequence goes on along the minus strand of NW_028321907.1, from coordinate 17,613,741 downwards.
TTCATACAATTACTCTGTGGTTAGCGCTTAAAAAGCTTATGCTTGTGGGATATAGCTTACATGCGTTGAAAGCACACACGTTATGAGCCAATCGCATAGGTTCAAGAAAGGGGGGGGGGCATTTCCATCGCCACTATGCGTTTGCTTCAAGAACTTTTCCTCCGTGTTTCTGGTGAGTTTGGATGTTGTCGCACAACGATCCATCGGTAACGAAGGAGCAAACTGCCAAATTCTAATTGGAGCAGCTAACATTAAACACTACAGCTAATTGCTCTCTCATCATGGAGACTACTTCTCAGCCTAAACAGCCCAAGACCTTTGGCTGTGCACGCTACTTTGATCTTTAGTATAACCGGAACTTCTTGCTTATATCGAGGTCTATGATATCAAATACTGACTTGACGGCCGCAAGCTTCTCGCGTCAAACAATTCGCCTTGATTATTCCACGACACCAAATCGACATCCACGTCGTGTACTTCATGTTTGCATCCTCGTTACGCGATTACATTCGATTAGCGTATGCTATTTAATTTAAACCACATATTGTTATAATATATAACTTGTGAGCGCCAACTTCTATCTGTTACAACTATAATTTTGTTTTCTTCTTTTGACAAAGTGATTATAGCAAATAATAAATGCAAGTGTTCACAATGCTTTCCATGAACAAGCTGAAACAAAGAATTAAAGGTTCATATCAGTAAGTACACAACATTTTACAGTCCCCTCTTAGTATCTTCAACTCCCATGATAGTGTTTGTTAAAAATTCGAAGAATTTTAGGACAGAGAGTGTACGTTTTATTGATTTTTAGGATTGACGTATTCTGTACTTTGTTAATCGATAAAAGCGAAAAATATAACTTAATATAATTTTTTTAGGGCTCTTCTAACATCAAAAAATTACTCAAGCAGAATATGGACTTGCAGATAAATATAGACATTGTAAAGATTTCAAGACAAAAGCTGATGTTTAATGGAAGTAGGTAAGTGAATTATGTTCTACTTAATATTTTAAGTACATTAAATTTTCTGTTTGCTAGTTTCTTGCGTACCCCGCTTTTGTCACGATTACTTATTTTCTTTTGTGACGAGAAGTTGAATATTTTCTTATAGTCATTATAGGTTCTACGCAGCAATGTTTTTAATAGTAAGATCAGCTGCTAAAGTTAGTGATCTCGTTCTTCTAATCAGTTAACAACATTTATTTAAGCGTGTTATTTGCTGTTGTTGTGTCTTTAAGTTTTTTTTTTTTTACTTTTTTTATTTATTTTTTTTATTTTTTAACATAGTGACTACAGTGAATTATCAATGCCAGTGTTTACAATGCAGAACAAGGACATATATGAACAAAGATTAATGTGTACGTGTTAGTAAATATTAAAAAGTTCTTTTTAGTTCTCTCTTATTGTCTCTGACCCCAAAGAAAGTGTTTACCACCAATTTAAAGATTTTCTCTTCCTTGGTAGCACCCCGGTCAGTCGATGCAAGTTCTCGAATTTTTGAGACGAAAAAAAGATTATTTAAATAAGATTATTTCTAATAATATTATCACTGCTAAAAAAAATCAGCTGATAAATCAGCTCATTTCTGATGCCAAATCGTCAGCTGATTTTTTGACTGTGCGAAAAAAAATACATGTCCCAAGGGAAAACATTTTTTTTGGCCATCATCAAAACTATGCAGTCTGGGATGTTTACAGTAGAATGAAATAGGTGACAACTGAGAGTTTAAAAAAATTTTCGATAGCCCAAATTACTAATTCCCCCGTCAGTGCGAAAAAATACAAGTCCTAAAGCAAAAAAATTACATTTACGAACATTAAAAATCTGCTTTTTGGGACATTTACAGTAGAATGAGATAGAAGACAATTAGGAGATTGGAAAAATTTTTGATAGCACAAACTACAAGTTCCGTGAGCTGAAAGAAAATTAAGTCTCATCAGCGCGAAAAAATACAAGTGCAGACGGAAAAGTTTTTTTTTTGTCATTATCAAAACTATGCGTTCTGGGACATTTAATTTAATTACTTTAAAGTATAATAATAGAGAGGTGAAAATTGGAAGGTTTGAAAAATTTTCGGTAAAATTACAAGTTCCGTGCGCTGAAAAAAGTTTAAGTCCTGACAATATGACAGAATACAAGTCCCGACGGAAACATTTTTTTATGCCAGCATCAAAAAAATGCGTTTTGAGACATTTACAGTAAAATGAAATAGGTAAAAATTGAGAGGTTTGGAAAATTTTCGATGGCAAAAATTACAAGTTTCGTGCGCTTAAAAAAAGTTTGTCTCATCAGTGTCAAAAAATACAAGACCCGAAGAAAAAAAATTACATTTGCGAACGTCAAAAGTCTGCTTTTTGAGACATTTACAATAGAATGTGACAGGTGAAAATTTTTTAAACCTCTCAATATTGTTATTTACGTAACAAAAACAAAAGATGGAAGATTTAATTGATTAGTGTTAGGGTTATAATAAAAGCTGATCTCTCACTTAACGAATTCTTTATTTGTCGATTTTGATGCTGCTGTTTTAATAACAATAAATGTTCTGCGTCAGTTTTTTGACGTCTAAAGTTGTATACATTAAAAGCATATTTCCCTACCAAGCAGTAGCATCTCTCTCTTGGCTTTTATTGTATTTATGGTGAAAACTTACCATCGCAAGTGTTTTTAAATGTATTTTTCATATGCTGACTTGTTACATGCACAACTAATAATTAGCTTTAATTGATATTTTTTTATTATGTATTACAGTGCTTAATATCTAGTTATGCCCTACAAACATTACTTAGAGCACTCAGCACTTGGGAACGGGATAGAGAGAAGGACGGCATGATGTAGGGGATGACTAAAGCTAATGACTATGCAAACGCTAACAAATAAGCCAACAATTAACAAATAAACACAAATCAGGGTGCATAAGAACTTATTGATCTATGATACTACAGGTTACTGAAGTCCATAGAGAAGAGACCAAACAAATGGAGACTGAAGATTATTTAAGCTGTGAAAATGAAAAAAATAAGGTAGTGGTAAATAAATTGAATACTTTGTATTTACTTCAATATTTAAAAAACAAAAGTAGTGTATTTATTATTGTAACTATTAACAAGCAGCTAAATTCATGCAAAACACTACGTCTTGCATGTGAGGCATGACCAATCAACGAGGTACCAGAGAAAAAAAGTGTTATTTGAATAACAAGATTTTATTTTTATATTATTCCTTCATCTTATTCATCTTAGTTTTAACATAAATATACTATCTATAAATGGTAAATAATCAATTCACATGATACAAAACGCTTTTTCCGTCTTTTTAAAACGTTTTTCGTTATTCATTGTATTATATAAACACCATAGATAAAATATAAAAAAGTATCTTTAAAAAATCTATGATTTTTATATTAAATGTTTTGTCTAAAAATGTAATGTACAAAATTAAATGGTATAAAACGATTTTTAAGCTGTTGCAGCAATTTTTGCCGATTGAGTTGTTAAGAACGTACTTTAAAGAAAAACTTACTCTACAAAAAAGTTACATTTTGATGAGTTCTACAAATTTTGTAGTTAATCCTTTGTTATAGAATTTGAATTTATTTTCGTAACAGTAAAAATTTTTTTGCTATTTTAGTATTTATTTTGTATTATATAGCGTATGCATTGTGATTTAAAGCAAAACGTGTAATACAAAAAATATAACTCTGTCTTTGATCACGGACCTTTTAAATAAAAGCGCAAAAAAATTTATCGCTGGAAAATTGGTTATTTTGTGTAAGAGCGCTGCACTAAAAATGCTGTCAAAATTGTTCTTGTCTATGAAACTTGTCAAAATTTGAACGATCAGCTGAGATATGTAGTCCAAAACTACCAACAGAATTTCAGCCTATTTGGATTGTAATTACTTGAGTTAGCCGAAATACTTGATAACGTACATACATAAGTCCATCTGAGCAACCCAATTCTTTGAATCAAAGAAAATTTCTTTACCCTCATTCCGTTAAATATTTTCTTTTAATTGAAACAAATTTAGTCGATCAAAAAAAACATTTCGTACAACTAAATAAGAAATTCGTAATTAAAAAAAGAAAATTTTAATTTTATAAAATATTATTTTCAACTAACTTTTATTTTTTTACTCATAAGAAAATATTTAACAGAATAAGAGTAAAGAAATTTTCTTTGATTCAAAGAATTGGGTTACTCGGATACGTAAATTATGTGACGAATTCAGATCACCCTTATACTAGGATCAAAGATTTTTTATATTGAGAATAGACGATTTATACGAGGTTATGCTTTTTGCTCAGACAATATTATAATGCACTTCCATACATTTGTTGTATTTACAAATTATGATGATAAGTACAATAGAAGCAAGCATTTATTTTACATATTTACCTAATTTACATTAGACGCAGAACTGTGGTATGACTGAGCCAACGGTACTGTTTCATGGCAGTGGCTTTGTTGATATTGCCTCCGATATTACGATGGATGACGAGTCACAGAACATTAGCTTCAATCAAACCGATACTAACATTTTGATAACAATTGCCCCACACAAGAACACTGAGAGTCAACCTGATCAGCAGACTGAGCTGGAAAAGAATTCACTGTTTAAAAAGATTTCGTCTATTGTATGCTAATACAAATTTTTTTTTTTAAAGTATATCTATAACTCCTTTAGAATAAGTCCAGCGGTTGGAACTTAAAAATTATTTTAAAAAAACGTTTACATGATCTTAATAAATTACATTTAACAGTAGATTGCATTTTTCAACGTTACTCATCTTCCCACAACTTTAAAAAAAATGTGTTTGTAAAGTTTTTTTTCCACATGTGGAATTCAACGTAATATGTAACTCAAAAAATTAAAAACACAGTGCTACGTACATGTCTAACCAAGGTTATAGAATAGGTAAAAGAAATTTTATATTATTTTAATCTACCTATCAGTAAAACATTAGAAAATTAATGAATCCGGTAAGCATAGGTTATACCCACATAACCATATATTCGGAGTTTATTCTGCTTTTACAACTGGACGAATTCGTGAAGTACTCATTTAAATCATTGTAATGAATCATAAAGGTTCAACTGGATTTTCTGTACACAAGAAATTTTCAAACAATGAGTAATATACACGACTTTATCTATACAGTTAATGAGTAGTACGTTTCTCAAATTAGTTCAAGACTCATCGCAACTAAATGGATGCTATTGGCAGTTAGTCTCGCATCTGCTTTTAATTAGCTTACATCTTATTCCTTCAAATCATAATGGTGGCCAATACAACATGGCGCATCACCTACTTCACAAATATTTGAAATGGGTATTAGAAAAAATAGTTTGGTAAGAGAATGTACCATTAATTTACAAATTCTTATAAACTCATAAATCTTGTAAACTTAATGATTTTTATTTAGAAAAATAACTAATTATAGTGAGAATCGCTATTAAAGTATTTCAAAAATACTGAGCACATAAATAACAAACACATTTGTTTAACTATTTTACAGTTGGAGACAGAATGAAAATATTTGCTTCTCTTAAATAATTTTTTTTTTTGTTAGCCTTATACACCGATTTCATACATCCCTTTTTGTACACTTTAGAAAAATATCACTTATTTGATCTGTCAAATTTTAGCATTCATCTATCTTTATCTATCCTTAATCATAAATATTTGTAGATAATTAAAATAATACACCTGAAACCTTTAGAAAATAATTTAGTTTATCAATTACTTTTTTTTACACCAATTATGTTTGAATCGCTATCAATCAATAACGAAATAGAAATATCAATAATGCTTTTCTCCTTTACTTAAAAGAACTTGCTAATTAGTAACAACGACGAGTATCTGGAATATAAGATGACTTTCGGCATTAGCTAATTCCTCACTATGTCTGACGATTTCTTGTATTGAGGTAAATTTCTGAAACATGACTAAAAAAAGGGTAGTAAACAAGACGATACAAATGTTTTAAAATTGTACATATATTATACAGCTTTTTACAAATGTAATAAAATGTTAAGGTTGAATATGTTTTGGTATTTACTTGAACAATATTGTTATTATTTAAATCAAACTCTGATTATCTATATACTAGTTCAAAAATAAAATTATTATATAATTAAATATGAAGATTAAACAAACGGCCTTATTTTTGCATTTAAGGCACGACTCATACAATTTTTAAGAGCAGAAAGTGTAACTATTGGTAATAATTTCATAAAAATTGTTTTATTACTTAACATGAGCAATATTACATCACTTTCTCAGCTATTATCGTTATTTTTCGTTATTTTTAACATAGTGATTATATTTTGGATAAAAAATGAGTATTATAAAAATATATTTAAATAAAATCTATGACTTTCTTCAACGACACATAGACTTAAAGCGGAAAATGTAGCAAAGGTAAGTACTGATATTTTTCATATGTTTAATATTTCCTGCAATTTTCAAAGCATACAGAAAGCATTTACAAATGCATAAAAATAATACAAGTTTTAATTTTCTTTGGATATGCAAATTTTGTATTCACAACTTTGAGATATTACGTTGGCTTCATACTGTAATGGACAAAAATGTTTTTGGTTTTAAATGTTTGATGACTTCTACATGATCTAGAGTACATTTTGGAATAAAAGTGTACAATACAAAAAAATTGTATTTCAATGAGATCTACAACTTATTCAACTACACATACACACAGACCTTTTATGAAAACTGTAAAATAAATAGTAGAAAATAGAATGGAATTGTTATTATTTTACAATTGTTAATGTTCGTTTGTTAATTGAGTTTTTTAATCATTAAAGGGGTCGTCTATTTATAAAGTAAACAGATGTAGTTTCTTCAAGGCTGCGTTGCGATCAATCAAATAAGGGTTCATCGTGAACGCTATTTTCCCTTCACCGGTAAAAGATACCGATAACAGAAGGGATCTACGGAGCGAGCGAACGCAGAGGGATTTAATCGCAGACGATGGGCCAATAGGCAATTCTTTTTTGGTTGTCTTTTTTTTCGTTTTTGGTTGCTATGACGACCAAAAAATAATAAGTAAAAAATTGTTTTTTGAAAAACAGGCAGAATTATACCGACAAACGAGCAGTGATCACCGTAAATTTTGTTCGTAACCTAAAACTGAATAACGTGAATAAATGGCTTTCAATTGATTCTAAACTTGAACCCGAAGTTTTATTCTGATCATAAAGTTCTGTTTCGTGACGGAACAAGAATAGAATAAAAATTTATTGAGGCCACGGGGTACAACCCCAAAATGGCCCTGCTTAATGTTACATCGAATTACAGAGGTAGTGTATTTAACAATTGCCTTTTTTCTTTTTTTCACAAATCCCGAAGAAAAATATCGATTCACGAGTATTTTTCTTAGGCTTCATAATTTTTCACATTTTTCGTATTAAACACTTGGAAGCAACAGTACCATGTCAATAAATGAGTGATAAAATATTAAAAGCATATTGAATTCCGAAAATAACAGAATTCTTGTGCGCAATAATTCGAAAATAGTTTTGCAGATATTAACAAAAGCGTAATGAAAAAGTCACGAAAATTGAAGCTACGACTTGATGCATTTTTACTACATTGTTTGTAAAATTTTTTGTACTCTATATTATTGTCTGAAATTGAATGTACGTATTCTGTAGACAGAAACGAATAACGTAATATAAAATACATTATGTAAAAGTTTGGATTTTCGAAAATTTGTAACAGACTTTTGGTGATTGAAATTAGGAAATTCGTAACTTTTGAGGTCAAGACATTTTTTCAGTAAACATAACAACATATTAAGTTTTCATCAATACCATTGGAATCCAAGGGCCTTGAGAAACATTTCTGAATTTTTTGAGATTTTTTTTATGCCTATTCGAGTACTAGTAAGTTGACTGTAAGTAGGTAATCCAAATCAGTTAAGCGCCACGTAGGTCCCAGACGCCAGTACAACCTTAATAATGTTTCTACAAGTACTTAATTACTTAACATATCAAAAACGTTAAAATTGACTAAAACAACTGCTACAATTTGGAAATAATATAGCCCAATCATTCAAAAAATGATAGGCCTCCTTACACCCAAGCAGCGTCGAAAGTATTCAATTAATATTATCAATAAAATCTCGGATGGTACACCAATATTCACCATTTAATAGTGTTACAAACTACATAGTTATCATTGGTAACTTTGTAACCAGAAGTTTTAAATAACACAACCACTACTCAATGATGCTGGTACAAGTATTAACTGTTTCAAATACAAATTTAATCAAAAATTGCGAAAGTAACTGCTAAGATGCAAAAATAATTTAGCCCAATCATATAACAGAGACAGGCCTCCTTACTTCCACACCTTAGCAGCGTCAAAGTATTCTAGAAATATTATCAATACACTCTTGGGCATTGACCGTCTCAATCTATGACTCCAGGACCCGGTCTTAACGTTATTACGCCGCAATTATTAATATTATTTATGTAAATTGACATTTCGTTATGTAATTAAAACCATACTTGCAATACCATCATGCCTTACATGATTTCGTTTTTAGAAGTGTCATACAATCTAAAAATCTGTACTATAAAATAAGGTCACAATATAATTACGTGTTATTGATAAGTTTATAACCAGGAAAAGTATTTAACAGCACAACAACTATTAAATAATGTTTGTCCAAGTATTAAACTGCTTAGCCTATAAAGCCCATTTAAATTAACCAAAACTTACTGCTAAGATGCCGAAATAATTTAGCTCAATCATAAGATAAATGACAGGCCTCCTTATTTTTACATTTGAGCAGCGTCAGAGTGCCAAAAATATTCTTGGTAGACTCTTAGGCGTTCAACGTCTCAACCTATGTCTCCGAGACCCGGCCTTGACGATATGACGCCGCAATTATTAATATTTTCCAGGTCAATTGACTTGTCATATGTAATGAAAACTATCCTTGGAACAACATCTTGAAAGTTGTGTCTGGAAAAAGTGTCCATGATTCTTCATTTTAAAAAAATTCCTGTTTGTGCATGCGTGGGTGTGACGCGCACGTTTGTGTATGAGTATCGGGAAACGAAATAGTAATTTTAAATAAAATGATATGATTATTTAATTGACAACATGATACATTAACTAAATAAAAATAAAAAATGAGTATAACCAATATTTACGGCAACAATATGAATTTATTTAATAAAATTTTTAGTACAATAATGCCTTAAAGAAACTAATTCTGGAGAAGAAGTTTACAATAGATAAATTCATAGACTAGGGATGTACAACAAACATCTCATATCATTACAATAAAAAGCAATATAAATTATTTGAAGAAGCTTTGTACCCAGGAATGAGTAACTGTTCTCTCTTACTATCGAAAGAAAAATTAAGCGTCAATTTGAAGAAATGTTTTAAACTTTTTTTCAAAATTGTACAATATTCCTAATAAGCGTACATTCAAAATTAAAATTTTTTAGTGACGCTTATAATAGCGTAATCGAAAAGTAAAAGTCAGTGCCGTATAAATCCTTTTCTTATATTTAATATTGTAAAGTAAAATTATTTTTAAAGATGAAAATTTTTTTCCTATTATCCGGAAAAAATACATAAAATCTTATTACAACTCAATTAACAAAGTTTTTTAACAAGTGATTTAAGTGCAAAAAAGTGAGAAATTGTTAAATACTCCTTAATTAAAATTACGTTAAAATTTTTACAAATTATTGTCCTTTTGTTTTCTGTTACCTAGAAAATAAGTGAACTGAGCGTTAAACAACTAAATCTCCTGATATTAACTGACGCTTATAACTTATATCTATAAGGCTCAAATTTTTAGTAAGTTTTGTCTAACTTTGGCGATTTGAATATCTTCATAGGTGTTGGTTACATTTTTTACTAAAGTGAAAATATTAAGTACTTTTGAACAGCAGTTGTGTCTAAAAATGACACTAAAAATAACAAATGAGGTGCCTGAAGGTAAATAATTTAAAGTGACTAGGGATTATCTGTGAGTAATTATACAAAAAATAGCATTTTTAATACACATTATAAGTGAGGACTGACCTACACTTGTAAACAATAAGAAATAGTGCAATGATTTATTATATCCTTTCGCTTGCAAGAAATAATGACCCAATCCTGAATTGGTTGTATTTTTGTTTTTTTGTGGGTAGCTTGGTGTTTCTTAACTGATCACCACAGATCTGCTGTTTATAATTATTGTATACTTAAAATACATACAATATTTGTATGAATTCATCAACATTTTCAAACATGCCTTATTTCTTGTAACTTTATTATCATTATATATTTTTATGAAAATAAACGCACTAAGAAATTTAAATAGAATGACAAAAGGTAGTTGAAAACACAACTTAAATGCTTTTATTGACGGTAAACAAATTTTATAAAAATACATGTATGTCAGTCTCAGACAATTTAAACGAGACGTACTTTGAGTAAAATATGTTTTATAATTACTCCATGCAGTAAGACTGTGCTCGATTCCGCAACGTATTTGTCCAAACAATACTGCAGAAAAGAAGGGTTTCCCTTACCAGAATAAGAGCATGCAATAACTGTTTGTAAATTCTAGAATTTGTATGAATTTTGCAAAAGAGTGGCTAAAATTTAGGGCTACTTGATTTTCTTTTAGTTCGTTTATCTGCATTAAGTGTACGTTAAATTATTGTATCAGTATACAAAAAGTTAATAATCTATGATGTTACAGCTTCTGTGAATCAAAAAAACAAGTTTTTGATGGTCTTCTTAATCTTGTGGTTAATAGAAAAAAAAAAGATCAATATGGATGAAACGAAGAACGAAAAAATAAAAATAATAAAAAGATTTAAGCAGAAAAAAAAAATTAAAAAAAAAAAAAATAATATAAATTTGGAGAAAAAATTTTTTTTTTTAATAAGAAAAAAAATATCAAAATGAAAGCAAAAAAATGGAGAATCTGGAAAAAATAAAAAAAAATAAATCTAAGAGTCCGGCCTCACCGCTGGGTGGTCTGCGTGCTCGGCTAGAGGTCGACTTCGCTGCGGGTGGTTTTCCAGCCATGCGTGCAAAGGCGCTTAGACCACTCGACTATCGTCGCAGTGTGACATCACTGCCTTAGTTACGGAAAGACTATTGTCCGACAGCACAATCACCGATACAATTGTATGGATGTAGTAGCTTAGCTCTCTATATTAAACGCGGAATGTCAGCCTTATCGACGCTAAATATTTTATTACAAGTTGGAAAGAGAAACGTAATGATCTCACGGTTATGTGTAATAGTTCATTATCAATTTGCTAAGTTTAATATCACAAATTTTGTTAAATACTAAATCAAAAGTTTAAAAAGTTTAATGATTTATATTTATTCAAAGTTTAAAATGATAAAGAGTAATTGTTTGTAAGTTACTAATTATTGAAAATCGAATAGCCATAAATTAAGTAATTTAAATAATTAGCAATTAAAAACTTTTATTTTTTTCACATAAAAAATGATATGATAAAAGTAACTATCAATAAATAAATAATCATTTCAAATTTTCAGACCCACAAAAAAATTTAGATATTACTAGTATTTGGCGTACGTGTTTTGTCGATGTCAGTCTTCTAACCATGTAATAGTTAATAAACTTTGGTACGAATGAATGTCTTGCCTAAAATTATAATAATAGTTCACATTGATTGGTGCATTAGATTAATTGAAAAATTTATGATAAATTTATTTCAAATTCTTTACAAAGGAAAAGAAAATATCGTATTTTAGATAAACGTAAAACGAATTATATTTTATTCTAGTTTTTAGATTATATCTGTGTGATTTACACACAGAGAACATTGCTCCCCTCAAACGGAGTAAAGCCTATTTACAGTACTAAAATTAGGTTGAGTATAAAGATTTTACGTTATAAATAGCTTTGTAGGCATGCTTCATAATGTGACTGCAGTTTGACTTTGGCCGTTTTTAAGCAGCGCCCTCAGTTAAGACACTTGAGAACCAAATGCCTCGCATGGTATCAGTATATCTACACATCCAATAATAGATATATTGCTTGAAAACATAGATATACTTACCCGTCTATTTAAGGATTCGTTAGTCTACCTATATAAGTCCAAAAGAGTCAAAATTCTTGGCGCATGTATTCACGACGTACGTATGTAGGTACACTTGTCAAGCGTGTACATACAAACTTAAAAAAGCGATATACGTGCATACTTCTTTTACTTCTTCAACACGTCTGTTTTACCAGTTTTTTTTTTTTTTTTTTTTTTTCTTACTTTTGTTCTTTTACTTGCGAGGCATGCCTACGAACCTTCTTGTAACGTAAAATCTTCATACTCAACTTAATTTTATTTTTGTAAATAGGCTCCACTACATTTGAGGGTAGCAATGTTTTCTGTGTGTATATTACACCTACGAAATATAAAAACTAGAATAAAAAAAGATTTGTTTTATTTTTTTATGAAATACGATATTTTATTTTTCTTTGTGAATAATTTGGAATAAAATTATCACTCATTTTTAAATTCGAGAAATGTGCCAATCAATGTAAATTATTTATAATAATTCTAGGCAAGACATTTATTCGTATGGAAGTTTATTACCTATTATTATATATAACATGGTTACAAAACTGACATCTACAATATTCGTATACGCCAAGTACTAGTAAATTTTGAATTTTGTTGTGGGTACAAAAATGTTAAATGATTATTCATTTAATGATAGTTACTTTGATTACATTATTTTTTACTTAAAAAAAAGAAAAGTTTTCAATTGTTTATATTTCAATTACTTAATTGGTGGCTAATCGATTTTGAATAATTTGTACCTTAAAAAAAAGTTTTCTTTCTGATTTTTTACTCTAAATAAATATTAATCATTAAACTTTTTGAACTTTTGATTTAGTATTTGACAAAATTTGTAATATTAAACTTTGCAAATTGATAATGATCTTTTACAAATAACCGTAAGAAAATTACGTTTCTCTTTCCAACTTGTAATAAAATATTTAGCGTCGATAAGGCTGACATTCCACATTTAATAGAGAGCTGAGCTACTACATCCATACAATTGTATCGAGGGGTTCGTATTCTGCCGAAATAACATTTGCTAATACATAAAATTACCAAAAAAAATTTTTGCCGACAATGGTTCGCAGAAAACTAATGAGCTGAAAAGAAGCGTATCGAAAAAAAATTTTCCGAATTACAACTGAAAATTTTTGGCAAATTGATTTTCGTCATAATACTTTCGGTAAATGTTGCTTTCGGCAAATCGCCTATCGACGAATTTTCTTTACAGTAAATCATATAATTAGATCATTTAAACTGATAAAATATCTAACAATCATGGCTGGCAAACTTAAAAAATGATTGAAACATAGAAAATTAAAACGTGATATACATTTTTGTCCATGAAGTTGAAGATGCACGATAATCAATAATGATTAGTAATGATTAAAAGTAATAAACAATTTCACATTAAAACAAATTTATTAATATATTTAACATTTTTAATTGTAGCAGGTTGGTGTACTTTATAAGCTTTTATTTATCTTGGTTGCCTGGTTGTTTGTTTGTCTGGGACAAAGTGGGTAATCAATTCATCAACCACTTCTCAATATCCGATCATACTAAAATTATGCACACTTTTTTCGTTCTAAGGACTATCTTAAACATATAGTATATTGGATATTATTATTGCCAAAAAACGGCCGCCATCTATGAAATGGTAGATTATCTTTTTTTTTTACATAACCTCCTCGACATGAATATGAAATGAAAGGGTTTGGCTAGTGCAGTACAATAACCCAATAAAAAGGCAGTACAGTATTAAAAAACATGTATCAAGTATAAATTGTTTGAGTAACCTGTTTCTTTATATTTCCTTTGATATAGGTATCAAATGGAAAGGTTTGATAAATAGATTACATTTAGCTGTGTGACTTCCTTACTAATATTGCGGGTAAGCCCCCCCTCGTCTTCCATTATTTCTACATCCCTTGTTTTTAGTTTTCGTTTTTTAAGGCTCAGTACAATATACCTGGTTGCATACCTCTTGACTTAAATTTGCGATAACATTATTATCTTGAAACATATACTATCTTTCATTGTAATTCAAAGAATTAATTTTTATAAAAACAAATTTCAGCAAATTCATGAATGTTTCCAAATCTAACTTTTTTCAACTTATTTTATGTCAATCCGCTTTATTGTAGCGACATGGCGGCACTTGCAATTCGCAACTCCGAAATTATTCAGCTAGCTGCCAATTTAAATAAAGTTGTCTGGTTCGCGCACACTTTTTAAAAACACATCAAGGACTATCGCTTGTTTTCATCTAATATTTCATTACATTTCGATGAAATCACTTTAGTATATGTGGTTTAAAAACTTTATCAAATGTAAAGGTACAATATAACTAGAATACAATAAAATGTGTTAAATTTCCTTCAAATCAAAATGGTGGCCAATACAACATGGCGCATCACCTACTTCACAAATATTTGAAATGGGTATTAGAGAAAATAGTTTGGTAAGAGAGTGTACCATTAATTTACAAATTCTTATAAACTCATAAATCTTGTAAACTTAATGATTTTTATTTAGAAAAATAACTGGTTATAGTGAGAATCGCTATTAAAGTATTACAAAAATACTGAGCACATAAATAACAAACACATTTGTTTAACTATTTTACAGTTGGAGACAGAATGAAAATATTTGCTTCTCTTAAATAACTTTTTTTTTTGTTAGCCTTATACACCGATTTCATACATCCCTTTTTGTACACTTTAGAAAAATGTCACTTATTTGATCTGTCAAATTTTAGCATTCATCTATCTTTATCTATCCTTAATCATAAATATTTGTAGATAATTAAAATAATACACCTGAAACCTTTAGAAAATAATCTAGTTTATCAATTACTTTTTTTTACACCAATTATGTTTAAATCGCTATCAATCAATAACAAAATAGAAATATCAATAAAGCTTTTCTCCTTTACTTAAAAGAACTTGCTAATTAGTAACAACGACGAGTATCTGGAGTATAAGATGACTTTCGGCATTAGCTAATTCCTCACTATGTCTGACGATTTCTTGTATTGACGTAAATTTCTGAAACATGACTTAAAAAAGGGTAGTAAACAAGACGATACAAATGTTTTAAAATTGTACATATATTATACAGTTTTTTACAAATGTAATAAAATGTTAAGGTTGAATATGTTTTGGTATTTACTTGAACAATATTGTTATTATTTAAATCAAACTCTGATTATGTATATACTAATTCAAAAATAAAATTATTATATAATTAAATATGAAGATTAAACAAACGGCACTATTTTTGCATTTAAGGCATGACTCATACATTTTTTAAGAGCAGAAAGTGTAACTATTGGTAATAATTTCATAAAAATTGTTTTATTACTTAACATGAGAAATATTACATCTTTTTCTCAGCTATTATCGTTATTTTTCGTTATTTTCAACATAGTGATTATAATTTAGATAAAAAATAAGTATTATAAAAATATATTTAAATAAAATCTATGACTTTCTCAAACGACACATAGACTTAAAGCGGAAAATGTAGCAAAGGTAAGTACTGATATTTTTCATATGTTTAATATTTCCTGCAATTTTCAAAGCATACAGAAAGCATTTACAAATGCATAAAAATAATACAAGTTTTAATTTTCTTTGGATATGCGAATTTTGTATTCACAACTTTGAGATATTACGTTGGCTTCATACTGTAATGGACAAAACTGTTTTTGGCTTTAAATGTTTGATGACTTCTACATGATCTAGAGTACATTTTGGAATAAAAGTGTACAATACAAAAAAGTTGTATTTCAATGAGGTCTACCACTTATTCAACTACACATACACACAGACCTTTTATGAAAACTGTAAAATAAATAGTAGAAAATAGAATGGAATTGTTATTATTTTACAATTATTAATGTTCGTTTGTTAATTGAGTTTTTTAATCATTAAAGGAGTCGTCTATTTATAAAGTAAACAGATGTAGTTTCTTCAAGGCTGCGTTGCGATCAATCAAATAAGGGTTGATCGTGAACGCTATTTTCCCTTCACCGGTAAAAGATACCGATAACAGTAGGGATCTACGGAGCGAGCGAACACAGAGGGATTCAATTGCAGACGATGGGCCAATAGGCGATTCTTTTTTGGTTGTCTTCTTTTTCGTTTTTGGTTGCTATGACGACCAAAAAATAATAAGTAAAAAATTGTTTTTTGAAAAACGGGCAGAATTATACCGACAAACGAGCAGTGATCACCGTAAATTTTGTTCGTAACCTAAAACTGAATAACGTGAATAAATGGCTTTCAATTGATTCTAAACTTGAACCCGAAGTTTTATTCTGATCATAAAGTTCTGTTCCGTGACGGAACAAGAATAGAATAAAAATTTATTAAGGCCACGGGGTACAACCCCAAAATGGCCCTGCTTGATGTTACATCGAATTACAAAGGTAGTGTATTTAACAATTGACTTTTTTTTTTTTTCACAAATCCCAAAGGAAAATATCGATTCACGTGTATTTATCTTAGGCTTCATAATTTCTCACATTTTTCGTTTTAAACACTTGGAAGCAACAGTACCATGTCAATAAATAAGTGATAAAATACTAAAAGCATATTCAATTCCGAAAATAACAGAATTTTTGTGCGCAATGATTCAAAAATAGTTTTGCAGATATTAACAAAAGCGTAAAAAAAAAGTCACGAAAATTTAAGCTACGACTTAATGCATTTTCACTACATCGTTTGTACAATTTTTTGTACTCTATATTATGGTCTGAAATTAACTGTACGTACTCTGTAGAAAGAAACGAATAACGTCATATAAAATACATTATGTAAAAGTTTGGATTTTCGAAAATTTGTAACAGACTTTTGGTGATTGAAATTAGGAAATTCGTAACTTTTGAGGTAAAGACATTTTTCAGTAAACAAAACAACATATTGAGTTTTTATGAATACCATTGGAATCCAAGGGCCTTGAGAAACATTTCTGAATTTTTTGAGATTTTTTTTATGCCTATTCGAGTACTAGTAAGTTGACTGTAAGTAGGTAATCCAAATCAGTTAAGCGCCACGTAGGTCTTAGACGCCAATACAACCTTAATAATGTTTCTACAAGTACTTAATTACTTAACATATCAAAAACGTTAAAATTGACTAAAACAACTGCTACAATTTGGAAATAATATAGCCCAATCATTTGAAAAATGATACGCCTCCTTACACCCAAGCAGCGTCGAAAGTATTCAATTAATATTATCAATAAAATCTCGGATGGTACACCAATATTAACCATTTAATAGTGTTACAAACTACATAGTTATCATTGGTAACTTTGTAACCAGAAGTTTAAAATAACACAACCACTACTCAATGATGCTGGTACAAGTATTAACTGTTTCAAATACAAATTTAATCAAAAATTGCGAAAGTAACTGCTAAGATGCAAAAATAATTTAGCCCAATCATATAACAGAGACAGGCCTCCTCACTTCCACACCTTAGCAGCGTCAAAGTATTCTAGAAATTTTATCAGTACACTCTTGGGCATTGACCGTCTCAATCTATGACTTCAGGACCCGGTCTTAACGTTATTACGCCGCAATTATTAATATTATTTATGTAAATTGACATTTCGTTATGTAATTAAAACCATACTTGCAATACCATCATGCCTTACATGATTTCGTTTTTAGAAGTGTCATACAATCTAAAAATCTGTACTATAAAATAAGGTCACAATATAATTACGTGTTATTGATAAGTTTATAACCAGGAAAAGTATCTAACAGCACAACAACTATTTAATAATGTTTGTCCAAGTATTAAACTGCTTAGCCTATAAAGCCCATTTAAATTAACCAAAACTCACTGCTAAGATGCCGAAATAATTTAGCTCAATCATAAGATAAATGACAGGCCTCCTTATTTTTACATTTGAGCAGCGTCAGAGTGCCGAAAATATTCTTGATAGACTCTTGGGCGTTCAACGTCTCAACCTATGTCTCCGGGACCCGGCCTTGACGATATTACGCCGCAATCATTAATATTTTCCAGGTCAATGGACTTGTCATATGTAATGAAAACTATCCTTGGAACAACATCTTGAAAGTTGTGTCTGGAAAAAGTGTCCATAATTCTTCATTTTAAAAAAATGGCTGTTTGTACATGCGTGGGTGTGACGCGCACGTGTGTGTATGAGTATCGGGAAACGAAATAGTAATTTTAAATAAAATGGTATGATTATTTAATTTACAACATGATACATTAACTAATTAAGAATGAAAAATGAGTATAACCAATATTTACGGCAATAATATGAATTTATTTAATAAAATTTTTAATACAATGTTGCCTTAAAGAAACTAATTCTAGAGAAGGAGTTTACAATAGATAAATTCATAGACTAGGGATGTACAACAAATATCTCATATCATTACAATAAAAAGCAATATAAATTATTTGAAGAAGCTTTGTACCCAGGAATGAGTAACTGTTCTGTTTCGTCACAAAATAGAGCTTGTTCAGAAATAAAACTTCGGGTTCGAGTTAAAATCAATTGAAAATCATTTATTCACATAATTCAGTTTTTGGTTAGGAACAAAATTGACGTGATCACTGCTCGTTTGTCGGTAAGGTTCTGCTCGTTTTTCAAAAAACAATGTTACTAATTATCTTTTGGTCGTCATAGCAACCAAAAAAAAAAAAGAAAAATAAGACAACCAAAAGAGAATCGCCTATCGGCCCATCGTCTGCGATTGAATCCCTCTGTGTTTGCTCGCTCCGTAGATCCCTTCCTTTATCGGTATCTTTACCGGTGAAGGGAAAATAGCGTTCACGATTAACCTTTATTTGATTGATCGCAACGTGGCCTTGAAGAAACTACAACTGTTTACTTTATAAATAGACGACCCCTTTAATGATTAAAAAACTAAATTAATTAACGATCATTGACAATTGTAAAATAATAACATTTTCCCCCGTTCAAAATTCAATTTTGAACCTCAGCGAATTAAACTAGTTTTCTCGCTGGTCGTAAAAATTTTTCAAATGCTGTTTTTACTTTTGCGACTCGGACTTGTTTGTCTTTTCCTGGAAAAACGCGCGTAACTAAACCCTTCCTCCATTGATTTCGTTCAATTCTATCATCCAAAATTAATACTATATCTCCTACTTTTATAGGATCTTCATTTTCAAGCCACTTTCTTCTCGGAATCAATGATGGAAGATACTCTCGCAACCACCTTTTCCAAAATAAATCAGTTGCCAGTTCACAAATTTTCCACTGTTTTCGCGAACAATGTCATGGACTTTTATTTTTATTGAATTTAACCATGCCCGAAGAAGAACCTTTTAAAAAATGATTGGGTGTCAGTGCTTCATTGTCTCGTGGATCTAAAGAGACCTGTGTTAATGGTCTAGAGTTGACAGAATTTTCGATTTCAGTTAAAATTGTTAAAAGTGTTTCTTCTCTCGGGCATTGTTCTTTCAAACTCGCATTAATAGCAATTTCCACTAATCTAATGAGTCGCTCCCACGCTCCCCCCATGTGCGGCGCAGAAGGTGGATTAAATTTCCAGTAAAACTTATTTCTTGCGGCGAACTCTTCGAGTTTTAATTTATGTGAGTATAATTCAATAATAGTGTCTTTCAATTCTTTACACATGCCGCTAAAATTCGTTCCATTATCTGAATAAATTACTATTGGAGTACATCTTCGCGCTATAAATCTTTTAAACGCTAGAATCGCCGAATCAGAACTTAACGAATGAGCAAGCTCTAAATGAATCGCCCTTGTGGTTAGTCAGGTAAATAATACCCCCCACCTTTTCTCGCGTCTACGTCCTATTTTAACGACCATCGGACCAAAAAAGTCGACCCCACAATGAGAAAAAGGTGTTTTTTTGTACGCAAGTCTAGCAGGGGGCAGGTCGGACATTCTTGGATTAGCGGGTTTATTTTTTCTCATTTTACAAATTATGCATTTAAATTCGATGCTTCGTAATTCTCTGCTTACACCTAGAATGTAAAAAACTTGACGCAATTCATTTAAGATAGTATCATGACTTTTATGAAAATATTTATTACTAGCAGCCCCCCGTCTCGGCTTCGCCCGAGACTTACTAAATAAAACACCGTAGTGTGTTGACACGTAATGTGAAACATTTTTAGTTAGAAAATTTTACACATATTCCCGATACATCTCAGAACAAAAATCTTCTTATTAAAAACATATTTTTTCGGAATCCATATAGTTTATTTGGTCAAATAATAAGGTGTACAAATTGAAAAAAATAATTATGCTGAAAAGTACCATGCGTTCTTTATGCCATAAAATAATCGATGGCTATAAGAAGTTGTTGATTTGGTTTCTTCTGTGTAATTCACGAAAAGGGCTATTTTTTAAAGCTGTTAAGATTTTAAACCCCCAAAAAATTTATATTAAAAAAAAATTGTTTTTTCTCATATCTCACAATTTTATTACCAGAGCAACAAAGTCCTGGACCTTAAACCCAACCTTTTTATTGCCACAAAAACACAAATACATTTTCTACTCATTAAAAAGTCTGAAGTAGGATCTTTAAAGATTTCAGAGATTGCTGTGAGGGTACAATGAAAAGCTGATCTCTCACGTAATGGACTCTTAAGTTGACGATTTTGACGCTGCTGTTTCAATCTCGATAAATTTTCTGCGTCAGTTTCTTGACGCCTCAAATTGTATTCATTAGATACATTTGAGGTTTTCTTTCCAATATACCCTTTTGCGACTATTGGTATGCTTACGACTTTTATGACCCCTAAAGGCTATTTTCAGTCAACTTTGTTAAGTTCTAATATATATAATCGCTAGGTAGTTCGACGTCCGATGGCCCTAAAAAAGACCGGTGAGCTTCTTAAGTTAACTCTTTCTTGACTGCAGTTAACAGCAATTGTGACTGCCTGGATACCTCAGGGTGATCTTCTCTGGCTTGCTGTTGAAGACCCAGACTGATCGGGAGAAAAATTACAAAGTCCGAAGCTTTGGGGCTAGTTGTAGTGCTCTTTCCCAACGTCTCCCGGTATAACGTCAAAGACGTTGGTGTCTAAAGCACCTTTTTTATTTGCAGATTCAGTTGTTTTGATGATCTTAGATGGGAAGATTGGTTAGTAATACTTGTCCAGTGGAGGCTGTCCCGTTGGCTCAAGTTTTTTTCCTTTATAGCTGTTATAGGTTTGCCCAGCGCAGACCTTGGAGAGGATCAGTGATTCCTGGTTGAATGCTTAGAGTCGAGAGGGTAATATAGGGTCGTCGGTCACCGGGTTTTCCAGCCTTGCGAAGCACAACTCCGCAAGTGACGTCTGCTAGTGAATGGCTGACTTGGTTTAATAGTGCCCGTCTTTAGTTAATATAGTCTTTTAGTCGACGAATCGCTTCCGGAAATGGTAATAAAAATGTATTTGTTGGCAAGGTAGTTTACACTTAGGTGGATTCTAAAAAGAACCGATGAAATTGATGGTTAAGTAGGGAACGTAAATACTTATAATGGCCCTAAAAAGCGCCAGTGGTGAAACTTCCAGGCTATTCTTATTCCTGATGATGAAGAGCTGGCTACGGTTGCTTGATTCTTACCCTGGGAGTCTCGATATACGGAGATTGTGATGGAGGGAGGTACGCTGCTGACCAAAGAATATCTCGTCTCGGGTCGTTCCCCGGATAACCAACCGCTCACCGTTAGACGGGAACATGTGGGTAAGCGCATTGGGGACGCGACGACCCAGAAGGTAGCCGTTGTGGCTGCCCATGCCCCTCAGAGCTCAGAGCTGTTTTCTTCCCTTGCTTACATTTGTAGCTATACGAATTCTCTAAGTGCACCAGGTGGGATGGTGGAACTCCCTCACAACTTTGATAGGTTGGAGCAGATTGTGCTCCGGCTAGATATGTCTCCTGGTATTGTGGCAGAGACGGCATCGGTTGGGATTAATTTTTTGTTTTGATCGCACTCGTCGAGATTCGGGGTGAAAGGACACTTAGGCCCCTTCCCTTGAGAAGGGTGTCGTCCGTAACCGTGATACCCAGCTGCAGGACTGTCACCAGCATTCTCTGAACAGCTTGTTGAGCTGCCGAAGCTCGACTATACAACTATCGATGCGCTCCGGCCTATTATAACCACACTTATTTAATTATGTTGCAGGTAGCTTCGATTTTATGTCGACGCCACCTAGCGGATTTTACTGAACTAAAGTGAAAATCTGGCGTATTTTTGCAAAACTTTGAGCTCATTTATTGCTATTGTTATTAAATTTTTTAAGATAAAAACTATACTAAAACCATCTAGGAGGTATCATGAATCAGTGTGCAAAATTTCAGCAAAATCGGTTCAATAGTTTTCGCGGTTAGCGATTACAACGGTTTTAGCGACTTTGCTTTATATATTAGTAAGATGATAATAGGTTATGAGGAGTTTGGAATATCGTTCTTTGCTGTCTAAGACGATGGGCTTATAACTTAGCGTTTCGTCATTTTTACCGAAATTCGCTAATCTTCCGTTCAGGCGAAGAATTTGATTTTCGTTAATAAAAGGGTCTAAATTAAGTAGTTTGCTATTTTTTGTAATTTTGTTTTTGTTTTTCAATGTAATAAGTTCCTCCGGAAATGATAAATTCTGAGAAATTCTTAAACACAAATTTTCGGCCTTAATTTGTAGATCAGTTAGTGAAATTTCCGTTGTCTTAAAACCCTTTCTTTTGATCGATTTATTTTTTAACTTTGATACGTAAATGAAAATTCGACGTACTGCCGAAATAAGGCGATCCCAAGAAGAAAAACGAGTGAAATCGATCAAAGGTGTCTGAGTTTCAACGGTAAAAATTTGTCTTTCGTTTTCACCAAGGTCTGAAATATTTTTTGAAAGATCGGGTTCATTTAATTTTGGCCATTCTGAATTTAATCTTTTTAAAAAGGTCGGACCGGAAAACCAACGGCTACTTTCACTTAAACATTCATACGAATAACGAGTTCCGTCGTCCGCCGGATTTTCCTTTGAAGGAACCCAACACCATTCGTTTTCTTTTGAACTAGCCCGAATTTCTTTCAAGCGATTAGATACGAAAACTTTAAATTCTTTAGGATCCCGTTTTATCCAATATAAGACTGTTGTAGAATCTGACCAAAAAACTCGCTTTGAAATTTCGAATTCATGTTCACTTTCTATTGATTTAGCTAATTGAGTGTACAACAAGGCTGCTTGCAACTCCAAGCGCGGTATCGTTGAACCTTTTATTGGCGCTACTCGACTTCTTGCAGCAATTATTGAAGTATGAAAAGTGTTGTTATTAAGAGAAAAGCGCCAATAAGCCACGGCAGCGCAAGCTTTTTCACTCGCATCGCAAAATACGTGTAACTCGGCTTTTTTAGTTTGAAAATTCTCGCAACTGGTAACATCTTTCAATTCGACACGATTTCGCGTTTGGTAAGTCTTTTAGCCACTTTTGCCAATCAAAAAATTCTTCGTCTTTTATTTCTTTATCCCACTTGATACCATTTTTGCAAACTCTTTGCATTAAAATTCGAGAATGAATAGTGAATGGAGTTAAAAGCCCTAGGGGATCGAAAACCGACATAATTACAGAGAGAAATTCCCTTTTTGTAGGTTTTTTAAAACTAGAAAGTAGATTTTGATCAATTCTACTTAAGTTAACGTTAAAACCCAGTTTATCTTCCTGATTAAACCAACGTAACCCTAGAATTTTTTCTCCTCCGTTGTCTAGAGTTTCCAATTCTATAACCTGCTTCGATTTTTCCTTCTCTTTAGACAAAGAAATAACAAAATCATCATTACTGCACCAACTGTGCATCTCCCAGTTAGCATGCTCATTAATTTTTGCTACTTCGCGAACACGATTTATAGCATCGATTCGATTCATACAACTGTCAAGAAAATCATCCATATAGCAATTATGAATTAAACTCTCTGAACTTTAAGGGTATTGATCTGCAAAAAGTCGAGCGTTTTTATTTTTTGTAAAAAGTGCAGAGCAGGGGGATGACTTAGCCCCAAATAGCATAGAACTCATCAAATATTCTTCAGGGGGGTTGAATCTATCCTCTCCTCTCCAGAAAAAGTGTTGCGCGTCTCGATCTTCTTGCCGAATTTTAATTTTCAAGAACATATCTCGCATATCAGATTTTATCGCAAATGAATATTGCCGAAAACGCATTAAAACGCCTGGAAGAGATTTTAATAAATCTGGACCTGTTAAAAGTAAATCATTAAAGCTTTTTGAATTAGTTTTGTCAGCAGCGTCAAAAACTAATCGAATTCTTCCTGGTTTATTTATATTTTGAATGCCAAAGTGAGGTAAATAACGAATTTTTGAATTCGGAGATATTTTCCCTGCTTTGACAGCGAAGTTTTTCTCACGAAACATTTCAGTGTAATATAATCGGGCATAATCAGGGTTCTTATCGAGTTTTCTTTCAAGTAAAGCTAATCTATAAAGCGCGGATGAACGACCATCTGAGAAAACTTCGTCGTCACTTTTCCAAAGAAGTCCCACCTCCCATGAGCCATTTGTGTATCGACTGGTTTTTTCTAAAATTTGTAAAGCTCGTATTTCCTCTTCGGTTTTGGCATGGTAATCGAAAGTTTCTAAATTTTCTAACCCAAAATAAAACTTTGTAAGATTCTCGAGATTTTCATAGTTGTATGTTTCGTTTTGTTGTTCTGATTCGGCAATCCCGTTTATTGTTTTAAATTGAAAATTTTTGACAGTGTTTTGATCGCGTGCATCAAAATAACCATGTGCTGCCCATCCAAGCAAACTTTTACTAATAAAAAAGGAATCTTTTTGAATTACTCTAGTCTCCCGCGAAATGATAAGATTAATGTTATCTTGACCTATTAGCATCGATGGTAACAAATTACAGGGGCATATGTTTACACCAGTTCTATTAAAACACGATTGAACGATATCTTGATTGATTCGTTGAGGAGAAATAGAAAGATTTTCTACTATTATTACATTTTTTTAATAATATTCTGAGTTTTGAGCTTTTACTTTGAAATTCGCCTTTTCATTTGACATGGTTATTCCGGCAAGACTTTTCAAAATTAAATTCAGTTTGAACTTTTTTACACCAATTCTCTCAGCTACATCCTTTCGGATTAAACTCGAAGTAGATCCCTCATCGAGAAAAGCAGCTATTTCTTCACAATCTTTATCGCCTTCAATGATTATTGGAACTATATTTAAGTAAACTTGAAAATTTGACTTTTGAGATGGTGAATCTTTGATCGAGTTCACCGAATTTAGTCAACTATTGCTGCTTTCAACTGATGAAGTCTCTGTATTCGAGCTTGCGGAAGTTAATGGGGTATTTTTAGTGTCTCGATGTAAAACTTCGTGATGTTTTCGCCCACATCTTTTACACGGATTTCTAAGACAGCTTGTTCGAATATGACCACTACGCAAACAATTATAGCACAACTTATTTGACTTTACCGTTTTCCATCTCTCAACAATTGATACTTTACATATATCTCTACAATTTTCAATGTAATGATTTTTCCTTTTACAAAAAACGCAAACAAGATTTTTTTTTTGAATTTTATCCACGTTTTCGCATGAATCATTAAAAGAATTTTCAGGCACATCGATTAAAAATACACTCTTTTCATTTCGGTTATTACGAATAGATCGCTCGTTTTTCGGATCGGATTCTGTTGATCGTAACGCAAAAACGCCTGCTGTTAATAATATCTCCGCTTCTTCAAAAATAAAATTGGCCAGTTTTTCGAGTTCAGGCTTTTCTCGGTCCTTACAAGCAGCGTAACGTATATACCCACTCATCATGGAATCAGGGAGTTTTTTTATTACCTCACCTGAAAGATCAGAACTGTGCAAAAATCCTAAATTATTTAATGACTTAATCGCGGATACAGAATTTTTTAACCGAGTAGCAACTTCTACTAAATTATTTTTTCGTGAATCGATTTTTGGCAGTTCTTTGATTTCATTTAAAATTTTTTTTAGAATCAACCTTGAACTGCCGAATCTCATTTCTAAAGTTTTAATGAAATCATTTGCATTCCCTCCAGCCACAAAAAGGGCTTTAGTAGCTTTACGAGCTTCTCCTTTTAAGGACTCAGAAAGTCTTACCACGTTTTCCTGATTGTTATAATTATTTTGCTGAGTTGTTACTTCATACGCTTGTTTAAATTCGCCCCGATCGAGCGGATCCCCGGAAAAAGATGGAAGTGGTTTGGCTGTTATCCTGCTTACTAAAGTTGTATTGTTCGATAAAATACTAGCATTTCTAATCGAATCTAATCGACCAAAGTATCCTCAAGAACGTTAGCTAATCTCGCGATATCTCCACTCGATTGAGTCGAATGTGCGGTGCTGTGAAAACAATTTCGGGATGGTGAATTTAAGACCGCATTTTCGAAATTATTACCGTTACTTAAATCGATATTGCTATTATCGTCAAAAGTTTCTATTGATGATGGTTCATTTTCTGATCCCTGGTTTGAAATCGCTTGTCCAGATAAATAATCCTCAAACTCGTTCACCGGATCTTCTTCATCGTAAAATTGATGCGGAGCTTGCAGTCGAGCTGCCGGAGGCGCAAGCTCGGGTAACAGTAGAGGTGCTGTATAACCTCGATGACGCGGCGCTCGAGGGCGGACTGCCGCCGCTGGCAGTGCAAGCTCTGGCGCAAAAGATGGTTTGGGGGGCGCCACGGGACCTCGACGGCGGGGTTCTCGAGGGCGAACTGGCGCAGCTGCAGGTGGTGGCGGGGCTGCAAGTTCAGCGGCCTCCGCTGCTGGAAGTTGGCGCGGCGCTCGAGCGTGAACTGCCGCAGCTGCAGGTTGCGGCGGAGCTGCAAGTTCAGCGGCCTCGGCTGATGGGCGTCGGCGCGGCGCTCGATGGCGAACTGGCGCAGCTGCAGGTGGTGGCGGAGCCACAAGTTGAACTGCCTCCGCTGCTGGGCGTCGGCGCGGCGCTCGACGGCGAACTGGCGCAGCTGCAGGTGGTGGCGGGGCTGCAAGTTCAGCGGCCTAGGCTGCTGGACGTCGGCGCGGCGCTCGAGCGCGAACTGCTGCAGCTGCAGGTGGTGGCGGGGCTGCAAGATCATCGGCCTCCGCTGCTGAACGTCGGCGCGGCGCCCGAGGGCGAACTGGCGCAGCTGCAGGAGGTGGCGGAGCCACAAGTTGAACTGCCTCGGCTGCAGGACGTCGGCGCAGCGCTCGCGCCTGGAAGTGTTCTAGTTGCGGGACGGTGGCAGGAGCTGCAGGACCCAAAATTGGAGCAGGGTTATGCAACTGCTGAGGAAACGGTCCTTGGAAAAGGACTGAAGCTGGGATCGGTGGTGTAAATAACGACGCAACGTCCAACTCTGGGGCGTCAATTTCAGAGTTTTCTGAAGAGTCCATCTCCTGGTGGTTGGAGTTGTCTCGCAGACAAGCCCAAAAATCCGTGAGATTTGCATCGGGATCCGAGTCTGAGAGTCTGTCTTCCTCTTCATCTAGACGCAGTCGTCTGAGCGGAGGTCCTCCCAAAGGAGAGTTATTTCTTCTCCTCATATCAGCTCACACGAAAATAAAGACACGGAAAAAACAAAAACAAAACAAGCGAGTTTCCCGGCCGATGCACCAAAATGTTCCGTCACAAAACAGAATTTTATGTTCAGAAATAAAACTTCGGGTTCGAGTTAAAATCAATTGAAAATCATTTATTCACGTAATTCAGTTTTTGGTTAGGAACAAAATTGACGTGATCACTGCTCGTTTGTCGGTAAGGTTCTGCTCGTTTTTCAAAAAACAATGTTACTAATTATCTTTTGGTCGTCATAGCAACCAAAAAAAAGAAAAGAAAAAGAAGACAACCAAAAAAGAATCGCCTATCGGCCCATCGTCTGCGATTGAATCCCTCTGTGTTCGCTCGCTCCGTAGATCCCTTCTTTTATCGGTATCTTTACCGGTGAAGGGAAAATAGCGTTCACGATCAACCCTTATTTGATTGATCGCAACGTGGCCTTGAAGAAACTACAACTGTTTACTTTATAAATAGACGACCCCTTTAATGATTAAAAAACTAAATTAACCAACGAACATTGACAATTGTAAAATAATAACATTTTCCCCCGTTCAAAATTCAATTTTGAACCTCAGCGAATTAAACTAGTTTTCTCGCTGGTCGTAAAAATTTTTCAAATGCTGTTTTTACTTTTGCGACTCGGACTTGTTTGTCTTTTCCTGGAAAAACGCGCGTAACTAAACCCTTCCTCCATTGATTTCGTTCAATTCTATCATCCAAAATTAATACTATATCTCCTACTTTTATAGGATCTTCATTTTCAAGCCACTTTTTTCTCGGAATCAATGATGGAAGATACTCTTGCAACCACCTTTTCCAAAATAAATCAGTTGCCAGTTCACAAATTTTCCACTGTTTTCGCGAACAATGTCATGGACTTTTATTTTTATTGAATTTAACCATGCCCGAAGAAGAACCTTTTAAAAAATGATTGGGTGTCAGTGCTTCATTGTCTCGTGGATCTAAAGAGACCTGTGTTAATGGTCTAGAGTTGACAGAATTTTCGATTTCAGTTAAAATTGTTAAAAGTGTTTCTTCTCTTGGGCATTGTTCTTTCAAACTCGCATTAATAGCAATTTTCACTAATCTAATGAGTCGCTCCCACGCTCCCCCCATGTGTGGCGCAGAAGGTGGATTAAATTTCCAGTAAAACTTATTTCTTGCGGCGAACTCTTCGAGTTTTAATTTATGTGAGTATAATTCAATAATAGTGTCTTTCAATTCTTTACACATGCCGCTAAAATTCGTTCCATTATCTGAATAAATTACTATTGGAGTACATCTTCGCGCTATAAATCTTTTAAACGCTAGAATCGCCGAATCAGAACTTAACGAATGAGCAAGCTCTAAATGAATCGCCCTTGTGGTTAGTCAGGTAAATAATACCCCCCACCTTTTCTCGCGTCTACGTCCTATTTTAACGACCATCGGACCAAAAAAGTCGACCCCACAATGAGAAAAAGGTGTTTTTTTGTACGCAAGTCTAGCAGGGGGCAAGTCGGACATTCTTGGATTAGCGGGTTTATTTTTTCTCATTTTACAAATTATGCATTTAAATTCGATGCTTCGTAATTCTCTGCTTACACCTAGAATGTAAAAAACTTGACGCAATTCATTTAAGATAGTATCATGACTTTTATGAAAATATTTATTATGATAATAGGTTATGAGGAGTTTGGAATATCGTTCTTAGCTGTCTAAGACGATGGGCTTATAACTTAGCGTTTCGTCATTTTTACCGAAATTCGCTAATCTTCCGTTCAGGCGAAGAATTTGATTTTCGTTAATAAAAGGGTCTAAATTAAGTAGTTTGCTATTTTTTGTAATTTTGTTTTTGTTTTTCAATGTAATAAGTTTCTCCGGAAATGATAAATTCTGAGAAATTCTTAAACATAAATTTTCGGCCTTAATTTGTAGATCAGTAAGTGAAATTTCCGTTGTCTTAAAACCCTTTCTTTTGATCGATTTATTTTTTAACTTTGATACGTAAATGAAAATTCGACGTACTGCCGAAATAAGGCGATCCCAAGAAGAAAAACGAGTGAAATCGATCAAAGGTGTCTGAGTTTCAACGGTAAAAATTTGTCTTTCGTTTTCACCAAGGTCTGAAATATTTTTTGAAAGATCGGGTTCATTTAATTTTGGCCATTCTGAATTTAATCTTTTTAAAAAGGTCGGACCGGAAAACCAACGGCTACTTTCACTTAAACATTCATACGAATAACGAGTTCCGTCGTCCGCCGGATTTTCCTTTGAAGGAACCCAACACCATTCGTTTTCTTTTGAACTAGCCCGAATTTCTTTCAAGCGATTAGATACGAAAACTTTAAATTCTTTAGGATCCCGTTTTATCCAATATAAGACTGTTGTAGAATCTGACCAAAAAACTCGCTTTGAAATTTCGAATTCATGTTCACTTTCTATTGATTTAGCTAATTGAGTGTACAACAAGGCTGCTTGCAACTCCAAGCGCGGTATCGTTGAACCTTTTATTGGCGCTACTCGACTTCTTGCAGCAATTATTGAAGTATGAAAAGTGTTGTTATTAAGAGAAAAGCGCTAATAAGCCACGGCAGCGCAAGCTTTTTCACTCGCATCGCAAAATACGTGTAACTCGGCTTTTTTAGTTTGAAAATTCTCGCAACTGGTAACATCTTTCAATTCGACACGATTTCGCGTTTGGTAAGTCTTTTAGCCACTTTTGCCAATCAAAAAATTCTTCGTCTTTTATTTCTTTATCCCACTTGATACCATTTTTGCAAACTCTTTGCATTAAAATCCGAGAATGAATAGTGAATGGAGTTAAAAGCCCTAGGGGATCGAAAACCGACATAATTACAGAGAGAAATTCCCTTTTTGTAGGTTTTTTAAAACTAGAAAGTAGATTTTGATCAATTCTACTTAAGTTAACGTTAAAACCCAGTTTATCTTCCTGATTAAACCAACGTAACCCTAGAATTTTTTCTCCTCCGTTGTCTAGAGTTTCCAATTCTATAACCTGCTTCGATTTTTCCTTCTCTTTAGACAAAGAAATAACAAAATCATCATTACTGCACCAACTGTGCATCTCCCAGTTAGCATGCTCATTAATTTTTGCTACTTCGCGAACACGATTTATAGCATCGATTCGATTCATACAACTGTCAAGAAAATCATCCATATAGCAATTATGAATTAAACTCTCTGAACTTTAAGGGTATTGATCTGCAAAAAGTCGAGCGTTTTTATTTTTTGTAAAAAGTGCAGAGCAGGGGGATGACTTAGCCCCAAATAGCATAGAACTCATCAAATATTCTTCAGGGGGGTTGAATCTATCCTCTCCTCTCCAGAAAAAGTGTTGCGCGTCTCGATCTTCTTGCCGAATTTTAATTTTCAAGAACATATCTCGCATATCAGATTTTATCGCAAATGAATATTGCCGAAAACGCATTAAAACGCCTGGAAGAGATTTTAATAAATCTGGACCTGTTAAAAGTAAATCATTAAAGCTTTTTGAATTAGTTTTGTCAGCAGCGTCAAAAACTAATCGAATTCTTCCTGGTTTATTTATATTTTGAATGCCAAAGTGAGGTAAATAACGAATTTTTGAATTCGGAGATATTTTCCCTGCTTTGACAGCGAAGTTTTTCTCACGAAACATTTCAGTGTAATATAATCGGGCATAATCAGGGTTCTTATCGAGTTTTCTTTCAAGTAAAGCTAATCTATAAAGCGCGGATGAACGACCATCTGAGAAAACTTCGTCGTCACTTTTCCAAAGAAGTCCCACCTCCCATGAGCCATTTGTGTATCGACTGGTTTTTTCTAAAATTTGTAAAGCTCGTATTTCCTCTTCGGTTTTGGCATGGTAATCGAAAGTTTCTAAATTTTCTAACCCAAAATAAAACTTTGTAAGATTCTCGAGATTTTCATAGTTGTATGTTTCGTTTTGTTGTTCTGATTCGGCAATCCCGTTTATTGTTTTAAATTGAAAATTTTTGACAGTGTTTTGATCGCGTGCATCAAAATAACCATGTGCTGCCCATCCAAGCAAACTTTTACTAATAAAAAAGGAATCTTTTTGAATTACTCTAGTCTCCCGCGAAATGATAAGATTAATGTTATCTTGACCTATTAGCATCGATGGTAACAAATTACAGGGGCATATGTTTACACCAGTTCTATTAAAACACGATTGAACGATATCTTGATTGATTCGTTGAGGAGAAATAGAAAGATTTTCTACTATTATTACATTTTTTTAATAATATTCTGAGTTTTGAGCTTTTACTTTGAAATTCGCCTTTTCATTTGACATGGTTATTCCGGCAAGACTTTTCAAAATTAAATTCAGTTTGAACTTTTTTACACCAATTCTCTCAGCTACATCCTTTCGGATTAAACTCGAAGTAGATCCCTCATCGAGAAAAGCAGCTATTTCTTCACAAGCTTTATCGCCTTCAATGATTATTGGAACTATATTTAAGTAAACTTGAAAATTTGACTTTTGAGATGGTGAATCTTTGATCGAGTTCACCGAATTTAGTCAACTATTGCTGCTTTCAACTGATGAAGTCTCTGTATTCGAGCTTGCGGAAGTTAATGGGGTATTTTTAGTGTCTCGATGTAAAACTTCGTGATGTTTTCGCCCACATCTTTTACACGGATTTCTAAGACAGCTTGTTCGAATATGACCACTACGCAAACAATTATAGCACAACTTATTTGACTTTACCGTTTTCCATCTCTCAACAATTGATACTTTACATATATCTCTACAATTTTCAATGTAATGATTTTTCCTTTTACAAAAAACGCAAACAAGATTTTTTTTTTGAATTTTATCCACGTTTTCGCATGAATCATTAAAAGAATTTTCAGGCACATCGATTAAAAATACACTCTTTTCATTTCGGTTATTACGAATAGATCGCTCGTTTTTCGGATCGGATTCTGTTGATCGTAACGCAAAAACGCCTGCTGTTAATAATATCTCCGCTTCTTCAAAAATAAAATTGGCCAGTTTTTCGAGTTCAGGCTTTTCTCGGTCCTTAAAAGCAGCGTAACGTATATACCCACTCATCATGGAATCAGGGAGTTTTTTTATTACCTCACCTGAAAGATCAGAACTGTGCAAAAATCCTAAATTATTTAAGGTGGTTCTTCACGATGGTGCCGTATCAAAGCGACACGGGACCCTGTGGTTTTCTAATTTTCGATTAGCGTATTATTTGCAACATAAAATATGTTGTACTGGCACTTGACTATAATATCATTGCATTTACATACAAATAAACAAGCTAATAAAGTCAGAGTAAGGGTTATAAAAAAATTTTTTTTTGACGCAAGGTTCTGAAAATGGCATGTACGCTCCTATTCAAGCAGACGTTGCCGCAGTTTACACGGCAGACATTTCGTTTACGATTAAATATCGTATACTGTTTCCCTGATTAGCCCAAACTTTTGTTATATTATTAGAAAGCTGAAAAGTTCTTCTTTCACTACAAACTTTTTCTATTACGATCTTAAGTCTACTTTACGAGATATTACATGATATCGTAGTATGGAAAAGTAACCTACATAAGAATACATGTTAAAAGTGCATTTTTTGACTGACTTGTTTTCGAAAATTTACCTGATAAAGGGACTTGAAATTTAAAAAAAAGATGCCTTATAACTTTAATAACAATCCCTCCAAATTTCCCTGTAAGTTTAAGTAAATGGGTTAGGTGAAGAACCACCTTAATGACTTAATCGCGGATACAGAATTTTTTAACCGAGTAGCAACTTCTACTAAATTATTTTTTCGTGAATCGATTTTTGGCAGTTCTTTGATTTCATTTAAAATTTTTTTTAGAATCAACCTTGAACTGCCGAATCTCATTTCTAAAGTTTTAATGAAATCATTTGCATTCCCTCCAGCCACAAAAAGGGCTTTAGTAGCTTTACGAGCTTCTCCTTTTAAGGACTCAGAAAGTCTTACCACGTTTTCCTGATTGTTATAATTATTTTGCTGAGTTGTTACTTCATACGCTTGTTTAAATTCGCCCCGATCGAGCGGATCCCCGGAAAAAGATGGAAGTGGTTTGGCTGTTATCCTGCTTACTAAAGTTGTATTGTTCGATAAAATACTAGCATTTCTAATCGAATCTAATCGACCAAAGTATCCTCAAGAACGTTAGCTAATCTCGCGATATCTCCACTCGATTGAGTCGAATGTGCGGTGCTGTGAAAACGATTTCGGGATGGTGAATTTAAGACCGCATTTTCGAAATTATTACCGTTACTTAAATCGATATTGCTATTATCGTCAAAAGTTTCTATTGATGATGGTTCATTTTCTGATCCCTGGTTTGAAATCGCTTGTCCAGATAAATAATCCTCAAACTCGTTCACCGGATCTTCTTCATCGTAAAATTGATGCGGAGCTTGCAGTCGAGCTGCCGGAGGCGCAAGCTCGGGTAACAGTAGAGGTGCTGTATAACCTCGATGACGCGGCGCTCGAGGGCGGACTGCCGCCGCTGGCAGTGCAAGCTCTGGCGCAAAAGATGGTTCGGGGGGCGCCACGGGACCTCGACGGCGGGGTTCTCGAGGGCGAACTGGCGCAGCTGCAGGTGGTGGCGGGGCTGCAAGTTCAGCGGCCTCCGCTGCTGGAAGTTGGCGCGGCGCTCGAGCGTGAACTGCCGCAGCTGCAGGTTGCGGCGGAGCTGCAAGTTCAGCGGCCTCGGCTGATGGGCGTCGGCGCGGCGCTCGATGGCGAACTGGCGCAGCTGCAGGTGGTGGCGGAGCCACAAGTTGAACTGCCTCCGCTGCTGGGCGTCGGCGCGGCGCTCGACGGCGAACTGGCGCAGCTGCAGGTGGTGGCGGGGCTGCAAGTTCAGCGGCCTAGGCTGCTGGACGTCGGCGCGGCGCTCGAGCGCGAACTGCTGCAGCTGCAGGTGGTGGCGGGGCTGCAAGATCATCGGCCTCCGCTGCTGAACGTCGGCGCGGCGCCCGAGGGCGAACTGGCGCAGCTGCAGGAGGTGGCGGAGCCACAAGTTGAACTGCCTCGGCTGCAGGACGTCGGCGCAGCGCTCGCGCCTGGAAGTGTTCTAGTTGCGGGACGGTGGCAGGAGCTGCAGGACCCAAAATTGGAGCAGGGTTATGCAACTGCTGAGGAAACGGTCCTTGGAAAAGGACTGAAGCTGGGATCGGTGGTGTAAATAACGACGCAACGTCCAACTCTGGGGCGTCAATTTCAGAGTTTTCTGAAGAGTCCATCTCCTGGTGGTTGGAGTTGTCTCGCAGACAAGCCCAAAAATCCGTGAGATTTGCATCGGGATCCGAGTCTGAGAGTCTGTCTTCCTCTTCATCTAGACGCAGTCGTCTGAGCGGAGGTCCTCCCAAAGGAGAGTTATTTCTTCTCCTCATATCAGCTCACACGAAAATAAAGACACGGAAAAAACAAAAACAAAACAAGCGAGTTTCCCGGCCGATGCACCAAAATGTTCCGTCACAAAACAGAATTTTATGTTCAGAAATAAAACTTCGGGTTCGAGTTAAAATCAATTGAAAATCATTTATTCACGTAATTCAGTTTTTGGTTAGGAACAAAATTGACGTGATCACTGCTCGTTTGTCGGTAAGGTTCTGCTCGTTTTTCAAAAAACAATGTTACTAATTATCTTTTGGTCGTCATAGCAACCAAAAAAAAGAAAAGAAAAAGAAGACAACCAAAAAAGAATCGCCTATCGGCCCATCGTCTGCGATTGAATCCCTCTGTGTTCGCTCGCTCCGTAGATCCCTTCTTTTATCGGTATCTTTACCGGTGAAGGGAAAATAGCGTTCACGATCAACCCTTATTTGATTGATCGCAACGCGTCCACCAGTAGTCTGCAGATGTACAGCGACATTTTATTGCCGTAGTGGAAGAGGAAAAAATTTGTCGACTGAAACAAAAGTTTCTGTATGCAGACAGAGGAAGGAAACAGCTCCAAAAAAAGTCCCACTTGAAGATTCTCTTGATTATACATTTGCATAAGACGGTGCAGTTTAATGGCAGGAAAATTGATTTAGAGTCAGAGTTGAGCCGCTCGGGATCGTGGCGGTGAGAAAAATTGCCATTTGAATTCCAATCCCTCGACCGACAGTGCAAGATATGGCTAAGTCGATTATCGGAAAATCAAAGCGGATGAATGTAGCTGTACTTCATTTTTATTCGCACTCTTTTTTTTAGCAAATTCATAGTAGTTTCCAGATTCAATCAGCCAATACAGAAACATGCACCTGAGAGCACACGATAAGTAGTACGTACCCGTGTATGGTCAGACGTGTAAGTATACACAAATATCAGTTGATCGATTGTCGTCGTCACATTTCTCTCGCCAAACGCATCATCATTTGACATTTTTCCTATGCGTAGAACAAACATTTCGATCAAACTGCGCTCAGACTCTCGTGAAGCGGGAGTAACATTGCGGAGCGCGAGTTTCCGTCAATAAAAAAGCGACAGCTCGCCGGCAGCACCCCATCCTCAGTTTTCAAACATCTCCCGTATAAAAATCCGAGGAAGAAAAGGAAGCGAATGGAAGGAAAAAACTCTCACGTGGTGCTCTTTTTCTGCGGAAAAATGCGGTGATTTTCTCCCGCCGAACTCCCCGTCCCTCGTCGCGCGTTGCAAGCAAGGCTCGTTTGGGTTTTCACGCGCGCAGCAGCCGAGATAATCGAAAACCAATTACGTGAAAGCCTCGTAAAGTTTGCGCCACGGGCCCTGGAGGAATTATAAATCCAGGACGGTATCTGCCCCCCGCGCCACTCGTCAAACCTACCGCGCTTCCTGTCCCGGATATCACATCCCCCTCCCTTTTCACGCGCTGCTCTGTTTTGCGTCTCCTCGTCCCTCCAGCGCCGCTCTATTTTTCTCACTTGATCGGGTTTTATTTTTTTCCACGAGACATGTATACAGGTACGAAGGCGGTCGAAGGAGTGAGGAAAAAAGGGCGCGAGAAAAGAGAGGGGGTGCCGAGGTCACGGATCATTATTGCAGGGGGTCGATCGAGGCTTGGCGCTCGTTGGAGTATAAAGTAGAGACGACGGGAGAAATACAGCGCGGGCCTCTGAGCGCAAACTTGGACTCGAGGACAAAAACTTGCTTTCATGAGCCTCTCATTGTTCTTCTGTGCAAGTGCGGGCGACAAATGTTTTGTTCGTTTCAAAGGACGACCATCGCTTTGGTTTCCTGTGGTGAAAAATACAAGGGGATGGTCGGGACTCCTCATCGTAACTGACGCAATAAAAAGGTCGACTCGGATCGATGGGTGAGATGATGTCGTCGGTGGTAAAAAAGGACTGGCGCTGAAAACAGAACTCGATTAATCACAACTTTGTCCCGCGGAACTTTTCGGGGACTGCGTCATCAGGCGAGTCCCCATTAATCAGCCCAGTTTTTATCTCCTCCGCGAGACCAGACAGATATTTCCCTTGCGAGTGGAACTAATTAATTTTCATACGCAGCTACGCCAGCAGTCCGACAAATTCTCGGGAAATTCCACTTCGCGGCACATTCGTCGTGAATCGATCCAAACAGTCCCTCCTTGTCTTTTTTGCATTTCGCGACTGGAAAGCACGGCTCCCCCGAGAAATCGACCACCGCCACGATTTCGAGGAGGGTACTATAATTTGGAGAGGCATATCGTTGCGTGTGGGCGCGTCGATTGTAAGTACAGGGGGTTGAGGTAAGGAGAAGGGTATAATTGAGTCCTCGGACTCGGCGGGCTCGCGTGCCCCCGAGGAAAGCTGTGTTTTGTACTTTTGGAGTGTGTAACGTATTGGGGTTACAACTAGTTTTTTTCACCCACGTGCCAATAAAGGGGATGAGATGCAGTTTCAACGCTGTTAATCTGTCACGGGGATTGTAAAATTCACCTAAAAGGATTCATTGGATCTTCGACATTGGCCATGCAATAAACAAAAAATAAACAAACGGATCTGAGTTAAAAAGAAGCAATATACGCCCAGAGGCACAGAAAAAAAGGCAAGGGAAAGAAAGAGAACATAAAAAATGCTTTGAGCTGCAGCTCAATAAATTTGTCCTTCCGCCTCCTGATTCTCCAGACACAGAGTTCAGTACCAAACCATGTCCCTATTTCTCTCGAATACATGTATAAAGAGCGAAAGGGGGAGTCTTAAGGCGACCGGCCGTAATTGGGTCTCCTGAGCAGAGGTCGGCGTCTCACGAAGGTGTACATACATGCGCTCACTCTGCAAT
This sequence comes from Copidosoma floridanum, assembly GCF_036245765.1. Taxonomy (NCBI): domain Eukaryota; kingdom Metazoa; phylum Arthropoda; class Insecta; order Hymenoptera; family Encyrtidae; genus Copidosoma; species Copidosoma floridanum. The sequence continues at coordinate 17,575,863 of NW_028321907.1, read as the reverse complement.
TTCAGTGGATATATGTGTTCGTGTATGAGTATACCCACATCTACCCTCTCATCCTTTGCCTGTGCCCCACCAATTTCACAAGGGAAGAAGCGGCAGCAGCTCAGATCTGCAGGTGTGCGTGTGTGCGTCCCGTTTGTGGATTAAAGTGCTGAGGCCAAGGGAGAGAGGGACAGCCTCTTCGCTGACTCGATTACGACCCGAAAGTTGGCACGGCACGAATGGCTTCGCTCTCGCGTGTGCTTTCTTTTTCTCCTTCCCTTATTCGTTTGTTCATTTGCTCTCACCCCCCATCCCTTTTTCTTTTTCTTTCCAGCTCGTTTGCACGACTTTTCCATCGCTACGGTCCGTATATTGCTATTATAGGAGAAAAGAAAAAAAGATTCCGATGACCCTTGGCTACTTCAGTTCGGCTCCTAGCAATTACGGCTTCAACGGGGCGAGTCTCTTATCATCGGCTTCGCCCCTTCCCTCTGAGCCCGTCGCCATGTACAGATGTCGTAGCCGATCGATCCCGTATCGACAAATTAATAATACATGCTATTCCACTCGTCTCCAGCTCCCCGTTTCACCATGACATCGTAGCCAGAAGCAGATTATTTTCTCCCCTTTGCCTCTGCACGGGCTCGGAAATGATTTAGGCGTTTCGAGACATTTTTGTCGGGGCAATGAATCAGTGGCTGAGCTTCCAAAAATGTAAATTCTGGACACATAGATGCGAAATGGTCTCTGCGACGCTTAAGCCAGTGGTGGCCTACATATCGTGCAGATGTATCGGGCACCGCATCCTTTGAGGCTTTTAATATTTTTCGCGAGTTTCAGTCGCAGGCTCCGTTTTAATTAAACCCACTTTGGTCACGAGGGGAAGCAGTGGCAAAAAAACTTTTATAACATTACATACATCTGCTGACCCATTTTTCCTGACTGCCAAAATTAAGATGGAAATACATTTTTTCTAGAGACTTTATCATGCCCTGAAAAATTTCCATCCTATTCATGTAAATGCGTCTTCATATTGAAACTTGATTCTAAAATTGAGTCTCAAATACCGTTGTTTTGACGCTTTAAAAGTGTAGTAAAGCGCATATAAATGTGCAATTAATATATGTTCAGATGCACTTAAAATCTCAAAGCCTATGTGTTTACTAAATTACGTCACATAGGTCCTTAGGTAAAAAAATCAGATTTTGATCAAATATTGCTAACTTTTTGTGATGATTGATCAATGATTGTACATTTATTTATTTATAAACAAATTTTTCAAACTGTTCCAATGTAAAGTAATTTTTTCATTCAAATATGATCAAAATTATAAAAAATGTAACAAATAAGATTTCAAATTTAAGTCATTGAAAACAGTTTTTTTTTAATTATTAAACAACATTTGTGTGGCCTGATAACAAGAAAGGTACATCTTCACTTCGCTCTGTAGCGCGAGCGCCCCTCCTTTCGTATCCTTCTGAGAGCAAGTCGACCACCGATCATTGACTTCAATTCTAATTTTTTTCTATCTCACCTCCTCTCGTTTCCTTTTATCCTTAAATGAGCTGCAAAGTCAGTCCCCCTCCTGGGAGTTTAGGTTTTAGTTGGTAAGTGCCAAGTCACCTTCGCTTGGATGAATCCAGTATACTACCTGTAATTCAATGAATCGAGGGTGTATTACGAAGATATCCTCTCCTCAATCATAAAAATAAAAAATAGTACGCGATAAAGCACAACAAGAATTATCTTACATTGGTCGTTTTAATTTTATTTTATTCAACACAACAAATTCTTTCATCACTATTAATTGTCGTCTGTTTGTATAAGCGTCATTGTAAAAAATAATCTTCTTGCCCCTTTGACTTTTTTCTTTTTTACTTAACTTAAGAACTGATTAATACATAATATCTATTTGTTCATTAATGTTCATAAATGGTTCAGCAGCTCAATTTTCGGTACACATCCCAATCATCTTACACTCGAATACATTCTACTTCTAATTATTCCCTCCACACATTTTTATCTATAACTTTGTTTATAAGCCGTAATTGATGCTTATTTGATGTACTTTTGTTTAAATACAAACCAGATATAAATTTTTTATCAATATTGGACAACGATTTGATATAGAACATTACCAAATTAATTGAAAATGGTTTGACAAAATAAATATGTTGATACAAAGATCTTACACAAATTTTTAGTAAAAAAAATTCCTATCTAGCTAAACAAATCACTCACTACATACACCTGGTTGTACCACCATAAATAATTCTTTAAGCTACCCAAGGTTTTTTATCTGCTCGTGTTTCCCTTATCCAATATAATTCTGCAGTAATTTAATAACAGATATCTAACTTTTGTTGTTAAAATTTATCGACGCATTTCTAAGTTTAAGACCAGACTTGTAAATTATCGATTGAATTTTCAATCGGACGAGTAAGAACTGAAATTCGTATTTTTTATTGAACTACTATTGATTTTCAAATAAAATATGATTTTTCAGTAGAATCGAAATTGATTATCTATGAATTTGTCATCGTTTATTAAAACGCACTCGCACTCAATCGGATAGTGAAATTCTGGTCAATCGTTAATCAGAACATCAGAGATGAAGAAGAACACCGTCTGAAATCCATAAATATGTTGAACGTATGTATATTATATGTAAGACAATTCCATTGAAAAAAATCAGTTAAACTGCAATCACTATTTATTGGTACACATTCAAAAAAGAAGAAGGTACAGAGAAAAGCATTTCATGTGTCCTGATGTTGCATCGGATGAGTTGGAGCTTCGTGCCCATCGCCGTAATGGATACCTTAAATACAAATGCCCGTCAGAGTGAGCAGTACTTCTCGGGAGACTATAGCTGGTGGCACTGTTCTATCATGCAGCCAGCAGAATCACGAGAGAAAAGCTTGCAGGCACAGTGCACATCGAGTTTTTCGATCCGATTTCGTTGATTTTCAAGTTGTTTTGTGTTGGAAAGTGAATAAAAAGAAAAAAAGGATTTTTCAATTAAATTTAAAATTTTGTATCTCTAAATATCTGACATCATGCTGATTTTTTTTTTTTTTTTTTGTGTAGGAGTAAGTTATTGGTTGTCAGGAGGCGATCGAAAAGCAATGTACGCTTTTGTAAGTGCATCCATTGGACACGGTTGTGAATGATGATTTCTGAAAAAATTAAATGCAAGTTTTTGTCAAAAAAACCTTTTGAGTTCATTCAAAATTTATTTGAACACAGAATTAGCAAACACAGGATGATTCACACATTAATCTGTGTATAGCTTGCCCCGAGTTTTATAATCCTCAACATTGTCGCTTCCACGAAATGGCACCAAAAACAATGTTGTCATTTATTTTAACTGGGTATCCAGTATGAACCGGAAAATTAAGTACAAATTGTTCCTGATTTGTTTTGAAGTTGAAATTAAAATTGCGTTTTGATTGTACCTTTTTCCTCCCTGTTCCTTCCCTTGCTTCCTTTCCACCATTGGACAAAAACTCGCAGTATGACAACGTACGCAACGAAAAAGCGGAGAAACGCAAAAGATATTGTCAAACCTCTTATAACGAGCTACAAGGATAAAAAAAAGTATTATATTAACGGAACTCAGTTCAGAGACATCAGTCGGCACTGCGATGTCATTCAGTCCTTCGACGTGTCCCTTTATTTGATTCCATACATCAAAAGATTAAATCAAATCCCTGAAATCAAAAAAATTCGATAGAAAGGCACGAATCAGTACTAGTGGTATTTACTCTTTGTGCTGACAAAAATTAGATTAAGAAGAGCCAATTTCATTTGTAAGTGAATTGTGCAGTTGGTCACCTCCCACTTTCCTATACAGTGGTATGCGATATGACAGATAAACAATGCAGGAAGAGTAGAAAGTAAGAGAATCGGTACACTCTATTTTAGCGTCACGTTTGCCAATGTTACTCGTATGTATTTCTTCCCATTTGAGCCTTCAACAGGACATGCTTCTCTTGTGACGTGTCAGCGAACCCAGTTCTGTGTGCATAAGTACATGTATAATGCACGGCGAAGAACGGGTACGAACGTCCACATGTCGAAGCAGAGCACCGGTGGTCAACAGGTTTCGAGAAAATTACGGGAATCCCCGAGCGAGGCTCTCTGTGAATCCGGAACCTCTACTTCCGGTACAAGTATACAGTTGGAGCATCCCCATAGATGTTAACGCTTACGTGTGGGATCCAGTGGTAGATTTTATCAATTATTCATGCGGATCGTGTTCCTCTTCCCTCGAACTGATTCGAGTGCCACGATTTTTCATGGCTTGAGACGATCATTTGTTACACGCGCTCAAGCATATAGTCAGGTTTCACTGTTTTTTTTTCTTTGGTAAATCCGTAGCTTATTATTTCTTTTTCTCTGTTGTGTTTGTCTGTCTACTTAGCTGCAGTGTAACGCAGTGCTGATGTGGGGCTGACGGTTTTCGTTTGGCTAAAGTTGGTAATTTTAATTAACAAAGTTCCCGCTAAACCAATATTCTGGAAGTTTGCTAATGGAATGTTTGTTGAATTTGGGTAGAACATGCCTGAGTTGGACTATGCTCGCAAGACCAATAATACAACCCTGTTGTCTTTCTTTTCCTTACTTATCAGGAATTTATTTTTATACGTAATACTTTGATAATAGAATTGAACAGAACGCAAAACGGCAAATGACTAAAATACTATATTTCTGTTGTACGGAAATTTTACATAGTCGTCTCAAGAGTCAAAAACCAAAAATCTTTTTTTTGAATTTCAGAGCATTTTTAAGAGAATTTGTGTTGACACCCTACCAACGCACAGTAAAAATTTTTTTTCTTTTTTCATTTTTCTTTTCAAGTATAGATGCATAAGGACCCCTGAAATGAAATTATTTAAACGAATTACACAGTAGATAATATAAATATAATACAGAGGAGGGACGAGAGTTTTTATTTCTCGTACAAAATAACAGCCTTTAAATACCCCCACTAACTCAGCTCACAGAAACTCTGTAGAGGGATTTTTGGGATGTTAATCGGCTTTTTTTTCAAGTCTAGTCCTCAGTGTCTCTATATTGTATTCGTTATGATTATAAGGATGGGAATGTTGAGACGTTGTGGGTCCTTTTAAAATCGTAACAACTTTTTGAAGTTGCTTTATTGTTGCTTTCGTCCTGCGAATTTTGAGCCGTAAGGGTGCGATTACATGGAGGCGGATGGACGTCCCGCAAGTTCGGGAAAACGATGTGCGGTTATTTTGATTTAAAATACGAAAAGCCCACCTTGTATGTTTGTATTATTTTATTTTTATTTTTTTTTTTTATTTTAAACAGCTGAACGCACTTTTTTTCAGCTCCTCTACAACCTTTTTAATTATTTCCTTCCAGACTTCAATATTTTTTTCATGGTATTTGAAATAATTTTAAAAAATTAATACCAACATGCAAGGCGGGCTTTTCGTATTTCAAATCAAAACAACCGCGCATCGTTTTTCCAAACTTGCGGGACGCCCATCCGCCTCCATGTAATTGCACCCTAATACATGCGGAGTACCCTATGATGGAATCTTATTTTTAATTTGTCTGCAATGATACTTAGTATAGACAGAAAATATTAGTACCTATTGCTTTTCGTGACCTTTTTTTACTAAAATTATCAGGGAAAAGTCTATGTACCTACGTGCTCAAACACTAAGTTGTAACCGATGTTTCGAATATAGGCATCCAACAAATTGTAGAAAACTTGAAATTTGATAAAAAATATTACCTAAAAAGACTTTCAGGAAGAGCAGTAAGAAAAATTTGTTTCCAGAGGTATGGTCTTTTAAAAGAGATATTTAAAAAAAATGGGTGGATACTTCAACGAGGATACTGAAAAAATGTTTTAAAATTTCGTAACGTACGCGATTGAAGTTTGAGAGCATAAAATGGATATCCAAGCCTTCCTGAGTACGATAGCGCATACGCTTGAACTAGTTCACGACCTCTGCCGCTCTTTTTACGTTAAAATAAAAATTTCTCTTTACGATATCGGGTACGTCATCTGTAGTTCGTATGAGTTGTGATCAAGGATTTTAAAAAAAGTTTAAATATTTAAGATTCCAATTGGGAATACGATTTTTTTATTCGCACGAGATTTATTTATGACAGCCATTCCCGCTCATAATTAACACGCTTGAAACTGGACGGAAGGGGGTGAGAGACAATAAATAACGATTTACCCACCAGAATTACACAAACGATTTATTGCCACGTGAAAGCGTCAGCAACACTACAAACACGTACTTATTGTTTATTCTACTTTTATTGTTTGAAAATAACAGCGGAGAAACAAATAAACGCTGTACAAGCAACTGTGACGTTAAATCCATAGGACGCGTGGAAATATTTGATTTACCGTTTCTGAATCGCAAAGTAGAGAAAAAGCGTCACAGTCATTATTTATACGTGCAACGAGGACGCGAATAAATGTTTCCCATCTCGTGAAAAAATGCGTCCGCAAGTTGTATCTGGGAGATCTCATCAACAGAAACAGGAATTGATTTTGTGAAATATTTTTGGTCGTCCCCATGTACCCGATACTCCATGTATTGAAGAATTAAAATTAACCTCGACAGTCCAGACTCGATTTGTTGAAAGTCGAAAGCGCCAATTCGTGCTAAATGGGTAATGTCAGTACGAATCAGGTATTTTTCACCACTTTCGGAAAATCAACTGTCCAACGGCTATTACGGTAATTTTGTTCGAATCATCGACATTGCGTGGGCTATTTTACGTACTCCACGTAATAGCCAAACGATTTGTCCCAAATGTATGTAAAACAGGTCAGATTTTTAAAACGAAACGAATCGTGTAAAACTCACGGCCATTTATTCATTTGCATCCGAATTTGGACGAAATGTTATTTACATTCAACATAAATCTAAACCCATTGAATGCAATATCAGACGAAAAATCCAAGCTCGTGTTCAATTTTTCAATAGCGAAACTCTGCTAACGATCGGGGTTGTGGTTTTTCAAATTAATACTCGACCCAACAGTAACTGCTCGTCTACAACCTCCTCCGATGAATCAGCGCTGGCACCGATAGCAAATGAATTACCTTCGGTGAAGTCTAGGTAAATGAGAAAAACTTTTTGCTAAAGATAAACATAGACTCATAGCTTCTCGCAATTAACTGCAAAGGATAATTTTCTAGTTAAAAACCGAAGTTTCCGTCACTCAGTGGACCTTTCTCCAGGGAGTTTTACTCCGTAAATGCAAATTGGTCGAACTAAAATATAGAAGGATCGTTGGGTTGGGTTTACATTCCAGTTACCTCCTTCCTTCATGGCACTACTCCACCAATTTGTATTTCATTTTCACGATGAAAAGAAAAATAAAGATATTGCAGAAGAGAAGTACTGTTCACGCCCAAGAGGCAGTTCCATCAGCCGCAAAGAACACCGAATGTATACCCAAATGATGAGATTTTGGAGAGTATTTGAGTTTGCTTACAATCATTAAGACCAAAAAATCAGTCAAAGTGTAAAACATTATCGATTTTATACTTCAACATACGTGGGATTCTTGAAGTTGGCATAGCTTATATAGAAATAACTTTAAAGTGTTTATAAAAAAAAGAAGAAGAAATTTAGCAAACAATTTTTATGATTCCATATCCTTTAACTCCTATTTACTATCTTAAGAGGGGAAAATTCTAAGATTCACATCCCAACAACGTATAGATACGTGATCGTAACGTAAGATTCGGTTGTAATGAACGACCTCGAAAACGTGATAAATGACCCCTATGATATTATGAAATGCATGATTTTTTAACCCTCAGTAAAAGTGACTCGGGAACAGAGGGAAAAAAAATCCCGAAAATTTAACTCGAGTTAAGTAACCAATAATCTAAAAAATCGATAAAAAACACACCAAGGTCATTAAATTAAAAAACAATTTTTTTTAACTTACAATATGTTAAAAAGAACTCAATATCCAAGAATATAGATTCACTTTATATTCTCAAAAAAAATGATGTTTCACCGTACGTTAACAAACTAAATGAAGATCATTTTACAATTGAACTTCTTCATTTATCTTAACAATCGTAAGAAAACCCTAATTATGTTCGAAATCTGATTATTTGAGCACACTCTGCATCGTACATAGCCCAGAGGCTTATCGACGTGTTCCAAGAGTCGAATATAAGCGGCCAGGATATAAGCGGAAGTACTATACCTTCACCACCACCGGATACACAGATATGCTAGAAGACTCCCACATCCCCTATCGTGCTATTCTTTGGGCTCTTTTCGATAAGCGTCCGAATTTCAGTGGACGATAAGCTGCCCACAGTTCCTGCTACCACCGCCTTTTCTCACTCGTTGCCTTCTCTTTCCCCAGAGTTTTTTCTGCCGAGGGAGGAAAAGATACGGGTACCACAGCTGCGCGCTTTTTTTTCGAGTATCGGTGGTGTCGTTTGCTACAGTGGGTATAGGTCACACACGCCTCGAGGGTGCGTTGCCGAGTAATACTGCTTTTGACCACTTGCCTTTGAGAAAATCAATTTCACCAGTCTTCGTTTCGTTGGCTCCGCTGCTGCTGTTGGGAAATCAAAACGAAACGGTCTGAGGGTACTTGGAAACAAAAGATTTGCCGTTAAACTGGATGATTTGAGTGCTTTTTTTTATTGTGAACAGTTTTATTTATTTATTTACTTAATCACACGTACATTATTTTTTTCTATTTAATTGAAAGTATTATAAAAATTTCATTCTTTTTTTTAAGAGAAATAATAACTTTTGCCCGAAGAGCTGAATCACCTATACTAATTAAAACAAACTTCGATTTATAATGAAACAAATACGATTCACACAGCAGTGCCAGACCTGTTTCTTCGATTGAAAATTGAGGTTTGAGCAAACAAACTCAACGAGAAGCAAATACCTTCCGTCATTTAAAGGTTTAATTACAATACGATCAACTGTGGTGCGTAATAATAACGTGATACCATAAACTCCCTTGTTAACACATGCAATATTGCATGCAGTAAATCGTCAACAGAAACTCTTGATAAATGACGTCAGTTCAGATCAAAGTATCCCAAACTACATAAATTGAAATTGATGTTATAGGTAACGACCAGATAAGTATGACCGAAATCTGATGCAAATACAAATATATTTAGTCACCATCTCTTTTAATATTGATTGGTTGCATTTGAGTGACGAAATCAACGATTTCAAATTTAGTAGAAATTGGCACTTTGCACTGAAATCCAACTTTACATGAGCTCTCCTCAAATTAGTTATCGACATGTCATGATATACTAGCCAAAGAAGGTATCAATGAAAGTAAAGCGAGCAACAAAATCACTGTTTCCGCACAATCGTGACAATACAACTCTGCAGAGTTGTCCAAACCCTCAAAGGTACATCAAACAAAAATAATCTATCGCCGGTAATCCAAGTCATCGTGCTGAGCGAGCCAAGTGCTCAACTGCTCCTCAAAGAAGCCGGTGACGCAAAGCTCCTCGTGACAAGCGTTGGAAGCACCAACCGTAGCTTCGAGTACCATCGATTAAACTCCACGTTTCCTCTGTCAAGACGCTATACGTGGGGTGGAAAAAAAAAAGTATCGATGCAATTTAGAAACGAAAAACCCGGAAACAAGAGGAGAACAGACGAACGTGTATGTATCATATGCGTCCTGTCGACATCGAAAAGAGCCCTCACTAAACCGAAGAAATCCGAAGTACCGAACAAGTGAGACAAACACCATGCATCAATCACAGGGCCGAGGGACAGTGTGCGTGCACAAGTAGACAACATGTACAACGCACGCGCGACGCCTGCGGACCGTAAAGAGAGAAAGACGAGCCCTTGCGTTGTAGCAGCTACGTTCAAGGTGGTTGTTCCCTCGCGACTGATGGCAAAACTCGCAGTCTCACCACCCCAGTAACCCTCGTGGGCTGCGCTTCGTGGACCAGCCGCTCCCTGGCGCCACTAAGCGCTGACGCCTGCTCCGATGGTCCCCACCCTTATGCGCCACCACCACCACCACCCAAGCAACAGTGCAATATCCTGCGATGGGGGATGCGTCCGTGAGGGTGTACGCACGCATAGGCGGGGGGGAGGTGGTGAAAAGCCGAATTTGCAGGGAGTCGCGCTGAAAAGGGAGAGAGAGATTGTCCCAGATAGCCGGCCCTACCTGCGGTCCAGCGGAATTGCTTCTGATGGTCTGACCCGGGTGACGTGCCATCACCGCCGGCGATTGTTTATAACTTTGATGGGGAGCCCCGTTGTCGCCGTAAAATGTCCCGCGGTGGTGATTAAATTGACGGCCGAGCGGATGTTTTTGGAAATCATTAGCAATCGATAAGTTCTAGATGTATTAATATATTAGTAACACTCTTTCAACGTTTTTGTAGTGATTATTTTCATCGGAGGCATATCAGTTGAGCTGAATTGGTAAAATGCCATACACAAGATCGGTTCAGTGACTGGTATAGCGTTCTCGATTATACGTGCTCTAAACTCTAACGCATTTGGACATATAGGGCACTAAAAAATACATCATGCGATAAGATTACTCCGTTCGTATCCTGAAATCTGGTAAAATTAAAAATTCTGGTCGTATTTTGGAGTCACTTGACGTGAAATATGAAAACTACGAAAGAACGAAAACACGATTGTACCATAAACCCTTCAACTTCTTCTAGCTCTGCTAGTTTTTATTCTCATTTTCTTTTAAACTGCACGTTTTCTTTCTCAATTATACATTAGAGTGATCAAATGATTCAAAAATAAACTTCAGAGTAGATAATTAACGTGTTTTCATAACTTACAAGTATCAAAATCTTAAAACTAATTTAAAAATCAACAGCATGTCCAAATGATAAATAACCTGTTAACACTTAGTATGAGTTAATTGAAACTTGAATCAACACGCGTATCCCACTAGATAATAAATTAAACCAACCATCTAATCTGGCGAAAAAAAACAGAGAAGCGAAATTCTTTCTAATCCTTTTCCACTTCTTTTCCATCCAATTCGAGATTCATTGGGCGGGCGATACCCAGTCCACACTTTACTGCCTGTGAACACGTACTCAAACGGAAACTCCTGTCCCACCAACGTGTATTTTCTGGAATTTTATTCGGGGCTCTATCTATAATTACAAGGGCGAGCGCGGACCGGTAGTACGAGTCCCGCACGGGAAATGTCGCGCCAAGATTATCTTAACTGCACCGCGGCTTTCTTACATTTCCTCTTCCGCTGTACGTGTGTACGTTTAAACGTTTTTTTCCCTCCAAGACCACCTCCCTCAGTTAGTATGGAAAGTGGCAGGAGGGGCTGGGGTGGGGTTGCACGTGGCCTTATCAAAAACTTAATACAACGTTAAGTAGCCGCAAGCGTGACTTTAGCCGCGTGCCAAGTCTCCAAATAATTACACAATTAAGTTGATTACAAACAAACCGCATAATAGTCAAAATTCAATTCATCAAATGGAAGCGATTGTATTTATATTGGTTGATGCATGACCTTTCTCACTTGTGTATTAGTTACGTTACCTAAAAAATTAAGTTACGACAAACACAAAAATCACACAAAATTTGTGAACTTACCTGTTGTGTGATCTCTGTTCCTTGACACGCTTGAGTGCTCTTGAAAAAAAATATACGTGCACTTTTCTACTGTTCAATATTTATTCATGAAAAAAGGGAGCAAAATAAAACATGAATTATTATCACTACGATTATAATTGTTTATTATTATTATTATTATTATTATTATTGATTTTTGCCTTGTGTATATACATAAGCTGCAGCTGTAATGACATTTTTGGCTTTCTGCTCCATACGTTTTTAGGTATATTTTTAGGAACACCTACAAAGTGACGCACACGATGAAATCCATTCTACTTAAAAGTGTTGTTACTATCATTGAATCTTTAAATATTCTTCACTGACCAATTATTAACTTTTTACGACAGTATTGCATTTTTCATTCCAAATTGTTGACTTTAACTTTTGTAGTATACTAAAAGTAGAATCGTTAAAAAATTAGCGACTGAATTTTCATTGATTTTGTTTAAAAAAATAAAACGTCAATTTTTATGATTAATATTCGAATCATTAATGTTTTTTTTTGCAATTCTCCTATCTATTAAGTTATCCATCTGTTGATAACTATTTTTCAAAGAACTCAATCACTAAGAAAGTTATTTATATACACCCACCAGATGTGAAATACTCCGCCCGCACTTGTTTGACTCTTATTTAGTCATTTTTAAAGCTGTTTCAACTTTTTACTTTGGTTATATTACAAAACCCTACTCTATTAAAGTAATCTCGTTTGAAAATTACCCATCAAAGTTAAAAAGAAAAAAAAAATTAAACAAAAATTTTCTGAAATCACCTTTTAAGTAGTACAGCCCGAGTTTAGTCAGACCTCATCGAATAAAACTCTCCATGAACTTCTTCACTGTTCGCGGAACACGTTAATTAAAAATTCACGTACTGAAAATTTATATGCCTATGCGTTCGTCTCGCGTGCGTATATCACAATTTAAACTTTTTACGAGCCCCTGCGTCTTATTACTGCAAATCTCGGGGAGAAAGTATGTTCACGCCGCAGCGGTTGCTTTTAAATATGCAACGCTCGAACACTTGTAAAAACGTCAAGTAAAAGTTACTACGCAAATCCTGGTGAGCGACAATTTGATGTCACGTAAAAATCTCCAACCCACCATTTCGGGTCTCTTTACGACCACCGTGTGCATGTTACGTCGAGATTCTTTTTTTCCTCACGTTACATAACACCTACGTAATCACGGCATCAATTATTTTCTTTGACTACCGCCTTTGTTGTACAACTAGTATTCACGCGAGAAATAACGCGGCTCGTGCCACTGTACACTTGCACATACACACGCATCGACAGAGGTACAGAACAGCAAATTCTTATGTCTCGTGTACAACCTGCACCCACAATGAAGCCACTGGATGCCATGCAAGCGCGTGTTCATCGTAAGCTTGAACAAAAAGAGTCTCACGTTTGTGTCCATGGCAGTGTGTGGGGCTGCCAAGCTGTGAGGGGCGTTTCCCCCACAGTACAGAATCAGTCCAAGGCTGCTGATACCGCCGCTCTGCTTCTGTGATGTGTACAGCTCCTCTCTTTCCCTCCGCCTTCTATGCTTGACGATGGATTCACCCGCGTCCTCCTCCCGAAGGAAAAAATAGGGAAGAGTTCAAAGGTGGATCAGCCACGACCAGGTACCCACTACAAAACCCTAGACTGTGTACCCGCAGTGCTCATCATGTATACGTATACCCACATGTGTGGAGATCGAAAAAACTTCTTTTCACTCTTTATGAACTGTACCTATACAAGTATTCTTTTCTCGCCCTTGCCTATCCTCACCTGTTCTACCGTTACACTTGCTGGTGCGCCCTAAATCATCGACGGACGCGTCGTAAAGTCTTTATAGCGAGACTGCGGATGCGCCCTCCTCCCCTTGATGGTACATATATCCACGTAACAATGGTATAAAGTGGTGGTAGAGGTAGCTTTTATAGTGCTTGTTTACTACACGACTACCATCGAGCACCAGCTTACTCACACCTGCACATATAGTCACGGAACGTTTCATTATTATGGCCTTAAAAGGTTACAGTGGTGGCAACAGAGGCTCGATATTCCCTTTGCTTGGCTAGCACAGGGGAGTGGGGCAAGGGAGGAGTGAGATTCAAGGTAATGCAGTCCGAATTTGCATTTCTCGAGGGGAGCAGCTCCGTGTTTACATCATTAGGCGTCCCTCGTTTGTCTCCTCCTTTTTTATTTTTCAATCTTGGGCAACGCCTACGTAGTGTGGGACGACTGGGATCGATGGGGTCGATAGTTAGGAAGGAGGGATTAAAATCTTTGGATAGCTTCCGTCGCCTTGGGCGACGGCGTTTAATTAAATTTTGAGGCTTTTCCCTAGTGATCGTGTGACAGTTTCATACCTCGCTTTTTAGTTTTATTGGTTGAACGGAACATACTTATGGCGCCTTTTGTCAAATTTGTGAGTAGGGTGTGATTCCCTTGTTTTTCAAAAGTTTTTCATCACTTGCTATTTATCCCGGCTCTTAATGAGATACATTTTCCTTGATTATTGACTTTCTTGAAGGAAAAATCTGAAATGCTAATGAGTTTCTCAAAATATTCTTGGGAGAAAAGTTCTTGAGACGCATTGAGAAGTTTTTTCAGATCAAAGGCGAAAAAGTGTACACCCCCTTTATGGTGCTTGAGCAAGGATCATTGAAAAAAGCTACAAATAACTTTTGAAGCTATACATTTAAGTGGTACCATTGAACGTTTAAAAAACTGCAATTTTTCAATTAATGAGACAAAAAATGTTCTTTATCAAAACGTTATTTACACATTTTTTACAACACTCTAAACTTGTCATCTGAGAAAGTTAACAAAAATCTATCATACACAAAAGGTAAAATAAAAAAGACCTAACACTACGACGATGATTTTATATAAAGATACAAAGCTAAAGGAAGAATAAAAAGGAAGACACAAGATAAATTTCAAGGTAAGGAGAGGCGAAGACACGTAAGGAAGTTTAAATCATAGCCGTATGTGGCATCCGGTTGTAGCAGCTCAAGAAACAAAGACAAATGTCCCAAAATGAGTGTTATGAAGGGGAAACGTGATGGCTTTCCTCCCCATAGCCCCTATTCTGGCTCTAACTTGAGTTTTCCCAAGACTACAAGGGAGTTTGTCGCGACCAGAATTTCTGGATTACCATACCTTGTATCTGCTTGTACCATTATTGTGCCTTTATGCCACAAAATAATAAGCGCATTTTATAATTTCTAGTTTTGTGCTAATTATAGAGATGTTTGTAGCACAATGTCCTGTATTTTTCGCTTGATAAAAATTTAATATCCGTACTCGGCCATGTACAACCTCATGGAATTCTCGTGATGAGTATGTGTATATTAAACGAACTCGTGCCGTTCAATAAACTCGGCAACATTGTCATCGTTCCTTGAGCTTATCAAGGCAAATTTTTTACCTTATTATTCGAGATTCCTGTTCCCCAAAGGCATAACTCTGGTTAATTCTCGCGAGATATGCTCTCCTGATATTACCAACTTCATCGAGTGCAAAAAAAAATAAAAATTAAATCTATTGAAGGTTATATATGAAGAAAAAAAAACTTCGTTCGAGATTATTTGCGTGCATCTGATAATACAGTTCACTCAACGACGCAAATTACTAGGATATTCCGACTACCACAAAAGCTCTCAATATACTTGTGCTAGTGGCATTTTTACCTTAAAAGCTCTGGCCCTTGCATTTTTTGGAAGCAGAAAGCTCTGCACGCGGTTTGCTTGCTAAGCACAGCCGTAAATCAAACGTAAAAAATATTACGAGACACACACCCACACTTGCACTGGGATGGCAGGACAAAAAGGACGCCTATTCCGATATGCATTTCAGCACCTTCGCACTGCACAGGATGGGGGGGGGGACTCTCCCCTATATCCTGTCCCGAATAATCCGTGTCTTCGCTCTTGGCTTGGAGATATGAATTCGTTGGGGATATTTGTTTTCTGTTAGCGCACAATCGCCTCAGACATTACGTCGCATTTGCATTTGAATTGCTCCCAACAAGTTCCATACAGAGCGAAAGAAAAATATGTGAACACGTGTGTGTGTGTGAGCTTTTTTTACATGTGTGGTGATATGAAATGGAGTGAGGGTGAGAGGTTTGGGGGACTGCGATGAAAAAGAGGTGACTGCTGAAGTAGATAATGATGGTGGATTGTTGGATAATGATAGTGTCGTCGAGAAAAGGGTACGAAGGGAGCAAAAAACCTGCTGAGTTATATGATGAATGTAGAATGTTTTGCGATGATGAGTCATGTTGTTGTTTGTATATTCTGTTTCAATACTTCGAAATGATGTCTTGAGATAATGTCCATTTGACGCCTATAGCTTACTCATATAGTTAACTATTCTAAATTGTATTACTAAAAATAATCGTGTAGCAATCAAATTTGCCATTTAAACAATATTAGAACATTTTAGTCTTAATAACATATAAACTTTTGGATTAAATATCGTATCAAATGAATTAACAAATTATTTACACACCCATATTATAGCCCCAGTATTATGTGTGCACATGTAAAATTAAATAAATCTGTTTGCTGTAGTATGTAATTTTCAAACAGCTTATTTTCATCGAATGCGATAAAGTTAATTAAAATTTATTATTATTTCCTTGCAATATGTAACAAGTTTAATAAATCTTCATCACACATTTAAGTATCGAAAAATTATATTGTGGAATTTGCTTGTAGGACATGGTTTTATGTTGAATTAAATAAAATTTACTTCAATAAATACTCAAAGCATTTAAATTGAATTATCGAGAAATGGAAAATACATATCGTCGAGTTTGTAGGCTCTTCTGGCAATTATTTCACTGAAAATTTTTTACTGCAAGGATGCTTGTAAAAATCACGAATCCCACTCGAAAGTCAATTCAATGTAGTGCTGACTCACAAGCACGGCTGCATATCGCTCGCAACCCGGATATTAATGCTCTATGCGTAATTTTAAATGGCCAGAATTTACGGCTGCGTTCGTTCGTAGATCTTTTCCAACTTTACGCCCCCATCCATATTTTTCATTAATTTTTCTTTACCCTCGTTCTTCTTTTACGCACACTACAGTAAAGCTTCCTCTCTGCTTTTAAAATGAATATTGATTTCAAATTTTTTTCCAGGTACCCAAATTCAATTATTCTCTCGAATGAATGAAAAAATCTGAAAAATTTTTGGACCACTCATATCTTATTCATTTTTCTGCAAAATGAGTTTTTACTGCCACAACGTGGTATATACAGCAATCCATTTGAAAGTGTCTGTATGCCCTACCTGCATGGTATAAGCTTCAATGAGTGTACTCTTCTGTTAAGTTGAAGAACAGTATGTTTTGTAATTATTTTAATATTCAAACATTCAAATTAGATTAATTTTTTTCTTTCAATGTTACTTAAAATATAATTTTGATATCAGTTACATTATTCTTTCAAGGTATGATGAACTATATAGTGTTAATTATATTGCACTAATAGCTTTTTGCATGTATTTTTATTATAAACAAGTAGATGAACGACATCTTTCATAAACATTAATGTATAAAAAAAATCCATTTGTCAAGGGAGCACACACTAACTTATCAGTTATGTAACTGTGAACTTTTCATGAATCTATTGATTGTTAAAAAGAGGATACTGTTGAAAAAATTAGTCGAAACACTGCTACCAACAGTGGGAAGCTTAAATCTTCCAAAATTTATTAAAAACTGAGTTCATTTCAATATTATTCACAAAAATATGAAACTCACATTAACGACTTTTTATGTGTGACGGAGAAGAAAAATCGTTAGAAAACAAATCTTTTTTATTTAATGTATAAAACTCACACACGTATTATTGTTTATGGATTTGGTGCCTGATGTAGGTACTTCAATTAATTCATAACATTTTGGATCTCATCCCTCAGTCGATACAACGGGGAGGGAATCTATGTGCTTACTTGGCCTGATCAGCACGACATTAATCATATTGAAGGTCCATCGATCGGATGTATTCCTAACGATGTATGCATCATTAGCATCATGGCGCGCTATTTTTCTTTTTCTCACGAGGCTTCACGTGTATGAACACGAGGCCCAATCGTGTTGGTAGTAGTCGATGAAACGAGTTTCCCAGTTTGTGCCTTGTATATTGTTATTTTTGTTGAGAACCTTATTTTAGCGATGCAATTGCCAATTAATTCAATTATCGGTCTTGAATAATCATTTTCTTATTTGGGTGATTAGATGAATCAAATTAAAAAAGGAAATGTGCCTGCCGATTTTTACTCCGATTTCATGCGCATCAGGGCAAATTACGATGATTCAATTGGATCGATTACTGGTGCATGTCAATGAACAACTTTGCCGAACGAAGCAATTAATTGACGATCCAACGATAAATCCAACGCGATGTGCTGCTCACGCAAGAGGGAAAGCATATATGCAGTCTGCAAGCAGATTTCGCTGATCATCCCACAGTTGTTTTAATCCATGTGTGTTGCACTGTAAACCTTAATCGAATTGATGAAAATGATTTGTTTCAAGAAATAAATAGACTTTTTTTTCAATTTGTATAGATAATCGTAAATTACTACATCTTATCTCCAAGATCGGTTGATGTATAGTATACATTGACATTTTCTTTTTTTTTGTTGCCAATATAATTTTTTATAGATTTACTTAAACCTAAATTGGACGGTGTATTATCGTTTAAAATTTTTTTCTTCTAAAAGTTCTAAGGACTTTAATTTTTATGAAAAAAGTTCTAAAAGGAGACCTCTGCTCTCGTGGTCCCTTTATTCTTCTTTCCACTCACGTTCAAAATCTTTTGCACTCGCTCGTGACGTTGACATCGTAGTCGTTTTAGGCCCCTCTTCCCGACCCCCCTCTTCGATATCATTTGGATCGAAGTTCAGTTACAGCGATAATCTTTTTTTAACTTTACACTAGCAAACAGCTCTTAAACCTCATCTCTGGCATTTGGTGATACAATGTACCATTTGATCATCCATTGTAACCTTAGATTGTGTGTAACAGCTGGAGTAGCGCTTCTGGTGCAGATTTAAGGAAGTACCTCCATTTCTATGACTGTGTGCATTTGCTTATTGTAAATTCTGTATCTGTAACGTGATACCTTATAGCTCTGTGAACGCATAAATACCAGTTTACTCATTTTTGTTACGTTCATCTAGTAAAAAAAAAAAAAATGTTTAACTGTTCACCTCACACCCAAGTTTTACAACAATAAATTTCTCATTGAGCAAATAAGAAAATTATGTCCTAAAAGTGTTCTTGAACTTTTCCAAAAATACAATTTCATCCTCATGCACCAAAAATCCAATGTTAACGACCTTCATTCAACATAATTTCAATAAATCAATCAATGGCATTTTTTCTATCTGCCGTTATCTGAAGTGTTCACAAAATCGAGCACAAAACGGAAAAGCCAACATCACAAATGAAAAACAAATAAACGGCCTACAAAGGGTGTACGTGCTCCGTGCATCCGTGGGATGTTGCTTTTATCTGTTTTAATTGGACAGTTATAAGGCACGCTATTGACCAATACTCTTCTTGATTATTCCCCTGGGTAGTAATGAATTGAAATCACGTATTTAAAAACACGTACATGAAAAGCAGTTAAGTCGAAAGCTTTTTTTTAATTGGAAAATTTTAACGAAATAGTAAAGAGCAGAACAAAGAAAAAAAGCCATCGCACCGATAAACGCGTTGTCGAAAAAGCATCACATCTTTCACGAGTCGATCGGGGTCGTCGGCCCATTGTCTTCCGCTTCCGTAGGGATACCTTGGCGTGTATAATGCACAGCTAAGAGCCCCATCCTTAAAACTCCCGTACCTCCGATGCAGGGAAACTTTCTATTCGTTTAAATTTATATAAAGCTTAGTTAATAACTAGAATCAAACGAATTTTTATTACTAAAGCTATGAAAATTTAACTAAGTACTTAAATATTTCACAATAAACATTATATTGCACGAAAATATTTTACATTACAGTAACTACCAATCCAATTATATGTATTACTCAATCTTAGAATTTGTTTATTAAAACAAGATACTAGTGTGCGGGGAAGCTTGTTAAGACAAATATTTTTTTACCAGTTTTGAAACATGCACACAATTTGTCCTTGTGTTAAAAGTCTATATCAAACATATTTTATATAGTAATGTGTACTGATTTGAAAAAAATGTAACCAACTATTTTTATTAAAAACAAAATACCGATCTGTATTTCGGTGAACGTTAATTACGGCATACGTCTTACTACGATAATATGCTGTGTTACTTCGATGACATGTTGGTCGTATTACATTTAATTTTCACGTACAAAACTATTTTTGATCGTGTGTATTAACTAAAGAGTCTCTAGTTTAAGAATTGTTGTTTGCATTTTCTGATTAAAGTGTAAGCTCTGCTAGACAGAAGAAAAAATCTCTTCTTACTTCATCGCTTCGAAAACTTTTTTATTATTCAAAAGAAAGTTGATGTATTCTTAGGAAGCTTGGAGCAAAAACAATTACTTTAGTTGACTTACATGATAATAAAAAATGATTAGAAACAGATTTATTTCGAATCTATAGATACACATCTATATACAGTACGTCACATAGTAAAAAAGCAGTTGCATGCAACAAAAATAAAAATGAATTCATTGGTGTGACAACAATACACCGCAACATTTCTGGTGTAGTAACAAATAAGATAATCTCGACCATTTCCTAGCAAATTTAGTTGCTCAAACATTCCTTTTTATTTTTTTCCTTGGGTTTTCACGTCAACAAGCGTTCGAACAGTAAAAATTATGCATTATGCTTAAAATTCTGCAATAGCTCATTTTGTTATAACGGAAATGCTTAGTTTTTAGAAAGTTTCTACCACAATTTCAAATAAACAAGGTAAAATAGGTACAAGACTTCCAAGTAATTCCTAAAACTTTAAAGTCAAGAAACAAACGACTTAGTAAGTTACGTCTTTAGGGTGCAAAGTGCAGCTCAAGGACAAAAAGTTGCAAGAAACTCAAACCTTAAAATTTTTGTGTAGATAATACTATTTATTACTTACGCTTCTTGTATTTTTTCTTATCGTATTTGTTTCAACAACAAAAACTATTTCTTTGTTTTCGTCATCGTTATTTTAAACCAAATAGCTTACATTTGGACAGAGAGCGACTGATATTTACGCACTTAGGGGTATCTGTCCCAATTATGGACCCTTTAAGAAAAATTTCGAGCTTAACTTTATTTTGTGTCTAACGGTCAATAGAACAACACCTTCTATAATAACGTATAAGTCGTTTGATTCTTTTTTAACAACATCAAATTTTTTTTTTTATTAAAAATTTTTGTTATTTTTATTTTAATGATAAAACAAGGAAAAATAATTTTGTCCGTATTACGGACCCCCTCGATGGACTTTGAACCTATCGTGGACCCCCCTATTACGGACCCTGCCCATAATGTGGATTCCCCAATTATGAACCCTGTCCATAATGTAAAAAAATATTTGTATGTAATTAAATAAACATTTGAGATTTATTTATAAGTACTTCTAATACTTTTAACAAAATATGTGACTAGCCACTTTTTGAGATAAGTTTTTGAGAACAAAATTTATATAAAACTAATTTTGTAATAATTACCATTACTTTTTTTCATTATAATAATCTTATATTTTTTATGACTTTGTAATGGTTGTTTAGTCTTTTTGGTGCGTTTTTTAAGAGGCATTTTTTGTTGTTCTTTCTTTACTTTTAGAATAAAAACAACAGCTCGAAATTATGGAGTTGAAGGTTATGTGTTCTTTCAATACTGGCGGAATAAAGAGTCCATAATAGAGACGGAGCCGATAATCATGGCTGTATTGTGGACCCTCTAATAATGTATATAAATATACTTTTTAGGAGTATAATTTGTTTTTATTATTTTTCTAAAACTCTTATTGATATATTAAACCATTTTTTGAGTTCTAATAATACTCCTAATTTTTTATACAGCATTTCAAAAATATGAGTATCTTACGGCTTTTAACAAGGCATGATGAAGGAAATAGTCAAAAGCGTTGTGTAACTTTTTAATATTTTATTTTAATGATATAACATTATTTTAATGCTATTATTTGTCATTATTATGGTGAATTAGAGAGAAAATAACAACTTAAAAAATAATTCATTGTGCTATTGAAACACTCGTTTAACTTATCATAAATAATGTGATAATGGGTCCACGATAGGGACAGGGTCCATAATTGGGACAGATACCATACCGTTTCAGTAATCCTCATGATACTGACATGCTTTACTACGTTATGCTCTATTATTGTGTGTGTTGTATGAAATGGCTATTATTGAATAATCCGGTTTAAGATAATGACTCCTCCTCTACATAAAGAAAAATTTTTTCAAATTTTTCTTTTATTTTAAAATTCTTTTCAATTTATTTAAATTCAGGTGCAAAGTGCAACTGTCGGTTCTTATTCTCAGGCCACACTTTAAGCCCTAGTGACATAATTTACTGTGCCATTCGTTTCTTGCCTCCACCTTTTGGTAATTATAAGGGTAATTATAAAGAAGCTTGATTTCTTCTTTCTGTTAAGTTTTTTCAATTGTGTCAAATAGCCTTTGTAGTCGATATAAATGCCACAAGATCAAGACACGTGGTATAGAAAGAATGATGGTAATATTCATGAAACAATGTGTAGGAAAACCCGTAAATGAATAAAGAGGAGGTTGTATTGTTCTTGATCTTGATTTATAATACGTAAGGCTGAGAGAAAGTTGATATGAATGGTAGTTTTCATATCTAGTGGAGCATTTTGCAATGGCATTCACCAGGTCTAAGACTTCTTAAACTTGCCCTATTGAGAAGCGCACCACGTGCAATTTTTGTTCCCTTTGCCGAGCGCATACCGGACCCTTACAAAACGTTCAAATTAGAAAAAGTACTATTTAGCCCAGCTTCGCAATACAAAAACTAATATTTCTTATTAACCTCGTGACAACCTACTTTATGACCAAAAAATTATTTGTTTTTTTTTTAATTTCTTTATGTTAATAATGGCGTTAATAATGTCATCCGCAAAAATTGCAGTCACACGTAAAAAATGTAAAGTTAACTGCATTATCTCTCTCACGTTCCATTATGGGTTTATTAAGTCTCTTATATTTAGTATTTATTTACTTGATATTCAGCAGCAGCTTTTAAAACTTTAATTTATATTTAATTTTCTTTGTTTGCTACTAGAGGTAATTTCTAGAAATTTGTTTCGAAACAAAAGCCTATTGTAGGAGTATTAGTAGTTACGAAATAACTGTTTAATTCAGCTTGAGCGCTTATTCGAAAACCCCACTATGGATACCATTTTTGGAAGTGGGAGGTGATGCTCACCTGCATCGTGTATAAAAGGGGCTCGCTCACATTGTATATTTCTTAATACGTCGAGCGGTTACACTATAGTGTTCCAAAATACATTGTCCAGCGTTGTTAGACAGTGTTGTTTTAAGTCTCCTGCGATATAGTCTACGGCTAGGCCTAAAGCTCGCAATGGCCTGGAAAAAGGCAAGGAAGTAAGTCTTACT
This sequence comes from Copidosoma floridanum, assembly GCF_036245765.1. Taxonomy (NCBI): domain Eukaryota; kingdom Metazoa; phylum Arthropoda; class Insecta; order Hymenoptera; family Encyrtidae; genus Copidosoma; species Copidosoma floridanum. The sequence continues at coordinate 17,552,649 of NW_028321907.1, read as the reverse complement.
ATTTTTATCTTAAATTTTCATTAACTTTTCTTTTTCTTTTTTAACTTAACAACTTATTTTAATCGCGAGCTCTAGGCCAGTCCGGTGGCGGGTGTCTTTGACGCCCAACGCTGCTGTAGAAGTCCCCTTCTTTCCTGAAGTCCTGTAGTTCCTCGTGCTAGATTTAAGTATGCGCAGGAACCCCCTGAGAATACCATTTACCTGAGCTGCGTTAACTCCACACGCATTCCTTTTATTTTATCCTTACATTCACACCCAAATACTAACACTGTTAACCAATTGTTTTCAGAATCTAACAAATGCCGATTCGTTATTCTTATCCTTTCCTCACGGAAGTATCTGCCACCTTCCCGTGGTTTCCGTTGAGTAGTGGGCGTAAAAAACTCGAGGAATTCTTAAATTCTTAAGAAAACTTGAATTCCTTAAGTTTCTTACGCCCACTAGCTAAGAGCAGATGAAATTAACATTTATTAAATTACTTTTAATTTCCTTTTAAATTACTTTTAATTAATGTTATTGTTTTATTACAGAAAAGAGATAAACAAAGCAGATACTACAGTACTTTCACGCAGCCACTTTGACTCTGTAGATAACAAGAACGAATCACTAAATTAAATCCATTTTCATACCGAAAGAAATTTAGTGGGTTCATTACAAAAATTTTTTACAATGTAGGTTAACATAATAAGCTAAGATAGATTATTTAAAGCAACACCTGTTACATTTTAAATTTAACCAACGCTTGATCTGAGTAAGTAGCAGAATATCAAAATTAAAAGAATAATAAAAAAAAGAGTTTCCGTTGCCTCGCAATATTGTTTTACAGACGTATATTTTTACTCCTGTTTTTGTTGATGCGAATAGTTTGAAAAAAAAAATGAATAAATAAATAAACAAAATGAAATAAAATGTAAAAACAATATTATTTATCGTCAACCAATCCATCCATTACCCAAAACTAATAATTAATTTACTGTTGCTTGACAAAAGTAAAGAAAATGAGTTGAAAGTGATTGAAATAAATGGAACGATGATAGTCTTCGCAGCTAGTATCAATGTGATAATTTAACAGAACACAAAGCACGAAATAGCTTAATGACATTTTGTACGCAAAGATAACTTTCATCTACTCTTAAAAACTGTCATTAACAAACATTTACAAAAATTTTTTTTTTTCGAAGTAATTTAAGTATAGAAAATTAAAAAAATTTAACGCATCAAAAGGTGAAAAATACTACTAGAATGATACGTTTACTACTTAACTAAACAACAGCAAGGTAGAAGATGCTTTTGTCAGAAAAGGATAAGGAGAACGAATAGGCAACTGCTAGATTCCGTGGAAAATTAGACCATGAGGCACTCAAGTCAATGCACTTATGTTTACAGCTTACGTTAAATTATAATGTTATGGGCATGAAAACCATATTGATTTCCACATAAATATTGTAAGTGAAAGAAACGAAATTAATAAGCAAGTAAATGTGCTTTTGATAACTCACTAAGCAAGTATGACAGCGAGCGTGAACTTTATAAATTTTGCCTAGCTCAAAAAAAGTGTATTTAATGGAATTACAAGACTGAAATAAAATAATTTACAAAACTTTAAATGCATGTACGTAGTTGCAGAATATTTGGCTTTGTTTCCTTATTTTTATAGGTGTAAATCTAATATACTGTACCATAAAATAGGCCATGCTCTTCCCAATGCAACTGTTTAACAAAATATTCAATGTATGTGGATGTTTACTATAGTGAAGTTTAATCCTCTGTAATTTGACTTTGTCTGCAATATAGACATGGTCATTAATAACAATTAAACAAGGGTTAATAAAAATCAAATGTTAATAATCTTGACCAGCTTATACGAAAGTCAAAGCTAAAAATAAAAACTTTTGTCCTATATTAAAATAAAACATATAAATATAATCCTCCCACATAATAGGAAATCAATAAATTTATATAAAGCTTAGTTAATAACTAGAATCAAATGTATTTTTATTACTAAAGCTATGAAAATTCAACTAATTACTTAAATATTCCACAATAAACATCATATTGCACGAAAATATTCTACATTACAGTAACTACCAATCCAATTATATGTATTACTAAATTTTAGAATTTGTTTATTAAAACAAGATACTAGTGTGCGGGGAAGCTTGTTAAGACAAAAATTTTTTTACCAGTTTTGAAACATGCACACAATTTGTCCTTGTGTTAAAAATCTATACAAAACATATTTTGTATAGTAATGTGTACTGATTTGAAAAAAACGTAACCAACTATTTTTATTAAAAACAAAATACCTATCTGTATTTAGGTAAACGTTAATTACGGCATACCTCTTACTACGATAATATGCTGTGTTACTTCGATGACATGTTGGTCATATTACATTTAATTTTCACGTACAAAACTATTTTTGATCGTATGTATTAACTAAAGGGTCTCTAGTTTAAGAATTGTTGATTGCATTTTCTGATTAAAGTGTAAGCTCTGCTAGACAGAAGAAAAAATCTCTTCTTACTTCATCGCTTCGAAAACTTTTTTATTATTCAAAAGTAAGTTGATGTATTCTTAGGAAGCTTGAAGCAAAAACAATTACTTCAGTTGACTTACATGATGATAAAAAATTATTAGAAACAGATTTATTTCGAATCTATAGATACACATCTATATACAGTACGTCACATAGTAAAAAAGCAGTTGCATGCAACAAAAATAAACATGAATTTATTGGTGTGACAACAATACACCGCAACATTTCTGGTGTAGTAACAAATAAGATAATCTCGACCATTTCCTAGCAAATTTAGTTGCTCAAACATTCCTTTTTATTTTTTTCCTTGGGTTTTCACGTCAACAAGCGTTTGAACAGTAAAAATTATGCATTATGCTTAAAATTCTGCAATAGCTTATTTTGTTATAACGGAAATGCTTAGTTTTTAGAAAGTTTCTACCACAATTTCAAATAAACAAGGTAAAATAAGTATAAGACTTCCAAGTAATTCCTAAAACATTAAAGTCAAGAAACAAACGACTTAGTAAGTTACGTCTTTAGGGTGCTAAGTGCAGCTCAAGGACAAAAAGTTGCAAGAAACTCAAACCTTAAAATTTTTGTGTAGATAATACTATTTATTACTTACGCTTCGTGTATTTTTTTTTTCGTATTTATTTCAACAACAAAAACTATTTTTTTGTTTTCGTCATCGTTATTTTAAACCAAATAGCTTACATTTGGACAGAAAGCGACTGATATTTACGCACTTAGGGCAGGGTTGTTAATAAAAGTTGCTTTTTAGAATTAGAAGTTTTAAAAGTTTTAAAACTTTTAAAAGTTCTGTTTTGTTTGCTACAATCTATATAGCTGTAGCTATAAGGCATAGGGTCTATAGAGTATAGAGGTAATGCGTGTTGTGCTCTCCTACTGTAACTAGTGTACGAACCCCTATTCTTTTTTGTCAATCAGTTGATGCGTATACTAGCTATTTCAACTCACAATTCTTTACGTACCATTAGGTTTTTATCTACTTGATTATTATTTTATTAACGTCTCATATAAAAATAGCTCTTAATATTTTTTTAACTGTCAAACAAATAATCAAAATTATGACATTATTCACCACATTATATAATTCATTGGTTTATTAAGTTCTAGAAAAAAACAGTGTAAAATACTTCAGATCAGTTTTGTAAGATATTAATTATAGTAATAAACAAAGCATGATGTATTACTGTCTTTTGATTTAAAGAATTTGTCTCTTTTATAATGAAAAAGTAATATGTTGTGGTTGACATAGTTAAAAAAATTATTTTCGTAATTTATATTTTTATGATTGATCTTTTCCAGAAACAGTTAAATGCATGGGCAAAAAAATTAATTATATTTTTCTTATTGAGATAGGATGCACAGCAAACGAATCTAAATGAACTAAGTTTTATACTAAACACTAATTAATATTCAAGTAACATAAAGGTAAAGACTAATTTAGTATTTTTATATAAGTGATTATTAAGTCATACAAAAAAAATTACCTACTAAATAATTACCATGCCACTGCTGTTTGTAAGCAGAAAAATACATTAACATACAGTTTAAATTATTAGTCATAAGCTTGCAACCATATAAATGCTCCAGATTTTTATATTTTACTTAAATTTATTATATATAAGAGAAAAAAGTTACTTTGTAATTTTATTTTGCATTCAGAGTTAAACTTAAATCAACAATTTTGTTTAATTCAATTGTATATTCGATAAGTCTCTATTGTTATTTGGCTTGCTACTTTTATTTTTAGTGTTTGTACATGTATGGTTTTTTATGTTTTTAGATAAATTATTTAGTTAGTAAGTGGACAACGCTTCTTCTATCTTACTAATCTAGCGTGTCCAAAGATCTGTCTTCTTAATGAATTTTTTCAAATATTAGTTTAAATTATCTTTAAAAAAACTTATCACAATAATTAAAATATAAAAATTTTAATATTTATAATGTTTACAACATTTTATTGTAATTCATGAAAATTCTACGGTTACATGATATACAGATACTATTTTTGTTTTTTTATAAGAATTCATGTGCAAGGAAAAATAACGGTAAGTTTGTACTTTGGTCTCGTACCAAACAAAGGCTCTTTAAAGGCTACGTATATATATTGAAGTGAATTGTAAATCTGCCATATAATAAATGTAATTATTGCATTTTGAATTATGAGAGCTTAAGTTCCTTTAATAAAATTCGTTGTGGCTTATGAAATTAATAAGAAGTGCTTATTATATGTGCTTGTGCAAAAAATTACTTTATCTTCAACATCTGATACATCGACATATAATTCCAATATGATCAATGTAAAAACTATTATTACATCTTCAGTGTATTAATGAATCCTCAACATCCTATTTTTTCATATGAATAATTCTATCAAGTTACAAACTACAGCACATTAAAATGAAAAAGTTTTGTACTATGTAAGCCGTCCAGAGCAGCAAGCAACTTTATGTTTACAAAATAAAAATTTTAGTCCGCTAGTTAAAGCGTATAAGAAAATTTTTTGCCAAGTAGTTTAGTGCCCGGAGACAAAGAAATACAATCTTATCTTATGTCTTCTAGTGGAGACAAAATGAGCTATTCCCTTACAGAATTTCTCCAGAAATGCGGGAAAAATAGTTGGGTCCAAATCAGAAGTCGGCTTCGTTTATTTATCTAAGAATTTATAAAAAAATTCCAACTTTTTATTTACTTTTATTTATTTAAGGAGGTTCTAGCACCATAGTGTCACCATATTAGACTTGTGTCATTAAGAAGTTTCAATTTCACTGAATTCATGGGGACCTTTTTTTATAACTTTAACCGGACATAACCTTGAAACATTTGTGATTAAAGCTCGCTCTTTCAACTACAGCGCTTATTGCAGGTAGAGTAGGGTAGGGCAGTCAGGGCACCGGGGTAATCGGAGTATTTCTTGATATCTTTTTGTAAATTTATCCAATTATAAAAAAAAGTATTTTTGAAAAGTCCTGGCTCTAACGCGTTTTTCTTACACTTGAACATAGCAACGAAAAATAATATTTTTTCGAATGAAAACAAATCAAAATCAAAGTGTTATCTTTAAGTTAAAAAAAATATTATTTTTACATTAGTTTTATCCCATAAAAAATGTTTGACAAAATCTAAAATCTTCAATTTTGATTCGTAAATCATGAAGTATAATATATCAGCTTTATGCTTATAAAAAATTTTAATAAATATTTTCAAAATTAATAATTTTCAAAAAGGGGCAATTAGAGCGGTTTTCATGGGGAAACTGGAGCGGGTTTGCAACTTTTTTTGTCTACTCTAACCTCAATAAAAATGTAGCTGTGATAAAAGACAACTTGTTACTTACTTATAAAAACTGCGTCTGTACTATTTATTTACCAAATTATTTGTAATTCACTAATCAAGAAAGTAATGTAAATTTTTGTCAAGTTATTAAAAAAAAAAAAAATCAACTTTAAAACTGCTCCGAATGCCCTACGCAAACCGCTCCGATTGGCCAACTTTTTCTAATTTGGCAGTCACTTTGGTTTTAAATTTTTTAAAATATGTTTAAGTGCAGGTAGAAGAATAAAATTTTTTTTTTGTTTCTATGTAATTAAGAAATCATTTATATTTTTTTTTTAGAATTATGAATAAAACATCTTTCTATCAATAGCGTTTACAGAATAAGGCTGTGAAAAAGCGGTCCGATTGCACTACACTACCCTATGCTAGATTAACACAAACGATTTGCAACTCCCATCAAAAGTGTCGGCTATTATTAGAACACATGTGTTGTACGTTATAACTTCATTTTTCAAATTACGTCGTACAAAATATAGATAACCTGAAAAAGTTTGAGATATTGTATTTGTAATTGATCGAGTCGTATTTCGATAGGTTAACCTATGTTTTTCTTGTGGCAGTGATGCCGACTATCAACGATTTTTGAGCAAATTAGGGCTCCAAGATGCGGGTTCGTATCCCTACTCACTGGAACCTCTTTAATTTGAACATAATCGTGAGAAAATACATACATTAAGTTGAACATCAAATAGCTGTTTGTAAAAATGACAAATAATTGTTAGTATTTTAAGTAGTTTTGTAAAGATAAACTTCGAAGTGTTATTACAAACCTAATGGTTGGTTTATCGCCATTTTGCTTCGGTAAAATAATTTTATTCATTGTTAGCAATAATAGCAAAAAAAAAATTAAAAAAAATATAACCTTTGTAGATTCTGATATTTTGACATCAAAAATTTTATTTTGCAATTTAAATAATTGCTAATATCTCAGTCAATCTTGCATACATTTTTTCCTCACAAACATCGTTGCATTTGTCATAAGAAAAATTTCTCTAGCGTACTCTGAAGTCGAGATACAATAGATTGGCAATTTAATTGTATATAAGACGCTTCATTAAATTCTCATTATTTAGATATGACTCCGAAGAGCCTTAAGTATGTTGTTTGCTTTTCAGACAGTTCACCTACATCTACTTAAAGCGTTACAATGTTGAGAAAGTTGTAGTAAAAACTGTTGAATTGATTGCCTTTTAAATATAGATGTTTAAAATTTGGAAATTATTTATTTGTTGTTTCGACCTCTTAATTGGAATACAGTCAATATGAACAGACAGACGCGGATTGATTGGACGAATTTTTCAAGATTAAGGGATGACGTCACTATGCAGATTGTTGCTGCGATGTGTACAGCATGGCAACAAATTATACGAACCCCTTGTACTACAAGATTAGAATCGCACAGGTATTGCATACATGACATGTATTATAAATAGCTGAACGTTGAAACAAAAGTAATCTTTTAATAAACATTTTTAGAGCGCGCAAGTTAAAATAAACTATTGTACGATGTTACTATTAGTATACTAAATGCAAAACCGGTGTTTTTGGAAAATTGATTTTTTCATCGATTGAGACTAGAGATGCCCCCTTAAAATTTTTCCATTCCGAGAAGTGCCAAGAATAGGTGAAAAATTTCAAACTATCAATAAGCTAAATATATTTAACATTATGTGTCAACACACTAAATAATGCTCTACTTAGTAAATCTTGGGCAAAGCCAAGATGGATCCACTAGTTGTATATAATGATGACCTTTACGTATGAAGGGCGCTCCAGCAAGAGGAGTTATGAGGTCGTAGGTAGTTTAATTGATAGATAAGAACCCACTGAATCGAGCGGTATCATTATTTACCTTTCTAACCTTAAAAGATTTCGAGATATTTGCTCTCAAAGTTCGCACATAATACACAACCTCTTACAGAGCAATATAAATACATCTTAATTTTCTAACCATTATGTAGAACTTACGTATCAGCATGATGACTGTTGTATAAAAAAAAATCTCAGCTTTCAGATAATACATTGCAAAATATAAGTAACCCTAAAAAAATTCGAGATATTCCGTAAAATATTCATCATGTCGTTATTTTTTATTTGTATGAGCATACAGTTTGAGAGTTATACATGTATATACATGATGGTGCTTACACATATACCTGCAGCAGTGATACCAACTGACACAATAATTTTTGGGTTGGCACTAGTACTCCCTGGAGCCACCTTAAATAGTTGTCTTTTAGTATGTATGCATGAAAAGGTATAGGTTAGAGACAGACACATTTTTCAAAAAAAAAGATGTAATAAGCAAATACACGGTAAATTAAACAAAATGTTGTAATAAAAAAAATAATAGTTAGTAAACAGATTACTACATTAATTAATACTGGCCGTTTGATAATAATAAATGAGAATATATTGTAATAATTTTTCCAAATGTAAGACTAATTATGTTAATCATAAGAATGAATGATGTATCGACATTTCTAATGTTTAAAAAAATTAGCCTTGTTTTGTGTCTCAATGCGAAAAGTATATAATACTTAAGGAGGACTTGACAGTTTGTCATTTCTCCATAACTGACGGTACGTGTCAGAATGGCTATGTTAACGATTGTTAAAAGTTTTTTTTATTCAATTTTTCATCCCCTTATCTCAATGATATGAATTTCAACGAGTTTAATTTTTGTAGTTTCTATTATTATAATTATGAGGTATGTTCAAAAACTAATGTGAATTCTAATTTTTGTAAAAAAATGATATTTGCTTACATCAATGTTGTTGTCTGTGAAAAAGTAACCATTAGATATTTTAAAGAAATAATGACTCTCTTGGTGATGCTATCAAAAAAGTTTACTGTGATTAACAACGTTTCGGCCCGTACAGTAACATCCGTTACAAGGCCCTCATCAGGTACAACTTTCTAAAGAATAATTATAGAAATATAAAATTATAGAACAATAACATTTTAAGTCAACAACAAATTAAAGGGAAATCGCACAATAGTGTTCACTCACATAGCCACGACAATAGCGACTACAGGTATCACGATGGATGGTAAATTGGCAAATACGTACCCCGCAGGTCCTGTTCGCGCTTATATACGATCGGTTCGCATGAAAGTGTCACTGTACATGTGTGTATTTAAGTAACACAACGGTACAAACACTTTGCCCTAGTATAAATCAACGAACTCGCTCATTTAAATCACAGCAAATCATCACTCTATGTACGTTCAGTTATAAAATTTTTGTAGCATAATTTTAAATTTTGTGTGTCATACATTACGTTGATTTTATTTCGGTAACTATGTATGTATAACATCTCAGAGAAAAGTCGCTTGAACCTATTGCTTTCCGTGTCAAGAATTTTTACTTCATCAAAATTAAAAGAGTAATTCGTTTTAGCAATATGGTCGACTAATGCAAACTTGTCCCTGTGGTGCTTACAATCATACATGTGTTCGTTTATTATAGTTTCCAAGCGCCTAGAGGATTGACCTACGTAACAACTATCACAATCGTTACATACAATTCTATATACAGCGTTACATTTATCTGTGTGAGCGGTTCGATCCTTGCCTAACCGAATAAACTTCGAGAACTCGTCAATACATTTAAAAATTACGTTAATATTATTTTTATATAAATATTTCTTTATAATAGAGTCAAAACCTTGAAAGTAAGGTAATATCATGAGACCCCTATTGGTGGTAAACTGTAAGTGTCTGTTATAATTATTAAAAATTGTTTAAGTTACCTCGATAGAATCATTCGGCACACAAATCAATATATCGTCAACATAACGTACATAAAAAGGAACAATAAAACTAAATTTTTTAAGGCAATCCTCTGCAAAAAATCTCAATGCCAGGTCACACAAGACCGGACTCACTGGACTTCCCGTAGCTGATCCAAAAATTTTTTTGTAATATTTATTATTAAATTGAAATACGGTAGAATTAAGAATTAAGCTAATACCTTCACAAAACTCTTGATAAGAAAGATTTATTTTATTTCTTAAATATTTCTAGTTATTCTTTAAGGATTTTCAAATAATATCTTCACTTGTATTGGTAAATAAGCTAACGACATCTGAACTAATTATTGTGTAATGTTGTGGTATTATAAAAGAATTCAATTTTTCTTTTATATGAAAACTGTTTTTTATGTATGAATTCGGTTTTAGAATGTTATCATTTAAAAATCTGGTAAAAAATTTGGATAAATTATAAGAAGGAGGATTAACAGCCGAAACTATAATACGTATGGGATTTCCGGCCTTGAGTACCTTAACCAAACCATAGCACTTCAATAAATCATTTTTGCTTATTTCGGACAATCGTATGTCGAATCCACAATCCTCAAAGATTCCCGAGTCACACCAACGCTTTACAAAAGTAGTTACAGATTTAATCAGTTTATTCAATGGATTTTTTATAATTCTGTATGATATTTATCGTTATTTAGCTGTTCTTTCACACTATCAATATATTCACTCCTGTTTAGAACAACAGTGGCATTACCTTTGTCTGCTTTAGTTACTAATAATTCTCTGTTGTGTTTAAAAAATAAAGCAGTTTTGTTAATATCATTTATTATTTTCTGACTAAGAAATTTCTGTGCTTTTGTAGATTTCAAAAATTTGTCAAACATTTTTAACATATTCGTTCTAATTTTATCAGTAATAATTGGTACGAAATGTAAACTTGATTCTAATGATTTAAAAAATTTAAACTTTGAATGTGTATTGATATTAGTCGTAAAATTAAAAGTTTCTCTCATTTTCAAGATATTATAACCTTCTTCTGGTATAGTAACATTAGAAAGATTAAACAACCACTTTGAACCGGTGATATTGTTGGCCACAGGAGTGGAAAACACTGTTTGGCTAGACGATCGTTGACCCTCAGATGTATCGTCAACGCGTGTGTCCGAAGAAAGTCTTTTAAAACTATTATACTTTATATCATATAAATTTTTCCATTTCTTTTCAAGTTTTCTTTCTAAAGTTTGCAATTTAATTTTCAGTTTAGAAAAAACAAAGTTTTTAAAATGTGATATGATATTATGCTCGATATAATCAGATTAAAATCCTTAAAAAATAACTGGAAATATTTAAGAAATAAAACAAATCTTTCTTATCAAGAGTTTTGTGAAGGTGTTAGCTTAATTCTCAATTCTACCGTATTTCAATTTAATAATAAATATTACAAACAAATTTTTGGATCAGCTATGGGAAGTCCAGTAAGTCCGGTCTTGTGTGACCTGGCGTTGAGATTTTTGGAAGAGGATTGCCTTAAAAAATTGAGTTATATTGTTCCTTTTTATGTACGTTATGTTGACGATATCTTGATTTGTGTGCCGAATGATTCTATCGAGGAACTTTTAACAATTTTTAATAATTATGACAGACACTTACAGTTTACCTTTGAGACCCCCGTTGATAATGAGATCAGTTTTCTCGACCTAAGACTCATATTTCAAAGAGATGGTTCCATAATAACTAATTGGTACAGAAAACCAACCTACTCTGGACGTTATTTAAATTTTAACTCCCATCACCCCTTATCGCAAAAAACAGCCATTGTTTATACCCTAGTCGATTATAGTATCAAATTATCAGATAGTAAATTTCATAAAAAAAAAACTTAGATATTTTAAAAAAAGTTTTAACAAATAATGAATATCCATCAAATTTCATCAACAAATACATCAAAAAAAGACTGACAATATTATATACAAATACACCTTTGATTCGAGAGGTATCCACCAATAGGGGTCTTATAATATTACCTTACTTTCAAGGTTTTGACTCTATTATAAAGAAATATTTATATAAAAATAATATTAACGTAATTTTTAAATGTATTGACAAGTTCTCGAAGTTTATTCGGTTAGGCAAGGATCGAACCATTCACACAGATAAATGTAACGCTGTATATAGAATTGTATGTAACGATTGTGATAGTTGTTACGTAGGTCAATCCTCTAGGCGCTTGGAAACTAGAATAAACGAACACATGTATGATTGTAAGCACCACAGCTTACAATGCTTTTGCTTGTCCACGGAACACTTCTCAAAGTCAATTATTGGGATGGACTCAAGTTTTTTTAGCAATGCGTTCTTTATGTCATTTACATCTCTAAAACAATGGCCTTTTAAGGTTTCCTTTATTGTTGACAAGGAGACATATCGGGCGAATATGGAAGCTCAGGTACTGTCACTGTATTGTTTTTAGCCAAAGTCACAAAATTCGACATTAAAAATTTTTAATTTTCGGAAAAAATTTTCCTGCCACTTGTTTTATACCCAAAACATTTGCAAAAATTAAATGCGTAAATCGCTTACAATCGTTTTTTTATTTTCTCCACGTTTTCATTGGTTGTTGACGTAATAAGGTCTTGAAAACGCTTATAACACTCGTAAACGCTCGTTTTACTTATAGCAGACTCTCCATAGACCTTCGTAAGAAATTTGCATACTTTGTTATACTTTCTCTCATGTTTTACGACAAACTTGATACAAATCCTTGATCCACTGAGAGAATCTCGCTAAGCTTAAAAAACAAGTCTAACCTTAGTAGCTACTACAAACAAAGTAAGCAATAAATATAGCTGCAAATTTTCTCGTACTTTTGGGGTATCTGTACCAGTTTTTGACGATCGGACTCTTCAAATTCTTGAATTTTCTAAATTCCCGCTATTTTTTGAACATACCTCGTACTTGTAATATTGTTAATATTAATTAATTATCAAATAATAAACATTAAGTTTATGCAGATGTTATCATACATTTTTTTAAGTTGCTATTTACTATGACAACAGACTTGTTTGCAGAGAAAAAGCAGCTAAAAAATCAAATGATTTCTCAACATATGATAAAGTGATGGACACAAATGTTAATGAAAAGGTTTGTAGATTCATATGTTTATTTGTAAAATGTTTATTTATTCAATGACCTTAAATTGTTAAATATAAATATATATTCATTACATATGTCTAAAATTGTTAAGGAGTTCTACTTTTCATTATTAAAAAAACTCTTTATAATTAACTACACAAATTGTTGATCGGACATACGTATGATGATACTAACATTTATCTTTTATAGATTCAAGATATCGACGACATTAAAGATGTTTGTCAAAAAACGAATTTGTTGAATCAAGAATTGGCGAAATTCTTTTTCTCCGCAAGCATACCATTCCGTCAAGTGGAAAATCGTTATCTTGCCTCTTTTATAACAATGTTACATGACTTTGGTGTTAACTATAAGCCTCCATGTAGGTTAACGCTTGGAAACAGAGTAATTCAACAAGTACATAAAAAGTTATTGAAAGAAAAAAGCAAATTTTAGATAATACAGACAGTATTTTGCTCGTTGATGGATGGCGAAATAAGAGTGTTAACAAAAAATACATTGTTTTCTCTTTAAGAAATATTTACACGCCTCAAACCTTTTTATCTTTTGTTGATATTTCTGCTGAAATGGAAGATGGGGATAATCTAGCATTTTGGATTAATGAAGCCATTCATAATGCAAAAACTAGATACAACACTTATATTTTTTCTATTATAACTGACAACGACAGCAAGATTAAAAAGGGAGCACAGCTTTCTAGAACAGTTGAGGGGAAACAGTTATGGCAAAGTACTTGCGCATCCCATAGTGGAAACTTGCTTCTGAAATCTTCGATTGACAAGGATTTTGCGTCTGTACTACGTGATTTATTAGCTATATTCCGTGAACCTAAATACGAAGCATTCTTATTGCAAAAAGGTGGTACAAAACTAAAAAATTTTCCGGACACACGTTTTTGTTTCTTTCGTGATACGTGTTATAGTGTATTGAAGAACTTACCCTACATAAGAGAATTATGCGCTGATGTAGATAATAATATCGATGAGCACATGGTAGATTTCGTGTTAAGTGACGAATTAGAAACTTATTTACATAATACGGTTAACTTGTTGAATCCGATATTCAAAATGATCAATCAGTGTCAATCTTCTGATTTTAACGCAGCAGATGCGACTCAAGTGTGGTTAACATTGCAGTTACCCACTGACACATACCACTCTTATTAAAAATCGAATAGAAAAAGCCGTGTGGGATGTTGGTTATGCCGCGAATTATTTAAATCACAAGTATAAAGGTACACTTTTAAATGAAAACCAAAAAGAAGTTGCAAAACTATTTCTTAATGAACAAATGAATGTCGAAGAAAAAACAGAATTCGAATTATATTGTCAAAATAAAGAAAAATATGCGAACTATCAAATAGGATGCAATGATCCATTGTCATTTTGGAATTTAGTGAGTTTAACTTTACCAAAATTATCGAAATTTGCTCTAAAATGAATGTTAGTTCCAGCATCAACCGGGGGACAATAAATTAGCGTCTTTATTAGATATTTATCATTTTTTGATACATGAAGATTTTTTCTCCTTGTAGAAAATACTTGTCGATACTTAGACAATACATTATGATTGTAGATTAAGGTCGCCAGTATATGAATCGTATAAAACAAATCATCAAGTAATTATATCATTAACATTTGCAAAAATTCATGAGATCTTTTATATACACTGAGAAAAAAATTTTGTCAATTTATAGAAATACATTTATTTGAATTCAACATATTTGAATCAAATAAAAATAAAATTTTTTTGGATTTAACTAGGCGTGTACGTCAATCGATACAATATTTATTTGCAGTTATCTGAACAAGTATTTGTTTGATTCAAATAAGTTATTTTTACGAATACAAACAAAGAAATTATTTAGTTGTTTCGAATAAATCATGGTATTGGAAATGTTCTCTTATTCAGTTGGTTGAAATAAATATTTGTGTCCTTTGACGAAATACAATTAATGTTATTGCTTGTATTAAATAAACATTTTTTCATAAGTATTCCCGGTGGTCGTTGTTATCCTGAAAACACACTGTTTCCATTCAACTAAGCGTGTACGTAAATTGATATAATATTTATTTAAGATAATATAAATGAATATTGATTTTATATAAACATTATTTTTACGAATAAAAACAAAGAAATTGTTGAGTTTGTTAGAATAAGTACTGGTATTGAAAACATCCGCTTATTTAGTTGGTATATTTGTTCCAAATAAGTTGTTTGGCTGGAAAAAAATATCTTCAGACCTCGGGGTGGTGCTTACCCTGGAAAAATGCCCATTTGTGACTAGACTTATTTATACTCATAAAATGTAAATATTTCTTTGAATAAAATATATAGAATTTGTCTCGTATTATAACTTACGATTTGTATAACTAAATAAACTGTTTATTTAAATCGATATAATACTCTACTCGAACACCTTACAGCTACTGTATAAGTTGTTTTTCTGAAAGCATAAAAAATTTTAGGTCAGTAGTCAGCGTATTAGAGTTTCGTGCAGAAGATCCGAGTTTGATTCCACTCTGGATTATTTCCCCACTATTTTAGCTTCTTAATAATTTCTATCTTATACATTATATGTATAAATATTTGTAATATAGAATATAATAATAATAATAATAATAACATAAACAATTAACTTACTACTACGAATATAATGTCTGACATCACTGAGCGACCTAATTCTTTGAATCAAAGAAAATTTCTTTACCCTCATTCCGTTAAATATTTTCTTATGAGTAAAAAAATATAAGTTGATTGGAAACAATATTTTATTTAATTAAAATTTTCTTTTTTTAATTATGAATTTCTGATTTAGTTGTACGAAATGTTTTTTTGGATCGACTAAATTTGTTTCAATTAAAAGAAAATATTTAACGGAATGAGGGTAAAGAAATTTTCTTTGATTCAAAGAATCGGGTCGCTCAGTGGCATGTATAATAATATCATTATGTATCAAATGGACATATACTAATAATAAAATAAATTATTTCTCCGTAAATATATATTTACATGTACTATAATGTCGTTGATGATCAAATAATATAATAATATGAAACAAATTTCATTCATTTTCAGAACTCTCACCCGATTCTAACAAATCTTTTTTCATTTTATACTATATCGGGGTTTACTTCAAAGAAATGTTTTTTAAACTTGAAAAAAAATGTTTACACACTGATTAATATTTATTTGGAGAGAATAAGGTATTACCATATCTAAATAAATTTATTTTATTAATAAATAAATGTATTTTATTAATAAATCATTTATTTGATTCGAATGTATAGTTATTAGTCCAAAATTTTTTTTTTCAATTCAAGTAAATGTACTTGTTAATGTAATACGTACTTATTAAAAATTAGTAAATGGTTTTTAATGTTCAATAACTCTTTCTTCACATCTCATAAATATTTATTTAATAATCTTTAATTTTTATTTGATACAAATAAAATTAACTATATTTGAAGAAATATTAAAACAGCATTAGCAAATATTTTTTTATTTTAAGTTAAAGTGTTTTCTATTGAAATACGTGTTTATAGGTCAAAAGTAAAATCCTTTTCTTATTCCAAGTAAATTAACATGTATGATTTACAATTATACGATATTGAATAAATATTTATCACGTACAATAATAAGTAATAAATTCTGTAATTAATATTTAGTAAGGTCAAATGTACATTTCATAAAATTAAATATGTTAATAAGATTTAAATAAATCTGTTTACTTAATCCAAAAAATATATTTTATTGTTTGTATTCATCAAAATAATTTGATTCAAAAAAATTTTATTTGTTACAACGAAAGTTTTTGTCCAGTGTATAGGCAACGCAGCTAAAGCAAAAAAAATCTCATTCATTTAGGTATAATTCATAATATATGACAAACAAGTCGCAGCTAAGAACTAGTAACTTATGATAAAAAGTAATAGCAACTTACTCTTGCAAAATTCACGTTACATAAATCTATTTTTTGAGATAATTTTTTATTTAACTGCTATATCAGTATGTGAATGATGAAGTATTCAAAAATATTTTTTCTAAAATAAATGTATGCGACATAGTATAATTAATTTAAGGATTTTTCAAAAATTACTTTCAATTTTATTTTCGTCTCAAGTTAAATCAAATACAGTTTTGGTGTAAACATTTTTCCACAGTATAAATAAACTATGTAGCATTTCTTTTGATTATACTTATACGAAAAAATAAATTCATTCTAATTTTGTATGCAATTCAATACGATTCATCTTTATTTGCAGTTTGTTATACTACGATACTTTCATTCGTTTTTTTTTTTTTTCATTTAATTTGGCACCGTTTCAATACTAACTACGACGGTACGGTGTTACACTGAAGAGCCAGGCGCTGCCACAGAGATAATGGTACATATGGAGAAAAAAAGACCCCACAGAGGTACTGCAAGTGCATAAACTGGGTACAAAATCCAAGCCCTCTAGGCAAAAGGCAAATGCTCTACCACTAAGTCACCGGTAACTCTTACGTCATCTGTTTTAACAAACCACACACAACGAATAAAAAGGCGCCAGTCACATGACAATCAATATTTTAAGATAGGATTAATACAATTTTTTACAAGTTATTTTTTTCCATTTAAAAACTCCAAATCGATAAATATTCTTCGAGTACGTCATATAATGACAAAAAAGTTTTTTTCTTTTTACACAAAAGATGATGCTATAGCTACTTGAGTTTCAACCGATACACTTGGTGAAATATGTGCTATTTATTATTATATTTTCTTATACCATTGTATGTAATTTTACTACGCATAAAATATTATAACTTACTCAAAAATTTTATGTAATAAATAAATAAAAAAATTGTAATGGACTTGACGTGTTAATAAGTTATAACTTGTAATTCATAAAATTTATCATCAGTAAATTTATTTTTCACTTTTTATGATAACATTTTTGAAAGAAAATTTTTTTGAATGACTAATAATGATAAATAGTTAATAAATTGTATTCTCTACTTTACATACTCACATTTGGGCGCAAAATTTTCATTGATTATTGTCGTTTATCAATACTTACTAAGATAAATTATACTTGGAAATAATGACTGTAAGTTAATGAAAACTGAACAAATTTAATACAAACATTTTTGTGTACGTATGTATAAATAAGTTAGTTAATGTAATCGTGTAGTTTTTTCATATTTGATTTGAATAACGTTGAATGCTGCTAAATTTGACAACGTTATCAAAATTACCAGAATGAGAAGTAATGATAAAGATTCAATTAGTGGCGTTAATGTTTTTTATTTATAAGATCTTAACAGGTGGCTTGGTTGCCTAAGTCTCTTGCAAACATACATTTTTTTAACGAGACGTAATGTTGCATTCGATTTTCTAAAAAAAAAGTTAAGCCTTTGCATCTAAGAACTTAACGATATACTTTAGAAGTGTTAGCTTAGTTAAATTAATAAATTTAAATCCGTGACGCTAGAATGGAGGTAGTAGTCAGTTGCTATTTACAAATATTTCACTGCGGATTAAATCTATTAAAGATAAATTTGTATTTCATATCATTGCATAGCTGGGAATAAACTAATAAATGAATAATTTATCATAAATAACGATTTTAAGGTTTTTTAGAGATTTTTCAGTAAATATTAAGAAATTTTACTACGCCATGTTAATTTACTTATAAAATAGAAATGTTTTGTCTTGTATTAATGCGTAGTCAATAGAAGATCGATGTTGGTAATGCATCAATTTCACCCTGTACTTATTCTTCTAAACTTATCCCTAACATTGTATCTATACGAGTCTTAAAATTTTATTCATATGCATGAAGATTGCCTACATACTTGTGATAAATATTACTTTTATTTATATTATCTAAAATAACATCAAATAAAAAATATTATTTGTAACTGACCGTCGTATAACATTAAAATGATGATTTCTTTGTCACAAAAATTACTAGTCTTAATGAACTATCTGTTAAAAGTAGATCATTTTTCGAATAAAACTATTGAAATGCGAAGTATATAAAATTCAGTTTGCAATAATTTTTTATCTATCTTTCAAATACTACGACCTTGCAAGTTTTTTATTGTTATTGTCAACATAAAATCGACCTCCCCGTGTTAAATGAGGTTAAAGGTTTTGTTTCAAACGTGTGGCCTTACGGAGTTTAGTTCAATACGTTTCGAACAAGTATGATAAAAAAAACAATATATTGTTAAACCATTAGGTGAACTTTATTTGCACTTGTGTTGGGCTCTTAAAGAAATCTTAATAGACCAACATTTACACGCATGCAGTAAAATATTTAACTTAGTCCATGATTTTATAACACACACTATACATAATACACTATATACTATATGTGTATACATAATGCATTATATGTACCTTCTTACACTTCACTTTGACCTTATACATACTTTTTTGATAAACTACTTATTTTTTTAAACTTCACAAGCTAAGTCAATAAAATATGTTGTGTGCAATCTTCGAAAAAGCCGTCAAATCAAGATTTGACAAAAGACGTAAAAATTAAGCTCTGCCTTTGTGTTTCTATAGTGTAGAACTTTATGCTGAACCTTTTACATTAAAGTCAATGACTTAGTTTTCAAAGTTACATTAAATTTCCAATCATAACAGGCTCTCAATGTTTATTTTAGGGAGACCGATTTTATGGAGTCCTCAGCCTGTACCATGTAGCAATCATAAAATTTTTTTTCATACATTAATGCACATTAATGCAATTTCCGAAACTATTGTCAAGAATAATGTTAGGTTTAAGTACCTAAATACATTTACTGCAAAAAAAAGTAGTTAACTAACATTTTAGTAAAAAATTACTTATTCCGACCAATTGGTCTGTGGCATACTCTCTATTTAATGACAGTTTTGAAAACTATTTATTAGTTATCTAATGATAATGATTATTGTTTAAACATTATTAAACTAACTAATAATTTTTATAAGTCGTAAAAAAGACGTGAGTTAAAAAAAATTTTGAAATCAACGCTGAACAGTCAACTTAAGTATACTGACCTTTTTTTTTTAGGTGAAATAAGTGACGGTACATTTAAGAAGAATGTAAGTTATCTACACTTGTAAGTTATCAGACGTGCGTAACGTATTTACGAAGTAACACTCGTACGTATTTTGCACTCCTTTCGTAATTGTTGTGAATAGTTTTTGATAAAATATGCGTAAGAAAATTCACCGTAGATATTTTTTCGTAGTTACGCGAAGACATCGATGAAGATACTTACCTACTAAAGAATTTCTCGGCAGTGCCACGCCTGATGTGTGAAAAAACAGTTCTGATAAAAATAATTACTAATAATAGTAATAAATTCATTCAACACATTTAAAGTTTAAAAGTTCCTAAGGACTACGTATTCATATCTCTAGACGTAGTCTCACTATTTACAAATATTTCATTAGATGCAGATATGAAAAGTCTGGAAAAAAGACACACTTTCATTTACAATCACTCAAAAATACCATTCAATGAAATTATTGAATGTACACAATTTTTTTTTAATAATATATATTTTACTTTCAACCATAAATATTGTAATCAAATTTTTGGCAGCCCAATGGGCTCTCCTGTCTCACCTCTTTTTGCAAACTTTGTTCTTGAGAACCTTGAAACGGAGGCTTTACGTCAGCTAAAATACCATCATAATTGTGTTCCTCTATTTTATAAACGTTATGTTAATGATACATGTTTGTGCATACACAAAAACCTTGTTACACTAGTTTCTGATGTTTTTAATCGCCTTGACGAACATTTAAAATTTACATGTGAACTACAGTCTAATAACTCCATTAATTTTTTGGATCTTACTATCACGTAGAGAAACGGCACAATTGTCACTAACTGGTTTGTCTAACCCACGGCTTCCAACCGACTGATAAATTTCCATTCTAACCATCCGATAGCATTAAAAATAAACTCTGCATACAATATGATTAACAGAGCTATTCTTTTATCCCATAAATCTTTTCACCGAAATAACATCATGAAAGTTAAGAATATCCTACAAGATAACAATTATACACAGAATTTCATAAATAAATACATAAAAGTCAGATTGAAGCAAATTAACAATACCAAAACTTCAAAAGATTTTAATGCCAATACTAAAATCAATATTTCAATATCTTACAACCCTTCCTTTTTTACGTCTTGTTCAAAAAGTTTGAAAAAATTTAATATCCGATTATATCCCACTATTGAAAACAAATTAAATACTGTTATCACACTAGGCAAAGATAAAATCCAAAAACCAAAACGCACAAACGTAGTTTAAAATTTAAATGCAGCTCCTGTCCGGCGGAATACGTGGGTGAGACCAAGAGACTGGTGAAAGAACGCCTATACGAACATGAAAAAAGTAAAAAAGCGGATCTTGTTGTGACTTCGCACATGAGAGATTTTAACCATAAATTCAATTTCAAAGATTTCAAAATTTTAGATCATGAATCTAATAGACAAAAAAGATTAACATCCGAAATGCTACACATCAACTCTACTGCACACACCATCAATAGTAAAGAAGATGCCTTATTTCTTAACAATATTTACAAAACTCTCATGTGCGAACTAAAATAGATGTCTATGACATGTGTTTGTCTTCCATGTATGGGTTTATGTCATATAAGATAACGTAATCTATATTTCGTAGTATATCCACTATCATAGGTACTGCGTTATTATATACTGTTATTACCTCAGTCTGCTGCAGTCTTAACAATTATAAAGACGTGAGTGTTCCCCCCCCCTTTTTTTTATATTTAAAACTTTAAGCTACTATTTATATTTTATCCGATTGATTATTTATTATAGAATTTGATATTGTGTTGTTTGTTATTTTGTTATCATTTATAGTGTGATCGGTTAAATAATGACCCTTATGATTATAACATTTGTGTTTTTGTTTTTCTGTTTCTGAATAAAGTGAGCCTGACGAGGTTGGCGTTCAGTCCAACGAAACGTTGCTCAAAAGCATCTGACACCCTGGAGTTTTTACTTCTACTTCATAGCTCTCATTGATCGTGTGCTGATGCACAAAAATATTGTAATAATAATATTGAGAGCAGAACAGATCGTTCAAACACTCACAACGTAAAAATAATTACCAATTTTATTTTCATGATTTCGTTTATATTTTCTATTTCTGGCATGTCTCTGATTATGTTCAATAATTAATTCGTCTGTTCATAAGAATAATTATATTCAATGCATCTCATACAACGTATTCAGTGTTTAAATCTTACAATGTTATTTTAACAACTGTATTTGTTTCTGGTAGTTTTAGCTCGAAAAAAATAAAAAGTCCGGTATTGTATTTAAAAAACGCAGCAAATTATTTAGCTCTTTTTCTTAAGATTGAACTAAAATAACAATTCAACAAGTAAATAAAAATGTCAAACAAACAATTTTAATTAGCTTTTAATATACCTACTCTGCAATATGAATTGGACAAAAAATCACGATACAAGGTGCTTATACGATGGTCAGTTGTAATATGAGTATTTATATGTGACTAAATAAAGAATACTAAGTGAAACCGTTAAAGATGAAAAACTGTAGTGAGATGATTGAATTCATTACATTAGCGGTTTAAAAATAGTATGTGCCTCGTTGAAAAAAAAACATTTTTTTTTTTAACGGGCAACAGTGCACAGAAACTCATGAATAGTCTTATGAAGAGATACACGAATTCGAAAATGTTTGTCGCCTTAACGCAGATTATGAAATACGTTCTTACGATAAGAGTTGTGAAGTACAGACACTTACATAATTTTCTCCGAGTCTGACCGTAAATCATTCATTTTTTCACCTTAGAAAGTCCCTTCGTAACCCCTTCTTTCCCTCAAATATATGTCTTGCCAAGTAATTCTCAGTTAAATATTATTAGCTATTATTTTAACTATAAATTGCAGCTATAATAAGCCATAATAGTAGCTAAAATTGACTACAAAGTAGCTGTAATCAAGTACAAATACTAACTATAAAAAGGAGATGTGTACAGCTACGAATTTTGCGTGAATTTTTAACAAAATTCATTAGATAATTTTTTTTTTGTTAAGTATATTAGCCATACTAAGCGAGATTATCCGTATGATACCACTGAAACTGGGAGGTCAAAGTATTTTTGAATAAACAAAATAAAAGTTGAAACAGTAATTTTTTTTGTTTATTATTTAAAAATACTTTAACCTATTAGTCTTAGTGGTATTATACAGATAATCTTGCTTGGTACGGCTGATATACCTAAAAAAAAAAAGATTGTCGAATAAATTTTATTCGAAACTGGCGCAAAATTTATCACTGTAAACAGCTACTTTTAATAGTTATTTGTACATAATTATAGTTACTTAGTAGTCAATTATGTAGCTGTAAATGTAATTATAATTTGTAGGAAAAATAGTAACTAAAAATTTTTGACTGTATTCTCATAAGAGCTGTAATCTTCTGAATCTGGTGATAGCCCCCTACTGGATGAGAATATGGAGAGGAAGTGTTATGGTTAGGGCTAAAAAAAATTACTGCTGGAGCAGTCTACAAGCATGCTGTAATAAGTATTACTACTGTTTCTTGCAGTCGATTCTTCGATAACGGTTAAAAATATAGTATCTTAAAAAAAAATTTAGTGCACACTTAATAATGTGTACGATATGCTTACATAAATATCATTTTATATTAAGTGCGAAGGATAATATGTGAGATCACTCTTACTTCTATACAAAAACTTTCTTTATTTAATACAATAAAACAATGAACAAAGATATTGTAGAACTTGAACAATATTTTTTTTATCACTATTTATTGATACGTACTCTACAAAACTTTTCAATATTCTTAAAAAATATATTTGATGCATACATATATTTTTAACGTGACTTAAAGCACTTTGGTACATTTTGTAATACTTATTGTATATACACATTGTAAAAATTATTACTATTTGTACTTCAACAGGCACGTCAGCAAAGTTTCCGTAATAATTACAGGAAACACTACATTTCAAGGAACAGTAATAATTTAAATAGTATAACAGAAACTTGAGATCAATAATAAATACTATATTATTTGTATACTACTGTTAGTACATAGAACTTATTGTACTGCTGATTGGTAGATATTTATATAATGTTACAAGAGATGTCTTTAACAATTGAAATCCATTATGAATCTTTTTTTGTGATAATTACAGATACATC
Organism: Copidosoma floridanum; assembly: GCF_036245765.1. Classification (NCBI taxonomy): domain Eukaryota; kingdom Metazoa; phylum Arthropoda; class Insecta; order Hymenoptera; family Encyrtidae; genus Copidosoma; species Copidosoma floridanum. The sequence goes on along the minus strand of NW_028321907.1, from coordinate 17,528,618 downwards.
AAGTTAACGGAATATTTTTTCTAATACGTTGTATTTATGAAAGTCTTTGACGGTATTATATAACTTTTAGGGTTTACAAAAAAAGTCAAGTATGGAAAAACGAAGACTGTAACTTATCAATAGGTTATTACTAATTGTCTTCAGTTAGAATATTTTTGTGACAACAATTTCTATACTTCTAAATTAGAAATAAAATAAATACCTTAACATGTAAATTAAATAATTGTACTACAAACAAAACGAAATTTTGCTTTAATAGTAATCTTATTGTATTATAAATAAATACCTTCTTTAAATTCAAATAAACATCGTGATTAATTCTTAAATTGTAGAAATAGCTTTGAATACTTAGTATTGAAGAATTTTTTTTCAAGGTTAACAAAAAGTATCATGAAGCTTAATACTTTAAAAGTTAGAATATAAAAATCATTTTTTGAAAATACAAGAAATACAAAGATAAAAAAAATTGAATTTCTACAAATAGTCAAAAATGTTGGTATTCTGTTGTGCAATCGTACTCTTGTTAAAAATAAGAATTCAGAAAACAATGACGAAAATAGGTAGCTAGTCATTTTAAATGATCTAAGACATTTATTATTGTACTTTTGCAACATTAAATTGAACTTAACATCATACTGTGGAACAATGGCTTTAAGTACCATCAAAGAAAGTCCGTACTCACTGAACAACTTGTCAGTTTTTTTTACGACATTCCAAAAGTGATCTGTATTAGAAGCTATTTCTGGATGGAACATATTACGAAGCTCTCCCCTTTTGCCAATATACATGCCAATGGCATCAAACGATTCTCTTGGAGCAGTAATATTAATAAAAATGTCTAATTGATCAAAAAGGTTTTGACGATGTTTAAAATGTTCTCCGTGAAAATTTGGATTGAAATAGTTACAAGCTAGCCACAAGGGTTCAATTGTTCCAAAAACCTTTTCTAGTAGAATTGGTCCAATAGTATCATTAAGAAAAGCCGGCTCATTTTCAATTATGTTAAATAATCTCTGTACGGCTTCGGAAAGAGATAAATTATCTTGTGATATGGTGCTTTCTTCTTTTTTTAATGTTTCAAACAAATTTACTAACAGAGTTGCAGTTGAAGGTGAAGTTGGAATTTCAATTCTTTGAAGTTTATTCATTAACAACGACAGGTTAACTGAAGTTCGAAATGTATATTGATTATTTTGTGATGTGCATGAAATAGTTTTAGGCAAGCTTATTGTACCATCGTGTATGAGTACAAAAGCTGTTACATTATACAAACTCATCGCTCTTAGGAAACTTGCCGCACAAAACCTCAAGAAATTATTAGTCAACCTGTCGCTGTTACTAATCAACAAGAAATTCAAATAAGTAGGATTGTCTTTGACTGAATGAAGAAATGATAGGCAGGAAACGTTCAAGTCATTATGTATTGTTGTTACCTCAATGACTTTGCAGTACTTCTTGTTACAATCATTTGTAAAATTTTGCTCACACGCGCGCTGTAAAATCAATGTCTTGAATTCTTCGGTACTAGGCAAAGTGTGGCCCGGATCAAAGCTTTTTATTAAATCCTTAGTAAGCAACGAGTTTGTCTCAGAAAGGTCAATGTTATGATGAAAGAAGAACCTCAGTAATTTAGTATTCTTGTCAAGTGCTGACACCGGTAATTCATTAGTTCGTGAACCAGGTGGCTGTAAGAAACATGTATAAAATTAAGTAATAAGCATAATAAAAAAAAGAGAAATATTTAAATTATAATTTTTTATTTAAATGTAGGAAATACAGTGTCGAAACAGTTGTAAGAAATGTAGAATCTTATGTGATTAAAACACATATAAACAGTAATGTTCTAAAGAATCTGTATTTATTGTATTACATCAAGCAGGATTGCTACATCTACAGCAAGAATTTTCATTCAAATTATATAATTTAGTATTAGGACCATTTTAGTAGTTTCATGTAATATCCAAACAAATTGTAAAATAATATTTAGTCAGTATGTCAAATAAAAATATTATACGTTACAAAAAAATTCTATTATTGACAGTGTTAAGACGACATCGTGAATAATAATGGCAAACATTTACAATGTAATGAAATTGGTCAATACAAAAAAGTAACAAGTGTATTTTGAAATAACTATTCTAGTTTCCTGGTAATATTTGACAGAAGATCACACACACACACACACACACACACACACACACACATTTAATGTATTAAAAAAAAATTATTTCATCAAAATTACAATTTGGCAGAAGTTTATACTGTCAATTTTCTAAAAAGTTACTAATAACATAGAGACTTTTTTATTTTTTGTTCGATTTTAACTTTTCACATCTCATCTTATTACTCTTACTATTGCTCACAACTTTACCGTTTGAATTTTAAAAACGTACAGTGTAAAAAATGCTAGATTCAATTGTTATTGCTTGTTTATCTCCAAACAATTTAAAATGAACATTTGAATATAACTTTTTGTACGCTATATGTTTTAAAAATTCAAACCGTGAAAGTTGCAAGCAACTGTTCAAGGAATAAGATAAGCTCTAAAAAATTAAAATCAAACGTAAAATAAAAATTTTTTCATATTTAAAGTAGATTTAATAAAATCTGACTGAGAGGTAACGAATCGGGATCAGGGATATAAGAAGCTTATGGCATTACCGACAGAACGTAATGTAAACCTAAGAGGATCACATGAATCAGTAATATTTGAAGTGTCTAAATAAATTTTTTGTCGAATTTTTAATTATTGCTAAGGTATGTTATTTTTTGGTCACAAATATTTCCATAACAGCCCGTGTTAAAGTGGTCATTTTTTATTTTGAAATATCTTAATAACTCAGTTGCTTGAGATAGTCTTAAAAAAATATGTTTGTTTTTTACAGCACACAGAAGGAATCAAAAGCTAAATTACGGCTCTCAACCATTGTCCATGGTATGTATCGAACCTCCATGAGTAACTTTTTTTTAAATTGACCGTTAACACTTTACAAAGTTGGTATTTTAATGAAATAATTTTTTTTCCACCCATAAATTACTCTTATTATGTATTATGTAATCTGCTGACTGATAAATCTCATCAGATAACTAGATTAATTATAAGAACTTAAGGCCTTTTCTTACACGTAAAACTACTTCAATGCTCGCCTCAAAAATGCGATATAAAAAAATTAAATGCCGAAATAAGATTTTTTGGCCTATTCGTACCATTTAGATTAATAACACGGATTGGTCGAAAAAGGTACATTACGGCACTACGGTACAAAATACAAACATAAACACCCGAAGCGGGTACTTTGGACCTGGAGTGCACAGAAAACTTTTCTGGCCGTGGGCTCAAAGTAATTACAAGATCGCAAAGCGTGGCCCGAGGGCGTAAAACGGCATTTGAACTTTGTGCCCATAGTCAGAAAAAACTTACTTAACAAAAAAGTTTTATTGCAGTGAGCTCTTCGCCTGTTACATTCAATATTTTGTTGCAAAATGTAAATTGTTCTTTCGTAGAAAAACAATTTTTTTTGTAATGTTCGGGTTTTTTTTTACATTATTCTTTACAGGTATATCGTTAGATAAAATAAAAAAATCAGCTTAAGCCCTATTAGTGGATTATATATATAGGCTGGATGCATGACAGAAGATGCCCTCATTATATCCCTAAAGCTTATGTTACATCCTAATAAAGAAAAATAGTTTAAGTGGCTATCATTAATGAATATACCTCCACAGCCTACAAGACACAACATTAAAGTGATTATTGGCACCAGTTTCCCTCTCCAACCTGATACATCCTGCACATATGGAAGTTTTAAGAGGTGAAGCAAATTTATTGTTTACCTTAAAATGCTATCTATTAAATCATTGATGTAGGCACATAGCTCTATGAAAAATAACCTCCCAAAATGTCGAATATGTTTTTTTTTCTGGGTCCGCCACTTACCATACTCATAGTGAATACAGTATTAGTATTGCATGTCATAGACAAAAAGTATCCCCATGAAAATACCTTTTAACTAATGTAAATAGTTAGGTAAGTTTGATGTATTGAGTTAATATTTTATCAGGAAATTTTGAAGCCTTTACAAGCAATGAAAAGTATTCTGCCTCATGAATTTATAGTCTTAAAAAGTTCTGAAATCTAAGTATAAAAACGATCAAGTTTCATTTTAGCACAGCATACTTTTTTATGACACTCGTAGTAATTAGTGTGAGCAAACTAGACTTTTTCTTGAAAAATCTAGAGTAGGCCACAAAAAAATTTTTTTTATAGATCTTAAGCTCGGCCACAAACGTAACTACATGAGGACCAAAAAAAATGGTAAAAATGGCAACAAACGATTTCTTGCTCTAATTGGAAAAGCCGTAATTTGGACAAAAAAAAGTTCTGCGTGACAAAAAGGCGCAGTTTCAAACAAAATGAGCCCTCTTTATTTTAGTTAAAAATCACAAAACTCATGTTCTGTTTATATTTGAAGTCAAAATGTTGTTAGAACCCCATATATAAACTATCGAAAAACAGGGTAAAATTGGCACTTTTCGGCTATTTATAGAAAAACGGCAAGGCCAATTTTGATCCACTGTGGCTCATTTTTTCCTTCGTGAAAGTGCGCGTCTTTTTTATGGAAGACGTTTTTTTGGCCGAATTACAGCTTTTCTGGTAGAAGCAAAAAATGTATTTTGGACATTTTTACCATTTTGTTTGGATTTATTTCTGACATTTTTTTCGGTCCTCGAAAAGTTCCGTTTGTTGTTGGGCTGAAAATCTAGACAAAGAAATTTATTTGGCCCTGCCTGGATTTCTTAGCCGAAAATTTTATTTACGTACACAAAATCATGACTACGATTCACTATATATATTACATTATTTGTAGTATTGATTATTTACGGGACAATTTTACTATAAGAGAGCCATCTATCCGCCCGAGGCATCGTTGGTCTGAACTATTATATGCAAATACTCATGCTATGGTTACAGGCATTATACCAGTTACCTACTTATATGGTACCCTTGTGATAAAGTCATACAAAAAACACCACAGAGTTACCCGGGAGGAAGTGACGGAGTATAGTCTCAAACCCGTGCCTTCCAGGAAAGAAGTAAGCAATTTACCACTGAGCCACTAAAAGCTCCCAACGCTGCGTGCAGTCTGCTGGCACTTACAAAAATTCCTGTAGCTAACATCAGTTGCCGTTGGCAGCACTGCTTAATTGTAAGAACACTGCTATCCATACCATGCTAGAAAAATTAGGCTTGCAGCTAACTTAACTAAAAGACAATTTCTCGAACACCGAGTCATGAAAAAATCATCTTTTGAGCATTTTGAGATACACATGCCTCGTTTTTGTTGTTCTAACGACTTTCTCGCTTTTGTTTGCCAGTAAAGCTATGAAATAGGACTGAAAAAACTCAATTGAACAAAAATACATCAGGCATACCAGGAAAAATACTTATTTTTTGATATTTTGAAGAAGTCACCGAGGCTTCGTCTGCTTTAACAAACTTACCTCGTTGTGCTCCCGCGTGATTCAATAGAGCAAGAAAGTTGTATTTTATAATGGACAACTATATCTTTTTACACGAACGTGTACAATGTATATAAAAAAGTTTATTGCTAAAAATCTGGCTTTTATTTGCAAGGGATGTGAAAAAGCTCGCGAAATTTGCCTTATTGAAAACAGTATCAAAATACGAACCATATATTTTGATATTCACCTGCACATACTCAATAAACACTCCATCTTATTATGCAGCCGCAGTAGGACGATAGCGAGCCTTAAGAAGTTTTACTTCATAAAGTTCTAAAAAAGTATGGGATATGAACATACATGTTAAATTGGGATAGTCTCAACAAACCCAAAACTCTCGAGTGACCCGAGACTGCGCAGTAAGGATTCGAAAACTGAGTATGCGTTAACTGCCGCAGGCAATTTAAACGACCTATACGCCCAAATCCACAAAAACCTAAGAACTATAACCTCATAATCCAGTGCGTTCTTGGATCAATTGGCAGTAGCTCAATATGCTCTACGACTAATAAAAATTTGATCAATACCCCAAGCAGCTAATTCCCAATAACCCAATACGCTCTACTGTTTACATTGATTGTTGATCTATTATTAAATAATAAAATTGCCAGTGAGCCAGTACAAGAAAAATTGTTCAATAAATTAATTAATAAATCGCAAGCGCTTAATCCCTAATAACCCTATACGCTCTACTGTTTGTACTATTATTAAATTAATAAATGAATTGCCAGTGAGCCAGTAAACTCAAACACTTGTTTTCTTAATAATAAATAAAATCCCAAGCACCTAATCCCCAAACATCCTACACGCTCTACTGTTTGTACTATTAATAAATTGAAAATTTACATGCCACTGAGACAGTAAGCTTGTCCACTTGCTTAATTGAAAAATAATTAAGATCCCAGGCGCTTTATCCCCAATAACCCTACGCGCTATACTGTTTGTACTATTAATAAATTAATTATTAAAATGCCAGTAAGCCATTAAGATCAACAACATGTTTAAATAATATTAAATAAAATTCCAAGCTCTTAAATCCAAGAACCCTACACGCTCTACTGTTCGTACTATTGAGAAATTGATAATTCAATCCCCAATCTCTTTATACACTTTACTGTTTGTACTATTAAAAAACCAATAGTTGAATTGTCAGTTAGCCAGTGAGCTCAACAACTTCTTTGATTAATAAATACATAAAATCCCAAGCGTTTCATCTCTAATAACCCTATACACTCTACTTTATGTGCTATTTAAAAATTGATAATTTAATTGTCACTGAGTCAGTAAGCTCAACCACTAGTTTAATTAATTAATAGATAAAATTCTAAGCACTTAGTCCTCAAAAATCCCATACGCTTTACTGTCTGTAATATTAAATATATTGTGCACGAACTACTGAACTATCATTTTATTAATTGCTAAGTTGTTGTGGGTATTAGTCATTTTCAGTGTTCTTAGGAAAAATAAAGAGTAATTAATTTATCTTTAATAGTTTTACACTAATTATTAAAAAGATTGAATACTGCATTTTAAAAACCACAATGATTTTTTCGTCAAAAATTATAAATTTTACGGCTATACCAGTGATGATGATAGTATTTATGTTGTAAAAATGTATTTTTTTTTAATTAAACGCTTAGGATATTATTTCTATATTGATAAAACATGTAGAAAAGAGCACTAACTAACTGGCAATTGAATTATTAATTTATTAATAGTACAAACAGTAGAACGTGTAGGGTTCCTGGGGATTAGGCACTTAAGGTTTTTATTTATCATTAATTAAACAAGTGCTTAAGCTTACTGGCTCACTGGCAATTTAATTATTATTTTATTAATAGAACAAACAGTAGAGCGTGTGAGGTTTATGGGGATTAGGCACTTAGGATTTTAATTATTATTAATTAATCAAGTGTTTGAGCTTACTGGCTCACTGACAATTTAAATATTAATTTATTAATAGTATAAACAGTAGAGCGTGTAGGGTTCCTGAGGATTAGGCACTTGGGATTTTATTTTTTATAAATTAAACAAGTGTTTGAACTTACTGGCTCACTGGCAATTTATTTATTGATTTTTTAATAGTTTAAACAGTAGAGCGTGTAGGGTTATTTGAGATTAAGCGCTTGGGATTTTATTTATTTATTAATTAAACAAATGGTTATGCTTACTGGCTAACTGACATTTTAACTATTAGCTTATTAATAGTACAAATAGTAGAGTGTATAGGGATATTGGGGATTAAATTATTAAATTATCAATAAAACAAACAGTAGGGCATGTAGGGTTTCTGGGGATTACGCACTTGGAATTTTATTTATAATTAATAAAACAAGTTTTTGAGCTTACTGGCTCACTGGCTATTTAATTATTAATTTATTAATAATACAAACAAAAGAGCGTGTAGGGTTATTGGGGATTAAGCGACTGGCATTTGTATTATTTATTAATTAAACAAGTTGTCTTGTGCAGGATTACAAGAAGTTAAATTATTAATTCAATAATAATACAATCAGTAGAACGTGTAGGGTTATTGGAGATAGAGCATTTATGATTTTATTAATTTATTAATGAAACAAATGGTTAAGCTTACTGGCTCACTGGCAATTTATTTATTAATTAAATAATAGTACAATCAGTAGAGCGCGTAAGGTTTCTGGGGATTAGGCACTTTGGATTTTATTTTTTATAAATTAAACAAGTGTTTGAACTTCCTGGCTCACTAGCAATTTATTTATTAATTTAATAATAGTTTTAACAGTAGAGCGTGTAGTGTTATTTGAGATTTAGTGCTTGTGATTTTATTTATTTATTAATTAAACTAATGGTTAAGCTCACTAGCTAACTGACAATTTAACTATTAGTTTATTAATAGTACTAACAATAGAGTGTATAAGGATATTGGGGATCAAATTATTAATTTATCAATAGTACAATCAGTAGAGAGTGTAAGGTTTCTGGGGATTAGGCACTTGGAATTTTATTTATACTTAATTAAACAAGTTTTTGAGCTCACTGGTTTACTGGCAGTTTAATTATTAATTTATTAATAGTACAAACAGAAGAGCGTGTAGGGTTATTGAGTATTAAGCGACTGGATTTTTATTTATTTATTAATCAAACTAGTTGTTTTGTTGAGGCTCACTGGCAATTAAATTATTAATTTATTAATAGTTATAACAGTAGTGCGTATAGGGTTATTGGGGTCATGTGCTTGTGGTTTATTCATTTATTTATTGAACAATTTGTCTTGTACTGGTTTACCGGCAATTTCAATATTCAATAATAAATCAATACATAATGCAAACAGTAGAGCGTATTGGGTTATTGGTAATAGCTGCTTGGGGTATTGATCAAATTTTTATTAGTCGTAGAGCATATTGAGCTAATGCTGATTGATCCACGAACGTTCTAGGTTATTAGGTTCTAGTTTTTTGGTTTTTTTGGATTTGGGCGTATTGTTCGTTTGAACCGCCTGCGGTGATTTACGCATGCTCAGTTTTTGAATCCTTACTGCGCAGTCTTGGGTCACTGGAGACTTTTGGGTCAGTTGAGACTATCCTGTTGAATTGATTTTGTTACAAAATTTGAAATAGAAGTTTAGAATTACGAAAAGGTACATCACTTTTTTTTGTAATACTTTTTTGAAATTTAAGAAAATTCCCCATAGATTAACGTGGGATTTTCAGAAATAAAAATAGTATCTGACCATAAAATTTTTTACTACTTTCTATATCACGCATCATAGAAAGATAATAAAAATACTCTACACATTACTGATTTATAAAAAATCTTATTTATGGTGTCATAACATTTTTCATTTTGTAAAATTACCCATATCCTCCTATGCAGGCGAGAAACATAGAGAGAGAGAGAGAGGGAGAGAGAATAATGCATTTATGTAACACATACGTGGCATACACACATTAACGTTTTTGTTGTCGTTGACGTTAAAAATTCACGGATTTTTATTATTATAGGTATTGGTGGCAGTGTTTAATTATTTTCTTGCAGTACAAAAGTTACATACAAATGAGTATGCGCATACCGCGTATGTTGTTGAAAGTACCGTGTCTACGACAGGTGACTATCTCATGCCCAGAACTCTTCTGAGATCACAGCTGAGATTTTATGAAAGATACCCCAAAAAAAAAAAAAAAAAAAACAATTTTTTAGTATTCAAAGCTGCTCCATTAATGATACTATTGAGATGGTACATCGAAAAATATATCTTTGAAAGTAATTTTATCTGATATCGCATCTGAGAAAGCACCTGAGGTCTCACGTGAGAATTGATAAAATTCATTATTTTTTTAAAAACTGAAACAAAGCATTGTTGAAGGTGTGTTTTTTGTATACCATACAAATGGTATCCCTAGCGGGACAGCTTTGAATCGTGTAGAAAGTTTTTTTTTCCGAGTAAGGATAACTTTTATAAAGTTGTACCTGAGATCTCAGGTAACATCTCATCTAATTGTCACAGACACTGTGGTTTTAATAATAATAACTGCTTTGTTTGATTTATTTTTAGATTTTTGTTTTGATAGTAACATTATAATTTACTTACTTTTGGTATTTCTCACTTTGTCTTTGTTAGATCTTAGATGTTACAAGAAAACATGGATGAGCTTCAAGGTTGCAGACGGAGATGTGTAAGCAAGATAAAAATTAAAAAAAATGTTATGTACGTGTTAAAAGGTTTTATGTCTAAAGTATATGCGCTGTTAGTGTACAAGTAAGTTAAATATTGCAATAAAGTAGTTACTCTCTACCTTGAAACACATTCAAATGTAGCATCATTCGTCTATACCAATTATTAATGTAAATCAAAATAACGTTACAAATAATTTTGTAACACCGAAGAAAAGTGTAGTGATCGTTTGGATATATTTTCAAGCTTACCGATTCTTAACTAATAAAAAATTTACTAATTTCAACTTAATTGTATAGATACGGCATTATACTTATTATGTTTTAAATGTTATAATATAAAAGAGAAAGAGATAAAAAGCTTGAAAAATTAACTTGTCTTATCTCTAATATGTAACACATTCAAAAAATTATTCATAATACCAGAGCATTTAATTAATTATTACTTTATTACTATCACTCATTTACCGAACTACTTCTTGTTTTGATCCAAATGCAAAAACACTGATAAACACAGTACAATAAACAGACAATATACGTTGATATCATATAACATGCCTATTTTCTGTCTACTTACCAAAGAACGCGGAGATATTGTGAGGGCAGTCTATGGCTGCTGGGGAAGTGGTTGGTCACCTGTACGACAAATACTCATGTTAACAGACGTAGACCCATGACCTATAAAATTTTCTGAACCAGAACCAGAAGACACATCCATCTCAGTCTGTACTGATAGTGAAGATGTGTCACTTTGATTGGCATTATCCTGATTGTCTTCAATTATTTTTTTTTTTTTTCAAGCATAAATATCTGAAATACATATTTATAGCATGAATTCATATCATCCTTACAAAACTATATAAATGTTATTTATTAATCAAGAAAACGAAGCGTGATATTGCAAATGTATAAAAGTTTAACACTATATTAACACCAATTACAAAATCTACACTTATATAAATAATCGTCTTGTAACTTTATTCATGAGCTACGAACTAAAACTTATTTAACATGTTCTTACTGGAGTAATAATATGATAATCAAATTCATATATGTGCAAGTATGCTATGACAGAATTTCTACATGTGATTAGACAAAAGTTAAGATGAGTGCATAACAGAATTTTTACCTGTGATTTGACAAAAGTTGAGATGAGTGCCCGGAAAGACATACAAGGCACAAGTGACACCGCGCTGCTGTAATTCTTCCTTTTTCGTCATGAATTTGGTCAAACCCTTCCCAGCCCTTGTGATTAGGTCTCCCCATTATTTTTACTCTAAAAAATTGATGAATTATGTTGTACATCGTTTTGTATAACAAAAGCCAGAATTAGAAGCCAACATACTTATGCGTACACTTATCACATTAGACACTATACATCATTTACATAATTAACAAGGTTAATACATAACTAAAATGACTATCATAATTGTACTCATTGACATACAAATACTGTACTAATTGAAGTTATCTTCATGCAAAAGCTGTACTTCTTCAAGTTATTAGTATGCAAGCATAAAGTAATAGATAATAGAAAGTAAAGCGTAATAGAGTTAGAGGTTATAGAATTAATTGAATGCTACAATATATGAAATTATATGAATAAAATAGTTTTTCTATTAACTATGTTATTATATATCGTAATGCATAGTAATCATGTAAGAACAAATATTTATAATTATTTTTCAATTGCAGTACACTTACGTGAAATTCGTCGCTTCTACCTGTCTACCTGTTACCAAAAAGAGTAAGGGTTTGTACACTAATCACGTACAGTAGGAGAGCACAACACGCATTACCTCTATACTCTATAGACCCTATGCCTTATAGCTACAGCTATATAGATTGCAGCAAACAAAACAGAACTTTTAAAAGTTTTAAAACTTTCAAAACTTCTAATTCTAAAAAGCAACTTTTATTAACAACCCTAACTTAGGGGTATCTGTCCCAATTATGGACCCTTTAAGAAAAATTTCGAGCTTAACTTTATTTTGTGTCTAACGGTCAATAAAACAACACCTTGTATAGTAACGTATAAGTCGTTTAATTCTTTTTTAACAACATCAAATTTTTTTTTTTTTTTTAATTTTTGTTATTTTTATTTTAATGATGAAACAAGAAAAAAAAAATTTTGTCCGTATCACGGACCCCCTCAATGGACTTTGAACCTATCGTGGACCCCCCTATTACGGACCCTGCCCATAATGTGGATTCCCTAATCATGAACACTGTCCATAATGTAGAAAAATATTTGTATGTAATTAAATAAACATTTGAGATTTATATAATAGTACTTCTCATACTTGTAACAAAATATATGACTAGGCACTTTTTGAGATAAGTTTTTAAGAACAAAATTTATATAAAACTAATTTTGTAATAATTACCATTACTTTTTTTTATTATAATAATCTTATATTTTTTATGACTTTGTAATGGTTGTTTAGTCTTCTTGGTGCGTTTTTTAAGAGGCATTTTTTGTTGTTCTCTATTTACTTTTAGAATAAAAACAACAGCTTTAAGTTATGGAGTTGAAGGTTATGTGTTCACTCAATACTGGCGAAATAAAGTGTCAATCATAGAGACAGAGCCGATAATCATGGCTGTATTGTGGACCCTCCAATAATGTATATAAATATACTTTTTAGAAGTATAATTTGTTTTTATTATTTTTCTTAAACTCTTATTGATATATAAAACCATTTTTTGAGTTCAAATAATACTCCTAATTTTTTATACAGCTTTTCAAAAATATGAGTTTTCTTACGGCTTTCAACAAGGCTTGATAAAGAAAATAGTCAAAAGCGTTGTGTAACTTTTTAATATATTATTTTACTAATATAACATTATTTAAATGCTATTATTTGTCATTATTATGGTGAATTAGTGAGAAAATAACAACTTAAAAAATAATTCATTGTGCTATTGAAACACTCGTTTAACTTATCATTAATGATGTGATAATGGGTCCACGATAGGGACAGGGTCCATTGTTGGGACAGCTACCCTACCTTTTCAGTAATCCTCATGATACTGACATGCTTTACTACGTCATACTCTATTATTGTGTGTGTTGTATGAAATGGCTATTATTAAATAATCCGGATTAAGATAATGACTCCTCCTCTACATGAAGAAAAATTTTTTCAATTTTTTCGTTTATTTTAAAATTCTTTTTAATTTATTTAAATTCAGATGCAAAGTGCAACTGTCGGTTTTAATTCTCAGGCCACACTTTGAGCCCTAGTGACATAATTTACTGTGCCATTCGTTTCTTGCCTCCACCTTTTGGTAAATATTAAGGTAATTATAAAGAAGCTTGATTTTTTCTTTCTGTTAAGTTTTTTTAATTGTGTCAAATAGCCTTTGTAGTCGATATAAACGCCACAAGATCAAGACACGTGGTATAGAAAGAATGATGGTAATATTCATGAAACAATGTGTAGGAAAACCCGTAAATGGATAAAGAGAAGGTTGTATTATTTTTGATCTTGATTTTTAATACGTAAGGCTGAGAGAAAGTTGATATGAATGGTAGTTTTCATATCTAGTAGAGCATTTTCCAATGGCATTTACCAGGTCTCAGACTCCTTAAACTTGCCCTATTGAGAAGCGCACCACGTGCAATTTCTGTTTCCTTTGCCGAGCGCATACCGGACCCTTACAATACGTTTAAATTAGAAAAAGTACTATTCAGCCCAGCTTCGCAATACAAAAACTAATATTTCTCGTTAACCTCGTAACAACCTACTTTATGACCAAAAAATTATTTGTTTTTTTTTAAATTTTTTTTTATGTTGATAATGGCGTTAATAATGTCATCCGCGAAAATTGCAGTCACAAGTAAAAAATATAAAGTTAACTGCATTATCTCTCTCACGTTTCATTATGGGTTTATTAAGTCTCTTATATTAAGTATTTATTTACTTGATATTCAGCAGCAGCTTTTAAAACTTTAATTTATATTTAATTTTCTTTGTTTGCTACTAGAGGTAATTTCTAGAAATTTGTTTCGGAACAAAAGCCTATTGTAGTAGTATTAGTAGTTACGAAATAACTGTTTAATTCAGCTTGAGCGCTTTTTCGAAGACCCTACTATAAATACCATTTTCGGGAGTGGGAGGTGATGCTCACCTGCATCGTGTATAAAAGGGGCTCGCTCACATTGTATATTTCTTAATACGTCGAGCGGTTACACTATAGTGTTCCAAAATACATTGTCCAGCGTTGTTAGACAGTGTTGTTTTAAGTCTCCTGCGATATAGTCTACGGCTAGGCCTAAAGCTCGCGATGGCCTGGAAAAAGGCAAGGAAGTAAGTCTCACTATTTTTACCTTAAATTTTCATTAACTTTTCTTCTTCTTTTTTAACTTAACAACTTATTTTAATCGCGAGCTCTAGGCCAATTCAGTGGCGGGTGTCCTTGACGCCCAACGCTGCTGTAGAAGTCCCCTTCTTTCCTAAAGTCCTGTAGGTCCTCGTGCTAGATTTAAGTATGCGCAGGAACCCCCTGAGAATACCATTTACCTGAGCTGCGTTAACTCCACAAGCATCCCTTTTATTTCATCCTTACATTTACACCCAAATACTAACACTGTTAACCAATTGTTTTCGAAATCTAACAAATGCCGATTCGTTATCCTTATCCTTTCCTGACGGAAGTATCTGCCACCTTCCCGTGGTTTCCGTTGAGTAGTGGGCGTAAAAAACTTAAAGAATTCTTAAATTCTTAAGAAAACTTAAATTCTTTAAGTTTTTTACGCCCACTAGCCAAGAGCAGATGAGATTAACATTTATTAAATTACTTTTAATTACTTTTAAATTACTTTTAATCAATCTTATTGTTTTATTACAGAAAATAAATGTACAAAGAAGACACTACAGTACTTTCACGCAGCCACTTTGACTCTGTAGACAACAAGAACGAATCACTTAATTAAATCCATTTTCATACCGGAAGAAATTTAGTGGGTTCATTACAAAAATTTTTTACAATGTAGGTTAACATAATAAGCTAAGATAGATTATTTAAAGCAACACCTGTTACATTTTAAATTTAACTAACGCTTGATCTGGGTAAGTAGCAAAATATCAAAATTAAAAGAATAATAAAAAAAAGAGTTTCCGGTGCCTCGCAATATTGTTTTACAGACGTATATTTTTACTCCTGTTTTTGTTAATGCGAATAGTTTGAAAAAAAATTAATAAATAAATTAATAAACAAAATGAAATAAAATGTAGAAACAACATTATTTATCGTCAACCAATCCATCCATTACCTAAAACTAATACTTGATTTACTGTTGCTTGACAAAAGTAAAGAAAATGAGTTGAAAGTGATTGAAATAAATAAAACGATAATAGTCTTCGCGGCTAGTATCAATGTGATAATTTAACAGAACACAAAGCACGAAATTGCTTAATGACATTTTGTACGCAAAGATAACTTTTATCTACTCTTGAAAACTGTCATTAACAAACATTTACAAAAATTTTTTTTTTCCGAAGTAATTTAAGTATAGAAAATTAAAAAAAGTTAACGCATCAAAAAGTGGAGAATACTACAAGAATGATACGTTTACTACTCAACTAAACAACGGCAAGGTGGAAGATGCTTTCGTCAGAAAAGGATAAGGAGAACGAATAGGCAACTGCTAGATTCCGTGAAAAATTAGACCATGAGGCACTCAAGTCAATGCACTTATATTCACAGCTTACGTTAAATTATAATGTTATGGGCATGAAAACTATATTGATTTCCACACAAATATTATGAGTAAAAGAAACAAAATTAATGAGCAAGTGAATGTGCTTTTGAAAACTCACTTAGCAAGTAGGACAGCGAGCGTGTACTTTATAAATTTTGCCTAGCTCAAAAAAAGTGTATTTAATGGAATTACAAGACTGAAATAAAATAATCTACAAAACTTTAAACGCATGTAACTAGTTGCAGAATATTTAACTTTGTTTCCTTATTTTTATAGGTGTAAATCTTATATACTGTACCATAAAATAGGCCATGCTCTTCCCAATGCAACTGTTCAACAAAATATTCAATGTATGTGGATGTTTACTATAGTGAAGTTTAATCCTCTGTAATTTGACTTTGTCTGCAATATTGACATGGACATCAATTACAATTAAACAAGGGTAGATAAAAATCAAATGTAAATAATCTTGACCAGCTTATACGAAAGTCAAAGCTAAAAATAAAAACTTTTGTCCTATATTAAAATGAAACATATTAATATAATCCTCCCACATAATAGGAAATCAATAAATTTATATAAAGCTTAGTTAATAACTAGTATCAAATGAATTTTTATTACTAAAGCTATGAAAATTTAACTAAGTACTTAAATATTTCACAATAACCATCATATTGCACGAAAATATTTTACATTACAGTAACTACCAATCCAATTATATGTATTACTCAATCTTAGAATTTGTTTATTAAAACAAGATACTAGTGTGCGGGGAAGCTTGTTAAGACAAATATTTTTTTACCAGTTTTGAAACATGCACACAATTTGTCCTTGTGTTGAAAGTCTATATAAAACATATTTTGTATAGTAATGTGTACTGATTTGAAAAAAATGTATTCAACTATTTTTATTAAAAACAAAATACCTATCTGTATTTCAGTGAACGTTAATTACGGCATACCTCTTACTACGATAGTATGCTGTGTTACTTCGATGACATGTTGGTCATATTACATTTAATTTTCACGTACAAAACTATTTTTGATCGTATGTATTAACTAAAGGGTCTCTAGTTTTATAATTGTTAATTGCATTTTCTGATTAAAGTGTAAGCTCTGCTAGACAGAAGAAAAAATCTCTTTTTACTTCATCGCTTTGACAACTTTTTTATTTCTCAAAAGAAAGTTGATGTATTCTTAGGAAGCTTAAAGCAAAAACAATTACTTCAGTTGACTAACATGATGATAAAAAATTATTAGAAACAGATTTATTTCGAATCTATAGATACACATCTATAGACAGTACGTTACATAGTAAAAAAGCAGCTGCATGCAACAAAAATAAAAATGAATTCATTGGTGTGACAACAATACACCGCAACATTTCTGGTGTAGTAACAAATAAGATAATCTGGACCATTTCCTAGCAAATTGAGTTGCTCAAACATTCCTTTTTATTTTTTTATTTGGGTTTTCACGTCAACAAGCGTTCGAACTGTAAAAATTATGCATTATGCTTAAAATTCTGCAATAGCTCATTTTGTTATAACGGAAATGCTTAGTTTTAAGAAAGTTTCTACCACAATTTCAAATAAACAAGGTAAAATAGGTATAAGACTTCCAAGTAAGTCCTAAAACATTAAAGTTAAGAAACAAACGACTTAGTAAAGTACGTCTTTAGGGTGCAAAGTGCAGCTCAAGGACAAAAAGTTGCAAGAAACTCAAACCTTAAAATTTTTGTGTAGATAATACTATTTATTACTTACGCTTCGTGTATTTTTTTTATCGTATTTGTTTCAACAACAAAAACTATTTCTTTGTTTTCGTCATTCTTATTTTAAACTAAATAGCTTACATTTCGACAGAAAGCGACTGATATTTACGCGCTTAGGGGTATCTGTCCCAATTATGGACCCTTTAAGAAAAATTTCGAGCTTAACTTTATTTTGTGTCTAACGGTCAATAGAACAACACCTTGTATAGTAACGTATAAGTCGTTTGATTCTTTTTTAACAACATCAAATTTTTTTTTTATCAAAAATTTTTGTTATTTTTATTTTAATGGTGAAACAAGAAAAAAAAGTTTTGTCCGTATTACGGACCCCCTCGATGGACTTTGAACCTATCGCGGACCCCCCTATTACGGACCCTGCCTATAATGTGGATTCCCCAATTATGAACCCTGTCCATAATGTAAAAAAATATTTGTATGTAATAAAATAAACATTTGAGATTTATTTATAAGTACTTCTCATACTTTTAACAAAATATATGACTAGGCACTTTTTGAGATAAGTTTTTGAGAACAAAATTTATATAAAACTAATTTTGTGATAATTACCATTACTTTTTTTTATTATAATAATCTTATATTTTTTATGACTTTATAATGGTTGTTTAGTCTTCTTGGTGCGTTTTTTAAGAGGCATTTTTTGTTGTTCTCTATTTACTTTTAGAATAAAAACAACAGCTTGAAGTTATGGAGTTGAGGGTTATGTGTTCACTCAATACTGGCGGAATAAAGTGTCCATAATAGAGACAGAGCCGATAATCATGGCTGTATTGTGGACCCTCCAATAATGTATATAAATATACTTTTAAGGAGTATAATTTGTTTTTATTATTTTTCTCAAACTCTTATTAATATATTAAACCATTTTTTGAGTTCAAATAATACTCCTAATTTTTTATACAGCTTTTCAAAAATATGAGTATCTTACGGCTTTCAACAAGGCTTGCTAAAGAAAATAGTCAAAAGCGTTGTGTAACTTTTTAATATATTATTTTACTAATATAACATTATTTAAATGCTATTATTTGTCATTATTATGGTAAATTAGAGAGAAAATAACAACTTAAAAAATAATTCATTGTGCTATTAAAACACTCGTTTAACTTATCATTAATAATGTGATAATGGGTCCACGATAGGGACAGGGTCCATAATTGGGACAGCTACCCTACCTTTTCAGTAATTCTCATGATACTGACATGCTTTACTACGTCATACTCTATTATTGTGTGTGTTGTATGAAATGGCTATTATTGAATAATCCGGTTTGAGATAATGACTCCTCCTCTACATGAAGGAAAATTTTTTCAATTTTTTTGTTTATTTTTAAATTCTTTTCAATTTATTTAAATTCAGATGCAAAGTGCAACTGTCGGTTTTAATTCTCAGGCCACACTTTGAGCCCTAGTGACATAATTTACTGTGCCATTCGTTTCTTGCCTCCACCTTTTGGTAATTATTAAGGTAATTATAAAGAAGCTTGATTTCTTCTTTCTGTTAAGTTTTTTCAATTGTGTCAAATAGCCTTTGTAGTCGATATAAACGCCACAAGATCAAGACACGTGTTATAGAAAGAATGATGGTAATATTCATGAAACAATGTGTAGGAAAACCCGTAAATGGATAAAGAGAAGGTTGTATTATTTTTGATCTTGATTTTTAATACGTAAGGCTGAGAGAAAGTTGATATGAATGGTAGTTTTCATATTTAGTGGAGCATTTTCCAATGGCATTCACCAGGTCTAAGACTCCTTAAACTTGCCCTATTGAGGAGCGCACCACGTGCAATTTCTGTTTCCTTTGCCGAGCGCAAACCTTACCCTTACAATACGTCCAAATTAGAAAAAGTACTATTTAGCCCAGCTTCGCAATACAAAAACTAATATTTCTCGTTAACCTCGTAACAACCTACTTTATGACCAAAAAATTATTTGTTTTTTTTTAAATTTTTTTTATGTTGATAATGACGTTAATAATGTCATCCGCGAAAATTGCAGTCACAAGTAAAAAATATAAAGTTAACTGCATTATCTCACTCACGTTCCATTATGGGTTTATTAAGTCTCTTATATTAAGTATTTATTTACTTGATCTTTAGCAGCAGCTTTTAAAACTTTAATTTATATTCAATTTTCTTTGTTTGCTACTAGAGGTAATTTCTAGAAATTTGTTTCGAAACAAAAGCCTATTGTAGTAGTATTAGTAGTTACGAAATAACTGTTTAATTCAGCTTGAGCGCTTATTCGAAGACCCCACTAAAAATACCATTTTCGGGAGTGGGAGGTGATGCTCACCTGCATCGTGTATAAAAGAAGCTCGCTCACATTGTATATTTCTTAATACGTCGAGCGGTTACACTATAGTGTTCCAAAATACATTGTCCAGCGTTGTTAGACAGTGTTGTTTTAAGTCTCCTGCGATATAGTCTACGGCTAGGCCTAAAGCTCGCGATGGCCTGGAAAAAGGCAAGGAAGTAAGTCTTACTATTTTTACCTTAAATTTTCATTAACTTTTCTTCTTCTTTTTTAACTTAACAACTTATTTTAATCGCGAGCTCTAGGCCAGTTCAGTGGCGGGTGTCTTTGACGCCCAACGCTGCTGTAGAAGTCCCCTTCTTTCCTAAAGTCCTGTAGTTCCTCGTGCTAGATTTAAGTATGCGCAGGAACCCCCTGAGAATACCATTAACCTGAGCTGCGTTAACTCCACACGCATCCCTTTTATTTCATCCTTACATTCACACCCAAATACTAACACTGTTAACCAATTGTTTTCGAAATCTAACAAATGCCGATTCGTTATCCTTATCCTTTCCTGACGAAAGTATCTGCCACCTTCCCGTGGTTTCCGTTGAGAAGTGGGCGTAAAAAACTTAAAGAATTCTTGAATTCTTAAGAAAACTTAAATTCTTTAAGTTTTTTACGCCCACTAGCCAAGAGCAGATGAAATTAACATTTATTAAATTACTTTTAATCACTTTTAAATTACTTTTAATTAATCTTATTGTTTTATTACAGAAGATAGATGTACAAAGAAGATACTACAGTACTTTCACGCAGCCACTTTGACTCTGTAGACAACAAAAACGAATCACTAAATTAAATCCATTTTCATACCGAAAGAAATTTAGTGGGTTCATTACAAAAATTTTTTACAATGTAGGTTAACATAATAAGCTAAGATAGTTTATTTAAAGCAACACCTGTTACATTTAAAATTTAACCAACGCTTGATCTGAGTAAGTAGCAGAATATCAAAATTAAAAGAATAATAAAAAAAAGAGTTTCCGGTGCCTCGCAATATTGTTTTACAGACGTATATTTTCACTCCTGTTTTTGTTGATGCGAATAGTTTAAAAAAAAATTAATAAATAAATAAATAAACAAAATGAAATAAATCGTAGAAACAACATTATTTATCGTCAACCAATCCATCCATTACCTAAAACTAATACTTAATTTACTGTTGCTTGACAAAAGTAAAGAAAATGAGTTGAAAGTAATTGAAATGAATGAAACGATAATAGTCTTCGCGGCTAATATCAATGTGATAATTTAACAGAACACAAAGCACGAAATTGCTTAATGACATTTTGTACGCAAAAATAACTTTTATCTACTCTTGAAAACTGTCATTAACGAACATTTACAAAATTATTTTTTTTCCGGAGTAATTTAAGTATAGAAAATTGAAAAAAGTTAACGCATCAAAAAGTGGAGAATACTACAAGAATGATACGTTTACTACTCAACTAAACAACGGCAAGGTGAAAGATGCTTTCGTCAGAAAAGGATAAGGAGAACGAATAGGCAACTGCTAGATTCCGTGGAAAATTAGACCATGAGGCACTCAAGTCAATGCACTTATATTCACAGCTTACGTTAAATTATAATGTTATGGGCATGAAATCTATATTGATTTCCACACAAATATTATGAGTGAAAGAAACAAAATTAATGAGCAAGTGAATGTGCTTTTGAAAACTCACTAAGCAAGTAGGACAGCGAGCGTGTACTCTATAAATTTTGCCTAGCTCAAAAGAAGTGTATTTAATGGAATTACAAGACTGAAATAAAATTATCTACAAAACTTTAAACGCATGTAACTAGTTGCAGAATATTTAACTTTGTTTCCTTATTTTTATAGGTGTAAATTTTATATACTGTACCATAAAATAGGCCATGCTCTTCCCAATGCAACTGTTCAACAAAAAATTCAATGTATGTGGATGTTTACTATAGTGAAGTTTAATCCTCTGTAATTTGACTTTGTCTGCAATATTGACATGGACATCAATAACAATTAAACAAGGTGAGATAAAAATCAAATGTAAATAATCTTGACCAACTTATACGAAAGTCAAAGCTAAAAATAAAAACTTTTGTCCTATATTAAAATGAAACATATTAATATAATCCTCCCACATAATAGGAAATCAATAAATTTATATAAAGCTTAGTTAATAACTAGAATCGAATGAATTTTTATTACTAAAGCTATGAAAATTTAACTAAGTACTTAAATATTTCACAATAACCATCATATTGCACGAAAATATTTTACATTACAGTAACTAATAATCCAATTATATGTATCACTCAATCTTAGAATTTGTTTATTAAAACAAGATACTAGTGTGCGGGGAAGCTTGTTAAGACAAATACTTTTTTACCAGTTTTGAAACATGCACACAATTTGTCCTTGTGTTGAAAGTCTATGTAAAACATATTTTGTATAGTAATGTGTACTGATTTGAAAAAATGTATTCAACTATTTTTATTAAAAACAAAATACCTATCTGTATTTCGGTGAACGTTAATTACGGCATACCTCTTACTACGATAATATGCTGTGTTACTTCGATGACATGTTGGTCATATTACATTTAATTTTCACGTACAAAACTATTTTTGATCGTATGTATTAACTAAAGGGTCTCTAGTTTTATAATTGTTAATTGCGTTTTCTGATTAAAGTGTAAGCTCTGCTAGACAGAAGAAAAAATCTCTTTTCACTTCATCGCTTCGACAACTTTTTTATTTCTCAAAAGAAAGTTGATGTATTCTTAGGAAGCTTAAAGCAAAAACAATTACTTCAGTTGACTTACATGATGATAAAAAATTATTAGAAACAGATTTATTTCGAATCTATAGATACACATCTATAGACAGTACGTTACATAGTAAAAAAGCAGTTGCATGCAACAAAAATAAAAATGAATTCATTGGAGTGACAACAATACACCGCAACATTTCTGGTGTAGTAACAAATAAGATAATCTCGACCATTTCCTAGCAAATTTAGTTGCTCAAACATTCCTTTTTATTTTTTTATTTGGGTTTTCACGTCAACAAGCGGTTGAACTGTAAAAATTATGCATTATGCTTAAAATTCTGCAATAGCTCATTTTGTTATAACGAAAATGCTTAGTTTTTAGAAAGTTTCTACCACAATTCCAAATAAACAAGGTAAAATAGGTATAAGACTCCCAAGTAAGTCCTAAAACATTAAAGTTAAGAAACAAACGACTTAGTAAGTTACGTTTTTAGGGTGCAAAGTTCAGCTCAAGGACAAAAAGTTGCAAGAAACTCAAATTTAAAATTTTCGTGTAGATAATACTATTTATTACTTACGCTTCGTGTATTTTTCTTATCGTATTTGTTTCAACAACAAAAACTATTTCTTTGTTTTCGTCATCGTTATTTTAATTTAAATAGCTTACATTTCGACAGAAAGCGACTGATATTTACGCACTTAGGGCAGGGTTGTTAATAAAAGTTGCTTTTTAAAATTAGACGTTTTAAAAGTTTTAAAACTTTTAAAAGTTCTGTTTTGTTTGCTACAATCTATATAGCTGTAGCTATAAGGCATAGGGTCCATAGAGTATAGAGGTAATGCGTGTTGTGCTCTCCTACTGTAACTAGTGTACGAACCCTTATTCTTTTTTGTCAATTAGTTGATGCGTATACTAGCTATTCCAACTTACAATTCTTTACGTACCAACAGGTTTTCATCTACTTGATCATTATTTTATTAACGTCTTATATGAAAATAGCTCTTAATATTTTTTCAACCGTCGAACAAATAATCAAAATTATGACTTTATTCACCATATTATCCAATTCATTAATTTATTAAGTTCTAGGAAAAAAACAGTGTAAAATACTTCAGATCAGTTTTGTAAGATATTAATTATAGTAATAAACAAAGCATGATGTATTACTGTCTTTTAATTTAAAGAATTTGTCTCTTTTATAATGAAAAAGTAATATGTTGTGGTTGACATAGTTAAAAAAATTATTTTCGTAATTTATATTTTTATGATTGATCTTTTCCAGAAACAGTTAAATGCATGGGCAAAAAAATTAATTATATTTTTCTTATTGAGATAGGATGCACAGCAAACAAATCTGAATGAACTAAGCTTTATACTAAACATTAATTAATATTCAAGTAACATAAAGGTAAAGACTAATTTAGTATTTTTATATAATTGATTATTAAATCATACAAAAAAAATTACCTACTAAATAATTACCATGCCACTGCTGTTTGTAAGCAGAAAAATACATGAACATACAGTTCGAATTATTAGTCATAAGCTTGCAACCATATAAATGCACCAGATTTTTATATTTAACTTAAATTTATTATATTTGAGAGAAAAAAGTTACTTTGTCATTTTATTTTGCATACAGAGTTAAACTTAAATCAACAATTTTGTTTAATTCAATTGTATATTCGATAAGTCTCTATTGTTATTTGGCTTGCTACTTTTATTTTTAGTGTTTGTACATGTATTGTTTTTTATGTTTTTAAATAAATTATGTATTAATGAATCCTCAACATCCTATTTTTTCATATGAATAATTCTATCAAGTGACAAAGTACAGCACATTAAAATAAAAAAGATTTGTACTATGTAAGCCGTCCAGAGCAGCAAGCAACTTTATGTTTACAAAATAAAAATTTTAGTCCGCTAGTTAAAGCGTACAAGAAAATTTTTTGCCAAGTAGTTTAGTGCCCGGAGACAAAGAAATACGATCTTATCTTATGTCTTCTAGTGGAGACAAAATGAGCTATTCCCTTACAGAATTTCCTCAGAAATGCGGGAAAAATAGTTGGGTCCAAATCAAAAGTCGGCTTCGTTTATTTATCTAAGAATTTATAAAAAAAATTCCAACTTTTTATTTACTTTTATTTATTTAAGGAGGTTCTAGCACCATAGTGTCACCATAATAGACTTGTGTCATTAAGAAGTTTCGATTTCGCTGAATTCATGGGTACCTTTTTTGATAACTTTAACCGGACATAACCTTGAAACATTTGTGATTAAAGCTCGCTCTTTCAACTACAGCGCTTATTGCAGGTAGAGTAGGGTAGGGCAGTCAGGGCCGCGGGGTAATCAGGGTATTTCTTGATATCTTTTTGTAAATTTATCCAATTATAAAAAAAAGTAATTTTGAAAAGTCCTGGCTCTAATGCGTTTTTCTTACACTTGAACATAGCAACGAAAAATAATATTTTTTCGAATGAAAACAAGTCAAAGTCAAAGTGTTATCTTTAAGTTAAAAAAAAAATGATTTTTACATTGGTTTTATCCCATAAAAAATGTTTGACAAAATCTAAAATCTTCAATTTTGATTCGTCAATCATGAAGTATAATATATCAGCTTAATGCTTATAAAAAATTTTAATAAATATTTTCAAAATTAATAATTTTCAAAAAGGGGCAATTAGAGCGGTTTTCATGGGGAAATTAGAGCGGTTTTGCAACTTTTTTTGTCTACTCTGACCTCAATAAAAATGTAGCTGTGATAAAAGACAACTTGTTACTCACTTATAAAAACTGCGTCTGTACTATTTATTTACCAAATTATTTGTAATTCACTAATCAAGAAAGTAATGTAAATTTTTGTCAAGTTATTAAAAAAAAAAAAAAATCAACTTTAAAACTGCTCCGAATGCCCTACGCAAACCGCTCCAATTGGCCCATTTATTCTAATTTGGCAGTCACTTTGGTTTTAAATTTTTTTAAATATGTTTAAGTGCAGGTAGAAGAATAAAATTTTTTTTTTGTTTCTATGTAATCAAGAAATCATTTAAATTTTTTTTTTAGAATCATAAATAAAATATCTTTCTATCAATAGCGTTTACAGAATGAGGCTGTGAAAAAGCGGTCCGATTGCACTACACTACCCTATGCTAGATTAACACAAATGATTTGCAACTCCCATCAAAAGTGTAGGGTATCATTAGAACACATGTGTTGTACGTTATAACTTCATTTTTCAAATTACGTCGTACAAAATATAGATAACCTGAAAAAGTTTGAGATATTGTATTTGTAATTGATCGAGTCGTATTTCGATAGGTTAACCTATGTTTTTCTTGTGGCAGTGATGCCGACTATCAACGATTTTTGAGCAAATTAGAGCTCCAAGATGCGGGTTGGTATCCCTACTCACTGGAACCTCTTTAATTTGAACATAATCGTGAGAAAATACATACATTAAGTTAAACTTCAAATAGCTGTTTGTAAAAATGATAAATAATTGTTAGTATTTTAAGTAGTTTTGTAAAGATAAACTTCGAAGTGTTATTACAAACCTAATGGTTGGCTTATCGCCATTTTGCTTCGGTAAAATAATTTTATTCATTGTTAGCAATAATAGCAAAAAAAAAATTTAAAAAAAATAACCTTTGTAGATTCTGATATTTTGACATCAAAAATTTTATTTTGCAATTTAAATAATTGCTTATATCTCAGTCAATCTTGCATACATTTTTTCCTCACAAACATCGTTGCATTTGTCATAAGAAAAATTTCTCTAGCGTACTCTGAAGTCAAGATACAATAGATTGGCAATTTAATTGTATATAAGACGCTTCATTAAATTCTCATTACTTAGATATGACTCCGAAGAGCCTTAAGTATGTTGCTTGCTTTTCAGACAGTTCACCTACATCTACTTAAAGCGTTAAAATGTTGAGAAAGTTGTAGTAAAAACTGTTGAATTGATTGCCTTTTAAATATAGATGTTTAAAATTTGGAAATTATTTATTTGTAGTTTCGACCTCTTAATTGGAATACAGTCAATATGAACAGACAGACGTGGATTGATTGGACGAATTTTTCAAGATTAAGGGATGACGTCACTATGCAGATTGTTGTTGCGATGTGTACAGCATGTCAACAAATTATACGAACCCCTTGTACTACAAGATTAGAATCGCACAGGTATTGCATACATTACATGTATTATAAATAGCTGAACGTTGAAACAAAAGTAATCTTTTAATAAACATTTTTAGAGCACGCAAGTTAAAATAAACTATTGTACGATGTTACTATTAGTATACTAAATGCAAAACCGGTGTTTTTGGAAAATTGATTTTTTCATCGATTGAGACTAGAGATGCCCCCTTAAAATTTTTCCATTCCGAGAAGTGCCAAGAATAGGTGAAAAATTTCAAACTATCAATAAGCTAAATATATTTAACATTATGTGTCAACACACTAAATAATGCTCTACTTAGTAAATCTTGGGCAAAGCCAAGATGGATCCACTAGTTGTATATAATGATGACCTTTACGTATGAAGGGCGCTCCAGCAAGAGGAGTTATGAGGTCGTAGGTAGTTTAATTGATAGATAAGAACCCACTGAATCGAGCGGTATCATTATTTACCTTTCTAACCTTAAAAGATTTCGAGATATTTGCTCTCAAAGTTCGCACATAATACACAACCTCTTACAGAGCAACATAAATACATCTTAATTTTCTAACCATTATGTAGAACTTACGTATCAGCATGATGACTGTTGTATAAAAAAAAATCTCAGCTTTCAGATAATACATTGCAAAATATAAGTAACCCTGAAAAAATTCGAGATATTCCGTAAAATATTCATCATGTCGTTATTTTTTATTTGTATGAGCATACAGTTTGAGAGTTATACATGTATATACATGATGGTGCTTACACATATACCTGCAGCAGTGATACCAACTGACACAATAATTTTTGGGTTGGCACTAGTACTCCCTGGAGCCACCTTAAATAGTTGTCTTTTAGTATGTATGCATGAAAAGGTATAGGTTAGAGACAGACACATTTTTCAAAAAAAAAGATGTAATAAGCAAATACACGGTAAATTAAACAAAATGTTGTAATAAAAAAAATAATAGTTAGTAAACAGATTACTACATTAATTAATACTGGCCGTTTGATAATAATAAATGAGAATATATTGTAATAATTTTTCCAAATGTAAGACTAATTATGTTAATCATAAGAATGAATGATGTATCGACATTTCTAATGTTTAAAAAAATTAGCCTTGTTTTGTGTCTCAATGCGAAAAGTATATAATACTTAAGGAGGACTTGACAGTTTGTCATTTCTCCATAACTGACGGTACGTGTCAGAATGGCTATGTTAACGATTGTTAAAAGTTTTTTTTATTCAATTTTTCATCCCCTTATCTCAATGATATGAATTTCAACGAGTTTAATTTTTGTAGTTTCTATTATTATAATTATGAGGTATGTTCAAAAACTAATGTGAATTCTAATTTTTGTAAAAAAATGATATTTGCTTACATCAATGTTGTTGTCTGTGAAAAAGTAACCATTAGATATTTTAAAGAAATAATGACTCTCTTGGTGATGCTATCAAAAAAGTTTACTGTGATTAACAACGTTTCGGCCCGTACAGTAACATCCGTTACAAGGCCCTCATCAGGTACAACTTTCTAAAGAATAATTATAGAAATATAAAATTATAGAACAATAACATTTTAAGTCAACAACAAATTAAAGGGAAATCGCACAATAGTGTTCACTCACATAGCCACGACAATAGCGACTACAGGTATCACGATGGATGGTAAATTGGCAAATACGTACCCCGCAGGTCCTGTTCGCGCTTATATACGATCGGTTCG